>NC_138172.1:58094806-59400806 GCF_964165515.1 Mesoplodon bidens | reverse complement strand
TCCAGTCTCTTGTGAATGGACATCTGGGCTGTTTTCAGGGATAGCTTATTATGCTTATTATGAATAGGCTGCTATGAATGTTCATGTGCAAGATTTTTGTGGACATGCATTCTCTTTACATAAAACAGAATTGCTGGGTCTTAGAATGTGTGTGTGTGTGTGTGTGTATGTGTATGTGTATATATGTAAACCTTATTTATATTATATGGGATTGCAAAATAATTTCCTAAAGTGGTTGCACAGTTTTATTTCTCACCAACATTGTATGAAAACTCTGGTTTTCTACTTGCTTGCCAGTACCTGAAGTTCTCAGTCTTAACAACAGCTATTCTAGTATTTCAAGTGGTAACTTATTATAGTTTTTGTTTGTTTGTTTGTTTGAATCTTTTTAAATTTTATTTTTTATTGAGGTATAGTTGATTTACAATGTCATGTTAGTCTCTGATGTACAGCAAAGTGATTCAGTTATTTTTATTTTTATTCAGATTTTTTTTCCTATTATAGGTTATTACAAGATACTGAGTATAGTTCCCTGTGCTATACAATAGGTCCTTATTGGTTATCTATTTTATACATAGTAGTGTGTATATGTTAATCCCAAACTCCTAATTTATCCCCCCCTTTCCCCTTGTAATATGCAATTCCTTGATGATTAATGTTGTTGAACATGTTTTCAAATGCTTTTTGGCCATTTGTATCTGTTATCTTACTTGAAACAATTGGTTAGAATGTTGACACACTTTTAATTGGATTGTTGGTCGTTTTATTGTTGGTGGAGTAATTTGTATATTCTGGACTTGCATCCTTTGTGAAGTATGCGTACTGCAAATATTTTCTCCCAATATGTGGCTTAGCTTTTAATTTTCGTAAGTGTCTTTTGAAGAGCAGAAGTTAATTTTTTCCTGAAGTCTAATTCATTGTTTTTTTCTTATACTTTAGTGTTGTGTCCTCCCTAGGAAATCTTTGCCTACCTCAAAGTCACAAAGGGTCTTCTCACTATTTTTTTCTAGAGGCTTTATGGTTTTAGCTTTTAAGTATAGGTTTATGACACATCTAGAGGTAACTTTTGTATATGGGGTCAAGATAGGGTCAAAGTTCTCTCTTTTTTTTTTTAAGATTTAAATATCCAGTATCATTTACTGAAAATATTTTCTTTTGCTCATTATCATGTTTAAAGTGTTAAAAGATATAATATATTGTTTAAGCACATAAAATATAGAGAAATAAAGATCATAGTGTCTAAGTATATGTGAACTGTCTGCAATATTGACCCTCAGTATGTTTGTTCCAATACAAAGGGAACAATGGCTGCCTTAGAATGATTAAGCATGCCATGTTTTTGGACTGTGCTTTAAAATTATATATAGCTATATGATTTTTTTGCCATTTCCTCAGAATTTAGAACATAATCTTTTAAGAACATTATGAATACACTTTCCTTACTGTAACTGAGGAGGAGACTAGCCATCCCAGAGGCCTTGAAATTTACTGACTATGACAAGGATAGCATTCTTTCAATAAAGAAGTAAGGTACTTGCTGCTACTCAGCAGTAGTGATATCTAGTAAAATTTGAACAATTGCCCTGTCCTCACTAGCAAAGTAGGTTCTAGAATCACAAAATAGTGGGTAAAGTAGATGCATTAAACATTTTATTTAAAAAAAAAAGACCATATAATTTTAGATAGTAGGTTATATGCTTTTTCTAGTTTTGCAGGCAAAAAATATATTGTACAGAAACAATACACTGTACAAAATTGACAAATCTACCCTGGGTAAAATAGGTACACCTGCAGACGAACAACTGGGACCAACATCTCCATCCACAGTGATAGCTCATTGATACCTGTTGATCATCAGTGGCATATTAAGAGACAGCATCGCAATTATGCTGAAATGTGACATAGTTTTGGAAACTGCCCGAGGGGATAAGTGACTGGTGACTTTAGATTAATCCCTAAAGCACAGGTACCATACCACTATGACTTTGTAAACACACAGGTGCCCATTATGTCAACACTAATAGCCAAAAAGAAGATTTAACAATGATCCAGACTGACACAGTACATCAGTGCTAGATTCTGACAAGGTAATTCTTGGGGGAGTGTGTTTATACAGGCAGGAAGGCTACTCCCTGAAGGAAAGTGGTTGTGTTCTGGGTTTTAGAAATAGGGATGTAGTGGACAATTTCTGTTTGGATCTGGACAAGAAATATAATGAATTTACATGCCATGAAGTGAGATAGCCTTGTGAAGTACTGAAGTCTGTTCCTGTGGGGGTATTTAAAACCCCCTACAGAAAATTGAGAAAAGGAAAAATAACTATTTTGTTTTTCTCAAAAGATATATGTTGATACTTCCTTGGAAATGGAAGTTTGGATTAGGTGATTTATGAATATCAATTTTATCTCATTTTAAAAATTTCATAGTATCGGACAATAATTCTTTATTTACCATAAAGGAAAACTGCTTTTGAAATTTGTCTGAACATGAAATGTTAGAGTGTATGATTTATGTTAAATAATAGTTTATAGATATATCTAAATCCCTGAAAGAAAATATCTTTTTTATATATGTATCAGACTTTCACAGTATTAGTTTTAAGATCCACATTAGGTGAATAAGGAGAGAAAAAAAGTCTCT
Organism: Mesoplodon bidens; assembly: GCF_964165515.1. Classification (NCBI taxonomy): domain Eukaryota; kingdom Metazoa; phylum Chordata; class Mammalia; order Artiodactyla; family Ziphiidae; genus Mesoplodon; species Mesoplodon bidens. Next base: position 59,398,166 of record NC_138172.1, on the reverse strand, counting down.
GAAGTGTCTGATGTTTACTGTTAGTAGCTCATTTTGAACACTTCCAATTAGAAATGAAAAAATAAGTACAACTTTCTTAGATGCAATTCACTTTCTAGTTCCTGATGACTGATATCATATAATTGATGTTTCACCGGATTCTCTAAGTTTGTTTTGACCCATATTCTCTTAAAACCCTGACCCACTTCTTTAGGGCACTGAATTACTCACCCTTGTTCACTTGGCTGCTGCCAAAGGGATCAGAGCAGCCACCCGACTTTTTCTGGTGAGAAATTGGCATTAAAGGAAAGAGGTCAACCAGTTTGGGTTGGTTCCTGATACAGAGGAAAAGTAGACTCTGGGGTTGTAAGTCTGTTCTTCAGAACAAAGCAGATACACAGACTGAGGTCATTCCAAGGAGGTCTTTCCAGGGCCACAGCTAACCTTACTTCCTTGAGAAACCCCAGGATTTTGCCAAGATACACACTTTTCTGATAATTATTTAAGGTGGCTCTGATTGTTTTATGTTATTTGCAACCAAAATAGCTTTGACTAAGAGAAAACAGAACTGATCTTAGGATAATAGCAATATTTTTTTTTCCTCCCTCCCTCCCTTCCTTCCTTCCTTCTTTCCTTCCTTTCTTCCTTCTTCCCTCCCTCCCTTCCTTCCTTATACAGCAGCTTCTTATTAGTTATCTATTTTATACATATTAGTGTATATATGTCAATCCCAATCTCCAAATTCATCCCATCACCATCACCCACCCACCCCGCGCTTTCCCCCTTTGGTGTCCATACATTTGTTCTCTACATCTGTGTCTCTGTTTTGCCTTGTAAACTGGTTCATCGGTACCATTTTTTTCTAGATTCCACATATATGCGTTAATATACGATATTTGTTTATCTCTTTCTGACTTACTTCACTCTGTATAAAAGTCTCTAGGTCCATCAACATCTCTATGGATGACCCAATTTCATTCCTTTTTATGGCTGAGTAATATTCCATTGTATATATGTACCACATCTTCTTTATCCATTTGTCTGTCAGTGGGCATTTAGGTTACTTCCATGACCTGGCTATTGTAAATAGTACTTCAATGAACATTGGGGTGCATGACTCTTTTTTTTTTAAATTTAACCTTACTTCCTATTTTAGAAAATATATTTTTTACACATAATTTAAGCAAAATTATGTAAGCAACCATAAAAATATGAAGTTCAGTGTGAGTACACTATTTTGTTGAACAAGTAGGGTGCACAGAAAATAATGAGAAAAGAACCTGAAACTTTTCTATCACTCTCCATTTATCTTATTCTGCAAGATGAATTTTTTCCCTGTCTTTCTAGAAGAAGACTAGGATGCATTCTATATTCTTCTGATGATTCTCAAATAATAAAAGAGATTTTTAGGTACTTCTAGTCATAAAGACAACTTGAGTTCAATAATTAACATGCATCTTTATTCTGGCTTGTTGTTTTCAACTCCTTGGTTGATGCCTAGATATCTGGAGGTACACCTCTAGGTGCTTTCTATTGAGGTTTCTCATCCCCTTAGCAAGCTGTCTTGAAGAGTTCTGTGAACCCCATGCTAACTCCCTACAGTTCATAGCTCTTACCTGGTACATGGGGTATGTGTTCTAAGCATCCTTTTCTCTGACAAACCATGGGATATGGGACCAGTCCTAACCCAGCCACCTCACCTTCTTTTGTAGCCAGTTCATTTATAAAGCATTCACATTTTAAAATCATATTAGTTCAGAGGAAGACCCTAGTTCACTATATTTTCCAAGTTCAAGGGAACATGGGGATTTGCCCCCTAGATCCCTGTCAAAGGGAAGAAACTGTGCCAGGTACCAATACATTTTCCAGCTGTTATCTATTTCAAGGTTTGTCTCAACTTCATAGAACCACTTTTACCAACGTGTCACTTCCCTAAACAGCCTGCATCAGCCAGAGGTATAAAAATGCAGCTATTTTGAGCTTCTGCAGGACACCTCTGACAAGCCATGTTGTTACAGAGCTCTTGATGGGACTGACTGAGGGTTTGCAGGGCCTTCATTTCAGGATAACCTCTTCCCAGTCCTTCTTCATTTCCCTTTTCCACAAGAGTTATCCATAACAAATATCCTGCATATGAAACTCCATCAGGGATTCTATTGCCAAGCAACCAAACCTGAGAAGTTCTGTGTGATGGTTTTACATTCATTTTGGATTTTATTGATAGCATCTATTGTTTTGAGGATCCAGATAAAATTGATCCTAAGATGCTTTTCATTACTGCCGTGTGTGTGTGTACACATATATATGTATATACATACACATCACTGAAATGTTCAAAAATTCTGTGCACTCATTTCTTGGATGGAATATAATTAAACTTATCACATCAAGTCCCCAATTTATCTGACTACTGAGTTCATGGTCCCTTGCATTTAGCCCTACGTGGCACTAAATCCTTTGTACTGTATTTGCATATTTAATTTTTTTTCATTTTTGCTAATAGACTGCCTGATGAATGATCAGTTATTTGCTTACAGTATGTGTTCAATAAAATATTTAGAGTAAATGAATAACAAATATAAAATAATTACTACATAAGCTATTATTATGCCTTGTTAACATTCATTTTTCCTAAAAACAGCAGATTATGTACTATGAACATGAACTTTATAACTTTAATTTTATAACAAAAGCCTACACAACACAATAACAATACAGTAATTTCATCATGTAATTTTATCACAATTAGTTTAATAGTACATCTTCATTAACACAATTTCCTTCTTTGAACATTAACATTACCTACAATTAGCTACATTTACATCTCAAGAGATATTATGACTTTTGTAAATAATCTAATAATTACTCTATCAGTATTATTTTGGGTTAATATGTAATGTTTTCTCTAAAAATTTCTAACCTTTAAATTAGCTTTATTTTGTTTTCAGAAAAGCATACACAAATTCTCATGATATTCATTAGGATAGACTAAACTGATATAAAAATGACTCAAAAGTATAATGGCTTAACACAAAATTAGTTTATTTCTTATTCACATAACCATTCAAGGTTTTGGTTTTTTTTTTAAGGCTTGAGGATGACTCTTTTCCAATCATTCAATCAAAACCCAGTCATTCCTTTGGGGGCTCCAACAGCATCATAGGGTGTTGCCATGGAGGGTGCCTTGTTGAGATTGGCTCACCACACCCAGGTTCTACCAGGGAAAAAAGTGAAAGAGAATAACTAGGAAGGAGACTTTTTCTCTTTAAAGTCCTAGACCAGGAACACAGCAAATATCACTTTTGCTCATATTTCATTGTTAGGAATTTAATTATATGGCCATCCCTAAACTGCAGTAGGGCTGGAAAGCATAGTCTGTTGTTGAACCAAGAAAAGTGTAAGAACAGATACCTCTACTACCAACAATCTTAGTGCTTTATGATGTATATTTCAGAAAAATTCAAACATTGATAAAAGTAAGGAATGTAGTATAATAAACCATAACATATACAGTTTGAAAACATACAGCATTGTGTCAATCTTATGTAATTTAGTCTCTGTCCACTTTTTAAACACAGATCTAACATTATCTATTTTCACCCATAATACTTCTGTATCTATCTCTAATCTTTCATGGACTTCCTTTTGAATATATCATTACTATGTAATTTCTCTCAAAAAATAATAATTTAATTATCAGAAAGTAATTACAAACCCATATTTAAATTTATCTGATTGGGGGGACCAACTTTGGATATAGACTGTGATATGGGGGTTGTTGCAGAAATTAGCTCGGGATTGAGAAATATAGAAATGGTTACTTTGTGGCCACTTATAGAAGTTTATATATATATATATTTTGTATCTTGTATTCTTGCAAAGACAAGCTAGCAGCATTCAGTAAACTGATGTTAAGATTCTTACGGGGAAACTGTAAGAAAAGCAGGTTCCCAGGTTCTAATTCTGGATATTTGCTTCTGTAAGTCTACATTGAGGTCTGGGAATAATTAATTCTAACAAGTGCATGATTTTTTGAATTATGGTTTTCTCTGGGTATATGCCCAGTAGTGGGATTGCTGGGTCATACTGTAGTTCTATTTTTAGTTTTTTAAGGAACTTCCATACTGTTCTCCATAGTAGCTGTATCAATTTACATTCCTACCCACAGTGCAAGAGGGTTCCTTTTCTCCACACCCTCTACAGCATTTGTTGTTTTTAGATTTTCTGATGATGCCTATTCTAACAGGTGTGATGTGATACCTCATTGTAGCTTTGATTTGCATTTCTCTAATAGTGATGATGAACAGCTTTTCATGTGCCTCTTGGCCATCTGTATGTCTTCTTTGGAGAAATGTCTATTTAAGTCTTCTGCCCATTTTTGGATTGGGTTGTTCTTTCTTTAATATTGAGCTGCATGAGCTGTTTATGTATTTTGGAGATTAATCCTTTGTCCATTTATTCGTTTGCAAATATTTTCTCCCATTCTGAGGGTTGTCTTTTCATTTTGCTTATAGTTGCCTTTGATGTACAAAAGCTTTTAAGTTTCATTAGGTCCCATTTGTTTATTTTTGTTTTTATTTCCATTTCTCGAGGAGGTGGATCAAAAGAGATCTTGCTGTGATTTATGTCATAGAGTGTTCTGCCTATGTTTTCCTCTAAGAGTTTGATAGTGTCTGCCCTTACATTTAGGTCTTTAATCCATTTTGAGTTTATTTTTGTGTATGGTGTTAGGGAGTGTTCTAATTTCATTCTTTCAAATATAGCTGTCCAGTTATCCCAGCACCACTAATTGAAGAGACTGTCTTTTCTCCATGGTATATCTTTGCCACGTTTGTCATAGATTAGTTGACCATAGGTGTGTGGGTTTATCTGAGCTTTCTATCCTGTTCCATTTATCTATATTTCTGTTTTTGTGCCAGTACAATATTGTCTTGACCACTGTAGCTTTGTAGTATAGTCTGAAGTCAGGGAGTCTTATTCCTCCAGCTCCGTTTTTTTTCCCGCAAGATTGTTTTGGCTATTTGGGTTTTTTTTTGTCTCCATACAAATTTTAAGATTTTTTGTTCTAATTCTGTAAAAAATGCCATTGGTAATTTGATAGGTATTGTACTGAATCTGTAGATTGCTTTGGGTACTATAGTCATTTTCACAGTACTGAATCTTGCAATCCAAGAACATGGTATATCTCTCCATCTGTTTGTGTCATCTTTGATTTCTTTCATCAGTGTCTTATAGTTTTCTGAGTACAGGTCTTTTGCCTCCTTAGGTAGGTTTATTCCTAGGTATTTTATTCTTTTTGATGCAATGGTAAATGGAATTGTTTCTTGAATTTCTCTTTCTGAGCTTTCATTGTTAGTGTATAGAAATGCACCAGATTTCTGTGTATGAATTTTGTATCCTGCAAATTTACCAAATTCATTGATGAGTTCTAGTAGTTTTCTGGTAGCATCTTTAGGCTTTTCTGTATACAATAGCATGTCATCTGTAAACAGTGACCGTTTAACTTCTTTTCCAATTTGGATTCCTTTACTTCTTTTTCTTCTCTAATTGCCATATCTAGGACTTCCAAAATTATGCTGAATAAAAGTGGCAAGAGTGGACATCCTTGTCTTGTTCCTGATCCTACAGGAAGTGCTTTCAGCTTTTCACCATTGAGTATGATGTTAGCTGTAGGTTTGTTTTATATGGCCTTTATTGTGTTAAGGTAGGTTTCCTCTATGCCCACTTTCTGGAGAGTTTTTATCATAAATATGTGGTGAATTTTATCAAAAGCTTTTACTGCAGCTATTGAGATGATTATATGGTTTTTATTTTTCAATTTATTGATGTGATGTATCACACTAATTGATTTGTAGATATTGAAAAATCCTTGCATCCTTGGGATAAATCCCACTTGATTGTGGGGTATGGTCCTTTTAATGTATTGTTGGATTCGGGTTGCTAGTATTTTGTTGAGGATTTTTACGTGAATATTTGTCAGTGATATTGGCCTGTAATTTCTTGTTTTGTGTGTGATATCTTTGTCTGGTTTTGGTGTCAGTGTGGTGGTGGCCTCATAGAATTAAATTGGGAGGTTTCTTTCCTCTGCAAATTTTTTGAACAATTTCAGAAAAATAGGTGTTAGCTCTTCTCTAAATATTTAACAGAATTCACCTGTGAAGCCATTGGGTCCTGGACTTCTCTTTGTTGGAAGTTTTTTCATCACAGTTTCAGTTTCAGTGCTTGTGATTGGTCTGTTCATATTTTCTATTTCTTCCTGGTTCAGTCTTTGGATATTGTATCTTTTTTTTTTTTTTTTTTTTTTTTTTTGCGGTACGCGGGCCTCTCACTGTTGTGGCCTCTCCCATTACGGAGCACAGGCTCCGGACGCGCAGGCTCAGCGGCCATGGGTCACAGGCCCAGCCGCTCCGCGGCATGTGGGATCTTCCCAGACCGGGGCACGAACCCGTGTCCCCTGCATCGGCAGGCGGACTCTCAACCACTGCGCCACCAGGGAAGCCCTGGATATTGTATCTTTCTAACAATCTGTCCATTTCTTCCAGGGCATCCATTTTATTGGCATACAGTTGCTTGTACTCGTCTCTTACGGTCCTTTGTATTTTTGTGCTGTCAGTTGTTACTTTTCCATTTTCATTTCTAATTCCACTGATTTGAGTCTTCTTCCTTTTTTCCTTGATGAGTTTAGCTAATGGTCTATCAATTTTGTTTATCTTCCTAAAGAACCAACTTTTAGTTTTATTGATCTTTGCTATCGTTTCCTTCATTTCTTTTTTCGTGTGTGTATTCATTAGCTCTCTTTTTTAAAACATCTTTATTGGAGTATAATTGCTTTACAATGGTGTGTTAGTTTCTGCTTTATAACAAAGTGAATCAGCTGTATGTATTCATATATCCCCATATCCCCACCCTCTTATGTCTCCCTCCCACCCTCCCTATCCCACCCCTCTTGGTGGTCACAAAGCACGGAGCTGATCTCCCTGTGCTATGCAGCTGCTTCCCACTAGCTATCTATTTTAAGTTTGGTAGTGTATATATGTCCATGCCACTCTCTCACTTTGTCACAGCTTACCCTTCCCCATCGCCATATCCTCAAGTCCATTCTCTATTAGGTCTGTGTCTTTATTGCCATCTTACCCCTAGGTTCTTCATGACCTTTTTTTTTTTCCTTAGATTCCATATACATGTGTTAGCATACGGTATTTGTTTTTTCTCTTTCTGACTTACTTCACTCTGTATGACAGACTCTAGGTCCATCCACCTCACGACAGATATATCAATTTCGTTTCTTTTTATGGCTGAGGAAAATTCCATTGTATATATGTGCCACATCTTCTTTATCCATTCATCTGTTGATGGACACTTACATTGCTTCCATGTCCTGGCTATTGAAAATAGACCTGCAATGAACATTTTGGTACATGACTCTTTTTGAATTATGGTTTGCTCAGGGTATATGCCCAGTAGTGGGATTGCTGGGTCGTATGGTAGTTCTATTTGTAGTTGTTTAAGGAAACTGCATACTGTTCTCCATAGTGGCTGTATCAATTTATATTCCCACCAACAGTGCAAGAGTGTTCCCTTTAATACACACCCTCTCCAGCATTTATTGTTTCTAGATTTTTTGATGATGGCCATTCTGACCGGTGTGAAATGATATCTCATTGTAGTTTTGATTTGCATTTCTCCAATGATTAATGATGTTGAGCATTCTTTCATGTCTTTGTTGGCAATCTGTATCTCTTCTTTGGAGATATGTCTATTTAGGTCTTCTGCCCATTTTCGGATTGGGTTGTTTGATTTTTTGGTATAGAGCTGCTTGAGCTGCTTGTAAATTTTGGAAATTAATCCTTTGTCAGTTGCTTCATTTGCAAATATTTTGTCCCATTCTGCGGGTTGTCTTCTGGTTTTGTTTATGGTTTCCTTTGCTGTGCAAAAGCTTTGAAGTTTCATTAGGTCCCATTTGTTTATTTTTGTTTTTATTTCCATTTCTCTAGGAGATGGGTCAAAAAGGATTTTGCTGTGATTTATGTCATAGAGTGTTCTGCGTATGTTTTCCTCTAAGAGTTTGATAGTTTCTGGCCTTACATTTAGGTTTTTAATCAATTTTGAGCTTATTTTTGTGTATGGTGTTAGGGAATGATCTAATCTCATACTTTTACATGTCCCTGTCCAGTTTTCCCAGCCCCACTTATTGAAGAGGCTGTCTTTTCTCCACTGTATATTCTTGCTTCCTTTATCAAAGGTAAGGTGACCATATGTGTGTGGGTTTATCTTTGGGCTTTCTATCCTGTTCCATTGATCTATATTTCTGTTTTTGTGCCAGTACCATACTGTCTTGACTACTGTAGCTTTGTAGTATAGTCTGAAGTCAGGGAGTCTGTTTCCTCCAGCTCCATTTTTCTTTCTCAGGATTGTTTTGACTATTCGGGTCATTTGTGCTTCCATACAAATTGTGGAATATTTTGTTCTAGTTCTGTGAAAAATGCCAGTGGTAATTTGATAGGGATTGCATTGAATCTGTAGATTGCTTTGGGTAGTAGAGTCATTTTCACAATGTTGATTCTTCCAATCCAAGAACATGGTATAGCTCTCCATCTATTTGTATCATCTTTTATTTCTTTCATCAGTGTCTTATAAATTTCTGCTTACAGGTCTTTTGTCTCCTTAGGTAGGTTTATTCCTAGATATTTTATTCTTTTTGTTGCAATGGTAAATGAGAGTGTTTTCTTAATTTCACTTTCATATTTTTCATCATTAGTATATAGGAATACCAGAGATTTCTGTGCATTAATTTTGTATCCTGCTACGTTACCAAATTCATTGATTAGCTCTAGTAGTTTTCTGGTAGCATCCTTAAGATTCTCTATGTATAGTATCTTGTCATCTGCAAACAGTGACTTCTTTACTTTTTCTTTTCCAATTTGGATTCCTTTTATTTCTTTTTCCTCTATGTTTGCTGAGGCAAAAACTTCCAAAACTATGTTGAATAATAGTGGTGAGCGTGGGCAACCTTGTCTTGTTCCTGATCTTAGTGGAAATGGTTTCAGTTTTTCACCATTGAGGACGATGCTGGCTGTGGGTTTGTCATATATGGCCTTTATTATGTTGAGGAAAGTTCCCTCTATGCCTACTTTCTGCAGGGTTTTTATCATAAATGGGTGTTGAATTTTGTCGAAAGCTTTCTCTGCATCTATTGAGATGATCATATGGTTTTTCTCCTTCAATTTGTTAATATGGTGTATCAGATTGATTGATTTGCATATATTGAAGAACCCTTGCATTCCTGGAATAAACCCCACTTGATCATGGTGTATGATCCTTTTAATGTGCTGTTGGATTCTGTTTGCTAGTATTTTGTTGAGGATTTTTGCATCTATGTTCATCAGTGATATTGGCCTGTAGTTTTCTTTCTTTGTGACATCTTTGTCTGGTTTTGGTATCAGGATGTTGGTGGCCTCGTAGAATGAGTTTGGGAGTGTTCCTCCCTCTGCTATATTTTGGAAGAGTTTGAGACGATAGGTGTTAGCTCTTCTCTAAATGTTTGATAGAATTCACCTGTGAAGCCATCTGGTCCTGGGCTTCTGTTTGTTGGAAGATTTTTTTTTTTTTTTTTTTTGCAGTTCCTGGGCCTCTCACTGTTGTGGCCTCTCCCGTTGTGGAGCACAGTCTCCGGACGCGCAGGCTCAGTGGCCATGGCTCATGGGCTCAGCCACTCCACCGCATGTGAGATATTCCAGGATCGGGGCACGAACCCGTGTCCCCTGCATCGGCAGGCGGACTCTCAACCACTGCGCCACCAGGGAAGCCCTTGTTGGAAGATTTTTAGTCACAGTTTCAATGTCAGTGCTTGTGATTGGTCTGTTCATATTTTCTATTTCTTCCTCGTTCAATCTCAGCAGGTTGTGAATTTCTAAGAATTTGTCTATTTCTTCCAGGTTGTCCCTTTTATTGGCATAGAGTTGCTTGTAGTAATATCTCATGATTGTTTGTATTTCTGCAGTGTCAGTTGTTACTTCTCCTTTTTCATTTGTAATTCTGTTGATTTGAGTCTTCTCCCTACTTTTCTTGATGAGTCTGGCTGATGGTTTATCAATTGTATATATCTTTTATAAGAACCAGCTTTTAGTTTTATTGATCTTTGCTATCGTTTCCTTCATTTTTTTTTCTTTTTTCTGATCTGATCTTTATGATCTTTTCTTTTGGTAACTTTGGAGTTCATTTGTTCTTCTTTCTCTAATTGCTTTAGGTGCAAGGTTAGGTTGTTTATTTCAGATATTTTCTGTTTCTTAAGGTAGGATTGTATTGCTATGAACTTCCCTCTTAGAACTGCTTTTGCTGCATCCCATAGGTTTTGGGTCGTCATGTCTCCATTGTCATTTGTTTCTAGGTATTTTTTTGATTTCCTCTTTGATTTCTTCAGTGATCACTTCGTTATTATGTAGTGCATTGTTTAGCCTCCATGTATTTTTATTTTTTACAGATCTTTTCCTGTAATTGATATCTATTCTCATAACACTGTGATCAGAAAAGATACTTGATACGATTTCAATTTTCTTAAATTTACCAAGGCTAGATTTGTGACCCAGGATATGATCTATCCTGGAGAATGTTCCATGAGCACTTGAGAAAAATGTGTATTCTGTTGTTTTTGTATGGAATGTCCTATAAATATCAATTAAGTCCATCTTGTTTAATGTATCATTTAAAGCTTGTGTTTCCTTATTTATTTTCATTTTGGATTATTTGTCCATTGGTGAAAGTGGGGTGTTAAAGTCCCATAATATGATTGTATTACTGTCGATTTCCCCTTTTATGGCTGTTAGTATTTGCTGTATGTATTGAGGTGCTCATATGTTGGGTGCATAAATATTCACAATTGTTATATCTTCTTCTTGGATCAATCCCTTGATCATTATGTAGTGTCCTCCTTCATTTCTTTTTCATTTATTTCTGATCTGATCTTTATAATTTCTTTTCTTCTACTAACTTTAGGTTTGGTTTGTTCTTCTTTCTCTAGTTGCTTCAGGTGTAAGGTTAGGTGTTTTATTTGAGATTTTTCTTGTTTACTGAGGTGAGATTGTATTGCTGTAAACTTCCATCTTAGAAGTGCTTTTGGTGTGTCCCATAGATTTTGAATCATTGTGCTTTCATTTTCATTTTTTCTGTAGGTATTTTTTGATTTCCTCTTGATTTCTTCAGTGATCCATTTGTTGTTTAGTAGCATGCTTTTTAGCCTCCACGTGTTTGTGTTTTTACAGTTTTTTTCTTATAGTTTATTTCTAATCTCATAGCACTGTGGTCAGGAAACATACTTGATATGATTTCAATTTTCTTAAACTTACTGAGGCTTGCTTTGTGGCCCAGCATGTGGTTAGTCCTGAAGAAATTTCCATATGCACTTGAGAAGAATGTGTATTCTGTTGCTTTTGGATGAAATGCTCTATATATATCAGTTAAGTCAAGCTGGTCTAGTGTGTCATTTAACACCTGAGTTTCCTTATTGATTTTCTGTCTGGATGTTCTGTCCATTGGTGAAAATGGGGTGTTAAAATCCCCTACTGTTATTATGTTTCTCCCTCTATGGCTGTTAGTATTTGCCTTATATATTGCAGTGCTCCTATGTTAGTACATATGTATTTGCAATTGTTATATCTTCTCCTTGAATTGATTCCTTGATCATTATGTAGTGTCCTTCTTTGTCTCTTATAACAGCCTTTATTTTAAAGTCTATTGTCTGATTTGAGTATTGCTACTCCAGATTTCTTTTGATTTCCATTTGCATGGAATACCTTCTTCCATCTCCTCCCTTTTGGTCTATATGTCTCCCTACGTATGCAGTGGTTCCCTTGTAGACAACATATATATGGGTCTTGTTTTTGTATCCATTCAGCCAGTGTATATCTTTGGTTTGAGCATTTAATCCATTTATATTTAAGGTAATTATCGATATGTAAGTTCCTATTGCCATTTTCTTAATTGGTTTGAGTTCATTTTTGTAGGTCTTTTTCCTTCCCTTCCTCTTGTGTTCTCTTATCTTGTAGTTTGATGACCATCGTTAGTATTGTGTTAGGGTTGCTTTTTGTTTTTTGTGTCTATTGTAGTTTTGGGTTTGCTGTTCCCATGAGGTTTTGATATAGCAGTCTATATATGTACAATGTTGTTTTACATTGCTGGTCTCTTTCCCACTTAGAGGAGTTCCTTTAGCATTTGTTGCAAAGCAGGTCTGGTGTTGCTGAATTCTCTTAGCTTTTGCTTGTCTGTAAAGCTTTTGATTTCTTTGTCAAATCTGAATGAGTGCCTTGCTGGGTAGAGTATTCTTGGTTTCAGCTTCTTCCTTTTCATCACTTTAAATATATCATGCTTCTTCCTTCTGGCCTACAGAGTTTCTGCTGAGAAATCAGTTAATAACCTTATGGGAGTTCCCTTGTACGTTATTTGTCATTTTTCCCTTGTTGCTTTTAATATTGTTTCTTTGTCTTTAATTTTTGTCAGTTTGATTACTGTCTGTCTTTGTGTGTTCCTCCTTGGGTTTATCCTTCCTGGGACTCTCTGTGCTTCCTGGATTTGGGTGACAGGTTCCTTTCCCATGTTAGGGAAGTCTTCAGCTATTATCTCTTCAAATATTTTCTCAGGTCCTTTCTCTGTCTCTTCTCCTTCTGGGACCCCTATAGTGCAAATGCTGGTGAAGGTAATGTTGTCCCAGAGGTCTCTTAGACTGTCTTCATTTCTTTTCATTCTTTTTCCTTTATTTTGTTCTGTGGCAGTGATTTCCACCATTCTGTCTTCCAGGTCACTTGTCCATTCTTTTGCCTCAGTTATTTTGCTCCTGATTCTTTCTAGAGTATTTTTCATTTCAGTTATTGTATTGTTCATTTCCATTTGTATGTTCTTTAGTTCTTCTAGTTCTTTGTTAAACATTTCTTGCATCTTCTCAGCCCTTGTCTCCACTCTTTTTCTGAGATCCTGGATCATCTTCACTCTCATTATTCTGAATCCTTTTTCTGGAAGGTTGGCTATCTCCTCTTCACTTAGTTGTTTTTTGGGGTTTAATCTTCTTCCCTCATCTGGGACATAATCCTCTGCCATTTCATTTTGTCTACCTTTCTGTGATTTTGGTTTCCCTTCTGCAGGCTTCAGGATTGTAGTTCTTCTTGTTTCTGCTGTCTGCCCTTTGGTGGATGAGGCTATCTAAGAGCCTTGTGCAAACTTCCTGATAGGAGGGACTGGTCGTGGGTAGAGCTGGGTCTTGTCCCTCTGGCGGTCAGGGCCATGGTCAGTAAAACTTTAATCCACTTGTCTGGTCATGGGTGAGGCTGTGTTCCTTCCCTGTTAGTTGTTTGGCCTGAGGCAATCCAGCACTGGAGCATACAGGCTGTGGGGCTAATGGTTGCCCCCAGGAGGGCTCACTCCAATGAGTACTTCCCAGAACTGCTGCTGTCAGTGTCTTTGCCCTCCCAGTGAGCCACAGCTGCCCTCAGCCTCTGCAGGAGATGCTCCAACACTAGCAGGTATGTCTGGCCCAGTCTCTTATGGGGTCACTGCTTTTTTCCTCTGGATCCTGGCACGCACGAGACTTTGTGTGCACCCTTCAAGAATGGAGTTTCTGTTTCCCCCAGTCCTGTGGAAGTCCTGTGATCAAACCCCTCTGACCTTCACAGCCAATTTCTCTGGAGACTCATCCTCCCATTGCTGGACTCCCAGACTCGAAAGACCGACATGGGGCTCAGAACGTCCACTCCAGTGGGAGAACTTCTGTGGTATAATTGTTTTCCTGTTTGCGGGTCACCCACCCAGCAGGTATAGGATTTGATTTTATTGCTATTGTGCCCCTCCTACTGTCTCATTGTGTCTTCTCCTTTGTCTTTGGATGTAGGGTATCTTTTTTGGTAGGTTCCAGCATTTTATTGTTGATGGTTGTTCAGCAGTTGCTTGTGATTTCAGTGTTCTCGTAAGAAGGTGTGAACACACACCATTCTACACCCTGATTTTAGGTGATTTTAAAGAATACATATTGTTAACATCTTTCCATTTCTTCATCTGGATATCCAATTAAGTTGTCATATGAAGTCAGGTTTACTTTAAATGAGGAATAATATCATGGTGATGTTTTCTGATTGCATTATGTATGTAACTATGTATCTGAGTGTACTTTTTGAGAAGAAAGCTTCCCTTGGTGCTTTTTTTTTTTTTTTGTATGCGGGCCTCTCACTGTTGTGGCCTCTCCCATTGTGGAGCACAGGCTCTGGATGCACAGGCTCAGTGGCCATGGCTCATGGGCCCAGCCACTCCACAGCGTGTGGGATCCTCCCTGACTGGGGCACGAACCCATGTCCCCTGCATCGGCAGGCAGACTCTCAACCACTTCACCACCAGGGAAGCCCCCCCTTGGTGCTTTTATATGTAAGAAGGACAGTGATGTCCTGTGATTTTTATCCTGAGGGCTCAGATTATATCTCTGAAATTAATTTCTGACTTGAGCAGTTTTGAACAACTCAGCTTAGTGCATGAATTCATTTTAAATGTTACTCTATAGGCAGGATGTAAAACCAGTGAGGGAAGGCCATTTCACTCAAGGCTTGGTGCAAATCTTTGTAAAGTATTAAATATGAGTAGTAGCTAAGATAACAATAGATATTGTTATTTAAAGAAATCTTGTTTCACAAGTTAAAGAAACCATTAGTTATATACATTTGTAAAGTTATGTTATAGAGAGTAGTTGAAAAAATATGTGTGTATTTGCAGTGGTTTGAAAGACGCACTTATATTTTTAAATGCTAAAATATGAAAACAATTGGTATTGATTATTGTAGTTGGAATTAAGACATTATCATTCTGCTAAACAAAAATACATGTTGCTTTCACTGCAGTGGACCTTAGTCATGTGTGAGTAACGGTTGGTTGAGACAAAATGCAGCAACTCTTGTTTTAAAAAATATTTTCAATAAATATAATTGATAATTTGTGTAATGGAAATAAAGAGTTGATATTACAACAGCCTTCTAAATCCTAAAAATACCTAAAAGAGATTGTGTATTTTTAAGCATTAAAAAAAAACATTGTACATCTTGTGCTGAATTATACATTTGTAAGAAATGTTATAAAATTACTGTAGAAAGTAGATTAGATCTTTTTCCAATGGAAATTTCATTTCATTTAATGTGCTTTTAAAAATTAGTTTGAAGAAAATATACTTACCACAAGTGTTGTAGAAGATGCAGATATAAAATTCTGTTACTAATGAGCCCTTTCTTTGCAATTTCTTGGCAAATACAGTGTATGGCATTTTATGAATATCAGGTTTCTTTTATATATATATATATATATATATATATATATATATTTTTTTTTTATGTGGACCGTTTTTTGAAATTCTTCTTTGAATTTGTTACAATATTGCTTCTGTTTTATGTTTTGGTTTCTTGGCCATGAGGCATGTGGGATCTTAGCTCCCAGACCAGGAATCGAGCCCACACCCCATGCATTGGAAGGTGAAGTCTCAACCACTGGACTGCTAGGGAAGTCCCTCTTTCATATAATTTTTATGTTTACACTCATGGTCAAATTTTAATCTCTTTTTTCCACCTTGTTTTGTTGAGATATGATTGACATTCAGCACTGTATAAGTTTAAGGTGTACAGCATAATGGTTTGATTTACATTCATTGTGAAATGATTATCACAATTAGTTTAGTAAACTATCATCTCATATAAGTACAAAGATAAATAGAAAAAAGTTTTTTCTTTTCATGAGAACTCTTAGGATTTACTGTCAACAATTGTCATATATAACATACAGCAGTGTTATTTATATGTATCATGTTGTACATTACATCCCCAGTATTTATTTATCTTATAACTTTGACCACCTTCATCCAGTTCCCCGTCTCCCTACCCTGTTCCTCTGGTAACCACAAATTTGATATCTTTTTCTGTGTTTGTTTGCTTGTTTTTGAAGTATAATTGACCTGCAAGCTCCTGTTTCACAATGTAGTGATTCAATGTTTCTGTATGTTTAAAAATGATGACCAAGATATATCTAGTTAACATCTGTCACCATACGAAGGTATTAAGTAATTACTGACTATATTCCCCACTCTGTACATTTCATACCTGTGACTCATTTATTATGTAACTGGAAGTTTGTGCCCCCTAATCTCCCTCACCAATTTCTCTCTTTCCCCACCTCCCTCCCCTCTTGCAACTACCTGTTTGTTCTCTGTATCTATGACCTTGTTTCCATTTTGCTATATTCATTCATTTTTTTTTAAATTCCACATGTAAATGAAATCATACAGTATTTGTCTTTCTCTATCTGAACTTATTTCACATAGCATGATACCCTCTAGGTCCATCCATGTTGTCCCAAATGGCAAAATTACATAATTTTTATGAATAAATGATATTCCATTGTGTATTTTTGCCACTTCTTCTTTATCCATTCACCTATTGATGGACACTTATGTTGCTTTCATATCTTGGCTATTGTAAATAACACTACTATGAACATAGGGGTCCATATATCTTTTCAAATTAGTGTTTTTGATTTTTTCAGGTAAATATCCAGGAGTGGAATTTCTGGATCATATGGTAGTTCTATTTTTAATTTTTTGAGACCCTCCATACTGTTTTCCACAGTGGCTGCACCAATTTACATTCCCACCACCAGTGCACAAGGGTTCCCTTTTCTCCACATCCTTGCCAACATTTGTTATCTGTAGACTTTTTGATGACAACCATTATGAAAGGTGTGAGGGATCTCATGGTGGTTTTGATTTGCATTTACCTGATGATTAGTGATGTTCAGTATCTTTTCATGTACCTGTTGGCCATGTGTATGTCTTCTTTGGAAAAATCCCTTGCATGAGGAGACAGAGCCAAAAAAAAAAAAAAAATACTGCTAAGACCAAGGGAAAGAGTGTATTGCCTATGTGTTCTTCTAGAAATTTTATGGTTTCAGGTTTTACATTTAAATCTTTAATCCATTTGAGTTTATTTGTGTGCATGACATGAGAGAGTAGTCCAAGTTGATTCCTTTGTATGTAGCTGTCCAATTTTCTCAATACTATTTATTGAAGAGGCTGCCTTTTCCCCATCATGTATTCTTGCCTTCTTTGTTGTAGATTAATTGACTATTTTAGTGTGGCTTCATTTCTGGACTCTCTATTCTGTTCCATTGATTTATGTGTCTATTGTTGTGCCAGTATCATACTGTTTTGATTACTATAGCTCTGTAGTTTACTTTGAAATCAGGGAGCATGGTGCCTTCAGCTTTGTTCTTTTTTCTCAAGATTGTTTTGGCCATTTGGGAGTAGAGAAAAATCTCATTGCCACATAAGCATTTTCAGAATTATCCAATTTATAAGCTATTTAATACTCCATGTATAAGATAGCAATAAAGATCTTAGAATTAATATTTATTGGATTAAAATACTAAATCCAGAAATTCTTATACTATTAGCCAATTACCTGTGGTGTAGATGGGTAATATATGATTTTAAAATGTTATTTCTTGCAATCTCATCTGATTTATTTAAAATGGTAACAAAGAAAATTGCTTGCTTTCTTCTTTAAGAACACTTGCTGTCTAACTCTGCAGTAATGTAAAATGGTTCATTCATCTTTCTACTTCTGAGGCCTCCTCACTTTTAGCTGCATTAGTAGCATTGTGTAGAACATGCATACATTTCCTTAGTTGTAACTCATTGTGCATAATGACTTTTGGTATTATTTTAGTAACATGTTTTTCATACTGTAAAAGGGAGCTAACTAGTTGTGACTCATTGAGACAGGTGGGCTTCTATCAAATGGAAAAACTGCTGCTGCTGCTAATTCTGATATTCCAGCTTAGAACTGGTGAGCAGGTCCATGGAGCTGGAGCATAGAGGCACCTGTGGAACAGGTGAGACCAGAGAAGCTGAGGGACAAAGTCATGAAGAAATTTATGCCCTGATGAGTTGAACATTTATTCTTTTAGTAAAAAGGAGCAATTATAGATCTTAAGTCAAGAGCAAAATTATTAATGTGTTTAACTCTACTTAAACACTGCTACTTAAATAACTTTAGCATATTAATTTGGAATCTCTTATTTTTCACATGAAAAGCTAGCAGTATGGACTAATAAGAGCAAGTGTTTCTGTTTTGTAGCCTAGAATTAGATGTATTGCCAGTGTCTAGCTTTCAGGAGGAGAGAACTCTGGTTGTGAGAAAAGGAAATAAAGTCCTTAAAATACGATACTGGAAAGCAAAAGCTACACTAACTCTGTTATGAATTGTCACTAAATTACTTTTTCTCATAAAGTATTTCTTAATTTTGTCTGGTCCTGAAAAATTTATGTAGGTATTATGCTGACTCATTATAATTAAAATAAAGGTGGTAAAGCAATAGAAGTGGAAATGCTCAGATCTAAAAATTGAGGAGAACTTTTCTCATGATCAGTTTTGCCATGGAGAGGTTGAGACTGTTCTTCAAATGAATTTCCTGTAGAATATAGTTTCCAAGTCAGTCTTAGAAGGGGTCGCTGGCCATTTCAGATGAAAAGGCCAGATACCTTTTCTCTGGACAGGAGAAGAGAAGCAGAGATTAAGGGCTGGGTGGATAACTGCGTGAGGGCAGGGTAGAATCTTCATTTTCTTTGAAGCACTGGGAATGACAAACAGTGTGGTTGGTGTGACTTAGCAAGAGGCAGAAGGGGCCACCACTGAGTTCCATTCAGTCTAAACACACAGCTTAGCTCAGGCTCCTCCAACAATCAGATTTGGGTAACGGGACCAAGAATTGTATTTGATGAGAAAGTCATTCTTCCCTTTTTTCCAGAAGAACAATGTACAGAAATCTGAGTTTTTATAAGATTAAGGTTCATATTACTTTGAACCTCAAACAGAGCTTTGCAAGATCCATAGCAGTGTTTGCATCACATTGACTTTGGAGCCCAGGCCAGAGAGGCCACACTCGGCCTGTACCTCAGACCCGCTGGACAGCGCAGCCCCGGTTCCCTGCCAAGTATTGCAGGGTCTTCCTGAGGGCAGCTGGGCAGCCCGATCACTCACCCACACTGACAGGTAGCAGACTCCCCTGTGTGATGTTGACACCTTCGAGCTGCCTTGGAAATTAGACTTCATAGGCAGTGTGCCCCTGACATAAATATTGGACCGTGTACACCAGAAGTTCTCTCTAAATCCTGGAATTATCCATGATTATTTTCATTATATTTTTAGTAATTCCCAAATTTTCTAGTGACTGTGTATTTTTTTTTAGAATCAGAAAAAATATTCTTAGATATTCAAGTTTGAGCTAGTGCTTGAAACACATCCAGGTCCCCTTCCTCATCTGTTGGAGCAGAGACTGCTTCTCTCCTGGGCTGTGCTTTGGTACCTGGGACCTTGAAAAAAGGTCCACTTCCCCAATGCTCCTTTTCTCCTCTGAAAGGAGGCATTGAACCTGATCACCTAAGATCCATTTCTGCCCTCACACTGGTACCATCCAGGATGCTGCCTTACCTGAGAGGTTATCCTGATGGGATGTGGGAGAGCAGAGCCAACTTCCCAGGGCCACCAGTGGGAACACCACTCATGTCCATAAATTAGTTGCTAACCAGTTAAACCTTCCTTAGGCTTGAGGCCAAGCCAGGTCGTCCCAGGGATTACAGATCAGAAAATTTTCTTGTAATCAGGTAAAGACTAGGAGATGGGTGTGAGTTAAGCTTCTGGGAAGAAGCAAGGTGCTTGCTCCATGGCTTAACTGTTTAAAAAAAAAAAAAAGCTTGTTAGAGACCAGGTTGAGTAAGAGGTTTGAAACTCTTGAGCAGGTCAGGAAAAGAGGGGGAATATGCAAAATATGCTTGCTCGTCAGCAAGAAAAATGTGGTCCTGATCTTATTTAGTGGGGAAATAAGCCGAGGGTTGAGGAGGATAAACTGCCTGAAGGTTTTCTGGCACTAACTTGATATTCACAGTGAGCTTTCAAAATAAATATGATTTATTAAAGGACAAATAAGAATTGGTAATAACAGATCCAAATGTCTATTGTAGAAGGGTTAATTGCCTCACATTTCTATAAAATTTATCTGCTTTCATATTTATTTCAAATATTCTGACCTTTGATAGTTTGAATAGATCCAAACAGATAATACACTATTTGCAAAACAGAGAAGGCAGTTAGCATATGAAACATTTGTTATGTGCAGGTCAGTGTTCTAGTGCTTCACATTTCCTTAATCCATCTAATAGCCCGAGGGTTGATGATGGGGATTTGCACTTTGTTGGTGCTCTTTGTGGAGGAGAGTGCTACACCTAGTGGTTAAGATTGGGACTGAGATCCAGACAGCGGTGTTCAGATCCCAGTGGCCCTGCTTACACTCTGTGTAACCTTGGAGAAATTTCGTATCATTCTGCATGTCTCATTTTCTCTTCTGTAAAATGGAAATTATACTTGACCTGACATTCGTGATAGTTCTGAGGGTAGATCCGTCTGTATCACTGATAAAGCACATGATGCATTGGACACGCCTAGTGAAGTAGCTGCTGCTTCCCCTCCCCAAGACCTTGTTATTACTCATCTGCACAACAGCCTCGTTAGGTGGATACTTTCCTAGCCCCATTTGGGGGAGACTGAGGGTTAAAGAACATAAATAACTAGGCTACAGTTGCCCAATTTATCTGAATCCAGTATTTTCCGTCCTTATATTCCATATTGTTTCTCCTCTTGTGCATCCTGAGTGAACAGAAATGACTGCTTTGGACCCTTCCCCTGACTGCTGGATTAGCATTGCTGCCTCTTGCAGTTGTGGAGAAAAATAAATTAAGTTCTTCAAAAGTAGATGCAGGTAAGAAACTGGGCCAAACAGTAACAGACGGTTCCCTCTGGTTACCCAGCCAGAGGTGCCCCTGTAGCTGCTGTTGAAAGTCTGAGAGTCTTCTTCAGTTTTTTAATCTGTGTCAGTGCATGATTTTATTAAAGATTCAGTTTACCAATTTAATTTAACCATGTTGTGTAAAAGTTTGTAGGATGGTTTTACCTGGGATAGTATAGTAGGATGCCCTGTATATACCAGGATATAGGAATACACCCCAAAAAGAGCTTGATGAGGATTCAAAGGCAAACAATGATTGTTTCTACAGGATTTTTTTTTTAAAGCATGAGGAATAAGAGTAAATGAACTATTGCATGGTTGTTAAGAGGGTTTAAAAGAAAACAAGCTTGGCTTGAAGTGCCTGGTTTTGACTCCCTGCCCTGCAGTGGCTGAGTGCATGGCCTGGTTGTTGACCTGCCTTTCTTAGTGTCTTATCTATAACATGGATACACAAATAGTATCTATTTCATGATGTTAAATAAGCTTATATCAATCACTAGTTAGAATAATGTTGGTACTCATTTAGCACCCAGGAAACGGTGGCCTTTTCTGTTTATATTCCTCTTACATATCATATGGACCTCTGACTCCCAGACCAGTGTTAACACCTTCTAGATTAAATAAAACTCTCTGGGCTACCTTGGAAAATAATTAACATTCATCATTTCTATGAGAACATGCATTCTAGGTTTCCAGTTATGGATGTATGAGAGGACTTGAAGATGATCCGTTTGCCATTTGGAAACTGCCTGTTTATTGTTCTTATTTTATAAAGCTGCCGTGTGCAGCAATTACATCTGCATGGCGTTGAGTGGAGTTGACCTTCGCTTTGAGTCTCAGGATTAGGTCATGACTCACTGTGCAGACTTGAGAATTCGTGGCGAAAATAACAATAACTTTTTGTTAATGTTTTGTTATTGTAAGTCCTAACAGTTATCTAGGACTTACAGTACACCAAGTAGTCTGTTAACACTTTACGCGCATTATCAGTTTAACAATAATTTGATGGTAGTGTTATGACTGCCCTTTCATGGTCCCTCTGTAATCCAGCTGCTTTCAGAGTCTTCAGGCACGTGGCTGTGGAAGGAACTGCTGCAGCTGAGTCACAGCCTCTCTGGCCCTGTCCTCCTCTCGTCTAACTTTACACCACGTTTGTTCCACAGCTCATGATTGTCCAGCAGCACTGGTTTCCTTTCTCTTCCTTGAACAGCTGTTGGTTCTTTCCTGTCTTGGGACCTTTGCCCTATTTACTTTTCAGGGGAGCTTTGACCCCAGAGCTCTGCACTCCCTTTCCTCATTCTTGCCTCAGCTCAGAGTGGCTGTCCAGGGCCAGCTTAAATCAGGGAGTCTCCTGCCTGACCCTCCTCTGTCCCATTCCCATCTTTTCTGCTATTGAAAACATTTGTCACGAACTTAAACCATTAACTTATGTCTATCCTTACTGCTGTGTTGTCTCATTTGATGCATTGTAAATTCCATGACTGCAGAATCCTTTCTTGCTCTGTATCTGGAAAAGTACTTGGCATATGCTAAGCCTACAAATATTTGTGGAATGAATGATTGGATGCAGCTTCGAAAGGTTACAAAATGTGTCTGTCATCCTGGAGCTGGTGAAGAGGCAGAACTCAGTATATTTGAGTCCAAGCCCACTGCCCTCCAAGGTAACAGGACATCAAATGCCTGATCGGCAACTGGAGCAAAACTGTAAAAGTTATAATGTAGTAGATTTTCCACATTTGTTTCATTTTCTCACCCTTTTGCAAGGAGGTAATGCCATGTTTGGGTTCCTCTTGCACCTCTTACCTCCCAGGTGTGCGTTTCTGTGACAGTGGTGCTTTGGGTCAGTGCTTGTGTTGAGGGTTGGGCTTCTTACCTGTGCTGTTCTGCTCAGGTGCTGACTGGCAGGAGGATGTGCCACACAGAACCCTCTGGCATCCGGTCCCAGGGCGATGTGTGTGCAGGAAAAAACATGCCCACAGTTAACCAGAAAGAGCAAAGTTTTATTATCTCAGAAAAATAATGCTAATTGCAGTAGTTTATAAGTCTAGCTTTCAAGTTATTTAAAATAGTTTAAGAAAAGGTGGGAAGGCATTTGGGTGTCAGGATGGGGTGAAAATATGGACTCCAGGGACACAAAATGCAATAAATACAAATTAGTACAAGATATCTTATTTGTAAGAATTACTACAAATAAATTAATGTGATAATAGCATTATTTTTCTCTTCTTCCTCCTCCTCTTCCTTTTCCTTCTTCTGTATGTCAATTTTATTTATCCATATTATAGATAATTTTTTAAAGGAAATGGAACCTGAGTGTCAAACAGCTTTCAAGTTGTACATCCTGCAGTCTTATTCAAGAGGGAGGGAGGGAGGGAGGGAGGGGGAGAGAGAGAGAGAGAGAGAGAGAGAGATAGAGAGAGAGAGAGAGATAGAGATAGAGATAGAGAGAGATTACCTTAATAATTTTTCGGATCCCCAAAACAAAATAATTCCCAGAGAAGGGTACAATGACCCCACTTTGGCTCAGCCAGCTCTTTCCAGTGGAGGGGCAGGAGAACAATGGTAACTATCTCATATTTGTGTGTGTCCATTATTTTGTGTGAATGTGCATAAATGCTGTATATTTCATGTGTGAGCATACATAAAGTAAAAAACCTCCTGGTTAAAATGTGAATATAGTCTTGCTACTTGAAAGCAGCGCTGTTTGCCAAAAAATCCTGGGAATGGTGTCGCGGAAAGAAATCCTGGCCTCAAAAATCTCATAATGAACTTTGGGGTACATAAAACACACAAGAATCAACAGCCATTAAACCATTAAGAAAAAGAGCATAATGTTATATATGCTGTTCATGGTATACATATATATTTAATATTTTTAGATAAGGGGAGGAAGCCATGAAAATGTCCACTGACAGATGAATGGATAAAGATGTGGTACAAATATATACAATAGAATATTACTCAGCCATTAAAAAGAAAGGAAATAATGTCATTTGCAGCAACATGGATGGGCCTAGAGATTATCATATTAAGTGAAGTAAGCCAGACAGAGAAAGACATATATCATATGATATCACTTATATGTGGAATCTAAAAAAAAAAAATGATACAAATGAACTTATTTACAAAACAGAAACAGATTTACAGACATGGAAAAGAAACTATGGTTGACAAAGGGGAAATGTTGAAGGGAGGGATAAATTAGGAGTTTGGGATTAACATATACACACTACTATATATAAAATAGATAATCAACAAGGACCTCCTGTATAGCACAGGGTACTCTATTCAACACTCTGTAATAACCTATATGAGAAGAGAATATGAAAAAGAATTGATATATGTATAACTGAACCACTTTGCTCTACACCTGAAACTAACACAACATTGTAAATCAACTATACTCCAATATAAAATAAAAATTAAATTAAAAAAATTAAACAGGAGAAAAACCACCCAAGGTTCCATTTTAAGAACTGCTACTCATAATATGTTTACGTGTGCCATTCTAGTTGCTTTATAGTTTAATTTTTTTTATAGTGATCATATTTTATGTACACTTTTTGGTTTGTTGTTATTATTTCATACTTTAAGTATAGAGATTCAAACTATCAACAGCCCAACCATTAGAAGACAAAGGGTAAGTGGAACATTTTATTTTTTTTAATTTTTATTTTCTAAAATTTTATTGAAGTGATTCAGTTATATATATATATATATATATATATATATATATATTCTTTTTCATATTCTTTTCCATTATAGTTTATCACAGGATATTGAATATAGTTCCCTGTGCTATACAGTAGGGCCTTGTTTATCCATCCTATATATAATAGTTTGCATCTGCTAATCCCAAACTCCCAATCCATTCCTCCCCCACCCCTCCCCCTTAGAAACCACAAGTCCATTCTTTATATCTGGGACATTTTATGAGGCCTTCCTTTGAACTGGGTTTTTAAGAAACTGAATATTTTAACCAGAGAGAAGAGGAACATTCTCGCCATTTGTTTTCTTTTAAGTAATCAGTAGTATTGTCAAATAGTGTTTAAAGTCATTTTAACTTTCTGTATGAAACTTTGGGACAAATCAAAAATAAAATCGGTAAATAAATATTGAATTGATTCATCCAGAGTCTATTAGGCACTATGATTAATGCAAAGATATCTTAACATAGGCTCTGGTCTCAAAGAGTTTATAATCAGTTTGGTTGGAAATGATAAAAGTGGTAAAAAAAAATTCCAATTTCTACAATTAGATTTAAATAATCTATTCAAAGTAAAGAGAAGGCACACTAGAAGTTGGTATTTATTAATAAATGAATGAAAGCATTTGAGTCTGAAATAGTTAGGAAAAGTTTTATTTAAAGAGGCTAGATTCTTTTAAGGGATGAGCAGAGAGAAGCAGCCATGTCTCTGGCTGTAATGATGCTACAGTGGGAGCAGAGTTGCCCTGAAAGCAGGAAGTGCAGCAGTGAACCTGACCCTGCGACACTCCCCAGAGGGTGTCTGGGGCTCAGCATTGTGTGGTGGCATTAAGCAATGAATATGATCTTTATTGTTTGTCAGAGGCTATTAGAAATATCAAAACCTGAGAGGATGAGCACATTTCTAAGACATTTATTACACCTCTCCTCTTTTGAATTCAGTTGATAAGTATTATTATGTGAGGTGCTGAGCCAAGAGTGTCCTCCTCCTTGGTAACAGGTAAGCAATTCAGTGATGTTCACAATGTCCCACTTCGAGATATTATAAATTGTAATGGAATCGGAATTTAAATTACTTTGGATGATTAGTCTTCCATAGGAATCTTGATATTCTCACAACTTTAAATATTTTTATTCTCTTCCCTTTTAAACTACATTTACTGTTTTCTTTCTTAATAATTGTGAATTTTAAATAAAAAGGTGATGCCCTGCATGGGTGCAGGAAATAT
This sequence comes from Mesoplodon bidens, assembly GCF_964165515.1. Lineage (NCBI taxonomy): Eukaryota > Metazoa > Chordata > Mammalia > Artiodactyla > Ziphiidae > Mesoplodon > Mesoplodon bidens. Next base: position 59,372,405 of record NC_138172.1, on the reverse strand, counting down.
CATCTATTATTTTGGTTTTGAAAATGATTTCCATAATGTGTGATTTCATCAAATTTAAAGTGTTAAGTGTTTATGTAGTTAAGGGTTTTAGTACCTGGAGTTGTTATGAAGTAGGCACCCTCTAAACCATCAGTGGGGATAATTGTACTACTTCATTGGCATCTGTGTTTTTTTAAATCCCTGAGCTTCCTTGGCTATTTCTACTGACCTAATATTCTATTATTCAATGAAACATAGACTTGTCATAAGAGTAGGAACTTTAGACTCAAGACTCTCTAGGTTTGAATCTAGGCTTGTCACTTATGAGCTACATGGCAGTTGCAAACCTGTCTGTGCCTTAGTTTCCTTATTTGTGAAAAGAAGGTACATATATCAAAGGTCTGCCTTAAGAATTAAATGAGCAAATAGATATTAAGCTGGAGCACTTGATAAATGCTTCGTTTGTTTGTTTAATGAAAAAAAATGTGCAAAGCAAATGCCAATCCATGTGCCATGTGTTCTATTAACATTCTATTTTAAAATAATTTCAAACTTAACAGGAGATTTGTAAAAATGGAAATAGTACAAGAAACACAAGTATACCCTTTATCCAAATTCACATATTTTTAACATGTATCATGTCTCTTTATCCCTACATAGTTTACTGCATATTATCCTGGATTAGGGACATTCTGTTCCATAACTACAGTTTGGTTGTCAACCTCAATAATTGAAATTCGATGTAGTGCTTTTATGTAATCTGTCATTCTTCATACACTTGTCTCTGTGGACACAGTAATGTTCTTTATAGCCTTTTCTCCTCCAAGACAGGGTCCAGCTGAGGGTCAGGGGTTCAGTTGAAGAGGTCTGTCTCTTCAGCCTCCTTTATACAGAGCATTTCCATAGCCTGTCTTTGTCTTTGTTGACTGACATTTTGAAGAATACAGTGCCACCAGCCCTGCCTTAAAAATGGAATCTTCTTCGTTTACTGTACAATCATTTTTTTCTCCCTTGCAGCCAATAAGCAGTCTGTGGCTGACACACTTCAGGGCCCCTCTAGATTTAACAACCATTGATAACTCACGTCTGATAAAATCTTTACTATGATGTTTAAAAAATGATCATTTTCCAAGTCTAGCAGTACCTCCACATATGCCAGCCATGCTTTAGCATGCTACAGAAAGCCAGAGACCTCATCCTCCTTTTTTCCGCCCACCCTCCTATAGCCGAAATTCGGCCTCTGTACATCAGTACCAAATTCTATCTCAGAGACAGAGTTTTGGGTGAAGTAGAAAAGAATAGCTTTATTGCTTTGCCAGGCAAAGGTGGCCACAGTGGGCTAATGCCCTCAAGACTGTGTGTTCTTCCCCAGAGGGGTTAGTGAGGAGTCTTATAGTGTTCAAGGAACAGGCCATGGTCAGCTCGTGGACACTCTTCTGATTGGCTGGTGGTGAGGTAAGTGGGAGTCAGCATCATCAACTTTCTGGTTCCAGCCATCTGAGGTCTTTGTGTTTGTGGGCAGCTTAGTTAACTTCTCCCACCTGGTGAGGGTATCCGTATCTGCAAAACGGCTCAAAGTTATTGTTATGTGTATCCCTTGACGGGGAACCAGGACCCTGCCCGAAGGCTGCACTATTGTTTCTCTTAACTGTTCCTCCCTTTTCTCTGCATCCCCTCCCTTCCCTGATTAGCAACTGTTTGAACCTGCTCCTTGGACCTCAGGGAAGGTCATGGAGGCTGAATGAAACCTGTTTCCTGTAATCAAGAAAATGGAGAACACAGAAAGGCTTTTGTGCCCAGGGGCCCCACAGGGTTCTGCTCTGTTTCCCTCCCTCCCTCCCTTCCTATATGAACTCTATTTTTCCACATTTGAAATAAGAGTTTTTATATATTTCCTAAATTAAGTTATAGAATTCCTCATTAGAAATTATCTATTTAAATGAAATTATAAGACACTTGTCTAATTATATGTAGATAAATTAAGGCTAGTTGTGTTCTGAAGTTTGCATTTTTTGGTTTTGTTTACAGAGGGTATCACCAAGAGAGGACATTATGTACATGCCCAAACAAGTCTGAGTGTGCTTTATAATTACAGTGTTTCATCAACAGTGGCTGATCTAGAAGAAGTACTTTGTCCTCTTGTATAACTAAACCTTTATTCATCGGACAGGAGGATCAGTGTGCATTTTATATCCCCTGGGGTTGACTTTTGATGATTTTCTGGTGGCAGACCTTTGCCCCTGGAACCATTCCATTTATTATTTTAAGCAATAACAGAAGTATTTTCTTCTAATTTAATTCTAGTCCTCAGTGCAAGAATAGAGTTCTATAGTTAATAAAAAGGTCATTAAAAGACAACATGCGAGTAAAATTGGTACCTCAGTGGAACTTCTGTATATAAGGGGAGACTGCCTCTTTGAATGTGAACTTTAATTAAATAAATTTATCATATTAGTTATTTGAGGCAAGGCTTTTTTATGGAAATGTGCAGCGTGGACATAATCATTAGTAGAGAGTGGAAGAACATGTTCTTTTCATAAATTTGAAAGCCACATTTCTGAATTATTCCACATGGAAAATAACCTCTTGATAGAGAAATAGAACATGTGTAATGTATTGGTTTGTACATGGACAACAAGATGGCAATTTTCAATTTGGGTTAAATGTCAGCCTGCTTCCTACAAACTGTAGGGGGGTGTGAAGTGAAAATGAAGCTTTGGATTTATTTTATTATAATATATATTTTCTAAATAAGTGATTGTCATATACTCTTATTTTTATAATATATTTATTTATAAGTTGAGGGATGAGAAAAATAGACAAATTAATATTTTTCCAATATTGCATGGTTGCTTTTGAAAAATTAGAGTATCTGTTAACTATATCATTATTTAAATAAGATTTTAGTGCATTAATATGTGTGTTTTATGACACATGTAGCGTTCGGTGTATTTCCTTAGAAACTGACATTAAAAATAATTTTCAGGCTGAGGTGGCCCTCAGTGCTTTTCCAAATGTACTTTATGGTGTGCTTTACTGAATCTGCCGAAGGAGGCATCCAGGTTGAGATCTCCCTTACGGATATATGGATGTCCTGTATTTTTGATCATTGTGACTACAAATAAATGTGTCGTGACATGTGCATATATAAATAAGTATGACAATTAAGCAATAGTGGAACATTTTCACTGAGAAATTTTATACATTTAACCTATCAGTTACTTTAGAAAATTTATATAAAAATGGCTGAATGAACATGTTTAAAGCTTTCTTCCTTTCTTTCTTCTTTCCTTCCTTCCCTCTTTTATTCTCTCTGACAGTGAAGGGTGATGGGAAGCATTTGGGTTTGTTTGTTTTATTTTAGGCAGCCTTTGGCCTTTTTGCATATTTCACTTTTTATTATGAAAAATTTCCAGCATATACAAAGGTACAGAGAGCATCATGTACTGAATCTCTAACATCTGTTATCCAACTTCAGCAGTTATTAACCCTTGGCCACTCTTGATTCATCTATACCTCCACCTTTTAATCTTTTAAAACAGATTTTTCAGCACTGAGTTATAAAAGATTGATGTCTCAATTTTTCTACAAACATTTTCTGCTACATGTACATGTTCAAATGTAAAGGATTATTTATCCAAAAATGTTACATTCACGAATGCCAGCAGTGAAGCTTGTTTTGTTCTGTCTTCTCTCTCTATCCCAAGTCCTCAAACTTATATGCCCCCACTCTCTTCCGAACACTTTTTATGGTCTATTTAGTAGATTTCAGTTCTCCTGTGTTCGTTTCCCCTGTGGTACAGTGTGCTTACTTTGTGATTATTTTGTAGTATGTATTTTGCCCTTTGGGGTTTTCCTCAAGCTAAAATCAAGCAATTCAGTTGAGCTCCGTATCAGTTCCTTGAAGTTGAAGATATAATGCCATCAATAAAAATGAGACTGGAGGGCTTCCATGGTGGTGCAGTTGTTAAGAGTCTGCCTGCTGATGCAGGTGACGTGGGTTCGTGCCCCGGTCCGGGAAGATCCCACATGCTGCGGAGCGGCTGGGCCCGTGAGCCATGGCCGATGAGCCTGCGCGTCCGGAGCCTGTGCTCTGCAACAGGAGAGGCCACAACAGTGAGAGCCCGCGTACCGCAAAAAAAAAAAAAAAAAAATGAGACTGGAGCAAACATCTTGCTTGGTCCATGTTTAAAAAAATTTCCTTCTTTGTATTAGTAGTTTTAGCTAATTCTATTAATTACACATGCCCTTATGTTAGTAACTACTTTAAAAAAAATCATAGAGATAATGGAAGGTAGCATAGATGCAACCATAATTTATGGCAATCTGATTAACTTTGTCCTGTGACTACAAACTAGCTACAAAGTGGAGCTAACAGCTCTAATGCAGGCCAATAACTGAAAATTATTAATTTCGTGTAACTTATTTCCCAGTTAGCAGTTCTATCTGAAAATAATTTAGATACTGAGATTTGAAGTTGTGTATTCGTTTCAGCATAGTAGAGAAAATATTAGAGAAAATATAACAGAAGACTCATTTTACAACACTGTAGGAAAGCTTTTCTTCATCTTCACTGAAACTTTACTGAATTTGAAAAATGGAGTTATTCTCTGTAGACTCCTTCAAATAGGAATTAATACCTTACCTATAGCCTCTTTATTGACAAAAGGAATGATGGTATTGTAATTGACTACAATTATTTATTTAGTGGTATTAGCTGAATTTTTTTAAGCACTGTTTCTGTACCAATTACTGTGCATAGTGCTTATACCTTTTGTCTGTTTTCATAGTGGAAATTGCTCTGTGAAATAGGAATAATCCTTTGCTTTCTTTTTCAGATAAGGACTTTGAGGTATGGAGAAACTAGGGTAAAGTTAGTGAGTGGAACAGCAAGGTCTAGAATTTGCAGGTTTGCAGACGCCAGTAGTCTGCATTCTAAATAACTCTGTTATGCATAATATAATATTTGTAAAATATTTAGTGCAGTTGATTTCTCTAAGATATTACATATTAATTTAGTATAATTCTACAAAATTTTCTCTTTTCCCTTCCAAAGCTAGAAATTTCTTGTTTGTATTAATGATTTGAAATGTAAGCATATGCTCTTTTTGATGTAATCAGTACTGTAATATCCATGGAAATAGAACCTAAACTTCATAGTAGAGTTTTGGCCCTAGTGGTAGATTTTAAAATGTACCAGAAATGTTCAGCACAATGCTGCCGTTCACCAGAGGAGTCACAGCAGAGAGAGTGGCTATTTCCTAAGCTTTTAGAGGAAATCTCTCTCCCTTCTCTCCCAGGAGGTAGTTTCTGTGTATGAATGTGTTTGGCAGTTAATAAGCCAGCCTTTATCTTTAAAAAGAGTTGGGTTTTTTCTTGTTTTTTTTTTAGTTATCTCAACCAAATCTTTTGGCCTAGGACTCAGTGGTCTACAAATTTCCTCAGAAAAACTTAATTCTCCATCAGTCAATTATCTAGTATTGCCACTTTTTATGACTTGCCTGATCGATTATGTTTCTTTTACTTAAAAAAAATGCTTTATATTTGATTAAAATTGAAATCGTTTGAGGGGGACATGACAGTATAATATTTTGCTTTACCAAATTAGGAAGAATATTTCAAAAATCAGAAGTCACTAAGATATGTATAGATATATTTCCCCAGAAAGATTCATTAAAGATACATGAGGGTTCATTTTTCTTTTCCTACTTTGTCAGCATTTGAAAATGGCTCTACATCTTTCTTCTGAAAGCTGACTTTGATTAAATGCCCTATGTACAATGCACTGAAAAGTTTCTTACTTTGTAAAACAGGATATTTAAAGTTGTATGCTGTAGATTGCAAAGAACAAGAACAGAATTCCTGTTACACATCTTTCCAGTCCAGCTGATAAGAAAATCTGGGAAGCCACACTTGAAAACTGAACTGTTTAGGGTAGAAAAGAGAGGGGAGTAGAGGTTTTTCTTATACAGGTTTCTCCAGTTTATTTTAGCTGAGACAGTAAGTTTTCGAAGGTGCCAAATCACATCACTCCAGCTAGCTTATGTAACTTGCTGAATAATCAAAAATGTTCTTGTCCATATCATGGATCTGTTGAGCCTGGTAATGATTCTTTGTCCTGATCCTCTGGGTGTTACACTCCCTTGTCCTCTTTTGCAGGCAGTTCACTATAACAAGAACCCTTTATTATAATATTCATTCCTCCACTTTGGTGAAATTTGTTTTTACAGATCAGACAGGTTAATAATAGCTTATGGTGGCAATTTTAACACTTATCTTTATGTATCAAATAATTAATTATACTAAGATTTGTAAAGTCTCCAATTAGAGCATATTTTTTAGCTATGAGTCCATCTATGTGTATATGTGTATGTGAATATTGTGACTGTCATATTTCTAGAAATTCTTCTCAACAGAGAGGTATTGGCACATAATTTCTAGTTTGTATTTAAAATATAGACTGACTCTTAAGATGTAAATAGACATTGAGCTGATTCTTGCCAGCAGTTATTTCAATAATCACATGTATTTAGGATAGAGCTTTGCTTTCAGCTGAAAGTGCTTAAAGTAGAAACAGAAATGAAATAAAATATAATTACTTGATGTTGAGTTTTCTAAAGAGTTTGGCCACAGTTTTGAATTGAGAGGAACACTGAAAACAGTATTCAATAAAGTGTATTTTAGAGCAGTGAGGCTAAGATTTTCTTTGTGAAACCTGCATAGGATTAGAACATTCAATTAGAATTTCCTTTTTAAGATATCTGGGCCACAGAGATGACATTTATGAGATTAAAATGCTAGAAAATCAACAAAAAAATATGTGTTTAAAAGTAACTGAGAATGGCAAAAACAAAGAGAACAAAGCCTTCTTGTAAACAGTAACAGGATGAGGAACATTTCTGAATTGCCCTTCCCACCCTGTGTTCAGATATTTGGTAATCAGTCCTCAGAAACCCTTCCAGCTGCATGAATATGTTGGCTGTTTTTAGTTTTCTATTACATGAGGATCTTGGGAAGAAGCCTTAGAACTCATAAAATGCCATAATTCCCATCGCCTCCTGAGCAGAAAGTCACCTTTACTTCCTTGGTGTGAGCAAGGGTTGGACTGGGCCATGTGGCCCAGGGGACCTCAGACCCAAGGCTGTGAGGTGCAGATATTGTCTGGCTGGCTTTGCCCGTTAGTCCGTTGAATAGGCACAGACAGATTCAGATGCAAGGGCTGAAACATGGCAAGGCAGGTGCCAACTGCTGCGTTCCATAGAGATCACATTCAGAGACATGGGGTTTGTATGCAAGTAGGCCCAGTTCAGAGATCTGTAATGGAGATCTTCAGAAACAGATGGAATCTGTTGTTTAGTCTATTTCTACTAATCATTCTACAGTGGGACACTGGATTGATAACATGGCCACTCAGTTCAGCTACCCACTTAGATATTGGCTGTCAGAAAAAAAACATGTCTTTCTTTTTGAAAAAAAATAAAAATATTAGAATACAGCTGACTAACAATATTATATTAGTTTCGTGTATAAAACATGGTGATTCATTATTTTATAGATTACATACCATGCAAAGTTATAAAATATTGACTGTGTTTCCAGTGCAACATATTTCTTCTTTATACCTGAGCTATGCTTCCCCTGAGGTCCAGCTCACTGTCTTTAATTTATTCTCAAAATAGTCTTTTAATCGCCACTTAACAATGCCTCTGTGCTTCCTTTATTACCATAGTGTTGACATGTTAACCTTCCGTCACTGCTTTCTCTGCTTTTGATTTTTAAGACAGATTGAGTCTTTCTGGAGATGTTACAGGCAGCTGGATTTCAAATGCTTTTAAATTCTTTTTAAAAACCACAGCTGCTTAACAATAGAAGGAGCCATTTAAAAATAGACTAATCCAAGGAGCTTCCGTGGTGGCGCAGTGGTTGAGAATCTGCCTGCCAATGCAGGGGACATGGGTTTGAGCCCTGATCTGGGAAGATCCCACATGTCGCGGAGCAACTGGGCCCGTGAGCCACAACTACTGAGCCTGCGTGTCTGGAGCCTGTGCTCTGCAACAAGAGAGGCCACTACAGTGAGAGATCCGTGCACCACAATGAAGACTGGACCCTGCTCTCCGCAACTAGAGAAAGCCCTCGCACAGAAATGAAGACCCAACACAGGCAAAAATAAAAATAAACAAATAAATACGTTTATTAAAATAAATAAATAAAAAATAGACTAATCCAATCCAACTTTCCTTGAACTTATGCTCTTTATTATATATATATATATATATATATATATATATATATATATATATATATATATATATAAAATAAAGATCAAAAGTTTATATATAAAATAAAGCATAAGTTATATATATAAAGACATCCCTAACATAGAAAAGTTTGGAAATATTTCAACTTGTATCATGCTAGCTAGCAAAACCCAACACAAGAAACTGGTAAAGCAAACCAAAAGGATAATTTCATGTATAAATTTAGATGGAAAACCCCTCTTTTTAAAAGTAGCAGGTGAGAGGATTCCTGGGATTTGAGATGGCAGAGTAGGAGGATGTGGAGTTTGCATCTCCTCACAGGACACCTACAAGGTGCTGGTGGGGGACCATGGACACCTAAAGGGATGGGAGGAATCCCCATGTGACCAGGTAGGGCATAGGGGGGAAAAGGAGGGGGTAGGAAAACTGGAGGTGGGACGGGACCAGAGCCCCTGAGGGGCGGCTGGAGGAGGGGAGGGGTTCCCACACTGGGAGGGTCCCACTTACTATGGGGGGATTGGCAGAGATGGAGAGGGACCTTCAGGGGATTGAGGGACCAGAGGGGAATGTGGCCAGAGTCTCCCCCACCAGCTCAGCCCCCAGCGAGCCTGCTGGGGTCCTGGGACTGAATCCCCACCCATGGGCCCCCTCCAACTGCATGTGTCCTGGGCCTGAGCCCCAACCACCACCCCCCAGGCCTCTTCCTGCTGTGTGGGTCCCCCAGCCTAAGACCCGCCCCCCCACCAGGGCCTCCTCTGGCTGCGTGGATCCAGGTGGGCTGAGCGCCACCCCCCTCCAAGGCCTCCTTTCATTTTGTTGGCCCCTGCGGGCAAGCCTGTAGAGGCCTGCACCCCAGCTGGCCTGCATGGGCACTTGTGCTCTGGGCCAGCTTCAGGAACAGACATTGCTGAAAGGAATGCACACAGAGGTGGGACTGACACAGCAGCTCCAGATACCTACCTAGAGGTATTGGAGGCCTACTGGGGAGGCGGGGGGAGGCTGTAGCTCACCATGGGGGCAAGGACACTGATAGTGGAGGCACCAGGGATTTTTTTATTTAATTTTTATTTAATTTTATTTCTTAAAACTTTTATTTTTATTCTTATTTTTTCTTTTCTTTTTTTATTTGCTGTGGTGATTGTGTTTTGTTTTGTTGTTTCATTTTTATTGTTATTTTTTAAATATATTTTTATTTTTCTAATTTTATTTTATTGTTATTTGTATTTTTATTTAAAAATTTTTTGTTTTGTTTTTGTTTGTTTGTTTTGTGGTATGTGGGCCTCTGACTGTTGTGGCCTCTCCCATTGTGGAGCACAGTCTTCGGACATGCAGGCTCAGTGGCCATGGCTCACGGGCCCAGCCACTCCATGGCATGTGGGATCATCCCGGACCTGGGCACGAACCTGTGTCTCCTGCATAGGCAGGCAGACTCTCAACCACTGCGCCACCAGGGAAGCCTTAAAATGTTGTTTTGTTGTCATCTTTTATTTAAAGCAGCTTTCCCAAGCTAAAGGATACCTTCCCTGGGTCATGATTTGACATAGGATCAGACTCTTCCCTCAAATTGGTCATTATTAAGTGACTTGTAACCTTAATTGCTGGAAAATTTCTCTCAGCAGCAATGATATTGTTCATGGTGTTTTTGTTGAACTAAATCAATTACATCCAAATTATTTCTAAGCCTTACAAAATATATGAGACTCATATGTTCAATGTCTAGTTATAGATAAAGTCACAAAAATTATTCAATGGAATGTAAGGTTTAATTAGGTGGAACTTCAGGACGAATGAGAGGCTGAGTATTATATTGGTTAACAGTGTGAGCTCTTCCAGGCATTTTGGGCTTGAATCCTGACTCTGCAAGGTTTTAAATAATCTTTTTCTCTACTTGTTAATCAGTACAGATGCATTAGCCATTTTAACAATCAGTATACAAGCTCAGAACATACTACTCTGTACTGGAAACCTTTACGTACATCTGGGTTTGTAAAGCTTCTTCTCTGCAGGAGCTGCTTTCTTCATATTACATCTCCTTGTCCAGGGCTTAGTCTCCACATGGCACTTAGTTAGAGGTCAGTAAATATTTATAGAATGAAGTCATGAATAAATACTGAAGGTAAATAACTAATGGTTTCTATTTTCTCTTAAAGTTGTATGTGGAGTAACTTCAGAAGTTAAGAGAGGAATCTAAAGGAAAGTAGAAAAGTCTTACCCATGTAAAGGAATGTGAAATAAAAGCTTGTCTTGCCTTTTAGCTTTTTATTTTAAATTCTAACATCTTTATTGGAGTATAATTGCTTTGCAATGGTGTGTTAGTTTCTGCTATACAACAAAATGAATCAGCTATATGTATACATATATCCCCATATCCCCTCCCTCTTGTGCCTCCCTCCCACCCTCCCTATCCCACCCCTCTAGATGGTCACAAAGAACCGAGCTTATCTCCCTGTGCTATGCAGCTGCTTCCCACTCGCTAGCTATTTTACATTTGGTCATGTATATATATCAGTGCTACTCTCTCACTTTGTCCCAGCTTAACCTCCCACCCCTGCCCTGCGTCTTCAAGTCCATTCTCTACGTCTGCGTATTTATTCCTGTCCTAACATTAGGTTCATCAGAACCTTTTTTTTTAAGATTCAATATATATGCATTAGCATATGGTATTTGTTTTTCTCTTTCTGACTTCACTCTGTATGACAGACTCTAGGTCCATCCAACTCACTACAAATAACTCAATTTCGTTTCTTTTTATGACTGAGTAATATTCCACTATATATATGTGCCACATATTCTTTATCCATTCATCTACTGATGAACATTTAGGTTGCTTCCATGTCCTGGCTATTGTAAATAGTGCTGCAACGAACATTATGGTACATGTCTCTTTTTGAATTATGGTTTTCTCAGGGTATATGCCCAGTAGTGGGATTGCTGGGTCATATGGTAGTTATAGTTTTAGTTTTTTAAGGAATCTCAACACTGTTCTCCATAGTGGCAGTATCAATTTACATTCCCACCAACAGTGCAAGAAGGTTCCCTTTTCTCCACACTTTCTCCAGCATTTATTTTTTGTAGATTTTTTGATGATGTCCATTCTGACTGGTGTGAGGTGATACCTCACTGTAGTTTGGATTTGAATTTCTCTAATGATTAGTGGTGTTGAGCATCCTTTCATGTGTTTATTGGAAATCTGTATATCTTCATTGGAGAAATGTCTATTTAGGCCTTCTGCCCATTTGTTGACTGGGTTCTTTGGGGTTTTTTGATATTGAGATGCATGAGGTTCTTGAATACTTTGGAAATTAATACTCTGTCAGTTGCTTTGTTTGCAAATATTTTCTCCCATTCTGAGTGTTTTCTTTTCATCTTGTTTATGCTTTCCTTTGCTGTGCAAAAGCTTTTAAGTTTCATTAGGTCCCATTTGTTTATTTTTGTTTTTATTTCCATTACTCTAGGAGGTGGATCAAAAAGGATCTTGCTGTGATTTGTGTCAGAGTATTCTGCCTATATTTTCCTCTAACAGTTTGTTAGTGTCTGGCCTTATATTTATGTCTTTAATCCATTTTGAGTTTATTTTTGTGTATGGTGTGAGGAAGGGTTCTAATTTCATTCTTTTACATGTAGCTGTCCAGTTTTCCTAGCACCACTTATTGAAGAGGCTGTCTTTTCTCCATTGTATATTCTTGCCTCCTTTGTAAAAGATAAGGTGACCCTATGTGCCTGGGTTTATCTCTGGGCTTTCTATCCTGTTCCATTGATCTATATTTCTGTTTTTATGCCAGTTCCATACTGTCTTGATTACTGTAGCTTTGTAGTATAGTCTGAAGTCAGGGAGTCAGATTCCTCCAGCTCCGTTTTTCCTTCTCAAGATTGCTTTTGGATCTTTTGTGTTCCCATACAGACTGTAAAATTTTTTGTTCTAGTTCTGTGAAAAATGCCATTGGTAGTTTGATAGGGACTGCACTGAATGTGTAGATTGCGTTGGGTAATATAGTCATTTTCACAATGTTGATTCTTCCAATCCAAGAACAGGCTATATCTCTACATCTGTTTGTGTCATCTTTGATTTCTTTCATCAGCATCTTATAGTTTTCTGCATACAGGTCTTTTGTGTCCTTAGGTAGGTTTATTCCTAGGTATTTTATTCTTTTTGTTGCAATGGTAATGGGAGTGTTTCCATAATTTCTCTTTCAGAGATTTCATTGTTAGTGTATAGGAATGCAAGAGAGTTCTGTGCATTAATTTTGTATCCTGCTACTTTACCAAATTCATTGATACATTTTCTTCTTGGATTGATCCTTGAGCATTTTGTAGTGTCCTTCTTTGTCTCTTGTGTCCTATTTTGTCTAATATGAGAATTGATACTCCAGCTTTCTTTTGATTAACATTTGCATGGAATATCTTTTTCCATCCCCTCACTTTTAGTCTGTATGTGTCCCTAGGTCTGAAGTGGGTCTCTTGTAGACAGCATACATATGGGTCTTGTTTTCCTATTCATTCAGCCAGTCTGTGTCTTTTGGTTGGAACATTTAATCCATTTACATTTAAGGTAGTTATCGATATGTATGTTCCTATTACCATTTTTTTAATTATTTTGGGTTTGTTTTTTTTTTTTTTTTTTTTTTTTTTTTTTTTTTTTTTTTTTTTTTTTTTCTTTTTGCGGTATGCGGGCCTCTCACTGTTGTGGCCTCTCCCGTTGCGGAGCACAGGCTCCGGATGCGCAGGCCCAGCGGCCATGGCTCACGGGCCCAGCCGCTCCGCGGCATATGGGATCCTCCCAGACCGGGGCACGAACCCGTATCCCCTGCATCGGCAGGCGGACTCTCAACCACTGCGCCACCAGGGAGGCCCTTTGGGTTTGTTTTTGTAGGTCTTTTTCTTCTCTTATGTTTTCTGCCTAGAGAAGTTCCTTCAGGATTTGTTGTAAAGCTGGTTTGGTGGTGCCGAATTCTCTTAACTTTTGCATGTCTGTAAAACTTGATTTCTCCATCAAATCTGAATGAGATCCTTGCGGGGTAGAGTAATCTTGGTTGTAGGTTTTTCCCTTTCATCACTTTAAATATGTCCTGCTACTCCTTTCTGGCTTGCTAAGTTTCTGCTGAAAGAGCAGCTGTCAACTTTCTGGGGATTCCCTTGTATGTTATTTGTTGTTTTTCCCTTGCTGCTTTTAGTATTTTTTCTTTGTATTTAATTTTTGATAGTTTGATTAATATGTGTCTTGGCATGTTTCTCCTTGAGTTTATCCTGTATGGTAGTCTCTGCACTTTCTGGACTTCATTGACTATTTCCTTTCCCACATTAGAGAAGTTTTCAAGTATAATCTCTTCAGTTATTTTTTCAGACCCTTTCTTTTTCTCTTATTCTTCTGGGACCCCTATAATTTGAATGTTGGTGTGCTTTCTGTTGTCCCATAGGTCTCTGAGACTGTCCTCAATTCTTTTCATTCTTTTTTAAAATTATTATTATTATTATTATTATTATGCTCTGAAGCAGTTATTTCCTTTTTATCTTCCAGGTCACTTATCTGTTCTTCTCTCTGTTAGTCTGCTATTGATTCCTTCTAGACTATTTTTAATTTCATTTATTGTTTTGTTCATCATTGTTTGTTTGCTCTTTAGTCCTTCTATGTCCTCGTTAAATATTTCTTGTATTTTCTCCATTCCATTTCCAAGATTTTGGATCATCTTTACTCTCATTACTCTTAATTCTTTTTCTGGTAGACTGCCTATTTCCTCTTCATTTGCTTGGTCTAGTGGGTTTTACCTTGCTCGTTCATGTGCTGCATATTTCTGTCTTTCCATTTTGTGTAACTTACTGTGTTTGGGGTCTTCTTTTCGCAGGCTACAGGTTCGTAGTTCCTCTTACTTCTGGTGTCTGCCTCCAGTGGGTGAGGTTGGTTTGGTGGCTTGTGTAGACTTCCTGTTGGGGGTGGCTGGTTTGTGTGTTCTGGTGGGTGGGGCTGGGTCTTTTCCCACTGGTGGGCAGGGCCATATCTGGTGCTGTGTTTTGGGTTGTCTATGAAATCAGTATGAGTTTAGGCATCCTGTCTGCTAGTGGGTGGGGTTGTATTCTTGTCTTTGTAGTTGTTGGCATGGGGCGTCCAGCACTGGAGATTGCTGTCCATTGGGTGGAGCTGGGTCTTAGTGTTGAGACAGGGATCTCTGGGAGGGCTCTTGCTGATTAATATTACACGGGGCTGGGAGGCCTCTGGTGGTCCAAAGTCCTGGACTCAGCTCTCCCACCTCAGAGTCTTAGGCCTACACCCAGCTGGAGCACCAAGACCCTGCCAGCCACACAGCACAGAAGAAAAGGAAGAAAAAAACCGAACAGACAGAACCCCAAACCAAATGGTAAAAGCAAAACTCAACAGACAAAATCACACAAAGAAACATATACAGACACACTCACAAAAAGGGGAAAAAAAAGGAAGAGAGCAACCAAAACAGTAAAGAAATGCACAAATGAAAACAAACACTAAAAAACTAAATTAAGATAAACATAAAACCAAAAACAAATCAAACACAGAAAGTGAACTCCAAGTCCACAGTTGCCCCCAAAGTCCACTGCCTCAACTTTGGAAACAATCGTTGTCTGTTCAGTTATCCCACAGATGCAGAGTTTACCAAGCCAACTTCAGGGATTTAATCCACTGTTCCTGAGGCTGCACGGAGACATTTCCCTTTCTATTCTTTGTTCACACAGCTCCTGGGGTTCAGCTTTGGTTTTGGTCCCACCTCTTCTTGTAGACCTCCCTACAAGGTGTGTGTTCCCTAACCAGACAGAAGGGGGTTAAAATAGTGGCTGATTAGGGCTTTCTTACTCAGGCCAGGGTGAGGGAGGGTTATGGTAGTCACAACTGGGAGTGTCTGGTGGCAGAGGCTGGCATGAAGTTTCAACAGTCTGAGGCATGCTTTGTGTTCTCCTGGGGAAATTGGCCCTGGATCACAGGACCCTGGCAGTAGCTTGCTGCACAGACTCTCAGGAGGGTGTGGGTAGTGACCTGCACTTGCACACAGGACCCTTTTTGGCAGTAGCAGCAGTGGTAGTGGTAGAGATCCTTGCCTGCCTCTGGGGTCTGAGATGATAGCTGCAGCTTGCACCCATCTCTGGAGCTTGCTTAGGTGGTGCTCTGTTGTCTGTGGGCAAATAGAGCAGGAAGCACCTCTCATTGCACACCCTGAAACAATGGTCTCTTGCCTCTTAGGCAGGTCAAGACTTTTTCCTGGACTCCCTCCCTGCTAGCTATGGCACACTAACCCCTTTCAGGCTGTCTTCACGTAGCCAACCTCAGTCCTCTCCCTGGGCTCTGACCTCTGAAGCCTGAGCTTCAGCTCGCAGCCTTCACCTGCCCTGGCAGAGGAACAGACAAACATCTCAGGCTGGTGAGTGCTGGTCAGCACTGATTCTCTGTGTGGGAATCTCTCTGCTTTCCCCTCTGCACCCATGTTGCTGTGCTCTTTTCTGTGGCTCCCAAGCTCACCCCTCCCCTTCTGAGCCAGTGAGGGGGCTTCCTAGTGTATGGAAACTTTACCTCCTTCACAGCTCCCCCCACCAGAGGCACGGGTCTAGTCCCTATTCCTTTGTCTCTGTTTTTTTTTTTTTTTCTTTTGCCCTACCCAGGTTCGTGGGGATTTTCTGGCCTGTTTGGAAGTTTCAGGTCTTCTGCCAGTGTTCAGTAGGTGTTCTGTAGGAGTTGTTCCACATGCAGATGTATTCTTTATGTACTCATGGGGAGGAAGGTGATCTCCACATCTTACTCCTCCACCATCTTGAAGGTCACTTCTTATTTTGTTTTTTATTGTTTGTTATTGTTCAGCTCTTTTCTGTTTTCTTTTTCTTTTTTTTTTTGCTGTGTCATGTGGCTTGCTGGGTCTTGGTTCTCAGGCCCAGGATTGAGCCTGAGGTCCTGTGGTGGGAGAGCCAAGTCCAAGCTCTTGGACTAACAGAGAACTTCAGGTCACAGGGAATATTAATCTTCCTGGTATATGAAGGTCTCCCGGAGGTTCTCACCTCAATACCAAGACCTGGCTCCACCCAACTGCCTCCAAAATCCAGTGCTGGATGCCTAGGGACAAACAACTAGCAACACAACCGCACCAGTAACACAGCCCCTCCCATCAAAAAAAAAATGACCAAAAATACATTACAGATAAAGGAGCAAAGTGAAAATCTAGAAGACCAAATAAATGAAGAGGAAATAGGCAACCTACCTGAAAAATAATTCAGAGTAATGATAGTAAAGATGATACAAAATATTAGAAATAGAATGGAGGCATGGAGTGAGAAAATATGGATAATGTTTAACAAGGACCTAGAAGAACTAAAGAACAAACAGTGTTGAACAACACAATAATGGAAACAAAAGATACAGCAGAAGGAATCAATAGCAGAATATCTGAGGCAGAAGAACTAATAAGTGACCTGGAAGACAGAATGTTGGAAATAACTGCTGAGGAGCAGAATAAAGAAAAATGAATGAAAAGAAATGAGAACAGTCTGAGATACCTCTGGGACAACACTAAGCACACCAACATTTGAATTATATGCATCACAGAAGAAGCATTGAAAAAGAAAGGGTCCGAGAAAATATTTGAAGAGATTATAGTTGAAAAGTTCCCTAACATGGGAAAGGAAATAGTCAATCAAGTCAGGAAGTGCAGAGTTCCATACAGAATAAATCCAAGGAGAAACACGCTGAAACACATATTAATCAAAATTACAAAAATTAAATTCAAAGAAAAAATGTTAAAAGCATCAAGGGAAACAAAAAATAACATACAAGGGAATCCCCATAAAGTCATTGGCTGATTTTTCAGCAGAAACTCTGCAGGCCAGAAGGGAGTGGTAGGAAATATTTAAAGTAAGGAAAGGGAAGAACCTACAACCAAGATTACCCAGGAAGGATCTCATCCAGATTTGATGGAGGAATCAAAAGCTTTACAGACAAGCAAAATCTAAGAGAATTCAGCACTGCCAAATCAGTTTTACAACAAATGCTAAAGGAACTTCTTTAGGCGGGAACACTAGAGAAGAAAAAGACCTACAAAAACTAACCCAAAACAATAAGGAAGAAGATAATAGGAACATACATATCGAAAACTACCTTTAACATAAATGGATTAAATGTTCCAATCAAAAGACACACGCTGGCTGAATGGATACAAAAACAAAATCTGTATATATACTGTCTACAATACACCCACTTCAGACCTAGAAACACATATAGACTGGGAGTGAGGGGACGGAAAAAGATATTCCATGCAAATGGAAATTTAAAAAAAGCTGGAGTAGCAATTCTCATATCAGATAAACTAGACTTTAAAGTAAAGATAAGAGAGAAGGAAGGACACTACATAATGATCAAGGGGTCAATCTAAAAAGAAGATATAACAACTGTAAATATTTATGCACCCAACATAGGAGCACTTCAGTACATAAGGCAAATGCTAACAGCCATAAAAGGGGAAATTGACAGTAACACACTAATAATGAGGGACTTTAACACCCAACATACCCCAATGGACAGATCATTCAGGCAGAAAATAAATAAGGAAACACAAGCTTTAAATGACACAAAAGACCAATAGACTTAATTGGTATTTATAGGACATTCCATCCAAAAACAACAGAATACACTTTCTTCTGAAGTGCACACGGAACATTCTCCAGGAGAGATCACTTCTTGTTTTACAAATCGAGCCTTGGTAAATTTAAGAAAATTGACATTGCACCACGTATCTTTTCTGACCACAACACTATAAGACTAGATATCAATTAATGAAAAAACAAACTGTAAAAAATACAAACACCTGGAGGCTAAACAATATGGTGTTAAATAATCAAGAGATCACTGAAGAAATCAAAGAGGGAATGAAACAATACCTAGGAACAAATGTCAATGGAAACATGATGATCCAAAGCTTATGGGATGCAGGAAAAGCAGTTCTAACAGGGAAGTTTATAGAAATACAATCCTACCTCAAGAAACAAGAAAAATCTCAAATAAACAACCTAATCTTACACCTAAAGCAACTAGAGAAAGGAGAACAAACAAAACTGAAAGTTAGTATATGGAAAGAAATCATAAAAATCGGAGCAGGATTAAATGAAATAGAAAGGAAGAAAACAATAACAAAAATCAATTAAACTAAAAGCTGGTTCTTTGAGAAGATAAAAAAATTGATAAATCAGACTCATCAAGATAAAAAACAGGAGAAGATTCAAATCAATAACATTAGAAATGAAAAAGGAAAAATTACAACTGACACTGCAGAAATTCAAAGGATCATAAGTGACTACTACAAGCAGCTAATATGCCAATAAAATGGACAACCTGGAAGAAATGGACAAATTTTTAGAAAGCTACAACCTTCCAAGATTGAACCAGAAGAAATAGAAAATATGAACAGACCAGTCACAAGTAATGAAATTGAAACTGTGATTAAAAAACTCCTAATAAACAAAAGTCCAGGATGAAATGGCTTCACAGGTGAATTCTATCAAACATTTAGAGATGAGCTAATACCCATCCTTCTCAAATTCTTCCAGAAACTTACAGAGCAAGGAACACTCCCAAGTTCATTCCTCAAAGGCACAATCAGCCTGATACCAAAACCAGACAAACATGTCAGAAAAAAAGAAAATTACAGGCCAATATCACTGATGAACATCGTTGCAAAAATCCTCAGTGAAATACTAGCAAACTGAATCCAACAACATATTAAAAGGATCGTACAGCATGATCAAGTGGGACTTATCCCAGGCATGCAAGGATTCTTCAATATATGCAAATCAATCAATGAGATAACACCATATTGACAAATTAAAGAATAAAAGCTATATGATCATCTCAATAGATACAGAAAAAGCTTTTGACAAAATTCAACACCATTTATGATAAAAACTCTCCAGAATGTGGACATACAGGAAACATACCTCAACCTAATAAAGGCCATATAAAACAAACCTACAGCCAACAGGTCAATGGTGAAAAGCTGAAAGCATTATCTCTAAAATCAGGAATCCAAATTGGAAAAGGAGTAAAACTGTCACTATTTGCAGATGAAATGATATTATACATAGAAGAACCTAAAAATGTTAACAGAAAATTTCTGTAGCTAATCAGTGAATTTGGTAAAGTTGCAGGATACAAATTTAATGCACAGCAATCTCATGAATTTCTATGCACTATCAACAAAAGATCAGAAAGAGAAATTCAAGAAACAATCCCATTGACCACTGCAACAAAAAGAATAAAATACCTAGGAATAAACCTACCTAAGGAGGTAAAAGACCTGTATTCAGAAAACTATAAAACACTGATGAAAGAAATAAAAAAAAATGACACAAACAGATGGAGAGATACACCACGTTCTTTGATTGGAAGAATCAGTATTATGAAAATGACTATACTACCTGAAGACATCTACAGATTCAGTGCAGCCCCTATCAAATTACCAATGCCATTTTTCGCAGAATTAGAAGGAAAATTTTTTACAATTTATATGGAAACACAAAAGACCCTCAATAGCCAAAGCAATCTTGAGAAAGAAAAACAGAGCTGGAGGAATCGAGCTCCCTGACTTCAGACTATACTACAAAGCTACAGTAATCAAGACAGTATGGTACTGGCACAAAAACAGACATATAGATCAATGGAACAGGATAGAAAGCCCAGAGATAAACCCACGCACATATGGTCATCTTATCTTTGATAAAGGAGGCAAGAATATACAATGGAGAAAAGACAGCCTCTTCAATAAGTGGTGGTGCCAAAACTGGACAGCTCCATGTAAAAGAATGAAATTATAATATTTCATAACACCATACACAAAAATAAACTCAAAATGGATTAAAGACATAAATGTAAAACCAGACACTATAAAACAGAAGAAACATAGGAAGAGCACTCTTTGAGATAAATCACAGCAACATCTTTTTTGATCCACCTCCTAAAGTAATGAAAATGAGAAGAAAAATAAACAACTGGGACCTAATTAAAGTTAATAGCTTTTGCACAGTAAAGAAAACCATAAATGAGAGGAAAAGAAAACTCTCAGAAAGGGAGAAATATTTACAAATGAAGCAACTGATGAGAGATTAATGCCCAAAATATACATACAGCTCATGCAACTCAACATGAAAAAATGAACAACCCAATCAAAAATGGTCAGAAGTCCTAAAGAGTCATTTCACCAAAGAAGACATACAGATGGCAAAGTGGCACATCAAAAGATGCTCAACATTACTACTAATAAGATAAATGCTAATCAAAACTACAGTGAAGTCTCACCTCACACCGGTTAGAATGGGCATCATCAGAAAATCTATAAACATTAAATGCTGGAGACAGTGTGACCAAGAGAATCCTCTTCCACTCTTTGTGGGAATGTAAATTGACACTGCCACTATAGAGAACAGTATGGCATTTAGAAAACTAAAAATAGAACTACCATATGACAGAGCAGTCCCAGTACTGGTTATATAACCAGAGAAAAGCATAATTCAAAAGGACACATGCACCCCAATATTTTTGCAGCACTAATTAGAATAGCCAGGACCTGGAAGCAACCTAAGTGTCCATCAACAGTTGAATGGATAAAGAAGATGTGGTGCATATTGATATATACAATAGAATATTACTCAGCCTAAAAAGGAATGAAATTGGGTCATTTGTAGAGATGTGGATGGACCTAGAATCTGTCACACAGAGTGAAGTAAGTCAGAAAGAGCAAAACAGATACTGTACATTAATGCATATATGCAGAATCTAGGGAAATGGTACAGATGAACCTATTTGTAGGGCAGGAATAGAGATGCAGACGTAGAATATGGACATGCGGACAAGGCGGGGGGAAGGGGAGGTGGGACGAGTTGGGAGATTGGGATTGACATATATACACTACCATGTGTAATACAGATAGCCTTGGGGACCTGCTGTATAGCACAATGAGCTCAGCTTGGTGCTCTCTGGTGACCTAGATGGGTGGGATGGGGGTGGGAGGGAGGTCGAAGAGGGAGGGGATATATGTATACATATAGCTGATTGTCTTCATTGTACAGCAGAACCTAAAACAACATTGTAAAGCAACTATACCTCAATTAAAATAAAAATAGCAGGTGACAGGAACAAAGAATGTTTTGTTTCTGTTTTGTTCCAGGAATGACAGTGTGATTCATAAATTAGAAATACGATTCATATAATTTATCACACTAATTGATTAAAGGGGAAAAGAATACATGGAATACTTTCAAAAACTCGAAAAAGACATTCAAAAAACTGTAATGGATTCTTAGTACACTGTGCATAGGAGACTTCCTTCATCTGCTAGACTCACATCTACCATTTGGTGAACGTCTGTTGTGTCAATCATTTTACATACCTGGCATTTTGCTTACCTCCTAACCCATCCTTCCAGCAGTCTGGCGAGGTCACCAATGGTATCTTTATTTTATATACAAAGACCAAAAGGATTATGCATTGAGAGGTGAGATCTGAACCCACAGAGTCTGACCCCAAAGTCCATACTTTGCCATTAGTCCCTTATTATAGCACTTCTTTTCCTGGTAGGTAAATTTTTTCTATGCCATTAGAATGAGTTTTTTTTTTAATTTTATTTTTCAGATAGTTATTATATCATATTTTCAAGTCTGCTGAACATTGTGCTTTTCTTACACTTCAGAGTAAAGGTGAAATCTAAGAAGACCACTCTGGATTGTGTACCTCTCAGTATAATCACCTTTCACTTCTGCAGTTGGTTTTCAAGCCCAACTCGCAGCCGGATTGTCTTCACGTTAGGTTTCTATGTTGAGGCTACTGAGTCTTAGAGACTAATATATTGTAGTAATATTTAAATATAAATTTGAAGTTGATCCACAAGTACATGTAACTGCATCATGTCAATCTTTACCAAGAGTTCTCTGCCCATTGCAGAAGTGCATAGAAACTGAATGTTTCCTACCTTAAAAAACACTAAAATTTTCTTTAAAAAAATTAAGCTGTATATAGATGTGTATTGCTAGAGCCACTTGTCCGTGCCCACGCAGGTAGCACTGCATCTTGTATTTTGGCCACTGTGTCACTTCCCTTTAGTTTCAGACTTGGGGACTGAGCTGAGGCATAGCTCACAGAATGGAAAGGCGTTTCTGAAAAAATGATCTGAGTACACACACTGCTTCTTCCAGATCTTTCATCATTCTGTGAGGGTTATGGTTGTGGCACCTGACAAAGCGTATAAAAGCAAAGAGGCATGTCCTGTAAGCGAACATGCAGGCCTGCTTTGGATTGGATTTTAAATCGTGTCGATGTCATAAGGGCAGATGTCTTTAAAGAAACAAGAAAAGCACTGGTTCTGAGACAGTGCACTATTCAGTTCTCTACTTGTGAGGATGTGATTTATAAAAGAGACATAGTTTTCTTTTTTCTTCAGTGCTATGGAGTTTGACTCTGTTTTGGAATAAAATTTAGTCTGTTAACTCCTAGAAAAAAGCCCTTTTTAACAAAGACTTTTCTTCTTTGCTGTATTATCTCCTATTTAAATTCAGTAACTACCATTCCTCTAGAGGTTTGGTTCTCAGCTGGGGGTGTGTTCTCTCCAGGGGCCATTGACTGTGTCTGGAGACTTTTTATTCGTCCCAGCGGGGGTGGGTGGGCGGTGTGGGGTGGATGCTACTGGCACCTGGTAGGTAGAGCCCAGGGATGCTGTTAACTATGCCAGAACCACAACAAAATACTACTGTCCCAGAAGGTCAGGAGTGGAGAAGCCCTGCTCAAAAATGTATTCTGATTTTTAATTTCAGTAAGTGGGGAAGAGGGATCATCAAGAAAAAAGAATAATGTGACTAAAATTTTTGGTAGTCAGGGCTGTTTTTGTCTTTCTGCTGCACTTGGCTCCCAAATCTGACATTCTTTTCATAAATAATCATGATAATGATTGCTAACACTTTTTGAGCAATAACTACATGCCAGACACCACAACAAACGTTTCATCATCCCCATTTGCAAGTAAAAATTAGACATGCAGTATTTTAGTAATTTATCTAAAGTTACACTCTTAGTTAATGGTGGGACTGAGATCATGCTCTTAACCACAATGGCATGCTGCCTCTCTGGTTACATATACCTGCCTTCGACATTCATATTCCTGATAAGAGCACTGTTAGAAGAAAATCACACAGAATTGTGTGGACTAGTACAGGTGTAAATATATTTTCCAACCTCAGCTGGTTTACTTAGTAACCAATTTATTTTATTTTTTCCTTCTATTTTCAGATGAACTATTCAGTGCCTTCAGCACTTTCCTAAAATTTATTCAGAGCTTCTTATTTCAAATATATGACCTTATACTTTTGTCATAGGGGGAAAAAAGGAAAAAAAAAACAGTTATTGGGGTTTTCTATTAATTCCTGATGAACATCTTCTTTTGCATCCTATGTGATGTGTAGTCTCATCTTCATCTTTAGTTTTTCCTCATAAAGTTACCATGAATATACTAAGAAGTTAATAAAGCTTAAGCTTCAGGGTCTGTCTTTTATATGTTCTTTTCAAAGACTCTGGTAGGGCCCCTAGCAACATGTTTCTATGGTTTTATTATTTTATAAGTTTTCTGAAATAAGATGATTTTACTTTATTCTTTCAACAGTTTTTTATTCTGAAATATGTCAAACCTACAGAAAGACACAGCAAGAAAAACACCCATATGGAGGAAAATGTGCTGATCTAGGTAACTTTGGACACAAGTGCAGCCTATAAGATCAAAGGCAGAAACAACTGCACACGAGTGCTGTGTTCTGGTGATGAAGGTGTGTGATGGAGACAGGTTCATACTTGTGAAACCAGTCATGTGCTGGGAGCGGACCGGTGGGGTCACTGTGTGTGTGGGGGATGGGGCCATGATGCTCACTGTTGGATGAGAGGCTGCAGACACGAGAGGGGAGATGACCAGGATGATCCCAGGGCAACAGATTCAGGTGAAGCCATAGTATGAACTCATGTTTGGTATAGTATATATGATGTTACCTTCTGTTAGATTACATAGATGGCTATTAAAACATTTTTTATTGAACTATAGTTGATTACAATGTTGTACTAATTTCTGCTGCACGGCAGAGTGATTCAATCATACATATGTATATTCTTTTTTTTTTTTTTTTTTTTTTTGCGGTACACGGGCCTCTCACTGTTGTGGCCTCTCCCGTTGTGGAGCACAGGCTCTGGATGTGCAGACTCAGTGGCCATGACTCACAGGCCCAGCCGCTCCACGGCACGTGGGATCCTCCTGGACCAGGGCACGAACCCACGTCCCCTGCATCGGCAGGTGGACTCTCAACCACTACGCCACCAGGGAAGCCCTATATTATTTTTAAAATATTATTTTCCATTATCGTTTCTCACAGGATATTGAATATAGTTTCCTGTGGTATACAGTAGGACCTTGTTGTTTATCCATACTATATATAATAGTTTGCATCTGCTAATCTCAAACTCCCAATCCATCCCTCCCCCCAGTCCCCTTCCCCTTGGCAACCACCAGTCTGTTCTCTATGACTGTGATTCTGTTTCTGTTTCATAAATATGTTATTTTGTGCCATATTTTAGATTCCACATATAAGTGATACTGTAGGGCATTTGTCTTTCTCTGTCTGACTTACTTTACTTAGTATGATAATCTCTAGGTCCACACATGTTGCTGCAGGTGACACTATTTTGTTCTTTTTTATGGCTGAGTAATATTCCATTGTATATGTCTTTATATGTGTTGTATATACACGATTAATATACACACATGTATTTCCTTGCTCTGTCTGCTGAGCCTAGAAGAAGTGACACCCCAGGAGTGTGAGCGTACTCAGTACCCAGATTCTGCTTTTTAATATATTTCTGCTTATTATAAAAGAAACCAGGGTCCTTGGAGAAATTGCTTGTTGTAGGACTGGGGCAGGGTATATAGCAGGTAAGCCTGAACATCTTGTAGTTCAAGAAAGTAAGGAAGTTCTTTTTTTTAAAAAAAAGCCCACAATGACAGGAATATGTCAAAATGATACAGGAGCCCATTGAGGGAACTCCCAACAGCAATCTGGAGGAATTTGAGTAAAGAAATAAATGAAACAGTGTTGTATTATAACCCCAAATATAAAATAAATATCTGTGAGTCCACACTGACATAATTGATAAATAATTAAATGGGGAAAACATACAGATGTCCTGTGCAAGAGAATTCCAAAGAGTTTATGCAGATACTTGGCCCTCAAGGAGGAAAGAGGTGAAGCAAACTCCTCTCAAGTGTGGGCTGTGAATGATAACTTCCTTCCAAAGAGCACAGTATGGAGGAAGGAAAAGTGTAACTTCCCAGTGAAAAAATCTGACAAATGCTACCTCAGCTGGGTAATCAGGGTCAACGTCAGTTGAGGTAAGTTCTGTTGACAGTATGTATTCTTGTTATAAGGTGATGAGAATGTCATTTCACCCTAACACATATCAACCCACTCTAATCATGAGGAAAACATCAGGCAAATGCCAATTGGGGGTATTTTAAAAAACATCTGACTAGTACCTCGCAAAACTGTCAAGGTCATCAAGGAAATAAAGAAAAACTAAGAAAATAGCACAACCAGGAAAAGCCTAAGGAGCCCGACAACTAAATATAATGTACTGTCCTGGATGGGATCCTGAAACAGAAAAAGGACATTAGGCAAAAACTAAGGAATCAAAGCATGGATTTTAGTTGATAATAGTGAATCAGTTTTGGTGCATTAATGGTGACAAATGTGTTATACTAATAGAAGAAGTTAATTTAAAAAATGAGCGAAACTGGGTGTATGATATGTAGGAACTGTCCTACCTTCACACCTTTTCTACACTAAATCTATTCTAAAATAATATGTTTACAAAGTTGAAAAAATATACCTGTCATCTGGATTTGTGCTCTGAATATGTGTTAGAACGTGAGTGGATATAAGTGTTTTTGTGAACTATTTGAATGTAAGTTACTGACCTCAAGACAATTACCCTCCCCTCACCACTGCAGCATGTACTCCTGAGAGCAAGGGCATTCTACACAGCAGTACCACTATCAACACAGAGAAACTCAACATTGATTCAATAGTATGTAATTCATACAGTTTATTTTCAAAGAATCAGGATGGAATCAAGGCTCATGTATTTCATTTGGTTGAAATGTCTCTTTAGCCACCTTTATTCTGAGTTCCCTTGCCTTCTTTGTCTTTCATAACACTGAATTTGTTTAACAGTTCATTTCAGTTATCTTATTGTATCCTTACATTGTTTGGATGGTTTACTTATGATTAGATTCAGGTTAAACTTTTTTGGCAAAATACTACATAGGACATGTGAATTTCCCATTGTATCACAGTAGAAGGCACATGATTTCAATTCATCCCATTATTGCTTCTGCTAAGTTTCTTCATTTGATTAAGGTGTTTCCCCACTGTATTCATAAGTAATCTCTGGGGCTGTAGTTTGAGACTGTATATAACCTATTCCTACAAATCTTTTACCCAATGGTCTTAGCATTCATTGATGATCATTGCATAAATCATTTATTACTTGGCTATTTTATAATTCAGTCTTTTTTTTTCTACATTTAGTAACTTGCAATCTTCTTTAAATAAAAGCTTTCCCTTCCCTCTTAAACTTGTTGTATTTGGGTATTTCTGTGATTCCATGAATAATTTCTGTTTCCCATTTTATACTCAGTTCCTTCCATTGTTCTCTTTCTATTCAAGTTGTCCCGAGTTTGGCCAGTAGGAGCCATGTGCACTAGAAGACATTTGTGGCTCACTTTTTGTACTTTATCGACTAGAACCCTGGAATCAAACATTTCTCTAAAAATATTAGGATTTTCTCTAATTTATTTTAGAAATAAAATCCAGGGTGATGGGTCTGTTTATTGTTACTGGGGAGACTTTTAGCTGTGAAATGCACACATGTATACATACACATGCCTGCATCAGACACACATATATGAATATATACATGTGTGTCTATGCATATTGAAATAACAGGAGATCACTTTCACAGTTGTAATTCAAATCCAACAATTCAGAGTTCACACCCCGTTCCACCATTTCATGCCTTCATCTGCCTCCTCCCACAGTGAAAGTTCTGGTTCTCCAAACATCAGTATATGTACTCATTTGCTCTATACTTAAGTGTATATGAGCTAGTTGCAGAATTTCTACACTGATGTCACTGTCTACTAATTTTAAAGCCCTACTAATCAAACCTAAAATTACTTGTGTGACAATAAAGGAAAATACCCTTGAGGAAAGAACACGTTGATAGAAAACTGGGCCCAGACCAAGACGCAGCCCTGCAACGAGGGCAGACCTGGGCTTCATCACTGTTCTGTGCCCTCAAAACAAAACAAAAAACCCCACAGAGGTATCCTTAGCAACTCTTGCCTCTGCCAGGATTCCTGCTTGGAAATCCCCAACAAAAAGCCGGGTAACAGCTCACCGTGAGAACTTGCGACCAGGCTGTAAAGGTCACCACCCGCCCCCTTAGAGTCTTCCAGTGGTGGCTTCTGGGGTTTTGACTTTAAACCCCCCACCGCCTCTTCACCTCCAGGGAGGTACTTACCTACAGCCCAAGGCTGTACATCCCCAGTTTGCAAACCTGCAAACAGTAAAGCTGCCTTTTTTGTTTCAAGACCACCCCGATTCATTTCTGGGTTTTATTTCTAATTTTAGGACGACCTTTGGCAGTTCTTTTTATTCCTACTGTATATCTAAGAGAGGCAGATTATAAGAACATTGTGTCTAAAGTAGCTTGAATTATTTCTATGTGGGGTTATGTGTATGTTATTAAATTTGATATCCTATGAGGCATATTTGTTTCTTTGTATGAGATTTTAGAATTTTCATTTTTAATTGATTTTAAACCATGTAAAACACGGATTCCTATAGTTCTGTGTCGTCGAGAATATCATCTAAGTTGAACATACAGCATTAGCTTTTGGGTCCTGGTTTCTTTCCTTTAGAAAAGCACATTTAAGTTCCATCTCTGTTTTGCATGAATCGGTAGTTTGTTCCTTTCTGTTGCTGAGTTGTGTTCCATGACGTGGATGCATCACAGCCTGTTTATTCATTTGCCTACATTTTGTCCGGTTTTCTGCAATAATGTATAAATCACTCTGGATATTTTCTTATAGGTGTTTGTTTGAACATAAGTTTTCATTTTGCCTGGTTAAGTACCATGGAGTGTGTTTGTAACTTTAGAAGAAACTTCCAAACAATTTTTTGTAATTTAATCAACTTATTCATTTTGTTCCTTTCTTAAGTGATGACCTAAAAATATTACGCCTAATGAAGTGCTTTTCCTTTATTAAAATAACACTATATCTTCTGAGAAAATATGTAAGAACTAAAATCAAGACACAAAAAAAATGACTTTTTTTTGGAGTAGGTTGAAAATAACTGTACCAACATATTCATTTGAGATTCATAACCAAAAAAGACTTTGTTCTTTTTCTTCTAATGGCAAATCTGTGACTTTTCTAAAAGTGAGAAATGAGAAAAAAAAGATAAAACAAAATAGACACAACATTCTTTTGTCAGGCCAGGGAAGGAGACATTTGATGCCAAAGGAGCATTGAAGATTTTGATTACAATAATGTCTATTTTTCTATTGAACAGAATGTGACTATTAAGTTAGACTTTAGAAACTAGCACTTTTCACTTTAACACAATGCTTTTAAATTAAAAAGCATTTCATTGTGTCCCCAGTACATGGCATATAAAAAGTGCTCAGTAAATATTTGTTTGCTGAATTCATACAGTATTTGATTCATTTGTATTGACTTCTACGTTTGCAAGTTTCTTAGTCTTCACAAGAGAAGTGTGTTGTAGTTAGTAATAAACCTATATTTCACACAGGGAGAAATAGGACCTATGGGAAGTCCAATCTCTTGCCCAAGGTTACCCAATTAGTATGTAGCAAACTGGGATTCATATCCAGTCTGTATCTGGAACCTTTTTTCTCCAAACCATAAGAGCTAGTTTAGGAGATTGGTGACCTGGTACTCTAATCTTAATGTTGCTATTTATCAGTCAAACTGTTTTGAGCCAGACATTTAACTTAACTGCATTTTATGCATTATTTTATATTCATAAAGTTAGAGATTTGGAATACATATATAATTTCTAAGAAAAACCCAACTGCCTCCAAAATTATATAGTCATATAAGAGATAAACCTGTTTTTAAATATTTACAATGCTTACATATATATGGTGTGAGTCATGATTGAATTCTTTGTTTTGTTCATTAGAATATAATCTAATCCATGGTGAATTCCTTATATATAAAATACTTATCTCCAACTTACTTTTTAAAAATTATGTAAGTTTCAGGTGTACAACATTATAATTTGACATGTTTCCAACTAACTTTTTATCCTGGTGATCACTACATAACAAAGTGTATACATGGTAGAGAACAGCTGTCATTGCTGGTAGTCTGTGGTGTAACCCTGGACCTCTGTGGACTCTGCCTCTGGAAGTGAACCCATGGATTTTGTTCATAAACCTGTGAATGCTCAGCCCATCCACCCTTGTTTCAGCCAGATCGATTTCCCATGGGATTGATCTCTTTGTGAAGCTCCATGTGGGTTAACAAGCACATTTAACTAACAGACTCAAACTGAATTCTCCAACCTGGCCCCATCGCAATAAAGGTGGTATTTTGAGCTTTATTTATCATCTTTATTTAGTGCTCTTCTTGATTGTAACTGAGCATGGAAGAAAGGTGCTGTGATTTGAAGAACCCATGGAGATCCAACAGGACTTGACTTCATGATGATTATAGGCAGTTATCAACCTGGAAGCTAAATTCTGGTCATATGTCACTGCTGTTGACTAGATTTTTTAAAACAATGCTGTTCTTAAAGGCACCATATATTAAGTTTCTTTTAAATGTTAAAAACTTAACAGCTAACTGTATTGATTGGATATGAAAAATTGAATCTTCATTTTCTGTGATATTGATAGCTTTTGGAGAAACTATTAAATTCCCATTTTAGACTTTCAGGAGTCTAGAAACATTGAGACAATAACAAGTGGAGGGACTGAGGAGGAGACTGTTGGGTGGGGATGTTGCCTCGAGCCCATTATGTCTTCTTTCCAGGAGAAGCCAGAACTTGCTCTGGTATCTGTGCCTCCTTCACATAGTTCTGCATTTATGAGGAAGCCACTCTTCTCACTAGCTTCAAAGCTAGATCTCAGTTAATCTAAATCAGTTATCATATGACACTTTCCTAGCAACTGTGGGCAACCTAATACATTCCAATAAAACTGAAAGGAAGGATTATGGTCATGGTTCCCAGAGGTGTTTCTTTCTCTTTATGTAAGATGTGACAAGGAGCCAGGACTGTTAAGTGTTTCTCTTTGGTTGGGTGGCAAAGCAGGAAAAATTAAGTTCTCTGTGACCTAGTTCTGCTTTTTTGGTAGACTCTAGTCCCTGCTGGCTTGCTTTAGTTCTTGATATCTTAGTATGTCAAATATTCAATTTCCTTAATGAAACTCATTGAGTTTGTTTTCTGTTACTATAAGCTAAAACCAACCTAATTGATTCTTTTAATTTTTTTAGTTTATTTTTTATTGAAGTATCGTTGATATACAAAATTGTGTTAGTTTAGGTGTACAGCAAAGTGATTCAGTTTATATATATATATATATATATATATATATATACATGAATCTTTTTCAGATTCTTTCCATTATAGCTTATTACAAGATATTGAATATAGTTCCCTGTGCTATACAGTAGGTCCTTGTTTATCTGTTTTATATATAGTAGTGTGTGTGTGTGTTAATCTCAAACTTCCAGTTTATCCCTCTCTTCCCCTTTTGTAACCATAAGTTTGTTTTCTATGTCTGTGAGTCTATTTCTGTTTTGTAAATAAGTTCATTTGTACTATTTTTTAGATTCCACGTATAAGTGATGTCATGTAATATTTGTCTTTGTCTGACTTACTTCACTTAGTATGATAGTCTCTAGATCCATCCATGTTGCTGCAAATAGCATTATTTCATTCTTTTTTATGGCTGAGTAATATTCCATTGTGTGTGTATGTATATATATATTTACACTTATGTACACACACACACATATATATATATCTTCTATTTATCTATCTATCTATCTATATCTATGTCACATCTTCTTTAACAATTCATCTGTTGATGGACACTTAGTTTGCTTCCATATCTTGGCTATTGTAAATAGTGCTGCTATTATCATTCAGGTGCATGTATCTTCTCAAATTATAGTTTTCTCCAGATATGTGCCCAGGAGTGGGATTGCTGGATCATATGCAAATTCCATGTTAGTTTTTTAAGGAACCTCCATACTGTTCTCCATAGTGGCTGCATTCCCACCAACAATGTTGGAGGATTCCCTTTTCTCCACATCCTCTCCAGCATTTATTGTTTGTAGATTTTTTATTATGGCCATTCTGACTGGTATGAGGTGATACCTCATGGTAGTTTTGATTTGCATTTCTCTAATAATTAGCAATACTAAACATCTCTTCATGCATCTGTTAGCCATCTGTATGGCTTTGGAAAAATGTGTATTTAGATATTCTGCCCATTTTTTTATTGGGTTTGGTTTTTTTTGATACTAAGCTGTATCAGCTATTTGTATATTTTGGAAATTAATTCCTTATCAATTGCATGGTTTGCAAATATTTCTTCCATTCTTAGGTTGTCTTTTTGTTTTGTTTATGGTTTCCTTTGCTATGCAAAAACTTTTAAGTTTAATTAGGTCTCATTTGTTTATTTTTGCTTTTGTTTCCATTAATCTAGGAGATGACTCCAAAAAAAATATATTGCTGCAATTTCTATCAAAGAACACTCTGTCTGTGTTTTTCTCTAGGAGTTTTATAGTTTTATACTATCTGGTCTTACATTTAGGTCTTTAATCCATTTTGAGTTTATGTTTGTATATAGTGTTAGAGAATGTTCTAATCTCATTTTTTTTACATGTAGCTGTCCAGTTTTCCCCGCACCACTTATTGAAGAGGCTGTCTTTTCTCCATTGTATATTCTTGCCTCCTTTTTCATAGATTAATGGACCATAGGTACATGGGTTTGTTTCTGTTCTCTATCTTGTTCCATTGATCTATGCATCTGTTTTTATGACAATACCATACTGCTTTGATGACTGTAACCTTGTAGTATAGTCTGAAATCAGGGAACCTGATTCTCCCACTCCATTTTTCTTTCTCAAGATTTATTTGGCTATTGGGGATCTTTTGTGTTTACACACAAATTTAAAAATTATTTGTTCTAGTTCTGTGAAAATGCCATTGATAATTTGATAGGGATTGCAATGAATCTGTAGATTTCCTTGGGTAGTATGTTTTAATGACATAAGTTCTTCCAACCTAACTGATTCTTATAAGACATTTTGATAGAAAATGTTTCAGAATAAAAAACAGAGTAACAGAAAAAAAGCAGAGCAAAAGAAAATAAGAATCTATTTTCCTGGCTCAGCCTGAAGAGGTAACTTTATATAAAATATGGAACACAGTGTAGTCTTTGGGATTCTGGTGTTCAGGTTTCAGTTATATGTGCCTGTTTCAAGTAAGTTTGTATAAATTTCAGGTGTGTGTGTGTGTGTGTGTTTCACATTGTGTTTTGTTTCACTTTGAAAGTGACTGGTACCTTTTCCTATTTTGAACTCACTTTCCTTAATTGCATAATTGGGCAATGGCTTGGTCAAAAGAATATACCTGCATACCCTTGAGATACTATGGGTTCTGTTCCAGACTACCACAATAAAGCAAATAGCACAGTAAAGTGAGTGAAATGAATGTTTTTGTTTCCTAGTGCAGATAAGTTATGTTTATACTATACTGTAGTCTATTAAGTGGGCAACAGTGTTATCTCTAAAAAAATGTACACTTAATTATAAAAAAATACTTTACTGCTACCTGAGCCTTCAGCAAGTCCTAATCTTTTTGCTGGTGGAGGTTCTTGCCTCCATGTTGATGGCTGCTGACTGATCAGGGTGGTGCTTGCTGAAGGTTGGAGGGGTTGCTGCAGTTTGTTATAATAAGACAACAGTAAAGTTTGCCATATTGATTGCCTCTTCCTTTCATGAATGATTTCTCTGTAACATTTTACCCACAGTAGAATATCTTTCAAAATTGGAGTAAATCTTCTCAAAACCTGCCACTGCTTTATCAACTAAGCTTATGCAATATTCCAAATCCTTTGTTGTCATTTCAACAGTCTAAATGATGTCTTCACAGGAGTAGATTCCATCTTAAGAAATCACTTTCTTTGCTCATCCATAAGAAACACCTCTTCATCTGTTCAAGTTTTATCACAAGATTGAAGCAATTAAGTTACAACTTCTGGCTCCACTTGGAATTCTAGTTCTCTTGCTGTTTCCACCACATCTGCAGTTACTTCCTCCACAGAAGTCTTGAACCCCTCAAAGTCACCCATGAAGGCTGGAATCAACTTCTTCCAAACTCCTGTTAATGTTGATGTTTTGGCCTCTCCCCGTGAATCACAGATGTTCTTAATGGTTTCCAGAATGGTGAATCCTTTCCAGAAGGATGTCAATTCACTTTGCCCAGATCCATCAGAGGAATCACCATCTATGGCAGCTATAGCCTTATGAAATGTTTTTCTTAAATAATAAAACTTGACAGTTGAAATTAAACCTTGATTCATGAACTGCAGGATAAATATTGCATTAACAGACATGAAAATGACATGAATGAATCTCACTACATCTCCATCAGAGCTCTTGAGTTCCCTGGTTCATTGTCAGTGAGCACTAACATTTTGAAAGAATTATTTTTTTCTAAGCAGTAGGTCTAAACAGTGGGCTCAAAGTATTCAGTAAACCATGTTGTAAACAGATGTGCTGTCATGTAGGCTTTGTTGTTCCATTTATAGAACACAGAAAGAGTAGATTTAGCATAATTCTGAAGGGCCCTAGGATTTTTTAAATGAGCATTGGCTTCAACTTGAAGTCACCAGCTGCATGAGCCCCTAACAAGAGAGTCAGCCTGTCCTTTGAATCTTTGAAGCTGAGCATTGACTTCTCCTCCCCCAGCTATGAAAGTCCTAGATGGTATCTTCTTCCGATAGAAAACTTTTTCATTTACATTGAAAATCTGATGTTTGGTGCAGGCACCTTCATGAATTATCTTAGGAATTATCTTCTGGACAACTTGCTGCATCTTTTACATTAGTACTT
This sequence comes from Mesoplodon bidens, assembly GCF_964165515.1. Taxonomy (NCBI): domain Eukaryota; kingdom Metazoa; phylum Chordata; class Mammalia; order Artiodactyla; family Ziphiidae; genus Mesoplodon; species Mesoplodon bidens. The sequence goes on along the minus strand of NC_138172.1, from coordinate 59,337,931 downwards.
GCTGCTTCATCTTTCACTTTTATGTCATGGAGACTGCTTCTCTCCTTAAACTACATGAACCAATCTCTGCTAGATTCAGACTTTTCTTCTGTAGCTTCCTCACCTCTCTCAGCCTTCATAGAATTGAAGAGAGTTAGGGCCTTGCTCTGGATTAGGCTTTGGCTTAAGGGAATGTTGTGGCTGGTTTGATCTTCTACCTAGACCACTAAAACTTTCTCCATATCAGCAGCAAGGCTGTTTCACTTCTTTATTATTCATGTGTTCACTGGAGTAGCACTTGTAGTTTCCTGAAAGAACTTTTTTATATTCACAGCTTGGCTAACTGTTTTCCCTAGCTTTTGGTCTATCTCTGCTTTCAACATGCCTTCCTCAATAAGCTTAGTTATTTATAACTTTTCATTTAAAGTGAGAAACGTGCAACTATTCCTTTCACTTGAATACTTGGAGGCCATTGCAGGGTTATTAATTAGCCTAATTGCAATATTTTTTTGTGTCTCAGAATAGGGAGGCCCGAGGAGAGGAAGAGAGACAGGGGACCAGTCAGTGGTGCAGTCAGAACACACACAACATTTATCAATTAATTTCACCAACTTAAATGGACGTGGTTCATGATGTCCCAAAACAATTAGACTAGTAATGTCAAAGATCACTGATTGCAGATCACCATAACAAATATAAAAATAATGAAAAATTTGAAATATTGTGAGAATTACCAAAATGTGACTCAGAGGAAGTGAGTAAATACTGTTGGAAAAATGACATCAATAAACTTGCTGGACACAAAGCTCAATTAAAGGGGGTTTGCTTGTAATCCTTTCCCTCGACACATACTGAGATTTTGTCTGATGAAAATTCTTCTCAGTTACATGCAGACTGGACAATTAGACTTATTTACTTATTCAACAGCTACTTGTTAAGTGACAAAATTTACCAGGTACTATTTTGAGCACTGAAAATAGAGATCTTAGCAAGATAGATACATTTCTTTTCTTCATGGAGCTTATAGTCTAGATCCACACAAATGCTCTGAATTACAATGTTATAGTTCCTGTACTGTTCATGTCAGTTTGAAATTTAAGTAAAAATCAAACCATTCTCTCCTCTCTAAGAATAATAATTTGATCCAATAATTTCTTTTCTTCATAAATAAAAATGACAATGTAACCCACATTCAATAGTGTAATCACCTTCACAGAATACAGCAAAGGAATACATTAGAAAGACAAATTAAAACATATGAACCTAGGGAACTGTGTATTAATTTGTTACTGTGAACAATGATGAATTAATGTGTATAATAATATTTTAATGGCACGCCATAAGAGTCGATCAAGAGGCCATCATGACGGTTGGCATCCTGAGTCCATCATCACTAGGTCAGCCATTCAGTCCATCTTTTCTCAAAGAAACACAGCCAGGAAATGCTCCCAGAGAAAGCCAGTTCTTTAGAAAGCAAAACCAAAGGAAATGTGAAAGATATTAAAGGTGTTCCTTGGAAATTAAAATATACTACAAGCAATATTTTATAATATTTGCCAATTAGTTTTCAGGTGCACCTAGATATACATAATTTAATAGGCTGGATGCTAAATACAGTTGGTGATTTCATTTTTCTTACTGTTGAATATTCTTGGCATGTTTGATATTGGTGGGGAAATTTTTAATTTGTGCTTATGTTTGGACCTCCCAAACAGTGACTGGGCTATGAGCCTTTGTCCATATGAAGCCTGGATTATTCTGTGACTTAGAACAGTATTTTGATTTCCTTTGACACAACCCCCAGTCAATAACAGTCATCGCACTTTTGTATGAGCTGCTGATTGTATGGTGGTTAGGGTATTGGGATATTCAGAAAAGCAAAATAATCAAACCTATCAGGGCCTTAATATGTATAGTTGTTAAATATCTGATTGTAGCAGTATTGCCTGATTTAGTCAAACTGAAATGTAGTAGTTTGGATTCTGAGTTTATCTTTCTTTTCCCTTATTTCCAGAAAGTTTTGGAGGATAGTGAGTTGAGTAAATATAATATTTATATTATAAATATATATAATTATGTAAATATAATTATTATAGAATATTATACACTGATTAAAATATAATGATTAGGAATTTCTTTTAAGTGCTAGGAGCTATTCTAATCACTTTCTTCATAGTAAATGTTCTTAATTTTCTTTAATGTGGCAGAGCTAGGATTTGATCTGCCTCTAAATTCAGTGATGATCATTAGAGTGCTATATGGCTATAGTTATTCAAAATGATCTTTCTTAAGAAGAAAGATAGTTGCCTATTACAAATTGGAAATCCCAGCTGAATCTTGGAGTTTCAGTTGTTGGGTTTCTTTAACAATTTTTAATTCTAACAACTTTATCAATTTAGAGTCTGTGAGTCATGTAATGGTGTGTGAACCTTGCAGATATTTCATTCTTTGGCATCTTTTATCTGCTGTTGTATTTGTCATTTAATTTCCTGCTAAATTAGCTTCAAAATTCACCAAAAACCATTTTATGTTGTCTTACAAAACATTTTTGCTTTAATAATTTATAGACTTGCCAAAAATAAAAAGGGAATTGAAATTAATGTAATATATGATGATAAAGCAAACTAGGCTCTTTCAGGTCTTCATATTGAAGGACACAGATGCATCCAGATTTTCATCAAGGAGTGAGTTTGTCCTCTGCCAACATACCAATTTCAGAATAATGGTCTCTAAGCATACATAAAGGACATCTCCAGGTCTCATGAAGATCATTAGGTTTCTAATGCCAATGTGTAAAATATGAAAAAAAATTAAATCCTTATTTAAATTAACATATTCCAAGTTGACAGAGTAGTCATATTTCCTCTCCTAATCAAATATATGATTAAAAGATTATTTCATGGAAGTGTGAATAGTAATTATAAAATTATATCATAAAATAAAAGTGTATATAAGTAAAATTATATGGAGTCTACAGACAATAAGTATATCCTAATCTTTATACCTTAAAGTTTTGACAAATTTAAAATTTTAATTCCTTATTTTAAGGATGATCTCCATCCAATTTAGAAAACATGAAAGAAAACAACAAAATGAATGTCACACAGAGATCAGAGGGGTGAGAAAACCCTGCTGAATTGATCAGATTAGATGAGGGTTTCTCAGTATGGCACTATTGACTTTTGGGGCTAGGTGAGTCTATTCTATGTATTATAGAACATTTATCAGGTTGCCTGTCTTCTACTGGATTTTGGTGGCATCAGTCTCAGTTATGAAGGAAAAAATACCTCTGGGGGGGGGGGTAAAATCACCCTCAGTGGAGAATTACTAGATTTGCCAGTATTAAACAGAGTATCAAAACCAAGAATAAGGATAGCCTAAATGGACAAGCCACCAGGAAATGTTGTTTTTATAGTGATATATCAGATATGGGTATCTTTGAGTATGCAAGGTTTTCTTCTGTTGATATTAGGGTAGTGAATTATTTTATCATTTCATTCTTTGGCATTGTAACTCAGATACTATGTCACAAAATAACACATAACTGATTTTTAGACACTAACAGTAAAAACTTAAGCCATGCTTCCATTCCTAAACACTGTACGCTTCAAAAATCTTTTTCTTTAGACACTATACTCTTAATGTCATATGTAATTTCAGAGATGGATCGGACTGACTCATGATTAAATATTATGTAGGGATAAATTCTAATGTCAGCATGTAAGGAGAAAATTGTGTTTGTCAAAATAATTTTTAAAATCCATAGAATGGTGCCATGTTGAAAAATGATATTCAGTCTCTCAGTGAGTCCTACACACTGTTTTCAACAATATTAGGGAATATTCAGCCATTTCTTCATGTGAATACCGGATGAAAGAGTTATGTTTAGAAAGTCATATTCACATGCATACCTACACCCTTCACACACACACACGCACACACCCACACAAGAGCATGCACACATGCATGCATACCACAACCATGCAGATTTGCAAAGTACTAATGTTATGAGAAGCAAACCCATTTCTACTACCTCTCACACAGTTTCAAAGTTTACATTTTTTATTATTCAGTCAAAAACGTTTTCTAATCTCCATTGTGAAATCTTTAGTCAACGGCTCATGAAGTATATTCCTTAATTTCCAAATATGCAGGGATTTCTTGTTATTTTATTATTTTGTTTCTAACTTAATTATATTAATAGACTGCACACTGTATTATTTCTATTTGTTAAAATTTGTAAAAATTAGTTTTTAGCCCAGTAAAGGGTCAATTTTATAAATTTGTGAACTTTTAGTGTTTAGTTGAATAGGATATTCTTTTAGCAACATCAATACAAATTAGCGGTTTATATGCCCATAAATTAAAATTTCTAACTATTTTGCTCAAAGTACTGATCCCCCCTTTTTTTTTCTTATTGATCTGTCAGTTATTGAGATAAATCAAGTTTAACTGCAGCTGTGATAGTGGATTTTTCTGTTTTCTCTTATATATAGCACTATCAGTTTTTGCTTTGTCTATGTTGAGGCCATGCAATTAAGTGTTTATTAATTTAGGAACTTTTTATCTTTCTGATTAAGCCTATCATCACAATGAAGTGACTTTTAATCTAGTTTTTCTTATGTGCCTTTGTGATATTAGCAAGGCTATTCCAGCTTTCTTTTCTTTTAGGATGCGTGTAGTATGTCTTCATATATACATCTCTTTATTTCCACTGTTCTGTTTCCTTAATTTGTGTTTTTTAATAAACAGCAAATAATTGTGTTTCTTTCTAATCCAAAAATCTTCTTCTTTAAATTAGAGCTTTAATTTCATTTCTATTAAAAGTAACCACCAATATATTTGCTTTGAAATCTATTATAATCTAAATGCTTTCTATATGTCTTACTTCTTAGAAGTCACTATATTTTTTCATGAATTATTTTTCCTTGATTATTTTATTATTCCCTTTTTACTGTGTTGGAAACTTATATATTCTTATGCTGTTCTTCCATTGCGCTAGAAACTGCAATATATAATTTTTAAAGTTGGATGATTAACACAGTCTAATGTTAATTGCTAATTCCACTCTTCTCTTGAACATAAGTTTCTTAGAACACTTCAAATCCATTTATCCCTCTGGGCTTATATGCCACTTTTATTGTATGAGTTATTCATATATGTGTACACACATGTATTTTTCATATGTGTATATATAAATAAGTGTATATAGATGTGTACATGTGTGTTTGTGTGTGTATATATTGACTGTTTATATATGTGTATTCATGTCTACATATACTTATTTATATTTATATAAAATCCCCAGTAAAACCTTGTTACCATTTTGTAAAGATGATGAGTCATTTGGATTTCCCCCTGTAACTACTATTTGTGCTGCTCTGCTTTTTGTCATTTCACGTTTGTACTTCCATCTGAGGTCATTTTTCTTCTGAAGAATACTCAATATTTCAGTTGCTTGTGTTTGCAAATACTCAGTTTGGTTTTGACTGATTGGTCTTTATGTTACCTTCATTTTTGGAAGATATGTTTTTGTTTGGTATAGAATTATAGGTTGCTAGTTATTTTCCTTCACATATTTGGAGACATCATTCAATTGTGCGCTGGCCTGCATTGCTGTTTTTGAGAACTTATCTGTCAGTTTATCTCATGCTCCCCTCCAGTACATCTTTTTTTCTCTAATTACTTATACTATACTCTCTTTATCTTTAATTTTGCTACTTCATGTTGACATAATCAGACATAAGTTTATTTTTATTTATCTTTCTTGGGATTGATAGTAATATTGAATGTGTGGATTGATGTGTATCATCTGTTTTGGCAACCTCTTAGCCATTATTTCTTCATTTTTTGCTTTTACTTCATTTCCTCTTTTCTCACTGGTACTTCAATTAAATTTATATTAAACCCTTCCTTCTGCTTTTTATATCTCTTATACTCTCATATATTTTTTTCTTTTTTTCCTTCATGCTTCCTTCTGTATTTTATTATTGAATATTTATATTCTGAATATTCTCTTTGAAATTTTTAAATGTTACCAATTCTTGTCTGAATTTTTTAGTTCCAGATTTCATCTCCATAAATATTGAATATTTGTCTATTTCTTATAATTTTCATTGCTGTACTTCTTATGAGTCTGTGCCTATTTCTCTAGTTTGTGTTCTGTTCATATTGCCTTTATCTGTGTACATGCTTTTATTTGTTGCTGGACATTGTTATTTAAAAATTACTTGAAGAAATCAGTATTTTTCTAGGATGATGATGTCTTATTCCAAAGAAAATATTCCTTTTCTCTGTCAGGTGCTCAGGATACTAGAGATTCATAAATCATGTTAGTCATATTTTAGGGCCTAAGGTATTTCTGGACTGCTCAGATGACTAGTGTCCTGGCTTCCACCCATTCTTTGAGTGTTCCGTTACTCCTTTTCCCCTTTACCCACCCTGATTCCACATTTTGTCCGTGTAGCTCAAGAGACAATCAGCCTTGTTCCTGTGTGGTCTCTTCTGTGTTGGCAGATGCCCCAAGGGCCAAATCAAACCTAAATGCTAGACCGACCACTTCAGATTTCACCCTTCTGTTGGATGTGGGCCTAGAAATTCTTCTCTCTCTCATTACACTTTTAAGATTTTGTAAAACTTAAATCCGGTAGGAGGATTGATTCAAGTTATCCAGTCTGCTATTTGTAAAAGCAGAATCCCTCTCCCAATACCAATCAGTAATACATTTTAAAACTTCATTTACTTAAACTTTCCAGATTCTATATTTTGATACTTTATGCTTCTATGTTACTATATTTTTTTCCTTTGGCTTTTAAAAAATAAGTCCTTAAGATTATGGGAAGCAAGTTTTATTTCCATTTTACATATTTTGGACAATATGACACATTCTTTTAGAATCAAACTGTCTAATCAAGACATCAGTTGGTCACTCTTCTAGAAAATGTAACTTAAATGTCATTTCACTTATGAGCCTATATTCAAATACTCTAGCTCATTTTTTGTTCTCTGCTCTCTTGGTACTTCACTAATTCCTCTTATCACATTTACCACACTGTATTACAATTATGTGTTTGGAAATAGCTCTTCAATAATAAAGACTGAATACTGTTAATATGTGTATCCACAGAGCCTACCACAGCATCTGGGATTTAGTAAGTGCACGATAAATGTTTAAATATATTAAAATTTTACTTCTAAGTCATAAATATTAATTGAGAATAATGTGACATGACATGAAAAAAATTAAAATATCCTCTGAATATAAAAACCAGAAACCAGTTATTAAAGGCTCCTTTATTTTTTTAAGCTTTATTTTTTTCTGCTCCTTTGAATATAGGGTTGATTGATCAAAAATAATCTCACTATCATTTAGCATGTGATGTTAGGTTTGTGAGAGAGTCTCACCTCTCTTTTGAAAAAGGCATAGAAACATTTTTTCTTCTGCATATTTAAGTACATGTATTATTCTTTTTGAATTGATTCCGTGTTCAGAATAAATAACAGTGTAGGAGAGATGTTGATGATAACAAGAACATAGTCTCAAATTTTGTTCTTTGACACCTTATATTTTTTTTAAAGCAGACAATCTCTGCTCTTTTTGAGAAGATATGAAGACCTTCAGGACATATAGTTTCCATAGTCTGTTAGTCCACCTGCTCTTAATTTCAGCCCCTATAACAACTATCACAGGTTTTAGGTCCCTGATTTTAATAATAGCACTTGGCTCTCCAGGGACTAAAAACTAAAGCTGTCTGGACAAATGTGTCCAGGTGCAGACTTCAGGCTTCTTATATCCCACCAAGCTTAGGGATCCAGGCTTTAAGTCTACTCAGATATGCTTTGTTCTGCTTGAAACCTCCTCTTCTTCCACTGGGAGAAAGACTGCAAGTGCTGAATAAGAAAAAGGAAAGAAGGAAGAAAAAGAAATATGTTCAAATTCTTGGAAGAAAGTAGATCAAGCCTTAGTTATGTTACTTTTGCTTTGTTTCCCAAGACCACCATCATCGCACTGCATCATTATAGTAATTTATGGAACTTCAGTCTCCCAGAGACTTTTTGAGTAAATATATTTTAAATGCTTAGGGTGTGTTTTCAGCCCTTTTAGTTTCCTAACCTTTAGATGATCTACTGCTTTTATTACATATAAACATTTCTGTGTATTTCAAAAGAATTTTAGGTTTTATGATAAAACAGATTAGATATGTTGAGAGATTTTAAACGTCCACAGAATAAATCATTATATCAGTAGTTTTATTGAGAAGTATCACTCAACTTTATTCTTTTTTTTTTTTTTTTTTTTTTTTACGATATGCGGGCCTCTCACTGCTGTGGCCTCTCCCGTTGCAGAGCACAGGCTCTGGACGCGCAGGCTCAGCGGCCATGGCTCACAGGCCCAGCCGCTCCGGGGCGTGTGGGACCCTCCCGAACCAGGGCACGAACCCGTGTCCCCTGCATCGGCAGGCGGACTCCCAACAACTGCGCCACCAGGGAAGCCCTCAACTTTATTCTTGATCACATTGTTCAACATTTTGTTGAATGATTCCAAATTGTCATTGAATATTTTATGTAGCAGTGTAGATGTTTTTATGTACAATGATCCTAGTACTTGAAAGTCAGCTTTTCTGAAGTTTTTTTGGTATTTAAAGGTAAAATAGTATTTGGGGGGTTGTTGATAAAAGTGATGAAAGCTTTAAGCCCTTCAAGTTTGGAAGAAATGGAACTGAATGAAAATAAGAGGAAATTGATTATTGTGTTTTGTGAGGTGTGGGAGGAAGGTATATGTGACCAGTACCTATTGTCCAGCTAAATTTTGCTACTGTGGGTGAAATCTGAGAGTGACAGAGACTTGCTGCTCAGCCAGGTTCCTCTTTCTGGGCACTCAGACAAAAAGAGAAAACTACCTTTCTGCATCTCCCTTTCAGATAAGCTGCAGTCCTGTGAATGAATTCTGGCTCAAGGGATGTGAGTGAAAATGATGTTACCATTTCCAGTGCCTTTTTCAGTGCCTTCAGTTAGCTGCTTCTCTTTGTTATGTTCAGTGTTAATTTTTTGTTACCTGAGGGAGGACTGGTCTGTATGACTTTACCCAACCGTTACCACCAGTCAACATTTGTATGGGTTTATAATTTACCTAAGTTACCATTTTCAGAAAGTTTTATTCTCTGAAGTGTCATATTATTACAGATTTCTGGAGTGCCAGAATGAAATTGGAAACAGTCACGGCAATGGCTGTTAATTTCAAATAATAAGGCTCAGTTGTTTGTGGAACCGTTGTTGGGGAGATGTTGCTGGAGGTCACAATCCTATTTGGTATGAAAAGATCCCATAATATATTAAAATTTCATACCTGCATTTCTATAATCATGAGTGATGCTTCTAATGTGATATATAATCCTTTTCTGCATGTGGCGGAATTGTATAAAATGTATATAGTGGAGTTAAAAAAATAAAGCATATCAACAGTCCAACAGTAGTATTTTTTGCACAAGGAAATTTTGCCATGGATGCATTTTCTGCAGTATAAATCAAATCTCAAAGTTAACAAGTGAAACATCAAAAGGCAAGAAACAGAATTTGAGCTTTCAGAGAGAAAGATCTGCAAGGGATAGAAAACAAGGCTGTCCAGTTTGCTGTGGACAGGATCTCACACTTGATACTTATTTTCTAAATACATTTTATTCTTATATTAAATACCAAAGTGTTTCATCATTACTCGTGTCTCTTGGCCTAAAACCTATTTAAGAAAACAAACACACATGCAGTAGAATAAGAAGTTTAAGGCATTTATTTTCTATTATAAAAAGGATATTATTTCCCAGTCTCGTTTCATCTCTGAAATATTATGACTACAATCTGGTTTCTTTTTTCTGTATGATTCTATTAAATCTGTTCTATCAAGGGCCAGTTCTTCCCTTGATAATTTTATATATTGGGTTGGCCAAAAAGTTTGTTCGTTTTTTTTTCCCGTAAGATGGCTCTTGTAGCACTTAGTTGTTTTTAACTTCATTCAAAACAATTTTGTTAGATAGTATGTGACAACTGTCATATCAGCAAGCATATGAAAAGAGATTTATCAAAATTGGTGAAATTTTGTGTAGCCATTTTAATGTTGAAGATGGAAGAAAAACAACATTTTCACCATATTATGCTTTATTATTTCAAGAAAGGTAAAAATGCAACTGAAATGCAAGAAGGGCTTGTGCAGTATATGGAGAAGGTGCTGTGACTGATCGAACATGTCAAAAGTGGTTTGTGAAGTTTCGTGCTGGAGATTTCTCACTGAACGATGCTCCACAGTTGATAGTGATCAAATCGAGACATTAATTGAGAATAGTCCGTGTTATACCATGCAAGAGATAGCCAACATACTCAAAATGTACAAATCAAGCATTGAAAATCATTTGCACCAGCTTGGTTATGTGAATCGCTTTGATATTTGGGTTCCACATAAGTTAAGTGAAAAAAAATAAAAACTTCTTGACCATATTTCTGCATGTGATTCTCTACTTAAATGTAATGAAAACGTTCCGTTTTTCAAACAAATTATGACGGGTGATGAAAAGTGGATACTGTACAATAATGTGGAATGGAAGAGATAGTGGGGCAAGTGAAATTAACCACCACCAACCACACCAAAGGCCAGTCTTCATCCAAAGAAGGTGATGCTGTGTATATGGTGGGATTGGAAGGGAGTCCTCTATTATGAGCTCCTTCAGGAAAACGGAACAATTAATTCCAACAAGTACTTCTCCCAGTTAGACCAACTGAAAGCAGCACAGATGAAAAGCGCCTGGAATTAGTCAACAGATAATGCGTAATCTTCCATCAGAATAACGTAAGACTGCATGCTTCTTTATGACCAAGCAAAAACTGTTAGAGCTTGGCTGGAAAATTCTGATGCATCTGCCGTATTCACCAGACATTGCACCTTCGAATTTCCATTTATTTAGGTCTTTACAAAATTCTCTTAATGGAAATAATTTCAATTCCCTGGAAGACTGTAAAAGGCAACTGGAACAGTTCTTTGCTCAAAAGGATAAAAAGTTTTGGGAAGATGGAATTATGAAGTTGCCTGAAAAATGGCAGAAGCTAGTGGAACAAAAGAGTGAATATGCTGTTCAATAAAGTTCTTGGTGAAAATGAAAAATGTGTCTTTTATTTTTACTTAAAAACCGAAGGCACTTTTTGGCCAACACAATATATAGTATTTTCTTTTAACATAATTTAATGTTCCGGGATGATTTTATTTGATGAGGAATACACATTATCTGTTTTGATAACAACTAACTGATGTTTACAAGAATTCAGATGCTTAATTTATGACATAAGTTTATTTTTTGGAGTTACCCCAATATAAGTGTTAAACTGAAGAGGATCTTTTAGAACTGTGTGTGTTTGTGCATATGTGTATTTAGAGAAAGAGAGAAATAATTTAGGTTGGGTTTGAAATTTGCAAGGTTTTTTTTTTTTTGAGTATTCATTGTAGATGGAACTTGGTAGTACTTGAGAGCAGTGGTCCCCAACCTTTTTGGCACCAGGGACCAGTTTCATGGAAGACAATTTTTCCATGGACCGGGGAGGTGGGGGAATGGTTTGGGCGGTAATGCGAGTGATGGGGCGTGGGAGATGAAGTTTTGCTTGCTCTCCCACCACTCATCTCCTGCTGTGTGGCCTGGTTCCTAACAGGCCAAGGACTGGTACCAGTCTGTGGACTGGGGATAGGGGGACCCCTGCTTTAGAGTATTGTTAAGAAAAGTTCAGTGGCTTGGTGACCTGTACCTGTTCCTGACTTTCTCCTCTTTCTTTATGTTAGAGACTAATTCTGGCAGAGTTTCTTAACCTCATCTTTAAAATCATTGAAACAAATCAGTGATTGTGTTGTTGTTTGTGGATCAGTGTTAAGTTAACCATTCCTGTTCATGTTTCTCTGTTAAAAGTAATTTGTCTTGTGAATATTTCTTAATTGGAAGCACGTGAAGAAATATAACATTTCTAGAAAAGAGATATCTATTCACTGATGATTTTAAGAATAGTAAAATAATATGCTTTAAGTTTTCTATAGTGACTAACACCTGTTAAGTGTTTATCAGGAATTTATTATTAAACCAGAGAATTATTAGGAATATCATCTCTATTTTCTACTGTTCCACCCAATAAAGTGGGTGGTCTGATGTTCTTTGATAATAATTTTTCTTAACAGATAAATAAAAGCCAAACTATTTTCAGTATTTCTTGCTTATGAGATATTAGCTCTAAATAGCACTTTGTGTAGTATTCTCAATATCTGATGGTACGGTGGTAGTTAGTGAGTGTGTGAATGTGTGTGTATATGTACATGCATTCCATGTACATATGGGGTGTGCAAGGCCTTATACCATACTTTGAGGAATGCTCTGTAAATCACCAAAAATGAAGCTTATCCACTTTCACAAAATATATGATCTGCCTCTGTCTTACTCTGTCTTTGATTCTTGTCTTCAAATCTTCCCTTTTAACTTTTTCTCACATATCAGGAAAGGAGAGTGGCAGGGGTGAGAGATGTTGAAAACACTTTTTGCTCTTGCTACCCTGAGAGAGATGTTGAAAACACTTTTTGCTTTTTCTACTTCCTCCTGTCGAAACTCCAGTATCTTTTACAATAATCTTTGCACGGAATGCTCCTCAGACTATAGAGATGACATTATGTTTAGCCATGTGATAATCAGTTGGGGTGACAGATGTCAAAGACAGCATAATTCATATGATAATGTTTAGATAACAATAGTTTTGTGGATTCCTTTTAAATTTCCCTGGGTTTTGTAATATGTACTTCTCATTTGATGTAGACCTTCGTTCAAATTTAAAATCCACTTTCACATGGATTTTCAGTTTGGCTTCAAGCATGTTGTGAGATAAATTGGTATAATATTTACCTGCTCCCTTCAGGGCTAAATAGGTATTGGATTTTGTCATGTAAGGATGCTCGCTCCCATTCCTTTAGAGGACAGAGCCAGCAGTCTTGCTAGTCATGTAAGTTTGATTTGGTGGATAAAACAGACATTTACAACATGTATTGGGATACATGTCTGAATAGCAAATTATACCATTTAAAATAACTAAATTTTTGTTATTAATGTGTTTATATATATATATTTAGATACTCTAAATTTATAGTATGGCTTACAGAGTCCTTTAATTGTTTTTATTCACTGATATGTCCCAATCACCTTGAACAATGTCTGTCACATAATAGATAATCAATGTTTGTTGAATATACAAAATCTTGTTTGAAATGTGGATGCATAGATAAAAGTTTGACAGTAGCAACTGTGGGATTATTTAATATTTTTCCATTCTGCTCTTTGCTTACTTGTATGTTATTCTTTTTCTACTGATAACATATTTATTACATATATAGTATAGATGTTTTATGTATGTGTGGGTAGTTGGATACATAGTTAAATATCATTAGGTGGAAGTTTATAGCCTTGACTTGTTAAATGGTGCATATGCCAACACACTGTCTTGCATGTCTGGATGTGGAGAAGACAGGCCAAGAGCAATGTGTCTACATATGAAGTAAGGACAGGAAGTCAGTAGGGGAACAATGTCATCTGTCCATCCATCCATCCATCCATCCATCCATCTATCTCTCTCTATTATGTGTCTGTGTATCAATCATATATCTATATCTATGTATCTGTGATTGTATTATGTAGCATAATGCTTCTTATCTCATACTTGAATATGGATATATCATACTTGAATATACTTGCATGTATATTTGTATCCTGAAAATATTTTGAAAGGACACTGGAAAGACTGAGTAATGTCTTTGATATAAAGGGATAAAGAGATAAAAGATCAGGGGAGTTGCCACATTTCTATGCTTTTGAGGTACCCACAGATTATGAAGTTGAACTGGGTGGTCAATTATTAGTCAAAGTTGGTATGAGAATCTGAAGAACACAGTTCCTGAAAATTTAAGGGCAAAATTCTTATTCACTGATATTTGGGAAATGGTGTAACTGTATTATAATAGTATTTCCAACCATAATCGAATGCATGTACTAGTGTGAAGTGTATAATTGGAATAATCACAAGCCCTATACTTCTTAGTATGGATTTATTTTAAAGTAAAGTTACTTTCACATATTGCTGGAAAACTACATCTTAAATAACAAATACTTATTGCATGTGCATTTAAGTAACTATGTAGAGTTTTTGACCCTAAGGGTTATTTAAAGATGACTTCTTGGATATCTATAAGAAAAAAAGTTTCTAAAATCAAGAAGATAGATTACACATCCTTGAAACATTTATGGCTTTAATTTTATGAAAGTGCATAACTTTGAAATGTGTGAACATTGATACTGCTGAACATTGCTGAACTTTTATAGAAATAGTCTTCACTAAAGGCGTTAAAGCACAAATGACTTTATAATAGTAACTAGTGTTTTAAAGTTATAGGATAAAATGTTTTATTCTTCTAATCCATTTGTCCAAAGCAAAAGTGAAAGTTTGATTCACAAATTAATTCAGTTTTGTTAAAGGCATGACTTTTTCTATGTATAGTTTATTATGTTCTATTATTTATACTAGCTAGACACCATTTATGTGATGTCTTAAAGTATCTTGGACATTTTAATATGAACTGAGCACTTTTGTTCTAAACATCTTAACATTCACAACCCTTTCTTACAACTTTCAAAATGTCTTTCAAAAATCTGCCACATCTGCCACATTTTAATTATACCTTTTCTCTTCTACTTTTGTATAAACTTCTTTCATCTGTTTATATAAGCTTTAGAAGTTTTATCTCTACTCTAAAATCTGTATTTATAAATTCATGTACTTTGTCCTTACTAGACACACTGGAGCACTTTCTTCTTTCTTTCTTTTTTTTTTTTTGAATTTTATTTATTTATTTTTTTATACAGCAGGTTCTTATTAGTTATCCATTTTATACATATTAGTGCCTATATGTCAATCCCAATCTCCCAATTCATCACACCACCACCACCACCATCCTGCTACTTTCCCCCCTTGGTGTCCATATGTTTGTTCTCTACATCTGTGTCTCTATTTCTGCTCTGCTTTCAAGTTTATTAGTCTGAAAGATGGGGCTCAAGAAAGCTCATTTTTAATGCTTCGTGTGATAAATAGTCGAATTGGCTATACATGTCTTACTATAATAGTAAACTCCTTCTGGACCCATTTTCTTAGAAGCAGTGTTCTCAGAGTAATCTTAAGGAACAGTTCCTCTAAATGATTGGACATGTATTGTATATGATACCAGTTAGAATTCATGCTGATTTGATTGTACCACAGGAAAATACAGGTTTTTAGAAATACTGTTTGATCTATGTTCACAATAGAGTATATAAGTTGTAATTTGATATTATGGTATATATGTATATTTATCACATTTGCCTCAGATTGTGATGGCATTTTACGGAAAACATAAGACTGTTAAGTTAGCTTACATATCCAAGGGATCTTGAAATTACCTGTATATGACAAATTCATTTATTATCATCTAATACCTTATTTTTGATTGAAATTTTCATGTTCTGAATCTTTGTTCTGAATTTTTCTCATAATATTAAAAACTTAAGTAGTAGCTCTAATTATTGTACACATTCTTTTGTCATTGTGATTTTTATCCTGCTTCGTAAAATGCAAGAGGACAAAGTAGATTATAGAATGACCAACATGGTTCCATCTTAATTAACCCTGGGCCAGAGGGGCCATGCTCTGAGCACTTTGCTCTGTGAAAGCCCCCTGTGGTTCTCCTCTGGCTGTACCTCCCCCTGTGGCAAGGAGCCTCATAGGACAAAATTGTAGTGCCCATGTAGAGTTGATGCCCCCACACCCATTTTCTAGAACATATTCTAGACACACCTGAAACACCCAAATCCCTGCCCATTTGACCCCATACCCAGTTCTAGGGCCTATTTAAATATATTTCTTGGGACTATCTTCCTGAGGGCAGACCTCATTGCTAGTGTATGAACATCTAGCCTGAAGGTTTCCAAGGAATGGCTACATTCAGGGGATGTATGGCTGGATCTTGGTAGTGTGGGCTGGCTGTCTCTCTTCCCATAGACACACCACGCTACAGGGGTGCATACCTTGAGCCTAAAAAATGTGTGCAGGGGATGTATGGTGGAGCTTGCTGGTGTGGGCTGAGTGTCCATCTTTCTTTTTTTTTTAGTGGTACGCGGGCCTCTCACTGTTGTGGCCTCTCCCGTTGTGGAGCACAGGCTCTGGATGTGCAGGCTCAGCGGCCATGGCTCACGGGCCTAGCCGCTCTGCGGCATGTGGGATCCTCCCGGACCGGGGCACGAACTCGTGTCCCCTGCATCGGCAGGCGGCCTCTCAACCACTGCGCCAACAGGAAAGCCCAAGTGTCCATCTTTCTAAGGACAGACCATAACACAGATGTGCCCACCCCAGACCTAAAGAATTCTAATATATGGCTCTGTGCAATTTGATCGTGTGGGATGGATGTCCAAACAGATGTGGGCTTCACCTTGTGGTACTGGATAGAGCTGAGAGTAACCTGGCTCTTCCCATGCCATCTGTTCTCGCGCAGAACTTGAAGGAGTCTGAGACATCTAAATTCCATCAGGTCTTTCACCTAAGTGTAAGTCTGCTGATTAGGAACTAATGAATACTAATACCAATATTAAGTTGGAAGGCTATTTGTCATTGTAGAAGAATAGAACTTGTTTTATTTAACACTTTGTTAACTTGGTTTATAACTTTTAAATATTTAACCTTATGGTATAAGAGCTCCTATTTGCACAATTACTACAGGCCCTGCAAATGGTAAGAGTTGGTCTAGACAGACGTTCCAAGTTTCATTTTATGAAAACACTTTTTATTAAAGACTTGAGTTCTTTTTATTTATATAATTATAGTTCCTACATGGAGCTTTGAGGTCACTTGGTCCACTCCCCTACCTAGAATGGAAGATCACTTTGTAGAATCCATGACAGATGCTTATTCGATCTCTGTTTTAATATTTTTAGACACAGTCAGCTTAACAACATGCAAAACATTGTTCCCAATTATTTCATTAATTTAAATTAAAAATAATTTCTAATGTTCAGTCCTGTTCTCCCCCCCCCCCCAAATTTGTTCATATGAAATAGAGCTAAGTGGCTCTACTGTCCAGCCTAAACCAGGGAATCAGTGCTCAGGCACCCTTTTCTGTACTAAGACGTTCCTCTGGGGATGAGAATTCATGGATTTTTCTTAGTTGGACTGCACACACTTCATATACTTTTATACATGCCATTCATTTTTATATTCATTCAGTGAAGATTTATTGACTATCCATTGCCCAAGGGCTTATTTTCTTTCTTTAGCTCAGAAAAGATTTTCAGATTGCTGTCATTATTTTACAATAATAATTTCAATTTTACTAGGATAAAAATATAATCTGTGCTCTATAACAGAATATATTTATTTTTCTAGGGGAGAACTTTTGTTTGGTGACTAAGAAATTTCTGATTCAGTCTTCTTTCTTAAATTTGTTTTATTAAAAACGTTACTGATTTGGAAGAATAACGTAGTGATACTCTTTCTAAAGAATTTGTGGTCGGAAACAAAGATTGGTAAGAGAATGTAAATATCAAAATGTAATTGATGTAGAAAATCCTGAGGCACGTACATGAAAATATTAGAACTAATAAAAAAGATACAGCAAGGTTACAGGACACAAGATTATACAAAAGTAAATTGTATTTCTGTTTCAGAGATGAATGATCCAAAATGAAATTAAGAAAATAATTCCATTTACAGTAGCATCAAAAAGAATAAATTATTTAGGATTGAGTTTAACAAAAGAAGTATAAGGAATGTATGAAATTACAAAGCATTCCTGAAAGACATTAAAGGAGACCTAAACAAAGGGAAATGCATTCAATGTCTGTGATTTGAAAGACTAAATATTATTAAGATGACAAAATTCCTTGATTGACATGCAAATTCTTTGCAATTCCTATAAAATTCCAGCTGTTTTCTTTCATACACTGACAAACTAATCCAAAAATTCATATGGTAATCCAAGAGACCTAAATAGCCAAAATAGTCATGAAAAAGATGTACAAATTTGGAAAACACATACTTCCTGATTTCAAAATTTACTACAAACTGACATAATCAAGACAGCATAGTATTGACAGTGTGGTATTGACATAAGGATAGACAGATAAATCAATAGAATAGATTTGAAAATGCAGAAATAGATCTTCACACTATAGATTCTTAAGAAGGGTGCCAAGAACATTCAGTGTGGAACAATAGTCCTTTTGATAAATGGTGGTGGGGCAAGTGGATATCTACATGCAGCAAAATGAAGTTGGACACCTACCTCACACCATATACAGAAAATTAATTCAACATAGATCAGAGACCTAAATGTAAGAACTGAAATTATAAAATTCTATGGGAAGAAATCTTTTTGACCATGAGTTAGGCAATCGTTTCTTAGATATGACATAAAAGTTAGGTGACCAAAAAAGGGAGAGAAAAATTAAAAATTAAAACTTCTGTGGTACAAATGATACCATCAAGGAAATTAAGAGAAAACACACAGAATAGGAGAAAATATTTTCAAATTACTGTGTGATAAGGGACTTGTATCCAAGAATGTAAGGAAATCTTACAACTCAAAATGAAAAGACTATTAATTTAATTAAAAATAGGCAATGGATTAGAGTATACATTTCTCCATAGAATATATGCAAATTACCAGTAATCACATTAAAAGATGTCATCATTGTTAGTTATTAAAAATGCAAATCAAAATCAGATGAGATACAACTTCATACACACTAAAATGGCTAAAATAAGAGAGACAATAACAAGTGTTGGGTTTTAATATGATACAGTAACTTTGTAAAGCAGTTTGGCGATCGTTCAGAATGTTAAGCTATAGAAACTGTATGACTGAGTTAATCCCATACCTAGGAATCTATTCAAGAGAACTAAAAACAAATATCCACACAAAAACTGGTACACAAAAGCTCAAAACAACACTAGGTATTTTATTAAAAATGTAGAAACAACCTAAATTCCCATCAGCTGATGAATGGGTTAAAAAAAAAAAAAAAGATGTATACATACAGTAGAATATTATTTGGCCGTAAAAAGGAATGAAGTACCAATACATGCTACAACATGAATGAACCTCAAGAACGATATGCTAAGTGAAACAAGCGAGGCACAACAGGCCACATAGTGTATGATTCCATTTGTGTGGAAAGTTCAGAAGACACAAGTCCATAGAGATATAATTCTATAATTTATCATGACAAACTATGCCGTTTGTGAGACCTATGGAATCAAGCCTACCTTAAGATGAAATTCAGGCTGAGTAGCAACCAGACACTGGCCCCTTTCTCTTAGGTCCAGGGATGGTTTCATTCCTCAAGGATTTACTGCTTTATTGGCAAGGAGAGGCAGAGGAAGGCAAACTGAAAGAAAAAAACTTTTCTCACTGCATCTAAAGAGACAGGCCTTTGTGTGCATTTGTTCAGCACCACGCCATGGTGATCAGAGGCCCTTCATAATATATGGCCAGTCTGTTTTATCAGAGCTGCATGGGGATAACTAAAAAGAGGAATAGGAAGAACAAATAGAAAGTAGAATGGATCCAAGAAGCTAAAAAAAAATCATCTTTAACTACTGTAGAAATTTTATTTTCTAATATAGCCCTTGATTATTTGCCCTTGATTCATTATAGGAGCTTCCCTCTTTATTAGTTGGGAAAAGATGACTGGGGTAAAGGGAAAAGGTTGGTAAATTTTTTCTAAAGATTGGAAATCACTACAAACACCAAGCCCATAAATTATATCCTAGCTAATTTCAAAACAATCCAACAAGGTAGGGGTATATATATATATATATATATATATATATACATGCATATATGGAATCTCGGAATTTCTTCTATATTCCAGTGTCATAATTGGGTACCATTTGCATATATTATTCATCAAGATCAATGCTCCTAAGGAAGATGGGTTCCCAGTATATTATTTGTGCCATTCATAAATACTGTAAATGTATTTAATAAACTTGTGACTTTGGTTTACATAAGTATGGCTTATTGAAATATATAGGTAAGATATTAGGAATGGTATGAACAACAATAAAATAAACTATTCACTGTGATACTTGGAATTATAAGCCACTGGATAGTTAGCACTTGAGCACAGAGTGTTACTTCTTCTCCCTCCCAGTGACTTACACACAGTAAGATACTCTCTGTAACATTTGCTAAGTGATGAAAGTATTGGATGAAGAAACTGTGCCCTGGAGCACATGAATGTGAAGCAGGTCATACTCAGTTCTATTTAAATGCTTTTTTTCTGTTGACATGTAGGATTTTTTAACTCCAGTGAATAATAACCCACATTTATTCAATTCAGGAAAATTAAACACAAAGAGTGCCTGATGTAATTAGGCTTTTAAACATCTTGAAAATAAATGAAAACCAATTTAAGCACACCTGGTGTAGTATTTCTGTAAAATTAGTCAAAATAGTGAATATATTCTGATTTAGATAATTATCACAGTAAAAGTAGGCTCAGAAAACGTATTTTAATTTGAACCAAACAGTGCAGCTTGAGCAGCTGATTTTAAATGTGTTGTTTTCTTTTTATTAAGATGGTGTATCCCAAGATACCTTTGGCAAGAGTAAAGTCTCTCATTTTTTCCCACAAACATAGGACATACGTTCTACTCATGCTTTAGAAATATAGTTGAATATGAATATGAGAAAATCAGAAGTAAATTATTAATGACTTCAGACTGCTCCCATGTAACATTAGTAATTCACTGGAAAAAAATCAAATATATTGAGTAAAACAGACCATCTTGAGGGCTTATTTTTGAATATTTTATAGGAAAAATTATATGCATTACATGTCAACTCAAAAGTTTCAGCCAACTTTCTAAACTACAACCAAAATTATAGCTAAACAGCAACATATAGTAACGAGATCATGTTTGGTTGTAAAGTGCTTAAAATATCACCTAATGTTTACTAAACAATAAGGGTGTAAAAAGTAGTTGTTTTGAATGCTCATCCCCTCTGTTAGATATCAGTCCCTTTTCCCTTAGGCTTTCAAAAATATACATTCAAACATGAGATTAAAATGACTCCAGATTATAAAAATTATTGTATTGCATTTTGTGGAAATAAATATGAATTTTAAAATGTTGTGTTTTGTGGAAATAAATAAGAGTTTTCCCATGTAAGCAATGATCTAAAAATCATTGTATTGACAGTCACATATATTGTATGAAGTTTTTGACTTAAATACCAAGAGACATTTTTTCTAGAAAAAACTTATTTGGACAGTCTGATGAGTAATTCGATTTTGAGTTTATAGTTGATCATTTATTGTAATGGGTGCTGGGAGTAAAAAAAAATAATAAGTGTGATATGGTCCCTGGCCTCAAGGAGGTCACAGTTTAATGCTGGAAAACAGTTGTAAATAGAACAGTACAAAGTGATTAAAAGTGCTGTATTTAAAAAGTACAAAGTGTTAAGGGAGACCCAGGATGAGATATTCATACAAGATGAATGTTCAAGCTTTTACAGACAGGAGAGTAGCCCTTCACCAATCAGAGGACACAGGAGGGATCAGGAGTGGCAAACTAAGGACTTTGGAAGCATGCTAAGGACGAGTCTGCTTAGGGTCTGAGCGAGGATGGAACACTGTGTGAGACAACACTAGACTGTGGCCAGAGACGAGAAAAGGAATGGCTGATTGATTACTAGTGACAAGAAAAAAATTAAGAATTTAACCTTCAGGCAGCGAGAAGCAGGTACTTGTCAGTGCAGTGACACTCATTCATCCAACAAAGAAAATCTGAATGCTCAGTAGAGCCAGGGAATAAACACGACAAAAGTACCATACTGCTATACAAAAGGGGAATGTGTAATGCTCAGATCTGTGTTTTAAAAAGCTAGCCAGGATGTGAAAGATAAGTCATGCATGGTCTTCAAGGAAACTAATTTAAAGTCTGCTGCCACAGGTGGAAATGGATGGAAAGGGTCTGGAGTAGTGGAGAGCCCCTGAGTGGAGGCTGGGGTTGAGGGGCCCCAGTGGGACCAAGGGGACTCTGTGACTGTTGCCTGCACAGTGAGGAGGGCTAGGCAGAAGCTCATGGATAATGGCTAAGATCCATGTTCTTGTTCTCAGGTGACCAGAAAGAATAGGCTTTAGAGTTAAGGTGAATTCAGTTACAGTTTCAAGTGTCTTGGAAATTTTAGGGTGGAAATGTCAAGTCAGAAGTTTGAGAACTCAGAAGGGTAGTTTGGGCTCAATGTCTGAAAAGGTGAAAGGTGGTCAATGCAGATGGTCATCAATGCAGATGGTGATTTTTTGATGATGGTCATTCTGACCTGTGTGAGGTGATACTTCACTGTAGTTTTGATTTTCATTTCTCTAATAATTAGTGATGTTGAACATCTTTTCATATGCTCTTCTTTTTTTTTATTTCCTTTAAGTGTAAAGATTGTTTATTTGAGCTTTTTCTTGTTTTTGAGGTAGGTCTGTAGTGCTGTGAACTTTCCTCTTAGTACACCTTTTCTGTATTTCATAGATTTTTGGTATATCACATTTTCATTTTAATTTGTCTCCAGGTACTTTTTAATTTCCCCTTTGATTTCTTCATTGACCCAGTAGTTGTACAGTAGCATGTTGTTCAGTCTCCACATATTTGTGATTTTTCCAGTTTTCTTCTTGTAGTCGAATTGTACTTTCATAGCATTTTCATTGGAAAACAAGTTTGATCTGATTTCTGTCCTCTTTAATTTACTGAGACTTGTTTTGAGTCCCAGCATATGGTCTATCCTTGAGAAAGTTTCATGTGTCCTTGACAAGAGTGTGTATTCTGCTGTACTTGGATGGAATGTGTTGTACAAATCTATCAAATCCATGTGGTCTAATGTTTCATCTAAGGTCACTCTTTCCTTGTTGACTTTCTGTCTGGATGATCTATCCATTGATGTAAGTGGAGTGTTAAATTTCCTTACTATTATTGTGTTGCTGTCAATTTCTTCCTTTATGTCTGTTAATAATTGTTTATATATTTTGGTGCTCCTTTTTAGGTATATATATATATATATATATTATGTCTTCTTAATGAATTGTCTAGAGTTTTAGTTTTGTAAGATGAAGAAATTATGGAGATTTGTTGCACAATAATGTGAATGTATTTATCACTACTGAGCTATACACTTAAAAATGATTAAAATGATAAATAATGTTATGCAGTTTTTACCATAATAAATAGAATACCTTCTTACTGTACCTTCCATCTGACTTAAACCAATGAGCGAAGTTGTGCAAGGTGCATACAGGCATACCAACATTTAACTCTGTTGTAATCTCCACATAATCCTATGGTATACTGTGGTGATAGCCACTAAAAATAAGTTAATGAATGCTAAAATAAATGCTTGAATCTATCTACCTATCTAAGTATCTATCTATATCTTAACACATAAACGGTGAAAGAAAAACAAAAATATTAAAATCTTTGTAGTTCAACATTTTTTAACAAAATTAAACTTTCCTTTATGTATTATGTTTTTCCAATAATATGGAAGCCAAATTTAAATAGAGACTGTATAAAAAAGTAACTATATAAAAAGACTCAACATCTCTATAAAAAACTGATCAGTTATTCCTGGATGATAATCAGTGCCTTTCCATTTTTATGGATACCTATATTGTCTGAACATTCCACAGTGAATATGCATTAATTATGAAGTAAAAAAGAATTACTTTAAAAATTTAAAGTAATTTTTAAATTTACAGAAGGAAAAGTGTGTATGCCTTATTTTCCATGGTTTTAAAACCAGGCAAGTTTGGTATATACCACTTTGTGACTATACAGACGAGAAGTGGAATGACTGATCTATTAGTCATATTAATAGATACATCAAGGAAGACAAGATAATTCCCTGAAACTATCAAAAGGACAAAATAAATATAAAATTTTTTAAGGAAAACATAAAGATGGCCAAGAGGCACGTGAAAAGATGCTCAACATCATTAATTATTAGAGAAATGCAAATCAGAACTACAATGGCTTCACACTGGTCAGAATGGCCATCATCAAAATATCCACAAACAATAAATACTGGAGAGGATGTGGAGAAAAGGGAACCCTCCTGCACTGTTGGTGGGAATGTAAATTGATATAGCCAATATGGAGAACAGTACGGAGGTTCCTTAAAAAACTAAAAATAGAACTACCATATGACCCAGTAATCCCACTACTGGGCATATACCCTGAGAAAACTATAATTCAAAAAGACACATGCACCCCAGTGCTCATTGCAGCACTATTTGCAGTAGGATATGGAAGCAACTTAAATGTCCATCGAACAGATGAATGGATAAAGAAGATGTGGTACATATACACAATGAAAAATTACTCAGCCATTAAAAGGAAGAGAATTGGGTCATAAAATGAAGAGAATTGGGTCATTTGTAGAGATGTGGATGGACTAGAGACTGTCATACAGAGTGAAGTAAGTCAGACACAAAAAGACAAATATTGTATATTAATGCATATATGTGGAATCTAGAAAAATGGCACAGATGAACATGTTTACAAAGCAGAAATAGAGACACAGACATAAAGAACAAACGTTTGGATTCCAAGGGGGGAAAGGGGGATGGGATGACTTGGGGGATTGGGATTGACTTATATACACTACTATGTATAAAATAGATAACTAATGAGAACAATGCTGTATAACATTGAACTCTATGTTCTGTGGTGACCTAAATGGGAAGGAAATCCAAAAAGGAGGGTATATATGTATGCACATAGCTGATTCACTTCACTATACAGCAGAAACTAACAAAATATTGTCAAGCAACTATACCCCAATTAAAAGAACAAAAAGAAAATGAATTTTTAAAGGAAAGTATAGAAATTAACAGAAAAAGCAATGGAAATGGTATTTCATCCAGCTCCATTTCTTCATGGAAAAGTTGTTGGAATTAATCATCAAGTGATCAAATTTCAAATGTCTAAAAAAGCCTAAGTGGTAGTTTTGTAGAGAGCAAATAATGTCAGACAAATTTAATTTATATCTATGACAGAGTGACAAGGATAAACCAATAGGAATTGCATTGAATCTGTACATTGCCTTGGCTACTATATTCATTTTGACAATATTGATTCTTCCAATCCAAGAACATGGTATATCTTTTCATCTGTTTGTGTCATCTTTTATTTCTTTCATCAGCATCTTATAGTTTTTGGAGTACAAGTCTTTTGTCTCATTAGGTAGGTTTATTCCTAGGTACATTTTGTTTTTGATTAGATGGTAAATGGAATTGTTTCTTGAATTTCTCTTTTTGATCTTTCATTGCTAGTGTATAGAAGTGCAAAATATTTCTGTGTATTAATTTTGTATCCTGCAACTTTACCGAATTAATTGATGAGTTCTAGTAGTTTTCTGGCAGCATCTTTAGGATTTTCTATGTATTGTATCATGTCATCTGCAAACAGTGACAGTTTCACTTCGTCTTTTCCAATTTGGATTCTTTTTATTTCTTTTTCTTCTATTATTTCCATGGCTAGGATTTCCAAGACTATGTTGAATAAAAGTGGCAAGAGTGGACATCCTTGTCTTGTTCCTGATCCTAGAAGAACTGCTTTCAGCTTTTCACCACTGAGTATGATGTTAGCTATAGGCTTGTCATATATGGCCTTTATTATGTTGAGGTATGTTCCCTCTATAACTTACTGGAGAGCTTTTATCATAAATGGGTATTGAATTTTTTCAAAAGTCTTGTCTGCATCTGTTGAAATGATCATATCGTTTTCATTCTTCAGCTTGTTGATGTGGTGTATCACGCTGATTGATTTGTGGATACTGAAAAATTCTCACATCCCCAGGATAAATCACACTTGATCATAGTGTATGATCCTTTTAATGTTTTGTTGGATTCAGATTGCTAATATTTTGTTGAGGAATTTTTATGTTCATCAGTAATATTGGCCTATAATTTTCTTTTTTTGTGGTATCTTTGTCTGGTTTTGGTACCAAGGTGATGGAGCTTGGGAGTGTTCCTTCCTCTGCAGTTTTTTTGGAATACTTTCAGAAGGATGGGTGTTAGCTCTTCTCTCAATATTTGATAGACTTCACCTGTGAAGCAATCTGGTCCTGGACTTTTGTTTGTTGAGAGTTTTTAATCACAAATTCAATTTCTTTTCTTTTTTTCTATTTCTTCCTGATTCAGTCTTGGGAGATTGTACCTTTCTAAGAATTTGTCCATTTCTTCCAGGTTGTCCATTTTATTAGCCTATAGTTGCTTGTAGCAGTCTCTTATGAACCTTTGCATTTCTGTGGCAAATAAATTAATTTTAAAAAGGAAGGAAGGATAAATAGTGTACATTTGCTTAAAAAATATTCAGGGCTTCCCTGGTGGCACAGTGGTTAAGAATCTGCCTGCCAATGCAGGGGACATGGGTTTGAGCCCTCATCTGGGAAGACCCCACATGCTGCAGAGCAACGAAGCCCATGCACCAGAACTACTGAGGCTGCACTCTAGAGCCCACAATCCACAACTACTGAGCCTGTATGCCACAACTACTGAAGCCTGTGCACCTAGAGCCCATGCTCTGCAACAAGAGAAGCCCGTGCACTACAATGAAGAGTAACCCCCATTTGCCACAACTAGAGAAAGCCCGCGCACAGCAACAAAGACCCAATGCAGACAAAAATTAATAAATAAATAAAAAATATTCATTTTGGGAAGATTCTCAAAAGGCTAAATTAGTATTTCCTCTTAAACATCTGTATAGGTAATTTCATGTTGATGAATATGAATGATAGCATTTACAGATTTAATCCTTTATGTGACTTTTCTGTGACTCCCCTTTTTAACTGGATTTAAGTTTGTTAGAATTTAAAATAGCATATTCTTTATCTCTACTACCCTGTTTTAGATAATGGATGATTTCTATTTTCAATTATTTTTCCTTAGGAAAAATTCTGAATAAAAACAAAACATTTAACATTAAAATATATTTGTTCTATTCATTGCTCCTAGGAAACTTATGTTTGCTTAGATATTTTAAATAATTAAAGGGAATATTCTTTCTCAAATTTTGTTTGAAGACGTTAAAAGTTAATTAAATGCACCCTTTGTTTCACAGAAGACAGTTGTATCTTCAGTCATTGCTTTTTGGTTTTAGTTGATATAGATCATTGTACAGACAGTACAGTAGCATAGCTTTCAGTCCTTTTATCAAGATTCTTCAAAATCGTATTTAAGAAGTGGAGTGATGAAAAAAAGTCAGTGTATTTATGATGACCTCTCAATTTATTTAATGTTTCTCTTGTGAATTTTTTTCAGAAATTGAAAAATTTCAAGGTTCTGATGGAAAAAAGGAAGATGAAGAAAAGAAATACCTTGATGTCATCAGCAACAAAAACATAAAGCTCTCAGAAAGGGTATTGATTCCTGTCAAACAGTATCCAAAGGTACTGTAATATATGCTTTGTTCTCATAAATTAAGAAAGAATTGATAAAAATAAGGCTTGATGTTTTATTCATTGTCTTTCATGAAATAAATATATAAAGCTTCATTGTATTAATATATACAAATATATGATACTGACATAGAAGAAGGAAAACTCTTTGAAATTACAATAATTTTCAACTGATTGCTGTATTTTTATTCTGTGAATATGGGAAGCATAACTAGATATTTTAATCATTTATTTAATATATAAAAAATTCAACAATTTGATTTTTCAAATATGCACACTCAATAATGTTTTGGTTCATGTTAAAATGCATATTCTTATTACAAAAGGGAGTAGAATTAATGCTACTCTCAATATACAGCATTAGCCAAACAGCAGAGAATTATTATATTTAGGAAGGTAATATAGTCTTTATTAGACCCTTGGATTGTAATCTCTAGTCTTCTATATTCAGAGTCCATTTATATAATGATTATGATAGTATTTTCTTAAAAATACTTTTTCACTAGACACTTTGTCATCATGTGATATTTTTATCAGCAGAATCATGATTATAAAATATAACATTTCAATAGCATGGTTTCATTACTTATATTCATAACTTTCAATGGTTGAAAGCAGTTTCTTTTTTTATTTTTTTTCAAGTAAATTACCTAAGCAAAAAAAAAAAAAAAAAAGAAACTCAAAGATTTAAGCGGGTAATTAACTTTCTGAAGAGTGTATCTGAAGCAAAGACCATATAATTATCCTAATAATAAAGATTACAGAAATAAATGCTGTAGTTTACCAATTGTCTTTTAATATGATAAAGTTTAGTAAATACAATTAAGTAGAAGGTTGTGTTTATAATTATTTCAAACAGAATAAGCTGTTACAGCACATCAAACTATAAAATTTAACTTTCAGATGAGGTTTTTTGAGCATACACGTTTTTGGTTTTTGTGTTTATTTTGAGCTAGACTTACACTATTGCAAGATAGGTACATTCAATAGATATATATTTATAATTTAAATTTTATGAAATTTACTTTATAATTATGTTTTAAAATATTAAATTGGGCTGTCATAGAAATTTACATGAAAAGTTTTACTTAGTAATGAAATATGGTAGAAATATGATGGGGTATTGTGTCTTTTTTAAGGACCTTGGTTAATTAAACCTTTAGAGTCTAGACAGAGTACAGTTTCCTTCTTTAAATCATATATTTAAATATTATATAACTTGATACTTTTTCTCAGAATAATGCTTGTCTATTCTTTGGATATGAGAAAGCTCGTGATAGACTCAGTATCTTCTTCTCAATAAAATGTAGCTCTATATCTCTAAGCAAGATGTGTTAGTGGTTCAAGTCCTGATAGCTCTCCAAGTGATGGTGTGAGTGATGTTATGCTGAATATTACAGTAGTAGTTTACACTTGATTCATAATGATGACTACTGAAACAAGAATATTTTATGGTGTCTAATTTTTGTGTGGTATTTAATTTCATAATTTATAAGAAGGTTTTTAAACAACAAAACCACCTATTATTCATATTGAAATAAACCATGTCTCACTAGCAAATTATTGTACCCCCTTGAATTTTTAGAATCACAGAATGCTTAAGCTGAGACTAATCTTGGAAATCACAGTATATAAAACTTCTATTTTACAGATGTGGCAACTAATTATGACTTGCTCATAAAAAAATCACAACTAATTGTGAACTGCTCAAAGAAATAATCTTTGCTCTAGATGGAATGCTTCACGAGGCTGCTGTTATTTTAAATTCTTCATTTTTTGTGAACCATTACATTTTTAACTTGACTAAAAATGCTCACATTTTGCTTGACTTTTTCATATAAAGTGTGGAAGAAAGTTAAAACAGATAGCTCCTAATGATTAATAGTTTTATGGAGTATTATCAAATAACAATTTATGCCTTATAAAATGTACCATTTTTATGAATATAATGAATATAATGCCAAACTTCTTTATTTATTATGGTGATGTGCGTTTCATACATCTAATTATCACACATAGAGAACTCTTAGAGCCCATTTACAGAAAAAGAATACTGAGAAACACAATCATCTATCAAGTTGACCTACATTTGTTTTTGCTTGTTTTTATACTATAACAATAAAATTAAAATCAACATTTTGAAAGCAATATTACTTTCAAAAGTGGTATTTCTCTCCTGCTGACTGAATATCTGTGGTGTTAAGATTATAATATCTAAACTTGAGCTGTATTTGCTGTGCATTTGTGAGCCATAACACATATAGTGTGGTATGATCCTGTGAACTGTTGAGCAGGACACAACAGTATGGGTTCAAGGTTTACTCTTTTAAAATAAAAAGTGATGCACCCTTCAGGGGTCCATCGGGGAAAAAGGCCTGCCTCCCACGTCTTCTCCCACAGCTGTCCCTGCCCTTGATGCCTGCTGTGTGGACTGACAGTCCATGTGGTGATGACATCATCCTCTCCAACAAAGAGTAATAAAGAATTATGGGAATTCTTGAGGAAATGACCTCATCCCGATTTTACTACTTGACGTTTTTTGGACAGATTTTGTTTCAATTAGTCTCTAATTCAAGTTAATTTGCTGACTTAATTGAGTAATTCAATGAACTGAGAGAAGTTTAAGATTTAAATTATAGAAAATATAAGAATACTTTTCACACACATTAAGAATGATTTATCTAGTGTTTTGTGATTAATCACTTAATTTGGAGGAAAAAAACATATTAAATTATTTTAATGGACAGTTTTTCTTGTTTTCTTTTTTTGTTTGTTTGTAACAAGATTAGTAAATAAATAGACTTTGTATATCTGTTGTTTACATTTGCAAGTGTTTTAGAATCAGAGCGATTATGTCTTGATGTTCAAATCTCTAAGGAAGCAACGTGGTCAGTATGTTCCTCTATAATCCTGAGATTAGTGTGGAAAACTCACCACCTTTAACATTAGCTCTTTCTCCCTGAATCCACGGCACTTTATATCCACACACGGCACTTTATAGTCCAATACACATTTACTTTTTTTCAAATTTGGATACTTCCAACTCTTATGCCTATTATAATCAGAATCAGTTTACAGTCTCTATCAGGCAAGTGGTGGTTGTAACTCACTGTTTTTGTATGTAAACTTTGCACGTGTGAATTTGGTCATGGCTTCTTATATTGAGTTGTTTGTAGTGTTGGAAGTATGTGTATTGAGTTTAGTTGCTTTTGAAAGTGTATTAGGGCATTATGATTTAGTGTGGATGTGCTAGGAGATTATATATACAGAAAAAGAAGAGAACTGTAGCTTGGGGCATAAATTTGATATTAATGAAGACAGTTTTCATCCTTGCAAGAAGCAGAAAAAAAAATGCCAAAATTTCTTGGTCCTCAACAAATAAGTGCCTTACAGGACATAAGAAACTAAGATACACATAATGTTGGCTGCTGTATTCTGTTTTGTTCTGCTAGAAGGATGACTATCACAAGCAGGCATCCATGCAGAAGGATGCCCATCACAAGCATGGGCACAGTGAGGAGGATCAGAAGATGGGGCAGAACTGCCTCCACCTGCTGGAGACCTGCCTGTTGCTATTGTACCTATTAGTCCATCTGGGCAATTCAACCTCTCAGTGTCTTTTAAAAATACCTTTTTGATGTTGCTTTTAGAATCCTCTGAAATACATCACACATTTTCTTCAATTAAATTTGCCCCAAGGCCCACTTTTTAGTTCTCAACTCAAGTCACTGCCAACTTTTTAAAGCAATAAATTGCCAGGAGCATAAATCGACCCCCAAAATTTGGCCCCTTTTAAGATCAAATGCAACCATGTCCCCCTGTGCTGCATTTGAAATCAATTCCTTATGTAGATTAATGCAGAAAATTAAAGTTCCAAAATATGTTCAAAAGCACCACACTTGCTCTATATTTTGTCTTCACCTACTCGGTTCCAAGAGAGGGGCTGCTTTCTGTGCCTGGTTGGAAGCACTCTCCGCAGCCTGGCATGTCCTCCCACAAATATTGTTTCCTTCTCTGTACTTTGAAAGATGAAAAACAAAACCTATTGTTTTTTCTAACTTTTTAAGTAATTATCAGAGCATTTAAGAATGGTTAATAGGATGATGAGTTAAGATGGCAGAGGAGTAGGAGAATGTGGAGTTCATCTCTCTCCACAGATGCATCAGGAATACAATTATAGATGCAACAGTTCTCACAGAACACTGGCTGAATGCTAGCAGAAGACATTGAGCAACAGAAAGGAAAGATCCTTGCATAACTGGGTATGACAAAAAAAAAAGAAGGTAGAAGGAGGAGGAGAGGAAGTGGGACAGGACCTGCACCCGCAGTTGGGAAGCTGAAGCAGAGGAGAGATTCCTGGGTTCGGGGAAACCCCTCTCTGACAGGGAAATCAATTGGGATGGAACGGAAGCATTTGAGGCTGTTGGAAGAGGGTGAAGTGGCTGATCTGTGGCAGATGCAACAGAGTCAGAACTACACAGACAACCCTTACTGTGGCCCTATGTGCCCCGGACTGGGATGTGTGTTCACAGGTGTGCAAGGGAGATGGGAGCTGGAGCAAGGGGATTGGAGAACAGGCCTGGGGCGAGAACTGGTGTTGGCTGTGGGAAGACAGACTGAGGGGACAGGAGGGAGGAAATCCACAGCAGGGAATGCCTAGAGAGGAAGACCGGACTGCCATGGAAGCAGGCACTACTGCTCAGTCACACGCAGAGGGAGGAGCCACTATTGTAGCCTCTCTCTCCCCTCATGTTGACACCTGCCGATAGACAATAAAAGAAGCCTTCTCAGGGCCGGCCCTCCCATGCCTGCTGCCAGGCACCAAAAATAACATGGCCAGGGCCAGCCCTCATGCACCTTACACCAGGTGCCAGAAAAGACCTTCACTACGGCCATATCTCTTGTGACCATGGTCACTGGCTTCCCTGCACATTTGGCGCCACGAGGGCACCTGCCATCCAGGCAGTCATACCACCTCTGCACCCGGTCCTCCTCACTGGGGTAGACCCATGAGCTCCAAGGCATCCTCAAGACCAGACTCCTGTGGGTGGACCACAGGCAGAGGTGGGGATCAAACCAAAGCTGAACCCCAGGGATGGGGCGACTAAGAAAGAGAATTGAAAGTCTTTCCATGAGCTATACAAGCTGCAGATTAAATCCCCATGATCAGCTAGACCCTACGTCTATCCAATATCTGAGTAGACAATGAGTGTTCCCACAAATGAAAACAGTCTATCTCTGGCAGCTGCAGAGTTTTGGGACAAGCACACACAGGAATTGGGCCACATCAGAGTCCGAGTGGTCCCCACAGGCCCACAGAAGGTCCAGAGGCCAACCCAGAGGCAGAGGAGGGCCTCCTGGGGAGGCAGAGTTGGGCTGTGTCTCATGGTGTGTGCAAGGACACTTAACAACTGAGACCCCAGAGAAACATAATTATTACTACTACTTTTATTATGTTTTGCTTCATTCTCTTGTTGGTTCTGGCTTTTTTGTTTGTTTGTTTATTTTGGGGGATCTTTGTGTTTTATAACATTTTTAAAAATTTTTTATATATTTGTTTTCACTTTTGTTTTTCTGTGTTCTTTTCCCTCATTTTTTCTTCTTCTTTTTCTTTCATATATTTTGTATTTTAAAAAATTTTTCTGGGCTTCCCTGGTGGCGCAGTGGTTGAGAGTCCACCTGCCAATGGAGGGGACATGGGTTTGTGTCCCGGTATGGGAGGATCCCACATGCTGCGGAGCGGCTGGGCCCATGAGCCATGGCCGTGGAGCTTGCCTGTCCAGAG
Organism: Mesoplodon bidens; assembly: GCF_964165515.1. NCBI lineage: Eukaryota > Metazoa > Chordata > Mammalia > Artiodactyla > Ziphiidae > Mesoplodon > Mesoplodon bidens. The sequence continues at coordinate 59,304,638 of NC_138172.1, read as the reverse complement.
CCTGTGCTCCACAGTGGGAGAGGCCACAGCAGTGAGAGGCCCATGTACCGCAAAAAAAAAAAAAAAATTCCATTTCTACTTTCTGTTATTCTGTGTTTTTTCCCTTTTTTAAAAATTATTTTTATCATTTTTTTCTGTTTTTTTTACTTTACTCTTCAGTTGGCATACTTTTTTGGTTTTGTTTTTAGCTTTTGTGTTTTTGTTAGTTTTGATTCTAATTCTTTGATTTCGTTTTTAGGTTCTTCAGTTTCTCTGGTTGTTCTCTTGCTTTGTTTGGTTCTGTTTTTGTTTCTTTTGCATGTGTGTGTGTTTCCTTGTTTCTGTTGTTGATTGTTTGATTCTGTTTTTACCATTTGTCTGGAGCCTTGTTTGTCTTTTTTTCTTCTTTTACTTTAATATGTTTTTATTTTAATTTTTTATATTTCTATGTTGCTTTTCTGTTGTTCTGGCTTCTTTCCCTTTTTTCTTTTTTTTAATCATTTTTGTCTCTTTGTTTTGTTTCTTTGCTTCATTCTTCAATTGGCACTCTGCTTTGGTTGGGTTTTTTGGTTTTGTGTTTTTGTTACTTTTCTTTTTAATGGTTTGATTTCATTCCTGGGTTCGTTTGTTTGGTTGTTCTCTTGTTTTTTGTTTTATTTGGCTCTGTTTCTTTTGTGTGTGTGTGTGTGTTTCCTCATTTCTGTTTCTGTTTGTTTGATTTTACTTTTTACCATTTGTGTGGGGTTTTATTAGTCTTTTAAAAAAATTTTTTAATTACCTTTATTGCCAGGTTGAGTGACTTGTAGGGTCTTGGTTCCCTGACTGGAAGTTGAGTCTGAGGCTCCAGGGTGGAAGCACTGAGTCCAGGACGCTGGACCACAAGAGAATTCCCTGCCCTAGGGAAGCTTAATCACCAAGTGCTTTCATTGAGGCCTCTATCTGAATCAAAGACCCAGCTCCACCCAACTGCCTGCAGCTCCCAGGGCTGAATGCCTCACACCAAACAACAAACAAGACAGGAAGACAAAACCATGCATCAGCATACAGATGACCTAAAGTCATACTAAGCTCACAGACACCCCAAAACATACCACCTAGCACAGCCCTGCTCATCACAGGGAAAAGACTCAGCTCCATCCACTAGAATGCAGGCACTAGTCCCTCCCATCAGGAAGCCTAAGCAAGCCACTGGACAAACCTCACCCCTGGGGGCAGAGAACAGAAGCAAGAAAAACTACGACCCTGCAGCTGAGGGATAGTTACCTCAAATACTGTAAATTAGACAACATGAGAAGACAGGGAAATATCTTGCAGGCAAAGGAGCAAGATAAAACCCCACAACACCAAATAAATGAAGAGGAAATAGGTAAACTACCTGAAACTACTAAAGATAGTAAATACGAACCAAAATCTCAGAAATAGAATAGAGAAAATACAAGAAACGTTTAACAAGAAGTGAGAAGAACTAAAGAGCGAACAAACAGTAATGAATAACACAGTAACTGAAATTAAAAATATTGTAGAAGGAATCAATAACAGAATAACTTAGGTAAAAGAACAGATGAGCTGGAAGTTAGAATGGTGGAAAAAACTGCTGCAGAGCAGAATAAAGAAAAAATAATGAAAAGAATTGAGGACAGTCTCAGAGACCTCTGGGACAATATTAACACACCAACCTTTGAATTATAGGCGTCCCAGAAGAATAGTTAAAAAAGAAAGGGTCTGAGAAAATATTTCAAGACATTATAGTTGAAAACTTCCCCAACACGGGAAAGGAAATAATCAGTCAAGTCCAGGAAGTGCAGAGTCCCAGACAGAATAAACACAAGAAGAAACATGCCAAGGCACATATTAATCAAACTAACAAAAATTAAACAAAATGAAAAAATACTGAAAGCAGCAAGGGAAAAGCAACAAATAATATACAAGGGAATCCCCATAAGGATAACAGCTGATCTTTCAGCAGAAACTCTTCAGGCCAGAGGGGAGTGGCAGGCGATATTTAAAGTGATGAAAGGGAAAAACCTATAACCAAGATTCCTCTACCCAGCAAGGATCTCATTCAGACTTGACAAGCAAAAGCTAAGAGAATTCCACACCACCAAATTAGCTTTACAACAAATGCTAAAGGAACTTCTCTAGGCAGGAAACACACGCGAAAGAAAGGATCTACAAAAACAAACCCTCCAAAATTAAGAAAATAAAAGAAACATACATATAAATAACTACCTTAAATGTAAATGGATTATATGCTCCAACCAAAACTCACAGATTGGCTGAATAGATACAAAAAAAAGACACGTATATGCACTGTCTACAAGAGATCAACTTCAGACCTAGGGACACATACAAACTGAAAGTGAGGAGATGGAAAAGAATACTCCATGAAAATGGAAACCAAAAGAAAGCCAGAACAGGAATTATCGTATCAGACAAAAGAGACTTTGAAATAAAGACTGTTACAAGAGACAAAGAAGGACACTACATAATGATCAAGTGATCAATCCAAGAAGAAGATATAACAATTGTAAATATTTACGCACCCAACATAGGAGCACCTCAATACACAAGGCAAATGTTAACAGCCATAAAAGGGGAAATCAACAGTAATACGATAATAGTAGAGGACTGTAACAACCCATTTACACCAATGGACAGATCATTGAAAATGAAAACAAATACAGAAACACAAGCTTTAAATGACACATTAGAACAAATGGACTTGATTGATATTTACAGGACATTCAACCCAAAAACAATAGAGTACACTTTCTTCTCAAATGCACGTGGAACATTCTCCAGGATAGATCACATCTTGGGTCACAAATCAAGCCTTAGTAAGTTTAACAAAATTGAAATTGTATAAAGCATATTTCCTGACCACAACACTATGAGACTAGATATCAGTTACAGAGAAAAAAACTGTGGAAAATGCAAACACATGTAGGCTAAACAATACGATACTAAATAACCAAGATATTGAAGAAATCAAAGAGGAAATCAAAAAATACATAGAAACAAATGACAATTAAAACATGACTACCCAAAACCTATGGGATGCAGCAAAAGCCGTTCTAATAGGGAAGTTTATAGCAATACAATCCTATCTCAAGAAACAAGAAAAATCTCAAATAAACAACCTAACCTTATGCCTAAGCAATTAGAGAAAGAAGAACAAAAAGAAAAAAACCCAAAATTAACAGAAAGAAAGAAATCATAAAAATCAGATCAGAGATCAATGAAAAAGAAATGAAGGAAACAATAGCAAAGATCAGTAAAACTAAAAGCTGGTTCTTTGATAAGAAAACAAAATTGATATACCATGGAAAACTCATCTCAAAAAAAAAGAAGATTCAAATCAACAGAAAGAGAAATGAAAAAGGAGAAGTAAAAAATGACACTGCAGAAATACAAAGGATCATGAAAGATGACTACAAGCAACTATATGCCAATAAAATGGACAAACTGGAATATATGGACAAATTCTTAGAAATGTACAACCTTCAAGGATTGAACCAGGAAGAAATAGAAACTATGAACAGATCAATCAAAAGCACTGAAATTGAAACTGTGATTACAAATCTTCCAACAAACAAAAGCCCAGAGCCAGATGGCTTCACAGGTGAATTCTATCAAACATTTAGTGAAGAGATAACACCTATCCTTCTCAAACTCTTCCAAAATATAGCAAGGGAGGAACACTCCCAAACTCATTCTATGAGGTCGTCATCACCCTGATACCAAAACCAGACAAAGATGTCACAGAAAAAGAAAATTATAGACTAATATCACTGATGAAGAGAAATGTAAAAATACTCAACAAAATACTAGCAAACAGAGTCCAACGGCACATTAAGTAGATGATATACCATGATCAAGTGGGGTTTATCCCAGGAATGCAAGAATTATTCAATATATGCAAATAAATCACTGTGATACACCATATTAGCAAATTGAAGAATAAAAACCATATGATCATCTCAATAGATGCAGAAAAAGCTTTTGACAAAATTCAACACCATTTATGATAAAAACCCTCCAGAAAGTAGGCATAGAGGGAGCCAACCTCAATGTAATAAAAACCCATATATGACAAACCACTGCCAACATCATTCTCAGTGGTGAAAAACTGAAAGCATTTCCTCTAAAACCAGGCACAAAACAAGGATGTCCACTCTCACCACTTTTATTCACATAGATTTGGAAGTCCTAGCTATGGCATTCAGAGAAGGAAAAGAAATAAAATAATCCAAATTGGAAAAGAAGCAGTGGAACTGTCACTGTTTTCAGATGACATGATACTATACTTGGAAAATTCTAAAGTAGCCACCAGAAAACTACTAGAGGTAATCAATGAATTTGGTAAATTTGCAGGATACAAAATTAATGCACAGAAATCTCTTGCATTCCTATACATTAACAACAAAAAGCCAGAAACAGAAATTAAGGAAACACTCCCATTTACCACTCCAACAAACAGAATATAATACCTAGGAATAATCCTACCTAAGGAGGCAACAGACCTGTATGTGGAAAACTATGACACTGATGAAAGAAATTAAAGATGATACAAACAGGTTGAGAGATATACCATGTTCTTGGATTGGAAGAATCAGCACTGTGAAAATGACTGTATTACCCAAAGCAATCTACAGATTCAGTGCAGTCCCTACCAAACTAACAATGACATTTCTCACATTACTAGAAGAAAAAAATTCACAATTTGTAGGAAAACACAAAAGACCCCGAATAACCAAAGCAATATTGAGAAAGAAAAACGGAGCTGGAGGAATCAGGCTCCCTGACTTCAGAGTATACTACAAAGCTACAGTAATCAAGACAGTATGGTACTGGCACAAAAACAGAAATATAGATCAGTTGAGAAGGACAGAAGCCCAGAGATAAACCCACATACATATGGTCACCTTATCTTTGATAAAAGAAGCAAGAATATACAATGGAGAAACGACACCCTCTTCACTAAGTGGTGCTGGACAACTACATGTAAAAGAATGAAATTAGAACACGTCCTAACACCATACACAAAAATAAGCTCAAAATGGATTAAAGACCTAAATGTAAGGTCAGACACCATAAAACTGTTAGAGGCAAACATAGACAGAACACTCTATTACATAAAGCACAGCAAGATCCTTTCTGACCCACCTCCTAGAGTAATGGAAATAAAAACAAAAGTAAACAAATGGGACCTAATGAAACTTAATATCTTTTGCACAGAAGGGAACTATAAACAAGATGAAAAGAAAACCCTCAGAATGGGAGAAAATATTTGCAAACAAAGCAACTGACAAAGGATTAATCTCCAAAATATACAAGCAGTCCATGCAGCTCAATATCATAAAAACAAACAACCCAATCCAAAAATGGGCAGAAGACCTAAATAGACATTTCTCCAAAGAAGATATACAGATTGCCAACAAACACATGAAAAAATGCTCAACATCACTAATAATTAGAGAAATGCAAATCAAAAGCACAATGAGATATCACCTCACACCAGTCAGAATGGCCATCATCAAAAAATCTATGATCAGTAGATGCTGGATAGGGTGGGGAGAAAAGGGGATCCTCCTGCACTCTTGGTCGAATATAAATTGATACAGCCACTATGGAGAACAGTATGGAGGTTCCTTAAAAAAATAAAACTAGAACTGCCATATGACCCAGCAATCCCACTACTGGGCATATACCCTGAGAAAACCATAATTCAAAAAGAGTCATGTACCACAATGTTCATTGCAGCAGTATTTACAATAGCCAGGACATGGAAGCAAACTGAGTGTCCACTGACAGATCAATGGATAAAGAGGAAGTGGCACATACATACAGTGGAATATTACTCAACCATAAAAGTAAACGGAATTGAGTTATTTATAGTCAGGTGAATGGACCTAGAGTCTGTCATACAGAGTGAAGTAAGTGAGAAAGAGAAATACAAATACCATATGCTAACACTTATATGTGGAACCAAAAAAAAATGGTTCTGAAGAGCCTAGGGGCAGGACTGGAATAAAGACACATACTTAGAGAATGGACTTGAGGACATGTGGAGGGGAAGTGTAAGCTGGGACGAAGTGAGAGAGTGGCATTGACAAATATGCACTACCAAGTGTAAAATAGATAGCAAGTGGGCAGCAACCACATAGCACAGGGAGATCAGCTTTGTGCTTTATGACTACCTAGAGGGGTCGGATAAGGAGGGTGGGAGGGAGCTACAAGAGGGTGGAGATATTGGGTTATATGTATATGTATAGCTGATTCACTTTGTTATACAGCAGAAACTAACACAATATTGTAAAGCAATTATACTCCAATAAAGTTGTTAAAAAAAGAGAAGAATGGTTAATAGAGACCCAAGGTTACTAACTGTGGAAACTATGACACTTCAAAGCCAGCATTAGCACTTACAATCTTGGAAACATCTGTCTATTTTTCTAAGCAATGTGGTTTTCTAAAATCCATTCTGTAGCTTATATCTTAAGCTTGTTTTATCTTTACCAGAGACCACTTCATAGTGTCGCTTGCTTTTTAGTTTTCTAAAGGAAATGGAAAAGGGGATTTGACAGGCTTTGTGATTTCAGTTTCATTTATATCTGTTTCCTAATCTCTCACCTGTGACTTTAAATGTCAATTGAGAAAATAATGACACTCCTAGAATTGTCACATTTTTTTATGAGAAAGAAAATAATTCCAAAGTGCTTGTGCAATGCATTTTCTTGGATAGAGTGGCACTTGAAATTACCATGTTTTCCAGAAAAATTTAAAAATTTGCAGAGGTATTCTGTCTGGTACTTATCTTTTCCAATGACTTTTTTTTTATTAATGCCCATCCCATGTATTTAAATACTATTTATCCATTTGACACTTAAACTTTTTTTGTCTCCAATGACCCATATATTCCTAATCCTGAATTGTATGTGTTTCTCTTCCCATCCTTTTTTAGGAGTTCAGCACACCCTCATGAAATGTGTGCTCACACTTCCCAAAATGATCTTGCCTTCTTTTCTAGGTCTACACCCCCTAGGGTATCTTCAGTCTGTTTTAACCTGCTGTTTCTGTCCCACCAGTTTATTTCACACTCACCTTCAACTGAAAAAGCTGGGAACTACTTCAAATGGATCATTAAAATACTAGTGCCTTTTGAAATGTGTCCAAACATGTATCCTCATTCAAGGGTCCTTTGAGAGCCAAAAGATCCTCTACCTCACATCCCTTCTTTAATCTCACCATTCTTTATTTGCTTGTTTGTTCATTTGTTTGTTTAATTCAGTGAGCCTTCCAAAAGTTTCTCTACACGCATTAGAGCATAGATGGCCCTTCTGCCATTTATTTTGCTGTTGCAGTAGAAATGGATTTTTATATAGATATATCTTCAAGAGAGGAGAGGAGAAAGATCACTATTAAAATCGAGAGACACAACATTATCAGTTCAATGGATTCCCATATTATTACTGACCTCAAAGGACATATTGACATATGGAAACAAATTAATTTGATGTAAATTCAAGCACTATAGTATACCTTGAGAATAGCAGGATAAAAACTTCCTGTGGAAAAGATACAAGAAATAGGAATTAATGCATCTCCTCCCCACCTCCAGAAAGGTCTAGAGAAGGGATTATTGTTACTTATAATACTAAGTTAAGACCTGATTACAACCGCCTTTTTGAAAGAAATTTAGAATCATGTAGAAAAATTGTGAGTGACTTTTATTTACTTTTTCAAATTTAAGTAATTGTTAAAAGAAATTTGTGTAATACATTTAGATTTCTACCATTTTATAAGTAATTTTCTTAAAATACACAGATTTTGCAAATATATCACAAAAATAAACACTACAATTCTATTATGAATATCATTGCAAAAACTTTAAAAATATTACCAAATGTTGTGTATCAGTATTCAAAGCACCATTATTCACAATTGCCAAAATACAGAAAGAACTCAGATGTCCTCAGCTGATGCACAGATAAACTAAATATGGTGTATACACACAGTGGAATATTATTCAGCTGTAAAGAACAATGAAATTTGGATGCATGTTACAACAAGGATGAATATTGAAAACATCATGTTAATAAGGAGAATAAACCAGACACAAAAGGACAAATATTGTATGATTCCACTATGAAAGGTACTTAGAACAGGCACATTCATAGGTACAGAAAGTGTAATCGAGGTTACCTGGGGCTGTGGAGAGAGATGAATGGAGAGTTACTGTTTAATAGATATAGAGTTTCTCTTTGGGATGATGAAAAAGTTCTGGAAATGGATGTGGTGATGGTTGCACATTGTGAATGTACTTAATGCCACCCAATTCCACATTTAAAAATAGTTAAAATGGTAAATTTTATGTTGCATATATTTTATTGCAATACAAATAATGTTATAAAAATATTACCAAACGAATTTCAATAGTACATTACAAGCAAAATAAATTACACACAAACGTAGTTTTATTACAGTAATGCAAGACTGGTTTAGTACTTTAAAACTTTTTTTTTTTTTAATTATCGAATTTTGGGCTTCCCTGGTGGTGCAGTGGTTGAGAGTCCGCCTGCTGATGCAGGGAACACGGGTTCGTGCCCCAGTCTGGGAAGATCCCACATGCCACGGAACGGCTGGGCCCGTGAGTCATGGCCACTGAGCTTGTGCATCCAGAGCCTGTGCTCCACAACGGGAGAGGCCACAACAGTGAGAGGCCCACGTACCGCAAAATAAATAAATAAATAAATAAATAAAATTACGAAATTTTAGGATCAAATCAGGCATTTGGTAACATCAATTTTCCATTACTCATAAAATGACATGAACATATATAATGAGTGTATATTACAAATCAGTGTGAAGAAATTGTTTATTAATTAATTGTTAGAGAGGGAACTAGTGAGGCATTTAGGACAAAAGAAAATAAAGACTAAATCCCTAACCCATCTTTTGCACCAGCATAAATCTCAACTGGGTCTAAGATTAAATTTTTTTTAAAAGTACTGGAATAAATCATGAGAAATTTATTTTATAATATTTGATGGGAAAACATTTCTAAGAAAGATGGAAAATACTTGAAGCCATAAGTAAATGATTAAAATATTTTACACCATAAAACTAAAACTCTGTATAAGCAAAAATAATGATGATGATTACCAAAATAAAAAAGTCACAATCAAAATGCTAAACTGGCGTGGCTATTTGAGAAATGTTTGAAACACATGACAGAAAGTTTATTTTATTTATATGTAATGGTCCCACTTTTTCTAACTGAAGATGAAGCCAATGATACCAACACAGTTCTCACACATATACTGTTTAAAGCAAATAGAAAAAACCCTTAACCTCACTTATCAGAAAAATCAAGTTAAGATGAATTTGAAATGCTTCTCTCTCCTCTAGCAGACTGATGAAAAAACTTTGATTATAACCAATACTAATGGTGTTAGAGTATGGGGGAATAATACACTCTGTAAACTGCTGCTCAGAGCATGGAGATGCAGCCATTTTAGGGAGCAGTTTTGCAAAATCAATGAAAATCACAAAGGCACAGCCTTTTGGAATCAGTCGGATATCTAGCAATTTATTTTAGAATGAATATATTTGCACAGATATATGCTGTTAAGTGAAAGTATGAAAGATTTTAGTTTATTTCTCTTGAGCATAAAAGGGATATATTTATATTAAATATGTATACTTATATATATAAGATGATAGACAGATAGAGGTAGATAATAAGGAAACAGTAGGAGGCCCTTTTCCATTGCAGGCTCTTTTGTGCTGTCTGAATTAGTTATACTAACACGTTATTTTCCTAGTAATAAAGATATTTTTAAAATAGTTTGGTCTAGTTGGAAACATTTAAAATAGAAAAAAAATTGTTTCTACTTAAAATCTTTTTCCTAGATAGAGAAACAAATAATAAAAACTAAGGATTATGGAACGTTTTTATATATATCAGACACTGTATATTTTTTACATATACTAAATCGTTTAATTGTCACAAAAATCCTAGTAATACTATCCTTCCCATTTTACAGACAAACTGAGTTTCAGAAGCACTCATGTGCCAAAATCACATTATTAGGAAACAGCTGATCAGGATTCCTATCCAGCAACTCTGATTTCACGGCCTGTTGTCTTTACCTGTTTATACTGTGTGGTTCTATTATTACACTGTAAGCAAATGACATCTTAAAACATACAGTAGAAAATTTGACCCCAAGCATGACTCATCAAACTCTAGTATAAACTTAAGAAACAGATGAAAGTATTATTTTTATGAAAAAGATCGAGTATAGCCTAAAACTCAAGTTTAGAGAAATAACTAAAGCATCATAAAATAGTCCTTCAGTCTGGGACCTCATGCCTAGAGAATTAAGGTTTTTGTGAGTACCCACTGTATATGAAACACCCAGCAAAGCACAGTGAATAGTTTTATTCCCTCAAGAACACTGGGTGAGTTCTGAAGAAGAGACTATGGTTTAAAAACATTTAAGGAAATTTCCTAAAGCCACACAATATTTAAGTGATAGTGTTAAAGCTGGAGCTCAGGTCTGATAGCACCAGAGCCTCTCTTCTTTGAATTAAACCATTGTTGTGATTCACTTTATTTTATATGAAGAGGCATTGAGATAATTTTGGACACAGACAGATAAGATTGCAAAGGTTCACAGATGGAAAAGCAGATGTCTTTCTCCTCTGGTGTTAAGTGAAGCAGAAATGATAGGCTCATTAGTTGCAGTGTATCTCATAGTTTCTATGGTCTAATCTTCTACTCAATTTAGGAATCATTTCTGCAATATCTGTGATACCCATCAGCCCGTCTACAAATACCTCTAGTGATTAAAAAGAAAGTTAACTGCATTATAATACAGTTGAATCTAATAATTAGACATTGCTGTTCAATTTCTTTTTCTCATTGAAGTATGATCTTTATCCCTTAAAGTTGCTATTAGTCCTGGGTTTGCCTTCTGCATCACTAGAGAACCCACTTGAAACACTTGAACCATGGTCTTGCTTGAACTATCATTGACGTGTAGTCTTCGTTTGGTTTCTGGATACCATAATTTATATTTTTCTCTTGTTAGAAAAGTGGTACCATTTCTCAGCCTCCTCTGCTGTTTTGTGAGTTTCCACACAACTTCATAATGTTGGAATCCCTAAGATTGTCCACAGTGCTCTGCTCTGTCTGCACTCACACACCCTTAGTCCTCTGTGGCATAGCTTTATGTGAAAATGGCTTTATATGGCCGATGATCCAGCCAGGACTGCTCTCCAAGATTTCTATATGGTGCTTCCTACTTGACATCACGACGTGGATGTCCAGAGAACCCAGGTTCAGTTGGTATTCTTCTCACCCCACATGTCCTTCACCTGTCGCCTACCTGTCTCAGTTGTTGGCAATACCATCCTTTTACTTAGTCAGGTCGGAAACTGTGGAGTCCTCCATGACTCCTCTCTTTCTCCCACACATCCTCAAAATACATCGAGAGTCAAAGAGCTCACATCCTCACCATTGCTATTACTATGGCCTGGGTCCTCATCTTCTCTTTCCTGGACCACTGTGATGGTCTCCTAGCTGATCTGCTTCTACACATGCCTTCATCTCTCCCTACCCAGGGACTCACAGTCCCTTTACCCTTCTCTAGCTTTTTTTCATAGCATGTATCACTTTCTAGTGTATTTCATAATTTTTTAATTGTTATTTTTATGGTTTCTCCACACTAGAATGTCAACTGCAAAATGCCAAGTCTCATCTTTCTCAATCAGTCATGTGTCCCAGTCACCTAGAACTATGCCTGGCACACAGTTAGGTAGGTGGTTAATAAATATTTGCTGAGTGGATATAGAGTAATTACACAGCTTCTGCTCGAAGACACTCTTGCTGGAGGAAATGCAGTTACTGTAGAGTGATCCAGAACAAGGACCTCCCTGTTCTCACCTGTTGCCTCTTCTTACAGAATTTTCAGGGGACCCATCACAGTGGTCCCAGTGACATCACAGGTCCTCTGGAAGAGACTCCTGTATCACTGTTCTCTTCCCAGCCTCAGTGCTAATCTTAGCAGAGAGTCCAAGTACAAGAAGAAAGCAATTACAGTGAAAATTTTGCTCAATTCTAATGCCTAGATAATTGGTTACTTTTCTTTAGCATATTTTCTAATTAAAATGAAGTTAAAAGGTTAACTCAAATTACTTTCAAGTTATTTCTGAATATCATGTTTTATTAGTTAATTATCCATTTTTAGTAAGAGCAGTATGTTAAACATTATTTGACCTTTTACAAAAGAGCCTACAAGGTCTCCACATCATTGTTCTAAATATTAATTCCTGTCAATTCATTGTCATTCAGGATATATGCATTGGATCTATGTGGTAGTCACTTACTTGACTCATAAATGTAAAATTAAAAATATGCTTTCACTGGTCTTAGGAAGTCCTGATATTGATTTAAACAGTTGTTCTAAAATGGCTTCATACTAGGATGAATCCAGAAGTTTTGGGACTGTGTTAGATCATCTTTAACAATTTTTGTTAAATTTTAGAGACTAAGGCATGCAAAGGAGGCAAGGTTATAGGAAAGCTAGACCATTATTTGAAAAACATAACAGAGAAGAGAAAGAGAGCTTGGGTATTATTTGGGGTGTAGAGTTGAGTGGTGCAGAGGGTAGGATCAGGGTAATATTTATCTTACTGTCAAGTCCTCTCAATAAAGAAACCTTTATTTATATGGCTGTTTTTTCATCTTGGTAATTTTCAGGCCTGGCTTCTTCTTCTGTAGCGTTTCTCTGTTTCTGGAAAGAAATCTGTATGGATATATTAAGATGTAGAATTGCTTGAGATGCTAAAGATTGCTGTGAGGAGACAGTATAAAATAATGGGAAAATAGAATTCTGACCCAGATAGACCTAAGTGTGAGTCACAGTTTTACTTTTATTCACCTATGACCATGGGATCTCCATTAATGCTTTCATCATCAAAGTTTTTCAGCTGTAACATGAGTGTTATCATATGCTTGGAGGCGTCATCAGGAATACGTGAGAATATGTGTTCATACTTGGCATAATATCAGCACACAGTGGAAGCTTGTATAGGTATAACCACTGAGTAATTATCAGTTTCTTCTTTTGTTCCACTTAATAATACTCTTCTTTGGTGTGGAAGCACCTACCCTTTGCCAGGCTCTGTGTATGTGTGATAAAACAGAGAGATGGACTTATTTCCCTGAGAGTTCTGTAACATCATTCCTGAAAGGGAGAACAATAATACATTAATAAAAATAGAGATAAGGTGATTAGAAGGGGATTACAATTATATTGGTGGTAATACAAGTTTTTATTTGTTGACTATTTACTATGTATCAAACAGTATTTTCTCTGATTTAAATTATACCCTGATTTATGCCACTTAATATTCTGTGGAATATGTACTATACAGAGGAGGAAATTTAGGCACAGATAAAATTAAATTGTTCAAAGTTACATAGACACTTAATAATGAACCAAGATTGAAGAAAAAGAGAAGGTTTAGGCATGAAAGTTATCTTCAATATCTACAATGTTTATTTACAAGGTAAATTTCATCCTTGTTTATTTAAATGCAATTCTAAAGCATTCTTAATGTATACCCCTCCTCCTTATTCAGTGTTTGGGATTTGAGATTGAAATTTGTGAAATGTTGTAAATTGAAAAATGAATATTTTACGTGTAATATTAAATTATCAAATGAATGTTTAAATAAACCATATTGTTATTATTGTATTTTACATATTATAATTTTTACTCATAGTTATATACCACATTGTGTTAAAACATGTGAGTACACCCCCGACAGTATATTTTGTTTACTTCCTGTGTTGCCATCTGAAGACACATCTCTGAGAGTTAGAAATTAGAGCTAGAGCTGTTGCTAGTCTATTTTTAATTTCATGTACTAACTAACTGAGAGTGAAGAGCTCTGTGTTTCAGTTACTTGGATGTTTGGCGCATGGTTCCAGAACTATGCAGCAAGTGCTGAAGCCTCACAGAATTCTTCATTATTACTTGTGCCAATAGTAACTTTGCTTCATTAATATGATAGGCTGTATAATATGAAATTAGAAATCATAACCCGTGTTGGGCTTAGATTACCTCATTTTTATTGTCTTCTTTTAGAGTAAGGTATTATATTTAACCTAATGGGAAAATTGTCAATTTCATGGTGTCATAAAAAGTTGCAAAATAAACATTTGAAAGAGTAACTCTCGTTGTCAAAAAAAACTGATAACATTTTTTTGTTTTGTTTTATGAATTCAGCAATAGAATCTAGCAAAATGCTTAGAAGAGTGTTTCCCTTTCTACACTCTGATTTATTGCAGTGCAAATAGAATACTAATGTTAGGTCAAAAGTGGAATTTATATTTTAAGGTAAAGTTGTAATGAGGAAAATTTAATTTATGAAGTGGCCCACCTGAATTTTCTCAAATTAAAAAAAAATGCTCAGATTTATGAAAACTTTTGCAAGTTTTGGTTATCTTTTGGGGTCTAATTTCAAAATATTGAAATAGTTTTTGATTTTATAGTTTCATACTAATTGTGCAGTTGACTTTATTATCAACATTTGATCATGTATCCCATTATTTGATCTTGCTTTAGATCAATCTGAATCTACTGAACTAGTTAAAGAAATGTTTTATTGTAAGATTCAATGTAGTCTTCAAAAATTTTCTCTGAAATTGACTATTAAAATGTGTAACTTTGGGGTTGATAAAAAATATATAGTATAAGACTCAAAAAAAAGCACATAGTTTATTGGAACTTGGGAAACATTTTTCAAATGTTTGTCATTTTTATATTCGTGTCACAGATGTTTTGAACTTATTAAAATCTTTACACGCAGTGATTCTATACCTCAGCTATCAGATATAACTTTGTCGATGGTATTATTAAGAACTTTTATTGTTTAATATGTATAGAACTGTTTCTGGCTATACCCTGGGAAATGTATGGGGAAAGGCATTAAATTAACATACAACATTTTGCTGCCAACCAATATGTTGTCTAATTAGACAGAAAAATTGCTGCAACCGAATTTCACACGTGTGCAAAGAAGGTTGAGCCCATTATGTCCTCTGAAATTATGACAGAATTTTCCTCCAATACACAACAGTGGGATACAGCACTCCAATCTTCCCAAAAATGGAAATATTATGCAGAAACTATCTCTATTTTTCCCCATTTCCATCTTTGCAAATGACTTACTTGAACTCTTGTCTTTCTGTAAACTGTGGAAGACAGATCTGGGAAGAGCTTGTTCTGTGCTTCTAAAAGCAACCATATGAGGAAAATTGTTTTCTATTATGTGAACAGTGTTCATGCATTAAGGAAAAATAATAGCTTAGCAATGAAGCGGAATAAAATGATGCATGTGCATTTTGCTACTCTGGGCACTGTAGGGAAGAGATCCAGACCTAGTGGCCTTGAAGTCTGCAAATGAGACAGGACATGCAGACATTGTGGTCTCCACCCAGGTCCCCTCTATGGCTCCATCCTGTTCTCTGACAGTTTCCTGCCCCACGATCATCAGACCCATGCTTTTACTGATGACTCCCAATCCTTAACTTCATCAGATATCTTTTCTTGATCTCCAGATTTATGTATTCATTATTTGACAGCTTCACCTGAATATTCCAGAGGCAACTCAACCTCAGCAAGACAAAAACTATTCTTTTCATTAGAACCTGCTCTCACTCTTTTGCTTCTGTTTCAATGACACACCCATCCTCCTTGTTGCAAAGATAGAAATTTGGGTAACATCTTCGACTCTTGCTTTGACTTTCCAGTCACCAAATCTTGTATATTCTTACCTCCTAAACACAGTTCAAGTACATTCATGTTTCCCCAGCCCCACTACTGCCCCTTCTTCCAGGCTACTGTCAGCATTGACATCCATTTCTACAAGAGCCTTCTCATGTGTTTTGCAGAATTCAGTCTTTCACTTTCTGATGTATTCTTCACAAAGGATTTTGAGTAAGTATTTTTAGACAATGTAATTCTCCTGCATAAGGACTTTCAGAGTTTCTCCACTGCCTAAATCCAGTCTCCATGCTACTTCTTGTATGATTTGAATAGTTCACTTTCCCTTGAATCCTTCCATCATCCTGCTTCTATCTCTTGTGTATCTGTGGCATGATTAACCCTCAAAACTCAAAGTTTGTGTGGATATATAACCAAAATAGAAATAAAATAAAGGTGTGTGGTCTTGTACTTTTAAAACAGTGAACCTTCTTTGACATTCTTCTCCTCAACATTATTTTTGATACTCTTACCATTTTATGTTTTTTGTTCCCATGATCTTATTTTAACCCCTTTCCTATGAACCCTTAATTCTATTTTTTTGTCTTTGTTTTACTTCACTTATTAAGATGGATAGGAGAAACTGAGGGGATACTAAGAAATGAACCTTCTACAAAGAGAAAATTCGCAGAGATTGAGAGAATATGTAGGTCAGAACCCTGCTTCTTTTTAATATACAGGCTAAACACCAGGGCTTGTATTTGCTATTTTTAAATTAAATTTTGATATATTCTCAAAATATTCTAGCTAGAATTCCTATAAGGTCACTTTGGTGAAATAGTTTCAGGGTTTTTCATTCCCCTTTTCTTCTATTCAGACCTAGGTTAGAAAACAATGCAACAGATGAAATAAGGCAGGAGAAAATGGGAATGGAAGAGGACAATAGCAGGAGAGAACACAGGCAGAATTCCAGTGCCGTGAGGGGTGGCGTGTCCTGGAGCCCAGGCATGTATGTCTCACCTCTCTGTCAAACGTCCCTGACCTTGCACTTGACCGTGCAAAACTCTCTGATGCAGCCTCTCAGTGCCTACTTGGCTTCACCCATTTTGTCTTGTCCAAGAAGTGCTGTGGTCATTTTACCACCAAGATGACCAACCCAGTGATAAAAGAAACTTCTGCTAGGGAAAAAAGAAGCCAAATGCTCAGGACTCTTGTACCCCAAACTCCTTAAGAAAGGTCTGTTTTGTGACTTGAGGGCAGTCGGGTGGGGATATGATGAAGCAGGATGCCTGGGAGAAATTTGAGGTTGTTGCCTGTAAAGTTATGGTATCAATGCTTCAGGTACAGTCTGGGTGGAGTACTTCTGTTGGTTGCAGAAGAATCTCCCTGAGCCTATCCTCATGGTTCAAGAGGACTGGTTGTGGTTGTGCCAAAGGAGGGCTGAGTGGGTGTGACAGCAGCTGCTCTCAGTTCCCAGACGCTCTGCCCAGAACGTTGTGATGTAAGTGTGGCCCTTGGAGAAAACACCAATCATCTTTTATTAATTTCTCCCATGTTTTAAAATAGTATCAACAAAAATAAATATTAGAATGAACGTTTACATCATTTCTCTTTAAACGCATCCTCTTTTAAAAAGGGGAACTGTAATGTCTTCACTTATGTGTGGAATCTAAAAAATAAAACAAACAACTATAACAAAACAGAAACAGATGCACAAGATAACAGAGAACAAACTAGTGTTTACCAGAGTGGGGTGGGGGGAGTGGCGATGGAAATTGGTTAAGGAGATTAAGAAGGACAAACTAATGGGTATAAGACAAATAAATTCCAAGGATGCAATGTTCAGCATGGGGAATATAGTCAATATTTCATAGTAACTTTTTATGCAGTATAATCTATAGGACGTCAAATTACATGCTCTATATCCAAAACTAATATAATATTGTAACTAAACTATACTTCAATTAAAAGAAAAGGGAGAATATCTATCTCATTGGCTATTGTGAGGATTAAATAAGGTAAACACAGAATTGTGTGTAATTCTTATCCTGTGCTTTTCTCAGAACCTTGCATTACGATTTTATCACAGCACCAACCATAGCACAATGCAAAAAGAAAGTGCTGTTTTGCTATTTGAGATGAACTATGCATGGACTCACAAAATATGACTCTCTATACTCATTTTTTATTACTAAGCAGATTTTTTCAAACAATAAACAGGCATTAAGGACTTTCATCATTTGCTCAGCTTTAGAATTGTACAAGCAAATTTGGATTTGAAATTTCATTGTGTTCTGTTTAAAACACTAAGCAGGTAATCCCCTAATGTTTAGTTTATTCATAGTTTGTGGTAATGAATTTAAGACTTGTAAAAGAGTGAAACTCATCTTTGAGACAGGACCTTAAAATGTGAAGTTTAATGTATATCGTATCGAGTGTGCTATAAACTGTGAAATCCCGTTTCCCAATCCAGTGTTTCCCTGCCAAGCCCTTCATTCACATACATAACCCCTAGTGAGCCCAAGCCCCATGCTACTGGGTAGGCCCAGGGCTTTTTACTTTTATCCTGCTATGTTCATGGGCTCTAAATATGCAGTTTAAATAACTTGTTGTGGGCTGAAGATATTAATTTGTTTATCTCAGATCTGAGTTACATTCCTTGAGGTTGCTTGTCATGCACATGTGACTTCTCAGTCACTCCCCAGAAGTAACATGTGGAGGACAGCCCCAGTACCACCCACAGCCATTCTGTGCAAGCAGGCAGATGGCAAAGGAATCAGTGAATACAGAGAGTAACTGAGGTCAGGACTTGATTATGGATTTTCCATCATCATTTCTAATTATATTTTAGATGTAGGTGTCCGATGAAACTGCTACATCTTTGACTTTTTAAATAACTTGATTAAGTGAGTAGTTGTATATCACACTAAGAAGAGTTTTTTTGTCATTTATATATTTTCTTGGGAGTCAACAGATTATTAAGTAAATAAAATAATGCCTTTCTAAACCAAGATACTCAACTCCTTTTAATATGCATGAGAACTAACGTTTAGTGAATTCTTATTGAGTACCAGGCACTGTGCTAACTGCTTTAACTTGTGTTGTCTGAATTAAGTCTCACAGAAATCCCATGTGATAAGTCATATTATTATTCCCATTTAACAGATGAGGACACAAAGCATAGAGAAGGAAAATACGTTGCCTAATCACATAGCTATCGAGATATGGACGTAGGTCTCAAACCCAGGCACTTGGCTCCAGTCTACATATTTATATTAGCTGCTCTATACAGTTGTACACAGTTTTCATCTCTTCTTTTTACCCATAGGATTAATATTTGTGGCATAAAATATATTTGATATATTTTAAATATATGCATGCACATGCACAAACCATCTTCTTGTGCTAACAGGGACTTCAGTTCTCCCCCCATCGACATGAATGTGCTTTTGTCACTTTCTTCAGTGTTTGTTTAGATGACTTGTGTCTCCAAGACGTGTGTCATTGTTCATCTTAGATTTTATAGGCCTAGAGAAGACCAAATAGCATTTTTCTTTTCTGTAATCTTAGAAATCTTTTTCTTCTTGTTTAAGACAATTTCTAAAGGAAGCCCTATTCATCACTGAAGAAGAAAATCTTAAATCTAGAAGCAACCCTATTGTTTATTTTTTAAAAAAGCAGTATTTCAGTAATATTCCCAGAGAGAAAAAGATTAATTCTGGGACTGTGATTGTGAAACATAGAAATAGATGGGTTTTATGAAGCAGTATGTGAATTCTATTTGGGTTTTTTTGTGTGCTAGATGAAGGGAAAGTATCTATTGACTGTATAATAAGGGGGCAAGTCTGACATAGTAAGTTCTTTTTTTTTTTTTTTTTTCGGTACGTGGACCCTTCACTGTTATGGCCTCTCCCGTTGCGGAGCACAGGCTCCGGACGCACAGGCTCAGCAGCCATGGCTCACGGGCCCAGCCGCTCTGCGGCATGTGGGATCTTCCCAGACCGGGGCATGAACCCGTGTCCCCTGCATCCGCAGGCGGACTCTCAACCACTGCGCCACCAGGGAAGCCCAAGTTCTATTCTTTTTTTAAATTTTAGCTATTAGTATTTTTTTAATGGGAGTAGAGTTGATTTATAATATTGTGTTAAGATAGTAAGTTCTTAGACCCGATTTAGAGATGAGAAAACCCAGGCTAAGGGAAATTAATTAAGTATCTTGGGATTCCATCAACACTGTGTAGCTAAACCAGAATGTGAGGGTCTGAGTCCAGAGCCCACCTGTGCTCCCTTCCCTCCCCTGCTGCCCTGTAAGGAAAGATGCAGGTGAAATCACTGCAGGGGACAGGGGATGGGGACAGAATGAAAGTTACCCAGTGAAGCTGAAAAATTGTTCTAGGAAAATTGAGACCAAATTAAGACCAAGCATGAATTATAAAGATGTATTATCTTTATCTGATGTAAGACTAAGATAGAGATCTGTCAGTTGCTTACAGAACTATAAATTAAAATAATTAACATACTGATTTGATGTCTCCTTTATTAAAAAAAGACAAAAAACAAAACTGGGTTCTGGGAATAGAAAGACTTCTACGACCAGCCCTAGATCCTAAAGGACTAACAAACCCCTTGTGAGAAAAGCAGCTTATACACTGAAGCAAAATACCCAAGTAAGTGAAGAAAGAGGAACCAACATTTTTTATTTGGGTGCTTTGAAAATTGTTCATTTAGAGAAAATACTTTTCTAAATGATTCGGATTTCAATCTTTAGTGGAACATCATTTGGAAAGAAAGGACAGCTTATGGTTTGGTGTTTAGGTACTGAAATGGGACTGCTCGGAATGCAAGTATCGCTCTAGTACAGATGCAGGCAAAGGGCTGTCCTTCCCATGTCAGTGACCTGTGCCCATCTCTAAGACAGGGAAAAAGTAGCACCAACCTCACAGGCTTTTCTTTTCTTTTGTTATAACTTAAATGAGAAAAGGCATATCAAACATTTAACACAACTTCTAGACTGTGGTAAACAAGCTCCCGATGTGTGCTATAATTTCTAAAGATTTTTTAAACATCTTCCAAGCATGATCTCTGTAACAGCTGCCACATGGTGGCAGCACACATATCACCAGGGCTATTGCTGACCAGCCACATTTACTCTCCTACATGTGAGCCTGGAAGTGAGCCTCAAATGAAGCAGCCCAGCATAGCTGGATTGAATGTACTGTTTCCCCTTTTCTAGGCAGCGGTTGAAGATGCTGCCTCGACCCCAGGTGGGAGCTGTTTTTTGTTTGTTTGTTTGTTTTGGGGGGAGAGCTGTTTTTACCATGGATATGGAGTGGAGAAAGGAAGATTAGTGTGGATTCAGGATGGACTGCATGCCAGCCACAGAGCTAAATGCTTCTCATCTTTTGTCTCATTCAGTCTTTTTAA
This sequence comes from Mesoplodon bidens, assembly GCF_964165515.1. Classification (NCBI taxonomy): domain Eukaryota; kingdom Metazoa; phylum Chordata; class Mammalia; order Artiodactyla; family Ziphiidae; genus Mesoplodon; species Mesoplodon bidens. Next base: position 59,283,454 of record NC_138172.1, on the reverse strand, counting down.
CAATTTATGATGTAAACACTATAACTTCACTTTACATGTGAAAGAGAAAAATTGAATTCAGTTGAGTTAGATAGATTGCTCACCATAAGTGCTAGGACATGTTAGATGTAAAAGCTTAGAACACAGCTTTATCTAACTCAACAGGCCTGTAGGGATGAAAGTGCTGGTGGTAGGTAGCCTTTATCACAGTGTTTCTGGTGTACCTCTAATAGAGGTTACGTTTTTAATCTTTTTTTACTATTACTTATTCAGTAAGTTCTTACATGCTGCACCATGTTATACTTAGCTTTACAAGAACCGATGTTTGTTGAATTCTTAGAAAGTGCTTTATTTGTATTATATCAGTTATATTCCCCATAAGTTAATGTATTTAATAAATATTTGTCGAGAAAATTACTTTTGCCGTGTACTATGCTAGACAGTAGAACTACAAATACCAGTAGTAATACTTGGTTTTTAAATACTCACTTTTCCTTGAAAGAGCTTTCTGCTTGGGAAGTAGACAGGTAAGCAGACCCTACAGCACAGTGTAGACCGCAGGTGAGCTGCAGGGGGTTGGAAGCATAGAAGGTAGCCCCAGTGCAGGACTCCAGAGTAAGCAAAGGCTCCTCAGAGGGTCTGAAAATGATTTAAGACATTGGTGAATTAACATGTGCAGAGGGAGGGACAGGGGAGAGGCAGGGATGAAGGGGTAAGATTCTTCTGGATGTCACAAGTGAACACCCAGAGGCCTGTTGGTGCTGTGATGTTAAAGCAATTTTGACTGAAAAGAGAGGATTTACCTTTTTTAGTTCCCACATTGGCCCCTGTGCTTACTTATGTTGTCACACTTACCACAATGCATGCACTGTGAACATCTGTTAATGTACAATTTCTTGTCTCCAGGACTTGTGGACTTCTCAAGGCTAAGGATCCCCTTTACCTCCTTCCTCTTAGAGCTGAGCAGGGTCCATGCTCATAAGGGTCAGTGAGCTGTGCCTTGGTGGATTAACTTATATCCATGTCATGGGCCTTGCTGTTTATATTGGTAAATGATAAGAACTAGAGGTTTAGCTTATGGTCAGAGAATAGACTGTTTAAAAAGAGGACTCCAGGATGTTTTGTTTTTTTATTTCTGTATATTGGTTATAATCAAAAAATATGCCCCAAGATAATCCAGTTACAAACAACTTTTTTATTAATTTCCAAAGTCAATTTATGAAGTCAGTCTGTTCTGTAAATGTTAATATAAAAAAAAAATGTATCTAAACCCATTTGCCATGAATGAATATTACTTACAATTCCGGTTTGCTTTCTTCAGAACATTTAACGTTTTCTTTATATGCTGTGGAGCTGTGTCTGTTCTTGTATATTTGCTCCTAGTTCCACAATGGTAACACTTGTAAGAGCTTTGTGTTAGCCTTTCACATGCAGGCTTTTAGTGCTGAAATGAATTACTTAGTCACCAGAGTTTGACCTCCTCAGACACCAGGAATAGGGAAAAGCAAAGAACCCTTGGTGTAAAGAAAAAAGATGCTATCAGGATTATCACACACAGACACCCCTTCTTAACAGGACACTGTAAGTGATTAATCATTACATTTATCATCCCCCCCCAGACAAGGCACTTTCCATATTATCCTGCGACCCTCTCAGAAATGTTGGCACTTTCTAGGGTTTGAGAATTATTTGAGTTCTTTGTGCATTATGCATCCCTCTTTTAACATAGTATTACTGTAAAAGACCTTTGAGTAGCAGCTTCTTTCGCAGTGTCCTGAAAGAGTCACAGCTATAGCCTTACCTAATTGAAAAAAGAAGAAACCCTGATGGAACTGAACAAAGTGGAATTAAACAGCATCCAATGACCAGTGACTTATGGGAAGTGGGATATTTTCTCTTTCTCTCACTTTTTAAATATACAATGTAATTTATAAGATAAGAAAATACTAGCTTACCAAACATACTGCTATTTTTGGCAGATTTAAGGAAGATCTGCTTAGTAGGACATTTTTGGGGAGAGGTAGAAAAAAAATCTTGCTTACTTCAGATTGGGCCATCTCCAAAGTCTTTGAATCCCTAGGATCGATTGTTCTTGGGAAGTTGAGGCAATGTAGTGCAAACTTCTAAACTCACGGGACTAGGCAACTCCATAGACAAGAATAACTGACAGATGCCCGAAGTGTAATCACTGAAGAGGAACCAATCTGAGGGCTAGATAAGTGTACATATGGTCTTGTGACTGTCCTTTTGTAGGTCTTATGTTGTAAAGCATTTTTAATAGGAAGAGATCTCAATAGTCGAGTGTAAATATAACTCCTTGGGGTGTGCACTTGTGCATAAAAATGTAGCCTCTTACAGTGGGAACATCACCAAATTCACTAGTCAAAGGCTGGGGGCACTTAACCAGTGGAGAACCCTATGCTTAATCATTATACAAAAAATTTTGTATCTGCATATGAATGTGTCTGCTGATATTTGAAAAAGTTAGCATTGTCATAGATGTCTAGACTTGTCATTTTTCTTAACCCTTGAATAGGGGCTGGTGCAGAGGAGATAAACTGTGCCTCTCTGCTACAGGGGTACAGTGCTGTGCTTAGTCCCATGCTGAATTATGGTAGTCAATTTGGAAATACTTGTGAAAGGTGTAATTATGATTTAGGAGACAGCTTTCTTTTGGTCACTTCACACATGTTGACACATAAATGGAGTTTTTGTGCATGTGCCCCCTTTACTTTTTTTTAAGGATAACAATTAATTACTTTGTAGATAAGAGACACTGACAGTAAAATGAAAGCATTGTAATAGAGGATATATTTTACAGGAATGTGAATCAAGTCTGTAGAAACTTATGTATAAGCCATACTTCCAAGTTGAAAAAAGCATGTAAGGGAAGCTTTAAACCTTTTTATTTTCTTCTTTTAAAATCTATTTATAAATTAGTTACTTAAAGGCAAGACTTAGTGAAGTAAGGAATAGCTGAGAAAACAGGCAGCAAGCAGTGATTTCTTCAAAGTTTTGTTTTGTTTAGGTGTTTGGGACATTGGTCATCCAAGGTACAACTTTGGATGACCTAAGAATTTAGGGAGAGATTTTGGAAACTGTGAGATAATGAGGAAAGTTTAAAAACTTCAGAGGACTTTTTTCTTTTTCTGGGAAGTATTAATTCATAATAATCAATGACTCTTTGAGGGTAGTAGCCATGCAATTTTGCCTTGTGGGTCAAATAAAGGAGAAGTTACATGATAATTTTCAAGGGGAGAAGTATGAATTTGGAATATCTGAGAACAGAGATGTGGTAGAGACCCAGAAAAAATAGGTACTGGTTTCATTACTTCATCAACATAATTACTACCAGACCCCATCTGAGTATCCTTTGCTGGCTCACAAATATGGAAACTGAAGGGAAGATGAGTTTCTGAATAGGATGGAAGAAATAATGCAAAATTGACTCTCCAAAACCAAAATCAGTACAGTGAGAGAAAGGTTGGAGATGTGAGAGCCTGGAGAGGGAAAGGATAAACTAGGAAGGGAAAAGAGAGAGGACACTGCACCATAGATGCTGCATGGTAAGAGGGAGTTTCCTTTTTTCTAATTTTAATTTTTATTGGAGTATAGCTGATTTACAATGTTGTGTTAGTTTCAGATGTACAGCAAAGTGAATCAGTTATACATATACATATACATACATCCACTCTTTTTTAGATTCTTTACCCATATAGGCCATTACAGTGTGTTGAGTTCCCTGTGCTATACAGTAGGACCTTGTTAGTTATCTATTTTTTATATAGTAGTGTCTATATGTCAATCCCAGTCTCCCAATTTATATCTCCCCACTTACTCACTGGTAACCATAAGTTTGTTTTCTACATCTGTGATTCTACTTCTGTTTTATAAATAAGTTCAGTTGTACCCTTTTTGTAGATTCTACATATAAGAGATATCATATGATATTTGTCTTTCTCTGTCTGACTTACTTCACTCTGTGACAGTCTCTAGGTCACCCATGTTGATGCAAATGGCATTATTTTGTTCTTTTTTATGACTGAGTAATATTCCATTGTATATATGTACAACTTCTTTATCCATTCCTCTGTTGATAGACATTTATTGTTTTCATGTCTTGGCTATTGTAAATAGTGCTACAATGAACGCTGGGGTGCATGCATCTTCAAATTATAGTTTTCTCTGGGTATATGCCAAAGAGTGGGATTGCTGAGTCAAATGGTAGCTTTATTTTTAGTTTTTTGAGGAACCTCCATACTGTTCTCTACAATGGTTGTACCAATTTACATTCCCACCAAAAGGGTAGGAGGGTTCCCTTTTCTCCACACCCTCTCCAGCATTTACTGTTTGTAGATTTTTTGATGATGGTCATTCTGACTAGTGTGAGGTGACACATCATAGTTTTGATTTGAATTTCTTTAATAATTAGTGATGTTGAGCATCTTTTCATGTGCTGTTTGGCCATCTGTATGTCTTCTTTGGAGAAATGTCTATTTAGATCTTCCACCCATTTTGTGATTGGGTTGTATATTTTTTTGATATTGAGTGGCATGAGCTGTTTCTATATGTTGGAGATTAATCCCTTGTCAGTTGCTTCATTTGCAAATATTTTCTCCCATTCTGAGGGTTGTCTTTTTGTTTTGTTTATGGTTTCCTTTGATGTGCAAAAGCTTTTAAGTTTAATTAGACCCATTTGTTTATTTTTGCTATTTTCATTACTCTAGGAGATAGATCAAAAAAGATCTTGCTGAAATTTATGTCAAATAATGTTCTGCCTATGTTTTCTTCTAAGAGTTTTATAGTTTCTGGCCTTACATTTAGGTCTTTAATCCACTCTGAGTTTCTTTTTGTGTATGCTGTTAGGAGGTGTTCTAATTTCACTCTTTTACGTGTAGCTGTCCAGTTTTCCCAGCACCACTTATTGAAGAGACTGTCTTTTCTGCATTGTATATTCATGCCTCCTTTGTCATAGATTAGGTGGCCATAGGTGAATGCGTTTATCTCTGGATTTTCTATTCTGTTCCATTGATCTATATTTCCCTTTTTGTTCCAGTACCATACTGTTTTGATTACTGTAGCTTTGTAGTATAATCTGATGTCAGGGAGCCTGATTCCTCTTGCTGCATTTTTTCTTTCTCAAGGTTGCTTTGGCTATTTGGGGTCATTTGTGGTTCCATACAATTTGTGAAATTTTTTGTTCTAGTTCTGTAAAATATGCCATTGTCAATTTGATAGGGATTGCACTGAATCTGTAGATTGTTTTGGGTAGTATCGTCATTTTCACAATATTGATTCTTCCTATCCAAGAACGTGGTATATCTCTCCATCTGTTTGTGTCATCTTTGATTATTTTCATCAGTACCTTATAGTTTTCTGAGTACAGGTTTTTGCCTCCTTAGGTAGGTTTATTCCTATCTATTTTTTTTGATGCAATGATAAATGGGATTGTTTCCTTAATTTCTCTTTCTGAACTTTTGCTGTTAGTATATAGGAATGCAAGAGCTTTCTGTGTATTAACTTTGTATCCTGCAACTTTACCTAATTCATTGGTGAGCTCTAGTAGTTTTCTGGTAGCATCTTTAGGATTTTCTATGTGTAGCATCATGTCATCTGCAAACACTGACAGTATTTTTGCTTCTTTTTTTTTTTTTTTTAGAAGATGTTGGGAGTAGGAGTTTATCAATTAATTAATTTATTTTTTTGCTGTGTTGGGTCTTCATTTCTGTGCGAGGGCTTTCTCTAGTTGTGGCAAGCAGGGGTCACTCTTTGTCACGGTGGGTGGGCCTCTCACTGTTGCGGCCTCTCTTGTTGTGGAGCACAGGCTCCAGACGTGCAGGCTCAGTAGTTGTGGCTCACGGGCCTAGTTGCTCTGCAGCATGTGGGATCCTCCCAGACCAGGGCTCGAACCCGTGTCCCCTGCAATAGCAGGCAGATTCTCAACCACTGCGCAACCAGGGAAGCCCTGTTTCTTTGTTTTTTTAACATTTTTATTGGAGTATAATTGCTTTACAATGGTGTGTTAGTCTCTGCTTTATAACAAAGTGAATCAGCTATACATATACATATATCCCCATATCTCTTCTCTCTTGCAACTCCCTCCTTCCCACCCTCCCTATCCCACCCCTCTAGGTGGTCACAAAGCACCAAGCTGATCTCCCTGTGCTATGCGGCTGCTTCCCACTAGCTATCTATTTTATATTCAGTAGTATATATGTGTCCATGCCACTCTCTCACTTAGTCTCATCTTACCCTTCCCCCTCCCCATATCCTCAAGTCCATTCTCTAGTAGGTCTGCATCTTTATACTTGTCTTGCCCCTATGTTCTTCATGATCTTTTTTTCCCCTTAGATTCCATATATATATGTGTTAGCATACAGTATTTGTTTTTCTCTTTCTGACTTACTTCACTCTGTATGACAGATTCTAGGTCCATCCACCTCATTACAAATAACTCAATTTTGTTTCTTTTTATGGCTGAGCAATATTCCATTGTATATATGTGCCACATCTTCTTTATCCATTCATCTGTTGATGGACACTTAGGTTGCTTCCATGTCCTGGCTATTGTAAATAGAGTTGCAATAAATATTGTGGTACATGACTTTTTTTGAATTATGGTTTTCTCAGGGTATATGCCCAGTAGTGGGATTGCTGGGTTGTATGGTAGTTCTATTTTTAGATTTTTAAGGAAGCTCCATACTGTCCTCCATAGTGGCTGTATCAACTTACATTCCCACCAACAGTGCAAGAGGGTTCCCTTTTCTCCACACCCTCTCCAACTTTATTATTTGTAGAATTTTTGATGATGGTCATTCTGGCTGGTGTGAGATGATATCTCATTGTAGTTTTCTAATGATTAATGATGTTGAGCATTATTTCATGTTTTTATTGGCAATCTGTATATCTTCTTTGGAGAAATGTCTCTTTAGGTCTTCTGCCCATTTTTGGATTGTGTTGTTTGCTTTTATGATATTGAGCTTCATGAGCAGCTTGTAAATTTTGGAGACTAATCCTTTGTCAGTTACTTCATTTGCAAATATTTTCTCCCATTCTGAGGGTTGTCTTTTCATGTTGTTTATAGTCTCCTTTGCTGTGCAAAAGCTTTTAAATTTCATTAGGTCCCATTTGTTTATTTTATTTTTTTTAAATTTCCATTTCTCTAGGAGGTGGGTCAAAAAGGATCTTGCTGTGATTTATGTCATAGAGTGTTCTACCTATGTTTTCCTCTAAGACATTAATAGTGTCTGGCCTTACATTTAGGTCTTTAATCCATTTTGAGTTTATTTTTGTGTATGGTGTTAGGGAGTATTCTAATTTCATTCTTTTACATGTATCTGTCCAGTTTTCCCAGCACCACTTATTGAAGAGGCTGTCTTGTCCCCACTATGTTCTTGCCTCCTTTATCAAAGATAAGGTGACCATATGTGCATGGGTTAACCTGTGGGGTTTCTATCCTGTTCCTTTGATCTATATTTCTGGTTTTGTGCCCGTACCATACTGTCTTGATTACTGAACAGTGACAGTTTTACTTCTTCTTTTCCAGTTTGGATTCCTTTTATTTCTTTTTCTTCTCTGATTGCCTAGGACTTCCAAGACTAGGACTTCCAAGACTCTGTTGAATAATAGTGGCAAGAGTGGACATCTTTGTCTTCTTCCTGATCTTAGAGAAAATGTTTTCCATTTTTTACCATTGAGTATGATGTTTGCTGTGGGTTTGTCATGAATGGCCTTTATTATCTTGAGTAGTAGGGGTGTTTTGTTCAAAGGAAATATGTGTTGCTATGGGCTGAATTTTGTCTCCCCCAAATTTATATGTTGAAGCCCTAACCCTAATTATCTCAGTTGTGACTACAGATCTTCATCAACTTACAATGGGGTTATGTTCCAATAAACCAAACCATCATATGATGAAAATATCATTTGTTGAAAATGCATTTACTACATCTAACCTACTGAACATCATAGCTTAGCCCAACCTGCCTTAAACATACTCAGAACACTTACGTTAGCCTACACTTGGGCAAAGCATCTAACCAAAGCCTATTTTATAATAAAGTGTTGAATATCTCATGTTATTTATTGAATACTGTACTGAAAGTAAAAAAACAGAGGAATTGTCTGGGTTCAGAATGGTTATAAAGTGTATCTGTTGTTTACCCTGGCCATGTACCTGACTGGGAGCTCCAGCTTGCTGCTACTATCCAGCATCATGAGAATATAAAATTGGTGGATTTTATATCAATAGCCTAGGAAAAGAGCAGAATTTAAAATCTGAAGTATGGTTTCTACTGAATGCATGTCACTTTCACAACATTGTAGAGTCAGAAAGTCATAAATTGAACCACTGTAAGTTGGGGACTGTGTTTGGAAAGAGGACCCTAAAGAGGTGATTAAGTTACAAAGACCATTAGGGTGGGCTCTAATTCAGTCTGACTGGTGTCCCTATAAGAAGAGTAAATTTCTTTTTTTTAATTATTATTTTTTTTCTTTTATGGTACGTGGGCCTCTCGCTGTGTGGCTTCTCCCATTGTGGAGCACAGGCTCCGGACGTGCAGGCTCAGCGGCCATGGCTCACAGGCCCAGCTGCTCTGCAGCATGTGGGATCTTCCCGGACTGGGGCACGAACCCGTGTCCCGTGCATCGGCAGGCGGACTCTCAACCACTGTGCCACCAGGGAAGCCCAAGAAGAGTAAATTTCAATTAACAAGAGTTGCCAGAGATTTATGCGCATAGAGTTTTATTGGCCCCGTGAGGGCAGTGAGAATGTGGCTTACTGTAAACCAAGGACAGAGACCTCAGAAGAAACCAATCCTGGCAACAACGTGATCTTGGACTTCTGGCCTCCAGAACTGTGAGAGGATACATTTCTGTTGTTTAAACCACCCAGTCTGTAGTATTTTGTTATGGAAGCCCTAGCAAACTAATGCATGTGTCCTCCACAAACCAATTTCATTTGGGAAGAATTAAATACTAGTTAGAAGAGTGCAGGGTGGAGTGATGGGATAAAGAGGAGAAGGAAGATGGTGATGATCACACAAGACTATAAATATACTAAAAATGATTAAATTGTATACATTAAATGGGTGAATTTTATGGTATGTAAATATACCTCAATAAACCTGTTTGAAAAAAATTATAACTAAGACTACAATCTCTTTCAGAAGATAGAAGCAGAGAGACTACTTCTTAACTCATTCTATGAGGCCAACATGACCTAATACAAAAGCCAGACAAAGACATTACAAGAAAGGAAAATTACAGACCAGTATCTGTTGTGAACATAGATGTAAAAATCCTCAACAAATTATTACCAAATCAAATCCAAAGAAAACATAAAAGGAATTATACACTATGGCCCAATGGGAGTTATCTTAGGTGTGTAAGGCTGGTTCAGCATTTGAAAATCAGTTAATGTAATCCATTATATCACCATACTAAAAATGAAAAATTAAATGATTAAATTAATACATGTAGAAACATCGTTTGACAAAACCCAATAATCACTCATGATTAAAATCTCAGTAAGATGAGGTACACGGTGAGGATGTCCCCTCGCATCACTACTTTTCAAAGCTGTACTAGAAGTCCTTGTTAATGGACTAAGGCAAGAAAAGAAAATAGAAGGTATACAGATTGGGTAGAAAGACATAAAATTGTCTTTATTCACAGCTATTATAATCATCTATTGGTGATTATGTAGAAAATCCAGAAGCACTGACCAAAAAACTCTTTAAGAAGCAATTAGAGGAAGATTGCAGGATACAAGATTAATATACAAAAGTCAGTTGCATACCTAGCTACCAATAATTAACAAGTGGAATTTAGAATTAAAAATGCAATACCATTTACATTACCACCTCCCAAATGTAAATTCTTAGGTATAAATTTAATAAAAAAAACAAGATCTCTATGAGGAAAACTACAAGACTCTCATGAACAAAATCAAATAAGGTGAAATAAATAAATTGAAAGATAATCCACATTCATGGATAGGAAGACTCAATCAATATTACCAAAATGTCAGCCCTTCCCAACTCAATTTATAGGTTCAATACAATCTCCATCTAAATCCCAGCAAGTTATTTTATGGATATCTACAACTTTTTCTAAAGTTTATATGGAAAAACAAAAGACTCAGAAAAGCCAACACAATATTGAAGGAGAAGAACAAAGTTGGAAGACTGACACTACCTGACTTCAAGACTTACTATAAAACTAGAGTGATCAGGACAATGTGGTATTAATAAAAGGTTAGACAAATAGATCAACTGAATAGCATAGAGAACCCAGAAATAGATCCCCATAAATATAATCAACTGACCTTTGACAGGAGCAAAGGCAATACAATGGAGCAAAGATACTCTCTTCAACAAATGGTGCTGGTAAAACTGGATGTCAACATCCAGAAAAAATGAATCTAGACACAGACCATACATCCTTCACAAAAATTAACTAAAAATATAAAATGCAGAACTATAAAAATCTTAGAAGATAACATAGGAAAAAATTTAGATGACCTTGGGTATGGTGATGACTTTTAAGAAAAGACACTAAAGCATGATCCATGAAAGAAATAATTAATAAGCTGGACCTCATTAAAATTAAAAACTACTCTGTGAAAGACAGTATCAAGAGACTTGTTAGAAGTCTTAGAAGACAAGTTACAAAATGGGAGAAAATATTGTAAAAGACACATCTGATAAATCTGAAATATAAAAATAACACTTAAAACTTAAGAATAAGAAAGCAACCCATTTAAAACATGGACCAAGACCTTAAAGAGATCTCACCAAAGAAGATAAGCAGATGCCAAATAAACATATGAAAAAATGATTCACATCATATGTCTTCATAGAAATGCAAATTAAAACAACAATTAAAATACTACAACACATCTATTAGAACAGCCAGAATCAAGAACACTGACAACATGCACTGCTATAGAAGATGTGGAGCAACGTATCACTCACTTGCTGATGGGAATGCAAAATGGTATGGCCACTTTGGAAGACAGTTTGGTGTTTTCTTACAAAACTAAATATAGTCTTACTGTATGTTCCAACTGTCATGTTCCTTGATATTTACCCAAAGGAGCTGTCATGTTCCTTGATATTTAAATCCACACAGAAACCTGCACACAGATGTTTATAGAAGTTTTATTCATAATTGACAAAACGTGGAAGTAACCAAGATGTTCTTTGGTAGATGAATGGATAAACTACGGTATGTCTAGACAATGGAATATTACTCAGCACTACAAAGAAATAAGCTATCAAGTTATGAATAGACATGGAAGAAACAAATGTATATTACTCAGTGAAATAAACCAATCTGAAAAGCCTTCATGCTGTATGGTTCCAACTACATGACATCTTGGAAAATGCAAAACTGTGGAGATAGGAAAAAGATCAGTTGTTGAAGGAGCTGGGTGGGAGGGATGATTAGGCAGAGTACAGAGGATATTTAGGGCAGTGAAAGTTCTCTATATGATATGCTAATGAGTGATTCATGTCATTATATTTATCAGACCCATAGAATGTATACAAGAGTGAACCGTAAACTGTGGACTTTGGGTGACTACGATGTGTAGGTTTATGTGTAGGTTTATGTGTTGAAGCAAGCATACCATCTGGTGGAGATGTTGACAATGGGAGAGTCTATGCATGTGTGGGGCAGGGGGTATACAGGAAATCTCTGTGCCTCCCTCTCAATTTTATGGTAAATCTAATACACTGTAAAAAAAATAGTTAAAAATAAAAACCTATGGTGCTTGTTTCATACACTGATAGATCAGTCTAGAAAAGTGGAGAAATAGACCCAAGTATATGTGAGAATTTATGATATGAAAATTTGGCATGTCTAATTCTTTGAAGAAATATTTTATTTAACAAATAACATAGCTGCAGTAGAAATAGTTATTTTGTCTCATACCTTATTCCAGTATAACTTAGTGTATTGAAAATTTAAATACACAGAATTGGATATTTGCTAGTTCTAGATTGAATATTTTAGTAGAGTGAAGGCCTCCAAGAATCTTAAGGTCAGATCTCCTAATGAAAAAAATAATGTTTTGAGAATTTCTGCATTAAAATAATAATGATATAAACAAAATACAAATAAAAATACTTTAACATATGAAAAGGAACTCTTACAAATCAGTAATAAAAATGAAATCCATAGCTGAAAACAGAAAGAAACACAAATTAATATAAACTACATTATGAGGCAGGAATGAACAACTCCCTAATCCCAGTGTGATAATACATTGAAGCTTATTTTCCTTTCTATTACCTATTTATTATTGGTAGGCCAGTGGTGGGGTGGGGGGTGGAGTTGTTTATTATGGTCACTCATGAACTCAAACTGACAGAGGTTCCATGTGACCCACAATCCCATGATCACCAGGGCAGGAGGAAGGCAACACAGTGAATCACAAACTGTCTCTAAAAGCTTCTTCCTGGTACTGACATTTCTTCTGTTCATAGTTAATTGACCAAAGTGCCACACAAGGCCCAGCCTAGCTCCCCAGGAGTCAGTGTGTACAGTGTATGCCTAGAAGGAGCTAGACAATTTCTTAGCACCTCTAATGACCACTACAAGAACCATTCAGGCAATTGGAAAACATACTAATATCTGTAAGTAGATGAAACAACTGCTTAGCCTTATTAAAAATGAAAGTAGGGGCTTCCCTGGTGGCGCAGTGGTTGAGAGTCCGCCTGCCGATGCAGGGGACGCGGGTTCGTGCCCCGGTCCGGGAGGATCCCACATGCCGCGGAGCGGCTGGGCCCGTGAGCCATGGCCGCTGAGCCTGTGCGTCCGGAGCCTGCGCTCCCCAGGGGGAGAGGCCACAACAGTGAGAGGCCCGCGTAACGCAAAAAAAAAAAAAAAAAAAAAAAAAAAAATGAAAGTAATGCAAACTAAAGAGAACTCAAATTTTAGTTAGTTGGCAATAGTAAAATGAAAGTTAAAACCCAGGTTTGGTAAAATATGTACAGTAGCATATTTATACATGGTTGGTAGAAATGCTAATTGGAACACTTTTTGATGGGCCACACTGATACATTTAAAAGATTTTTAATGAGAAAAAGAACACAATTAAACAAGGGCAAAAAGGTGGATGTATAAAGGTGTTCATCACAATCTTTTTTAAAATGAAAACTATGAATAGCCAAGATGTTTAGGAAATTTGATAAAGTATGATATAGCTTTCAAAAGAAAAATTATAGACTTATAAAAATAATACTATAGTTCTGTATTTATTGACAGAGAAAGTTCATGATTATTTATTTATTTATTTATTGTGTGTGTGTGTGTGTGTGTGTGTGTGTGTGTACATGGGCTCTCACTGTCGTGGCCTCTCCCGTTGTGGAGCACAGGCTCCGGACGTGCAGGCCCAGCGGCCATGGCTCACGGGCCCAGCCGCTCTGCGGCATGTGGGATCTTCCCAGACGGGCACAAACCTGTGTCCCCTGCATCGTCAGGCAGACTCTCAACCACTGGGCCACCAGGGAAGCCTCATGACAATGAATTTTTAAATGTAAGGAGTAGGTTACACAGTACCTTACATGGAACTTTCTGTAAACAGTCAGGCAGCCACATTATCACATTTAGGCTGTAACGGTAGATACCAAAAAGATAACTGATTTTCATTTTGTTAATTAAAAACTGCCTATAGATTTTTATCTTAGTATTAGTATATCATTAATTAACATTAGTTATATAATTAACATGTCCTTCACTGTAATAATTATTCCGTGTAACTGAACACCCCTGTTGATACCCTTTAAGTTCAACTTTTTCTGTCTCTGCTCTCTCCAACACATCACATTATGTTTATTGTCATGGCCAAAAATACCACTTGCATAGACTATAGAAAAATTGATTCTATTGTTTGAGTCTCATCTCTTTTTGTATGTCCCTCGATCATCTCAAACACAATATGCACAGCACTACCCTACACAAATAGCCTTCCACCATATTTATTACTTCTGGTTATGGCACTTCTAGCCTACCAGTTGCCTAATCCAGATATTTGGATATTATTCTTGACACCCTCTTCTTTCTGAACCCTCGCAGTGAGTTCTTCAATATAGTTAAATTATACTTCTTCAATATAGTTAAATTTATCCATTTCTCTCCACCCATTCTGAGATCATATTTGTACTAATCTTCTAATTTTTACTAATGCAACAGCTGTGCTCCCAGCTTCCAGTCTTGCCCCTGTTCTCATCCAATTTTCAGGTGGTATTCAGGTGATCTTTCAAAAGTATAAATCCAATCATGAATACTGCTTAAAACAATCTGATGGTTTCCCATCAGATAGGAAATATCTTTAGTAGTCCACAAGGTCTGTTACCTGGTCTCCCTTCCTAACTTCATGGACATTCTGCTTCCCTTACATTGTTCTTCATGCACTGCACATTCAGTTACATGCAATCTCATCTCAGAGCCTAACATACCCTGCATCTTCTTATTGGGATATTCTTTTCACGCTACTTACCATACCTAAAAACTGCTTATCTGTGAGATAGTAGGTTAAATGGTATTTTTCCAAAGAAGCTGTTCTTAAATGCTCCAAAGTAAACCAGGTATTGTCTTTCAAATAAATGAGAGTAAATATTGATTGGTAAGATGAAACTCAGATCCAAATAACGGTAAATCTTAAAGAGCATGTAGCCATTTCACATGAACGTCGTCCCCTAGAACATAGAAAATACATATCCAGATATCAGGGAAGCTTGCAGATAAGACTGCTGAGCCACCATCAGTGTTTGTTGGAGAAAAGGGACATAAGTATTAAGAGTTCTGAGGGATTCAAGATGGGTAAATGCCTACTAATTTTCATAGAACATTAGAGGATGCTTTTTATAAAACTATTAACTGGTTGACCTGATATCAGTCCTGAATGCTACCTTGAAAGGATTTATTATTTAAAAATGCATATTTTGCTAATATCTAAAACAGGAGAAAAGTATAATTAGAAATAACCAGCATGGGTTTCTAAATGTAAATCATGTCAAGCTAACTTTTTAGGCAAGAAAATATGGTAGACTTAACATTCTTGTTTTATGAGAGGCATTTTACTAATTCCTTCATGATATAATAGAGAAATATAGGACACAGGTAAAAGTAACTAAGAGGATTGGTACCTGGTTGAAATAATATACCTGGTTTTAATTGTCAGTTTTGAAAGACATGTTTAGTGGTGTGCTGTGGACATATGTGTGTAACTTTATCACTGGTTCATATGAGACACTAAGAGTAGGCTCACCACACTTTGTTGTTGGCTTTTTCGATGGCAGTTGTATTGACTAATTGAATTAAGATATATGTTTTGTATCTTAAAAAAGGGATAACTATAAGGACATGTATTTTGTTCCCAACAGAGATGTAAGAAGTACTGTCTATATACATCCATAATGTGTGACAGCTTTAAAAGCAGCAGGCTATTCAGAATAAGTGAGACAATAATTCTATTCTGCATTAATCAGACTCTTAGAATATTACATTCTGTTCTAAACCTGTCATTCAAAAATAGAGGGAAAAGAATAGTACCCTGAAACTTACCAGACAAGAATGACTGTTATATGATCGAGAGTTGCTCAAAATCACCTCCTAAGAAGAAAGTGCATTGGAACTGGGAATTTACCCTCTCTGTCTCTCTCTCTCTGTATATATAATGCTTTCCTAGATGCATTTCACCACCTGCTTGTTTGTAATATGTAGATATTTCATTACAGGACTTCAGAATACAGTTCTTTTAAAAAGTATAAAGATATAGCTGATAGAAGATTTAGCATCCATCTATTCCTTCCTAAGTTCATGGGCATAGTTTATCCTGACCTAAAGTAGTCCTATTTCCTCTTTAACTTGAAATTTCTTCAAACATTCTTGTTGCTTATTCCACTGTGGTGTTCTAGATGTTTACTTAAGTTTACAGAGATACTGATATTTACTTAAAAATAATCATATTCCACATTTTTGATGGAAAATACACCCATATTTATATATAAAACAAACACCTTGGTTAGGTACTTAGAAGAGCTAATAGTGTTTATGGCCATTAGTAGTAAAGAGTTCACCCTACCAAATATTTCTTTGGAATGAGGCTACTTCCTGAGACTTGTATCCTCTAAAATAATCTGGATTCTTGTAGAGCATATGCAGGTTTAGATGATTAGAATTTGAATCACAGAATAATTTTAGGTCAATTAGAACAGATATGTTCAGAGACATATTTTTGGATGTTTTAAAATATATATAGAATTGCCTTTGCAATTTGAGGCTAAGTTCTGAGGTCTAAAGTTTGAAATTAATATTTTAATCACAACTTAGCTTACCCCCATACGATAGTAATAATGGTAGTAAAATATAATCACTACCTACTCTACAAAAAGGGTGAATTTTTACTGTCTCTGTTCCAGGTGAAATATTTTTTCTTGTTTTGAAAGCTGAACTTTTGTAATGTTCATAGTTTAAAAAAAAAAGCGTATCTGTAGGGAAAACATCAAATAAACAATAGTATAAATTTTTGACTACCTGACTAACTAAAACTACATGACTACATAGATAGAATGGCAAAATGTAAGAATGAGATCATAATACCTGCCGTACAACACCAAACATTTCAGATATATGACCATCCAAGCGCAAATGATTGCACTCCATCCAGTATGTGCCAACGTTGTCCTACTTGAAGAATCTTCAAATAGCTGCTTGAGGCCTTTCTCTCAGTCCAGACACAGATCATGTCAGAGGTGCCAAGGGATTAATGACTTTGGTAGCAGCCCCTTGCCAATGACAAAAGGTGTTGGGGACAACTACATAGTTTCTTCACTTCTTGTGTGGATAACCCTGAGGGATGGTCTACACTGTCTCACAGAGGTCCCAAGGGGATTGAGCCGTAGTTGCTCACAGCAGTAACCTGATGAGTTAGGCCTTTTCTTGGCCTTCTTCACTTCCTTTTCTCACTTCCTCACTTCCCTAGTGCATCCTGGAATCCCCTCTCAGATGGCCCCCTCACACTGCACCTTTCATCTCAGAGTGGACATTTAGGGCAGGCCAGCCTGAGACAGCTATTATTGATGTTCTCATGGAAATCCAAGTAAATAGATCCCAAGAGATGCAAGGTTGCAAAATTTTACACTCAGGGAACACTAACCAGCAATCTTTCAGGCAACAAGACACATTTTACCCATCAAAGCACAAATAGAAACCTAAAACAAAACAACAACTAAACAGGATGAAGGCAGCAGTTTTTAAAAAAATCATATTCCAATTTTATATCCTCTTTGTGTAGACCTTGGCCTTTGCCAACTGGAAACCTAGCTATGTTTAGCCACTGCTATCTTACAATATCTTGACAGATCAATCCCTCTTGCTTGCCCTAATCCATACTATTCTTTCTGTCATTCCTGCAAATTGAGTACAATCAGAAGAAAAGTGTAGAAGTTCTACAGAAGAGGAAGGTAGTAGAGATGCAAAGAGCCCTAGGATTGGTGGTTCTCAATTTTTCTTTCTCTACTTTTGATGAGTTAAATATGGACTACGTAAAATTACTCAGGGGTATTTCCCACTGCATGTCTTATTTGATAAAGCATTAGGAAAGGCAAAAATTTTAGCCCAGGGAAATCACACTGGAAAACATGCTTTAGATACAATAAATTTAACTAAGAACTTTGCACATCAGCTTTGCTTCTAATTTAAGATCTAAGGGTAGAATTATTTTAGTACCCACGTAAATGAAAGGCACCAAAGGAAATCCACCTACCCTATCTGTTAACATGTGCCAGAGTAATGTGTGGGTTTATGTTATGTGCTCATAAAACAAACAAACTAATAAGTAAATAAAAAATTAGAGATTGAATATTTATATCAAGACTGGCTATGTAAAATACAATTATCATGAAGCCTATGATACAATTCTTTAAAAATACTAAAAGTGGTTATGCATAAGAAAAAGATATTTTGGGGAAAAGGAGACTGAAACAGTAAATAGAAGAAACATTAGAAGCATCCACTGCACTGAACTTCAGTCCTATTTTGTTGAGAAAACCAGTGCCATCAGGCAGGATCTTCCTCATCTACACCATTCTCTAAAACCTAAGGCTGACTCCTTCCTCTGTCACATAGGGTGAAGTTTATTCTTCCTTGCCTAATTTCAAATCACAATTTTATTTTTTTGCTAATTCTCACATCCATTAATCTCCTCTAGAGCCTTGTTTTGTTATTATTATTTGTCAGTATCACATTTTCTATGGGCCTTTCCCTCTTAGTCAATATAGATATCTAATCTCTTCCATTTTAAAAAGGAAGTATACACCTAACTGCTGTCTAATATCTTTCCCTTCTTTCTTGTTTAGCTTTACAAAATAATTATATTCCCACTGTGTTCAGTTCTATACTGCCATTAATTTCCCTGCTCACTTCATTCTGACTTTCATGCTCATTTCTTCCTTATTCAAGACTTTTCCACACTTTTGAAAATGTTTGGCATTCCTTGATCCTGTGAATTAAATTTCAGTAGCTCTGACAATCAGAAAACACTGATTGTCAAATTCAAATTTCCAAATGTCCCCGATGTAACAGTATCTTCCCTGATTGTAAATCACTGTTCTTTCAAAACTGTTCCCTTAGATCCTCAGCATCATTCTAATTTTAAACACCAATAGAATTTCTTTCTATGCTAGACTTCCATGCTCCATTGTACACAGTTAAGCTCAATCTACTTTTTAAAACTTTATATTTCCTTCAATTCTAAAGCACTTCATTTACCAGTTTCTCCTTAATACTTTTATGAGTTTCCTGTTTGCCTTTTTTTCCCTCTATCTGCCCCTTAAATATCAGTGTTCATCAAGGTTTCATTCTTAATCCGTAGCATCTGACACTTTACACTACTAGTGGTCCTTAATGTTTTTGGCTTTAATTTGTACATCTGTTTGAGGTTCTTTTGATATGTATGGACATTTTGTCCTGACAAGATAAATGAGTGGATGGTAACATGTATATTACAGAAGCACAAGGAGTTATATATATATTCCAGAGGGCTTGTGAATCCTATGCATCCCATTAATGGACTTTTGATGAAGAACTCTAACTACCCAGAATTTTATGTCATTTATTTCCATGTTTATTAAAGAAGTCTCCTGACTGTCCCTGCCTCTAGTCTTGTCCCACAAATGTATTCTCTACTCAGCTGCCAGAATTATTTCTCTAAAATGGAAATCTGCTTGCAATATCTGAGCTTCTTCATATCATGTAGGATGTTTCCCATTATTGGTATGCTGCCCATCATTCCTACCTCATCCCTTTTCATTTCCTGCATATAAATATTTTTCATGGTGTGCCTGCTACAGGCCAGAAACTATATCAATTATTTATTGATCAATTAATATTGATCAATTATTTATTGATATTTTTTATTTCTAAATATTGTATCATTTTTACATATTATTAAGAGATTGGGAATTCTTCATGGAAACTATAGAAAGCTAGGAGCTTAAGAAAAATATGGAAGAAAAGATTTAAAGAAAAAGATTTTCTGGAAATTTTGTGTGTTTATAATTATGGAATAAGATGAATAGACCATGGAGTTTTGGTTATTTTTTATTTATATCCAGACACTTAAAATATTCTAAATGAATATTTGAAAGTAAATATGATGAGCCAGGTGAAGATAGCTGTTGCAAAGGTGAAATCCCACATGGCAAAGTTGAGAGGTGGAACTAGAATTAAGGGCAGAGGCAGAGCATAAACCATCCGCAGAGGAGCTGGGCTAAAGGCAGCCCTCATTGTGATTGTTATTTAGTGAGTGGTATGACGTATGTCATATTACTCTAATGGTTTAAAAGTGATTCATTTGTAATAACCTATAATGAAATATAATCTGCAAAAATACTGAATCATTATGCTGTACACCTGAAACTAATGCAATATTATAAATCACCTAAACTATAATAAAAAATAAATAAATAAAAGTCAATGACCTTGTCATTATTCTCATCAGTTTCTAATCACTCTGATTAAGTGTACATTGTACTGTAGAATGAGAACTATGTAGATTGAATCAATTTTAGGGAGATGGGGCAATAAAGTGTAGCCTCAGAATTTAGTTATATTTCTTCCAGACTTGTCAATATATATAAATGATAAAAAAACTTTTAAACTCAAATTAATGAAGTCATTTTTATAAACTAATATATATTCTCTCTATTGCCTTTCTAGTGGCATCTAGTGAAATATTGTTTTTGAAAATTCTTGTCAAGGATTTTTTTAAAGTAATAAAATCTAAAGATTTTAAATACTAAGTTTTCAAATTGTTTTCCATCTTTTAAAAAAATCAATTTGTTTTTAACATTGTCTTTTTCAGGATTAAAAGAACAACGTTACATTTTCTTAGGGAAAAGTGCACAGCAAACAATTACTTATGACTTGCCAGTGGCCATTTTATGCACTGCCTTGGAATAATTTAATATCCAATTTTACACTCTTCTTGTAAAAACATGCTTTCAGGTTGTTAAGATAAAACATTAACTATGCAGGTTTGTTTATATTTGACCTTATACTTTGTTGTAATGGCAACACATATAGTTTTTGGTGACATATCTCCATTTTCCTTAATTTTTTCTTGAGGGAGTAATTTGTATCAGTCATATCTGCAAAGTATAATGGGTTCGTAAATTCTAGTTTACAGTCAATTTCACACAGAACCATTTCTAGGTTTAATCAACCTCCTAGATGGTCTTGACAAGCTTCAGTTATCCTGTTATTTCTTTTGTTTGGCAATAGACTGCTATTTTACGATTAAGTGAAAAATGCAATATGAGCAACTCACTCTAGAATCACTTTTTTTTATTAGCCTTTGAATTGGTGAAAGTAGTAAGAGATACAATTTTTGGTTGAATTTTGCATAAGTAGAAATTTAGAGGCCCACTTGCTTTACAAATAACAAGAATTTCACATAAATCACAGTTGATAGTCTAATTTTCTCCTCAAATATGGTTCTTTAAATATTGGTTTTATTGCAGACTCTTATCAATATTGGTTTTATTGCAGAAGTGGTGCTGCATCTTCTAGTTATCTGATTAGTCAAAAGAGCAAATGCATTCCAAGGGCACAACTGTTGAAAAATGGATGCAATTACAGAATAATTGGAGCTTGTCAAAATCACCTAGATGGCTGGAGAAGAGGCTACGATAACATTTATGCATACGGTTTTTGGAGTCAAGCAGACAGAAGGTTATTGAGTGCCTTTGCATGCTATTGCTTTGGCTCTAAGTCTTATTCAGAACATGGTGATCAATCATGGTTGTGCTCCTGGGTCATAGAAATGTCAGCCCACAAGTCTGTCAACTGTGGGCCTGGCCAGTGAGGGAACAGGACATGAGCAGGTGAACATGGCAGCAAAACCAGCATGCAGGGTGACACGGCAGAACACATTGTAGATATTCAATGTGATTTGAAGATCCCAGCTGAATAAATCCCATTGAACAACAATTGTACTGCTTAGAGGAAACTGCACATATAGCTTTGGGAACATCAGGATATGAATCCAAACATTTAAAATAATTTATTAAACCTTAGGTCCATGTTTCTAAAGTGGCAGCTCATGAAATGCATGTTCAATCCTCATAGTATTTAAGAAACAGGAATTAGCAGGCAGCGTTTCAACCTGGGTGTTCCACATAGAAAACCTATTGAATTAAAATTTTATTTTATGAAAAAATTGGAAAAGAGAATACTACTGAGCTTTTGTAGCCTGAGGTCACTAATCAGTTGGTGAGACATAGTGACTCTTTCCTTAGATAGGCTGTGCCCCCTCTGGTCTGCCCAAGTCTCCATCACACTTTGTTGTTCACTGACTCTGAGGCCAAATATCAGTTGTCATTTAATATAAATCTTGCAGTGCTTTTTGATTTATACCTGGCCTACATCCTTAACATGAGTTATCCCCAGAAGATTGTCTGCTTTAGATGCCAGAAATCTAGAAGATGAAACAATCAGTCACAAAATCTGAGCATTACATTGATTTTAGAAAGACCTGAAAGTCTATCAGGTGAGGTTTAGCATCCAGGGGCTCCAGACAGACAGTGGGGAAGGGGAGGAGCACATTTCAAACAGAGAGGCTAGGCCGACTTTGCTGGTGCCATTAGTAAGTTCTTACATGTGTCACCAAAGAACTATGAGCTTTGTCTCAGGGAACAGACTAAAAGACTATGTTTCTAAATTGCTGTGCTTTTAAAGTGAATGGCAACCATTTGCCAGGCAGGAGCCAGAAATCTCACATGATTGTGGTTTTTCACTGTGGTAACCACTCAGTGACATTTTAACATTAGTGATAGTCTTACACTGTAATTGTTTTTCTAATGTTTTTTTCCTAGGGGAGAAAAAAATCAAAGTCTTAACATCATCAAATCAAATCTACTACCTAAGCAAAAGCAAACACTATTACTTATGCATACTCATACAAAATTAAGATAATCTTGAATACACTATAATGGATTAAACATATTTATATAGTAATGGAATGGTGCTGAGTCTTTAGTTATAATGAGTTCCTCATACTTAAAGGAGCATATCTCCTGATTGGGAATCATTTAGTGAAACTCCCTCTTACTAAGCTATATGATTTGAATAAAATCTTTCAGCTGCCTTAGTTCCATTTTCATGTAGAGTATTGTCATGAGACTTAGTCCACAAGTGTTGATGAACTATGGCCCATGTATCAAATTCATGGCCTGTTTTGGTAAAGTTTTATTAGAATATATAACCATACCCATTTGTTTATGTATTGTCTACAGCTATTTTGTGTTACAACAAGAGTTGAGTAATTCCAAGAGACCATGTGATCTGAAAAGCCCCAAATATTTGCTGTCTGGCCCTTTACAGAAAATAAAATGTTGACCCATACCTTAGATACTCAATTATTTTCATGAGCAAATCAGACCAAAGCAGGCCATGTTAATCTGGTTCAACACTATTTGCATCTCATGTTAAGATACATGATTTCTGTTCTTGATGCAGGAATTTATGGGAAATCTCTAAAACCCATTAGAAGGGAAGAGAATAAGAGACTTGGTCCTTCTTAAACACAGTACAACAGTTGGCATAATGAAAATAATACTATCGTGTTTTATGTTTCTACTAGTTATCTTTCTGGAAACAGAAACATAATGTTGAATAAGTTAACATGATAACATTTAGCATCTTAAATTGGGCTAAAACTGTAGAAGAATCTCCATTAGTACCTTCTGGATTTTTTCAGATACTCAGGTTTCAACTATGGTGGCTGCCTGCAGTTGATTTAAAATAATGCATTGAAAGAGTTGCTCTCAGACTAGCTGCATCAAGACCATCTGGGGAGCTTGGACAGATGCCTGGGCTCCACCCTCAGAATTTCTGATTCAGTAGGGCTGGGGGAGGGCCAAGAATGTGCATTTCTAACAAGTTCCCCAGTGACGCTGATTCAGCAGCTTGGTTTAGGGACCACACTTTGATAATCACAACATTAAGATATTTGCTCAATGATGAGAAAATAAGGAATGTTTTACTTGATATATTCACTTGTATATTTTGTTATAAGAATGATTTTAGATGACAAATAGATTAATCATTTAAAGCAAAGGAAAGAACCTTTATTGTTTTGTTTTTTGTGGTACGTGGGCGTCTCACTGTTGTGGCCTCTCCCGTTGTGGAGCACAGGCTCCAGACACGCAGGCCCAGCAGCCATGGCTCATGGGCCCAGCCACACCATGGCATGTGGGATCTTCCCAGACTGGGGCATGAACCTGTGTCCCCTGCATTGGCAGGCGGACTCTCAACCACTGTGCCACCAGGGAAGCCCAAGAAAGAAGCTTTAAAGCAACAGTGAAAACTTGAGTCTGAATCCTGGCTCTCTCATGTATTCATCAACCAATTAAAATCTCAGTTTTCTCATAATTAAATAGTGGAGATGAATTTCTACCTACCTTAGAGGGTTATGTTGAACTATTATTGATTATTTAGTGATATGAAAATTACTGTTAAAAATGTAAGACTTTTACAAACATTTCAAGAATATTAGCTGGTTATTAGAAATGTCATTCACCAAAATAAGCTGGATCATTTAACTGTTTTCTATTCACATCTGTCTACTTCAGCTTATCTCCAGTGTCTCATTAATGAACAGGTGTGATTTGCATCATTAGAACCTTCCAAGCACTCATTCAGAACACAATCCACCTTAAAAAGAGTAAGCTGTTTAAAGAAGCTGAGATAATGTACTGGACATCTTGTATGTATGACATAGGTCTCCTGTTTAACTTCTCCATCCCCACTCTTGACTGGTCTCCTCCCTCTTCTCTGCTATGAGAGACTGGTGGGCATAGAGCACATCAACAGCCTTCTATGGCTTCTGGCTTCCTGTTGGATTCCACCATTCAGGACCCCAGCAGGAAATCAGAAGCAAGGTGAGGATGGAGAAGAAGGTGAGAATCACTACTGCCTTGGTTATTCTCTGTGACATTTCCTCAGGATGGCTTTGTTCCTCTCATGGAAACCTGCTCTGCAGCCCTCCCTCTCCTGCTCAACTCTGCTCCCTCCTCCCTTCAGACCTGATGGAGGTAGAGCTTCCAGGGTACTACAGGCTCTATGCAGAGACTCCCTTGTGCCACCCCTATATGCTACTTTTATTTTTTAAATAGACCTTTTGCAAGTAAGCCCTCTTTGAATTATCAAAATTTCAGTGGATCTTGTTAGGATCCAAAGTAATAATAACACCTCATGATGATCTAATAAAGTAAATATTATTCTACCATTTTACAGATGAGGAAACTAAGGCTTCAGGAAATGGCAGTGTCTAGATTCAAACTCCGAAGTGTGCATCACCCCCTGATACCAAAACCAGACAACACCTAACTCCGAAGTGTGCAGTCTTTCTGGTCTTAAAGTTTCTCAGATGTTGGTATATAGGAGGACTACCTAGTGAATTTGTAAAATATATTGATTAGTAAGCTCCGTCAGACTCCCTCTTGAGAAAGAACCAAAATCACAACTAACTGCTGAACAATTATTGACAGGAAGACACTGGAACTCACCAAAAAAGATACCCCATATCCAAAGACAAAAGAGAAGCCATAGTGAGATGGTAGGAGGGGTGCAATCACAATAAAATCAAATCCCATACCTGCTGGGTGGGTGACTCAAAAACTGGAGAACAATTATACCACAGCAGTCCACCCACTGGAGTGAAGGTCTACCCACTGGAGTGAAGGTTCTGAGCCCCACATCAGGCTTCCTAACCTGGGGGTTCAGCAACAGGAGGAGGAATCCCCAAAGAATCAGACTTTGAAGGCCAGTAGGATTTGATTACAGGACTTCAACAGGACAGGGGGAAACAGAGACTCCACACTTGGAGGGCACACACAAAGTAGTGTGTGCACCAGGAACCAGGAGGAAGGAGCATTGACCCCATAGGAGACTGAACCAGACCTACCTGCTAGTGTTGGAGGGTCTCCTGAAGAGGCAGGGGGTGGCTGTGGCTCACTGTGGGGACAAAGACACTGGCAACAGAAGTTCTGGGAAGTACTCATCAGCCCTCCCAGAGTCCACCATTAGCCCCTACTAAGAGCTTGTAAGCTCCAGTGCTGGGTTGCCTAAAGCCAAACAACCAACAGGGAGGGTACTCAGCACCACCCATCAACAGACAAGTGGATTAAAGTTCTAATGAGCTCTGACCACCAGAGAAACAGCCAGCTCTACCCACTACCAGTCCCTGCATCAGGAAGCTTGCACAAGTCTTTTAGATAGCCTCATCCACCAGAGGGAAGACAGCAGAAGCAAGAAGAACTACAATCCTGCAGCCTGTGGAACAAAAACCACAATTGCAGAAAGATAAACAAAATGAAAAGGCAGAGGACTATGTCCCAGATGAAGAAACAAGATAAAACCCCAGAAAAACAACTAAACAAAGTGGAGATAAGCAACTTTCCAGAAAAAGAATTCAAAATAATTATAGTGAAGATGATCCAGAACCTCAGAAAAAGAATGGAGGCAAAGATCAAGAAAATGTCAGAAATGTTTAACAAAGACCTAGAATAATTAAAGAACAAACAAACAGATATGAACAATACAATAACTGAAATAAAAATACACAAGAAGGAATCAATAGCAGAATAACTGAGTCAGAAGAACGGATAAGTGACCTGGAAGACAGAATGGTGGCAATCACTGCCACAGAACAGAATAAAGAAAAAAGAATAAAAAGGCATGAAGACAGCCTAAGAGACATCTAGGACAACATTAAATGCACCAACATTCACATTATAGGGGTCCCAGAAGGAGAAGAAATCGAGAAAGGACCCGAGAAAATATTTGAAGAGATTAAAGTCGAAATCTTCCCTAACATGGGAAAGGAAATAGCTATCCAAATAAAGGAAACACAGAGTCCCAGGCAAGATAAACCCAAGGAGAAACACACCGAAACACATAGTAATCAAATTGACAAAAATTAAAGACAAAGAAAAATTATTAAAAGCAACAAGGGAAAAATGACAAATAACATACAAGGGAACTCTCTTAAGATTAACAGCTGATTTATCTGCAGGAACTCTGCAAACCAGAAGGAAGTGACACAATGTATTTAAAGTGATGAAAGGGGAGAAGCTACAACCAAGTATACTCTACCCAACAAGGATCACCTTCAGATTCGACAGAAAAATCAAAAGCTTTTTTTTTTTAATTTTTTTATTTTTTGCTTTATAACAAATTTAGTCAGTTATACATATACATATGTTCCCATATCCCCTCCCTTTTGCGTCTCCCTCCCACCCTCCCTATCCCACCCCTCCAGGCGGTCACAAAGCACCGAGCTGATCTCCCTGTGCTATGCGGCTGCTTCCCACTAGCTATCTACCTTACGTTTTACAAAAAACTAAAAGCTAACAGAATTTAGCACCACCAAACCATCTCTACAACAAATGCTAAGGGAACTTCTTTAAGTGTGAAACACAAGAAAAGAAAAAGATCTACAAAAACAAACCCAAAACAATTAAGAAAATGGTGATAGGAACATACATATCAATAATTACCTTAAATGTGAATGGATTAAATGCTCCAACCAGAAGACACAGACTGTCAAAATGGGTACAAAAAAAAGACCCATATATATGCTGTCTACAAGAGACCCACCTCAGACCTAGGGACACATACAGACTGAAACTGAGGGGATGGAAAAAGATATGCCATGCAAATGGAAATCAAAAGAAAGCTAGAGTAGCAATACTCATATCAGATAAAATAGATTTTAAAATAAAGAATGTTACAAGAGACAAGGACACTACATAATGATCAAGGGATCAATCCAACAGGAAGATATAACAATTATAAATATATATGCACCCAACATAGGAGCACCTCAATACATATGGCAAATACTAACAGCTATAAAAGAGGAAATCGACAGTAACACAATAATAATGGGGGACATTAATGCTTCACTTACTCCAATGGACAGATCATCCAGACAGAAAATTAATAAGGAAACAAAAGCTTTAAATGACACAATAGATCTGATGGATTTAATTGATATTTATAGGACATTCCACCTGAAAACAGCAGATTACACTTTCTTCTCAAGTGCACATGGAACTTTCTTCAGGATAGATCACAACTTGGGTCACAAATCAAGCCTCAGGAAATTTAAGAAAATTGAAATTGTATCAAACATCTTTTCTGACCAAACACTATGATATTAGAAATAAATTACACACAAAAAAATGTAAAAACACAAACACATGGAGGCTAAACAATACATTACTAAATAACCAAGAGATCACTGAAGAAATCAAAGAGGAAATCAAAAAAATACCTTGAGACAAATGACCAAAAGAACACGATTCAAAACCTATGGGATGCAACAAAACCTCTTCTAAGAGGGAATTGTTTTTTTAATTGGAGTATAATTGATTTACAATGGTGTGTTAGTTTCTGCTTTATAACAAAGTGAATCAGCTATACATATACATACATTCCCATATCTCTTCCATCTTGTGTCTCTCTCTCTCCCACCATCCCTATCCCACCCATCTATGTGGTCACAAAGCACCGAGCTGATCTCCCTGTGCTGTGCAGCCACTTCCCACTAACTATCAATTTTATATTTGGTAGTGTATATATGTCCATGCCACTCTCTCTATAGGATGCAGCAAAAGTGCTTCTAAGAGGGAAGTTTTTAACAATACATTCGTACCTCAAAAAACAAGAAAAATCTCAAATAAGCAATCTAACCTTAACCAAATAATCTAATTTAACACCTAAAGGAACTAGAGAAAGAAGAACAAACAAAACCCAAAGTTAGTAGAAGGAAAGAAATCATAAAGATCAGAGCAGAAATAAATGAAATATAAGCAAAGAAAACAATAGCTATGATCAATAAAACTAATAGCTGGTTCTTTGAGAAGATAAACAAAATTGATAAACCTTTAGCCAAACTCATCAAGTAAAAGAGAGAGAAAAGTCAAATCAATAAAATTAGAAGTGAAAAAGGAGAAGTTAGAATGGACATCACAGAAATACAAAGCATCATAAGAGACTACTAAAATCAACTATATGCCAATAAAATGGGCAACCTGGAAGAAATTGGCAAATTCTTAGAAAGGTATAACCTTCCAAGAATGAACCAAGAAGAAATAGAAAATATGAACAGACCAATCACAAGCACTGAAATTGAAACTGTAATTAAAAACCTTCCAACAAACAAAAGCTCAGGACCAGATGGCTTCACAGGTGAATTCTATAAAAAATTTAGAGAAGAGCTAACACCCATCCTTCTCAAACTCTTCAAAAAAGTTGCCCAGGAAGGAACACTCCCAAACTCATTCTACAAAGCCACCATCACCCTGATACCAAAACCAGACAAACATACTATAGGAAAAGAAAATTACAGACCAACATCACTGATGAATATTGATGCAAAAATCCTCCACAAAATACTAGCAAACCTGATCCAACAACACATTAAAAGGATCATGCACATGGTCAAGTGGGATTTACCTCAGGGATGCAAGGATTCTTCAATATACACAAATCAATCAATGTGATATACCATATTAAGAAATTGAAAAATAAAAACCATATGATCATCTGAATTGATGCAGAAAAAGCTTTAGGCAAAATCCAACACCGATTTATGATAAAAACTCTCCAGAAAGTCAGCATAAAGGGAACCTACCTCAACATAATAAGTCCATATATGACAAACCCACAGCAAACATCAGTCTCAATGGTGAAAATCTGAAAGCATTTCCTCTAAGATCAGGAAAAAGACAAGGATGTCCACACTTGCCACTATTATTCAACATAGTTTTGGAAGTCCTAGCCTTGGCAATCAGAGAAGAAAAAGAAATAAAACCAATATGAATTGGAAAAGAAGAAGTAAAACTGTCACTGTTTGCAGATGACATGACACTATACATAGAAAGCCCTAAAGATGCCATCGGAAAACCACTTGAGCTAATCAATGAATTTGGTAAATTTACAGGGTACAAAATTAATTCAGAGAAATCTCTTGCATTCCTATATATTTGTAATGAAAGCTCAGAAAGAGAAATTAAGGAAACAATCCCATTCACCATTGCAACAAAATGAATAAAATACCTAGGAATAAATCTAAGGATGTAAAAGACCTGTACTCAGAAAACTGTAAGACACTGATGAAAGAAATCAAAGATGACACAACAGTTGGAGAGATATACCATGCTCTTGGATTGGAAGAATCAATATTGTGAAACTGACTGTACTACCCTAAGCAATCTACAGAGTCAGCGCAATCTCTATCAAATTACCAATGGCATTTTTTACAGAACTAGAGCAAAATATCTTAAAATTTTCACGAAGACACAAAAACTCCCAAATAGCCAAAGTAATCTTGAAAAAAAAATAAATAAAAATGGAACTGGAGGAATCAGACTCCCTGACTTCAGAGACTATACTACAAAGCTACAGTAATCAATACAATATAGTACTGGCATAAAAATAGAAATATATATCAGTGGAACAGGATAGAAAGTCCAGAGATAAACCCATGCACCTATAGTCAACTCATCTATGACAAAGGAGGCATGGGTATACAGTGAAGTAAAGACAGTCACTTCAATAAGTGGTGCTGCAAAACCTGGACAGCTACATGTAAAAGACTGAAATCAGAACACCCCCTAACACCATACACAAAAATGAACTCAAAATGGATTAAAGACCTAAATGTAAGACCAGACACTTTAAAACTCTTAGAGGAAAACATAGGAAGAACACTCTTTGACATAATCACAGAAAGATCTTTTTTGACCCACCTGTTAGAAAAATGGAAATAAAAACAAAAATAAACAAATGGGACCTAATGAAACTTAAAAGCTTTTGCACAGCAATGGAAACCATTAGTGAGAGAAAAGGGCAACCTTCAGAATGGAAAGAATATTTGCCAATGAAGCAAATGACAAGAGATTAATCTCCAAAATATACAAAGAGCTCATGCAGATCAATGTCAAAAAAACAAACAACCCAATCAAAAAATGGGTAGAAGACCTAAACATTTCTCCAAAGAAGACACACATATGGCCAAGAGGCACATGAAAATTTGCTCAACATCACTAATTATTAGAGAAATGCAAATCAAAACTACAATGAGGTGTCACCTCCCACCAGTTAGAATGGGAATTATCAGAAAATCTACAAACAATAAATGCTGGAGAGGGTGTGGAGAAACAGGAACCCTCTTGCACTGTTGGTAGGAATGTAAATTGATACAGCCACTGTGAAGAACAGTATGGAGGTTCCTTAAAAAACTAAAAATAGTATTACCATATGACCCAGCAATCCCAGTATGGGGCATATACCCAGAGAAAACCATAATTCAAAAAGAAACATGCACCCCAGTGTTAATTGCAGCACTGTTTACAATAGCCAGGTGATGGAAGCAACCTAAATGTCCACCGACAGATGAATGGATAGAGAAGATATGGTAAATATATACAATGCAATATTACTCAGCCATAAAAATCAACAGAATTGGGTCATTTGTAGAGACATGGATGGACCTAAAGACTATCATATAGAGTGAAGTATGTCAGAAAGTGAAAAACAAATATCATATATTAATGCATATATGTGGAATCAAGGAAAATGGTACAGATGAACCAGTTTGCAAGGCAAAAATAGAGACACTAGGGCTTCCCTGGTGGCACAGTGATTGAGAGTCCACCTGCCGATGCAGGAGACACGGGTTCGAGCCCTGGTCCAGGAAGATCCCACATGCCACGGAGCAGCTGGGCCCATGAGCCATGACCGCTAAGCCTGCGCATCTGGAGCCTGTGCTCCACAACGGGAGAGGCCACAACAGTGAGAAGCCCGTGTACCACACACAAAAAAAAAAAATAGAGACACTGATGTAGAGAACAAAGTATGGACACCAACGGGAGAAAGCGGGGGTTGGGGATGAATTGGGAGATTGTGATTGAAATATATACACTAATATGTATAAAATAGATAACTAATAATAGCCTGCTATGTAGCATAGGTTACTCAATTTCGTTGTACAGTAGAAACTAACACAACTTTGTAAAACTATACCCCAATAAAAAAAATGAAAAAAAAATGAAATTAAAAATTAAAAAGAAATTAATTAATTAAGGTAAAATCCATCAACAAGAATTTTGATTCTAGTATATAAGATAAATTTTAGAAACCTGTATCTTAGAACAAGCCCAGGTCTTTTTCTGTAAATAATAATATTAACAATACTAATCTCATTACATTTATAAATACCACTACTAATTAACATTTGTTATGTCCTCAATTAGCTGGTACCTTCATAAAAGTCATAATGAAGAATATATCATTCTTACCCTCTTTTTACAGATCAAGAACTGATGAATAGAGAATTTAAGTAACTTGCCTCAGATTATATACCTCAGTGCATGGCTCAAGTATCTGGTTACGAGCCCAGGCTCTATAATACCTCACTATGAAACTGACATTTGACCATTCTTAGTGAACTGCAGCAAACTACCAATAGGTTCCCAGCCTCACTGCCTCTCAGTTTTCTCACTAATCACGTGTCTAGTTATATAAAGGGAATGATTTTACCATGGTTATGGCCCTAGTATTCCTAGTTTACCTCATCATGCCAAGGGCTGTGAAAGGAATAATACCACATGTTTTTGGTTTTTTGTTTGTTAATTTTAATGGACAGAGTTGTAACTCTTCTAATCATTTTGGCATTAAACAATGAGCATAAGTGATGAAACTAGTTTCTTTATACCTGGATTTAGTAGTTATGGACAGATGTGTCCAGTATTAAAATGGACAGGTGTTTTTTCAGTTAATTACATACAAAGGATCTCAGCTAATTTTTCTGTTTTGAAATATCATAGTAAACATCTGGAACATTTACTTCCGGTGATAATAATAATTTAGTTCTATATTCCCAACTCTCCAGGGTAGTGTTTCCCTAAAACTCTAGAATGCCCATTGTCCAATAGAACTTCCTGTGATTATGGAAATGTTGTCTGCACTGTCACATTTATTAGTCACTAGCTATGCATGGCTTTCAAGCACTTGAATTATGGCTAGTGTAAATGAGGAACTGAATTTCTAATGCTACTTAATTTCAATGAATTTAAATTTAAATAGTCACATGTGACTAGTGGCCATCATATTGGGTAGCACAGTTCTAGAAAGCTCACTTAACAGCATTCTTTGTTCACTGCTTCTTTAGTTGACATATTTAAATTATATTTTTAATTGAGTTGTGTTCTTTTTAAATTTGGAAGAGGTTAAGATAGTTAATTCATTAAAAAGATTTAGACCTTCTTCATTAATGGCTCTCTTTTACTGCTATTTAAACTTAACCCAGTGCAGCAAAAATATAGTT
The DNA here is from genome assembly GCF_964165515.1 of Mesoplodon bidens. Taxonomy (NCBI): domain Eukaryota; kingdom Metazoa; phylum Chordata; class Mammalia; order Artiodactyla; family Ziphiidae; genus Mesoplodon; species Mesoplodon bidens. The sequence goes on along the minus strand of NC_138172.1, from coordinate 59,250,570 downwards.
GGTTTATGTATTCAGTGTCTAATGACTCATTATTTTTTGATCCTATGTTATATTTTGTATGACTGAATTCTTTTTTCCACATTGGAACTTTCCTTTCTGCAGCTGTGATGGATGCTGTCAGAGTACTTCAATATTTGAGCAGTCCCCCATGAAATTGTGACAGTTGTCTATTAAGAATGCAGTGCAATGTGTCTTCCATAAATCTTTAATCAAGTATATAACTTGTTGTGGGGTTTTAATAAAGTTGTAAACATAGGAAATTTAAAGCCATCATTTCACACTATTTTAATCCATAAAACATAGAAAAGTGGTTGTTATTTTATCCATCTGCAGCAAAATAGAGTAATTTTAACAAGCCTTGGAATAAATACATTGAATATGACACACATTTTTCAGCTGAGTTTGACATCCAACTTCATGAATTAAAAAAGGCCCTATTTATCCTGAAGTGATAGTCACATGCATCATATTTATCATATCTATAAAGAAATAAGTTATTTTCTGAAACTCTTTTGTCTTATTATGTAATAATTATATAATATAAAGTAATTATAATCTTGTTAGGTATATAAGCAGACTATAACTACTTCAAATTTGTCTTTAATTTTATATTAAGTTTTATATTATATTTATATAATTGTTTGTTGGCTGGGATGTGGTTTTAAAATATTGATGTTCTTAATGTGTCCTTATAATTATTTTCATCTGGAGGAAGTTATTAATTCTGTCATGTTGATAAAAATCTACATTAGAGATATATTTAGAGAGATATAAATCTTAAACTTATCAAGCTGATTGAAAAAATTAATGCAGTTCATTTATCAAACAAATTTGAAAGGTAGTTATTATTTTAATAGACTAGGATACTTCTTTCTTTATAAAGGGCAATATTTAAGAGAAATTTGCAGTCTCTGCCTTAAGTAGTGTCTCCTAAAAAATTATCTCTCCTGCATTTCCACTAAAATAGTCCATAAAGCACATCACTAAAGACAATCTTACACAGTGAATAATTGGTCTAATAATCCATCTATATCCAGAATCACAGAAATCTTTTTACCAACTACAAGGCCAAAGGAAGTAGATTGAAACGTGCAGTAACAGGAATCCCCACACAGCCCTGTGAAGCACTGATCACATCCCCATTTAATAGCTGGGGAGATTGGAGCACAGGGTTGTTTACCCAGGGTCCTTCAGGGAGTAGGGAGCAGAGCATGATTTGAACTTAGTTTGGCTCGTGAGTTAGACCCCTTAACCATAACTCAATATAAATACTTAACTGTCCCCTTAACCACAACTCAATGTAAATACTTAACTGTCTACAGTGTCCCTACCCTGAGGGAAACTGTAGACTAACAGGAGAGAATAGATTTGTAAGCATTTAAATGCAGAGAAGTTACTGGTTATAGGTTAGACTTATGTAAGCTGATATAAAAGAATCAAAGAAAATGTTGCTAATCCTATAAAAGGTGGGGATGAGATGAGAGAGAAACTGTTTTTATTTGGTTTTTTGCTTTTTAAAAAAATGTTAGTGATTAACTAGTTTTAGTGGCTTCTCAGTACAACCCATGGGGCCTGGCAGAGTCTAGGCATGTAATAATTGCAGATTGAATAAGTGAATTAATCAGTCAATGAATTGATTAGTGAATAAGAGACTTTACAGAAAATCATAACCAGAGTGTTCAAGGGATCTTGAAATGTTAGTGTTCAAGGGATCTTGAAATGTTATGAGGAAACTAGAAATATTAGGCTTAAAATAAAAATAACCTTCTTACTAGTAAAAATATTTCAGATAATTGAAAACAGGGTAGATTTGTCTTGCATGACCTCAGAGGGCAAAAGTAGGACAAATTAGTAGAAATTACAACACAGCAAATTTGACATAAAATAAGAAAGACTTACCTAAGAGTCATTCCCATTTGCATCTTAATTTATGAAATGAAAGAAACCTTAGTATAATAAAACTTCAGTTCTTTTCAAATTGCATATATTTTAGACCATCAGCTTGTAAACCACTAATATATTAGTGAGGTTTTAGAGTAAGAATTTTTATTTGATCATTTAGAGATAAATTGGTCAGTTTTAAGTGCTTCATTTGTCTCTCAAGTGCTTAAAAATGTTTTAATGCATAAGGGTGAGTTTAATAACGTTAGAAAACACAGTCACTTTGGAAGACGGTTTGGCAATCTTTCAAAACTGAGCATCCTCCTACCATACAATCCAGCAATCACACTCCTTGTCATTTACCTAAAGGGGTTGAAAACTTATGTCCACAAAAAAACCTGCACATGGAGGTTGGTAGCAGCTTTATTCATAATTGTCAAAATGTGGAAGCAACCAGGATGTCCTTCAGTAAGTAAATGGATAAATAAATTGCGGTACAGGTAGAGAATTGAATACTATTTAGTGCTAAAAAAAAAATGAGCTATCAAGCCATGAAAAAAAATGGAAGAAACGTAAATACATATTACAAAGTGAAAGAATCCAATCTGACATCTGTATGATTCCATCTATATGACATTCCAGAAAAGACAAAACTATGGAGGCAACAACAAGATCAGTAGTTTCCAGGAGTTGGTGGAGGACAGGGAAGGATGAATAGGTGGAGCACAGAGGATTTTTAGGACAGTGAAAATACTCCATATAATACTATAATGATGGATACCTGTCATTATATATTTGCTAAAATTCACAGAATGTGCAAGACCCCAACTAACCAAAGCAATCTTGAGAAAGAGCAAAGCTAGAGGCATCATACTTCCAGATTTCAAACTGTATTACAAAGCTATAGTAATCAAAGTAATGTGGTATTGACATGAAAACAGACATGTCATTCAAAGGAACAGAATAAAGATCTCAGAAATAAACCCATGGATATACAGTCAGTTAATTTATGACAAAGATGCCAAGAATTTATAATGAGGAAAGAAGTTTCTTCAATAAGTGAATGGTGTTGGGAAAACTGGATAACCATATGCAAAGGAATGAAACTGGACCTCTATCTCACACCATAAACAAAAATCAACTCAAATGGGATTAATGACTTGAACATGAAACCTGAAACCATAAAACTCCTAGAAGAAAATATACAGGGAAAGCAACTTAACATCTGTCTTGGCAATAACTTTCTGGATTTGACACCCAAAACAAAGGCAACAAAGGAAACATGTATAAGTGGGACTACATCAAACTAAGAAGTTCTGTAAAGCAAAGAAAATAATTTTAAAAAATGAAAAATGAAAAAAAAAAAACAACAACAACTGGGTAGAACATCTGAATAGACATTTTTTTCCAGAGGAGATATGCAAATGGCCAACAGGTACATGAAAGATGCTCAACATCACTAATCATCAAAGAAATGTGAATCAAACCACAGTGAGATATCAGCTCACATTTGTTTTAGAAGGGCTATCATGAAAAAGGCAAGAGATAACAAGTGTTGGTGAGGATGCGGAGAAGAAGGAACACTTGTGCATTGTAGGTGGGAATGTAAATTGGTTCTGCCAATATGGAAAGCAGTATGGATTGTCCTTAAAAAGTTAAAAATAGAACTACTATATGATCCCGCTATTCCACTTCTGGATACTTCAAAGGGAATGAAATCAGGATATGGAAGAGATAGCTGCCTTCCCACATTGCAGCATTTATTCACAATAGCCAACATATGAAAACAGCCTAAGTATCTGTATAAGGATGAATGAATAAAGAAGATGTGGTATATGTACACAATTGAACATTATTCAACCATGAGAAAGTAGAAAATCCTGCAATGTGCAACAATATGAATGGACCTCAAGGGCATCATGCTAAGTGAAATTAGCCAGACAGAGAAAGACAAATACTGCATGGTATCACTTCTAGGTGGAACCTTAAAAAAAAAGTCAAACTCATAGATACAGAGAGTAGAAAAGTGGTTGCCAGAGGCTGGTGGGTAGGTGAAATAAGGGAGAAATTGGTAAAAGGATACAAACTTTCAGCTATAAGGAAGTTCTGAGGATCTAATGTGAAGCCTAGTGATTAGTTGCTAACACTGTATTAGATAATTGAAATTTGCTAAGAGTAGAACTGACATGTTCTCACACTGCAAAAAAAAAGATTACAGAAAGTAAAGATAAAAACAAATAATATTAAAGGTTTGTTTTTTATTTCTTTTGAAAAACCATGTTCCAAGGGGAGGTTCAATACACAAGTCGAAGGAACACTGGTAGTACGAATATTTCTATTTTAGAAACATGTCCAGTATATACATGTCATTATGCATATGTTTTCATTCTATTTCAGTACCTTAGGTTTTGCATCTTTAATTGCATCAGAATAAGGTGACTCCCTTCTTACCCTCCCTCTACTCTAAACTCTACCAAATGAAAGCCCTCTGTTTAGAGTTATATAGGTCCTTAATTACCATACACCTCCTCACCATATTGTGAAAGATGCCCCAGCACTATTTCATGACTCACTCATTCAGTCATGCAGAGGAAGGCTGATTTGACAAAAGGGACAAAAGGGAAGGGATAGGAACACGGAACTCAAGGTGTAAAGGCTGTGCATATTCCCTAGTTGTTATGCCAGGGAAACTTATTTATAAAGTTAAAGAAATCAGGGTCCCAAAGCTAGTTTGGCAGATTTTTCTCTTTGATGGAAAAAATAGCAAAAGAGCAGCCTTAGGGATTCCAAAAAAGATAAGAGAAGGTGAGGGAATCTGCTTAGCTCCATAAAGAATGGAAAACTTTGTGATGTGCGAGAAGAGAAGAGTTTTTCATAGCAGAGGTATTATTCTTAGGAAGGAGGCAAAATATGCCAGAGTCTGTAAATAGTGACCTGTTTATTAAGGTACCTTATGTGATTGTTGTCAATGTTAGGGTAATATTAAATACTCTTGAACCATGAATAGAAAGTTTATGAATCAGAGGAGAGGAGTGATGCAAAAGAAACTATAAAGACAAATGCATTTATGGTTAACAGACTAGACTTACTCAAAACCATTTTTAACCAAATCAAATCCATTGTGGATATCAAAGCTTATGTGGATATCACATATCAAATGTCAGTGCTAGATTTAAACACAGTGACCATTATTCTTTATAATTACTCAACATCTATATGTAATACTGAAAAAACATGCTCTGAGAGAAAAAAAAAAAAAGTCCAATTCCTGACCTTAAAGAGTTGCCTGCTTTGAAACAAGGGGGCACATGCAGACTTGCAGTGCAGTCTGGTGTGGTGGCTGCCAGGCACAGAGGAGACCATGATAAGGAGTAGGGGTCAGGAAAGATTTTTTAATAGAATTGATCCTTAAATTGAGCAACTTTTTATGGAATTAAGAGAAGGACATTCCAGGAAAAAGGAAAGATATGAATAAGGCATGTTACAGGTTTGCATACTGAGAAACTCCAAGTGTTTTTTGGCTCACAGCACAGAGTTCTAAGTGGTGTAAGTTCAGAGAAATACTTGAGAGAGTTGGTGATGACCACCAAGTCACACAAGAGCCATGTATTCATCTCTAAGAAGCTTGGACTTTATCTTACAAGTAATGTGGAATCATGGGCAACTTCTATCTTATAGGAAGTTGCAAATTGCTTGATATTGGTGCTCAGGATTGAGGTTCCAGGTAAACACTTACTGTGTGACACTTGGAACCAAGGAGGTGAACAAGGTCACTCAGGTGGCCATGCTCATCCCTGGAGATACCAATATTTAGGATCTCCAACTCTTTACAAACAGTCAGGTAAGATGAGAACAGAAAAGTGTCCATCAGATTTAGCAATTTGGAAATCACCTGTAACCTTTGCCAATGCAGCTTAAACACACACACACTGCAAAGGGCATGTACAAAAATCAATGAATTTGTGTGATATTTTATCTACCCCGCATCTTATCAAGACTCAAAAGGGCAATTGTTTTACAAAGAGCATAATGTCTTTGTTTGTATTTTAATTAATAAATACAAATCTGCCAACGAAACAGAACATAACAATAATAACAAAAGGAACAGTGTTTATAAATGCCCACAGGATGGAGACTACGGGGTGTTGTCAAATAACACCATGGGATTTGCATACCCAAAAGCAAGCCTATAAAATGCAGGGCATTGGGAGGTGCTATCATTGATAAAGTTCAAACGTTCTTTTTTGTGGCCTAATGTTCCTTAAAGTTAATGCTCCAACTTTGAGCAAATGTAATTTATTTAGTGGTGTGCAATGTAAAAAATACTATGGCATCAATAATTCTAAGGCATTAGGGGTCTGGCTATACTGTTTTCTAAAAAGAAATAATTTAAGTGTTCAGGATAAATTTGTAGCATGTTTTAGAAAACTTAAAAAATTAGAGTTTATCCTCAGATAGTTTGATGATGCTGATGAAGCTGCTCTTGCTTAAAATGTGTGCCATTCACCGGTAGTGGACGCTGGTGTTTTAAGAGTATAAAGGGTAAGGACAGATTGACTCTATCATTGGAGCCTGGAAATAGCCTCACAAAATAAGAAATTTGCTAATTAAAAGAATAATTTCTCTGCAGTTTTGAAAGTTGACCAGTCACTTGCAGAAAGCAAGCCAATACATATATAAACAGATAGCTTCTTTTTCCTCTGGCTGATTCTGCTATTCTATTTTTAGTGAAAGACTATTTTACAACTGTAAGATTAACTAAGCTCACAGAGGTGCTTAAGACTGTGGACTTTGGCTTTCATCTTACCTTTGCCATTTGGCTTTCCGACCTTGGAGAAGTTGCTTACCCTCTCTAAGCTTCAATAAATCTGTCTGAAAATCGAGATAACAGTAGCAGCTGCACCCAGCAGCACATTCTAATTATGACATTGGGAGTAGTAAGCCTGGTGTGAGTGGGACCATTTGTGTGTCAGGTGCTCAGCAGAATATCAACATGGTAGCCTTTTACCCTCTTCTCCATGACCTCATGTTGTGGATACACTTAACATAAAAATTAATTGTGTTTTATATTCAAACTCATTCTTACTTGGAGTAAAACAGACTTTTGAAGTAAATCAGACTGCAGTCAGAACATTAATTTTGAAATGCATAATTTACATCTATTTGTGGATATTTTTAAAAGAAGGGAGAAACTGTGGTAATTCAGAATTATTTTAATACTCCGATGGAACCACTCCCATACTTAATGATTGCAAATAGATTGACAACTGATAAATATTTTCAAAAGGCACATATGAATATTTTGTATTAAACGTTTATCTATGTAAAAGGATTTATAGATCTGGAAATTGCTTAATATTGAATGCAGTGTTTCTTGAATATTAAGATTTTTTTCAAATTTTAACATTTTTTTCAAAAAAAATAATATAATTACATGTTGCAATCATGATGGACTTATTGTAGGTTTTTTGTTTGTTTAATTAGGATTAGTATGATTGAAGTGGTTGAGAATTCAGATTCTGGATCCAATGTGCAGTAGTTCAACTCCCTTCATTCCTTGTCTGAAAATTGACATAATAAGCTTGTTAATGAGTTAAAATGGTAAAATGCTTAGAACAATGACTGATATATGATGATAATGCATATTAAATGTAAGGTGTCATTGTCATTATTGATAATACCAAGATTACAACTTGCATCATTTAGATCATAATATAATTAGGTGATGAATAATATTTATACAGAGTTGTAGGCTTTTAATTTAATACACTTCATGATTGTTACTATTGTCATCTTATTTCTCACATAAGGAAAAAAATAGGCTCAGAAAGGTTTAGTGACATGCTCATCATCACAAAACTATTACATTGTAGAAGTAGGTCATTTTAGTCAACTCACAATGGAAGAAAAAAAGCCTTACTAACTCATTATTTATTTTCCTTTATGGAAAGTAAATGTTTCTTGCAAGTAACATTTGATTTGGTCACTGAAGCACTTTATGGGCCCTCATTAATTCCACAGAGTTAGAATCTTTAAAAGTTTTTTCATTTATCTTTTATCCAGATTTATTTAGATATATATGACATATAACAGTGTGTAAGTTTAAGGTGTACAACATTTTGATTTGCAAAATGATTACCACGGTAGCATTGGTTAACACTTCCATCACTTCACACAATTATTGTTTCTTTTTTGTGGTGAGAAAATTTAAGATCTACACTCTTTGGCAACTCTTAAGTATTTAATACAGTGTTGTTAATTATAAGCACCATGCTGAATCCCCAGAACTTATTCTTTTATAACTGGAAGTTTGTGCCCTTTGACTGACATCTCCCCATGTCCCCACCCCCAGCCCCTGGCAACCACCATTCTCCTCTGTTTTTATGAGTTGAGCTTTTTTAGATTCCACATATAGTTGATGTCATACAGTTCTTGTCTTTCTCTGTCTCACTTATTTCACTTAGCATAATGTCCTCCAGGTTCATCCATGCTGTCACAAATGACAGGGTTTCCTTATTTCTCATGGCTGAATAATATTCAGTTATGTGTTTGTGTATGCATGCGTGTGTATCACAACTTTATCTAATCATTCCTGAATGGACACTTAGCTTGTTTCTATATCTTGGTTATTGTGAATAATGCTACAATGAACATGAGAGTGCAGATATCTCTTAAATATCCTGGCTTCGTTTCCTTTGGATATATAAACAAAGTTAGACCACTAGTTCTATTTTTATTTTTTGAGGAACGTCCATACTGTTTTTCATTGTGGCTGCACCAATTTACACTCCCATCAACAGTGCACAAGGGTTTCTTTTCTCCACATCTTTATCAGTACTTTCTATTTCTTGTCTTTTTGTGATAAATCATTCTAACAGGTGTGAGATGGTATCTCAAAGTGGCTTTGATTAGCATTTCTTTGATGATTAGTGATGTTGAGCATCTTTTCATATACCTGTTGGCCATTTGGATGTCTTCTTTGGAAAAATGTCTGTTTAGGTCCTCTGCCCATTTTTTAAAATAGAATTTTTTTTTTGTTTTTGTTGCTGTTGAGATGGATGCGTTCTTTATACAATTTGTATATTAATCATTTAAAAGATATATGATTTGCAAATATTTTCTCCCATTCTGTAGGCTCCCTTTTTATTTTGTTGATTATTTCTTTTGCTGTGCATAAGCCTTGTAGTTTGATGTAGTCTCACTTGTTTATTTTTGCTTTTGTTGCCTTTACTTTTGGTGTCAGTTCAAAAAATAATTGCCAAGATCAAAATCAAGTTGTTTACCCTGTATGTTTTCTTCAGTAGTTTTATGGTTTCAGGTTGTATGTTAAGACTGATACATTTTTTAGTTAATTTTTGTGTATGATGTAAGGTAAGGGTCCAACTTCATTCTTCTGCATGTAATTATCCAGTTTTTTCATCACCATTTATTGAAGAGACTAACATTTCCTCACTGAGCATTTTTGGCTCCCTTGTCCAATATTAGTTGACTGTATATGGAAGGGTTTATTTCTTGGCATTTGGTTCTGTTTCATTGGTCTTTGTGTGTATTTTTATGCCAGTCCCATACTCTTCATTACTACAGCTTTGTAGTATAGTTTGAGATCAAGGATTGTGATGCCTCCAGCTTTGTTCTTCTTTCTTAAGGTTACTTTGGCTATTCAGGGTCTTTAGTAATTCCATACCAACTTTAGGATTGTTTACTCCAGTTTTGTCAAAAATGCCATTGGTAATTTGATAGGGATTGCATTAAATCTGTAGATTGATTTAGATAGTATGGACATATTAACATTATTATTTCTTCCAATCCATGAAAACAGTATCTCTTTCCAACTGTTTGTTATCTTCAGTTTCTTTCATCTGCATCTTATAGTTTTCAGAATACAGGTCTTTCACCTCCTTCATTAAAGTTTATTACTAGGTATTTTATTCTTTTTGATACAATTGTAAATGAGATTGTTTTCTTAATTTCTCTTTCTGATAGTTTGTTGTTAGTGTATAGAAACAACAGATTTCTGTATATTGATTTTTGTAGGCTGCAACTTTACTGAATTCATTTATTAGTTTTAACATTTTTTTTGGTGGAGTCTTTAGGGTTTTCCATATATGAGATCATGTGCTATACAAACAGAGACAGTTTTATTTCTTCCTTTCAAATTTGGATGTCTTTTATTTCTTTTTCTTGGCTGATTGCTCTGCCTAGTACTTCTAGTACTATGTTGAATAGAAGTGTTAAGAGTGGGTATCCCTGTCTTGTTCCTGGTCTTAGAGGAAAAGCTTTCAACCTTTCACTGTTGAGTATGATGTTAGCTGTGAGCTTGTCATATGTGGCCTTTATTATGTTGAGGTACATTCCCTTTATACCCATTTTGTTGAGAGTGTTTATCACAAATGAATGTTGAGTTTCAGCAAAAGATTTTTCTGCATCTATTGAGATGATCATATATTTTTTATCTTTTATTTTGTTAATGTGGTGTATCACATTGATTGATTTGCATATGCTGAACCACCCTTGCATACCAGGGGTAAATCCAATTTGATCATGGTGTATAATCCTTTTAATTTAATGCTGAAATCAGTTTGCTTATATTTTTGAGAATTTTTGAATTTATATTCACCAGGTGTATTGGGCTATAATTTTCTTTTTCTCTAATGTCCTTACCTGAAGTGAGTTTGAAAGTGTTCCCTCCTCTTCAAATTTTTGGAAGAGTTGAGAAAGATTGACATTAATTCTTCATTAAATATGTGGTAGAATTCACCAGAGAAACCATCTGGTCCTGGGATTTTCTGTGTTGAGAGGTTTTTGATTACTGAATCAATCTCCTTACTAGTAATTGTTTTTTTTTTAATTTTCTATCTTTTCATGATTCAATTTGGTAGCTTGTATTTTTCTAGGAATTTGTCCATTTCTTCTAGGTTATCCATTTTGTTGGTATATCATTGTCATAGTAGTCTCTTATGATCCTTAGTGTTTCTGTGGGTAAGGTTATAATATTGATATATCTTGTATGCTTTTCATGTCTGTTTTTATTTCAGTATTCTTCCTTTTCTTGCTTAATCTAGCTAAAAGTTTGTAAAAAAATTTTTTATCTTTTAAAAAAACGGCTCTTAGTTTTATTAATCTTATCTATTAATTTTCTGCTATTTCATATATTTCTGCTTTGATGTTTACTATTTTCTTTCTTCTGGTCTATTTGGGATTTTTGTTGTTGTTGTTCCTTTTCTAGTTTCTTTGGATATAAACTTAGGGACTTTTCTGAGATCTTTCCTTTTTCTTAATGTAGGTGTTTATTGCTATAACCTTATTTCTTAGAAATGTTTTTGCTACATCCCATTGGTATGTTGTGTTTTCATTGTCACTTATTTCTAGATATTTTTGATTTCTTCTCTTACCTATTGTTCAGATGTGTGTGTGTGTGCATGTGCATGTGTGTGTGTGTTAATTTCAATGTATTTGTGAATTTTTAGCTTTCCTTCTATTATTAATTTCTAGTTTATAATATTGTGGTCAGAAAACATACTTGGTATGATTTCAGTCTTCTTAAAGTTGCTAAGACTTATTTTGTTATCTATCATGTGGTCTATTCTGCAGGATGTTTCCTGTGGACTTGAAAAGAATGTGTATTTTGCAGCTGCTGGATGGAACATTCTGTATACAATGTTAGGGCCATTTGGTTAAAAGTCTAGTTCAAGCCCATTGTTTCCTTGTTGATTTTGTGCCTCGATGGCACAGCCACTGTTCAAATTGGTATATTAAAGTCTCCTACTCTTATTTTATTGTTGTTTATTTCTCCCTTCAGATCTGTTAATATTTGATGCATATGTTTAGGTACTTTGATGTTGAGCACATATATATTGCTATTTATAGTTGTAAAAGCTTCTTGATTATTGACCGTATTTTCAGCATATAATGACGTTCTTTGTCTCTTGTTACTGTTTTTGGCTTAAAGTCTGTTTTACCTTATATAAGTATAGCTACCTTTGCACTCTTGATTTCCACTTGCTTAGAATATGTTTTTTCACACATTCACTTTGATCCTGTGTGTTCCTTAAAGTTGAAGTGAGTCTCTGGTAGACTTCATATAATCATGTCTTTAAAAAAAAATCCATCCAGCCACTCTATGCTTTTTGATCTGGGAATTCAATCCATTTATATTGAGAGTGTTTATTGATATTCTATGGACTTACTAATGTCATATCATTGTTTTCTGGCCATTTTATAGCTCCCTTGTTCCTTCTTTTCTCTCTTGCTGCCTTTCTTTGTGAACTGATAATTTTCCATAGTGGTATTCTTGGAGTACCTTCTTTGGTCATTTGTATGTCTACTGTAAATTTTTGCTTTGTGGTTACCATGAGGCTATATAAACATTTTATAGATATTAAAGTCTATTTTATGCTGATAACATCTTAATTTAATTACTCTTTTACTCCCCCCTTTATGTTTTTAATGTCACAATTTACATTTTGAAAAATATTTTGTATTCATTAACAAATTATTGTAGCTGTGGATATATTTAATACTCTTTTCCTTCAAACTTTATACTAGATTTAAGTGGTTAACACTACTATATTACAATATATTGTATTCTGAATTTTGCTACTTACTTACCTTTATCAGTGTGTTGTATATTCCCTATATTTTCATGTAACTAATATGCATCCTTTCATTTCATCTTGAAGAACTCCTTTTTAGCATTTTTTGTAACACATGTCTAGTGGTGATGAACTCTCTCAGCTTTTCTCTGGGAAAGTTTTATCTCTTCTTCATTTCTGAAGGATAACTCTGCTGGGTAAAGTATTCTTGGATGGCAGTTTTTCCTTTCAGCACTTTGAATATATTATCCTACATTCTCCAGGTCTGTACGTTTTCTGCTCAGAAATCTACTGATAGCCTTATTGTGGTCCTTTTTAAGTTACAAGCTTCTTTTATTTTGCTGCTTTTAAGATTCTCTCTTTGTATTTGATTTTTGACAATTCTTTTTTTTTTAATTTTTTAAATTAGTTTCTGCTTTATAACAAAGTGAATCAGTCATACATATACATCTGTTCCCACATCCCTTCCCTCATGCATCTCCCTCCCTCCCACCCTCCCCATCCCACCCCTCCAGGCGGTCACAAAGCACCGAGCTGATATCCCTGTGCTCTGTGGCTGCTTCCCACTATCTATCTACGTTACGTTTGGTAGTGTATATATGTCCATGCCTCTCTTTCGCTTTGTCACAGCTTACCCTTCCCCCTCCCCATATCCTCAAGTCCATTCTCAAGTAGGTCTGTGTCTTTATTCCCGTTTTGCCCCTAGGTCCTTCATGACTTTTTTTTTTTAAATTCCGTATATATGTGTTAGCATACGGTATTTGTCTTTCTCTTTCTGACTTACTTCACTCTGTATGACAGACTCTAGGTCTATCCACCTCATTACAAATAGCTCAGTTTCGTTTCTTTTTATGGCTGAGTAATATTCCATTGTATATATGTGCCACATCTTCTTTATCCATTCATCCGATGATGGACACTAAGGTTGTTTCCAGCTCCGGGCTATTGTGAATAGAGCTGCAATGAACATTTTGGTACATGTCTCTTTTGGAATTATGGTTTTCTCTGGGTATATGCCTAGTAGTGGGATTGCTGGGTCATATGGTAGTTCTATTTTTAGTATTTTAAGGAACCTCCATACTGTTCTCCATAGTGGCTGTACCAATTCACATTCCCACCAGCAGTGCAAGAGTGTTCCCTTTTTTCCACACACTCTCCAGCATTTATTGTTTCTAGATTTCTTGATGATGGCCATTCTGACTGGTGTGAGATGATATCTCATTGTAGTTTTGATTTGCATTTCTCTAATGATTAATGATGTTGAGCATTCTTTCATGTGTTTGTTGGCAGTCTGTATATCTTCTTTGGAGAAATGCCTATTTAAGTCTTCTGCCCATTTTTGGATTGGGTTGTTTGTTTTTTTGCTATTGAGCTGCATGAGCTGTTTATAAATTTTGGAGATTAATCCTTTGTCAGTTGCTTCATTTGCAAATATTTTCTCCCATTCTGAGGGTTGTCTTTTGGTCTTGTTTATGGTTTCCTTTGCTGTGCAAAAGCTTTGAAGTTTCATTAGGTCCCATTTGTTTATCTTTGTTTTTATTTCCATTTCTCTAGGAGGTGGGTCCAAAAGGATCTTGCTGTGATTTATGTCATAGAGTGTTCTACCTATGTTTTCCTCTAAGAGTTGGATAGTTTCTGGCCTTACATTTAAGTCTTTAATCCATTTTGAGCTTATTTTTGTGTATGGTGTTAGGGAATGATCTAATCTCAAACTTTTACATGTCCCTGTCCAGTTTTCCCAGCACCACTTATTGAAGAGGCTGTCCTTTCTCCACTGTACATTCCTGCCTCCTTTATCAAAGATAAGTTGGCCATATGTGCGTGGGTTTATCTCTGGGCTTTCTATCCTGATCCACTGATCTATCTTTCTGTTTTTATGCCAGTACCACACTGTCTTGATTACTGTAGGTTTGTAGTATAGTCTGAAGTCAGGGAGCCTGATTCCTCCAGCTCCGTTTTTCGTTCTCAAGATTGCTTTGGCTATTCGGGGTCTTTTGTTTTTCCAAACAAATTTTGAAATTTTTTGTTCTAGTTCTGTGAAAAATGCCAGTGGTAGTTTGATAGGGATTGCATTGAATCTGTAGATTGCTTTGAGTAGTAGAGTCATTTTCACAATATTGATTCTTCCAATCCAGGAGCATGGTATATCTCTCCATCTATTTGTATCATCTTTAATTTCTTTCATCAGTGTCTTATAATTTTCTGCATACAGGTCTTTTGTCTCCTTAGGTAGGTTTATTCCTAGATATTTTATTCTTTTTGTTGCAATGGTAAATGGGAGTGTTTTATTGATTTCATTTTCAGATTTTTCATCATTAGTGTACAGGAATGCCAGAGATTTCTGTACATTAATTTTGTATCCTGCTACTTTACCAAATTCATTGATTAGTTCTAGTAGTTTTTCGGTAGCATCTTTAGGATTCTCTATGTATAGTATCATGTCATCTGCAAACAGTGACAGCTTTACTTCTTCTTTTCCAATTTGGATTCCTTTTATTTCCTTTTCTTCTCTGATTGCTGTGGCTAAAACTTCCAAAACTATGTTGAATAAGAGTGGTGAGAGTGGGCAGCCTTGTCTTGTTCCTGATCTTAGTGGAAATGGTTTCAGTTTTTCACCATTGAGGACAATGTTGGCTGTGGGTTTGTCATATATGGCCTTTATGATGTTGAGGAAAGTTCCCTCTATGCCTACTTTCTGCAGGGTTTTTATCATAAATGGGTGTTGAATTTTGTCGAAAGCTTTCTCTGCATCTATTGAGATGATCATATGGTTTTTCTCCTTCAAGTTGTTAATATGGTGTATCACATTGATTGATTTGCATATATTGAAGAATCCTTGCATTCCTGGAATAAACCCCACTTGATCATGGTGTATGATCCTTTTAATGTGCTGTTGGATTCTGTTTGCTAGTATTTTGTTGAGGATTTTTGCATCTATGTTCATCAGGGATATTGGCCTGTAGTTTTCTTTCTTTGTGACATCCTTGCCTCGTTTTGGTATCAAGGTGATGGTGGCTTCGTAGAATGAGTTTGGGAGTGTTCCTTCCTCTGATATTGTTTGGAAGACTTTGAGAAGGATGGGTGTTAGCTCTTCTCTAAATGTTTGATAGAATTCGCCTGTGAAGCCATCTGGTCCTGGGCTTTTGTTTGATGGAAGATTTTTCATCACAGTTTCAATTTCAGTGCTTGTGATTGGTCTATTCATATTTTCTATTTCTTCCTGAGTCAGTCTTGGCAGGTTGTGCATTTCTAAGAATTTGTCCATCTCTTCCAGGTTGTCCATTTTATGGGCATAGAGTTGCTTGTAGTAATCTCTCATGATCTTTTGTATTTCTGCAGTGTCAGTTGTTACTTCTCCTTTTTCATTTCTAATTCTATTGATTTGAGTCTTCTCCCTTTTTTTCTTGATGAGTCTGGCTAATGGTTTATCAATTTTGTTTATCTTCTCAAAGAACCAGCTTTTAGTTGTATTGATCTTTGCTATCGTTTCCTTCATTTCTTTTTCATTTATTTCTGATCTGATTTTTATGATTTCTTTCCTTCTGCTAACTTTGGGGTGTTTTTGTTCTTCTTTCTCTAATTGCTTTAGGTGCAAGGTTAGGTTGTTTATTCGAGATGTTTCCTGTTTCTTAAGGTGGGATTGTATTGCTATAAACTTCCCTCTTAGAACTGCTTTTGCTGCATCCCATAGGTTTCGGGTCGTCGTGTCTCCATTGTCATTTGTTTCTAGGTATTTTTTAATTTCCCCTTTGATTTCTTCAGTGATCACTTTGTTATTAAGTAGTGTATTGTTTAGCCTCCATGTGTTTGTATTTTTTACAGCTCTTTTCCTGTAATTGATATCTAGTCTCATAGCATTGTGGTCAGAAAAGACACTTGATACAATTTCAATTTTCTTAAATTTACCAAGGCTTGATTTGTGACCCAAGATATGATCTATCCTGGAGAATGTTCGATGAGCACTTGAGAAAAATGTGTATTCTGTTGTTTTTGGATGGAATGTCCTATAAATATCAATTAAGTCCATCTTGTTTAATGTATCATTTAAAGCTTGTGTTTCCTTATTTATTTTCATTTTGGAAGATCTGTCCATTGGTGAAAGAGGGGTGTTAAAGTCCCCTACTATGATTGTGTTACTGTCGATTTCTCCTTTTATGGCTGTTAGTATTTGCCTTATGTATTGAGGTGCTCCTATGTTTGGTGCATAAATATTTACAATTGTTATATCTTCTTCTTGGATCGATCCCTTGATCATTATGTAGTGTCCTTCTTTGTCTCTTCTAGTAGTCTTTATTTTAAAGTCTATTTTGTCTGATATGAGAATTGCTACTCCAGCTTTCTTTTGATTTCCATTTGCATGGAATATCTTTTTCCATCCCCTTACTTTCAATCTGTATGTGTCTCTAGGTCTGAAGTGGGTCTCTTGTAGACAGCATATATATGGGTCTTGTTTTTGTATCCATTCAGCCAATCTGTGTCTTTTGGTGGGAGCATTTAGTCCATTTACATTTAAGGTAATTATCGATATGTATGTTCCTATTCCCATTTTCTTAATTGTTTTGGGTTCGTTATTGTAGGTCTTTTCCTTCTGTTGTGTTTCTTGCCTAAAGAAGTTCCTTTAGCATTTGTTGTAAAGCTGGTTTGGTGGTGCTGAACTCTCTCAGCTTTTGCTTGCCTGTAAACGTTTTAATTTCTCCATCAAATCTGAATGAGATCCTTGCTGAGTAGAGTAATCTTGGTTGCAGGTTTTTCTCCTTCATCACTTTAATTATGTCCTGCCACTCCCTTTTGGCTTGTAGAGTTTCTGCTGAGAGATCAGCTGTTATCCTGATGGGGATTCCCTTGTGTGTTATTTGTTGTTTTTGCCTTGCTGCTTTTAATATGATTTCTTTGTGTTTAATTTTTGACAGTTTGATTAATATGTGTCTTGGCGTATTTCTCCTTGGATTTATTCTGTATGGGACTCTCTGTGCCTCCTGGACTTGATTAACTATTTCCTTTCCCATATTAGGGAAGTTTTCAACTAGAATCTCTTCAAATATTTTCTCAGTCCCTTTCTTTTTCTCTTCTTCTTCTGGAACCCCTATAATTCGAATGTTGGTGCTTTTAATGTTGTCCCAGAGGTCTCTGAGACTGTCCTCTGTTCTTTTCATTCTTTTTTCTTTATTTTGCTCTGCAGCAGTTATTTCCACTATTTTATCTTCCACCTCACTTATCCGTTCTTCTGCCTCAGTTATTCTGCTATTGATCCCATCTAGAGTATTTTTTATTTCATGTATTGTGTTTTTAATCGATGCTTGATTCATCTTTAGTTCTTCTAGGTCCTTGTTAACTGTTTCTTGCATTTTGTCTATTCTATTTCCAAGATTTTGGATCTGGGAAATAGAATCTTGGATCATCGTTACCATTATTATTCTGAATTCTTTTTCAGGTAGACTGCCTATTACGTGTTCATTTGTTAGGTCTGGTGGTTTTTATCTTGTTCCTTCTCCTGCTGTGTGTTTTTCTGTCTTCTCATTTTGCTTATGTTACTGTGTTTGGGGTCTCCTTTTTGCAGGCTGCAGGTTCGTAGTTCCCGTTGATTTTGGTGTCTGTCCCCAGTGGCTAAGGTTGGTTTAGTGGGTTGTGTAGGCTTCCTGGTGGAAGGTACTAGTGCCTGTGTTCTGGTGAATGAGGCTGGATCTTGTCTTTCTGGTGGGCAGGTCCACGTCTGGTGGTGTGTTTTGGGGTGTCTGCGGAGTTTTTATGATTTTAGGCCACCTCTCTGCTAATGGGTGGCGTTGTGTTCCTGTCTTGCTAGTTGTTTGGCATAGGGTGTCCAGCACTGTAGCTTGCTGGTCGTTGAGTGAAGCTGGGTGCTGGTGTTGAGATGGAGATCTCTGGAAGATTTTCACCGTTTGATATTATGTGGAGCTGGGAGGTCTCTTGTGGACCAGTGTCCTGAAGTTGGCTCTCCCACCTCAGAGGCACAGCACTGACTCCTGGCTCCTCAATTTGGGATGATTTGTTGTCTATTCATGTATTCCACAGATGCAGGGTACATCAAGTTGATTGTGGAGCTTTAATCCGCTGCTTCTGTGGCTGCTGGGAGAGGTTTCCCTTTCTCTTCTTTGTTCTCACAGCTCCTGGGTCTCAGCTTTGGATTTGGCCCCGCCTCTGCGTGTAGGTCGCCGGAGGGCGTCTGTTCTTCGCTCAGACAGGACAGGGTTAAAGGAGCAGCCTCTTCGGGGACTCTGGCTCACTCAGGCTGGGCGGGAGGGAGGGGCACGGAGTGCGGGGCGAGCCTGCAGCGGCAGAGTTCGGCGTGACGTTGCACCAGCCCGAGGCGCGCCGTGCGTTCTCCCAGGGAAGCCGCCCCTGGACCCCGGCAGTGGCGGGCTGCACAGGCTCCCGGAAGGGCGGTGTGGACAGTGACCTGCGCTCGCACACAGGCTTCTTGGTGGCGGCAGCAGCAGCCCCAGCGTCCCACGCCCGTCACTGGGCTCCGCGCTTTCAGTCGTGACTCGCGCCCGTCTGTGGAGCCCCTTTAAGCAGCGCTCTTAATCCCCTCTCCTCACGCACCAGGAAACCAAGAGGGAAGAAAAAGTCTCTTGCCTCTTCGGCAGCTCCAGAGTTTTCCCGGACTCCCTGCCGGCTAGCTGTGGCACATTAGCCCCCTTCAGGCTGAGTTCTCGCCGCCAGCCCCAGTCCTTTCCCTGCGCTCTGACCGAAGCCCGAGCCTCAGCTTCCAGCGCCGCCCGCCCTGGCGGGCGACCAGACAAGCCTCTCGGTCGGGTGAGTGCCGCTCGGCACCGATCCTCTGTGCGGGAATCTTTCCGCTTTGCCCTACCCAGGTATGTGGGGAGTTTCTTGCCTTTTGGGAAGTCTGGGGTCTTCTGCCAGCATTCAGTAGGTGTTCTGTAGGAGTTGTTCCACGTGTAGCTGTATTTCTGGTGTATCCGTGGGGAGGAAGGTGATCTCCGTGTCTTACTCTTCCGCCATCTTACCCGGAAGCGACAATTCTTATTTGAATGTTTCTTAGAGAGGATCTCTAAGTTGATTTCATTTGTTGACCTATGAGCTTCTTGAACTTGGGTGTCTAATTTTCTCCTCAGATTTGGGAAGTTCTCAGCCATTATTTCATTAGATAATCTTTCTGTGCTCCCAGGCCTCTATTCTGGATGTCCAACAATTCTCAAATTCTTTGTATACCATAGTTCATATAGGTTTTGTTTAATTTTTTTCATTCTTATTCCTTTGTTCTCCTCTGGCTGGATAATTTCAATGTTTCTATCCTCTAAATCATAGATTCTTTCTTCTGCTTCATCCATTATGATGTTGATCCTCTCTATTGCATTTTTTTTATTGCTTAGATGGGAAAATCCTTTTTTTCTTCCACTTTTATTAAGATATAATTGCCATACAGTACTGTAAAAGTCTGTGTGCAGCATAATGACTTGATTAACATACATCATGAAATGATTATCACAGTAAGTTTAGTGAAAAGCTATCATTTCATATAGATAAAAATTCAAGAAATAGAAAATAATTTCCTTGTGATGAGGGCTCTTAGGATAACAACTGTCATATCTCACATAAAACAGTGTTAATTATATTTATCATGTTGTACATTGCATCCCTAAGAATTATTTATCTTATAACTGGAAGTCTGTACCTTTTGCCCACCTTCCTCTAGTTCCCCCTCCCCTACCACCCTCTCTGTTGCATTTTTCATTTCATTCATTGTATTCTTCAGCTTCAAAATTTCTATTCGGTTCTTTTTTATGATTTCTATCTTTTTGTTAAACATCTCATTTTCTGCATGTATTGTTTTCCTGTTTTTGTTAGCTACTTGAGTTTTGTTAAACAGTTATTTTAAATTCTTTATCAGGTAAATTCCATATATCTATGTCTTTCAGATTGATTACTAGAGGATTATTGTGATCCTTTGGCATGTCATGTTTCCTTAATTTTTTTATGTTTCTCGAAATCTTGCATTGCTGGCTTTGCATTTGAAGTAGTAGTCACCTCCCTCCTAATCTTTACTAACAGCCTTTTGGGAGGGAAATTCCTTCCATCAATCTTGCCAGAGATTCTGAGGCTTTCTCAGTTGTTTTATGGATACACCTGTTCCACTTTTCTTGCTCCCTTTGTTGTAGAATTCTTTAGCTAGTATGTCTTCTGTTGATCCTACAATACAACAGACCAGGTGCTGATGGCCTCCTTTTCTTTTCCCTCAGGTGGTGCTAGAGTTCAAGTCTGTGGTGTCTCCCTGGCCTGCAGATCCAGGCCGGCTTTCTGCACTTGTTCACTAGCCATCTGTCAAATCTCTCTGACCACCACTGCTGGGAGTGGGTACAGGGAGCCAGCCATGATGTGGATGTGTGGGCAAGATGTGCAGAGAGCCATTTAGGGGGCTCTGCAAATGAAGCATCCCCAGTGGCCTGTGAGCAGAGTCCTGATGGAATCCATGACACAGTTGGTAGTATCCACATCCATTTAATACCCTCCTAGAGCCTTTCTGTCACTCTCTCAGCTTCTTTCTGCCCCCAGTAATCCAGCTCATGGTTCAGTACTCTGGATGAGGCAAGAGAAATGGGCTTATCTGGCAGTGTCCTGCACAGCTGGAGAAGTCAGCTGCTCACTCACACTCTGTCCTTTCCCTTCATGGGAGAAATCATGGGGTAATAAGTTTTCTCTTGGTCCTGAGCTGTGCTGCCTTGGAGGGGTGATGCAGGTAAAATCAAACTGTTTCTCCTACCTACTCCAGTGCAATAGAATAGTATTTCTTTTCCTCAGTGGTGTGCTGGAACTTCTCTGCTGAAACACCTGTACTTCCACAAAGGCTCTTTCGTCTGTGGGTGATTGTCTAAAACAGTGTTATCCAGAGGCTCCTGGACCATGGCTGAGAGGGGTTAGAGTCAGTTCAGGGGCCACTGCAGAATCTCCAGTGGGAGCCAAGTTCTGTATGCTTATACAGGGAGAGGAAGGGGAGCCTTGGCATATGGCACTGAATCCACAACTCCCACAAGGGGGGACAGGATAAGGGATGTCTTATTCAGGCATGATGCTCCACAGAGTAGGAGTCATTACCAATTGTTTAAATTGTGATCATGTTGGAGTTTGAGATTTGCAAATTCCCTGTTAGTGAATATATTTTGCCAGATCTCTGATCCTTGCTGCTAACTTGTCAGGTAGTTTTCCTCAGCTGTTAAATACCAAATATCTAAGGTGTTTCACACATTTTAAAAAGTCTCTAGAGAGGGTCAAATGTCTACAATATTACTTAGTTATGAGCACAGAAGCTGTGTAATCTTTTTTAAAAAACAGCATTTGCAGAAATGTGAAAGTATGGCAATATATTTTTATCTCCACATAAAAACAACTTGCCATGATGATCTGAAAGAGTTTAGAGCAAAATTTTTATTATACTTTTTAAAATATTTAATATTAAACTTAAATGTATATCCCTAAAACCATTTTTCCAAATTAATATTTTGTAATTCAGGTTGCTCAGGGATTCATTATGTATTAGATCTTGGTTGCCCTGAGTTTATATAGAAGTCAATGTATTCAGTGAAGCATTTGTTCAAACAGAGCTTGAATATTTCATGTGCTTAAAAAATGTCCATTCCTAATTTGAGGATTCTCCTAGATTTAGAGTCTAATGTACCATTCTTGTAGTGGCACAATTCTCTTGTATTAACTCACAAATGAGATATTTGGGGCAATCCATCCACTAGACAGCTTTGTTGACTTTAACCAAATAATCTCAAAGCATTTTTGTATGCCATGCGTAAGAAATAAATAGTACTTAAGAAGAAATGATAACTAATTATATAGGTAGGTGGGTGTGTGGATAGATGGACGAATGGATGGATATAGAGATAGCATCACAACTTTGGCTCATGTTTTAGTTTTTCTGTGAAATATTTCCACTTCTATGAGAATTCCAGAGAA
Source organism: Mesoplodon bidens (assembly GCF_964165515.1). Taxonomy (NCBI): domain Eukaryota; kingdom Metazoa; phylum Chordata; class Mammalia; order Artiodactyla; family Ziphiidae; genus Mesoplodon; species Mesoplodon bidens. The sequence continues at coordinate 59,228,158 of NC_138172.1, read as the reverse complement.
GCCCTCTGGCTAAAGATAATTTTGAAGCATGGGCTGCTCTGTTATTCTAAAAATATATTGCCCTACTTTGCTAAAGGCATAGAATCTGCTGATTTTTCTGGTGGACAGTCATTCTTGTTTGTCACCACAAAGTAGTTCTATATGAGTGAGATAAAATTCACAGGAAGCTTACAAAATAATTTAGCACCTTGTTACGTTTTGCTATCATCCTTTCATTATATAATTCCTTTCATTTTTGGAAAGGACCATTGTGTCAGACATGGAGTTGATTTTATTACCTTTTTCTGTTTAAATTCCTGCCTTCTATTTAAGTTCCTCTCCTCCTCATGGGGACTCAGTGAACAGATCTGCTGATGTATAAATCCCAGTGGAGACGCCCTGTTTATTTAGTGTTGCCTGAATCTTTTGTGTCCAAAGGGTTTCTTCTGGTTCTATTGCACCACTGTGATATTTTAATATTCTTAGGTAGAGATAGAGATGACTCAAGCCACAAAAATAATCAAACATACAGTCACATTATTTGACCCATCAAAGTTTCTATAATTTATTTCTCCCATTATGGGGAAATCTATCAGATTTGGGAAATATAGAGTTTTTTCCCCAATACTGTGAAGAAATATGGAAGTGTAAATGCCAAAACTTGGTAGTGCTGGCTCAGTTTTGACTAAAGGTTCTCACATTTATAATCATGATACAATATATGAGATGAGATTTAAAGTGAATAATAGATATTTTCTAAGTAATATTTCTTTTTTTCTATCGAGGCAACTAGCCTTTATTACTCCACAGGTTTAAACTGTATACTTAATTATTCACATGGCAATTATAAAATAATTTCTGATAAATCAGTGCCTCTCAAAGTATGATTCCTGGACCAGCAACATCAGCTTCATCTAGAAATGTATTAGAAATGCAAATACCCTATAAACTCAGGCCTCCAAAGTCGGAATCTCCGTGGTTGATCTCCAGAGCTCTGTTTATGAACAAACTCTCCAGTTGAGAACCACTGTAATAAATCATCTAATTTACCAAAGGAAAATTAGGTATGATATCTGAAGTGTCTAAATTTCTTAAGCACACTGTCCAATTTCACAGAATACTTGTTGGACCTCACCATTAAATGATTTTATGTAAGTTATACCATGACAGAGGCAACACATAGAACAGACATTCAAAAATATTTAATGAATGAATGAACTAATTCTATGCAGACCTAGTTCATGTAGGTTTGATAGTAGTATATTAATTTCAGAATCCAAAGAAAGATCCAATATTCTGCATATTTAAATGCTATTATCTATATATAAAGGAAGTGTTCATACATTACACATTTTTTACTAAAATGGCAATAAACATAGATCTGTCTGTAAATTCTAGGTGTGTAAATAGATACTTTAACTTCTAAAAGAATCATAAAATATCCACAAATTATACTGTATGAAAATACAATAGAATTAAATTGCATCAGCTGATCTGATCCTGAACTTGGTCTTCCCAAGTTGTAAGCAATTGCTACAGTTCTTTAGCATCACAGAAGAAGTAAACACTTACTTCTTATATTTAATGGCATTATTATAAAGATATACTATATTAGAAGCAAGTTCTAAATTTTATCATACAAATATTAGTTCAGGGCTTCCCTGGTGGCGCAGTGGTTGAGAGTCTGCCTGCCGATGCAGGGGACATGGGTTCGTGCCCCGGTCCGGGAGGATCCCACATGCCGCGGAGCGGCTGGGCCCGTGAGCCGTGGCCGCTGAGCCTGCGCGTCCGGAGCCTGTGCTCCGCAACGGGAGAGGCCACAACAGTGAGAGGCCCACATACCGCAAAAAAAAAAAAAAAAAAAAAAAAAAAAAAAATATTAGTTCAGTCAGCTGTTAAAATTTGCTTTACATTTTTCTTTTTTCTTTTTAACAGTTTTATTGAGGTAAAATTGACACACCTACAATAAACTGTACATGTATAACATGTACAACTTGTTCAGTTTTTACATATGTATACACCAGTGAAACCATCACTAAAATCAAGATAATGACCTTCAACCCCCACATTCTCTTGTCCATAACATTCCACTGTGGCCCTTCACTCCCACCCCTCACTGCTCACTTTGTCTGTAGGCAACTCCTGTTCTGTTTTCAGTTGCTCTACATTAGTTAGCACATCCTCAAAGTGTATATACATGGAATCATACAGTATGTGAACTTTGGGGTGGGAAGTCTTCTTTTTGACTTCTTTCACTCAAAATAATTATTTTGAAATTCACCTATAGCCAGGTTTGGCTATTACAAATACAGCTGCTTTGAACATTAGTGTGCAATCTTTGTATGGGCACAGACATTGATTTCTTTAGGGTAATTAAGATTTGAATGTCTGGGTTGTATGGAAGCTATACGTTGGCATTTTAAGAAACCATTAAATTATTTTCCAGAGTGATTGTATCATTTTATATTTCCATCAACAGTATACAGGAGTTCCTCCACATCATCACCAACACTTGGTATGGTCATTCCTTTTAATTTTAACCATTCTACTCAGTGAATAGTAGTATCACACTGTGGTTTTAGTTTACAATTCCACAGTGACTGATGATATAGAACATCTTTTCACATGCTAATTTGTCATCTGTATATCTTTTATTTATTTATTTATTTATTTTTTATTTTTTTCCTTTTTTGCGGTACGCGGGCCTCTCACTGTTGTGGCCTCTCCCGTTGCGGAGCACAGGCTCCAGACGCGCAGGCTCAGCGGCCGTGGCTCACGGGCCCAGCCGCTCCGCGGCATGTGGGATCTTCCCGGACCGGGGCGCGAACCCACGTCCCCTGCATCGGCAGGCGGACTCTCAACCACTGCGCCACCAGGGAAGCCCCTGTATATCTTTTAGATGGCCATCTGTTCAGAATTTTTTCCTGTTATTTAACTTGTATTGCTTTCTTATTATTGAATATTGAACTTTCTTTACATATACTGTATATAAATTCTTTATTATATATATATGTTTTGAATATATTTTCTCTCAGTCTCTGACTTATCTTTTTATCCTCTTACATTAATTTCTTCTGAAGAGCAGAAATTTTAATTTTGATGAAATCTAATTTAACTATGAATCAATGTTTTGTTTTGGTTTTATATCTAAGAAATATTTTCTTAACCCAAGGTCACAGATTTTCTCATTATGTTTTCCTCTAAAAGTTTTAAAGTCTTAAGTTTAACATCAGGTATATGATCCATTTTTAGTTAATTCCTATGTGTGATGTAAAGTTTAGATAGAAATTCTATTTTTCTTCTCTTTTCCTTTCTTCCTTTCTCCCTCACTTCCCTCCTCCTTAATTTCCTCCCCCCTCCTTCCCTCCATTTTTTTTTGCAAATAGATATCAAATGTTTCCAGCACCTTTTGCTGAAAAGACTATCCTTGCTCCACTAAATTGACCTTAAACCTTTTTGAAAAAGCTGTTGTCTATATATGTGTAGATTTGTTCCTAAATTCTCTATTTTGTTCTCCTGATTTGTCTATCTTGGCATCTTTATCATAAGCCTCAGAATAAATCGTCTTTTCCATCTGACTTTATTCTTCTTTTTCAAAGTTGTTTTGGATATTCCAGTTCCTTTGAGTTTCCAGAAAAAAAAAAAAAAAAGCTTGCTGGGGTTTTGATTGGGAGTATGTTGAATCTGTAGATGAATGTAGATGATATAGATTTGGGAAAATTGACATCTTAAAAATATTGGGTCTTCTGAGTTGTGAACACAATACATTTTTCCATTTATGTAAACCTTCTTTATTTTTCCTCAGCAATATTTTGTAGTTCTCTATGTATTTTGTCAAATTTACATCTTAGTATTTTTTTTGGATGCAATTTTAAGTGGTATTTTTAATTTCAGTTTTCTATTGTTCATTGCCACTATATAAATGCAAATTTTTGTATAATGATCTTAAATCCTGTAACCTTGCTAATCTCACCTATTGGTAGCTATTTTATAGATTCCATTGGATTTTCTACACAATTGGTCATATCATCTCTGTATAAAAAAAATTACTTCTGTTTTCAAATCTGAATGTCTTTCTTTTTATTAACCTGATCTCACTGGCTAGAACCTCCAGGGCAAGACAGAGTAGAAGTGGTGAAATCAGACATCCTGTACATTGCCTCTTACTCCACTAAGTGCTATATTAGCTGTAGAATTTTGGAAGATTCCCTTTAGACGACTGAGGAATTTTCTCCTCTTCCTAGTTTGGTGATCATTATTTTACCAGGAATGGATGTTGGATTTACTCAAATATTTTTTCATCTTGATGAGATGATTGGAATGATTACGTAGTTTCTCTTTTTTAGATTATTACTATGATTAATTACATTGATTCATTTTCAAATGTTAAAACAACCTTGCATTTCTGGTGTAAAAAGCCCTTAGCTATTTTTAAAAATATATTGTTGGTTCCTATTAACTAAAATATTGTTTACAAGTTTTGAATTTATGTTCATGAGACATATTGATCTGAGTTTTCTTATAATATTGTTGTCTATTTATGGGATCAGGGTAATACTGGCCTGATGGAATGAGTTGGAAATATTTTTGCCCTTCTTCAGTTTTCTGGAAGAGTTTGTGTATAATCAGTATTACCTCCTCCATTGAGAGAATTCTCCAGTGAAGCCATCTTGACTTGGGGTTTTATTTTTTAGAAAAAAATTTTAGCTAAAAATATTTTTCTTCGGTTGATACAGGACAATACAAATTATCATGTTCTTCTTGATGAGATTATTTTAAAGGAATTTGTCCATTTCTTCTACATTGTCTAATTTATAGGCATAGCATTGTTTATAATATTTCTTTATTTTCCTTTAAATATCTCTAGATTCTGTAATGATGTCACTTCTTTTATTCCTTCAATTTATAATTTGTACCTACTTCCTTTTTCCTGACCAGTGTATCTGTAGTTTTATCACTTTTATTGATCTTCAAACAGAACCACATCTTTGTTTCATTGATTTTTTTTCTATTATTATGATATTTTCCTTTTTATTTTATTTAATTCCACTCTGACTTTTTACCTGCTGTTTACTTTGGGTGTAATTTGTTCTTTTTCCACTTTCTTAAGCTGAAACCTGAGGTTGTTGCTTTGAGACCTTTCTGTTTTACTATAGTCACATACTGACATCACTTCCCCTGAAGGGTTGCTTTGGTGAGACCCCACAGATCTAGATTTGTTGAGTTTTTATTTTCATTTCATTTAGTTAGGAACACTTTCTTTTTTCTCTTTGGATTATATTTTGACCCATATGTTATATTGAAGTGTGTTATTTATTTTTCAAATATTGGGGATAATCAAAATGTCTTTCTGTTACTGATACACAGTTTAATTCCATTGTGGTTAGAGAACATACTTTGAATGACTTGAATAATTTTAAGTTTAATGAGACTTGAAAAATGGTCACACCACGGTCTATCTTGGTAAATTTTCCATGTATACTTGGAAAGAATATGTACTGTTGTTGGATAGAGTGTTCTAAAGACGTCAGTTAGGTTGAAGTGGTTGATAGCTTTGTTAAAGTCTTCTAGTTTCTTACTGATTTTTGAACCATTAGTATTTTTGTCTAAACAATCAATTGTCTTTAAAAGTGATTTAAATAATAAAGATCTTCTGTATTTTCCCACATGGATATGATCCCCAGTGCTTCTCATTTCTTTATGTAGACCTATATTTCCCTATGGTACCATTTTTCTTTTGCGTGGAGGCCATCCTTTATAGCTCTGGTAATATCAACATTTCTGTTGATGAAAATTTTCAGTATGTCAGAAATGACTTTATTTCACCTACATTCTTAGGAAATACTTCACTTTGTATAGAATTCTAGGTTGTCAGTTTTGTTTTTATTCAGGACTTTGAAAGTCTTCTTTCATTTTCTCCTCACTTGATGTATTTCTGATGAGAAATGTGCTGTTATCCTTATTGTTTGTTCCAACATTTTTTAATTGTCTGACTGCTTTAAAATTTTCTCTTTATCGCTGGTTTGAGCAATTCAGTTTTTTTTTTTTTTGTAACTTGGTGTAGTTTTCTCCATGTTACTGGTGTTTAGTGGGCAATGAACTTCTTGCCTTTTGGGCTTATACTTTTAACAGATTTGGAAAAATAATACCTTCAATTTTTTTTTTTTTTTTGTCCACCTTAGGTACTTCAGTTACATAAATATTTGGGCTCTTGAAGTTATCTCATAGTTCACTGATACTCTTTTAATTTATTTTTAATTTTATTCTTGCTGTGTTTCATTTTACATACAGAAGCCCTACCTTATCTGCCAGGGGAAAACATTCCAAGATGCCCTGTGGATGCCTGAAACTGCATAGGTACATACATACCTATGATACAGTTTAATTTATAAATTAGACATAGTAAGAGATTAACAACAAAAACTATAATAAAATAGAACAGTTATAAAAATATGCTGTAATGAAAGTTATGTGAGGGTGGTATCTCTCTCAAAAATCTTTTGTACATATTTAAGACCTTTTCCATCTTAATTTAAGCACTTATTCACTGTGGCCATAACTTTTGCAGTTTGATGTATGAAAGCAAAAATAGCATGAATTATTTTTCCTTCTTCACAATTTCACAGATAGAAGATTCGTTCTTACTGTAGATCTTAGCAACTTTATTGTATGACCATTTTTTTTTTCCTTACTAAGTTGATTTTCACCTTTTCACTTAAAGGAAGTACTTTAAGGCTTCTCTGGAATATTTGGATTGCCAGCTTCACTACTCTTGTGCTTTGGGGTCATTATTAAGTAAAATAAGTGTTATTTGAACACAAGCACTGCAGTGTCATGACAGTCAATCTGATAACCAAGATGACTACTAAGTAATTAAAGGGTAGGTAGTGTATACAGCTTGGCTATGCTGGACAAAGAGATGATTCACATCGTGGGTAGGATGGAGTAATTACACTACTCAGAGTGGCATGCAATTTAATGCTTATGAATTGTTTATTTCTGTAATTTTATGTTTAATTTTCAGACTGCATTTGACTGCAGGTAACTGAAACTAGGGAAAGTGAAACCGTGAAAAATGGAGGATTACTGTCATTTCTATTGCTATATCTTCAAGTTCACTAATTTCTTGCTCTGCAGTGTTTAATCTGTCACTCATCCCATCCAGTGTATTTTTCATCCCAGGTATTTTAGCTTTCATCTCTCGAAGTTCTTTGGGTCTTCTTAAAATCCTCTATATCTAAATATTTGAACATGAGGAGTAACTGTTTTCATGTCCTTGTCTGTTGATTCCATCATCTGTATTAATATTGGGTCCATTTCATTTGATTGATAGTTCTCCTCATAATAGATCATGCTTTCTTGTTTCTTTGCATGCTTGGTAATTTTTGGTTGGATGACAGATTATAAATTTAATTTTGTTGGGTTTTGGATATTTTTGTATTGCTATAAATATCCTGGAGCTTTTTTTCTGAGCTGCAGTTGAGCTATTTGGAGACAGTCTGATTCTTTCAGGTTTTGCTTTAATGGTGTGTCTTAGAGCAGTGCTCAGTTTAGGGCTATTCTCCACTGCTGAGGCACAATCTTCCTGGGTACTATATCCAATACATGTGAATTTTTAGTTTTTCCAAGCTGACTCATGGCAACAAGCACTATTCCCAGCCCCGTGCCACTGTTGGGCACTGTTCCCTTTAATCCTTTCAGGTGTTTGTTTTCCTCACCTTAGGTGGTTTCCTGGCATTCATTTGTTAATCAGTATTATGCTGAATCTTGAGCAGATGCTCTGCAGAGCTTAATGTTCTCTTGTGGTACAGGTTTCTCTTCTCCAGCACTCTCCTGTGAATTCTAGCTGCTTTGGTCTCCATGGACTCTCAGCTTTGTCTCTTACACTCAGGGAATGCATTACATTCTGCCTGGATTCCCTTCTTACCACACTCCCTAAGAACCTGGCAAGCAGTAAACTGGGAAATACTTGGGCTTCACCTAATTTATTTACTATTTCTCAGGGATCTTTCCTTTATTACCTGATAAATGATATCTTAAAAATTGTTGTTTTTCCCCCTTCATATATTTTTTCTAATTTATTTTTGGTAGTTTCAGTCAGGAGAGTAAATCCAATCCTGGTTTCTCTGTCTCATTGGAACTTGAAAAGCCATCTTCTTCAACTCTAATTTTTCATGGGGCTTTCCCATCTAAAATTATCTTGTTCAGTATGCAAGAAAACTCCTATCTGAGACACCAAAATCTGTATAGCATTTTCATTTGCATAGCTCATTTTGATGTATCTTATATTACGCAACAGCTCAAAGTTTGCCCAGTTTTACTGGTTTAAGTTGACCTGACATGGCATATTTCAAAATTACATTTCTTTCAATGGTTGGCAGTAAGTAGTTTTGTTTTTTTTTCTCATAGAAGACTAGAAACTATTATTAGTAGTTTATCTTTGTGTACAATCTCATTAAATTATACTAGAAAAGTTTAAAATTATTGGCTGAATAAATTTAGTTCAAATGGGCAAGTGTTATTTTGCACTTGTGTTATCTCTGCATTTGTGTTTGGTTGTTATTCTGTTAACTGATATCTTTATATTACTATTTGTTTCAATTATTTTATTTATTTTGGAAACATTTGAAGCAAACCAATATATACTTATTTTTAAATAATCTATTGTTTAATGATGTAATGTCTAAAAATAAAAATTAAATAGGAACATATATATAACATATTAACCACTCAATTATAGGTATTTAAATATTGCAATGGGTTTTGGAGAATCCCTTTAATTATATTCAAAGTTTATGGATTTATTAATTGATAAGGTTAAAGGATCCTACATTTTTAGGACCTATTAAAGAATTACTATTAGAACATAGTGCTTTACTATTATTTTTTAAACGTAATTAGAAAATTCAGTGTAGGCAAACATTAGATTTAGTCATTTTAATGTTGCTGAGAACCTGGGACAATGACATCACTAGTGCATTTGCTCGTATTTCAGGCCTTTTGGACTCAGGGAAAACGTTCCATTAATATGAGTAAACATCATGGCAGGGTTGTAATGCTTGTGTGTGCCTTTGAGGAGTGTAAGAACATCAAGTTATATCAATATGATTGTTTCTTTGACTTTTTAAAGATGCGTGGAATAAAAAATAATACAGAAGCAAAAAAGAAAAGCCATGTGGCCCCTGCATTGAGTTTTAGGTCCTTAATGCATGAAATGTATGGATTTTTTATACATTTTTATGTATGAAAATGAACATCCCCTCAGTTAATATGTCCAAAACTGAATTCACGATCTTCTACTCAACCCCAAAATTACCTTTACTCTTTATTCTTACATTTGCTCAGCCTGGAACAACTTTGATCACTCTTTCTCTCACATCCGACATTGGTCAGTCCAGAAATCCCACTAGCTCTACCTTTAGTCCACATGAGGAATCTGACCGTTTCCCCACGGCAACCAGCCTTGTCTGAACTCTGCTCCTCGTCAGGATTCTTGCAGTGGTCTCTTAATTCATCTCCTTGCTCTTTTCCTGTACATCTACTTCTATTCACAACACAACAGTCAAAGTGATCTTTTAGAGTGGAATGTTTCTTTCCTCTGCTCAAAACCTGCAGAATTCTCTGATTCACTTCATAAAAGCCCAAGACTTCACAACTGCCTAGAAAGCCCGTGTAGTCTGCTTCAGGTTCACTCTCTTCCTCTGAGTCCATTACCTTGCAAGGCATGAGCTTGTTGGCATTTTGTAGTATTACCTGAACTGGTCATTGAATCTGGGTAGGGTGATAACTTTTAGGACAGGATTATATTAGGTATAAATTTGATGATTTTTATTGTGGGAACTTAGGTTTTCATACCTTGTATGTTTTATTTTTCCTACATTATAAATAAAAATCAACTTCCTGATCAACTACCTGAAACTTTCAAGCTCAAGGCCACATTATGAATGAGCTATAGTTCTCTTTTTGCTGAAAAAAATGATTTTTAAATCCATACTCTTCCAGGCACTAGAGATAGATTTTCTGCCTGTGAGCTTATTAGAAGACTGCTCTGAGTGGTACGTCCCCATCCTCATCAATATGTTAGTCTTTTTAAAAAAACTACAGCTGTGACACAATCGCCTTCATCTGTTTCTTTAGAGGACAAATATTTATTTTCCACCTGTTATGCAACAGAGGTAGAAGGCTGGGTGAGCAAAATAAAATTCATGCCCTCAGATATTTTATAATCTTATAGGTGATAATGACAGTAGTCAAATTGTTATAGAAATATTTAATTATAGGGGGTTTGATGGATTGTATCACCAGGACCTAGTCTCATCTAGAAAGTCAGATAGAACTGTGGGAAAGTGAGATTTGAACTGAGGTCTGAAATGTGAGAATGATATAAGCCTGCAAAGCCTAGGAGGGTTGAGGTGGCCAGATAGAAACAGCAGTGGGGGTTCTGAAACAAGAAGGTGCGTGGGAACTGGACAATGGCTGGTGTAGCTGGAGAGCAAAGAGCAGTGAACGGCGAGAGGTTAGAGACAGATGAGGGGGACTGTGGGCCTCATAGGTGGGATTAAGGATTGAAGTCTCCATTCTTATCATACCTTTAGAGATTTTTAGTAGGGGAATGATATTTATTCTTTAAAAGGTAGTCACACTGAAAGCCATGTGTGCTACACATTTTAAAAGGGAGAGAATGAACTTGATAAAACTGGCTAGCAGGCCGATCCAGTTTGCCAGGAAGAGATGGTGGTTCTTGGGTTAGGGCAGTGACAGTGGAGATGGATAAATGTGAAAGGAGGTTAGAAGTATGCAAGAGAAAAAATCAGCAGGATTGAATACTGCTGCAAAATAGATATTTCAGGAAGGATTTGTAGGTTTGGACCTTCACAACTACATGGTATGTGGGGTGTAAGGCATTTTACTGCATTATGGATTATTGGAAAAGAAGCATTTTCAGCTGCTTATGAGTTCTGGTTTAGATATGCTGAATTTAGACTCTTGAAAATGAAAGTTGGAGATGGCCATTGGAAAATGGAAATTCATACCTGGAGTTAAGAATAGAAGACTCTACTGAAAATGTAAATTTGTGGTCATCAGCACATAGATGGTAATTAAAAAATCATTGACATAGACAAAATGACCTGTTATTGAGTATTTTCACTCAATAGAATGAAGAATATCCAGACTAATGGTTTATTCTGTTTTAAATATGAAAATTCTCTAAACTGCCCTTCCTCCAAATTCTGAGCTTGTTGTATTAATTCATATTCCATTTTATGAGTGTAAACTTCTTTCAAAGTTTTGTAAATCTGGCCTTTTGAGATAATATCCTATGTGAGGAACAGGCAAGCACTGAACATGTCTGTTCTGTTATTGATGGTATAATACTCATGATGGCCCTGAGGAGGAGTCTTTTAGGAAAAGTATACACTTGTTTGTGATATTCACTAACTTTTCTTAGGCTTTTAAAAGGTATTGAAGCAAGAATTAATATTTGACTCTGTGGAAACTTAATATAAGCCTTTGTTTTTCTAGAATTTTAAATAATAATTCTCTTAACATCATGATCTGTACGAAGAGTTTTGTTTTGTTTTGGTGTGGAGGAAGGAGGAGTAGTGCAGATGAAATTATAATTTTCAGATGGGCAAAGCAGAAGTGTTTAGCTTATCTTCTTTTGAATTTGAACTTTAATGACTGGACTCTGTTTCTGATGATTTGAACAGGTACACTTTCTCCCCCTACCACACCCAATACCCACATACACTACATACACTGTAGATACCAGATACATATTGATTTTCTTGTATTCCTATATCTCTGTTGTTTTGTTGACAGAAATTTAGTAGGGACCTTAAGAGAAAATTGTATAATTGGCCCAATTCTCTCCTGGAAGAAAGAGTCATGTAAACATAATTTTTCCGTTTATTTCTCCTCATCATCCATGGTGATGGCTGGGGTACCTTGGAGAAAACCAGGGCTCTATGGCCTAGAATTTCAGAGTGTCAGTTGTGGTATTGAAATGTAGAATTTACTTTCTTTCTCCATCAACTTCCATATAGAAGTTAGCTGGTCATCTCTTCAGACTTGGGTCCTTATCAGTGTATCCATTTTTCTGTCTTTAAATAAGAGAATATGAGTTTATTCTCAGCTTTAAAAAATGTGGATCTGCCCTTAGAAACCTAGACTACTTGAATTCCAGGGTGTTGTCAGATAGTAAAACCTCAAACTTATTGATATTTAATGACTATTGAAAGCTTAGATGGGAGGAATGGTGTTTATAGAGAATTCCCTAAAGCTTATCCATTCATGTAGAAACTCCGACTCTCCAAATCGTGCCTTCAATCCTTTCAAAATTAACCTGGCTGATGGTCCAAGGTGGTTTTATCTAAACTAATACCTGAATGAAAACCAGAGGGAGGAAAGTGGGCATTCTTCATTTTATCCTTATCCAGCATTCATATGCCTTACATATTAACTGTTAATTGGTCCTAAAAGTAGAATTTCTCTTTCTGAAATGGAAATTAATGATTGTCTTGCCCTTCCAATGCATTTTTCACTTTTGCTTATAAATTACAGTCAGAGAAGAGTGATTAAGATAAAGGTCATTTATAAATTCATATCTGTTCCAGAGAAAGAAAGTTTTAGGAAAAAACGTAACAAGAGAAGCATAATTGAAATGTAATATTATGTTCCCTTGAATCAGGTAGATAATTTTTTTAATTAACAAACTTTATGTTTTAGAACAATTTTAGCTCACAGTAAAACTGAACAGAAAGTACAGATAATTCCTCTGTACACCATGTCAGGTAAGCATTCTTGATTAGCATGAAATATCTGTTTTTTCCCATGGGCAGAAGCCAGAGGGGAAATAAAACAAAATAAATAACATACGTTGGTTCTTACCACACCAACTTTATAGGAAACTTTAGTATCTAGTGAAGTTGCTTTGTGTAACATTTTGACTCAGTCATGACCATACTTTCCAATGTCAGTGAGATGAAATAAAACACTGGAAGCTGATCACCTATTTGGAGATGTTTAATTTCCTTTAAATTATTATCTATTTCCAGGTTGTGTTCATCAAATCATTCTCAACAATATGATTCTACAGCCCTTTTTGTGGTTACAAATGCCATTTGGGTGAGTTATGCAGTGAGGTGTCAGGGGCCAAACCCCAAATCCATTGAGTCTGACCTGTGGGGAATGAACAAGGCAGCCTCAGGTCCCGGGAGCAGTACAGGACTGTTGGAATCAGAGAGACCCCCACAAAAAAGAAAACAAACAAATGAAAAGCAAAAAGCCCTGGAGAACACAGGAAGCAAGACTTTAGGAATGTGTGATTGGACGTGACCTGACGGCAGCAACCACAGGCCTTGCCATCAAGGAGGGTAATTTGATACTGTCTTTGCAGTGGGCTCTCTACACAACTTACCCCCTGCACATACCTGGGGCTTCTTGATTTACTGAGATTTCATTAATCCAGAACCTAGATAACAGTTATAATTTATATGCAGTGTGCATTGGAAAGCACTGTTCTTAATTTTTTACATCTAATCCTCATAACAAACCACAGTGTTATTATTAACCTTGAGCTCTGGGTGAAGAAATGGCTGTGTGTGTGTGTGTGTGTGTTGGGGGCATACGTGATTTGTTCAAGGACTAAAGAAGCAGAGTTAGAATTGGACCCAAGTCATCTGGCTCCAGCATGTGTAATTTTCACCTCTGTACTCTGAGATGATGTGTAAATCTTGGTACTTTTTCTGATGAAAAATTAGTATCAATTATTAATTGGTAATTCTGACAGCTGACTTGCAACCATGTATTGCAATCATGTGGGCTATTAAGTACTTTTAGAAAGACATAGTATGCTGGAAATAAAATGAAAAATGTCAACAACTTCTATTACCATGGAATGAGTGACTTATCTAAGTAAATTAATTTGATAACTTTCTATTAAATGTTGAGGGAATTACACTTTCAAATTCTATTACTTTTATTTCTCTTTTGAGTAGCAGCAAGGTGATTAAATAATTATTGATGTTTCATGTTAAAATTATTAGAAAAATTATAATTCTTTATGTATGTTATACAACCTAACTAAAAAGTGTAGAGTGTTATGATACAATTACATGATTAGCATCTATGTGTATGAACTCAGTGACCGCTGAGTTCAATTCTAGCTCCAAGGTTTTACAAACACACTCATAAGGTCCCCACCCCAATAGTAAACTTAACTGCACTGGTCAGTGAGATCAGGGCTAAGGTCGTGCCTGTCCTTTTAGATGGTGCTGGGCTCTCCATGCACCCAAACAGACACACACATGTTTCTGCAGCTACTTTCCCCTCGACAGTGCAGCAGCTGGGCTGCAGTGAAGGATGTGACATGTCTGCCATCCCCAATTACTGTGTCACCCGTAGGTTATGGGAATGATATTATGCCTGTGGTAACTTTATTTCTCATAGGAGAAACTGCCATTCTAACCCTACTGAGTGATACTTAAAGTGCTCATTGGTCAGCATTCTTTGTGACACTTGCTGAAATCACGTACCTGATGTTTTCCCCTTCATTTATGTGAGTTTGAAATAAAATTAAGTCAGTAACCTAGAACTTTGAGTTCCTTGGAGAAAATGTCCATTTAAATGCAGGGTAACATTTGTAGCATACATTCTATTTTAGTAACTTCTATTTCTTTTCAAATCAGACTCTTGGTTATATAAAACTGGTGCCTCTCTTCTCTCTGGCACAGAAACATATTCAGGTCTTTTTGGAGCATCACGCAGGGCCGGACTGGCGCTCAGTAAATGTTGAGCAGTAGCTTTCCTGCATCCATGGGGGTCACTGGCAGACACAGTCCTGCTCACTACACAATTTATCCACCAAAAGGAGGTGTGCTTTGCCATCAAATTAGATAATGTAATGCGCTCACACTGCCAAGCACAGAGTGGTTGACCAATATCTATTAGTTGATAATGATTGTAAACTTCTTTTGCTTTCTTGAGATAAATGAACAATAACTATCTTTAGAACCAACCACACTTGGGGCCTTAAAATTAGCAACTGTGAGAAGTATATGATCTCATTAAAAAGCCCTAACCTTTTCAGAACCCTCCTACACTGTTAGTGGGAATGTAAATTGATACAAACACCATGGAGAACAGTATGGAGGTTCCTTAAAAAGCTAAATATAGAGCTACCATATAATCCTGCAATCCCACTCCTGGGCATATACCTGGAGAAAACCATAATGTGAAAAGTTACATGCACCCCAATGTTCATTGCAACACTATTCACAATAGCCAAAACATGGAAGCAACCTAAGTGTCCATTGACAGATGAATAGATAAAAAAGATGCGGTATATTTATACAATGGAATATTATTCAGCCATAAAAAGAATGAAATAATGCCATTTGCAGCAAGATGGATACACCTAGAGATTAACATACTAAGTGAAGTAAGTCAGACAGAGAAAGACAAATATTATATGATATCACTTATATGTGGAATCTAAAAAAATGATACAAATTAACTTATTTACAAAACAGAAACAGACTCATAGACTTCAAAAAGAAACTTATAATTACCAAAGGGGAAACATGGGGGGGAGAGATAAATTAGGAGTTTGGAATTAACATATACACACTACTTGTCAATAGATAATTGACAAGGAACTACTGTATAGCACAGGGAACTATACTCAATATTCTATAATGCCTATATGGGAAAAGAATGAAAAATAATGGATATATGTATACATATACCTGAATCACTTTGCTGTGCACCTGAAACTAACACAACATTGTAAATCAACTATAAGCCAATATAAAATTAAAAATTAAATTAGAAAAATAGATAAACAACAAGGTCTTACTGTATATCACAGGGAACTATATTCAATAGCCTGTAGTGGGCCATGGTGGAAGGGATTATGAAAAAGAACATGTATATATGTGTCTAATTGAATCACTTTGCTGTACCCCATAAACTAATAAAACATTGTTAATCAACTATACTTCAATTAAAAGAAAAACTTAAATCTCAAACCTTTTCAAGGATTAATTTCTTGAGTACAGTTAAGGAGATATTTCTTTAAATAGTTCCTCTTGATATCCACTCAAATCTCAAATTATTCAAAAAAGGATTTTCTGGTTGTTCTTGTTTTGCTGTTGTTTTTGTTGTTGTCTTTGATTGACTGTCACTTCTTCACCTCTTATACCATCACCTCCTAACATAACCATCTCCCATATGTTTCCCCCTAGAGGAGTTCTGTCCTGCCCACCACAGGCTTCCACTATTCTGGGAGCCGTTTCCATCTACGTAGCACTCCAACCAACAGGAGGCTGCCAGGTTCCTTGATCACCACTGTTTACTCTACCTCAGAACTCATGCTTAAACCTGGAACTGCTCCCCATCATTTTTATTGAACTCATATATACACATTCACAAACATAATCACTGCAAAGAGTTAAATAAAATGTAGATACAGAAAACTACACAAAACAAATATATTGCTCAGTGAATTATTGTGACTGAAACCTTGTACTTACCACTCAGCTTGAGAAATAGAATTTTGCTAGAATCTGCTCATGTATCACATTCCAATCAAAATCACCTACCTTCCACCAAATTAACCACTATTCTGAATTTTGTAGTAATTTTTCCTTATTTTATACTTGTTACTTTCTCATAATTCTTTATGGCTTTATCACTCAAATTAAGGGCAAGGTTTTCTCCCTGTCTTTTCCTTATAATTTAATTGTTGAGGATGACTATTTCATCTGTAGTTTCTCACAGCCGAGGTTTGTTGCTTGCATGCTTCTGGTACAGTCTACACATTCCTCTGACTTCCTTACTTTTGCTCATTGATGGTTAGATGTAGGAATTTTACCAGAATCAGGTGTAAGCCCTTCAGCAGGTCAGTACCTGCTGTGCAGTGTGGTGGTATGGCTCCTTGTTTTTGTGATGTCAGCAGTTGTTGGTACCCAATGCCTGAATCTATTAATTCACTGGGGGATGCAAATCGCTAATTTGCTAAACCTATCAATGTTTTTTATTATTAACTGGAATTATATTATAAATAGATGATTCTACTTATCCACAATTTTGCAGAATAAATGTTTCATTCTTTCATTTTTATAACAATTTTCAAGATAAGGAAATGATTCCCTATCATTTGTCAAAGTGGGCAAATTCATTTATTTTAAAATATCTTTATGGACTCTTGGATTAAAATATATTTGAAGGGTTTCAATACATTACAATTTTCACCCCACTGAAGCTCAGATTATTCCATTTTAGGCCAGGGAGAGTTTGGTTTGGTTTTTAAGTTGTTTTCTGAGTTCTTTGAACATCACCTTAGTACCTGTTCTTAACTTCCCCATTATCTACTATGACAAGAATTACAGTGTCTATACCCATCTTGTTGATTTTCCACCCCAAAACATGCTATTTGTCCAATAAGCTCTGATTTATTTTAATGGAAGATGGTGTACAATACAACATTCTTGGTACCGGGGATACCCATATGTTGGTTATCATTTCTGGGACTTTTTAATAGACAAACACTGAACACTGGACAGAGCACAGACTACCTGGTGTGAACATCTCATGAGTTTCCACTGATACCCTCAACTCAAGCCAGGACTGTGGGATCTTTGCTTAACTTCTATGTTACATCAAGATAATATCCACACACAAAGCTTGAGTCTTCAGGAGCATCCCGTATGGTGGACAGATTTTAACATGACCCGCAGTGACCCTGCCTTCTGCTGTGCATCCTCTTTGCCTTGACTCTGAGACTTGTTTGTAATCAGTATACACAGCAAAGGTGGTGGGGCCTCGCTTCTGCGATTACGTCTTGTACCGTAAGATGCAGTCTTCTTAGCAGGCTTGCTTTAGAGACTCTCTTACAGGCTTGATTAAATAAGTGATCGAGTTGAGGGAGCCAGGAGGCAAGGAACCCTGGGTGGTTTCTAGGAACTGAGGTGTCCTCTAGAAGCAGAGGTTGCCTTCTGGCTGACAGCAAAAAAAAAAAAAAAAAAAAAAAAAAAATTACCAGTTTTATAGCTGCAAAGAATTGACTGCTGCTGCTGACCACGGGACTGTGTAAGAGGCTCCTTCCCTAGTCAAGCCTTCAAGATTAGAGCCCAGCTGTGGCCAAGTACTTGTAATCTTATGAGCCCCTAAACAGAGGATCTGGTTGTCATGCCTGGACTTCTGACCACAGAAACTGAGAGAATAGAGGCTTTGTTTTAAGCCTCTATACTTCTGTGGTAGTTTGTTATGTAGCAATGCAAGACTAATACACCCCCAGATGGACATGCTTGCTTTATCCCAAATGACATATGCAATAGTCTTAGGATAACAATTCTAATACTACCTGCCAGTTTGATTATTGCAAATAGTAACAAATAAATAAAAAGAAATCATATGCTGTTTCCTGACCCCAACATATTTTGAAATAATTGTACTATACCTACATCATCAGAGAATACAGCCATTACACAGTTTACTTTCTGCTCTCTTAACTCTTGTGGAAAACCAAGTTCAACATGTAACTATCTATTTAATACTCACTACCAGTTCTTATCAATGACTCATTCTTCATTTTGGTTATCCAAAATTACTTCTCCATGGGTTCTTCAGGAAGTTCTTACATGTTAAGTTCTTACATTTTGATAACCTGTGATAATGGCCTTTATGCTTGAAAATTTTGCTAGATATTAAATCCTTGGCTCATTTTTTTTAGTACCTTAAATATGTTACTATATTGTCTTCTGGTATAAAGTGCTGCTGTTGAAAAGCCTCATGATAATCTCATTTTCCTTCCCTTATACATTGCTCTTTATTAGATAGCCAAAGGATTTTTTTTAAAGTTCTGTAATTTTATTAAGACATTTTAATGTTGATTGTTTTGGGTTGATATTCTCAGGTACCTGGCATGCACTTCTAATATGTAGTAGCTTTACTTGCTTTTATCTTAGAAAAATTTTCTAGAATTACAGTTTTTAATATTTACTCCATTCTATTGCTTTGGTTTTGTTCTTCAGGGAACCTTATCATTCTATTTGAATCTTTATGTATCTTCAATATTTACCACTTTCTGTTGTTTTATTTAATCTCATTTTTCAATTCTTTGTGATCTATTTTAAGTGTTTCATCTTTACCTTTTATTTTTCTTAAGGCATTATCTATTGTGTTAATTCATCTTTTTGTTCTTTCCAGATTGTTCCAAATATAATTTTTTTCTCTTTTATTTCTAATTCCTTCTTTATTCTTTTCTTATTTTTGAATTTTTCTAATTCTGATTTATTGTCAACTCTAATATGATTTTATTAAGGTCTTTTAGGTTATTTGAAA
The DNA here is from genome assembly GCF_964165515.1 of Mesoplodon bidens. NCBI lineage: Eukaryota > Metazoa > Chordata > Mammalia > Artiodactyla > Ziphiidae > Mesoplodon > Mesoplodon bidens. Next base: position 59,208,832 of record NC_138172.1, on the reverse strand, counting down.
TAGTAAAATACAATTTTGATATGTTTTGTGGCCATATGTTTTTGGCATGCTTTTATCATTTGTAGGAACCTTATATGGATCTGTATTCTCTTTTTGAGTCATAATAACTGCATGAGATTTGACTCTGATCCTTTTCTGTTGCTCATTTATATGTGAATTTATATTTTTCTCATCTTTTAGAGAGAGACATGGTTCATGCATGTTTTCTAAATTCACATAGTCCCTATTCTGTTGTTTTTTTTTTTTACCCAATAAAACAATATGATATATTGCTTTTGTGATTTCCTAGCTTTCATTCCTTCTCTATCTTTTAACTTTTCTTTTTTTTGTTTGTACTGTCACTTTTCTGTTCTAATGCTGATTCCATTCTTGGTAATTTTTCCTTGGTGTGATACTCTCTCCTGAAAGGAATCCCTGACTGGTCAATTTTGAGAGGTTATAGGGGCTACAAATACTCCTCAGCACTTACAGTGGATGTCCTATACCTACCTGCTATTGGACTGGGAAAAGCTTATTTTTGACTCGATCTCAAATTGGCCTGTCATGTTTTCCACCTGTATTTTGACCATTTGACTATTTGGGGGTTCTCCTGTTTTCAGGGTTGCTCCTCTCTTCCTCATCCTGAACAGATGCTGACCCCAGACAGGTCACGGCCATTTACGTGCTGTGGTTCTTGGAGAATTTTTGTTATCTAGTTTTGCTGTGAGTGTTTCCTAGTGGTTTAGGATTTGCATCTAGTTGTCCAGTGTGTATTTAGCAGAGCATCAAAGGAGATTTCAACACTAGGCCACCACCACTGCCTCCACCTCCTCAAAATTCTCTGCTTTATCTCTTATATCTAAAACCCAAATTTCTCAATTTTCTCCTACACATTCTGTATAACTTTACATCTCCCACTGTTTCACTTCATTAAATATTTTCTTCAGCTAGATCAAATCTTCAAGTCTCTCCACTCCTTTCTATTTTTTATGTCTCAAAATCTCTTTCTATGTAGTCAGAATCCTGGGATTAATCCATCACTTTGAAATATGCAGTAGTGTGGTCTTTTCTCTAGTTTCTTGCCCTTTTTTTCTGAACAATCCCTATCAGAGTTCCATTTGTATTTTAAACTAATGTTCATGCTTCTTTATCTATATATCTGACTATATTTATATCTATATCTATCAAGCATCACTGAAAATTGGCAAATGTGGTTGGCAGACACCATTAGAGACATGATTTCCAAACTCTTTCAAACATCAAGGGTTGAGTTTTTAATGTGCATTGATAATTCTTCTATTTATCTCCATTTAGCATCTTTTCAAATTATCCATAGCAAATTCTAAATCATCATAAGTCTTCAAAAGCCCTGTAACCATTCCTTTCAACTATTAATGGATCACATTTTTCCCTAATTCCCAAAGAAAATAGACACCATCAGATTTTATTTCTTTTCCTTATTTCTGACCCAAACTTGATTAAAATATATTCTTTTTTCCTTCACAACCCTCCTTTTCAATGTTCCCCTTGCATTCATTTTCAATATGTAATACCATTCCATGACCATGCAGCCTTAGGGTAACCCTAACTCGAACTCTACCCCTCATTTTCTATTTATTTCCAACTCATTGCCATAAGACCTTTACCTCTCATTATTCTACTAAAAGTACATTCCTCACTATCTACCTTAGTTTCCTAAGAGCTAGGTTCAGTGGGCTTCACGGCACTTTGATTGTGTTTAATATGAGATTTTATTTCACTTATTACATTAAATCCTTTACTTTTTAAAAAAAAATCAAAATGTAGTTCATTTACAGTATTGTTAGTTTCAGGTGTACAGAAAAATGATTCAGTTATATATATTTATATATTTTTTCAGATTATTTTCCATTATAGGTTATTACAAGATATTGAATATATTTCCCTGTGCTATACAGTAAATCCTTGTTGCTTATCTATTTTATGCTTGTTAATCCCATATTCCATACTCTTAATTTACCCCTCCAATCCTTCCTTTCCCCTTCGGTAACCATAAGTTTGTTTACTTCTATAGATTCAGTAATATTAATTGTGTATTAAATGTAAAGGAATTGAGATTTTCTGTAGTAGATATTTCCATTAACTTTCCCCCTTTTTGAAGCTCTTTTTGTTTATTTAGCATAACTCTTCCCCTCCTCCCCATTCCTTTTCAATTCCCTTTGATACCACTTCTCTTCCACTTTTACCGCTATCCCACAGCACTGTGATGATCCTCAGCCTTCTTCCTTGTACCTCTTATGTTCTCTCTTGTTCACCCACTGAATGTGTGCCATTTTTTCTTATCCACATTCTTCATTGTCTTATTTCAGAGCTCCATCATATCTGGCTAACACAGTTTTCCCTAGCAAGCCTCATGGCCTTTTGTGTCTCAAATAAATAACATGACTATTTCTTAAGTACCATAATATTCTTACTATATCAAACCTAATATGTCTTTAATTCAGGATGGCTAGGTACTGGAGAGTACTTTAGAATCCTAAAGAATAGAGTAATACCTAAATTTTACATTTCTAGAAACTTCATAATATGCAGATCATTTTATGATCCCATGTTTGAGCTTCATGTGTATGTACTTAACTGTTTCGCTGTAGTGATTTTTATAAGCACTAGTGTTAACTTACACGTGATAAAATAATTCAGAACTCACTGAATCAGTTATCTTTCTTGAATGAAAAGGGAAAATAGTTGTAATTTAATTTGTCATAAGAATCATGTTTCTGTGATGGATGAAATAATTTTAATGTGCTTTTCTCAGCTGAAGGATATTTTGAGAAATGTGAGAAATCATGATAAATCCACACAATACTTCATTGATACTATTTATAGAAAACACATTTGTCATTAATGATGCAACATGAATAATTTCATGCATTTTTTCAGTCTTTGTTATTAGCTCAGAATAATTATGTTGATTCCAGAGAAACCTTTAAGTGAATACTACCCCTTCTATTTTTTGTCATTTTAATCATGTGTTGGAGACACTCGTATAAACATCTTTCATATTTCCAGAATTGGGCTCTGAGTTCAGATTTGCAAATTCTCTTGGCTCTCTGTTGTTTCTCTGGGAAAATGTTACTCATCACAGGGTTCTCTCCTGGGTGCATGCAGCAAAGTGTCGTGACTTTTTTTCCTTACTGACTCCATCACGGAGCTCTGCTTTATTCCATCCAGATGTGGGAAAATGTCTGTCACCACATCTGGTGGAACTTTATCACCAGAACTCTCCAGCATCGTTGGGTAATGTTGATTCTCCAAAAATCTCTGTGTTTTGTATGTGGTCTCTTGTTCTTCAAAAGCTAAAAGTCAGTCCTTGAAGGTGAGCAGACCTCCAATCATCTCCTTCATTTTCCTCCTCTTTTTCATAAATCATCCTCCCCACTCTTTCAGCCAAACATTATTTAAATAGATACCAGAAGTAGATAGGAAGCCTTTGCAACTCCCATTGTCCAGTATCTTTAGATTTGCACCATATGGGACCATATGGCCACACAGAAATCTGTACTAACTGGAGAAGTACAAGAAAGGTATAGCAAAATATTTGCTTTATATCCTTCTCTAACATATGACAAATAAGAATGAGTTCTATTTAGCATGGAATTTGGTCCATGATTACATTATTATTTCTACATCTTTCTTGATGATATCCATGTTTATCTTCCTAATTGTCTACAATAGGGCAATGTTAAATTTGACAAACAACTAATGTGTGAAGCACTTTGGTGATAGACCATTTCAAGCCTATAAGATATAAGCCTCTGTATAATAAATAGTTTACCACTGGGAATCTACATTTTTTTTTCTGGCTTCTTTTGATCTCAAGTGACAGAAATTCAACTTGGACTAGCTTTACCATAAGGAAATTTAATAGGAGGATTCTGAGGGTGTCTTGCATACTTGAGGGAAAGATTGAACATTCAAATTTTAGGACACGGAATTATCAAGCTGGGCCTCAGGAACAACTAGTAGGCAGGACACAAGCAGCATGAGGGTTCACTGTTCTTCTACCTTGGCTACTCTTAGCTCTGAGTTTCATATTTAGAACTCTCACTAGAGGATCTCCTACCCAACTTCAGCCTAAAAATAATCCCAAGAAACGGTCATGACTGGCATGGATTAAGTCAAGTGTTTACCCCTGTATAATTCAAATGTGCAAAGGTAGATGTGATAATGACATAATATGAAATAGTTCCCCCAAAGGAGTTTCCAACATAGAGTAAAGAGGGAGAAGTGTATTTACCAGAAATTCTTAATGTTTGTCCTTTATCTTTCCTTTTTTTTTTTTCTAACCCAGACCAGGACAGACCCGCTTCTTATAATTAAAAATGCAAAATATCCCTAGCAGTGTTTCTTCTATATGCAGTAAATTGAGTTATTAACACACACACAGACACACACACACACACACATTATATTAACTTCCTCAATAAACTAGGGATATTTTTTCCCTTTTCTTTGTGTGAATATTGATTTTAACAATCTTTCACGGTTTATTTAGTAACTTTTCTTAGAGAAGAAGTCAGATTGACAGGCAGCAATCCACCTCCAGTCCTGGAATTCCATTAGCTTCCGCTTAAGGGATGAGTCTGACCTTGATTCAGTCACCTCTTTAGTAGCTGTTTTAATGGTAAATGATTAATTTGCATTGGTCATAGAACTATTTTGTTTCATTCTAAATTATTAGATGAATACCCTCTGGTGTTTGTGATTTATGGCAATACTGAAATTTAATTTCTTGAGTTATTTATTTCCAACAATGGCAATAGCAATTTGTATTTATCTTGACATTTTGCTTATACTAGATACTTATATCTGATTCTATATAAAAAAGGAGAAATTATAAGTAACTTTATTTTATTATTTATTTATTTATTTATTTATTTGTGGCTGTGTTGGGTCTTCGTTTCTGTGCGAGGGCTTTCTCTAGTTGCGACGAGCGGGGGTCACTCTTCATCACGGTACGTGGGCCTCTCACTATCATGGCCTGTCTTGTTGTGGAGCACAGGCTCCAGACGCGCAGGCTCAGTAGTTGTGGCTCACGGGCCTAGTTGCTCTGCGGCATGTGGGATATTCCCAGACCAGGGCTCGAACCCGTGTCCCCTGCATTGGTAGGCAGATTCTCAACCACTGTGCCACCAGGGAAGTGCAGTAACTTTAAATATATAATCTAAAATTTATTTTTCTTCATTTCCTCCTAAAAAGTATATGAAAATTTATAAACATCTAAAATCTTAGCAATAAACATCCTAAAAGTAGCTACAAATAAGAAGAGATAAATGAAAAAAAAGGAACACTTTGATTGTATGGTTTTGCATTATTAGTAATGATGATATTTATATAAAAATATGTTCTAGCTTGAATAACTTGTTGAAACACTTTACCATTTAATACATTTAGCCGATTTTGTAGTCTTTCTTTTCCTTGATCTCTAATTTCATTCCCAATTTCATTCTTCTTTCTTACTCAGTTCTAGTTTTACATAGTTCCATTTAAGAAGCTTCAGTAAATTTTTGTTCCCTTGAATTTCTCTCTTTGATAGCTTATGTTTTTCAAAATTTTTAAATTTACTGTCTAGATACAATTTCAATATACAAGAAAAATGTTTTTGCTCATTGTACAATATTAGGAGAACATTTTAATCTTCCCTGCTCTTCAAGCATGAAGCCTTACTTTTTTCTAGAATCTTTTCCAAACCTCTCCAACTGGATATGATCTCATTTAAGTTCTTCTTTTGCCCTAGGGAATTCTATTTTTACATTCCTTTTTCAATTATTTTTTCTTTATTCCTTAGCATATCTCTGGATAAATGTGACGTAGTCATCTATTAAGTGAAAGAAAGCCTTGTTTAGGCATAGGTTTGAAAAATACATCAACTTTACATTTGGTCAGATTCTCAGAAGAAGCACACTCAAAAGTGGTGGTTGACAGCAGATTATTGAAGGGGATGTTTACAAATTGTGGTCCGTGTTAAGGGAAGCTAAAAAGGAATGGTGAGATGTCCAGGGATAGTAACAGTGAGGAGCCTTGCTACTCCAAAGACTAAAGGGCTAAGGAAAGAGACATTCAGCTACAGAGGAGCCACCAGACAGGAGCTCTGTCCAATAACAGAGGAACAGAGTCACTGCCAAACCAATGCACAGCAAGGAGGAAGCCAGGGAAATAAACACTCCAGTTTCTCTGTCCTACTCTCCAGTTACTTGAGTTGTCTCTTATTGACCAAATCTAACCAGATGCCAAGGGGAAGGAGCATGGAGACACCAGGCTCCACAGAGAAGCTTAGGGGCACAGCACAGGATAGAGAAGGAGAGGCAGGGGATCTGAATGGACACGTGCAGAACATCCCAAACAATAGGTAATGGACAGCAACTCAGTACAGGTTACTGCAACAAAGTATAACCATCAAGTCACTACTTAAGGTTTATTCCATACTTGATTGAGAGAAACAATACCTTGGATGCTACATTACAGGACTTTTGGCTCAGTTATATATCTATAAAATCTATATGCTATCTCTAAATTAATGCCCATAATTGCAAAGACCATATTTTCTTGAACCCTCATGCCAATAGAATAAATGTCCTTGAATTGTCCTTTGATATTATTCCACCAGAGCCTGGGTTCATTACTTAACAACTCCATGCCAGCACTGTCTGTAAAATAGCACTTCCTCAGAGGTTTGGCCTAAAAATTAAATAAGATAATTACTATAAAGCATTTAGCATGCCTACAGGATTTCTAATTCTTATTCTGGTGATTATTGACTTAAATAAAGCCATCCTTTTTTGCATGTTCCTTTTTTCTATTCAGCATTCAACTTTGGCAGTTTAACATTTGCATATTCAAGTGGGAAACCTTTACAAGCTAGTAATAAACCAATATAAGAAAATATAATCACACAAAGTAATTAAGGAAAAATGTAAAATTATATGCATTTTAGTCTTATCAATTTAGGAATTTTTATCCTTATTTATTTTTTTCCATTTTTTATTGAAATATAATTGATGTTCAATATTTTATAAGTTACAGGTATACAATACAGTGATGCACAATTTTTAAAGGTTATATTCCATTTATAGTTGTTATAAAATATTGGCTCTATTTCCTGTGTTGTACAATATATCCTTGTAACTTATTTTATACATAGTCCTTTGCACCTCTTAATCCCCTACCCCTATATTTCCCCTCCTACCTTCCCTCTCCCCACTGGTAACCACTGGTTCATTCTCTATATCTGTGAGTCTGCTTCTTTTTTGTTATATTCACTAGTTTGTTGTATTTTTTAGATTCCACATATAAGTGATGTCATACAATGTTTATCTTTCTCTGTCTGACTTACTTCACTTAGCATAACACCCTCCAAGTCCATCCATGTTGCTGCAAGTGGCAAAATGTCATTCTTTTGAGTAGTATTCCATTGCATATATATATATATATATATATATATATATATATATATATATATATATATATATATATATATATATATATATATGGCACATCTTCTTTATCCATTCATCTGTTGATGGGCACTTAGGTTGCTTCCATATCTTGGATATTGTAAATAATCCTGCTAAGAACGTTGGGGTGCATGTATCCTTTCAAATTAGTGTTTTAGTTTTTTTTTTTTTTTTAATGTATACCAAGGAGTGGAATTCCTGAGTCATATGATGTTTCTATTTTTAGGTTTTTTGAGAAAACTCAATACTGTTTTCCAAAGTGGCTGCACCAATTTACAATTCCCACCAGCAGTGTACACGGGTTCCCTTTTCTCCATATTTTCACCAACATTTGTTATTTGTATTCTTCTAGATGATGGCCATTCTGACAGATGTGAGGTGATATCTCATTGCAGTTTTGATTTGCATTACCCTGATGATTAGTGATGTTAAGCATCTCTTATGTGCCTGTTGGTCATCTGCATTTCCTCTTTGGAAAAATATCTACTCAGTTCTTCTGTCCATTTTTAATTGGGTTGTTTGTTTTTTTTGATATTGAGGTGTATGAGCTGTTCATATATGCTGGATATTTAACCCCTTATTGGTCATATCATTTGCAAATATTTTCTCCTGTTCAGTAGGTTGTCTCTTCATTTTGTTTATCATTTCCTTTGCTGTGAAAAAGCTTTTAACTTTAATAAGATCTCATTTGTTTATTTTTGCTTTTATTTCATTTGCTTTAGGAGATGAATCCAAAATCATATTGCTGTAATTTATGTGAAAGAGTGTTCTGCCTATGCTTTCCTCTAGGAGTTTTATGGTTTCTGGTCTTATACTTAGGTCTTTAATTCATTTTGAATTTATTTTTGTATATGGTGTTAGAGAATGTTTTAAGTTCATTCATTTACATGTAGTTGTCCAGTTTTCCCAGCACCACTTATTGAAGAGTAAGGCCATCCTTTTTTTTTTTTAAGTTTAATTTTTTTTCTGCTTTATAACAAATTTAATCAGTTACACATATACATATGTTCCCATATCCCCTCCCTTTTGCGTCTCCCTCCCACCCTCCCTATCCCACCCCTCCAGGCGGTCAAAGCACCGAGCTGACCTTCCTGTGCTATGCGGCTGCTTCCCACTAGCTATCTACCTTATGTTTGGTAGTGTATATATGTCCATGCCTCTCTTTCGCTTTGTCACAGCTTACCCTTCCCCCTCCCCATATCCTCAAGTCCATTCTCTAGTAGGTCTGTGTCTTTATTCCTATCTTACCCCTATGTTCTTCATGCCATTTTTTTTCTTAAATTCCATATATATGTGTCAGCATACAGTATTTGTCTTTCTCTTTCTGACTTACTTCACTCTGTATGACAGACTCTAGGTCCATCCACCTCATTAAAAATAGCTCATGGTCATATTCTACATGAATGGTTAATGGGTTAATCTGTAAATAATAGTATATCAAATTTATTAAAATATCCACCTTTTATTTAAAACATGAGAGAAAAACATAGCACACTAAATAAAAGTATAGTGAAACATATATCCTTACACAGGAAAACCCAAGATATAATTTCTTCACAGTGGGCAGACTGTTCTGGATTGTAGTGAATCACTGCTTGTGCTTATTTGTTCATGATTTAAAGCAATTATGTTCAGATATGCTGGGCAGAATTTTACTGCAGACTTTGCCACATGGATTATCATCCTCTTGCAAGTCAGTTGAGAATGCAGTTTGCCTATGGAAAAGTAAGATATGATGATAAAGATTTTGAGAAGAAATTGGTTAAAAATTATAGCTGGCTTTTTCTCTATGAGCTCGTCTCTCAACAATGACATGCAAAAATGTATGCAAATGCAAAATGCATTTTGCATTAGTAGCAAATGCAAATAATATTGACCACTTCTAAAGTATGTCATTTGCCATTTTGCATCAAAACACTTTAAAACCTTTTAACACCACGGAAGTAAAAACTAAAGTACATTAAATATACTTTCTGTGGTATAATTTTCTTCAGAATATTAGATCTTAGGTATAGAATAATTATTACATCTCATGCACACTTTCATGAATTTAGTAAATTTTCTTTTCAATTCCTGTCATGACTTCTATGGTATTAATGATAACAAAGAAATGATCCTTTTTTTGTTTCCTCTGATAAAGAGTAAATTATAAATTAAGATACTTTATTTTTAAAAGTCAAATAATCATCAGTTTTAATCTTCGTTTTGGAGAAAATTGTTAAAACTTCTCCACCTACCTAGGGATAAAATCATATTTGTGGGTTTTAAAACTTGGTAATTTAAATAATCAAAACCACTTTACATGTTTAATAATATAAATATGTTCTAAATCTCTGATAAACCTGTGAACCTTTGATAAATATGTTAAGAACTTTGATAAAAGAAACCACACACATACTCCTCAAAATAATATTTTTTATAACATTGTTCATTACTTGTATATTATTTTATTATTATCATAATTGGATTCAAAAGCATGGTCAGAAATTTCTAAACTTCAGTCCCTTGGAATTCACATTTAGGCTGCTTTATGTTCATAAAATATGCCAAGGCATTATGTGGTCGGAGTGAATTGCAAAACTGCTGTAGACTACTTTAGGTGATTTTACAAAGAAGGCATCATGCAAATATTCTTCCAGCATTTACTGAGTCATTTTGCTGAAAACAAACAAAAAAATGCCATTGTAATTATGTTAGACATGTATTTTTCAAATCTATGGTCAAATGCTTTATCCTTTATGTTGTAAAAGTATTGATACTTAGAGAAACAAACATTTTATTATTATTTTTTAATCAGAGGAGACACTATACATATTGATATTGTAACTCCCTCATGTATTCCATTTGTACCCCAATCTTACATTGCTTTGTGACATATTATTTCTCTTGCTAGATTATCACTTATTCACTCAACAATTCATTTCTTCCTTCAGTTTATTTAATAGAGTACCTACTATGTATTGAGCTGTCAGACATCAATTTAGTCAATTAGGACAGTTCTGAAGGTAACTGAGTCAAACTGAAGGCAACAATCATGTCTGTATGGTGTTTAAAGGGGAAGAACAAAGAAGCTGGGATTACTCATCATCTTGTGACTTTTCTGTTTCATTTATTTATTTATTTATTTATGACTGCGTTGAGTTTTCGTTGCTCTGCGTGGGCTTTCTCTAGTTGTGGCGAGTGGGGGATACTCTTCCTTGTGTTGTGCGGGCTTCTCATTGTGGTGGCTTCTCTTTGTTGTGGAGCATGAGCTCTAGGTGCGTGGGCTTCAGTAGTTGTGGTACTCAGGCCCAGTCGTTGTGGTTCAGAGACTCTAGAGTGCAGGCTCAGTGGTTGTGGCACACTGGCTTACCTGCTCCGAGGCAGGTGGGATCTTCCTGGCCAGTGCTTGAACCGGTGTCCCTTGCGTTGGCAGGCAGATTCTTAACCACTGTGCCACCAGCGAAGTCCCATCGGTTTCATTTCTTAATCTCAGTTTCAAGTGTCAGTATGTCTCTGGTATATGATTCTCTGGCCAGGTGGTCCGTGGCCTGGGTGTCTGTGAGCTCATCTTGCCCCAGAGAATCAACCCGAGTTTGCATATTAATGATGAAATGTGATGATACAACAGCAATTTTAGTCACCTGATGCTGGATGATTAGTGGTCAGTGAGCACAGGACTGAGGTCAGAGGGGACAAGCAAGGGAATAAAGTTTTGGATGGAGATTAATCACAAACTCAGTAAGGGAACTCAGTTTTAGGGGGACTCCTTTTAGGGTACATCAACCCTGAGAAGTCTGCTCACAGCACCCAATGCTTTAGCTAATATTGATCAAAGTGATGGTATTTAATGAGCAAATAAAAAAAATAACTTTTTTCTCCACTCTGCTACTGAATTAATATCTAACCTTAGGAATTAAGGCATATCCTTTTAGGATGGTTGGACTTATGTTGTATAAAATAAAATACTAAACAATACAATAGGTGATTTTTAGGCAGCCTAAACCTTGAAAAAACTAGATACCAGCCCAGAAACTGAAAAGCAGTTGGCTATTTAACTATGTTTAAGTTGAAAATAAATGTATAATTAGAATGGAAAGTAGGCTCCATAGGGTCAAGGAACTCTGTTTTATGCCCTTCTCCATTCCTTGTGCCTGGCACATAGTAGATGCTCAATAAATTCTTCTTGAATGATTATGTCCTAATCAAATATAAGCTCATATACTGACGTCATGACATTGTGTGGAGAGGAAGAAGACTTGTAAAGAACAAACATCACTATTTTGGACATGTAAATGCAGTTTGTAGGAGACATATGTGACACTTTCAGGATTCTATACAATGGCACAACTGTGGTTTATTTAAAGGTTTTTAAAATTCTGAAATATAAGAATATAGCAAGTATTAAGCTGTTATTTTTGTGACTATTTAAAAGGCCAAAGAAGTATCTGTTAAGCAATTAAATGTGCAAAGATTTGGATGAAAGTAGAATTATGTACCTACGTGTCACTGTGCTGAGAAAACATTTAGTCATCATGACTCTATGGCAGTCTCATCTGTGTGGTGCTCTAGAAACAGTTTTTATTGGCAGTTGTACACACTGAACAAATTAGGGTTTGGGTTTGAATCGTAGTAGTAATTATGATTAGGGTTATTAATGTTGATACTTTTCACTAAATAATAGAGTTTTAAATGTATCTTTTCAAAGAAAAATACCTTGAGCTTGGGGAAGGTGCCCTTAGAGTTGTATAAATATGGCAAAGATGGGCTCAGGAGACATTTCCAGACACTCAACACAGGATGAAAAACATTTAAAACATGACCAAATGCACTTTAGTTGCCTATGAAAGGAGATTATGATTTGCACATACAAGTGCTCAAACATATTGAAGGATTATTTATAGCAGAACCAATGGGACATTAATTGTGTGTGTTTACATTTTAAACATTCATGTTCAGTTTTTATCAGCATGTTCTCAAGTTTTTTGCCATTTCTATAAAACCCCAACCATTATGTAAACTATGGTGTGACTTTAACATACATCATGTTATTTTGAAACTTGAGGCAAATACTGATTACGCACAAGGTAAACTCCACCAACACATATTAAAGGACCCACATGTTTATAATTGATATAGATGGATTCTTTTTCTCTAGCTGTGTATGCTTCCTTCAAATTCAAGTACTTCCTTCTGAAATGGGATTGTTTCATCTTATGACAAGCAAGAGTAATTGAATATGAAAGAGAATGTATACATATATATTATCTTTCATATTCTTTTCCGTTATGGTTTATCACAGGATTTTGAATATAGTTCCCTGTACTCTACAGTAGGACCTTATTGTTTATCCATTCTATAATACCAGATTGCATTTGCTAATGCCAAACTCCCACTCTTACCCTCTACCCCTTGGCAACCACCAGTCTATTCTCTATGTCTCTGATTCTGTTTCTGTTTCATTAATAGGTTCATTTGTGTCATATTTTAGATTCCACATATAAGTGATATCATATGGTATTTGTCTTTCTCTTTCTGACTTACTCCACTTAGTATGATAATCTCTAGTTGCATCCATGTTGCTGCAAATGGCATTACTTCCTTCTTTTTATGGCTGAGTAGTATTCCATTTTACATATGCACCCCATCTTCTTTATCCATTCATCTGTTGATGGACATTTATTTTGCTTCCAAATGTCTTAGCTATTGTGAATAGTGCTGCTATGAACATAGGGGTGCATATATCTTTTTGAATTATAGTTTTGTCTGGATTTGCACAGGGGTGGGATTGCTGGATCATATGGTAATTCTATTTTTAGTTTTCTGTGGAACCTCCATACTGTTTTCCACAGTGGCTGCACCAATTTACATTCCCACCAACAGTACAGAAGGGTCACCTTTTCTCCACACCCTCTCCAGCATTTGCTGTTTGTAGACTTTTTAATGATGGCCATTCTGAATGGTGTTATGTGGTACTTCATTGTAGTTTTGATTTGCATTTCTCTAACAATTAGCGATGTTGAGCACCTTTTCATGTGTCTATTGGACATCTGTATTTCTTCTTTGGAGAAATGTCTCTTTAGGTCTTCTGCCCATTTATTGATTGGGTTGTTTGTTTTGTTGTTGTTGTTTACTTGTATGAGCTGTTTGTATATTTTGGAAATTAAACCTTTGTCAGTTGCATCATTTGCAAATATTTTCTCCCAATCTTTAGGTTGTCTTTTCACTTTGTTTATGGTTTCTTTTGCTTTGCAGAAGCTTGTAAGTTAATTAGGTCCCATTAGTTTATTTTTAGTTTTATTTCTATTGCCTTGGGAGACTGACCTAAGAAACCATTTGTACTACTTATGTCAGAGAATGTTATGCCTATATTCTCTTCTAAAAGTTTTACGGTGCCATGTCTTATGTTTAAGTCTTTAAGCCATTTTGAGTTTATTTTTGTATATGGTGAGAGGGTGTGTTCTAACTTCATTGATTTACATGCAGCTGTCCAACTTTCCCAACACCACTTGCTGAAGAGACTTTTTTTCCCATTGCATATTCTTGCCTCCTTTGTCAAAGATTAATTGACCGTAAGTGTGTGGGTTTCTTTCTGGGATCTCTATTCTGTTCCATTGATCTGTATGTCTGTTTCTGTGCCAATACCACACTGTTTTGATTACTGTAGCTTTGTAGTATTGTCTGAAGACTGTAATGGCTATGTCTCCTGCTTTGTTTTTTTTCTTCAGGATTGCCTTAGCAATTCTGGGTCTTTTATAGTTCCATACGAACTTTAGGATTATTTGTTCTAGTTCTGTGAAAAAGGTCATGGGTAATTTGATAAGGATCATATTAAATCTGTAGATAGCTTTGGGTAGTATGGTCATTTTAACAATATTAATTCTTCTAATCCAAGAGCATGTCATATATTTTCGTTTCTTTGAATCATCTTCAGTTTCTTTTATTAATGTTTTTTAGTTCTCGGTGTATAAGTCTTTCACTTCCTTGGGGAGGTTTATTCCTAAATATTGTATTTTTTTGTGTTGCAATTTTAAAAGGTACTGTTTTTTACATTCCCTTTCTGATATTTCATTGTTAGTGTAAATAAATGCAACTGATTTCTGTATGTTAACCTTGTATCCTGCTACCTTGCTGAATTCATTTATCAGTTCTAGTAGTTTTTGTGTGGAGTCTTTATGGTTTTCTATATATAGTATCATACTATTTCATATAATGACAATTTTACCTCTTCCCTTCCAATTTGGATACCTTTTATTTGTTTTTCTTGTCTGATAAATAAGATTGACAAGCCTCTGGCCAGGCTCACCAAGAAGAAAAGAGAGAGAACACAAACAAAATAAGAAATGAAAAAGGAGACATAACAACTGATAACACAGAATTACCAAAAAATAAGGGAATACTGTGAACAATTATATGCCAACAAATTTGACAATCTAGAAGAAATGGACAAGTTGCCAGAAACATATAGCCCAACAAAATTGAATCAAGAAGAAACAGATAATTTGAACAGAACAATCACTAGAACTGAAATAGAATCTGTAATTTTAAAAATCCCTACAAACAAAAGTCTAAGACCAGATGGCTTCACAGATGAATTATACCAAACATACAAAGAAGAACTTATACTGATCCTTCTCAAACTCTTCCAGAAAGTTGAATAGGATGGAACACTGCCAAGGACATTCTATGAAGCCACCATCATCCTGATACCAAAACCAGACAAACAAAGACACAACCAAAAAAGAAAATTACAGGCCAATATCTTTGATGACTATAGATGGAAAAATTCTCAACAAAATATTAACAAACCAAATCCAACAACACATAAAAAAAGGTCATACACCATGACCAAGTGTTATTCATCCCAAGTTCACAATGACAGTTCAACATATGCAGATCAATAAATGTGATACACCACATTAACAAAAGAAAAGTCAAAAACCACATGATCATCTCAATAGATGCAGAAAAACATTTTACAGAATTCAACGTCCATTCATGACAAAAACTCTTACCAAAGTGGGGATAGAGGGAACATATCTCAAAATAGTAAAAGCTATTTATGACAAACCCACAGCCAATATAATACTCAATGGTGAAAAGTTGAAAGCCTTTCTGCTAAAATCTGGAACAAGACAAGGATGCCCACTCTCACCACTTCTATAAAACATTCTTATTTTTCTTTCCTATATTCTTGAATACTCATCATTGTCTATTTTGTTAAATTGAAAGTAGTTTTCTCTTATAGAGTCCTCTGTAAATTTCAAATGGTGTTATTTAATTCTACAGACATAGCTTGATATTTTTATGATTGATTAAATCTCTATTCCCTGGATTACCAATGTTCTTTGATGATTGCTGTGGTGAGTACCTGAAATGTTGTCTTTTCCTATCTATTTATACAAGAAGGCTATTTTTTGATCTGCAACTGTGGTCTCTCTTTGTGCAGTCTGCCCCGAATTGCTTTACATTTTTTTAACAGCAGCAAGCACAGGGATGGACTAGTAAACACTGATTTAATGTTGAGTTCCCAAAGCACAGAACAGCAGCTCTGTGAAGTCTTACCAGTTAAGAAGAGGATTCATCCCCAAATCAGGATTAGGATGGAGATAAAAATAGTGTTCAGGTATGAACAGATGAGGACAAGAGGAATTTGAGAATCAGGCGGTGAGGGCGTTCATGTCCAGCTGTGTCCTATGAAAGAAGAAGAAGGAGCAGGGGTGGCATCAGGAGACTCTTCACAAGTGGCCAGATGGTCAGCACTGCCCTTTGTCACAAAGCAGGTATAGACATGGTGCCCACAAAGGAGAAAACTAGATAAGGTGCAACACCTCTCCTAGTTGAGAAGGAATGGAGTTGTTGGAATTAGTTTATAAACAGGTGACTAGAAAAATGCCACTTGTTAACAGGTTTATTTCATCCAAGTATTTGTCAGATATTATTAATCATGAGGAAATATATTAATAATAAGGAAAGAGCAAATGGGAGTCTATAGATAAGACATTCTAGGGTATCCTGGTTGAACTGGTAAATTTTGAAATATGTATGCCCAATATTATTAAATTTATATTCACCTGATTTAAAACTGTTCTTGGATTCACTCTGTTAAAAATGTTCCTAAAATATTTTTATTAAAGTGTCCCTAGTTTTATGATAAACATTTGATTTGCCCCAAATTATGTTTTGTCACTTTACAAACTCACTGAAATATGTTCTTTCTATTAATTTTACTTGACACAGTTTAAATTTTTGCTTTTGGGAAAAACAATTAAAAATCTGATTAAAATGCTCAAAAAATTTTGAATATAAAATTATTACAAAACAACAGCTTAATGACTTCAACATTAATCATAAATGAACATTACATACACAAATTTAATTTTCTTAAAACACATGTGGATAAAATACTTTGAAATTATTTGAAGATATTTAACATAGTGAAAACACTCTATTGAGTGTTCACTCTATTGAGTCTTAAGACTCTAGAGATTCCCAAGTTACCAACTTGTGGCTAAATATTGAAGGCACTGTTGTGTAGTTCTTGAGTTATTTTCTGTGTACAAAAGAGATTTACTCTAACGAAAAGGTTAGGACAAATCATTGTCAGCGAACTGATCATTCACCTGTCATGATTATGTCACTTGGCTTTCTTTGAAGGGGGACTGCACATAGACTGAAAGCAGAGGAATGGCAATGTCTTGTCAAAACACAACTTTTCTACTGGCTATTTTCAGAACTAATCTAAAAATAAATTTCCAAAACCTAAGCACAAGTTCAAAAATATGTGATCAGCTTCACGATTACTTCTGATGTGTTAAAATCTCGAACAGAAATGGTGTCCAGTCTTTCCTGAAAACAAGTCCACTTGAGCGAGGAAGAGGGAGAGAGATGGGCTGGTAGTGTTCTTTGTGGGAGTTTGGAGGGAGGCACCCTGGTTGTGGTGTAGGCAGCCCCTTCTTGCCACCCCACGTGCATGTGCTATGAGCTCCTCCACGTGGGGGACTCAGCAGAGTGTGCTTGGTACATGGTGAACATTCAAAATAGTTAATTGTAGCAAGTAATAGAGATCAATAGTTATAACAATATAATACATAATAAATACAAAAAATAAAATATTAACAATATAAAAATAATAAAAGAATTAAGGATTACCAAAGTCAAACTTCACTAGAGGTGTCAGGTACAATTACAATCTACCGAAACAATAATAATGTAATAATAACAGCCTATATTTGTCGAGCTCTTATTGTGCATGTATTATTATTTTTATTATCTCTACTTACAGATAACAAAAATGAAGCTTAGGGGAATGTAAGCAATATAGCCAAATTGGTACAGCTAGTGAATTTACAAACCCATGAAATCAGGCTTCAGAACCACGCTCGTAAGAATTGTGCTCTACGTATTCACTGATGTTGGGGCATTTTCACTTATCCAACTAATAGTTGTGTATTTAAAAAATGCCCTCTGAGCCATTCCCCAGTTTTGGCTCTAAAAACTCCAGATATTAGGGAAGAGATGAAATCACTTCAGGAAATTTCAACTATTATCAAAAAAATAAAATTATTTTTTTTCCAAAAGCAAATGGTAGATTGCACATTTATAAATTATAAAAACACATTAAAAGAATAACTGATGGCTTTAAAAAGTTACATAATTAATGTTAATCAAGAAACATATTTTCTGTTAATTTGTGAAATTAAATCTCTGATTATACAACATATTCATTCTGTTGGATGTTTGTATTCTATTCCAAAAAGTAGAGTTTGTGAAAGAATTAAAGGTGATGTCTCTCTTACAGCTTCAGCACAATTTGGTTTCAAATTGGACATTGGTTAAAAATAAAGCTACTGTATTGAAATAGATGTTGAAAAATGTGTCACAATAATCAAGGCAGAGGACAAACTTCTCAGAGTTGGGACTATGTATATATTTTGTCAATAACCTGTCTTCAGCCAAGACTGCCTAAAATGCTACCTCTTCCTTTCAGAGTCATAAACATCCCAATGGAGACATCACTTTGAGTGCTTTGGTATTTTTGAATTTGAAGTTTTACTACTACCTGCAAAGGGACAAGAAGGTTCTATAACAGAGTACTAGAAGTTCAATCAAATTTTACTCAACTGGATTGCTCTATTTGCTTTCTTTTAAAAGTTTTACAATAGTCAACGGATTCAAAGTATATGTATAATTTTCGATTAGAGTGTGAAAAAATAAAATGAACACTCATGAACCTCTAAGTTACAGTCTAAAATATTACCTATTGCTTTGACACGACCTGTTTGTTTCCCTTTGATCACGTTCCCTACTATCCATTCCCAGAGTTACTAAGATCTTGAATTTTGTGTTTATTATTATACCTGTTATTTAAAAATTGGATGTACCACTCATGCATATATTCATAATTAAAATATTGTTGAACTTTGCTTGTTGAGTTTTATAAAAACAGTGTCATATGTCTAGAGCTTGAATTTTTCACTCAAAGTTTTATTTCTAGAACTTGTTCATGAGATTTCATATAGTTATGGGTAATTTATGTTCACTGCTGTAAATATTCCACTATGGGTATGTGACAATGTACTTATTCATTTGTATCAGTCATGGTTCTGATGGGAAAATGGAATCCACTCTCTACATAAGAGTTATAATGTGTAATTCAGGACTGACATGACTCTTGGAAGACAGGGGAAGGGACATGAGGAAGGCTGCCACCAGGCGACGTGAAGATCTGAGCCTCACGCCTGCAAGGGCCTGGGACTGGGCCTGTGGAGTGGTCTGTGGGGCTGCCGTATCAACAGAGTAGGACTCGTTTGGAGGTCAGTAAGCAGCCGTGTCTGACCGCCGTGATTTGCCAGAAGTAATGGACTGCAGTTCATGTTCACCTTCTAAATCTCATGCAACCTTCTGTCACTGGCAGAATCCAGCACCAAAGGAAGCACATCATAAGGAGTCCTGTGCACGTGTCTGAGGTATGGACACGTGTTGGTGTGGTGTCCAGGTGAGGGCATACCACCACTGAATTGATGTTTTTCCCCAGTTATTTTTGTTCCTACAAGCCTGAGACTTTGAACATTCTTGTACACATGCTAAGATTTCTCTAGAGAATATACCTGAGAATGGGTATGTGAGGCATAGGTTAAATGCATTTACAGATTTACAGGATGATGCCAGCAGGGTTGTACTTACTCACAGTCCTACAAGCAGTGTATATTAGTCTCTGTGACTCCACATAATGGTCAGTGTTTGGTTTCTGACTTCTTATTTCTACCACCATAGTGTGTGTAAAATGGGATCTCACTGTGGTCTTAATTTGATTTTTGTTTAACTGTTAATGAGGTTGAATATTCACTTTTTCTTTGGCCGTTATCTTCCTTCTTCATGATTATACCCATTATCTTTTGTTTGTCTTTTCCTTATAGTTTTATACTTGGGATTGTAAACTAATGATTTATTGTTAACATATAATGTAAATAGTCTCCAAATTTGTGATATATTTTTTACTTTTCTTATGGTATATTTTAATGAACAGATATTCTTAATTTAATCAAGATTTTATTTTACTCTTAGCATATTTTTACATCTTGTTTTAGAACTCTTAGACATTATTTCCTTATAATTTCTCCTATGAGGAAATTCTAAAATTTGCCTTTCAGACCTAAGTCTATAATCCATCTGTATTTAGTTTTTTGCTATGGTGTACAAAGCAATTTCACTGTTCTTATTATGGAGAGGCTGTTATGCTCTACATTAGACAGTTCATTCTTTCCTTAGTATATTAATTTTCTACTGTTGCTGTAACAATTACCACAAACTTAGTGACTTAGACCACAACAGAGTTGTGTACAATCTCCCAAGAGTGAACCAGGAAGAATGCAATGGTAAATGAGATTGTTTCCTTAATTTCTCTTTCTGATATTTCATTGTTAGTGTATAGAAATGCAAAGATTTCTGTATATTAATTTTGTTATCCTTTAACTTTAAAGAATTCATTGATGAGCTCTAGTAGTTTTCTGGTGGCATCTTTAGGATTTTCTATGTATAATATCATGTCATCTGGAAACAGTGACAGTTTTACTTTTTCCTTTCCAATTTGGATTCTTTCTATTTCCTTTTCTTCTCTGGTTGCTGTAGCTGGGACTTCAAAAACTAGGTTGAATAAAAGTGGTGAGAGTGGGCATCCTGATCTTAGAGGGAATGATTTCAGCTTTTCACCTTTAAATATGATGTTATTAGGTGTGGGTTTGTCATATATGGCCTTTATTATGTATGTGGCACCTTTGTTGAAAATCAGTTTGACCATCTAAGCATGGTCTTTCTGAACTTTATATTGTTCTGTTTACCTTACTTGCCAATAGATATGGCAATCCACACTCCAGTACAGCACTAAATAGCTGTGGTAAGAACAGGTATCTTTACTTTATCCTGGATTTAGGGGAAAAGCATTTAATCTTTTACCATTAAATGTAGTTTATTTCTTACTCTGGGATCACAGGTTTAAAAAATAGAATAACTCTGATTTAGAAGACAGTTACCTAATTTTACTTTTCTCTGTTTCATGTGTCCAACATAGTTTTTAGTGCAATTTAAGCCTTTTGTATTTTTAAAATTAATGAGTGAGTGATTGCCTGAGCAATTTGGTGCGGTGCTGTTCCTTTAGTGGCTGGCAACATACTCTCATAACTGCTTTTAGTTTCCTTGTTTTTAACCATATTTTAGGATTATTAAATAAATTAGATAGGACCCCTCACCTCCAGAATTTTCCATTTAGGCAAACGGTTTTGTACATATACTCTATCTAGCATTTTAAACTTTTCTGTATGTGTTCACATATTTTATTTGCTGATCCTTAGAACAACTCTTTAACATAGAGAAGGTAAGATTGAAGAACAGTTGAATCCCTATTTCCAATCATGAAATTTGGAATGGAATGTTATAGGCATAGACAATAATTATCAAACATAAATATTAAAGTTTACTTTAAAAATTAAAAATATTAACTTTTGCAATTTTGAATGTGCATAGACATGTTAAAATTGTTTTTTTTTATTTCAATAATCTGATTGGAGAGAAAAAGCCTTTAAAATTTTTGTAAACCCTAGTGCTTCTCCCTAATTTCATTCTTGAGTAATTTATTTATCTATGTGATTATATGAGTAAATGATATGTTCAAAATATTGCTGACTTTGGCATTCCTTTGGAAAGAAGTGTCTTTTTAAAAGTGGATCTGATCTTAGTGGTCTGAGATGGTTTTCTGTGTGTGTGTGTATGTGTGTGTGTGTGTTTGGGTATCTGAATGGCATAACTCTCTTCTCCATGGTAAAGATTGAAAAACCCATAACCCATCAGTTATGCTTGGTGTAAATTATTACTTTTCTCTATTTAAAACAGACATTCTATTGATTTTGTTTCCTAGTTCAATTTTGTGGGGAAATTGCTTGGACCAAGAGGAAACTCCTTGAAGAGGCTACAGGAAGAAACAGGTGCTAAAATGTCTATCCTGGGCAAAGGATCAATGAGAGATAAAGCAAAGGTATGAACTTTGAATTTGATACTTAACACACACAAGGAGTTACCTGTAACAGGATGGTCACATTTACAAGCAAATATGAGCTGTCCTCCAATTATGTCCCATGAATTTTACCCTTTGGGGCTACTCTGTTGCACTTTCTGTTGTCTCCTCTATTTTCATAAAAATCAATTACTGGTCTTTTTCTCCCAAAACATGTAATTCTGTATTTTTATTCTTTTCAGTCCTCTGTGTAGGTTGCTGTCAAATCTTTTCATTTTTTTCTGTGTCCTCCGTAGGATGTTTCTATATGTGTGTGCTCATTTTCTTTAATTCCCTCACCCGATCCCTGTTTTTTCTTCAGCTGTATCGCCTGATCCCATCCACTGTATCATTGCCTCATTTTATCTCTCTGATCTATTTCACTCAGATCCTCTTACCTGAAGCAATTTCAAATACTTATCTGCAAATCTAAGAGAATTTCACTTATGTTTTGAAATGCTTCAGTGATATTAAACAACTCACCTGATCCCCAAAGAAAAATAAGCTAAAAATTATTATCAACTTGGATATTTGAAGTGATTTATTTTGCATCTGAACTACATCATTTTCCCATTTTATAAAGTGATAGCGATTTTTGCTGTGTTAGTATTCTGTGTTAAAATAACTATTTATAGAGATTTATTCAAAAAGTATCTATGTCTGTATTTTCTTATATTCTTTAATTTTTGTTGTTGTTGTTGTTTTATGTCCTCCAGATATCTCAAAGTCTTACAACAGAAACTTCATTTTTCATGCTTTTATTCTCTCACACATTCTTTAAGATTTAGATTAGACAGGGTTTCCTGAACTCCTGTAATAGGCTTACTTAACCATAAAACATATTTTATTGAAATTTTCTGTTTCTCTCATTAAACTGTTAGCTTCCATGGGCCAGAGAAATATCCTAGTCAGCTTTGCATACCCAAAGTCACTGCGTATGCTCTCCATATTTTTTTTAAAGCAAATAAGTGTATATTTTTCATTCCCATGTATTTGGACATTTTTTCCTGTTCATATTGGATTCTTTTTTTTTCCTGTGAGCATGTTAGGTACCAGCATAAGTATTTGAAAATCTAGCAAGGAAAAAATTTTGTTCTATTAAGTTTCCATTAGGTTTAATTTACTGATATTACCTGTTACAAAGTCCTGTTTCTATATTGATTACTTTCTGGGTGATCCATCATGTTTGTTTCTCCTTTGAGTATTTTCATTGCTCCTTTAAAACATGAAAGAAAATGAAAACATTTAATAGCAACAACATCAATAATAATGTATTCCACTATACAATATGCTTTTTAGAATGTGGATAAGACTTTAACTGCTAAGGACAACATGGCTGAAATAAAACCACAGACATGGGTGTGAAAAAATTACCTTAGTAAACACTTGATTAAAATAAAAATAAATCCTAGGTAAAACTTTTATTGCTATGCTGCTATTTTGCTTCTCTGTCACGTGACCTGAACAGAAAGGAATATTTTATGTGATTTTATATTTCTAGCAAATAAGTAAAACTCATCTGATTCTGCAGTGGAAGTGTATATATGTGTCTGTGTGTATTTATAGAATGACACGGGCATATATTCCTGCATTAATTACAGAAATATTTGTAATTATTTACAAATAATACATTATGTGTCACACTATGTGTCATTGCAGTTCTAGTTCACAGTAATAAATGTGAGAAAAAAAAATTTCCTCCTGGAGTTTGCATCCCAGTGGGAGAGACAGACAATAAATAAGTGAATAAATAAATTTTCTACTTTCAGGCATTGATAATTGTTATGGATTAAAATAAAACAGGAAGGGCAAAGAGGTTAATGATGGGAGTAGTAGTTTTGTATGATGATTAAGTAGAGTACTGGATTATGAGAAGGAGCCAACCCAAGAAAAATCAGAATGAGAGAGAATGCAAGTGTGATGACTCTGAAGGAGAATCTGTGTCTTTATAACTATCCTGGCAACTGTAGCCATATTTTTGTTTATAACCATACTTATTCCCATTTAGCTACCACCTAATTTCTTTGCTGACCTTCATAGCAAAATTCTTTGAGAATGTTATTTGCAATCAGTTGCTCTCATCCATCCTTTTTTAAATTTAAATTTTTAATTTATTAATAACTTTGACTGTTGCATGCATTTATTGGCTAATTGTATCACTTCTTTTTAAAATCTCCTAATCTTGCCTTTGTTCCCCCCTTGCAGTTTTATTGAGGTACAATTAACATACAGGACTGTATAAGTTTAAGGTGTACAGGATAATGATTTGACTTACATACATCATGAAATAATGATCACAATAAGTTAAGTGAGCATTCATCATCTCATAGATATAAAGTAGGAGATAAAGAAAAATTATTTTTTCCTTGTGGTGAGAACTCTTAGGATTAATGCTCTTCACATTCCTATGTATCATACAGCAGTGTTATTAGCTACAGTCATCATGTTGAATATTTCATCCTGAGTACTTATTTGTCTTACAACTGGGAGTCTGTACATATGACCACCTTCCTACAGTTCCCCCTCCCCCAACCCCATGCCTCTGGTAACCACAAACCTGATCTCTTTTTCTAGGTGCTTGTTTTGTTTGTTTTTGAAGTATAATTGCCCTGAAACACTGTTAGTTCCTGGGCCACAACATAGAAATTCCATATTTCTATACATTACAAAATGATCACAGCAATAAGTTACCATCTGTCACCACACAAAGATATGACATAATTATTGACTATATTCCCCACACTGTACATTTCATACCTGTGACTCATTTATTTTATAACTGGAAGTTTGTGCCTCTTAATCTCCTTCACTTATTTCTCTCCACTCTCCCCTCCCTGCTCTCTGGCAACTGCCTGTTTGTTCTCTGAATCTATGACTCTGTTTTTGTTTGTTATGTTTGTTCATTTGTTTTGATTTTTAGATTCCGTATGTAAGTGAAATCATATGGTATTTGTCTATCTCCATCTATTTCACTTAGCATAATACCCTCTAGTTCCATCCATGTTGTTACAAATGGCAAGATTTCATTTTTTTAATAGCTGAGTAATATTACACTATATATCTATATCTATATACCACATCTTATTCTATTCATCTATTGATGCACACTTAGGTTGCTTCCCATATCTTGGCTTTTGCTCAATAATGCTGCTATGAACATTAGAGTGCATGTATATTTTTGAATTAGTGTTTTTGTTTTCTTTGGAAAAATACCCAGGAGTGGATTCCTGCATCACATGATAGTTCTATTTTTAATGTTTTGAAGAAACACCATACTGTTTTCCACAGTGGCTGCACCAATTTACATTCCCACAAACAGGGCAGGTCCACTCTCATTCATTCTTCATTGTCTCCTCCTCAGTTCTTGTGACTGGATCCTCTTCTTCTTCCAGACCTCCAAGCCCAGGACTTGGTCTTCAGACTTCTTTCTTCTCTTCATGATCTCATTCCATCTGTGTACATCCAGCTCCCAGTCTCTCCTGTAGGTTCTAGTTTCATGTGTTTAACTACACACTCAACATGTCTATGTGAATTTCTAATAGGCATTGAAATATAGTTGTCCAAACACACATGTACAAGTATGTAAATGTATGTATATATTTATACACACAGGTGTATATATATATATATATATGAATGAAATATATATTTATTATTTATCTACCTACATGTATGGCATTTATATACTTACCTATATATGAAGTACAATATAAACACATATACAGAGAGAGAGAGATTGAAAGAATAAGAGAGATACATTTGCTGACTTTTAGGGCCCCAGTGAATACGCTATGAGCCATGGAGTCTCAAGATTTAAGGATACCTTCTCTTTTTGTCTTGTGTTTGTTCAAAAGCAAATCTCATAGAAATAGGAAATGAAAAACAGCATATATTCAATTGAGTGGTACTTGGTAGCTCAAGCCTACAAAGGTTAGTTTTGTTTATTTAAAGTTTATATCAGCAGGCATTAAGGAGATCAACACAAAACTACAAGCCTGTTTTTCACATTCTATTGAATGAAAAAATAAATAAATGCCTGAAGCATCACTAGGTGCCCCTTCTGCGCCCACCAGCAAAGCTTGAACCCGCAGCCTGCTCCTCAGGCCCAACATCAGGCACCTGCCTTTGTAGACAAATGTGTTTGTTTAATAGCCTTGTTTGCAGTGACTAGCTTGCCTCAAATTTCTAGGAAATAATGCAGATTGTTTTTCTGTATTGGTTATGCTGTTAAGGTGCTACAAAATGTGTATCTTAAACTTGAGCTTTTCTTTAAGATAAAAGGAGATATTTGGATAGTTATCTAAGTCAGGACAAAATAACTATGCAAGAATATTTCTTCCATCTCTGCTGAATGTTCAACTACAGGTAAAATATCAGGCTTCATAGAAGATAATATTAGACATGACTCAAGCCCTCACAGAATTTTTAATTAAATTAAATATCCTGATCGAACATTTCCTTAAAAAAAAACTTAAGAAATTATAAATCTTTGAATTAGTAGGTGGAAAGTATGATATGGAAAACAGTTCTTGTGGTCTAGTGTAGTACTAATATTCTAACATGTTTAATGGTTTTATTTTGTTTTTGACTCTGGCAGAGAAACACTCATTTTAGTTTAGTTCACCTAGCCAATAACTCTATAAGCAGAGGAAGGAAACAAAAAACAAAACAAAACAAAATGCAGTAATATCCAGTAGCAAAACCCTACCTCACATTTCATTCCCATACTGGTCAGATCCCAGAATATGTCAACTCACACTATAAATTTAAAAAAATATATAAAAAAATCCAGAAATTCTTGAATAGAAGCTAACTTTTCAATTGTGATGATGAAAGGTATTCTCAGAGAAATCTAGAAAGTAAAAATATACAGTGTGTTTGCAATATTTCAAAATACCTCAGGAAATTAACTGGCAGTTCAGAAATTTCTTTGAAGTCTGAGTCCTCCAAGCAGCATATGGCCTGTTCTCAGTAACCACGGAGCTGCCGGCCTCACCAGCAGTTGCTTCTGTGAAATCTTGAGGGGAACCGTGGTGCTTTGGATAGAGTGCTGCTATTTTTAGTGATACTGATGGCAGAGATTGGTGAGGGAGAACAGAGAGGCAGTGGTTCTAAATGCTTATCTTTGAAAAGAGTGAGAAACAAGCATGTTATCGCCAAGAAAAACGGTTAGGAGAGGTTAGGGAAAATCAAAGCCTGAACACATGCAGGTAAGTGAGGAAACAGGAGGAAAGCAAATTTCTTGCATAGGTATTCAGTGTCCTTAAGTAGAAATCACAAATAACTAGGTTGCTAATAAATTTCATTGTAATGAAAGATATTTTGGCATTTTTATTAATAAGCTATGTTGAAATTATGGGGTGTGGTCTTAAAACATGTGGTCTTGAAACATGTTTAAAGTGAAGTGCTGTTTGGTAGAGTTTTATTTGAAAATGTGTGATCATTCTGAAGGCAAGCCTTTCTCTCTTTGATGTGCTAATACCATAAGCAGTTTCTATTTTATACTCTGTCTTCTGTATTTGGTAATGGCTACTTTAGTAAATCCTTTTGGATTTCATGGCAAGATTGATTTTCATCAACAATAAAATCAACTAAAACCTTCAAAGTGGTACTGCTTGCCTCGTGGGCAAGGTGAGTGCGAACCCTGGGCCCAGTGTCCTTCCCCTGTTTGGCTTCTGGGCTGAGCCTCACATCAAACCTCAAATCCCACAGTACAGGGGTGACACCATGCTCACTGCTTGTCAGCCAAGCTGAGACTGTAAACTCCTCTTTCAACTTGGTAATATCCCGAACAACAAAGCAGTTTGTAATCCCACAAAATCAACAGTCTGGACACTCTGATTTTAATTTTAGCTCTGCCCCTAATAAACTGCACAGTAAATCAACAACATTTCTTTCTCAGTCTCCTTTCTGCAGAAAAGAATGCTTTGCCTATCTTGGCTTCCTAACAGAGATAGAGGAATATGCATACTTTGCTTAAATATCACTTGAGTGTGTGAAGGACAAGGAATGTATCATAAGTTATAGATAGGTGAGATTTTATTTTTTATTTATTCTCTGCACTCTTCTGTTTCTCTGATCTGAATTCTGAGAAGTTGGAGAACCAGACTAAAAGCCTCCCCTGAACAGTAGCATGTATGAGAAGGAACATTGCATTACAAATACCTATTTTGTGAGGACGCAATGAAACTTGTGTTTCAATGGTAACCAATACAAGGTTATTTCAACCTATTTTGGATTCCAAGTGACCAAAGAATTAAAATAGTTAGATTTGAGTTGAAGAGTGAACTGTATCATGATGTTAATGAGAAATAATATTTTCATATTAACATCTTCAACTCTTTATATATAAATAGTCTGTCATTCACTGTACTGTGCTTTGACCTTGGAAAGAAAAAAAAAAGTCATAAATCTGTCCAGGTTCAGTTGTTCATAAGCTGGTATTGACTGAAAAAAGATTGCACCACCTAAAAGTTGAGAATTATGTTTTATTCAGTGGACAAACTGAGGACCTAAGCCCGGGAGTCAGCCTTTCAGACATCTCTGAGGGACCATTCTGAAGAGGTAAGGGAGGAGCCAGGCTATATGGGAGTTTTTGCAACAAAAAACAGGTAGTTGGAACATCAAAAGATTACTGTTAACTAAAGTAAAACCAGACCTCTCAAGTTAATGAATTTATCAATCGCCTATGTATGGAAAGATACAAAAGTGTGGGCTCAATGAAATTATTCCTTTGATATGCACCTTAACTATCTAGGGACAATATTCTGTTTTTTCCATCCTGAGTCCCCTCAGGATGTATAGTCGGGGGCGGCTGCAGTGGCTGATGGCTTGATGGCCACACATCCTTTGTTTACTGATATGGCACGTGACATTCTTTGTCCACCCTGGAATGACAGAGCCTGATGTGGTGATGTTTTATGTATAGTGAATCAAAGTTATATATTATTTTGAATTGTTAATTTCATCTAGGCTAACTTTATTCACAACTAGACCAATTTATAGATTTATTTTATAATTTTTGTAGTTAAGACCTGCTATTTGAAAACTTTCAAGGACCTAATGTCTCAGCCATAAACCAAGGATTATACATTTTTAATGTTACTAGTGCAGTCATTTTCCCTCCATTGTCACTTGTCACTTGTTAATGGGACAACACTTGCTTCCCATGAGGAGTGAAATGAGAGAATCACAGAATCAAAATTTCTCACACCATGCTGCAGGATTTTAAAAAATGTATTAAGCTATTAAAAAATAGAAGACAGAGAAATTTCTAGACATTTCACATTTTATAATCCAGAATTATAATATGTATCTTCTCTACTACTGAGGAAGGCCTATCTTTTTGTCTTGAGCTGTACTCTCCACCTCAAAATATTACAACCAAAATTCAAATGAGATTTACTCCATATAGAAAGGGAATATTTAAAATTCCACATTCTGTGGCTGTCCTAAAGATGGCTGCAAAATCTTTGACACTGTTTTTAGAGAGAGATGCATAGGGTCTAATTCTCTTCCCCTTGAGTCTGGGTGTTTTAGTGACCTGCTTGTAACTGCAGAGGAGGGGTTGTATCCGGATTTCTGAGCGGAAGGGGATTCAGTGCTCCCCCCGCCTCATTTGCAAGAACACCCCCTCTTGGAGCTCTAAGCTGCCTGGTGAGGATGCTGACAATCCTGAGTCTGCCTTGCAGGTGCCAGTGGGAAGTCCCAGAGGAGCTCAGCCTTTGCCTCATCGTGGTCCAGGCCCTGGAGGTGCACATAAGGCGCCCAACAGATGACGGCAGCGGTCACTGCGGCCCGAGTCCTCCTGTCTGCAGCCCCAGAATCTGGAAGCAGATACAAGTTATCCCCATTGTGCTCTGTCTAAATCCCTCACCCACAGAATCCATGCACAAAAATAAAATGGTTAGTTATGCAACACTAGATAACTGCAACACATTTGTACTACTTTATATATAAAATTAAATGATTTTCAACTTTGTTAGCCATTTTCCAAATACTAGATTTGTTCTCTTTTTGTGTTTCTACTGTCCTCTCATGGCAATTATTACAGACTTTGATAATTTCTGAGTTTTTGTGTGGGTTTGTTTGGTTGGTTTTTCGCCTGAGTTTTTGTGTAGATTTGTTTGTTTGGTTTTTCACCTTTTTTTTTTTCTTTTTCTTTGTTTTGTTTGCTTTTACTTGCAATTTATTTTGAATTTGTTCAAGCATATTAGTGTTTTATTTCAAAGTTGCCAGTAAAGGAAAAGGCTTCCAAGAAAGCCAATTTAGTGATTTCTTCTTGGTAGGGGCATTTTATGAGGGACCAGACACAAAAACAGAATGTTCTAGTTAAAAAGTATTAGGCTAGTCATAAAGCTGGTTTAAGGTCTTTGCATTTTTGAATATCTGGTTTAATAAAACCAGATAAAGTTAATTGGGTAGGTAATTCTAATTTCTCTTTAAGCCTTCTTAATTTTATTACAACCTGACAAAGCAAGTGCTCTGGCAGTTTATCATTGATGCTAGATGGTTCTCAGAAGGGGAAGTAAATTGCACCCTACTGAAAGTATTGCCCCAGACCAAGATTGGGACAGTTTTCTTTCTTAGTCCCTCTTTTTGACCAAGTTGAATCATTGAAGATTTGTCTTAGCCAAGAAAAGGACCATTCACATTTTTGTGCTGAGAACCTTAACCGAGTTTGTT
This sequence comes from Mesoplodon bidens, assembly GCF_964165515.1. Lineage (NCBI taxonomy): Eukaryota > Metazoa > Chordata > Mammalia > Artiodactyla > Ziphiidae > Mesoplodon > Mesoplodon bidens. The sequence goes on along the minus strand of NC_138172.1, from coordinate 59,178,148 downwards.
GCTTTCTCATTCATTTCCTATATTTTTATAAATGGTAGAATTTAGATATGGGATCAAGTTATGAAAATGGATGCATCATTATGCATCATTAGATTATCTGCAATATCTGTACCCTTTGACATTATTTCTTTTTTACTAATTTCCTATATTAGATAAGAATTTCTCAGCAGAATCCTAGGGTGATTCTGTGTACTGGTATACATTTATATATTATTAGTATACTTTATATTATTTAGTGCTATATATATATATATATATATTATATATTTAGTGGTCTATCTCCCTGTATGGTGAAAAATGGGTAAACTGAGTTTTTTGTTATATGTATAAATATATTTTAAATGTCAATATTCACTTTACTTTTTCACATTGGACCCTATCTTTGCTTTGCCCACATACCTAGTAACCAAGGTAGTAGATCCAGATGAGTATATCATTGCTTTAATAAAATTGGATATAAGAAAGAAAAATTTCCTAAATAGTTTTATTTTGCTCATTTTTAAATTTATGAGTAATTTTAATAGCAAACCAAGTGGTAATGGTTACCTAAAAAGTCAAATCATAATCATATTTAATCTCTTAGAAAAGCCTTAGATGAAAAGGTTGTTGTTATTATTTGCATATTTTTAGAAAGATGCTGTTAAATGTTTGTTTTAAATTGTTGAAACTTGACCCCAATACAAGCCATGTTCTTTGAAGAGAAAATTGGACAACTTGTTCTAGCACAGCTTGGGGAATCTGGAGATAGAGTTGAGAGGATAATGGGCCCAGAGTGGGCGTGCTAGAGAGACATGCTGCACTTAACTCAAGTGTGCTATCAGCACTAATTCAGGTTCTGAATTTCATTAGTTGCTGTGATGTTTATTTGACTTAGTATTCTTTCTCCTTATTAGTTTTTGAACTTCCTAAGTCATTCAGAAGTTGAATAGTAATTTTACCAGTCATAAATATCTGAATATTCCTTATCTGAGTAGAATTGTCATTAATACCAGAAAATTTGCTTGAACAATAAAATAGTAGAGAGCTCTGTTTTCTGGCTATAGTTACTGATGCGATAGAGCCCACAGAAAGACAAAGAAGTCATCAGCTCCTCAGTCTAATGAATAACAACATTCCTGAACTCACTTTTGTCTCCTGTGTGTATTGGTTCAAAAAGTCTAAGGAAGTCAAAAAGACTAAGGAAAATGAAATGCCAAGGATACAAATGAAATTATATATTGATGAACAATTAATCAATCAACATAAGAAAGAAATGGAAAATTTTATCAGTGTCAAATTGAGAATTATAACCCAGGAACTGCATCTTAGAAAGCTCCAAGAACTGTTCCACCCATTAGAGGTCAAAACACAGTTATATTAGGTTTCTGAGCAGAGGGCTGTACATTAAATGACATATTATTGACAGAGTACACACAATTCAGATCTAAGCATTATTGTGGTGGGTCACACCACAAACCTAAGAAGGAATATTATATTTTCAGTTGTCTCTTTGTGCTGGGAAAATGTTGTTCTTTATGTTTGAACAGGTATTTCTGCTGATGGGGGAGGTCTGGTCAATGCCTAATGTAGATATACAATGCATAGTACAGGGGAGAGAGGAGACCAAAGGGCAGAGAACATTTTTTATATTTAAATTTTTCTTGTCTTGCCATAAAATATGAATTTTATTTCACAATATTTTGCTATGAACACAATCAATTGTACCATTGACTTTTTGCAGCCAAGACAATGTTTTGAACACTTCCAGGGATGCAGTCACAAGAAATTCTCTGTCACCAGCACTTAAGCTAGTTTCAGGAGCAAGCATACCTAATGTCAATAAATGAAACACTTTCATGTAATTTTTCTTAATATCTAATTATCACAAATCACCTAGGCTCCTTATAAATGTATTTATTTTTTAAATGTTATCTGCAAAGGTATGTATTGTTTTGTATATTTTTTGTTCAAATGGAGCATTTGCTTAAACTTTGAAAATACTAATGTTTAATTTTTTTGCTTTTTGAGGTCAGAGTTTTGAGATAAACTGTAAACTGGTGTGCCCGTGTGCTTCCCTGTGGTTTACACCAGAGGAGGCACCCCTAACCTATAGGAATATAATTTCTAACATCTACAGTTCTAGCATTGCTACTGGGTTAAAAAAAAACAGGCAAAGAAAATGTGGCCCATGATTAAGAGAATTTGGAATGTCTCCAAAGGCTTTAATACTTACATTTCTAAGCTTATAATTAATGCCCTCTATTTCCTGCTTCCTCTTTCTCAATAGTAGGCTTATTGTTTTCTCTTTTTCTCTTCTCTTTTTATGTTTGCATGCCTTGGAAAATACTTTATTTCCATCATTTGGCACTTCTAAAGCATTTTGAATGTTTTCCCCAGTCTTTCTTAATTTTCTTCTTTTCATTTAACTACCTTTAAAAATTATTTTTAATCCAAAATAATTGAAAAGTCAGAATAATTTCTCCAGCATTTGAATCCTGAACAACTCTCATTTCTGTTTTCTTGAATATTACTAGAATGTGTGAGAGATGTTTACTTCCTCAGCACCACCACCATTATAGCATTTACTTACATAAAACTATTTAAATTAACTATTTAATTTGTAGTCACCCCTATAACCCAGGACTACAAATGGGAAAGAATAAGATAGTAGCCATCAACTGAGCAGATATAGATTAATTCATTGTGCTGAGTTAATATTTTCAAGATTCTGATTCTATACGTTTTAGATTAAAACTTTTTATACGCACTTTATTTAATAATAGTAAGAGCAATAATAATCCAAAAGAAAGTATGTGGAAACTTTTACTACGATTTTTATTTGTCTTAAGGAAGATTCATAAAATGAGTAAGGCAAAACGATGTGTTGCTTGTAATTCTATGGTTTTAATGTAATAATTTGGGCCAAAATAATTAAACTTGATCAACTCTTAAAAATGTAATGATGGGGGCTTCCCTGGTGGCGCAGTGGTTGAGAGTCCGCCTGCCGATGCAGGGGACATGGCTTCGTGCCCCAGTCCGGGAGGATCCCACGTGCTGCGGAGTGGCTGGGCCCGTGAGCCATGGCCGCTGGGTCTGTGCATCCGGAGCCTGTGCTCCACAACAGGAGAGGCCACAACAGGGAGAGGCCTGCGTACCGCAAAGGAAAAAAAAAAATGTAATGATGACTGTGAGGCTGTGTTAGTTCCATTCAGCCAGTCGGAGGTATAACTGGTCTTCCATGTCGTAGGTGCACATGCACATGGTACATCAGCTCATAGAGTCTTAAAGTTGGCAGTGAAGATAAAGATAGTAGTTTAACTCATTCATTTTTATAGCCTAGATATATCATTGCCCAAGAGACAGTAATTTACCTGAGATTGCTGGAAAGTTACAAGGAAATATTTAATTACTAGATGTAAAAAAGAGAACATAAACGTGAGGACCAATTTCATTAATATATCTTGCTATAGCTAGTATATTAGTATCAAGGAACCATATCATTGAAAAAAATAGACTTTATTATGTTTTCTTAAATTATTAAATCCAAAATAAGTAAGTAGAAAATATATCCGAATTACTTTAAATAACATAAAATTACCTGTAGGATATAGAAGATTTATTTGAACATGGTTCTTTCTCAGGGTCTGGCCTCTATAAAATTGAGTAGTTTCGATATACTTTATTTATGAAAATGCCACGATCCACCCTCTGTCCTGTTATCACTCCCTGTGTGCATTCCAGTGTAAAGGAGAGAGGAACACGCTGTGCTTAGGATGCCGAGTCAGCAGCCTGTACTCTGGGGTTTGGTGGGTCGTCTGCATTTAGTGACAACACGTGCAAAAAGTGGGGTCACCCCTGGGAAGCTCTAGCCCCGTCCTCAGGAGAGGATGAGGGGCAGTCTGGGCTCTCCTAGGAAATCTTCCAGAATCTGGTGCCCAGAGCTTCCTTTTTTGGAGGAGAGAGTGTTTCTCATTTCATCATTCCTATAGAGTTTTATAGGTTAGGAAATTGATCACAGTGTATTTAACTGCACATGTAATGGAGAATTTCTTCCACATTCCTATAAATTATTGTTAAAATTATAAGCCAAAAATGTCATTTTAGTTCAGACATTTTCCTTAACCATTGGTTTTATTAAAAACCACCAGGGCTAAATGATTATACTTTTTTTGCCTTATTTTTATGAAGATGTAACTTACATACATGGAAATCTACCACTTTGAATCATACAAATGAATGTGTAGTCACACTTGTATTATCACAGTCAAGATAAAGAATATTTTTGTCACACCAAAAATTTCCTTTGGGCCCCACTACACCTCTGGTCTCTGGTCACCAATGATCTGCTTTCTGTTACTATCAGCTAGCCTTTTCCTAGAATTTCATGAATTGATTTATACAGTGTATAGACTTGCTCCCACATTCTTTCACTGAAAATAATGCTTTTTGAGAATTATTCATGTTGTTGCCTGTATCAAGAATTTGCTCTTTTACATCACTGAGAATTTTCCATTTTGTGGCTACACCAATTTGTTTATCCATTCTTTTTTTGATGGTAATTTAGATTGTTTATAGTTTGGGGTATTATAAATAAGGCTGATATGAAGATTAACATATAAGTCTTTGCATGGATATATAATTTCACAATAGAAAATTTGGGAATTATTCATCAAAACTTAAAGCACAGGACATTTAATGTCATCTTTTTCATTAATGTAGTACAATATATTTTCCACAGGATTATACATTTTTTTAAAAATTAGAAGTATTCCTAATATATTGGTTGTATATTTACTTTGATTGTTTGGTGTGGTTTACTTGCCATTAGCAACATCTATTATTTATATGAAAGAATTTTTTTATTATTCATTTTTTATTCTGGAAATAATCATTTCTAAATTAAGTTTTGAGAGAATACTTTTTTCCAGCAATGCCCTAAGTTAGGATACCAAATTTCAGAAGCAAACTGGAGATTCTCATTCCCTAGCCAGAGAGATTAGATTTGTTAGATAAATGAAGCCATCTGCATCAGTTTAAATAGTTCTACCAAATTGATTCATGAAGTGTCTAATATTTCCATGTAATTATCAGTGGCATTTTCAAAACCCGATAACTGAGAAGAAAATTTAACCTTCTCTGAAGACTTTCACACTCTAGGGTTGATACTTTAGAAAATTATATTGTTCTAAGGGAATACTCACTAAAGGATTACATCAGATTTTGAACAGATGCTGCAAGATCCCTGTTTCGTTGCTGGTGCAGCAGAGTGGGGATATGGAAAGGCTTCTCTCCTCCCACCCATCTGATGTGAGAGCAGATTTCCCATTTCTCAGCTGACAGGTTAGTGGTGGATCTCCTGTGGCTGTTCCAGAAAAAATTCTGACTTCTCTTTTCTCCTCTGCTGTAAAATTAACTCTAGTCCTTAAGTTCAAAGTTTATTTTTTTCTTGTGACTCTAAGGAGTCTTTTCCTCTAATACAAATTGAATGATTTATTCCAGAAGATAATATCTGTGTTTCTCTCTCACTCAAAGAATTTTCTTACTAAAGTATTTTATATCTACATATACATATTCACTTAGAAATAAATAAAAATGCAAAAGCTATGTATAATATTAATAGAATTTTATCTATGTCATTGTAATCTATTAGTTTAATATCTCATATGACTGCTTTACTAGGGAAAACCCAGGAGATTGATTTATTATGAAAATGCACAAGTCTGTTAATATGCCGTACTCACTTCTATTTTATCTTTGCTGCTTAGAGCTCTGATTTTTTTCTCCCTTGTGCTGTGTTAGTTGTTCTGATGCAGATCAACAACTCAGCTCTTTTATGTGATGGAGGACAGATGTACTTATACAGTTAATCGGGGGAGTGTTTGTCTTCTATGGCATATTGCATGGAGTTACAAGTTAATTTCTAAATTTAGTTATGTTTCCTTATAATATTACTTATTCATGAATTTGGGGGACATTATAGTAGATGACAGCATAGTTTATTTGATTAGAAAATATTTGCTACATTTTGTGAAACAGTTTCATAGAGGATGTTAAATAAATTGGGTGTATCTTAAAAGTTATTTGAAAGTTTTCTTCAGTGTTATACATCATCAGTGTTAAAATATAACAACAAAAAAACTCCTCTTCCCCAAACGTCAAGTAATGCATGCCATTTGATCATATTAATGTTGGAAAACGAGAATTATCACTATCCCTAATATTTTATTGCACCTGTTACTAAAATTTGGTTATGTATTTTTAACATTATTCAATTAGGTGTTATGAAAAATTAAGTTTGGCCAATATATAAAATTTCTAAAATATAAGGGCATACTTAGTGGAATTATACTATTAGTGACTATGGTTAACTTTTTAGGATTTTCTAACTCATTGGTTTAAGGACGTAATTTGACAGATCCATATGCACATAAAAATCTTACAATTTTTATTGTTTGTCCAAATATGTTAACATAATTCTAGCTGTAGTTCAGAAAAAGTAACTTCAAGACACAAGAGAAAAATAAAAAGTCATCATTTCTCAATCTTAGTTATCTTGAAGACATGCTGTTAATACCCTAAGGCAAAGGATCTTGTGATTGTCCCATGTGTTGACAAGCAAATTTTCAAATCTGCCAAACTGATTAGTTGAGAGTTGAACATTGATTTATTCAAGCAGGTTATTTGCTGACGCTTTTAAGAAAATAAGTTACCAGTAAGCATTACTAGTTTGACATTGTGCACGCATACCCACAAGCATTAAAATGTGCTCTTTTTAAAAAAGTATGTTAAAAGTATGTGACTGGAAGATTTGACCAAAGATATATGGTGAATCTAAACATATATGGAAATTAGTGGCTCTAGAGTAAATGTAGATTTTTACATTGCATAACTAATCATATAATAACCAAAAGAATATTACAGTTACTATGTAAGTAGGCACATAGAGTCCACATAAAACAAGCAGTTCATTTTCAGGTTAACAGTACAGTCAGCAAAGGGTCAAATCTGTCCACATACATACAGATTACACTTTAAGGTATTGGGTTCTCAAATATTTTCATTGAAATACGCTGTTCAAAGAAGAATTGAAAATAGATTTAAGTCTTATCCAGATTTTGCCATGCACAGCTCAGTTTTGTTTCAAATTTGCAGTTTTGCACAGTGTTTTAAAAAATAAAATATATATTATATTTACATCCATATTTCTCTGATTACTTAATTTTTAGATAGGTACTTATTGAATGTAATTGGCACTAAAAATGCAAGCTACATTTTTTCCTATGGTTTTATGAACTTAATAATGTTCTTCAACACATTCTACCTACACAGACCACTGCAGTCAGCTTTTTTTTTTTTTTTTTTTTTTTCTTTTTGCGGTATGCGGGCCTCTCACTGTTGTGGCCTCTCCCGTTGCGGAGCACAGGCTCCGGACGCGCAGGCCCAGCGGCCATGGCTCACGGGCCCAGCTGCTCCGCGGCATATGGGATCCTCCCAGACCGGGGCACGAACCCGTATCCCCTGCATCGGCAGGCGGACTCTCAACCACTGCGCCACCAGGGAGGCCCTGCAGTCAGCTTTGAACCCTCACTGCATTCATATTGCAAGAGAAAAAAAAAGTATTCAGTGGGTTACTTATTTCCAAAGCAAGTAGTTATTTCTTAAGCTCTAGTGTACTAGACTTTTCTGTGGTATCTGGTATTTTAGGCTATTCACTATTTTATTTTCACATATATATATATATATATATATGTATATATATATATATATATATATATATATATAGAGAGAGAGAGAGAGAGAGAGAGAGAACTTCTGATATGGAAAGACTTTTCATATGTGCTGGTCATTCAGCAGTTAATTTTAGAAGAAGACAAAAATACACACTTATTAAAATACAATTTAGAAGTTTAAATTCTCCTTGAGGAATGTGGATATTAAAGGAGATAAGTAATATATGTAAAGAGAAAACAAATTAAAAAATAGGTCAAATAAGGAAGAAAACCCAAAATACTCACAAATAAATGACCATCTATACCAAAACTGACAGTTACCCTTCACAAATCCCAAAATACAAGTGGATGGGGATAAATCAATGAAAGCTATCAGATCCTTGTCCTATCAGCATTTGTTTGGGAAAAGCAGAAAAAAGGCAGTGTGTTATCTGATGGCAAAAGAACAGGAAAATCTCAAAATAACAATATTATTTCAGGTAAATCTAAGAACAGAAGCTGAAACCACGCTATGTTTTTAGACTTCAATTTATGGGTAAAATCCTTGGGTTCACCTTCAAGATCTGAACAACCTGGAAAAGTCTAGGTCCTATGAACTCTTGAAATTCTAAGGCAGAGCTAGACAATGAAACTTCTGGGAATTGCCCCAAACTAAGCCAGGGAGAAAAAACAGGGGCAAAATAAATGGAATAGTGAAATTAAATGGGCCATTGAGAGAGAATGCTTATCTCAGAAAGCAAGAGGCTATATTTATTATCCCTTTGGAAACGTAACAAAGAGAGAGTGGTTGTCCTTACCCCACTTACTGAAAAGTAAAGAAAGACTCATTTCACTTAAAAATTAGCAACAGAAAAAGACTTTGGCTAAATTTCATATGAAGTTATTTTAAGGAAAGGATGATGAAGCTTCAGAATGAAAGTGAAACATAAAGACAAGCACACAAAACAAAACATGTAATCTCATATTTAATGGCAAGCTAAAAAAAGGAAGAAATATGAAATAACTCAGAAATAGAAAACCTCAAATTGATTTAATTGGGGAAAGGAGAAATTCATAAAGAAAGGTAATAGGACCAATGAAAGAATTATAAATAAACATAAAATGAATTTCAGAAATAAAGAGTAAATTAAGAGAAATAAAAATGCAACCAAGGCTTCCCTGGTGGTACAGTGGTTGAGACTCCACCTGCTGATGCAGGGGACACGGGTTTGTGCCTTGGTCCGGAGGATCCCACATGCCATGGAGCGGCTGGGTCCGTGAGCCATGGACGCTGGGCCTGCACGTCCGGAGCCTGTGCTCTGCAATGGGAGAGTCCAGAGCAGTGAGAGGCCCACGTACCGCAAAAAAAAAAAAAAAAGCAACTAAAGACAAATGGTAATGTCTTAAATTCAAATATAAGTGGAGAAAGAGATGATTAGAATTTGAGAGGATGATGTGTATAGAATACAAGCAAGGAAATCCACCATATGTATAATAGGAGTTCTCAAAGACAAACAAACAAACAAAACAAAGGAACAGAGTAAAAAGTCATAATGGAATAAAATTTTAAAATTTCCCAGAACTTAAAGCAAGGCTTGAAGCTGCATATATAGAAAGTGCTCACCATGTATTTAGGAAAATTGACCGTAAGTTATTACACATATTCTAATAAAAACAAACTTAAAATAAAGTCTTTGAGCATGCAGGTAAAAATACCAAATAACTTATAAGGGGGAAAAAAAAAAGAAAATCAGACTATCTCAGCAATGGATTTTGCCAGAGAGAATCAAATAACTTATATAAGATACTTAAGGAAAGATAATGTGAACCAGGAATTTTTATTCAGCCGTACTGACCTTTATACATAAAAGCCTTCAATTGTTAGTAACAAGCAAGAACCATGGGAATATTTTTCCCATAAGTCATTTCTGAGTAATTTACTACAGAGGCTAAATGTAATGTGTTTATTGTTATCTCCATGACGCATTGCTAAGTGGTAAAGCACAGTTGAAAAAAGTCTGTATGCAGTTCTATCATTTACATAAGAAAGGTGGAGTATAAATATAAATAATTAAATATAAACTTTGACCTCAAAACACTCGTCATAATAGAAATTAGGAAATCTGTTTTCTTCAGGGTTAGGTCTGTAGGTCTCAGGAGCCAACTTCAAATGGTTCCCTCTGCACAATTTGAGTGTCATTAAGGACAATTATTCCAGTGAATTGAAATACATCAAATATTCTTCATTCCATGGTAGAAGCATACAGTGCCACCTAATGAAAAAATACTAGCTAGAAAGTTGAGTCTGTTTTTTATCTATTTGATATAATTTTAATGGAAAGTACAGGAGAGGAAACATGTTAAGCAGCACAACCGTGATATAATAAAAGCTGTACTGTCACAAGCCTGCAGGGAAGAAGTGTCTTGGCATCTCCTACAAGAACAGAAGTGTGAGGAAGTAAAAGAGCTTGCAAGGCAACCTGGAAATGAAAGAGACTTAGGAAACATTTGAATCAATCACAATGCATGCACCTAATTTCCATCCTCATATAAAGGAACAAAGTGTAAAAAATTATAGTTGGATAAATGAATACTAATTTGATACTTGTTAAATAAAATCTTTATTGATGATTTTTATAGATGATAATAGTATTGGGGTTATGTTTTTTGTTAAGTTTCTATTCTTTAGAAATACGTACTGAAATAGAGATATACTTTTTAAGAAAAGTAATGTAGCTATATGGAAGAAAAATTTTTCTTTATCCCAAAATAAGGTTATAAAGCAATTTCTAAGTTAAAAAATAGTTTAAAAGAGTATTTCATAAAATACTCTCAGAGATGAAAAGACACCAATATCTTTAAAGGCACTTTCATGGTATATTAAAAGTTAGGAAGAGCAAACTTGTAAACAATTAATAGTATTTAATTTGAGAAAATAGTGATTGAGGGAAACATGCAAAACTGAAAAATGATATCTGAGACAGTATTTTAGAAAAATTGTATGCCATTGACAGACTGTCTCTTAGAATGTAAGATTGAGACAAGCACCCATGAAATTTAATTCCAGTTTCACTAAGTACATGATATTGACCGTATTGGCAAATTTAGAGAAATTTGCTCATTAGATTGATTTTCTTCTGATTATTAGATATGAAAATGATTAATTTTTAATACTTCATTGATATTTGTAAAATAAAATTTTATTTATTCTTTAGTTTAATTGTTATTGTTCTGGCTTTCTTTGCATCTAAATGGATGGAGAGAGAGTTTCTGAATTATTTGTACTGATAGTGTCCCAAGTTTCTATTTGTTGTGTTATTGGTCCTCGTGAGGATCATGATAAATACTTTTAATATACTTTAGTGGGTTACTGTTACAAGAAATTTTACATTGCCACAATTGAGACAGCATTTACATTAAATTACATTACAGGGCTACAAATAGAATGATGAAAAAATAAAAGTTCCAAGCAGCAGTTCTTTAGAGCCCAGAGAAATTAGATCCTTTGATAATCCAAAAAGATGATGAACAGGATTTAGATAACTAAACAAGATCTTTTTGACTTTAATCATTGTTAAAGATTAATGAAATATCTTTTTAAAAGACTGATGTCTATAAATTATTTTATCTTGATAAATTTCTATAGTAGTATATTTTACCTTCAACATGTATCTTTAGTGAATCATTTTAATTTTAAAGTTATGAATTTGGTTTAGATATGGCAAAATTGCAATAATTTATGGTTTCCTTAAAAAAATATTCAGAGGAATTTTCACAGTCTGTGCCTCAGCTACCTTGCATGTGCTTAGAAATTGAATGGAAAATGATGTTATAAGAAAATAAAACGTATATTTTCCAAGTAAATGTTTAAGAATAATGTTGATAAATTGTTAATAATATTCATTTTGTCACCTTAGAACATTAAGATCTAGTTCCTTTGTGCATTACAATCACATGTCAATACTATAATTACTACTACTACTATTACTACACTAATATTCATGGTCCCTGTAAAGACCTTAACATTTAAATGAGTTGATCAATGGGTGGAGTGGAAGGTAAATACTATAAATTCTGTTTTGAATTTTTATGAGGATGATATTATTTTTTTCTAAAATAATATGTTAATTCAAATTATATACATATATAGCATCTTTGTATTTTCTTACATAAAGAGTGCATGTTCAAAAAAAAAAAGAGTGCATGTTCAACAAATTAGAGAGGTATGTGATCAACAAACTTTAGAACATAATGGTCTGATGCCTTAAAGATGCAAACAACTACATAGATGCTAAAAAAGTAATGGTATATTTTATAGTACAATGGAATGTAAGGTGAAAAAATCTTGTTATTTGTTTTTAGTCATTTATATTTTAAGAATTAAAAAATTTGGATATGCAAAGAATTATAATAATTGTATAAAATATTCTCAAACTTACTAGGATTGTAGTCTTACTCCCTTCATTCACATTGTAAATATTGCTGATGAAAACTTAGTTTACATAATGGTGCAAAATGTTGTGGAAACCATAAATTTATTTCCTTTGACAGTTTTTGTTGTTACTTTATTGTAATGGTAAATATATTATAATAAACATAATATCTCTTTAGTCTCTTAAAAACATCAAATCTTTACTTATTTAGGACCATATGTTTGTTTTCTATGTCTGTGAGTCTGTTTCTGTTTTGTAAATAAGTTCATCTGTACTATTTTTCTAGATTCCACATATAAATGATATCATATGATATTTGTCTTTTTCTGATTTGCTTCACTTAGTATGATAATCTCCAGGTCCATCCATGTTGCTGCAAATGGCATTATTTTTATTCTTCTTTATGGCTGAGTAATATTCCATTGTATAAACATACCACATCTTCTGCTTTTTTTTTTTTTTTTTTTTGCAGTACGCGGGCCTCTCACTGGTGCGGCCTCTCCTATTGTGGAGCACAGGCTCCGGACGCACAGGCTCAGCAGCCATGGCTCATGGGCCTAGCCACTCTGTGGCATGTGAGATCTTCCCAGACCAGGGCACAAACCCGTGTCCCCTGCATGAGCAGCGGACTCTCAACCACTGTGCCACCAGGGAAGCCCACCACATCTTCTTTATTGATGGACATTTAGGTTGTTTCCATGTTTTGGCTATTGTAAATAGTGCTGCTGTGAACATCAGTGTGCATGTATTTTTTCATCTTCTTTGGATATATGCCCAGGAGTGGGATTGCTGGATCATATGGTAACTCTATTTTTAGTTTCTTATGAAACCTCCATACTGTTTTCCATAGTGTCTGCACGAATTTACACTCCTACCAACAGTGTAGGAGGGTTCACTTTTCTGCACACCCTCTCCAGCATTTATTATTTGTAGACTTTTTATTGATGGCCATCCTGACTGGTGTGAGGTGATATCTCACTGTAGTTTTGATATGCGTTTCTCTAATAATTATCAACGATGAGCATCTTTTCATGTGCTTGTTGGCCATCTGTATGTCTTCTTTGGAGAAATGTCTATTTAGGTCTTCTGACTATTTTTGATTTGATTGTTTGTTTTTTGGTTTTGTTTGTTTATTTGCTTTTTGATATTGATCTGTATGAGCTGTTTGTATATTTTGGAAATTAATCCCTTATTAATGGTGGCATAGTTTACAGATATTTCCCCCCAATTCATAGGTTAACATATTTTGTTGTTGTTGTTATCATATGATGTGATGAGATGACAGAAAAACAACAAAAACCAAAGAACTTGATTTCTGCAATAAAACAAGTGTTATCTCATAGGAGAAATTTTTATATCATGCATATACTATAGAAAGATTACATTGATGAGGTAAGAAGCCATAAATTTCTTGAATTGGACTTTCTGTTGAAGTTTGGTTGTTGCTTATGTTGAATTAGAAATTAGAAGCTGAGGTAATAATCCAAAGAAGAAAATAAAATTAATTAAGATAGCAAATAATTAAAATAGCAAAAACTTCTAATGGAAAATTACAACTGAAAATAAAGAAAGCAACATATAAAAATAATTTGTCTTTACAATCTTAATTATTTTTGTATTTTTTGATATAGTATACAAATAATTCACCCAGAATTTCTTCACCTACTAACATGATCAATAGACTGTGCTAACTTGTGGTTACCTAGAAACTGAAACACAGCAAAATAAACATATTCTCTAAATTTACTATTTGAATACAGACAGACTGATTTAATCAAATAGGCCTATTGCCTTTGGCAAACCTGAGGATATTTTAGAATACAATAAATTCCCACTGCAGTTGGCTAATTAAACATTTTTATTTCAGGAAGAGAAATTTCTTTACCAACCACAATGGGTAATCTGTTTCCAAGGTGAAACCCTAACAAACTGATTGACAGTTTTTTCAAACCTGATGTAGCACATGAATAAATTTTGGTTTTCCTCATAGAGTATTTGTCTTACTCTTTTCTGATATCATTTATCTGTGTCCTTCAAGACCCCTCCCTTCTTCAGAAGATTTTATTGCTATTTCCCTTAAATCCATTTGAAAAGCTTCCTTTTCCTTCCAGAGCCTCTAATTTAATCTCTGTACTATCAATAGGACTAAAATTACTCTTAAAGGAATTATATGATGTGTTATGTTAACCCATGTTAGAATTTCACTTGTTTGCTTCTACATTTTAACCTTCAAAATGAAAGGGTAGTATAGTAATGCATTTAGGGTGACATCATTTTGATCACATTAATAAGTATGACTTTGGTTGGCAAGTAGATAACTTCTATTGGTCATCACTCATTTTCCTGTCACACACATGCTATTTCAATAGATTGAGAACCTCACTTCTTCTATATATACAGTGTAAATCATACATTCTTCAGTGCTGCATTTTATTTTCTTATAAATTGTGGGATATTATTCTTCATAGAGAAATTATGGGTGAACTTTCTGGTTCTTCTTATTTCAGTGTTGGCAAGGTGCGTTTTTATCTTTCAAATTAAATTATTTTAAAATAATTGGTAATATTGAGGTGAACTGTATATTTTTCTAGTATTCTTGTTTTCCTTAATGCATATATTCTCTTTTAATTTTGAAAAAGCACATTAAATTTCCTTACAAATTAATTAGTATCAGTAGTCAGTAGAACAATACATGATATAAAGTTTTTTTCTTGTTTAAAGAGGGAGTTTGCAAACATGAAAGATTATTCTTTAATTTCACATGACTTTAGTTATAAATCCAAATTTGACAATGCTATTGAACTATCTTTGATTTTCCTGAGAAAAAATTTCATTCAAAGAATATTATTAAGAAAGACCAGAAAACAATATAAGCAAATGGTCATTTTGATGACTATAAACAGTGTTCTAAATTAGATAGTGAAATAAGCACTGGATCAAGGGATTCATTTTCCCAGAACAGATAAAGTAAATTCTAATATGTTAACTGGAAATAGCATCTGACAGTTTAACAAAAACAACTTGTCAGTTTAAAAATAGAATGTATGGGAGGATGAAGATATGTGTGACCACTTTGGCTTATGTAGCAAATAGCCATTAAATTTGATTTAAGCAAAATGAATTTATCTTCATATTCAGAATTATCCAAAGCTTTTGACTGCATTCTCCACTTTCAGTCAGCTCCTATGTAAACGAGTAGCTCTATCTTTATTTAAAATGACAGTACACTCATGTAATCATATTTGTATACACTACTGAGACCATGACTAAAAAAGAGAATAAATACATAGAGGTAGAGAGTGATAAATCCCTTCAATAAAGTTTTTCAGTCCACTGGCCAGAAGTAATTAATAAAGAAGTTTTGTTAAGGAAAAATATAATTATATGACCCTTGATATACCACTAAATCAATTTTATATAATATTTTGTGTTTTAGGAATTATCCTTCTGATTATATGCACTTACTAAAGCTCCAATCTACTTCAATCCATATAACAACATCCAAGGAATGAGTGAAAAATTTAAACAAAGTTTGCAAATCATTTCACTGAAATAATACATGAAATGATTTAGTAAGCAAACAGCACTCTAGATATTAGTACATATTGGTGTGACATGCTCAAGAAGTCATGGAATGTATAATTTAACTCGAGAGCAGATTCTGATAAGTTAAAGATATATGCTGTATACCCCAAAGCAACCACAAAAGTAATAAAATAGAGTTAGGTCCAATAAGCCAACCAAAGATGTAAGACAGAATAAAAAACAAATAATCAATTAATCCTAATGTAGGAAGAAAAAGAAGTGAAAGGGAACAAATAACAGATGGGATAAATAGAAAACTATTAATATGATAGATTTAAACCTAAACATATCAATATTCACACTAATGTAAATGGTCTAAACACTCCAATTAAAAGGTAGAGATTGTCAAGTTGGATAAAAACACAGCTTCCAACTATATAATTCTTGCAAGAAACACACTTTAAAAATGAAGAGCAAATAGTTAAAAGTAAAAGAACAGGGAAAGATATGCTAACATCAGTCAAAAGGAGGCTGGGGCTTCCCTGGTGGCGCAGTGGTTGAGAGTCCGCCTGCCGATGCAAGGGACACAGGTTCGTGCCCCGGTCCAGGAGGATCCCACATGCCGTAGAGAGGCTGTGCCCGTGAGCCATGGCCATTGAGCCTGCGCGTCCGGAGCCTGTGCTCTGCAATGGGAGAGGCCACAACAGTGAGAGGCCCGCGTACCGAAAAAAAAAAAAAAAAAAAAGGAGGCTGGAGTGGCTATGTTAATATCAGATAACTTAGATTTCATATAAAATAATATTACCAAGGATGAAGGTAGTCTTTTCTAATAATAAAGGGGTCAATTCATCAAGAAGACATAACAATTCTAAACTTTATGCACCTAATCACACACTTCCAAAAATACACAAAGCAAAAACTTTTGCTAGTTCAATGAGAAATGGACAAATCCACAGTTGAGAAATACACTCTCAGTAATTTACAGAATATATTAGTATGCTAGAACATACAGACAGTCAGAAAGAATTGACCTAATTAACATTTATAGAAACATTTCTCCCTACTAACAGCAGAATATACATTCTTCTCTCAAGTATACACAGGACATTTACCAAAAAAAATAAATAAATAATACACCATATTCTGCTCATAAAACAATTCTCAATAAACTTACAAAGATTCAAGTGTTAAAAGGATGATATTTGACCAAAATGGAATTAAGTTAGAAATCAATAATGAAAAATCTCTGGAAAAAGTCCCAAATATTTGACCATTAAATAACACACCTTTGAATGCTGCATGGGTTAAAGAAGGAAGAAAAGGACTTTACCTATGACATTTTACACAGATCTAGAACAAATAATCCTAAAATTTATATGGAACCACAATAGAACCCAAATTGCCAAAACAATCTTGAGAAAAAAGAGCAAAGCTGGATGTATCATGCTTTCTGGCTTCAGACTATGCTACAAACCTACAGTAATCAAAACAGCATGGTACTGGCACAAAAACAGACATACAGATAAATGAAACAGAATAGAGAGCCCAGAAATAAACTCACACACTTATGGCCCATTAGTGTACAACAAAGGAGGAAAGAATATACAGTAGAGAAAAGACAGGTCTCTTCAATAAGTGGTGCTGGAAAAACTGGACAGCTACATGTAAAAGAATGAAAGTAGAACATTTTCTCACACTGTGTGCAAAAATAAACTCAAAATGAAAAGGCAACCTATTGAATCTGAGAAGGTATTTGCAAACAATATATCCAATAAGGGGTTGATGTCCAAAATATATAAAAATCTCATATAACTCCATATCAAAATGGGCAGAGGACATGAATAGACATCTTTCCAAAGACAACCAGATGGCCAACAGGCATGTTAAAAGATTCTCAACATTACTAATCATCAGGGAAATGCAAATCAAAACCACAGTGAGATACAACTTCACACCTGTTGGGATGGCTGTTATAAAAAAGACAAGAAAGGACAAGTGTTGGTGAGGATGTGAAGAAAAGGGAATCCTCCCTCGTGGACCTTTGTTGGGATTGTAAATTGATTCAGCCACTATGGAAAACAGTATGGAGTTTTCTCAGAAAATTAAAAACAGAACTACCATATGATCCAGCAATTCAAATTCTGGGTGTGTATCCAAGGGAGAGAAAATCTGTATCTCTAAGTGATATTTGCACCTCCATGTTCATTGTCACATTATTTACAATATCCAAGATTTGGAAACAACATTAAGTGTGTATGGATGGATGAATGGATAAAGAAAATGCAACATATATACATATATAACATATATATGTATACATGAATATTATTCAGTCACAAAAAAAAGAAGGAAATCCTGCCATTTACAACATGGATAACACTTGAGGGCATTATGCTAAGTGAAATAAGTCAGACAGAGAAAAACAAAAAATATATGACTTATATATCCCACTTATATGTGGGACCTAAAGAACTAAACAAGTGAACACTTGAAACAAAAGAGGAACGGATTCGTATATACAGAGAACAAACTGGAAGTTGTCAGAGTGGAGGGGATGGGGGAATGAATAAAATAGTTGATAGGAGTTAATAGGTACAATCTTCCATCAACAAAATAAATGTCAAAGGGATGTAATGTACATAGAGGGAATACAGTCAATTATATAATTTTGTATGGTGATGTATGGTAACTGGTCTTATTGTGGTGATCATTTCATAATGTATAAAAATATCAATTCACTATGTTGTACACCTGGAACTAATATATTATTTTATGTTGATTATAATGCAATAAAAAAGTCAGATAGCCTGATAGCCCTTTATCAACTAAGGAATTTTACTTTTTACTAAAAAGCTTTTCCCCAAAACTCTATGCCCAAATGGCTTCACTGGTGAATTCTATTAATCAAATAAGAAAAAATATAATATCAATTCTACACTAAATCTGTCAGAATATTGAAGATAATGGAATATTTCCCTATCCATGATATAAGGCCAGCATTACCCTGATACTAAAACCAGAAAAAGACATTAATAGGACACATACATATGATAATCTCAATAGATCCATAAAAAAGCATTGACAAAATCCAACACTCATTCCTTCTAAAAAAACTTATATTCCTACTAAAAGCTGGAATAGAAGCAAACATTCTCAAACTTATGAAAGACTTCTATCTAAAACCTGGAGTTAACATTATACTTAATCCTGAAAGACTGAATACTTTCGACCAAGTTAGGAACAAGATAGTATGTCTGCTCCCACCACTTCTATTCAACATTGTGTAGGAGGTTCTGGACAATGCAGTAAGTCAAGACTATTGAATTAAAGGCATCCAGATTGGAAAGGAAGAAGTAAAACTGTCTTTGTTCAAGGACAACATGATTGGCTTTGAGAAAATCTATTGGAATATTTTTTTTAAATTAACTAAAACTAATAAATAAGTTAGCAAGATTTCAAGATACACAATATACAAAAGTCATTTTCTGTATTCTTGCAAAAAACAATTCAGATATTTAACTTAGGAAAGCATTTTTTTTTTACAATAGTATCATAAATTAAAAATACTTAGGACTGGGCTTCCCTGGTGGCGCAGTGGTTGAGAGTCCGCCTGCCGATGCAGGGGACACGGGTTCGTGCCCCGATCTGGGAAGATCCCACATGCCGCGGAGAGGCTGGGCCCGTGAGCCATGGCCGCTGAGCCTGCGCGTCCGGAGCCTGTGCTCCGCAGCGGGAGAGGCCACAGCAGTGAGAGGCCCGCATACCGCAAAAAAAAAAAAAAAAAAAAATACTTAGGACTAAATCTGAGTAAAATCTTGAAGGAGCTGTATATTGAAAATTACATTGCTCAGAGAAATTAAGGAAAACATAAATAAATCAAAAAATATACTGTGTCTGTGGGTAAAAAAAACTCAATATTGTTAAGACATCAATGTCCCAAAAGTGATCTGTAAAATATTAGGCTACTGAGTTATAATTTTTGGACCATGTATATAGTATTTTTTAAATATCAACTATATATAAGTTCCTTCCACCAATCGACCAAAATTTTTATCATCTCTGACACTACTGAACTTTAAGGATGAAGACACAAAAAGCTAATTTATATTAAATAGACAGTAACAAATATTCCATTTTAATATATATAACATTATAGTTATTGAAGTTGCTGATTTATAGTGGTATTTATATTCAGTTTTTGTAATCATGATGTTTCTAGTGGAACTGAGCACTAGACTTATATAGATTCATTTTTAGGATTAATAAGTACTAGAATAAAATCATGCCTTTTCATAACTTGCAGTAGAGAAGTTTTAATATCATATTTGTAAGAAGCAAACTGATGTATTAAAAATAGCTATGATTTTGCCCTCTATAATTATATAACTCAAATCAAATTAATGTTCTGAACATTCTAACACTTAGGAAGTGTTTGCTATTTTTCCACTTATTTACTTTGTAGAAGAAAAAATGTTATAATCTATACAAAGCAAATTTTAATACTGATTTACATGGATTTTCCTTCTGGTAAAAAAAGAATCCCATTTGATAGTGATTTTTCAGTTTGTGCCACTCATGTTGCTAGATAGAGATACCACTTATCAGAATATAACATTTTTCTATGACACTTCCTCTCATTAATTTCTATTTCAGAGTTTTTTAAGAGGTAGTTATGAGACAATAAATGGGTATTTTTTTCCCCTCATATAACGGTCTTGTTTGAATTTTGAGGATTGTGAAGAAGATTTTAAAATTCCATTTCAGATTTACATTTCCACTATGAAATGTTGTGCTCATAGTTAAAACTTTATAATACTTGTTACAGACCATGTCATGTTTTGGTGGCAAGTCTTGGGGAATCATTCTTCTTTGTCATGTAATCAGTTTCTGTCTAGAGCAGTTTGTACCCTCCTGTAAGTTTCCAAGGTGCTGCTGACAATCACCACTGTCATGTGACTTTGGGCAGAACTTCTAGGTGTGGTCCATCAACTGCAAGATTAGAGAAAGGCTTTGCTGTTGGCTTTGCTTTTGTGTGTTAGTTTGGCCCATTTGCTATACCTTATGAAAAAGAAATCAGTGTTAGAAAGTGAGATGAGATTAGAGAATGAAAATTATATGATAGAAAAAAAACAGGTAAATTGGTTCCACCAATATACAGTTGTTTTCACGTGATTGTTTTGTTGTGATTTGTTGAATATTTCTTACTGCAACAAATTCTTTCAAGTAGTAAAACGTGAGTAAGAGAAAGGAAGGCTATACTCTGAATTCATATAATGTTGGGGTCAGAGACACTGCCTTAGACCAAGGCTGACATTTACTGAGAACACACTTCTAGCCACCGTTTATGGCCAGAGTGTCTGGATTACTCAGTGTCCAGGAGCATTTGGTGAGTACACATCATTGATTGCTCATTACTTGTGCTCTACTGGCCCTTAAGTACTTTAAATGTTGCTCTAGATTAGACATTCCCTGTTAGGTATAATATATATGTTTATAGTGTGAACATTCTATATATATATATAATTATATATAAATATATATCTTCTTCTCACCCAGGTAGTTTATTGGGCCTTTGACAAAGCCATCAGTTACAAGTATTTTCTAAACCCTTAGTATATAGGCAACAATATGTTCAATGCTCTTATATTTCTGCTAGTATGACCAGGAGTAAATTTTCTACAGCAGCACATGGATACAAATAACTGAGCCTCTCAAATTATTTCCAGAAATTATTAATGTGATGAAATGTTTAAAAATGGTTGGATTTGATCACCTCTACCATTAAATATACAC
Organism: Mesoplodon bidens; assembly: GCF_964165515.1. Lineage (NCBI taxonomy): Eukaryota > Metazoa > Chordata > Mammalia > Artiodactyla > Ziphiidae > Mesoplodon > Mesoplodon bidens. Next base: position 59,156,709 of record NC_138172.1, on the reverse strand, counting down.
TTGGGTTGTAAGTTGAAATTTACCAATATAAGCCAGTAGAACCACTGGAAACTAAAATATCTTGGGGGGAGGGAGGGAAGGGGGAAAGAAAAAGAAAAGATCCTTTTTGAGAAAGACTCTTGAGTTGTCACTATTTGTGTTCTTCCTCTCTGGGTCTGGCTATTTATATTAATTATTGACTTACAGACATACTTGAAAGTCTAAACCTGGTTGAGGGGTGATCGTCTTGGGGGACCTCGGCTAATGACTAAGTATAAATGGCACTGTCAACCTTTGCTGCCACAGGAATGAAATCATTGAAATCATCAGAGCAAGAGAGAAAGCCTAACACAGTTTAGCCTGTGTGATTCAAGAGGGTAGGTGGAGAGGGAGGGACAGATTGGGAGTTTGGGATTGACATGTACCCACTGCTATATTTAAAATAGATAACCGACAAGCACCCACTGTATAGCACAGGGAACTCTGCTCAATACTCTGTAATAACCTAACTGGGAAAAGAATTTGAAGAAGAATAGATACATGTATATGTATAACTGAATCCAATATAAAATAAAAATTTAGAAAGAGAGGGAATGCTTATTGTACTTGCCTTAAGAGAAACTCAGAAATGACATGAAATCCATCTAATTTTCTGACCTATGGATAATAGTTCTGGCTGTCATCAGGAGGGTTGAAAAGTATAAAGGCTTTCCCTATGTTTTCAAGCATTTTAAAACTAAATGGAACTGATGTTTTTGCCATCTGTGTGGGCTCCTCTGTGTGTGTCCGAGTACCTGACCATGAAGCTGGAGGTGTGGCAGGTGAGTGGGGACACAAAGCTTTCTAGGTTTTGTCTGCAGCTCCGGAAATTGTCACTGAATTAGAAGGGAAATCACAGGACCTTTGGATGAAAGACTGATTATGAACTATCCTGATTTTGATAAGATGCTTTGTTTTTTACCAGAAGAATGTGGACTGTGTAGCGCTGGTTAAAGTAAAGTGGGGCAGGGTGTGAAACCACTGCAACCGACATAATCCATGTGCCCAAGCCTGCACCACTTTTTCTTTACATCTTGCAAAGCTAAGTGGACCAAGATGTGGGTTCTAGGTGAACTCTAGAGATTTCAAGTTGCGTGACTTTAAAAATATTTTTTAAACCAGTAAGCCTCAGTGACTTTGTATACATCCAATTGCATAAACAGTACAATTTTCTAACTCTGTAATGTTCTTATAGGCATTCTATGTGTGTATTAATCTATAATTTTAGCAGCTTTAAATATCATTGAACTAGTTATATAATACTTATTCAATTATGTTATTTTGAAAGACACAGAAAATGGAAAAGAATCACTTAAATGTGCTCTTGTTGAGTCTGTGTCCAGCATGATCAACCCTGCGTGCATCTCATGGCTGTGATGATGTGTCGTCATAAACATTTCTAGCTTTCATGGAGTACATTCTAGGTGTGTTCTGCCAAAACAGAAATTCACAGTAAGAAAACTGAGATTGGGAGACTAAAGGAGAGTAGATTTGCAGATACATCGTTGTGTATTATTAAGAATCTTCCTAAATGAAACCAGATTCTCATTATTTTCTTGTACCATGTGATTTATATAATTCATTAAACGTATGACAGTTTTATGACCAGCTACCAAAAATAGTTACATTCAAATGAAAATATTTCATGTATTGTGTGACTAGACAGAAGTAAAATCTAAGAGTTTTCCATTCAGGAAAGAAGTAATTTTAGAATCCAAATTAAGTACTGAATATCAGTTAAGAATAAGGGATTATTCAGTTCACCTTTGTTGTGTTAGTAAAATTAGGTAGATTTCATGTTACATCAATTACAATTTTACATCTTTCAATTACCATATGAATTAAATTATCTCTTTTTCCCTTTTATTCTGTCACTCGTACTCTCTCTAGCCAATAACATTATAAACGTTCAAAAGGAAACAGTCTAGACAGCCAGGAAACTTAACTGTCATATAGTTATTCACAGAACAATTTGGAGCTTGCATTTTGACAAATTGTAGGCTTCTCTTGATAAAATTAAAACCCCAATAAAAAGATTGAATAAAAAAGCCTAGCCAGAAAGAAAACCCCCTTCTATTCCTATAAGGACATGAAGCAAGATCTTCTAGTACATTTATCCTTTATTTATGAGAAACTATAAGGAAGAAATTAAGTAAAATTGATCCTTATTAAACATACTGGAAATGAATATATTGAAAACTGGGGAAAAAAAACCGTATAGAACTCATTGAGAGTGGAGATATCACCTAAGAATTATATGAAGATATAAGTAATACTTATTTTATTAAAGTACATTTGCAATTAGTACACACACCATGCATTTAATCCCATGTTTTAACAGTATTTTCTTTAAAGTATTAATCATCAGTTTCATTTATATCTCACTGCAACAATCCACTTATTTTTCCAGATCTTTCAATCAAAACTCTGTAGTGTGGCTCTGGGCCCACATGACAGCTCTGTAACCTGGGCAGTAGGCCAGCCATGGAGCCCTTTACTCCTTCTCGTGGGACCTGCTGCCTCCTTGGGCTGCTCCTTACTCTGCCACTTGCTGCATCAGTGAGCTTTGGTGGCATCTTTAGTATTTTGTGCTCATGCAAATGGGGGCAGTTCCAGCTTGGTGATACCATGGGAAGGTGTCTGGCGATAAGCAGAGCACTGCCAGCAGAGACTGCCAACCACACTGAGTTACTGTAGGGTGTAGACAAGATAACATTTTTAACAGTGCATAGAACAACGTCTATCTGAGGGTCAGTTCATAATAAAATTCGTATCATCACTGTCGTTGTTAGAATCCTGAGAAGTTTGGACATTTGAAGTAGCTGAGGCAACACAGGAGGCCCCTGTCATCAGAGATGGGGTAAAAATGACTCCAAGCAGCTCCTTTGGTGGTGACTGAACTTCGAACATTGGTTAGAAATGTAATGCGTCTCTTGAATCTCGGAAATATTTTGGTGAGGAAACAGGAACACAGATTTTACTGAAGGAGCCTCAGGTGTTTTGTAGGTGTTAAGTATAGGCTAACAGGAGTTTGGTTTCTTGCTGTTAATGTTAATTCTTTTTTTAAGACAAAGATTGTCAAAATATGACAGGAGGCATGTTGACTCACTCTACACCCTTTTCAAGCCCCTTCTGTCTGGAGGCTGAAAAGCCAACCAGTCTTTCACAGACTCCCTTGCAGCAGTGAGCTCAGTTCCTCCAGTCAGATCCACCCTGGAGCTGGGCATGGGGGCAGCTGTGGGCAAGAGGTGGATGTCCTGCAGGGGTGGGGTGAGGGCTCTGACATGCGGTTGGCTATGGAAGGGCTCTGGCGATCCCTTGTGAGTGTGGTCAGGGCTGTGTCGTGGACAACAGTGGCAGTTTCACCAGGACAGTCCTTCAGTGAGCTGGGTGTTATTCTGGCTGCTTGCTTCTCACTGGGCTAACTGACCCTTCTAGAGAACCAGCGATGTAGCTACCACCTGCTTTAGAACCACTTTGCAGTAAACCATCTGGAATGCTGATAATGAAGCTGCTGAAATTTGCCATCTATGTATGTATCTATCTACCAATCATCTATCTATAAATATAGATATGGTCCTACTGACAATTTAAAATTAAGATATGTATGTAATAAAAGTAATTTTCACTCAAAATAAACACTTGATTCTATTATCGCTTTAATTAATTGAAACTTATTAACATTCACTAGATGAGCTATAGCTTTTTAATTAAATTGAAAATTAGAACTCTTCCCTAAACAAACTAATATGTTTTAAAAATACTTTCAATTGCTGAATGTTTGGATCATGTTTTTTATTTCTCTTTAAAATAGTTCTTTTATGCAATTGATGTTTTAACCTGAATTATCCAGATTATTTAATTATCTACTTTGAGTTGAAAACTAACCAATATATCTTTAAATGAAAACAATTCATTTTTAAGATACAATTTTTTGGCCCCAAATTTTTATCTTTCTTGCTTCCTTGGTACGCTTTCAACCTGTCCTCCCATCTTAAACCCCATTTCTACACCCCATCATTACAACATTCTTCTTTGGTTATCTCTACATCTACACAGATCTGTTTTCTATTTTAGTCCACTACTATTCATCAAATGTTTCATTTGTAATGTTTAAATTAATTCCTTCTAAACTATATTAATGTTATATTTTACAAAACAAGTTTATTACATTAATCTTTAAATCTGTTCCTTAAACACTGTAATAATAACAGTAACTAATGTCTACCATTTGTTTTTTCTGTGTCAGGGGCTATGCTATGTGTGTATAATCCAGTTTAGTCCTCAGAACCCTGTGTGAAATGTTCCCATTACACAACATGTGAAAATTGAGCCTTAGAAAGGTTTAGAATGTTAGCCATGGCCACCAACTAGTAAGTGGTAGGACTATACTAATTTTTATAATACTACTACTAAATTATTAATAACATAGATAAATAGGCTTTGCTCTGATTTTAAATTGTACTAAATGCGTCATTTTGGGATCCTTCTTCCACCACACCATCCTTCTTTTCTTTAGTGGATATTTATAGAGAACTTAGTTCTCTATTAGTTCCACTAATACTCTGGAATGTAGATGCTGGAGACATTACCAGGACAGAACAAACAACTTCCCTGCTTTCACTGAACTTACATTCTATTTAGAGGTGTTGGAAGCAAAAGAAAATAGACAAGCAAGCAAATGGACTAGAAAGCACATCAAGTTGTGATGTGCTTATGTAGGTAATGGAAATCAGGTGATGTGATAGGGATGCTCTATTTAGGGGAAAGGTCTTTAGGAAAGACCTCTCTGAGGTTTGGCACTGAAGGGTGAGATACCAGGCTGACTCATAAGAAGGAGTCAGCACCTGAGGGTCAGGAACAGATTATTCCAGGTAGAGGAAGAGCTAAAGCAAAGACCAAAAGGAAGGTACATGCTTGGTGTGTCTGAGACACTTAAGTTTTCTTTGAATGTAGTGGGTAAAGAGGGAAGTGTTACAAGATGAGGTCAGGACATTAACAAGGCTGAGGTCAAGTAGGATGTTTAAGCCAGAAAGAAGAGTTTGGAATAGAAATGTTATATGAGCCCAAAGATCTGGAGACAGGTCAGTTCCTTGTTCAAGTCAAGAAACATTTATTAGATGCCATTTTCCATTTTCTTATTTTATGTGAATATCCCCTACCACTTTCTGACTTTATGTTTATGTAAATATTGTCCTAAATCTGTTGCTACATCATTTTAAATCTGTGCTACTCTTAGAAACAGTTCTAACAACTTTATATTTGCTGAACTCATTTTCTCATAATACATTTGAGAAAGTTTATGAAGGGAATGCAAATAATAAACTAAAACAAATAGTAATAAATTATATATAACTAACATTTACTGAGCACTTAATATGTATCAGGCATTGCTACAAGTGCTTGGGAAGTCTGTTACCAAATTTAGTCATCACAACAGTCCTAAAAAGTAACTTCTAATAAAAATAAGAAATCAAGACCAGGAAGCTAAGGGAGCAAGTGATTATTGGTGTCACTGTCACTGGACCAAATGTGGAACTGAGTATCCAGTAATATATTTGACATAATTCTTCTGGTCAAAAAGGAGAAAACAGTTCTTCAAGGGGGACAAATACTTTCCTAGTACTATATAATAAAAGGATTTTCCCACATGAAGTATTATTTAGGGAGTATTGTATCACCATATTTCATTGATTTTTAACATGCATATTCACATTTCCATATTTCTAATTGATGAATATTACAGTCATGAAAAAAGCAAGTAGCAGTCATGATATAGTTGTTATTATCCATGGGCTTCAAAACTTGAGGAATGCGTGTTTGGAAGAAAGCCCTGGGGACAGCAGTGAAGGAGTCTTTTAGGAAATGCTGAGTCATCAAACATTCCTGATGGCACAATGAGCACACCATGTGGTGGGATAGACACATCAATGGCCCCTGTTCTTCCTCTTCTCTACATGCACTCCCTCTGAGATGTCACTCTGCAGTGCCTTCCCACGGTGGGAGTGTTAGCCTGCCCCCACCTTAGCACTGGGCCCTTGTTTTGACTAGGGGAGAATTAGTGTACATGATGCAAACAGCGGCTTGAAAAGGAGCTGTTCTCTTTTTTTTTTTTTTTGCTTAATTTATTTGTTTTTTTAACATCTTTATTTTTATTGGAGTATAATTGCTTTACAATGGTGTGTTAGTTTTTGCTGTATAACAAAGTGAATCAGCTATATATATACATATATCCCCATATCTCCTCCCTCTTGCGTCCCCCTCCCACCCTCCATATCCCACCCCTCCAGGTGGTCACAAAGCACCGAGCTGATCTCCCTGTGCTATGTGACTGCTTCCCAGTAGTTATCTATTTTACATTTGGTAGTGTATATATGTCCATGCCACTCTCTCACTTCGTCCCAGCTTACCCTTCCCCCTCCCCCTGTCCTCAAGTCCATTCTCTAGTAGGTCTGCGTCTTTATTCCCGTCCTGCCCCTAGGTTCTTCATGATCTTTTTTTTTTTTTTTAGATTCCATATATATGTGTCAGCATACAGTATTTGTTTTTCTCTTTCTGACTTACTTCACTCTGTATGACAGACTCTAGGTCCATCCACCTCACTACAAATAAGAGGAGCTGTTCTCACACCATCAATGTGAGAACATTCCTAGTGTAGCCTGAGGGAAGATGAGACATGTGGAGATGACACACACACACCCAAAGCCAATCTCTATCAGCCAGTAGCCAGCTGACCCCAGACATCTAAGTAAACTTAACCAATATCAGCCAAGCCAACTAGACAGCACCCAGCTGACTACAGATGCACAGGCAGCAAATGTTTACTGTTGTATGCCTTTGAGTTTTGTGCAGTTTGTTATTCAGCAAAAGCCAACTGATACTTATGGGGAAAAAAACAGATACCAGTCATTCTGAGTTGAAAAGTTATTCAGAAAATTCATCTCTGAATGTGAAAAAGTTTGGGGAATACCTTAACCACTTTATTTTGTTAATATTGAAAATTTTGCATTTGTACAAATCTGATTAAAACAAATCTGTCTAAGTAAATCTAAAAGGGCTCTGTCAATAATATAAAATAAAAATTCTGAGGAAGAAGAAAGCAATGTTTTGAGGTTCAACTGCAGCATTTTTTTTTCTTTTTTAGTTGTGCATTAAACATAGGTAGGCCTTACAATTGATAGTACCCTTATATTATTACATGTAAAAGTGTGATTGTGTCACATTCTTATATGTTTCTTACCCTGAAAAGCAGGGGCCATCTCATATGTATTATTGGATTAATCAGACCTAGCCTTGTGACTAGCACATAATTAAGTGAATAAATATCCATTTGTTTCTAGAGGACAAGAACCTTACTTATTGATTAATTAGCGAGCTCTCCTCACTGTCACTATCCCTTTCCACACGATTGAATGGACTTCAATATTAAAGTAAAAAGTTATCAATTATCTCATCTCCTATTAATATAGCAGGATGATATGAGTCATAGGAAAATTTTGGAGATTGACAGAAAAATTAATTTAAATTATTTCAAGATAGTTTATTGGATATTAAGTTTAATATGAATAGAAATAAATTTACTTTGTATCTGGAAAATCACTAAAAAAGCACTCTATCGTGAAATGCTTGTTACTGGTTGAATGTCACTAAGCTACATAATTGTTTACTTTCAGTGTTTATTTTCATGTGTATTGTGTCATTGCTTTGTAACATTGATTCTTAGTATAGTGTCTGTGTTTGTCAATAGTGTCACTTGATTTTTCATGACAGGTTTGGTCAGCATCTCAGGAAGATAAATCCATTTCCACCTGACTCGTTCTGCTTTCTAGGTGCTCCTTGAGTTCAGTATCCTGTTACGATCAATTCTAATCATTTCCTTCACACCAGCCTAGTTGCACGTTTTTAGGAGGAACTGTAAATTATCAAAACATTACTTTCCTTATATGCCGGCTTATTATCTAATAATGAGCTCTTGACTGGAAGCCAAAAAGTGAAGAACTGCATGGGTACATCAAAAACACAGAACCTTAAAGTGAGAATCTATAATAACAGGGACAGGTGTATTTATTTTTGGAACACTGGATGTGGAGTTAAATATTCCATTTCTTTGTTTATAGGTTTTTTTTCATTATTTTTAAAAAAGTGAATTTCAAAAATACAGTTATTTGTGATATGTGCTGTGTAATAGTTTAACAGAACTCATGTACTTAATGAAAACTAGTAAAAATATTTGTTCATCTTTGTCCTTTGTCATGTCTTCCTATGTGTTGATTTACAATTATCAATCAAATTTTATATATACATTTGTTAATAAAATATTTCACTTTTTTGCATAAGCCTAAGAATCAGCTATATTAGATATATATTAATTTTCAAGAAGGATTTTGATTACTTTTTAAAAGAGGTCTAGGGACTGTTAGATTTAATATAAAGTTAATTACACATAAGATTAAGAAAACTCTACTTTCTCATTCTATGAGGTCATGAGTTCTATTGTAACACACAATGATTGATACTCCTTTTAGGAAAAAATTATGTGGGGTCAAAAGTCTCCAAAATGATAGCTTTGCAGGTGATGGTTTAGGAAGTGATATTCCTGACCTTCCCTGTCCCACTGCTCACCATACCAGGCCTTTCAGACCAATGCAATTCCTAATGTCTCCATTAAGCCTTGTACAGCATTCTACCTTCTTTGATTTTTACCTCCTATACATTTCTGTTCACTTAAAGGTACTGTCACATAGTAGTTTCCTTGTTATAATTTTATTTTGTCACTCATTCATTTTACATAATTTTTAAAGTAAAGCTGTAAGCTTCTAGATGACAAAGGTTACATTTTAGATGTATGTATTATATAGCAACTCCTCAGAAAGAAGCAGCTGTATTTAATGTGTGAAAGAAGAGAGAAATATTCCCTTTTTTAGGTTCAGCCTTATGGGATAGGTGGCTGCTAGTCAGAGAATGTTAACTCTGCAGTTTTATTATAGAGGTCTTCCATTTTTATCTATTTTCCCAGGTTGTGATTAATTATGATAACGAATCTTTAATATTGCACTTAGGTAATTGTGTAGGCGTGTCCTTTACTCCTTACAAGAATGCGATGAGGTGGGAATCATTGCCCTATTTTACAGAGAAGGAATTTGAGGATTTTTGAAACATTAGCTTGTCACATGTCAAGTTATAACTACTGGATGGCAGATCTGGGACTTAAAATCAGGTGTGTTTAAGTGCGGAGGTGTGTTCTTAATCCACTATAAGTCCTGTCAGTATAGGCCTCTATGCTGATACAAAAAGTTTGGTAAATCAGAATGGAAATTCATTACTTTAAACTGGGAAATTTAAACTTTCAAGTGAAGATTTTCTGACAAACTATTATCCTTTAGAGACTTTACACTTTTGTTTGTATTAAGCATTAATGTGGTTTTCAGTATCATATTTTGTGTAACATGTACATTTTATGATTGCATCTGAGTGAAAAGGAAAGTTTTCAGCAAAACACTCCATAGGAGGTAGGATCGTTTTTATCAGTTTCAATTTCAGGGTCTTAACATTTGATGATTCCTTTCCTAAGTCAGACACCGTATGCTATTTAGAAATGCAATTCTGCTCTGTATTGATGATAGTTCAAATTTATAGACTTGTAATAAAGATAAGGACAACCATAACAGTTAACTATTGAGCACTATTGTAAATTCTGTACACATATTTCCTTTACTCCTCACAAAATTTCTAGTGAGATAGTTACTATAACTATCCTCATTTCCAATAAGCAAGTTAGTCTAAAATATATAAGGTAAGTTACTCAAGCTTAAAAAACATTCCTTTTAAGTGGAAAAACTGAAACATTTGACACTTTTTATTATACCTTGCTAAGGTAAGTGTCATAAAAATCTAGCTAAAAATCTATATTTTATTTGCTTTAGGTGACCCTAAATGTAAGCAATATTGTCTTAAATGAGAACTTTTGTGATGAAACAAATAGTAAAATTGTATGATATTTCAATCAGAATGTATAATTTTTTCAACTATCTCATTTGAAGAGCTCCGTGTCTATTTATAGTCAATGCTTGGCATTTGTTAATGCAAAATTAGGAATTTATTTCTGCCTGGTATTTACTTTTGCAGGTATTCTCTACTGGATTTTGTCATTGCACAGTAGAGTTAGAACGACATGTATATTTTAGTTTCATTTTTTCTCCAGCATCAAATATGCTTTTAAGAATATGATAAATATATGAAGACATAAATTGGCAATTTGTTTTTAAATTTTTAATGTATGATATTAAAGGTTTGACTTAAAGATAAGCTTCACCACTGATTGAGCATTCAGTTTTCAGTCACTAAACTTACCTGCAGTGAATTTTAGTTGATATTCCCTAAAGAGTTGAAGATGTAGTGTGTGTTTGTTCCTTATTAACATAGCTGTATGTTTTAATGGTTTTCTACAGAATGTTAATTATATGTTTCACTTTCTATTTTTGAAAGGTAATAAATAATTCAACAAATTAAAATTTCATGAGACCATAAGCATTCATAAAATGTGGTCGGTGGCATCAATTTTCATACAACTGATGAGTTAGGCAGAGAACAAAATTCATGAATTTTTTAAAAACATGTAAAGTATGTACATGACAAAAAAAATTAGAGTTGTAAACAACAAAACAATCTTCCTCTGACTCTTTGAATCTACCTGTCCTGCAGATATAATTATAAAATCTGGACAAAATACTAAAAGAGAAACTATAGTAGTCCCCCCTTATCTGTAGGGGGTATACTCCAAGACCCCCAGTGGAAGCCTGAAACTGTACCAAACCCTGTATATGCTGTTTTTTCCAACACATACATGTCTATGGTAAAATTTAGTTTATAAAGCAGGAACAGTAAGAGATCAACAATAATAACTAATAATAAAATAGAACAATTACGACAGTATACTGTAAAGAATGTTATGTGAATGTAGTCTCTCTCTCTTAAAATATCTTATTGTACAAATTTAATGCCTTTTTCATCTTTCTTGGTAAGGAGGTTCCCAATTCCCATGGCTATAGTGGAGGAAATGGCAGCAGAAAACTAGCTTATCTATCAAAGAAATAACCTTTATTTTGTCTTATATTCCTATAGTTATACAAGTTTTATTTTGATTAACATTGCCTTTCATACCCCTTTCCATGTTTTTTTTTCTTTCAATGTTACTGTACTGTAATATTTTGGTTGGGTTTCTTGTAATATCACAAAGCTGGATTTTTTTTTTCTTTAACACAATCTGACAACTCCTGCCTTGTAATTTGAGGTTTTATATTATTTATGTTTATTGTATGTTTAAACCCTTCTATCATTATTCTTAGTTATCTTGATTTGCTTTCTCTTATTTCACTTCATTCCTTTTTGTCTTCTTTTAAATTTCAACTAGGAATTTTTTATTATTCAATTTTTCCAAAATGTATTTGAAAATTATATACTCTATATCAAACTCTATTAGTTACCTTTGAAATGCTTATTATGCCCACTTAACAGATAAAGTTAATATTTTAACTCCATTCATAAACAATAGAAGGAATTAAGGACACTTCAATATTGCCTGCTGAATCTATATTTTACAGGTTCCAGTATTTTAGTTCTGTGTGGGGGTGGGGGTGGGGGAGGGTGTTCTAAACCATCTTTTAGGCATTATTATTATTGCTGTCATTGTTGTAATGTTTGTTTAGATTTACCAATATGTTTACATATTTCTGCTCATTCCTCCTTGCATCTCTGGCCTTCATTTTAAGATAATTTCCTACTTCTTGAAGTATATTTTTAGCAGTTTCCCTGGAAACATTATTGGTGGAGGCTTAATTTTCATTCACCTGAAAATGTTTATCTTGATTACCTTTTTGCAAGATAATTTTTTGTGTGCATAATTTTAGGTTGATCACTTTTTACTCTCAGAATTTCAAAGTTGTTATTACATTTCTCTCTGGCTTCCATCATTACCTTTAAGTAGTATGTGTTGATCTAGCTGTAGTTTGTGCAGAAGTACAAACTACAGCTTTTATCCCACTCTGGCTACTTTCCAGAAGCTTTTTTTTCTCTCTTGTTTAGTTTCACTACTGTATATTTGGAGTGAACGTCTTTTATTTATCCTGCATATGATCCATTTTGACTCCTGAATTATATCTTAGATATCAACCTTTTGAATGTGTCTTCTTCCTCATTCTGTTTTCTCCTTTGGACACTACAATCAGACGTGGGCTAGACTGTCTCACTCTGTACTCCATTTCTCTTAATCCTGCTTTCAAATTTTTCTTCTCTGTGTTGTATTTGGGATAATTTCTTTGGTGTCTGGTTATTTCTTAAAATGTGTCTCATTTTTTTTTAATTGAAGTGTAATTATCATAAAACATTATATTAACTTCAGGTGTAAAACCTAATGATTCAATATTTGCATGTATTGTGAAATGATCACCACAATAAGTCTAGTTAACATCCATCACTACACATAGTTGCAGATTATTTTTCTTGTTATAAGAACTTCTAAGCTGTACTCTCAGCAACTTTCAAATATTCAATACAGTATTAATAACTATAGTCACCATGCTGCACATCATATCCCCATGATTTATTTATTTTACAACTGAAAGTTTGTACCTTTTGATTCTCTTCACCCATTTGGCTCATGCCTTCACCTCTGGCAACTTGTTCCTTGTATCTATGAGGTTTTTTTTTTTTTTTACATATAAGTGAGAGCATATGTTGTCTTTCATATTTTTTAATCCATTCATTCTTGTTTCCATATATATTGGTTATTGTAAATAATGCTGTAATGAACATAGGGGTGCATATATTGCACCCCTATGCAATAACGTTTCACCTTAGTATTTTTAATTTTGTCAGAAAAATACCTAGCAGTGAAAATGCTGGATCATATTGTAGTTATATTTTTAATTTTTTGAGAAAACTCCATATTGTTTTCCACAGTGGCTGCACCAATTTACATTCCCACCAACAGTGCACAAGGATTCCTTTTTCTCCACATCCTCATGAAGACTTGTTATTTCTTGTCTTTTTGGTAAGAGCCATTCTGACAGGTGTGAAATGTTTCTCCTTTGTGGTATTTATTTGCACTTTCTTGATGATTAGTAATGTTGAGAATCTTTTCATATACCCGTAGCCATCTATATGTCCTCTTTGGAAAAATATCTGTTCAGATCTTCTGCCCATTTTTAAGTTGTATTGTTTGGTTTTTTGTTATTGAGTTCTATGAGTAATTTATATAATTTGGATATTAATCCCTTATTACCTATATGATTTGCAAATATTTTCTCCCATTTGGTAGGTTATTATTTTAATTTTGCTGATGGGTTTCTTTGCTGTGCAGAAGCTTTTTAGTTTAATGTAGTACCACTTAAATTTATTTTTGCTTCTGTTGCCTTTGCATTTGGAATCAGATCCAAAATATCACTGTGGTTGTCTAGTTTTCCCAACACCATTTATTGAAGAGACTGTCTTCTCCTCATTGTATATACTTTGCTCCTTTGGCAAAAGTTAATATGGGGACTTATTTCTGGGCCCTATATTCTGTTCCATTGATCTGTGTGTCTATTTTTATGTCAATACCATACTTTTATGACTAATATAGCTTTGTAATATTGTTTGAAATAAAGGAACATGATACCTCCAGCTTTATTCTTCTTTCTCAAGATTGCTTTGCTTATTTGGGGTTTTTGTCTTCCACACAAATTTTAGGATTTTTTGTTCTATTTCTGTGAAAAATGCCATTGGAATTTTCATTAGAGATTGCATTGAATCTGCAGATTGCTTTGGGTAGGAAAGCCGTATTATAATAGTAATATTCTAACAATATTAACTCTTCCAATTCATGAGCATAGAATATCTTTCCATTTATTTATGTCTCCTTCAGCTTTTTTCATCAGTGTCTTATAGTTTTCAGGATTTGGGTCTTTCACCTCCTTAGTTTAAAGTTATTCCCAGATATTTTATTCTTTTTGATGTAATTATAAATGGGATTGTTTTCTTGATTTATGTTTCTGATAGTTTGTTATTAGTGTATAGAAATGTAACAGACTTCTGTATACTGATTTCGTATCCTACAACTTTACTGAATTCATTTATTAATTCTAATAGTTTTCTGGTGGAGTCTTTAGGGTTTTCTCTATATATTATATCATCTGAAAATAATGATAGTTTTATTTCTTCCTTTCAAATTTGGATGCCTGTCTTGTCTAATTGCTGTGGCTAAGACTTCAATACTATGTTGACTGAAAATGGCAAGCGTGGGCATCCTTATCTTATTCTGGATCTTAGAGGAAAAGCTTTTAGCTTTTCACCATTGAGGATGCTATCTGTGAGCTTGTCGTATATGGCCTTTTTCATGTTGAGGTACATTTCTTGCATCCCTGGAATAAATCAAACTTGATCATGGTTTATGATCCTGTTAATGGTGAATTCAACTTGCTAATATTTTCTTGAGGATTTTTTCATCCATGTTCTCAGAAATATTAGCCTATAATCTTATTTTCTTGTGGTGTCCTTGTCTAATTTTGGTATCAGGGTAATGCTGGCCTCCTAAAGTGAGTTTGGAAGTGTTTTCCCTCCTTGTCTGTTTTTTGAGTGTTTGAGAAAGATTGATATTAACTCTTCTTTGAACATTTGGTAGAATTCTCCAGTGAAGCTCTCTGGTACCAGACTTCTCTGTTTCTTGGGAGGTTTTTGATTACTGATTTAATTTCCTTACTGGTAATCAGTCTGTTCAGATTTTCTGTTTTTTCATGATTCAGTCTTTGATGGTTATATGTTTCTAGGAATTTATCCATTTCTTTCAGGTTGTCCAATTTGTTGTAAAATTGTTCATAATAGTCTATAATGATCCTATGTATTTATGTGATGTCAGTTGTAATGTCTCCTCTTTCATTTCTGATTTTATTTATTTGAGTCCTCTCTCTCTCTCTCTTTCTGCTTCTGGCTAAAGGTTTGTTGATTCTTTGATATTTTCAGGGAACCAGATCTTAGTTTCATTGACCTTTTCTATTGTCTTTTTAGTCTGTATTTCATTTATTTCTGCTCTGCTTTTTGTCATTTCCTTCCTTCTACTGACTTTAGGCTTTGTTTATTCATCTACTTCTAATTCCTTTAGGTATAGAGTTAGGCTGTTATTGGAGATTTTTCTTGTTTCTTGAGGTAGGCATTTATTGCTATGAACTTTCTTATTAGTTGGTATATAGTATTTCCATTTTCATTTGTCTCAAGGTATTTTTTTTATTTCTCTTTTGATTTCTTCATTGAGCCACTTGTTTGTTCAGTAGCATTTTGTTTAATCTTTACATATTTGTGAAACGTTTCAGTTTTCTTCTTATAATTGATTTCTAGTTTCATACTGCTTTTGTTGGAAAAGAGTATTGATATGATCTCAATCTTTGTAAATTTGTTAAGGCTTGTTTTGTGGCATAACTATGATATATCCTGGAGAACCTTCCATGTACACTTGAGAAGAATGTGTATTCTGCTGCTTTTGGACAAAATGCTCTGTGTATGTCAGTTAAGTTCATCTATTCTAACATGTCATTTAAGGCCAGTGTTTCAGATTGATTTTATGTCCAGACATCCACTGATATAAGTGGAATACTAAGGTAACCTAATAGCATTAAATTGCTGGCTATTTCTCCTTTAGGTCTGTTAATATTTGCTTCATACTTTTTGGTGTTTCTATGTTGTGTGCATAAATATTTACAAATCTTTTGTTGGATTGACCCCTTTACCATAAAGTAATGCCCTTCTTTGTCTCTTGTTAAAGTCTTTGTTTTAAAGTCTACTTTGCCTGGTATAAATATAACCATCCCAGATTTCTTTTGCTTTTTATTTGCATGGAATATCTTTTTTATCCCTTCGCTTTCAGTCTATATGTGTTCTTATGTGTGAAGAGAATCTCTTGTAGGCAGCATAATATCTGTATCTTGTTTGTTTGTTTTAAACCTATTCAGCCACTCTATTAGAGAATTAGTCCATTTACATGTAAAGTAATTATTGATAAGTGTGTACTTATTGCCATTTTGTTAATTGGTTTCTGTCAGTTTTGTATTTTCTCTTTTCCTTTCTTCTTCTCTTGCTCTCTTTTTGTGTTTTGATGACTTTCTTTATTGGTATGCTTTGATTCCTTTCTCATTATCTTAGTGTTTGCCTTGTGGTTACCATGAAGCTTTTGTATACTATAAACATATTTATAATGGTCTTATATGTATATTGTCTATATTCAGTCTAAACCTTTACAGTTTGCTCCCCCCCCATTTTATGTTTTTGATGTTACATTTTTTTAAATCTTGATATCCTTTAACTTATTATTGTAATTATAGATATTTTTATTACTTTAACTATGTACTTACCTTTTTCAGTGGGATTTATACTTCCATATGTTTTCTTGTTACTAATTAGCCCCTTTTCTTTTCAACCTAAAAAAGTTTCTTTAACACTTCTTGTACGAATAGTTTAATGGTGATGAACTCCTTTAGGTTTTGCTTGTCAAGAAAACTATCTTTCCTTCAAATCTGAGTAACTTTGTCAGGTAGAGTATTTTTTGGTTGGAAGATTTTTGTTTTGTTTCTTGTTGGCACTTTGAATATATCATGCCACTTCTATCTGGTTTCCAAAGATTTTGCTGAAAAACCTGCTGGTATTATGATGGGTGTTCTCTTGTATGTAACAAGTTGCTTTTTCTTGCAACTTTTAAGATTTTTCTCCTTGTGTTTAACTTTTGAGATTTTTGTTATAATGTGTCTTGATGTGGACCTGTTTGGATTCATCTTGTTTGGAACTCTCTGGGCTTTCTGGATCTAGATGTCTGTTTTCTTCCCCAGTTTAGGGAAGTTTTCAGACATTGTTTCTTTAAATAAGTTTTCTGCCCCTTTCTCTCTCTCTTTTCCTTCTAGGACTCCTATAATGCAAATGTTAGTTTACTTGATGTTGTCCCATAAGTCTCTTAAGTTATCTTTACTTTAAAAAAATATTCCTTTTCTTTTTGCTGCTCTAATTGGGTGAGTACTTCTGCCCTGCCCTTTAGTTCATTGATCCTTTCTCTTGCTTCATCTAGTCTGGTGTTGACCCCTCTAGTGTATTTTTCATTTCAGTAATTGTGTTCTTTAGTTCTGTGACTTCTGTCTGCCACTTTCTTGTATTTTTAATCTCTTTGTTAAAGTTCTCACTGTGTTCATCTCCCAATTTCATGAGCATCTTTATGACTATTACTTTTAATTTTTTATCAGGTAACTTACTTGTCTCCATTTAATTAAGACTTTTTTGAGGTTTTCTCTTATTCTTTCATTTGGAACATATCTTCTTTCTTTATATTTCTTGACTTCCTGTGTTTGTTTCTAAGCATTAAATGAAACAGCCAGGTTTGTAGGATTGGTCTTGTATAGAAGATGAAGCTTATCATTCAACCCTGCTTTAGCTCTTGGTTGTCTCTCAAACCTGTGTGATTGTCCAAACAGCCTATTTTACTTTAATATCTCCCAGTAGTTGAGGTTATACTAAGACAATCAGTGTGCCAAAGCATAGGATCTCAGTCAGCACCCAGATTTAGGCTGATTGGAAGCCAGATCCTCAGGCAGCAGCTTTTAAAGAATGTAAATATTTGTTATCCCCTAGGTGACAGTCACTAAAATAGGGGCAGCAGACAAGTGTGTGAGCTCCTTTTCAGAAGATCCTACTTAGCTGTAGTGAGGCAGATGGAGAGCACAAAGATGGCATCCTCTGGCCTGTGTTCCTGGAGGACCCCCCTTTAGACTCTATATGTGTGTTAAACCTGAAGCCTGCCCTTCAGGCCTAAGCTCCAGGAGAAGCAAGTAGTTCTCTTTCACAGAAAGGCTGGGGGTCTGTGCAGTGCCCTGGGCTGGCAGCCAACAAAGAACTGTCTTTTCAATTGTTATAGTCCTGTGGGACCCAAGATCATAGGGACCCCTGACCACTAGAGCCAGGCAATCAAGAGGTATTCCCTGGGAAGCAGCTACAAAAAAATACACACACCACTCATAAAATCTGGGGCTCCAGACATGTGTAAGAGCTTCCCTCTAAGAGATCCTGGTACTCATGTGTACCAGAGGGAAAGCGCAAAGAGATTGCTTCCACTCTGAGGTCTCAGAAAAGTTTACAGTCAGCCCTTAGGTGTGTGTTTAATTGAATGCCTGTACCTCAGGCTGCAGCTATGATAAAAAGCTCTTCTTTTTTCATCTCCTTGTGTCTCTGTGCTGCATTTGGGTTAATTTCTTCAGTATCTATTTATCTCTTAAGCTGTGTCTCATCTTTTTTTGTTTTTAAAAGAAGATTTATTTATTTATCTATTGGCTGCATGGGGTCTTTGTTGCTGTGCATGGGCTTTCTCTAGTTGCGGCAAGTGGAGGCTACTCTTCGTTGCAGTGTGCGGTCTTCTCATTGTGGTGGCTTCTCTTGTTATGGAACAAAGGCTCTAGGCACACAGGCTTCAGTAATTGTGGCACGTGGGCTCAGTAGTTGTGCTTTGTGGGCTCTAGAGGGCAGACTCAGTAGTTGTGGCACATGGGCTTAGTTGCTGTGTGGCATGTGAGATCTTCCCGGACCATGGCTCCAACCCATATCCCCTGCATTGGCAGGCGGATTCTTAACTACTGTGCCACCAGGGAAGTAAGCTGTGTCTCATCTTTAGATTGCTTTATCAATTGAGTTTTAAATTTTAGCAATTTTACTTTTTTATTTCTAAAAGTTATATTTTGTGATTTTTAAATCTGCTTTATCATTGTTTATTTTTAAGCCATATATATGGTTTTCTTTTTATCTTTATATTTAGGATATTACAAAATATAGTTATTTTATATTCTTATTGATAATAGATCTAAAAACTGTTGTTTTTATATGTATTTTTTCAAACTCACTTGCAATAGCTTATTTTTTGTATGTTTTCAATATTTAATTGAATTAAATTCTTGGTAATTAAAGAGTTTCCCTCCTTTCTACTAAGCATATAAATGTATTGAAAATTATGCCTGTTGTTATTTTTATGAGGACAATTCATGTTTTAGGGAGACAGTTCTTCAAAATAACCAACGTTTCATCCTGCCAAAGTGTATTGGGATGATTTGGTTTTATTTTTTCATAGTAGAAGTAAATTTTAATGTTCCCTTTTATAAAAAGTATAGATTATTGTAGTCGCTTCAAAATGATGACGGTAGTAGTAGAAATAGTAATACAAATGAAAAGGTTAATAATAACAATAATGTCAATGTGTGGAAGTTATATTTGAATATATAACTTATTATCTTCTTTTATGTAGCCCTTTTTACAAATGTAACTTTTGTTAATTAGGAAGAAGAGTGGATTCAAAAACAATTCACTTGATGTTTCAACTGAGGATGCATAGTTGAAAAAAATGATGTCTTGTAATCCCCCCTCCTCCACCCAGTTTTAATATAAGTAACTAAACTGTTCATGAAGAATCTCCAAAGTGATTTTGTCACCCTTAAGTCATTTTCAAACTCGATATAAAGGAGGTGAGAAATCAATAAACAAGATATTTGCTTTAAAAAAAATTACTATATTTGCAGACAAAGCCAGATTAATCCCCAGTACTATCAGATTTATGCATGAATAACATTAAGAAATTGTAATCAGACCTTCAAATCTCTTAAGTGAATTTTGAGAATGAAAGTGTTTTGCCTTTGCTTAAATTAAAGAAAAAGACAGACACAATTCTCAGCCATGGATATGAAAGACTTTCTACTCAAACTGTTTTGATTTAACTAATAAAAATTATATTTTAATTGGATAAGTGATTTTTTTTCCTTTTCCACCATATAAACTCCATTTATGTGGTTACGAGTTTATTAATTGTGTTAGAAGTAGCTCTATGTTGTCTAGTATTCATAATAATTATACATTGGTAATGTTGACTTTTAACTTAAAAACTTATAAAAGGGTGGTATTGTAGGAACAAATAGTGATATAGTCTGCTACAAACACCTCTTACATATAACAACTGATAGATTGTTGTAAATTGGGAAGAGCATCAGCAAACATTAATTCCATCAACATTTACTAAGTTGTGTTTTCCTTATTGTTGATTTTAAATCAATGCTCTCTGTTATATCTATTTCCATAGTTACATGAAAAAAAATTAATATAATTTTTTATAGAGAGGTCAGGTCAGAGGATAATAAGGCTAGCCCTATGAATGTTGTATTATAGATAATCCATATTAATAGATATACATGTTAGCTCAGTGAACCTACCTGAATGACTATTATTTTATTCATCAACAACATCTGGAATAATTACTCTCTCCAGAGTGGTATTTTATTTTAAATTAGTATGTTATCCTTCATATCATCAAAGTAAGCAAATTTCTAACATCCAAAGACTATTTAGAATGATAATATGATGGGTAAGAGGGCTAGTACCCTAGTAAAACTATCAAGTGTTCCATCACATTAATTTTATTAATGTTTTTATTCCTTTTGGATTGGGGAAATTTCTTTTTTAACATGATTTTGCTTTGTTGTTATTATCTTTATATTTTAATGCATTTGATATATACTTTTTTAATTCAAAAATACTTGGAGGAAACCGCCACTTGGAGACAGTGTTATTAAGATAGGCAAGGACTCTTGTCTTAATTTATAGTATGACTACATACAATAGAAAATAAGTTAGAAAACCAGTGAAAAATGAGTGTAATTTAGCCAAAAAGTAAAGGGAGAAGATGTTATATACCTTAGGTCTATCCATGAAAATGTTTACATGTGAGTAGGTGGTAGGATGTAGCACATACACTAAAATATCAAAATGGTTTTGTTACAAAATTTTACTTGTCTCGATTTTTCTTCTGACATAAGTTATTATCTTTAAAATATTTTATAGAATCTCATATTTTAATATAACATATAGGATATAAGACAACTAACAGGAAAATTAAATTATAAGAAATATTATTTGTAATGTAATTTCTTTGTGTTTGACTAAAGTATTATATAACACACAAAAAGAACATAAATTAGGGCTTCCCTGGTGGTGCAGTGGTTGAGAGTCTGCCTGCCGATGCAGGGGACATGGGTTCGTGCCCCCGCCCAGGAAGATTCCACATACTGCGGAGCGGCTGGGCCCGTGAGCCATGGCCGCTGAGCCTGCGTGTCCAGAGCCTGTGCTCCACAATGGGAGAGGCCACAACAGTGAGAGGCCTGCATACCACACACACACACAAAAAAACGTAAATTAAATGAGACTTTTATAATAGCAATTTATATTTCCTTCTTTGCAATTGTTACTGAATCAATACAATTTTTAAATAATTTTAATGATTGTTATATTGTTTAATTATATATTATAATTTAAATTTTCAGATAAATAATTTATTTCAAAACAAAATAAAATATGTATTATTTAATTGGGTAAAATAGAGATGTTTCTATAAAAGAGGAAATTAGATAAAGCTAATTTTATAACCACTATTATCATAGTAATTATTATAGGCAGAAATGGTAGAAAAGACAGGTATTTATGGTATTTAATTAGTATATTTGAAGATACATTTTTATCAGAAAAATTCACCAATGCTAACTGAATAACAGATATTTTAAAATATCTTAGTTCTTACTTTATTCATTTTTTTCTAGTAATAGCAATGAACAAAGAAGAGCACTCACATCCAATAGAAACATTTCCTTTTACACATGATCCATCTTTTAATACTAGAAAATTTGGGGGACTCGTGAAGAAAAATATCAAACACCTTCAGTCAATTAAAAAAAAATCACTGTGGTGACTGAGCTTCTTAATGCCAATAAAGGAAAATTAGTAGCAAAAATGAACGGGTTCCATAGTCTTCGTTTTCTGATTACTGAAGGCAAATGTTCTGTGGGGTAAACACCTTACAGAGGTCAGGGAGCATTCACCTCCTATGCTTCATCTAAAGTTAGTACAGTGCCATAACACGGTAAAATTTAATTTTCTCTTTGTTCTACTTCACAAGTTCACTTGCTTCTTTTAAATAATTTCTCAATCCATCTCTCCTCAACCTATGGATGAAATAGATGTATTAACAATCCAAAAACTTTTCACCTCTGACATTTGTTCATCCCAGTGTCATTTTAGTTCATCTTCTGTATGTTTCATTAATGTTTGCATGGATCCCAATGGCCATGTTTCATGGAAAGGTCAAATTATAAAGTAATGTGAAGATAGTTTATGAATGACTTGCATTACATTCAGAAGTGAACATATTCACCAAAATTTAATTGCTACTACTGAATCTTGCTTTGTTGTTACTGTTGGGAATCTTGGTTTTCTGTAATTTTTTTCCACTCTGGGCAATTTCAAGTTTGCCTTTTTGTACTACTCTCTCAAAATTATGTGTTATTTTGAAATGTGTTTAATTTGTTCTAATATATTCAGTGATTCTAACCATAGTGTCACAGTAAGAGAATCCCCAATATATATAAAAAAAATTTATATCCTCAACTTAAGAAATAGATTTCCTTAGTGATCCTCCATTCATAGAAAATAGTGTGTTTATCTACTTCGTTGAAACTCTGGGTACCTTTGATTGTTTTTATACTTTAAATCAGAGGTTACTAACCCATTAACTCCACTAATTAGACTGAAGACTAATTTGCACATTCTTTAAGGACTTTGCCCTTGAGTTGCTCATCTACTTTTACATTTCACTGATCATTTAAATTGTCCTTCTCAAGTATGGTGACCAAAACAAAAATAAACTCAAAATGGATTAAAGACCTAAATGTAAGACCAGACACTATAAAACTCTTAGAGGAAAACACAGGCAGAAGACTCTATGACATACATCACAGAAAGATCCTTTTTGACCCACCTCCTAGAGAAATGGAAATAAAAACAAAAATAAACAAATGGGACCTAATGAAACTTAAAAGCTTTTGCACAACAAAGGAATGCATAAACAAGATGAAAAGACAACCCTCAGAATGGGAGAATAGATTTGCTGATGAAGCAACTGACAAAGGATTAATCTCCAAAATTTACAAGAAGCTCATGCAGCTCAATATCAAAAAAACAAACAACCCAATCCAAAAATGGGCAGAAGACCTAAATACCATTTCTCCAAAGAAGATATACAGATTGCCAACAAACACATGAAAGAATGCTCAGCATTGTTAATCATTAGAGAAATGCAAATCAAAACTACAATGAGGTATCACCTCACACTTGTCAGAATGGCCATCATCAAAAAAATCTACCAACAACAAATGTAGGAGAGGGTGTGGAGAAAAGGGAACCCTCTTGCACTGTTGGTGGGAATGTATGTTGATATAGCCACTATGGAGAACAGTGTGGAGGTTCCTTAAGAAACTAAAAACAGAACTACCATATGACCCAGCAATCCCACTACTGGGCATATACCCTGAGAAAACCATAATTCAAAAACAGTCATGTACCACAATGTTCATTGCAGCCCTATTTACAATAGCCAGGACCTGGAAGCAACCTAAGTGTCCATTGACAGATGAATGGATAAAGAAGTTGTGGCACATATATACAATGGAATATTACTCAGCCATAAAAAGAAATGAAATTGAGTTATTTGTAGTGAGGTGAATAGACCTAGAGTCTGTCATACAGAGTGAAGTAAGTCAGAAAGAGAAAAACAAATACCATATGCTAACACATAAATATGGAGTCTAAAAAAAACCAAAAAATGCTTCTGAAGAACATAGGGGCAGGACAAGAATAAAGACGCAGGCATTGAGAATGGACTTGAGGACACGGGGAAGGGGAAGGGTAAGCTGTGATGAAGTGAGAGAGTGACAGGACTTACATATACTACCAAATGTAAAATAGATAACGAGTAGGAAGCAGCCACATAACACAGGGAGATCAGCTTGGTGCTTTGTGACCACCTACAGGGGTGGGATAGGGAAGGTGGGAGGTAGATGTAAGAGGGAGGAGATATGGGGATATCTGTATATGTATAGCTGATTCAATTTGTTATAAAGCAGAAAGTAACACACCAGTGCAAAGCCATTATACTCCAATAAAGATGTTAAAAAAAATAAAACACAATAAACTACTCCAATAGTATTCTGACTGAACCAAAAAGAAAATTTTCGTCTCAAACACCATATATCATTCTTCACACATAAAAGTTACTTTTCCAGTCAAAATTCCCTTTGATTTTTTCCTTTTTTAAAAAAATTATTCCTCTTATGTCAATTGAATATGATTTTGCTGAAGTTTAGACAGATTTAACAGTACCAGTTTTTCATAATAGTCAAATTTACTTTTATTTTTGCTATTGAAAGACCATGCTTTCCCGAACTTGAACCACTTGAAAATTGTTAGACTTATATTTGAACTTTTACAAGGACACTGATTAAATCTCGTAAATCTGTAGGACGCTTGATTTGATACTTTCCTCTTCCTTTCCTATCATTCCATTTTCAATATCAAATTTCTAATAAGTAGCCTTTCCATTTAATTCTAGAACCCACTGTTGCTCATTCTTTTAGCAATAGTGTAATTATGGGGAATGGTAAAAGGTTTTGCACTTCCGTTCCAAATCTAATGAAGCTAATACTTTTTTGAAATATGTGTTGAGAAGGATTTGGAGGTTGCATTTGAGCTTAGCAGGAAAAATTGAGATCAATTAATGAAGATTATGTTGGCTGGGTAGCTGGGGAAATGGTAGCAAATTCCTCCCAAAGATGTCCACATCTTAATCCCAGAACCTGTAAACATGTTACCTTACATTTTATTTATTTTTTATCGTAGTATTTTCATTTTATTTATTTATTTAGCGGTATGTGGGCCTCTCACCGCTGTGGCCTCTCTCATTGAGGAGCACAGGCTCCGGATGCACAGGCTCTGAACGCGCAGGCTCCAAATGTGCAGGCTCCGAACGCGCAGGCTTCAGCGGCCATGGCTCACGGGCCCAGCCGCTCCGCGGCGTGCAGAATCCTCCCGGACCGGGGCACGAACCCGCATCCCCTGCATCAGCTGGCGGACTCTCAACCACCGCGCCACCAGGGAAGCCCCTATCTTACATTTTAAAGGAGACTTTGCAAATATAGTTAAGGATCTTGAGATGATGGGAATATGCTAGATATCCAAGTGGACACAGTGTAATCACAAGGGTCCAAATAAGGGAGAAATAGGGGACTAAGAGTTAACAAAAGTGAATTTAGACGTTAAATGAGGACATGAGGATAGAATCAGAGGTCGGAGTGATACGCTTTAAAGACAGAAGAAGGAGACAAACCAAGGAAAGCAAGCAGCCTCTAGAACATGGGAAAGGCATGGAAACATTTCTCCCATGAAGTCTCCAGAAGGAATTCAGTCCTGCTGACACACTGATTTAAGATTTCTGGCATCAAGAACCTTATGAGAATAAATTTGTATTGTTTAAGCCACTAAGTTTGTGGTAATGTTTTACACCAGTGATAAGAAACTAATATAATAACATATAGTTGAAACAAGTTTTATCAAATTATACTGTGTGTGTGTGTGTTCTTTTATTTAACTTATCAAACTTTATCAAATCTGGCATGCTCTTTGATATTATTATTCTATTGTACTTCATTCTATTTCATTTTTAAAGTGTTAATTGAAACCCAATAAGTTGATGTCATTTATTGCAGTTTGATAAAACATGGGACTAAATTTCTTTTCTTAAATTTATTTTTTTGTTATAAGTCTTACTGAATCTTAAGATATGTTATGTATTTAATCTCAGATCCATAAGTGCTATTATTTTCTAAAAATGACACATTTTTTTCAATTTTTAATTCTTAATATTCAGTATTTATGCCAATAAAAGTGGACTTTCAAAGTTGCCTATCTCATTTTGCAAACACGTCTTCCATAAATGTAACTTTTCTGGAATGAGTCATAAGGTCCAAATGATGTATTTACTTACTAAAAATATTTTAAAGTATTAACTTGCACAGAAGCCATGCTATACAATGACTAAATAGGTGTGGAATAAAATGGTCATGAACTTTATAATCATAGAACATATATTTTAGTGAGAATTAAAAACTGCTTCCTTTATAGATATTTTAAATTTTTTAGCTTTTATTTGCATTTTACCTCTATTATAACTTAGATTTATATCATCTCTCCATCAGCTAAAGTTTTATTGGTGCTCATCTTGCTTTTCTGTTTGTCATTTATGAGAAAATAATTACTTAATGTCCTTTGATTTCTACCATAATATAAGGGACATCTAATTTTTAATTTTGTTTTTAATAATAAAGATCTAATATTTTTTATTTTATTGGTATAAAGTTTTTGTCAAATAGACACCACAGTGAGGTCAATGGGCAGAAAAAAACAAACAAAAACAACTCTGAAAAGAAAATGTAGCTTTCATTGATTTAATAGGTTTATTGTTTTTAACTGGCTTTAAAATTCAGTTTGTTCTAGTATTACCAAAGCCTTCTTGGGCTAATGATTTATTACCTGATTTAAGTTGGTTGACTGAAACCCATGTAATATATGGTATAATTTAAAAAAATTGTAATTTTAACCACTTTAGAGACCAGTAGTAAGATCTAGAAGGGCCATTCCTTTGGGCTCATGAACACAACATGTGTATAAAGGAAAGGGTTATAATGAAAATAACTTTAAATTATATCAACATTGTTGCCCATAATAATGGTGATTGGCCACATTTTAAGTTATAGAAGAGGTTCTACACATAACAAATTTCAATTCCAGTAACTATGCAAATTTAATTGGAATCTTTATGAGAGTGCTTGTTTGCTAATACAGAAAGAAAATATTGAATTTCTGAAGGCACTTCTTATTTTTTCTTTTTTTCTTTCTTTATTTTTTTTCGGTACCCTGGCCTCTCATTGTTGTGGCCTCTCCCATCACAGAGCACAGACTCCGGATGCACAGGCTCCGCGGCCATGGCTCACGGGCCCAGCTGCTCTGTGGCATGTGGGATCTTCCCGGACCGGGGCACGAACCCGTGTCCTCTGCATTGGCAGGTGGGCTCTCAACCACTGCGCCACCAGGGAAGTCCCTGAAGGCACTTTTTAAAAAATCACTTAAGAATGTTTTTATTTGGCTGGGAGGTGTTTGATCTAGATATAATAGAAAAGTTAACTATGGAAATCAGTGGCCAGACATTTATACTAATGCAAAGGTGTCAGATCACTTTCCAGGTCAAGTTATAAGATTAGTTTAGTTTTGTTTTCTTTAGTTTAATGAATACTTTCAAATTGATCTATAATTTGCCTTGGTGCAAGAAATAATTTTAGTCAGTGCAAATGCATAAATGTAAGTTCAGAAACAAAATAGATGAGAAGAGATAGTAAAAAAAAACGTAGATTCTGGAAATATGACTAAGCTTAAAGCTGGTTAGATCCAGTTAAAAAATAAATATGTACATGCATATGTTTATATATGATATAGTTATACTTAGATGAACATATAGAAATTGATATGAATTTGAGGTGAATTTTGAAGTAGGAAAGTTCAAGAGGAGGAAAAGGGTGTCCATTTTATCCTGTATTCTTCAGATCAATTTGGAATGGACCTAAATTTTTATCTTTATATTTTTATAATCAAGGTGGACTGTTTAATTCTTTGCATAAATTTGGAAAGCACAAAAGTGAAGTCAAACATAATATATTTTACAAACATGCCAGAAAAGAAGATCAAAACTATGTTTTCTGGAAATTCTATAAACGTAGTTTGGTTTGATACCATGACCTCAAAAAATAAAGGTCAATAAATAAATTTGTTTTTCATTCTGGGAAGGAAAACCTCTGTCAAATTTGGCATGTTTAGCCAATTTGGTTTTGTGCATAACGTAGAGAAGAAATTAAGTATTATTTAAAACAAAAACATAGATCCTCTGACCAAAAAAATCAATATTTGTTAGAGGAAGTTGGAAGCCTTCCAGAAACTTTTGACTAGAATCTTTCAGGAGTGTAAGAAATAGTGATGCCAAAAATCTTGGCTGTCTGTGTACCAATGCCAAATAGAAATATGGAGATATGGAGACAGAATGTTGGAGGAAAAGAGAGAATAGCTTTATTTTTTACCAAAGAGGGAACACAGTAGGCTAGCACCTCAAGAACTGTGCCCCCTTCCCTGTGGAATCAGGAGAGGTTTTACAGGTGGAGCTCAAAGTCTGGGGTAGGTGATACGGATCAAAGTAGTGAATGTCTTGCATTTTTCTTCCTCTTGCATTATTTCAAAACAGTCACAGCTGGCATCAGACAGCCCGGTAATTGGGCCCGGCAGCCTGGTATTTGGGTCCATTCATCTCTGGGTTATCGGCCAGAGACCTTCTTTCTGAAATGCAGAGCACTACAAGGGGTGATTTGCTACAAGGGAGAACAGGGTGTGTAAACACCAGGTGCAGGATGTAATTCACATGGGATCAGAGAATGTTAGGGGCAGGATGTAATTGACACCGTTATGGAGTGGTAGGTGCATGATGTAATTCACATAGTGTCAGAGAGTGTTAAAGGTTAGCTTTGTGAAGGACAAATCTAGTTACAGACACTATAGATTAGTAACAGTTAAAATAAATCTAGGATTGATTAACTCTTTCAGGCCAGTGTATGTAGTTTCCATAGCCTGCCCATGTTTCCTTTATTTTCCTTGTTTGTCAGAAAAGAAAAAAAAAACAAAAACCTTGTTTCTATTTTTGCTGCAACATGACAAGGACAGAGGGACTTGTACACTGTTTCAATAGCAACAATATATTACAGGTAAAAGTTGTCAATGAAGTATGATTACAAATTGGTTGATTGAAGTACTTATTCAATGAATTAACCCAATTGCTTTTCATTCTTTAAAACTGCGTTAAACTGCCTTAATGACTTGTTTTTTCACTCGTGCGTGATCTTTCAGAATACTTTGAAGTTTTCAATGAGTTTCTTCATGCAAGTTTTTAATTTAACTATATATATTGAAGAGTAAATATGTTTTGTTTCTAGTACCACTGTGTACACAATAAATTGTTTTATATTAATTTATACCTATAATTCAGTCTTTAAATTAATTGTGATTACTGTATCTCCAAACTGAGTTACTCTGTCAAACATGATCCTAGTCAATTTGGGGCTCCAACTTCTGTGTCCAGAGCATTCTTCTTAGACATTTTTAGGAACAGTTAATGCTTTCTGAATGTGCTATCATCATTTGTCTCTTCTGTAATTCTGAGCTAATCTTGTAGAAGAATGCTTTCCATCTTTGGAGCATGACTGTCATTGTAGCTTAGGAAAAGAACATATAACCTGCGCTGGGAGTTAGTGGAGAGAAGGCCTTGAGAGAATATTCTCCAGAGTCAGTGATATATGTTGCCTCTCATTATACCTTAAAGGGCTTTGTTGAGGGTTAGGAGGATTCATAGATTGTTGAACCCTCAAAGTGCTAATCTAATGGATTGGGGTTAAATTGGAAGAAGTCCTAAATTGAGGCAAGATAATTTCATCAGAGGACTTAGATGGGAATGTCAATATCATGCTCAGCAAATCTGTAAGAGATAGAACTTGCAGAGAAATGTTTGGGACAGACATGTGCAGATAAAATTTGAATAATGGGCTGCATTTGACTGATTCTTTTCATTAAAAATTTTTACAGCTAATTTCAAAATGTCAATGATGTTACTTGTGAGCATTCAGCAACAATGTGAGATTTTTCTGGAGGTCTCTGTTAACTACAAGTTAAAGAGGGGTCAATGGTAGGATTACCTATCTTATCTGGTATTTACATACCTTTTCACCCAGAGCCAATAGAATGATAATTATTTTCCCTCTACTGTGATAAAATAACACTTTTTAAAAACAATTTTATTGGAGTAAAATTGCTTTGCAATGTTCTGTTAGTTTCTCCTGTATAACAAAGTAAATCAGCTATATGTATACACATATCCTCATATCCCCTCCCTCTTGCATCTCCCTCCCACTATCCCTATCCCACCCATCTAGGTGGTCACAAAGCACCGAGATGATCTCCCTGTGCTCTGCAGCTGCTTCCCACTAGCTATGTATTTTTATGTATTTTACATTTGGTAGTGTATATATGTCAATGGTACGTTCTTACTTCATCCCAGCTTACAATTCCCCCTCCCTGTGTCCTCAAGTCTATTCTCTATGTCTGTGTCTTTATTCCTGTCCTGCCCCTAGGTTCATCAGAACCATTTTTTTTTATATTCCATATATATGAGTTAGCTTACGGTACTTGTTTTTCTCTTTCTGACTTACTTCACTCTGTATGACAGACTCTAGGTCCATCCATCTAACTACAAATAACTCAATATCGTTTCTATTATAGCTGAGTAATATTCCATTGTATATATGTACAGCATCTTCTTTGTCCATTCATCTGTTGATGGACACCTAGGTTGCTTCCATGTCCTGGTAATTATAAATAGTGCCACAATGAACATTATGGTACATAAATCTTTTTGAATAATGGTTTGCTCAGGGTATATGCCCAGTTGTGGGATTGCTGGGTCATATGGTAGATCTATTTTTTTAGATTTTTAAGGAACTACCATACTGTTCTCCATAATGGCTGCATCAATTTTCATTCCCACCAACAGTGCAAGAGGGTTCCCTTTTCTCCACACCCTCTCCAGCATATATTTTTTGTAGATTTTTTGATAATGGCCATTCTGACTGCTGGGAGTTGATAACTCACTGTAGTTTTGAATTGCATTTCTCTAATGATTAATGATGTTGAGCACTCTTTCATGTGTTTGTTGGCAATCTGTATATCTTCCTTGGAGAAATGTCTATTTAGGTCTTCTGCCCATTCTTGGATTGGGTTGTTTGATATTTTCATATTGAGCTGCATGAGCTTCTTGTAAATTTTGGAGATTAATCATTTGTCAGTTGCTTCATTTGCACGTATTTTCTCCCATTCTGAAGGTTGTCTTTTGGTCTTGTTTATGGTTTCCTTTGCTGTACAAAAGCTTTTATGCTTCATTAGGTCCCATTTGTTTATTTTTGTTTTTATTTCCATTTCTCTATGATGTGGGTCAAAAAGGATCTTGCTGTGATTTATGTCATAGAGAGTTCTGCCTATGTCTTCCTCTAAGAGTTTGATAGTGTCTGGCCTTACATTTAGGTCTTTAATCCATTTTGAGTTTATTTTTGTGTATGGTGTTAGGGAGTGTTCTAATTTCATTCTTTTACATGTAGCTATCCAGTTTTCCCAGCACCACTTATTGAAGAGGCTGTCTTTTCTCCACTGTGTATTCTTGCCTCCTTTATCAAAGATAAGGTGACCATATGTGCATGGGTTTATCTCTGGGAATTCTATCCTGTTCCATTGATCTATATTTCTGTTTTTGTGCCATTACCATACTGTCTTGATTACTGTAGCTTTGTAGTATATTCTGAAGTCAGGGAGCCTGATTCCTCCAGCTCCATTTTTCATTCCAAAGATTGCCTTGGCTATCCAGGGTCTTTTGTGTTTCCATAGAAATTGGGAAATTTTTTGTTCTAGATCTGCGAAAAATGCCAGTGGTAGTTTGATAGGGATTGCATTAAATCTGTAGATTGCTTTGGGCAGTATAGTCATTTTCATAATGTTGATTCTTCCAATCCAAGAACATGATGTATCTCTCCATTTATTTGTATCATCTTTAATTTCTTTCAACAGTGTCTTATAATTTTCTGCATACAGATCTTTTGTTTCCTTAGGTAGGTTTATCCCTAGACATTTTTTTCTGTTTGTTGCAATGGTAAATGGGAGTGATTTCTTAATTTCACTTTCAGACTTTTCATCATTAGTGTATACTAATGCAAGAGATTTCTGTGCATTAATTGTTTATCCTGCTACTTTACCAAATTCATTGATTAACTCTAGTAGTTTTCTGGTAGCATCTTTAGGATTCTCTATGTATTGTATCATGCCATCTGTAAACAGTGACAGCTTTACTTCTTCTTTTCCAATTTGGATTCCTTTTATTTCTTTTTCTTCTCTGATTGCTGTGGCTAAAACTTTGAAAACTATGTTGAATAATAGTGGTGAGAGTGGGCAACCTTGTCTTGTTCCAGATCTTACAGGAAATGGTTTCAGTTTTTCACCATTGAGGATGATATTGGCTGTGGGTTTGTCATATATGGCCTTTATTATGTTGAGGAAAGTTCCCTCCATGTATACTTTCTGGAGGGTTTTTATCATAAACGGGTGTTGAATTTTTTCAAAGGTTTTCTCTGCATCGATTGAGATGATCATATGGTTTTTCTCCTTCAATTTGTTAATATGTTGCATCACGTTGATTGATTTGCATATATTGAAGAATCCTTGCATTCCTGGAATAAACCCCACTTGATCATGGTGTATCATCCTTTTAAGGTGATGTTGGATTCTCTTTGTTAGTATTTTGTTGAGGATTTTTGCATCTATGTTCATCAGTGATATTGGCTTGTAGTTTTCTTTCTTTGTGACATCTTTGTCTGGTTTTGGGATCCGGGTGATGGTGGCCTGTAGAATGAGTTTGGGAGTGTTCCTCCTTCTGCTATATTTTGGAAAAGTTTGAGAAAGATAAGTGTTAGCTCTTCTCTAAATGTTTGGTAGAGTTCGCCTGTGAAGCCATCTGGTCCTGGGCTTTTGTTTGTTGGAAGATTTTAAATCATAGTTTTAATTTCAGTGCTTGTGATTGGTCTGTTCATATTTTCTATTTCTTCCTGGTTTAGTCTTTGCAGGTTTTGCATTTCTAAGAATTTGTCCATTTTTCCAGGTTGTCCATTTTATTGGCATAGAGTTGCTTGTAGTAATCTCTCACGATCCTTTGTATTTCTGCAGTGTTAGTTGTTACTTCTCCTTTTTCATTTCTAATTCTATTGATTTGAGTTGTCTCCCTTTTTTTCCCGATGAGTGTAGCTAATGGTTTATCAATTTTGTTAATCTTCTCAAAGAACCAGCTTTTAGTTTATTGATCTTTGCTATCATTTCCTTCATTTCTTTTTCATTTATTTCTGATCTGATCTTTATGATTTCTTTCCTTCTGCTAACTTTGGGGTTTTTTTGTTCTTCTTTCTCTAATTGCTTTAGGAGCAAGGTTAGGTTATTTATTCGAGATGTTTCCTGTTTCTTAAGATAGGATTGTATTGCTATAAACTTTCCTCTCAGAAATGCTTTTGGTACATTCCAAGGTTTTGGGTCGTTGTGTCGCCATTGTCATTTGTTTCTAGGTATTTTTTGATTTCCCCTTTTATTACTTCAGTAATAAAACTTGTTTTAAGACTTGTGTATTAAGTAGAGTATTGTTTAGTCTCCATTTATTTGTATTTTTTACAGGTCATTTCCTGTAATTGATATCTAGTCTCATAGCATTGTGGTTGGAAAAGATACTTGATACAAATTCAATTTTCTTAAATTTAGCGAGGCTTGATTTGTGACCCAAGATATGATGAATCCTGGAGAATGTTCCATGAGCATTCCATGAGAAGAATGTGTATTTTGTTGTTTTTGGATGGAACATCTTATAAATATCAATTAAGTCCATCTTGTTTAATGTATCATTTAAAGCTTGTGTTTCCTTATTTATCTTCATTTCAATAATCTGTCCATTGGTGAAAGTGGGGTGTTAAAGCCCCCTACTATGATTGTGTTACTGTCAATTTCCCGTTTTATGGCTGTTAGTATTTGCCTTATGTATTCAGGCGCTCCTATGTTGGGTGAATACATATTTACAGTTTTTATATCTTCTTCTTGGATCGATTCCTTGATCATTATGTAATGTCCTTCTTTGTCTCTTGTAATCATCTTTATTGTAAAGTTTATTTTGTCTGATATGAGAATTGCTACTACAGCTTTCTTTTGATTTCCATTTACATCGAATATCTTTTTCCATCCCCTCACTTTCCATCTGCATGTGTCCCTAGGTCTGAAGTGAGTCTCTTGTAAACAGCATATATACAGGTCTTGTTTTTGTATCCATTCAGCCAATCTGTGTCTTTTGGTGGGAACATTTAATCCATTTACATTTAAGGTAATTATCTATATGTATGTTCCTATTCCCATTTTCTTAATTGTTTTGAGTTTGTTATTGTAGGTCTTTTCTTTCTCTTGTGTTTCCTGCCTAGAAAAGTTCCTTTAGCATTTGTTGTAAAGCTGGTTTGGTCGTGCTGAACTCTCTCTTTTTGCTTGTCTGTAAAGATTTTAATTTCTCCATCAAATCTGAATGAGATCCTTGCTGGGTAGAGTAATCTTAGTTGTAGTATTTTCTTCTTCATCATTTTAAATATGTCCTGCCCCTCCTTTCTGGTTTGCAGAGTTTCTGGTAAAATATCAGCTATTAACATTATGGGGATTCCCTTGTGTGTTATTTGTTGTTTTTCCCTTGCTGCTTTTAATATGTTTTCTTTGTATTTAATTTTGATAGTTTGATTAATATGTGTCTTGGCTTGTTTCTCCTTGGATTTATCCTGTATGGGACTCTCTGTGCTTCCTGGACTGGATTAACTATTTTCTTTCCCATTTAGGGAAGTTTTCAACTATAATCTCTTCAAATATTTTCTCAGTCCCTTTCTTTTTCTCGTCTTCTTCTGGTACCCCTATAATTCGAATGTTGGTGCATTTAATGTTTTCCCAGAGGTCTCTGAGACTGTCCTCTGTTCTTTTCATTCTTTTTTCTTTATTCTACTCTGCAGGAGTTATTTCCACTATTTTATCTTCCAGATCACTTATCCATTCTTCTGACTCAGTTATTCTGTTATTGATCCCTTCTAGATAATTTTTACTTTAATTTACTGTTTTGTTCATCATTGTTTGTTAGCTCTTTAGTTCTTCTAGGTCCTTGTTAAATGTTTCTTGTATTTTCTCTATTCTGTTTCCAAGATTTTGGGTCATCTTTACTATAATTATTCTGAATTTTCAGGTAGACTGCCTATTTCCTCTTCATTTATTAGGTCTGGTGGGTTTTTGCCTTGCTCCTTCATCTGCTGTGTTTTTTTCTGTTTTCTCATTTTGCTTGACTTACTGGGTTTGGTGTCTCCTTTTCGCAGGTTGCAGGTTAGTATTTCCCATTGTTTTTGGTGTCTGTCCCCAGTGGCTAAGGTTGGTCCAGTGGGTTGTGTAGGCTTCCTGGTGGAGGGGACTAGTACCTGCGTTTTGGTGGATGAGGCTGGATCTTGTCTTTCTGGTGGACAGGTCCACGTCTGATGGTGTGTTTAGGGGTGTCTGTGGCCTTATTATGATTTTAGGCAGCCTCTCTCCTAATGGATGTGGCTGTGTTACTGTCTTGCTAGTTTTTTGGCATAGGGTGTCCAGCACTGTAACTTGCTGGTCATTGAGTGAAGCTGTGGTTGGCATTGAGATGGAGATCTCTGGGAGATTTTTGCCATTTGATATTAAGTGGAGCTGAGAGGTCTCTTGTGGACCAGTGTCCTGAAGTTGGCGCTCCCACCTCAGAGGCACAGCACTTACTCCTGGATGGAGCACCAAGAGCCTTTCGTCCACACGGAGTTCAAGATATGTGGTCCAATATTGCTGAAGCCTTGCTCTGTTCAGATATTCAAGGATCCAGGTTCATGATAATGCTTCTATTTTAAGTTTAAGTAAAGTTCTATTCTAAGTTCCCTCTGCCTACCTCTCAAGCCCTTGACAATCTCCATTAAAAATCACCTTTGTGACCAAAGCAGATGTTCTCTTAGTGGCTCCCTCTCAGGGGAAGGGTGGGGATCTGGCTTTCATCAGAGCCACCTTCCCAGGGAGAGTGGAGGATGAGGAACCTGGAGGCAGGGAGAGCAGTGAGCCTGGTCACCAAGAGATCTGAGCTCTAGTCCTGCAAATCACAGTGTCAGCTGAACTGCTTATCGCATGCAAAACTGCCCCAAACCTCTCCATTTTATATTCTATCCTCCTTTATCAAAGATAAGGTGACCATATGTGCCTGGATTTATCTCTGTGCTTTCTATCTTATTCCGTTGATCTATATTTCTGTTTTGGTGCCAGTACCATACTGTCTAGTTTACTGTAGCTTTGTAGGGTAGCCTGAACACAGGGAGCCTGATTCCTCCAGCTCCATTTTTCTTTCTCAAGATTGTTTTGACTCTTTGGGTCTTTTGTGCTTCCATACATATTGTGTAATTTTTTGTTCTATTTCTTTGAAAAATATCAGTGGTGGTTTGATTGGGATTGCTTTGAATCTGTAGATTGCTTTGGGTAGTATAGTCATTTTCATAATGTTGATTCTTCCAGTCCAAGAACATGGTATATCACTCAACCTGTTTGTATCATCTTTAACTTCTTTCATCACTGTCTCATAATTTTCTGCATACAGGTCTTTTGTCTCCTTAGGTAGAGTTATTCCTAAGCATTTTATTCTTTTTGTTGCAGTGGTAAATGGGAGTGTTTCCTTAATTTCTCTTTCAGATTTTTCATCATTAATATATAGGAATGCCAGAGATTTCTGTGCATTAATTTTGTATCTTGCTACTTTACCAGATTCATTGATTAGCTCTAGTAGTTTTCTGGTATCATCTTTAGGATTCTCTATGTATAATATCATGTCATCTGCAAGCAGTGACATCTTTACTTCTTCTTTTCCAATTTGGATTCCTTTTATTTCTTTTCCTTCTCTAATTGCTGTGGTAACACTTCCAAAACTATTTTGAATAATATGGTGAGAGTGGGCAACCTTGTCTTGTTCCTGATCTTAGTGGAAATGTTTTCAGTTTTTCACAATTGAGAATGATGTTGGTTGTGGTTTTGTCATACATGGCCTTTATTATGTTGAGGTAGGTTCCCTCTATGCCTACTTTCTGGAGAGTTTTTATCATAAATGGGTGTGGAATTGTGTCAAAAGTTTTTATGCATCTATTGAGATTATCATATGGTTTTTATCCCTCAATTTGTTACTATGGTGTATAACACTGATTGATTTGTGTATATTGAAGAATACTTGCATTCCTGGGATAAACCCCACTTGATCATGGTGTATAATCCTTTAATGTGCTGTTCGATTCTGTTTGCTTGTATTATGTTGGGGATTTTTGCATCTGTGTTCACTAGTGATATTGGCCATTAGTTTTCTTTTTTTGTGACATCTTTCTCTGGTTTTGGTATCAGGGTGATGGTGGTCTTGTAGAATGAGTTTGGGAGTGTTCCTCCCTCTGCTATATCTTGGAAGAGATAGCTCTTCTCTAAATGTTTGATGGAATTCACCTGTGAAGCCCTCTGGTCCTGGGCTTTTGTTTGTTGGAAGATTTTTAACCACAGTTTCAATTTCAGTGCTTTTGATTGGTCTGTTTATATTTTCTATTTCTTCCTGGCTCAGTCTCTGAAGGTTGTGCTTTTCTGAGAATTTGTCCATATATTCCAGGTTGTCCAATTTATTGGCATATAGTTCCTTGTAGTAATCTGTCATGATCCTTTGTATTTCTGCAGTGTCAGTTGTTACTTTTCGTTTTCCATTTCTAATTCTGTTGATTTTTGTCTTCTCCCTTTTTTTCCTGATGAGTCTGGCTAATGGTTTATCAATTTTGTTTATCTCCTCAAAAACCATGTTTTAGTTTTATTGATCTTCACTATTGTTTCTTTCATTTCTTTTTCATTTATTTCTGATCTGATCTTTATGATTTCTTTTCTTCTGCTAAATTTTGGGTTTTCTTGTTTTTCTTTCTCTAATTGCTTTAGGTGTAAGGTTACATTGTTTATTTGAGAGTTTCTTCTTTTTTGAGCTAGGATCACATTGCTATAAACTTCCCTCTTATCACTGCTTTTGCTGTATCCTATAGGCTTTGGGTCATCGTGTTTTCATTGTCATTTGTTTCTAGGTATTTTTTAATTTCCTCTTTGATTTCTTCAGTGATCTCTTGGTTATTTAGTAGTGTGTTGTTTAGCCTCCCTGTGTTTGTATTTTTTACAGATTTTTTTCCTGTAATTGATATCTTGTCTCATAGCACTGTTGTTGGAAAAGATACTTGATACAAATTCAATTTTCTTAAATTTACCAAGGCTTGATTTGTGACCCAAGATATGATCTATCCTGGAGAATGTTCCATGAGCACTTGAGAATAAAGTGTATTCTGTTGTCTTTGGAGGGAATGCTTTATAAGTATCAATTAAGTCCATCTTGTTCAATGTGTCATTTAAAACTTTTGTTTACTTATTTATTTTCATTTTGGATGATCTGTCCACTGGTGAAAGTGGGTTGTTATAGTCCTCTACTATGATTGTGTTACTGTCAATTTCCTCTTTCATGGCTGTTAGTATTTGCCTTATGTATTGAGGTGCTTCTATGTTGTGTGCATAAATATTTACAATTGTTATATCTTCTTCGTGGATTGATCCCTTGATCATTACATAGTATCATTCTTTATCTCTTGTAATAGTCTTTATTTTAAAGTCTATTTTGTGTGATGTGAGAATTATTACTCCAGCTTTCTTTTGATATGCATGGAATATCTTTTTCCTTCCCCTCACTTTTAGTCTGTATGTGTCCCTAGGTCTGAAGTGGATCTCTTGTAGACAACATATGTACAGGTCTTATTTTTGTATCCATTCAGCCATTCTGTTTTTTGGTTGGAGCATTTAATCCATTTTCATTTGAGGTAATTATCAATATTTATGTTCATATTACCATTTTATTACTTGTTTTGGGTTTGTTTTTGTAAGTCTTTTCCTTCTCTTCTGTTTCCTGCCTAGAGAAGTTCCTTTAGCATTTGTTGTAAAGTTGGTTTTGTGGTGCTGAATTCTCTTACCTTTTGCTTGTTGTAAAGGTTTTAATTTCTTCGTCAATTCTGGATGAGATCCTTGCTGGGGAGAGTAATCTTGGTTGTAGGTTTCTCTCTTTCATCACTTCAAATATATCTTGCCACTCCCTTCTGGCTTGCAGAATTTCTGCTGAAAGATCAGCCGTTAACCTTATGAGGATTCCCTTGTATGCTATTTTTTGCTTTTCCCTTGCCATTTTAATCTTTTTTTCTTTTTTTCTCTGTGATAAAATAACACTTTTTAAAAAATGTTGACAGTTTTACAAGCTACACTTTAGGAAGAATATTAGCAATAAAATAAAATTTCATTTATTTGATGATTCAAAGACTACATAATAAAGAGATACTAAATTCTGTGTGACTCAAGAGAGCAAAAATAGCAGTAGATAGAAATTTAAACTTCTAGCTTTCAACTTGATCTAGAGAACATTTTAAGAAACAGGGGCACCCTGAATTTCAATAATTTGCTTCTACAGAGGGAAAGCATTTCAATTTTGCTCCCTACTAACCATTCCTTGATATCATACAATCCAAAACATAAAGTGAATACCTAGTTTTCTAATGTGAAACTCCGGGGGGGGGAGGGGGAAGATATTTAGCAAACTTGATTATAAAAATTTAGGAATATACCTTAAAATAGCCAAATATTCACTTGTAGTATAAAACTAAATTTCATACAGAGACATAGTTCCTACTCATTTTATATGTTTAAAGTCTTTAATCAGAGTTTAGACATCAGTATGTCAAAACTGCTTTCCTTAGCTCATCATTTTCATTCTCATGTAAATTATTTGTGATACAACAATTTTTGAATTTCTATATGATGCTCTAATTGGAAATTTTATCCCAAATGACAGATAACCTTTTATAACGCATTAAAACATTTTTTACCTTTGCCCTCTAAGGATGTTAAATGTGATAGCATTGCGTTTAAGCATAATCTTTAAAAGACTGTTTACATAGCCAATTGTGAGGTCATATCTCCAGAAATAATTACACATGTGCTCGATTTCTTTGTCTCCTTTATTTTTTGACCCTTATTGTTAGGTGTCCTATAAGTATCTCAAGCTAGCATGCACTGATGGACGTCTTTATAGAGTAATGTATCTTCCACAGACAATTTTATTTTAAATAAAGCAATTTATAAAGCCCCATGTAACATGAGAGTTTGAAAGACGTGAATTGAAGGCACTCTCTATTTACAGATTGATAATTGTTGGGGAGAAGGATTGTAAGTCAACTTAAAACCAGGCAGATCCAGCATTTCATAAACTCCCTACTGAATTTTTTCCTCCAAAACTCGGCACTAACTGACATAACCCTCCTCACATACCCTCATGTCCCAGCCTGGATAAAAGAAGTGAAGTCCAGTCTCCGGCCGTGACCACAGGGCCTGACTCTCCACATCAGGTCATGCTGCCTCCTTGCACACCTGCCTCCAGGCCTTTGCTGTGAGTCCTAAGGTGGACCATCTAATCTAATGTATTTTCCAAACTTGAATGCTCTGGAGAGGGAAAGGAGGTGCTATATGTTATTGGGTGAAGACAGTGGTGAGCCTGGGCTTTCTAAGGCAAACGGGTATGTGAGATCACATTCATGACACTCCTTCCCCTTGGGTCTGTGAGCCCTTCTCATTTTCAAATCCCAGCCATCCTTTAAAACCCAGCTCAACCAATGGCTGCTCTATAATGCTTTGTAGGCTATGAAGGTAGACATTAAATATGTTGAGATATAAAGCAAAACTAGTCACTTCTAGTTTGAAATACTCTTTTTCTAATGTTTTAAATGTTATATTAGCAATTTTATCACTTGAAAACTGAACAGTCTTTACTGTTCTAATCTTTTCTATGAATTGCAGCTTTTGCAATATATCTGGCTACCGTCACAAAATTCAGGGACAAAGCCTCTCCTTCCCTAAAGAGACAACACACACGTATCCACTGCAAAATCATCTCTCCTTGTTTAGACACTTTCCCCATAGTCTCTGAGGCCTTGTATTTGTTGCCTACATCTTCTACCTCAGACCACATTTGCCTTTACTTTCCACTTCATTCTCTACAATCAGGCTACCCTGGCTCTCTCTCTGCTCCTCAGATGTGCCAACATTTCCTGCCTGCAGCACTTGCTCTGGCTCTTCACTTTGCTCCTACCCCCCACTCCCCCTCCAGCTCTATGCCATCAGTACCAAGCTTGGAGAAGCCCCATGACCACCCTACCCAGATAATACTCTACCCTTCCTGACTCCTCCCACCCTTCTCTTTTGTTTCTTTTATTGCATTTATGATGTGAAATATACATATACATTTTTCATCCTTTCATTATCTGTCTGCTTCCACTAGAATGTGAGCTCAGAGGGCAGATTGGCTTTGGTTACTTCTGTGTCCCCACATTGGACTAAAGCTACCACAGTGGAGGGCCTGTAAACATTGCTGAATGAATCCACATGTCCAGGAATAAACTCCTATAACTTTTCTTCAAGCTCTGCCACTTACCAGAATTTATTATGTGTAGATGCCTTCTCTCTCCATGGAACCATTGAACTCTCTGAGATTGGGATCTGTCCCCAAACTCTTAGCACAGAGCCTTCACATGAAGATGTATTTTAAATATTTATTACTTAAATAAATGAATATGTATGTTAGTGACTATTTAGAGCAGAACCACCAATGCAATCTTTCCTGATATTTATTTTTCAGAAAAATCCAGTTTGTTTCAAAAGGGGAATAATAAAGGATTCTTAAATGAGTGATTTGATTTCCTCTTACTAGAGTCAGCCTCTGTTGTGCTTTGAGAGGTGAATTCTATCTCAGTGTCCACTCTCAACCCAAACAGGGTCTTGAAGATTGGGGTGACTGAACCCTTGCATTATCCCTCTTGGCAGAAATCTTCCTTTGAGAATTGAGATCTTATTAGAATTTTGGTGACTTTTGAGAGCAGGGAACTTGTAACTGACCTGGTACCTTTCCTTGAGTTCCTGAGGAGAGTTTCTTGCAGCACGCAAAGCCTCTGCATTCCTGCTGGCTAGTTCCTCTAACAGCTGGCAGTGAGGTAAACATCAAAAGAATCCAGGTCAGAATCCAGCCTTATTATTGTGATATGGGATAAGATGATCATCAGCTATGGGCTTGACAGTGATGATGGAGCCAAGTGTTTGAGTCAATCCATTTTCTAAAATGTTGTCTGCCTTATTGAATTAGTCCTTCTTTTCCTTATAACTTGAGATGCTGATAATATTAACCTATAATGAGCCTTAAATAGATCACAGGTTGGGAAATCCCTGGTGTAGTCCCAGCATCTTGTGGATAGTCAATATATGTTCTTTCCCCTGCTCCCACCACAGAGCCTCAACTAGCAATGTTAGCACCAGAGGTAAGAGAGCTAAATATATACTCTCACTTCAGTATATATATATATATATATATATATATTGTGTGTGTGTGTGTGTGTGTGTGTGTGTGTGTGGTTGAAAGAGTGGAGTGCCGTTGTAGCTCCCCTGTCATTGACCTGTGTTCTCTAGCTGTTTTCATCCTTGCTGACTCCACAACCATGGACATGCTTGCTCTTGGGCAAGCAGGGGCGGGGAGGGGTCTGCACTGAGAAGAGGTTGAAATAAAACTTTGCAGATTCTATTCATATTTTTATATCCATCCTCTATCAGTGTTATAGGACAAACATTAGTTCTTCAAACTATTATAATTCCACTTTTCTGTTTATGCAGCATTCAAAGATGCTTGTTGCCCTGAGGTAAAGAAAGAGTGAATCTAAATCCACTTAAATATAGGTAGATAGTTCTGAAATGTTTTGAGATGTTACCATGAAAATAACAATTATCAGGGTTTGTGAGGGGAAATTTCACTTCCATGAAAAGGCATTTTCTGGGTGATATGAGGCAGAATGCACACCGATCAACATAAAGTGTCATAAGCAGTCCAAGTCCAGGTCCTTAGCTCCTTACTCTTCTTTATAATTTTTCCAAAAACATCAGTTTCACAGACTTTAAGAAAAAATTGCAAAAGGGTTTTCCACATTCAAGGGAAATTTGGTAGTAGCTCCAGTGCCATATGCTCAAGTTCAGATTCCTGGTAAACAGCAGCACTTGGAAGTTAGTTGCAGAGGGCACATGTACACCCTCCCTCCACTGTGCTCTGACTCTTACATTGTCTGGGAGGCTCTGGTAGTGGGTTTGTATTTTCCAGCACTGACAGAACATTCTGTAAGTCTATAAAAATGAAGCAGAGATGAATTCATCAGAAAAAACGTTTATACAGTTAGCATTCACTTACTACAAGTGTAGTCCTTCCATGTAATTGAATTCTTTGAAGAATATAAAAATATCTCTACTCTCCCCATCATTTTGTCAAGAGTATAAAAGCAACGTTCCTCTTAGACATTATGAAGTATATTTTTGCTAAAACAATGTGAAGGACAGAAAGGGAAAATGATGGTATGATAAGACATTACAACATCTTAAAGATCAAATTCCTATGCCCCCTACCCCCTTGGAAAGTATTTATTATCAGGTAACAGAAAATAAAACTTAATCATTTATTTGACTGAAACAAGTAATATAAAAGTATATAGAGATTATACATTTTATTAAGATTTAGATATGATCTAAGAAGCACACTTATGTATACTCTGCTCTAACCCACCCCCCCACCTCCAATCACACACACACACACACACACACACACACACACAACATGATGCCTACAGAAAAACACTTTGTGTTAGAGGAGTCATGAAACCAAATGTTCTGATGGAGGATACTATCAATATTAGTAATATAATACCAAATATTTATGATATAATCATATTTAGAAGATGTCACAATTAAAGTTCTGTTGAGAAATCCTTTCTGTGTTGCCGTCTGTGTGGAGTCTGGATGAATATGTTTGTTCCAAACCTTGCAAGAAGAACAAAGGTCTACAGGGGTTTGAAAGCAGGTGATAATTTCAAAGAAAGGTGAGGATTTTCTAGTGAGTGGAAAACAGTGT
Organism: Mesoplodon bidens; assembly: GCF_964165515.1. NCBI lineage: Eukaryota > Metazoa > Chordata > Mammalia > Artiodactyla > Ziphiidae > Mesoplodon > Mesoplodon bidens. Next base: position 59,113,010 of record NC_138172.1, on the reverse strand, counting down.
CTGCAGAGGGCATGCAGAAGATGAAGCTGGTGAGCTCAGCCAGCACCAGACTAAAAAGCCTTGCAATGCCATGTTGAAACTTGAATTTTAGGTAAATAAGTTATCAGCAGAGGCTTGTAAGCAGGAACTAGTATGATCTGGAAAACCTTTTACAGAAAGCTAAAAGTGGCAAAAATATATATTCTTCTGTTCATGGCATTCATTGACCTTGAGTCCATGTTGTAAATTTGGATGCCCTTTCACGCCGATACCAGGTGTGTCCTACTCCCTGGTTAGCCACTTTATAGTTCCTAGTGGTGTTTGCTTCTCAGTCTAGCTGCTTGATGAACAGCATAATGCATTTGTCCAACGTAAAGCCTTCTGTATCCTATCTTCAAGGGCCAAGTTGGCCTGTATGCTGCTTTGCCTTCCAGGGAGTTATGGGGGAAGGCAGCATCTCTAGAGTCTGCTGAACATCTTCAGCAGCTTTCATGGCCTTTCTGTTGTTGTTGTTATTATTTTTTTCTCCTCTGGCTTCAGCACCCTTGTCAGAGCTGTTTGGTATCCTATTACTGTCTCCTCTACAAACATGAATGGTTGTGTATGATGACCTCCCCCAAATTGACAATACACCTCTGGTTTCTTTCAGAACCAGGCATTTGGCTTGTTGCTCCCTGCCAACTGGGATTCACTAGTACTTGCTTTTTCATCATTGGCTGGCAGTGAAGACTTGTTCTTTCAGCATCATAAGGCTCAGAAGCAACTCTGGCCATATCTACCAGGTGAAAGGTGACTGTACTGAGATCCCCTTACCAGCTCAGTAGTTGTCTTCACTTCTTAATTTGTTCATAGTTTCCTTTTCTGCACACTTTTCTTCCAGGACCCTATTCCAATTCGAAAGTTGCCTGTCCGTGTTTTATTTAAGACTTTGCATCCTTGAGTATGCCTCTTCTTAAAATGGGAAGCAGGATACATGTACCCTAAGAATCCACATGCCAAGTAGTGATTTGTACAATAATTTCCATCTTTACCCATGTCTTGCTAAGAATCCTTTGTTTTGCTTTTTGCTTTAGTCAGCATACACTCAGGACAGTTTAAGTTCTCATGAATTCTAGACCACTGAGCCTTCTTGGAAATAGGCCTTGTCTTTTTCATTGGTGAAAAATTTTCAACAGACCAATTCCAAGTAGCCTAAACGTTGTATTTCTTGGAAAAGCATAATAAATCCCATAATTTATAGTGGAATATTTAAAATAATAAATTGTCACCTTATGACATCATCAGCATCCATGGCCCTGGGACCTGTAAAGTCAGGCAGTTCTTGGTTATCCAGAAGGGCTCCAGAAGGCCCTGGGTCATTTCTGGGGTAGTAAACAAAAAGATGCATTTGGCACAGGGCCTGGTAAATATTTGCTGGCAAACATATTATACTTGTTTCTACTGATAAATTTGAAATATTATAGATGAGAAGTTCATTGCCAGTTGTGTTTTTTCCTTTTGTAGATCAAGTTCTAGAGGCTTGTAAGAGTTTTTCGTTGTTGTATATTTGTTCACTTGCTTGCTTTTGTTTTGTTAAAATTCAGGGATTTTCCTTAGATATACCTCAGTATGGCTCTTTTTCTCTTCAGTTCAGGGTAGAATTAGGTGAGCTCTTATATTATGCAGGCTACAAAATTTTTTCTTCTATTATTTGTTTATTTTTGTACCTTATGTTCTGTTTTCTCCTTGTGCAATTCTTTTTTTTTTTCCCGCACCAAAACAGTACTTTATTTTGTAAATGTTGACCCATTATTACTCCCATGTTATGTTTTTTTCAGCTGTCAAGTGTACAAGGTGAAGAAAAAATTTAGTTAGATGGGGGTTGCACCTGGAAAATAAATTTCTTAAACTCCACATACACGTTTCAAAACTGCTGGGTCCCAAGTCCATCAATGAACTCCCGGGCTGCCAGTATCACGTGCAGCATACTAAAGCTACACTATCTGAATAGCTTATTAATTCTGCATAAATCAGGTCAAACAATGTGTCAACCTGTAACAGACTGCACACTTTTAACTGAACATGGCAAAATATTCACTCTCTAGAACTTTACATCATCATTTGATGTTAAACAATGAAGCAAATACCAACAGTATATACAAAAAATAGCTTTGCATTTACAAAAGATTGTTTCCCATACTGATTAATCCAGGCAGCTAACTCATTGGTTTATGCAACTTTATTGAAGAAAAATAAATCAATTACTAGCAGAGCTATTAGTTGATCACTCATCCATTGACAACTTGCATCATTTATTCAGTGCTATATTAAACAGTGTATTGGAAGATAGATCAACTAATAGCTCCAAGCCTCCTAACAATTTAAATGAAAATTACAAAATGTTTGAGACCCTATTTTGGAATACAAAGGGTGTTTGACTTCCAATTTCCATTCTCTGTAGAACAAGAACAGGTCATTCCTTTATTGACATACATAAAATACATCACATTTTCTGTTCTGCTGATGCTATAAATTCAATACCAATTCTCCAGCGACATCAGTTATGAGCATAAAGTATATCATGTAACCTCAAATCTCTAACAGTGGAAGGCTTACACAAGATGGATGCTGCTAGAATAATGCTGCTTCCTTTGATGTGGCAACTGAGCATCCATCTCCCTCCCCCTCTGATGATTCTTCAGCATGTTAGAGCAGTGAGGAATGGTTTTAGTCTCATAACCAAGTTAGAGTGAAGACATTGGCCACATAATACACATGCTCCATTTTTTAAAAAATTCTGAATCTTGGGCAACTGTTCTCTTGTAACTACTTTACAGTTTCTAAAAGCAGTTATTGTCCAAAGCTGGAAGAACTTAAATCTTCTCAGATGAGCATGTGAATGAATGGAGGGAAGTAAACAAAAAATAAAATTAAAAAAGATGAGGTCTGATAGGGGAGCAGCCGGATAAGAAAATCAAAAAAGGAACAGTAATTTAAAATTTATTCCAGCTATAATGCAGGTTATTTTGACTTTAAGGTAGCATCACATGGCATACTTCTGAGTCCATTCCCGAGATATTCTGTTGTACTTATCTCTGTCTGTTTTATAGATCCATGCAATCTCTGGCACTAGGGGGTCATCTGGGTTTGGATCACATAGCAGTGAACAAATGGATAAAAGAACTTTAGAAATAGTTAAAGCAGGAGACCACTGTGATCTTAGAATATCGAGACCAATGCTGCCATTACTGTTAATATTTGGATGATAAATTCTTGTTGTAAATGCAACCTTAGGTGGTTTGAAGGGGTAGTCTGTAGAAAAATGAATTGTCAAAAAGAATACACCTCCTTGATATGGGCTGTCATTAGGTCCCATAATCGTGGCTTGCCAATGAAACATATCATCCCCAACTGGGCCTGCAGAACATTGTGCTGGAGGGTCACAGGCCAAATCACTAAGTTCCTTATTAATCCGTTTCAGCGCCATAGTCTGTGCTTTTCGTCTGGCTCCTCAGTATCTCGGTGTGTGTTCAAAGTTCCGGCCAAAACTCTTGATTATCCCGGCGGCTGGGAAGGATTGTCTCTTGGTCTCACACCGGCTCTGCCAGACACAGGCGCTTGGTATTGAGGAGGCGAATCTCGCGAGAATCTCGTGGCTGTCTAACAGGAGCTGTCCTTGTGCAATTCTTATTATTTACATATCAGCTTTCCTGGATATATCCTCCATGTTGCTGATATTTCCTTCATGATCTTTATCTATTCTTGTACTTTTCTTTGCATTTAATCTTTCTGTACAAAATTTCTGATTTCAGTCATTCTCTTCTTAATTTATTCAACTGAATTGTTGGAAGAGGATGCTTTGGATAGATTTAGTTATGTGAAGTTTATGTGGAAGGAAATCTCTGGAAACCTTGGTAGAGGAGTGAGGAAGTAAAATAAGAAAATGAAGGAAACCCATATAACATTCATTCTCAAACAAGTTAAAGGCATATCTCTGCTTATGTACAGAGCAGTTGCTTTAGTGCAACCGATAAGCTTCATTTGAAGCAGCTGAAGCCCAGCAGTTGATCTTAAGCAACTGAACCTAAGCAACTCTAAGAAAGGAGAACATGCCTGCCACCCCATCTAAGGATGGAGTAGGCTGGGGTGTTTATAAGCCAACTCTCCCCAGTCACTAGTTGAGAACTGCTACTTAGAGGGTTGACTCCCTGGCATTTCCTCCCTGCTCTGTGCTTAAGCAGCGTTATCCCTCAAGGCCACACCAAGCCTCTGGCAAGAAGATAAGTAAATCCTGGTTGCATGAAGATAATAACGCAAGTGGATATGGGCAGAGTATCAACAGCATCTGTTACAAGGAGTATTGGGGGAATATAATTAATAACAAAAATTCTTCTCCCAGCTGAGAATCGTTCTACAAAAAGGATTCTTTTTCTAGAGAAGAAGATACTTTTGTTATTGAATAAGCATTATTCAATATTCAATATCAAATCTGAATGTGATGGGCATTACGGGCCATTCACTAAGAGATGAAAAGACAGGAAGAAATGTCACCCTTTAATAGCCAAGCAGATACAAACTATTACATACTTGTTATCAAAGTAAACAATAAGTAATCCTCAAGTAAGAGGTCTCGCTCAACAACGCTGTCACACAGAGTGAATCCTAACTTCACCTGGTTGTCTTCATCCAAGGAAAAATAAACTTCATATATCTTTATGACAGGAGGTAATTTTGCAACTTGGAGCAAGGCTCCCACCAAAGTTAGGCTCCTACCCCCCCCACAGAAACTGGGAGGTGGAGGTGTTATCTATCTTTTATTATATATAAATTTATTTTATTTATTTATTATTTTTGGGTGGGCTGCTTTGGGTCTTTGTTGCTGCATGTGGGCCTTGTCTAGTTGCAGCGAGAAGGGGTTACTCTTTGCTGTGGTGCGCATGCTTCTCATTGCAGTGGTTTACCTTGTTGTGGATCATGGGCTCTAGGCACACGGGCTTCAGTAGTTGTGGCGCACCAGCTTAGTTGCTCTGCGGCATGTGGGATCTTCCTGGACCAGGGCTCGTACCTGTGTCCCCTGCATCGGCAGACAGGTTTTTAACAACTGCGACACCAGGGAAGTCCCAGGTGTTATCTGTCTTGATGCTTGCATTTCAAAGGTGCATCCACATCCTTGAGAAAGACATTCCTAGATCTTAAAGCATAAAAAAGGCCTATCTTATGTCTTCCAAAGAATTTATGTACTTTTCAAAGAGAGGAGAAAGAACTTACAAGTTTTCAAAAGTAAATGCTCTGAAAAAATAATAAATAAATAAATAAATAAACAAACCAATAAAGTAAATGCTCTGAGAAAAAGGAGTGAGGGAAATATCTTCCCTTATTTTCAACAGGAAGAATTGTCTCACTTTTAATTTGTATTTGTTTTTACCTTGGAAATCACGTCTTTTTAAACCATGAAATACTTGTGCCTGCATTTTATTTCTTCAACTGTTGACCAAAATGTGTTTATTCAAGTGTTCCTCTTTCTCTTCCTGCAATTCAGTTGACTTGTATTCAGTGACATGTGTTCAGATGTTCTGCCTGACTTTCCTGTCTATGGCTGCGAGTATTGCACGTTATTTTTATTTGTCAACTTAGATATGGTTGTCAAATTCAGACAGTGATGAAGTCCTTTAAATAGTGAGTGGAAGACAGAGTGATTACCACCCCTGTGGACTGCTGATCCCTGGTTTCTAGGATTTCTTTCAGCCTCAAAGCAAAGCAGGCGGAAACTACTTCTTGGTTACTTCTCAGCTGTTGAGTTCAGGGAGAACAATTACACTCACACGTCCTTCCTCCACGAAGTCCAGATCTCTGATCCACTCCCCTCTTTCTGTGTCTCACAACTGGGCTCCAACGCTGCTTTACAAGTGCTTTCAAGTCCCCGTAACAGTGGATTTGGAAAGGCAGATGTTAGAGAAGCATATTTAGGTAACTGCATTCTATTCCCATAAAATAAATGTTTGTATCTTAGTTATTAAGCAAATGGCTTTTAAATTAGATGTACTTTATTTGTCAATTCAGGAGTTTGACCTGTGATCAAACCTTCCTATAGGTTTCATTACATCAAGATTGATGACCTTTATTCCCTTGAATAGTGAAATAGCCCTTTTATTGTACTGAGACACTCTTCATTGTTTTGGACAAAACGTCTTCAGAGTTTGAAAAGTCAGACCATCCTTGATGTTCCCTAGAGTAAATGATTTGATTGTCCTGAACTGAGAGTCATACACTCTAGGAAACCCTCAACTTCCAAATTCAAGCATAAAGAATCTTCTCTTTGGCACTATCTACCTCTCTGATTTCAAAATACTGAACTACTTTTAAAATACTATTCTTAGTCCCATTGATGCTTCTGGTCCCTCACTCTTCATGAATCTAGAAAGTGTTACATTGGGTATGGAGCTCTGATAAGATTACCCTCCAGAGCAGACTCTTTAGGACATGAATTCTGTAACCTGGGAGAGTTCTTGCCCATTCAGCCCAGGAGAGCAAGGAGTTGTAGGTGAAGGCGACAGGAGCCTGAGATGCTCTTCGGGATCAGCTGTTGCTTCTCTACCACATACTTATGTAGATGTATTTGTACAAGATCCCTTTGTGAGGATAAATTTTGAACCAAAGAATGTACATAAAAAGAATTCCCACATATGTGTATTTAAAAATGCTTTTAGGGCTTCCCTGGTGGCGCAGTGGTTGAGAGTCCACCTGCCGATGCAGGGGACACGAGTTCGTGCCCCAGTCCGGGAAGATCCCACATGCTGCGGAGTGGCTGAGCCCGTGAGCCATGGCCACTGAGCCTGTGCGTCCGGAGCCTGTGCTCCGCAAGGGGAGAGGCCACAACAGTGAGAGGCCCGCGTAACAACAACAACAACAACAAAAAATTGCTTTTAAATTCGTGATTCAGACAAATCCCATTCAGTCCAAGGTACAAATAATAAATGTGTTTCTATGTGAATTTCTTGATCGAGAAAGCTGTGCAGACAATAGACTTTTTTTTTTTTTGAAGAGGATTTATGTTAAAAGAAAGTTCCCTGGGACATTAAGAGGAAAAAACCAGCAAATGGCATTATAGTAAAGTATAACTCTGAGGATAAAATATGACAAGAATAATTGCTAAAGTAAAAACCAAAGTGTAAAACTTGCATGTACTCTATTATGTGTTTTCAACATTTCTTTTTATTATTTAGCTTATTCATGGCACTGGAAGAGCTCCTGGGAGAATAATTGAGATCTCTGAATACATTGAATTTTTTAGTTCATATTTAATTTTTACATTGCTTTGAACCTTATATATTTAGCATAATAATATTTGGCAATAGTCATATTTGACTAGTGTTATTATTGTTATTAGCATCATCATTTAACAGTTGAGGAATCAGAAGCTCAAAATAGTGAGGTCACTTGCCCAAATTTATACAGTATTGAGGGGAAGAGCTGGGATTTTAACCCTGGTCATCACAATCAGAATCTGGCCTGTCAAAGCTAATATGAAATGTGCCCTTTAATGGTTATATGGTCTATCTGACAATAAATTTATGATTCATTTGAAAGTTAAAATTCAAGAAAGTACACATGGTGATTTTAATTTTTTCTTCTTCTGATACACGTGAGCTCTTTGGCTTAGAGTAATTTTTCAAATATACGATCTCTTGGAGTAAAGTTGTACATTTAAACTAACTTAATAATAAGTAAACCACCATCGAACTGATGCACTGTTGGTTATATCAAAGCAATATGTAATTTGAAACTTTTGTAATTATATTCTGTCAAGTGAATTTAATGTTCACAATAAATATCAATTAATGTGAGAGTGTGGCTTTGGAGTCAACACAGCAAATTTAATCCCTTACTTAACTGCAGCCAAGTTCCTTCGCTCCTTTGAGAGAAGAGCTTTAGCTTTTTGAGTGTTTATAGTGCGCCAGGCACTGTAAGGAAATTTATACACACTACTTCATTTCACCTTTACATGAGAGATCTAGAATTCCCTTTTTTGTAAACTGAGAAACTGAATCTCAAAAAATGAGTAACTTTCTTCAAATACTGTAGATAATGAATATCAGGGCTGTTAACTCAAATCTAGATCTCTCTGACTCCAAAACCCTTTTTCACTTTTCACTGCTCTCTGCTGCTTCCAACGCCCACCTAAGGAACCTATGAATAGTAAACGACATAATATGTGTAAAATACACAGTAGTAGCCTCATTGTAGATGCTCAAAGATTAAAATGAATAGTTGCCATTTTGAATTTTCTTAATAATATACTTTAGAAGACACTCTTTTTGGAAAGTAACACTTTCTGATAACAAAGTTATGACAGGCAGGATGAGGACACCTGTGAAGGGAAGTCACGTGACATTTTAAAGCCATGAGAAACCTCACGTGGCATCACATCTAATGTCCTCTCTTGTTTTTGGTTTGGCGAGCTTGTGGAACATTCTTTTATCTGTAATTTCTGTACATAAACAGGTCTAAGTTGAGCTGATGTGGTTGAATGAGGTGGGAGAGGTCCAAGGTGGTCCATGAGACCCTGAAGAAACTGGGACCACAAGAGCAAACTGCTGAGTTTGCAGTTAGGAGTGGAGCCATGATTAGAAGAGCCATTACACTCAGCACCTTCTACAACATGGTCCAAGGTGTTTTCCTGGGCCCAGGGCTACAGAAGAGTATGTACAGGAAAGCACTGGGTGGTATTTGTTCATAGGATACTTGAAATATTTTTCCCTATACATAGAGAATAATACAAAAATACATCCCAGTCTCTAAGATGGTGGTAGTTGTTGCCTGGACTCCACTTTAAAGGTTGCTAAGGTTGAGTCCTGGGTGCAAAGAGTTGAAATAGCCTAATAATAACTAATGCAACTGTTAATCAGATTATCCAATAAGGTGACAAGCCCAGTATAGGATGGGTCACTGTCACAAAGGTAGCTTATTCTACCTTGTTCATGAGCAGCAATGAGTTACAAGCTTTTCTTGTTTTACTTATGCAGACTGTGTTTGTTCTTATAATCACAGAACAAATACTGGATGTGGTGCAAACTGCAATTGCATAATTATTTGATTACAAAATAAATTATCACTGAATACTCATATATATGATCTATACATTGTTATTCATTTAATGAGACATATTGAATGTAATAATAATTTGGAGACATTTTTCCTAAGCTAAAAAGAAAATCATATTAGTTCATTCCAATCCAAGGTCTCAGGACAGTAAATGGCTAGCCATTAAAGAAAACCTTAGCATGACAGTAGAGTAAAGGTATGGTGCTATGATAGAAGAAAAATGCAGTATGTCTTTCACCCTTGGATAATTCATTCATCAAGAGTTTATTCAGTATCTTCCACATGTCCTATTTGATATATGTGTATATAAAAAATAATTTTGGGGGATGAGAAAATGATAAAACAGACATGCATAAGGATAAATTATGAAATAGAATGATGATGCTATAATGGATCAAGGGACAAAATATTGTGAAAAAAACATAATGAAGGAATTAATGTAATTACATAAGCAATTTATGATACAGTAAAATCTTCCTTAACCTACATGTTTTTGGTCTGGAAGTTTTTTGATAATGAAAATAAAGGTTAAAGGGAAATTATAAAGTGCAATGACAGTAACAAATACAACAGTTATGAACAACCTTGGGAACAAATACCACTGGATAACAGTCAGGTTACCTTGGATGTTATCTTAAATATTTATCTGGGAGTAAATATTTTATAAATCTAGTGAGTCAGTTAAGTGGGTGAGAGTAAAGACTACTTCTCTTATAATTAACTATTTAAGAAAAAAACAACATGTATATAGCATCACTTACTATGCATAAATTAAGATGAACACATACATAGGTGCTTACAAAATGATGAGTAGAGACCTCAGGTCAACATGGGGGATGTGTTTGTCCCCTGACAAACACATGAAAGATATATCTACATGTGAAACAGTTCTCACTGAAAACTGGCATAAATACTGCTATACAAAAAAGGCTGTAAGAAAGATAGATACATAATTGGCTAGGAAGGGAAAAGAAGTAATCAGGTCAGGACTGGTGCCTCTGGGAGGGGACTCAGAGGAAAATGGAGATAACATGGGTAGACACCTGCCCTGGGGAGTGAGTGGTAAGAACCACAGACTGGGCATCCCAGCCCAAGAGTCTGACACAGGGAATATAAGTACCTTGGTTGATTGGAGGGCTGGTGGAACTAAGGATGGCTGAGGGAAGCCTGGACTCTGTTAGTGAGGAGGACATGAATGGTTGCTTGCTCCCAAAGCAGGGCAGAGAGGGCAAATCAAAACCTTGAATCATTTCCCATGACTGCCCTGGTGTGCACACTAGAATGAGCCAAGTGAATGCTCCAGCACTGTTTGCTTCAAATTACAACTCCACACTGGAACAAGGGCTGCCATGACTGAGGTTAAGCTTGGCTGTGAGATGCTGTAGCAGATCAAACCCTAAGCAGCATCTGAGCAGGGAGGGGCCAACCATTACTGAAGATTGCACAGGTGGTGCATCAGAGGCAGATAAGAGCTCTGGTGGCCAGACCACCACACCTTGTACCCCCACCTTTGCTGAATACCCACACCAGTGCCTCTTGCTTCAGCACCGTTCCCCTCTGGGGTGAGGGTACTGATTCTGGGAAGGGGAAGAGCAAACACTTAAAGGGAACTGAGCTGGCCCGGACTTGAACCTCAGGGTTTCTGCTCCAGCAGCTTGGGACATGACCATGCACACAATAGGGCAAAGATGGCCACTAAGCAGAGGGGAAGTCTCAGTTCACACCTGGCTCTGACCCTAGCCCCTCCATCTCCAGGCCCACCTCCTACCAAGGTCATAGCTGCCAGCACTACCCAAGGAAAGACGTGACAAGGCACAAAGGCATTCATGTCAAATCCAGCTCTCCTAACAAAGTCACTGGGCACAAACAAGACTGTATAGGGACACTCTCACTTAAGGACACTCCTTCAAGACCACAATAGGTAACTGTTTCACCTGAATTCATAGAGATAGAGAAAGATAAACAAAATGAGAAGACAGAGGAATTTGTCTCAATTGAAAGGGCAGAGAAAAACCCTGAAAAATAACTAAAGAAACAGAAATAAAAGATTTATCAGATAAAGAATTCAAAATATTAGTAATAAGAATAATAACTGAATTAAAGAAAAGAATAGATAAACACAGCAAGAATTTTAACAGGGAACTAGAACATATAAAAAAGAACAAGTCAGAACTGAAGAATATAACAACTGAAATGAAAAACACAGTAGAAGCCATGAATAGTAGACTAGGTGACACAGAAGAATGCATAAGTGATCTGGAATATAAAATAATGGAAATCACCCAATCAGAACAGTAAAAGACAAATTTTTTAAATGAAAAATATTTAAAGAATCTTTGGGATAATAAAATGTGTACCAGCATTTGCATCATGTGAGTCGCAGAAAGAGAAGAGAGAAGGGGTTCGAAAGTGTGTTTAATGAAATTATGGCTGGAAACTTCCGAAGCCTAAAGGAGACAGATATCCAGGTACAGGAAGCACAGAGAGTCCCAAACAAGATGAACTCAAACAGATCCACACCAAGACATAGGGTGGCTCATTGGATAAAAAATCATAAGCCATCTTCATGCTTCTTACAAGAGACTCATTTCAGATTTAAAGACACATACTGACTGAAAGTGAGGGAGTTTACGTGAAAGATATTCCATGAAAAAGGAAACAATAAGAAAGTGGAGGTAGCAATACTCATACCAGACAAAAGAGACTTTAAAACAAAGTCTATACAAAATACAAAAAAGGTCATTATATTTAGAATGATGAAGGGATCAATACAGGAAAAGGGTATTACACTCATTAACACATATGCACCCAATACAGGAGCACCTAAATATATAAAGCAATTATTAACAGATATAAAGTGAGAAATTGACACCAATGCAATAATAGTAGGGGACTTTATCACCCCGCTTATATTGATGTACAGATCATCTAGCCATAAAATTAATAAGGCAACAGTGGTGTTAAATAACACAACAAACCAGTTGGACTTAATAGATACCTATAGGACATTCCATCCAAAAACAGCAGAATATACATTCTTTTCAAGTGCACATGGAACACTCTCCAGTATAGATCACATGCTAGGCCAAAAAGTGAGTCTCAACAAATTTAAGAAGATAGAAATTATATAAAGCCTTTTTTTTTTTTTACTGCAATGGTATGAAATTAGAGATCAATTATTGGAAGATAAATGGGAAAAGCACAAACACAAAAAGACTAAACAACATGCTACTAAAAACCAGTGGGTCAATGAAGAAATTAAAGCGATAATCAGAAAATACCTGGAGACAAATGCAAATCGAAACACAACTTTCCAAAATCTATGGGACACAACAAAGGCAGTTCTAAGAGGGACATTCATAGAGATACAGGTTTACCTCAAGAAACAAGAAAAATCTGAAATAAACAACCTAAGCTTCCCTAAAGGGATTAATAAAAGAACAACAACAACAACAAAAGCCCCAAATCAGCAGAAGGAAAGAAAAAATAAAGATCAGAGAGGAAATCATTAAAATAGAGACTAAAAAACAATTTAAAAAATCAGTGAAACCAAGAGCTGTTTCTTTGAAAAGACAAACAATTTATAAACCTCTAGCCAGTATCAACAAGAAGAAGAGAGAGGACTCAAATAAACAAAATATGAAAGAGGAGAAATAACAACTGATACCATAGAGATACAAAAAATCATAAGAGAATACTGCAAACAGTTATATGCCAACAAATTGGACAACCTAGAAGAAATGGACACATTTCTAGACACATACAACCTTCCAAGACTGAATCAGGAAGAAATAGTAGACAATCTGAACAGAACAGTCACTTAGTAGTGAAATCGATTTTGTGACAAAAAAAAATTCCAGCAAACAAAAGCCCAGGACTGATGGCTTCACAGAGGACTTCTACCAAACATATAAATAAGAGCTAATATCTATCTCTCTCAAACTATTCCAAAAAACTGAAGAAGATGGAGCACTCCCAAATTCATTCTACAAGGCCACCATTACCCTGATACCAAAACCAGATACACTACAAAAATTAAAGAAAATTACAAGCCAGTATCTCTGATGAATATAAAAGCAAAAATCCTCAACAAAATATTAGCAACCCAACTCCAACACTATATAAAAAGGATCATACACCATAATCATGTGGGATTTATTCCAGGGATACAAGGATGGTTTGTTATTTACAAATCAATCAGTAAGATACACCACATTAACAAAAGGAAGGATAAAATTCACATCATTTCAGTAGACACATAAAAAGCATTAGACAAAATTCAACATCAAATCACGATAAAATCTGTAATCAAAGTTAGTATAGAGTGAACATATCTCAACGTAATAAAAACCATTTTTAACAAACCCATAGCTAACATCACACTCAATGGTGAAAACCTGAAAACTTTTCCTCTAAAATCAGGCACAAGACAAGACAAGGAACAAGACAAGGAACAAGTGATGAGAGTGGCCCACTCTCACCAATTGTATTTAACATAGCATTGGAATTCTAGTCACAGCAGTCAGACAAGAAAAATAAATAGGCATTCAGATTGGAAGGGAAGTAGTAAAAATGTCACTATTTGCAGATGACATGATGCTATATAGAGAAAACTCTAAAGTCTCAACCAAAAAACTATTAGATCTAATAAATGAATTCAGTAAGGTTGCAGGATAAAATATTGACATACACGTCTGTTGCTTTTTTGTACACTAAAATGAACTCTCAGAAAGAGAAATTAAAGAAACAGTCCAATTTACAGTCACACTAAAAAAAAATAAAATACCTGAGAATATACTTAATGAAAAAGGTGAAATACTTATACTCTGAAAATTATAAAATATTGATGAAGGAATTTGAAAATGATACAAAGAAATGTAAAGATACCACATCTTCTTGGATAGGAAGAAATAATAATGTTGAAATGTCCATATTACCCAAAGCAATCTACAGATTTAATGAAATCCCTGTCAAAATATCCATGGCATTTTTCACAGATCTAGAACAAATAATCCTAAAATTTATATGGAACCATAAAACCAAATTGCCATAGCAAACTTGAGAAAAAAGAACAAGCTAGAGTTACTATGTTTCCTGACTTCAGACTATGCTATGAAGCTATAGTAATCAAAACAACATAGTACTGGCACAAAGCCAGACACAGAGCAATGGAACAGAATAGAGAGCCCAGGACTAAACCCATGCACTTATGATATATTAATCTACAACAAAGGAGGCAAGAATATACAATGGAAAAAGGACAGCCTCTTCAATAAGTGATGCCAGGAAAACTGGAAAACTTCATATAAAAAATTGAAATTAGGACAATTCCTCACACCATATACAAAAATAAACTCAAAATGGACTAAAAACCTAAATATAATATCAAAAACCATAAAACTCCCAGAAGAGAACATAAGCAGAACACTCTTTGACATAAATTGTAGCAATAGTTTTTGGATCTGTCTCCTAAGGCAAAAGAAATACAAGCAGAAAGAAACAAATGGGACCTAATCAAACTTAAAACTTTTGTACGGCAAAGGAAACTACTGTCAATTGAAAAGACAATCTACTGAATGGGAGAAAATATTTGCAAATGATATGATGGATAAGGGGTTAATATCCAAAATTTATGACCATTTCACACAACTCAATATAAAAAAAACCCCAAAGAACTCAATTAAAAATGGAAGAAGATCTGCATAGACACTTTTCCAAAGAAGCTTATCCAATGGCTTATAGGCACATGAAAAAATGCTCAGTATCACCAATCATCAGAGAAATTCAAATCAAAACCACAATGAGATATCACTTCACACCTGTGAGAATGGCTATCATCAAAAAGTCAACAAATAACTAATGTTGGTGAAGATGACAAAGTAGAACACTTGTACACTGTTGGTATGACTATAAATTGGTGCAGCCGCTATGGAAAACAGTATGAAGTTTCCTCAGAAAGTTAAAAATAAAACTACCATATGATCCAGCAATTCCACTCCTGGGTATATATCAAAAGAAAATGAAAACACTAACTAGAAAAGATACATGTACCCAGTGTTCATAGCAGCATTATTTACAATAGCCAAGACATGGAAACAACCTAAGTGTCCATCAACAGATGAATGGATAAAGAAGATGTGTATATAATGGAATATTACATGGCCTAAAAAATAATGAAACTGCCTTTTGCAACACTGTGGATGACCCTAGAGAGTACCATGCTTAGTGAAATAAGTCAGGCAGAGAAAGCCAAATACTCATATCACTTATATGTGGAACCTAAAAAATGAAACACATGAATGTAGATATGAATGTATATAACAAAACAGAAAATACAGATATAGAGAATAAACTAGTGGCTACAATTGGGGGAAGGGACAGGGACAGGGGTGAGATAGGGGTATGGGATAAAGAGACACAAACTACTATGTATAAAATAAATAAGCAATAAGGATATATGGTACAGAACAGGGAAATATAACTATTATTTTGTAATAACTTTAAATGGAGTATAACCTATAAAAATATTAAATCACTATATTGTACACCTGAAAATATAATATTTTCAATCAACTATGCTTCAATTAAAGAAATGGTGAGTAGGACATCAACTCAGTTACTTAGGTGTTCTCTCTGCTGTTGGTGTTGGTGACTTTCAGGAGACTATGGAAGGACAAAACAAAATCTGGAGTAGCACAAAGGAGGAATACATGGTCTATATCAAATTATGAACAATTTATAGCATATTCTACAAAAATTACCCAAAGCAGGTGACTGTTCTTCTTAATTTGACAAAATGTAAACACTTTCTTTCACTAATATCCCACTTTAAACAACACTCTATTTGTGTGTGTGTTTATGTAATTTTAAAGGGTCATTCCAAGTAACAAATAATGATCACCACTGAGACTTCTAAGGATAGTAGGGCCAAATAACTGTCGTCCCCTTTATTTCATTGAGCTCCATAATGAGCTGGGCATATAAGCTTGGGAATTAGCACTCAGTAACTAAATTACTCTGTTTAATAGAGGTGAAAATAACTTGAAATTCCCTAGGAAATTCCAGGTGGGAGGACAGAGTAATAACAAAAATTAGAGACAGAAGAGAAAAAATTAAAATTGTGTAATGAAGCAGGGAAGGGCTTGGGGAGAAGAGAAGGAGGATTTTTTTTGAGCTGTCTGTAATGAGATTATCATTACAATGACACAATATGACCTCTTTGCTTTCTACTCCTCTGATATTTTAAATGAAGTCAGTTACCCATAAATGATTTTTAGAGTGGATCTTATAGGATGTTTTAAGAAATTTTGAATTTTATGTTAAAATTTGCAGTTGGCAAATCCAGGCACCAAATGGCTTCACCAAAGCACAGAGGACATCTAATCCTGTGTCCTATTTTGGGGAATTTATCTTGAATCATCTGAACTAAGATAAACTACATAGTTATGAGCTGACTTGAGTTTCTACCCCAGAATAGAATTGGGGGTGGCGGGTCCTAACCATCCTGCCCTTGCTGTTGGGCAAACTGTTCAAGAAAATAGAAAATGACCCATCCTGAAGCACATCTGTTTTAGGGATACAACATCAATATCCATGAGAAATTGTGTAGACTAATCTGAACTCAACCTTAAAAACTTTGGATGAATGCTTTCTATGGAACTGGCAGTTACAGACAGAGAGTTAGGGAATTACAGACACAGAGTTCGTGATGTGAAATCACTAGCATTTTTAGGTAAGCTCTTCATAAAATAGGAGTTGAGTGAGAACCTTGAAAATAATAGTTTCGCCCAGCAGTAATGACAGAGTTACAAAGGAAGCAGAATCTTTGGGGGAGGGAAAGTAAATTCACAGTATATGTGCTTGGTGGATCAAGACCTGTAACCTGCTCTAGGGCACAGTGTAGGGCACAGTACTACATAGGACTGGATACCAGGAAAGTGTAGTGTCTTCTAGAAACTAGAGATATCCATGATATATGGATGTATAAAATGTTTACTTACACTTAAGTACGTGTACCGGAGATACACCTATACTGATTAAGAACTTGACCTTTGTTATGAGATTAACTGGATCCTATTCTCTGATTCATAGTCTGTATAACTCTGGATAAGTTTCTCTCTCTGTGCCATAGTCCCCTCATCAGTAAAATTAGGGGAACAATATTATCTAGCATATAATTTTGCAGATAAAATTAGATAATCCATGGAAAGTACTCTGCATACCTATAACCTAAGAAGTAATACCAAAATTATGACATCTATTCCATTACTGGTATTGTTTTAAAAAATGACTTGAAGAAAATATACTGAAAATGTTAACAATATATCTTGAATTGTATGATTGTTGAGTAAAAAAATACATTTGTAATTGTTGAGGTTTTTTTGAAGTTTTCTTCATTGAACATGCTATTTTGAATTAAGAGGAAATGTCCCTATCTGTTAAATTATTTCCAAGTCAGAAACATTCTTTTGTAGAAGATAAAATACAAATGATAATTCCTAAGAGAAAGTTTCCTTTAAAATCCTTTTATCAATTAAATACATGAATGCAATTCAAATTAGACTCTCTTTAGTGCCGTGTTATTCTCTAAAAAATAACTGATAAAAACTGATATGTTTTACTTATAGTTTACCTTAAGGTTAGCATGGGTTAGAGTATTTGGGGATATGTAACACCGGATTTGTTATCCCCTAATGATCTTGTGTAAACAATTTCTAATGTTTAGCAACTAATAATTTTACTTAAAATAATTAGCTTGTGGTTCCTTTGTAATAGCTAAACACCAAGAATTATCCTCTGAAGGTCAGTGGCTAAAGTAAATGCCCTCAGTGGAATACATATGTCTTTATACATGGAAGACTAAATAATATCGACTGAGTGTCCAGCCTTTTAAAATGGAATTTTGAATCACGTCAAGTAGATTCACCTTCTGGTGTGTGCATCTCACATTCTTTTGATTTATTCTCTCTTCCCTTTTCCATGTCTTTATTAGATGGGGATCCAATGTTCCTAGTGTTAACTTTGGAATCATTCATTTCAGTTTACACCTAAGATTTTTCTAGCATTTCTAAATTTCTTAATCTTTTTCTTTACTCTTCTTCCTATTGGGTGCCTGTTCTAACTAGTGTAAGCTTCCAGGGCACTATGGTCTTTGTTACGAAACATGCAAGATATGATGGGGCAGAAACATGAAAACACTACCACCCAGTTCATAATTGACTTACTATGTAATGCATTTATTACAAAGATAAACATTTTTCCAATAATATATTTGGACCTCTTGTTCAAGAAATACCTCAAGAGACTGTATTAAATTACTATAAATATACTTACTGGTGTCCAGGCCCTTGTGCTTTTCAGGATGACTGTGATGTCTGCTTATACTCAAATGAAACTTGGAGCTTTATATTATAAATCCAACCAGGGTGTAAAGTATTGATTTTGAAAATAAAATCTGAACATTCTGATAGATACTGGCTAAGTATTCATCAAAATTAGATATACCAATCAAGTGTCATTTTAACTCTCCCTGAATGAGGACTGAATGGCAAAGACAGCTCGTAATCAAGCAGATCCATTCTCACCGTTTTCTGTCATAAACGAAGCCGTCTCATTTTAGGTGGCCTCGCGGCTGCTCAGTCTGAATTCACATACAGAGCCTCCATTGCATCCAGGGCCACCATGTGACCACGCTCTTGCCAAAGACACATCAGCAGAGTTGATATATGAAGCCTCTGGTACATGTCCTTGAAAGGAAGCTTTTTGCTGTCCACACTTTCTTTTTTCCACGAAGTGGAATCCAGAAGTTGTGATAGACAGCCTCCTTCATCAACACATATGAGAGGAACATCTTAGGGGCTGGAAAAGGGTGCGGAGAAAGACCACCTCCTCCTCCAGCCTCCTGTAGCCACAGACTATTGCATTAAAGAGAAATAACTCTTCTTCTTGTTTGAGCCACATTTATTTTGGTCCCTGTTGAAAAAGACAAACATTATTTTAAAATACTACTTGAGAAATTGGAAATAATATTTATTATCATTATTATATTAAATTCATATGACATTTTTTAGTATACAAAATATTCTTCAATTTTCTCAAAACTCACAAGATCCTTTGAGGTACATACTATTATCTTAACTTCACATATGAAGGAACTAAAGCTTGGGAAATTTTGCTTTGTCAGAAGTCATCCCCAGGAGCAAGGGCAAATACAGCACCTTTGAAAGTATGAGTCTGGTTTTGAAAATAACCAGCAGTAGCTCATGGGAGGTTCCGCTGTGGTAACTTTGGTTCTCTGAAGTCTTTATCAGAGCTGTCCCCTACTGCACTGAGTCCTGACTCCAGTCCTGACTCACTCTTGACCTTGAAGAAGTTGATTAATCTCTGAAGACTTCAGTTTCCTCATACGCTTATATAAAGTTTGATTGGGTGGGGTGGATGTTGGGAAAAAGGAAACTGTGTTTTTAAATAGAAAGTTGCATTTTTCATGAACAACAGCCTATTGGTTCTACTGCAAAGATATCTCATCTGGCTCATTTTGAGAGTCTGAAGTCAAGTGTTATAATTCTGATCTCAATGCCACACTTCCAGTGGCAGACCTTATTAAATTTGGCTAGTAAGTAGCCCTTAATAACCATCAGGAAACCAGCTGAGGAAGTATTGAGAAGTATCAAAATTGGACACTAAGAGAAACCTTTTTAATAAAAGTAAAAACTCTAGTTAGATAGAGAATGTATGCCTAGGAAAGTAAGAGTGTTTTCCCGGGCTGACAAGTACTGTTGAGAGAGAGATTTGAGTAGGTGTGGGAGGCACAGGAAAACAAGCAGGCCTTTCTATCTCTTTTATGGATCCCTCATATGTTGAAATGATGGGCATTTCTAATCAGATAAACACTTTAACATGTGTCATACAGTTAACTCATATGAAATAGATAGCAAATTTACTTTTGTTTATCCAGTTTAGGTGTATTCATGTTACACTTCCAATTTCATCCACACATAAAACTAAAAATTACTTAAAAAAATTTTATCCTTTGAAATTTAGTGAAACAATTGCTAATTTAGGGGGAGGAGAATCAAGAAAGGTAAAATATAATTAATATTATATATGCTAATTTTTAACTAAATTTTGCTTCCTTGAAATCCAAATGCAAATCTGGTTGCAAAATGAGCTGGGTTTGAGGTTACTTAAAGTCTTTTAAAATCAATTTCCTAATCTGAATTATGTGAATACTGTGCAAGGTTATTGTGAGATTGGAGATGTGTGTAAAACACCTAACATACGTGAGCAAAGTACATGGATCAGAAGCTGATCAGCATCTGAATTGAATTAATCAGGCCTCAGTAATGACTTGGGTGCAGTACTAACAAAAAATCTGAGGGTATGTAGCTCACGCAGAATCAAGGCCAACATAATGCTTAACAGCCATCCCTTTAATACACTCCTCTATACTGACCAAAGTGAGGCAGCCAAGATAGCGAAGTGGTGGGTAGGAGCCAGATGATGACCTACACCTGCGGGCACGAGGTGCCTCGGCTTTGCTCACTTTCATGGGGAGCTTTTCACCACTTCTCAAAAAGTATCTAGAAAATCCTGGTTCTCTTAAAGACCAGTGGTCATCTTGGTTTTATTATCTGCAAATGATTACTTGTCAGGCACAAAAACAATCCTTTCCTTCCAGTGGAGTCCACTGAGGAGTTAATGGCATTTCTGTCACTTCTTTTTGGGGATTTAGCATTTTTATTTAGCTGATGAAAATGTGGTGTAGATGATAACCATGCCAGATTTTTTTTAAACATCTTTATTGGAGTATAATTGCTTAACAATGTTGTGTTAGTTTCTGCTGTATAACAAAGTGAATCATCTATACATATACTTATATCCCCATATCCCCACCTCTAGGTGGTCACAAAGCACTGAGTTGATCTCCCTGTGCTATGCAGTTGCTTCCCACTAGCTATCTATTTTACATTTGGTAGTGTATATATGTCAATGCTACTCTCTCATTTAGTCCCAGCTTACACTGCCCCCTCCCTGTGTCCTCAAGTCCATTCTCTATGTCTATCTTTATTCCTGTTCTGCCCCTACGTTCATCAGAACCTTTTTTTTTTTTTTTAGATTCCATATATATGTGTTAGCATACGGTATTTGTTACAATGGAATATTACTCAGCCATAAAAAGAAACAAAATTGAGTTATTTGTAGTGAGGTGGATGGACCCAGAGTCTGTCATACAGAGTGAAGTAAGTCAGAAAGAGAAAAACAAATGCCAGATTTTTTTTAAAGAATCATTTCAACACTCAAAAATGGCTTGTTCCAGATTTTTATTTCTCAAAGAGTTTCTACTAAGGGAAAATTTGCTTAGATTATGCCCTCTGTCATCTTCTCAGCAAATGTTAAATCATTGCAAAATGAGTGGATTTGTATTTCTAAAAATAACATTTTTCACAGGAAGAAGAACTAAGGAAGAGTGGGGAAGCCAAATATGCACACTTGAGTGATGAACTTCATGTATTAATTGAAGTGTTTGCTCCACCTGGGGAAGCATATTCACGTATGAGTCATGCACTGGAAGAGATTAAAAAATTTCTGGTTCCCGTAAGTGCTTTTCATTTTTACAAAGATGTTTCTCATCAGTTTCTATTAAAAAATGTGCCTTTGGTTTTCACTGACATTTTAGAAAAGTAACATATTGCAGACTAATTATCTATAGAGTTGATATGAAGATAAAAATTAAAAAGAATACAAAAAGCACTTAGCACAGGACCTGGTCCCACATAATGGTGGTTTGGAAGCAGCATTTGTCTTCAGTACACTGCATGCCATGCACCCATTCGTAGCTATGAAGAATAAGACAGTTAACACATAAACACAAATACGTAACTGAAGTTGTATACTTTTCTCTTGTGTCTTAATTTCTTGGTAGTTGACATGTATTGTTCATAATTTTTAATTAGTAGAGAATATCTTCAGGTAGAGTGGAAGGGGAAAAAGATTAAACATAATATGTGTAACAAGACAACAATAGTGTTTAAAAATATCAAATGTATCTTATGCAATAGTATGTCAGGTGCTGGCTCATTACAAAACATAATATAAAATAATCAATAGTAGTAAAACTAGACATTTGTTGACATCACACAAAAATTGGAAAAATAAACTCATTGCACTATATGAGGGAAACAGAGAACTTTCATATAGTAAGGGAGCAAATTCAGGGTTGCATACTGAATAGAATTCTCTACTGATTTTCTAAGAAATAGAGGAAGGTTAAATGAATGAAGCTTTCCTAAAGGTCGACAATTTAGCATTCCAGGAAGAGGTTGTTCGAATAAAAATCTTGGCATTCGGCTTGGAGCTGGGAATAAGATAATTAGAAGAGAATGCTGAGTAAAGTTTTCTGGATTGCCCTGGCAGGAGTCTTCAGTGGACAGAGAAAAAGAGAATAGCTAAGATTAATCTGTGTAATTAAGAAACACTGTAGATTTCTAAACTAAGCAATAAACTCAGAGGAAATTGTGGGTAAGATTCATTGATTGGCAGTGATTTTGAGAATGGGGAAAAAAAAACAGAGAATTTCAGAATAGAAAAGCGTCAAAATCTAACCACATTATTTATATGCCCAGTTTTAAAATTCCTGTCAAGACAAGGTTATAGAATAATCCCATACCACTCTGATTATTCCATAACTTTATATGCACACAGAATTTCTGCACAATTTATTATCTGGTACTTATATGAACACTTCCCTAAATAGATCCCATGTTTCTTAAAGTGAGAATGCTATGTTCTCTCCTCCTTTTGCTTCTGAACTAAATGCCTGGTGCTGTTGGGTAAACAGTTTTACTATATTTAGCTCAGACCAGACCTCTAGTGATCTAGGTGGTATAGAAAAAGGCTAGGACTGCCTACATTACGAACTCATTTTGTGACTGTAGACAAATCAGTTAAATTCTCAGAACTTTAGCTTATTCATCTTTAAAAAGAAGGTAATAATAATAGACTGACCTCTGTCATAAGTATTGTGAATATTAAATGGGGTAACACATATGAAAGGACATAGAAAATTATAAAGCACTATATATATTTTTCATTATATATATTATATATAAGTAAATTGGCATTTTAAATCTATCTTATTATAGTAGATAAAATCTTGGAATGACTTTTTTAAGTGAAATACATAAGATGAAATATTATCTCATTACTACATAGATTTTAGACCTAGGCTGTACGCTAGGTTAACCCTATTTTATTATAAATACCAGTAATACATCTCACTTACTTCTTAGACCCCTTGATACTTGTAATCATTTCATTTATATCTTCTCCACTGAAATATATGCTCTATGAGGGCAGGGCTGGCAGTGTCTCTCGTATTCCCATCATTTAGAGTCATACCTGGCACAATAAATATTTGTTTGATAGACTGACTGAGGGAGTGTCTGGGGATGATGCAGGGCATTGAAACCTCATCTGCGTGAGGTCTGGGGAATAGTACCCTACAATCAAGATGCTCTCCCTAAACAGATATAGATGGAGACGGAAAACAGAAAACTTTCCTTTGGCCAGTGTGACCCGTTCCTGCTGCCTCTTGGTTTTATCTGCCCGTCCAACAGTTTCCTCACTGTGCATCAAACACCCCAAGCTCCCTCTTCACTAAGGGCCTTTGAAGATTCTTCTCCAAAATATTGACACAGCCATCTCCTTGTCATTCAGGTCTCAACTCACATGGTAACATTGCAGGAAATTCTTCCATCACTGCACAGTCTAAAGTAACCTCATTATATTTGTACAGCCCTGTTATATTTTGTCCACGATACCACCAGACACCCGATTTAGCACTGTGATTCACTGTCCAATCATGCCCTGACCCTCTTCACTTACTTATTTTCCTCATAGCTCTTAACAGCTTCATATGTACTATATATATATGTATATATATATGTATATATATGTATATATATATATATATATATATATATTACTTATTTATTGTTGGTTTCCCTGTAAAATATGTGTCATGAGGACATGGATTATTGTATCATTTCACTGCTTTATTCTCCCACTTTGAACTATGCCAAGCACATAGGAAACATTTAATAAATATTTTTTTCTATGAATGAATAAGCTTTTAAAAAATAAATACTCTGATAACTCTCATTGTTGAATTAGTAAATTTTACAGTCAATGAAAGCCGTTCTACTTGATAAATTTTTCCCATTTGCCTTGCTGGCCTCAACACCAAGCAAAGGATGGCAGCTTCATTCATCACCAGAACCACAAGGGGCAAAAATTAACTGTCAGTTCTTTTTCTTTTATATGAAATCACTTGGTAGTTCAGGTTTATTTTGACATTTATATTAAAGTCCATAGAAACACTCACATATCAGGATATTAATATTTACAAATATCACAGGTGAAGAATTATACCCAGTAAGAAGCAAACTAGAACAACATAGAAAGCTAATGTCAAATAGTATGGAGGTCCACTGACATCTAATTCCTCTACACAATGAAGCGTCTTTCCATGGTTAGAACTTTCATCTTCCTCTATGTTATCCACCATCTACCCAACTTGTCCTACAATAGGCTGTGATTGTCTAAGACTCCTGACTGTAGAACATACAACTCTCCATGAAACGTCTGAAAGATGTCAGATGTTGGAAAACAATACAGTTTTAGTACTTTAAGTGATATGTTAAAATATATGAATGATTATTGCCATGGGAAAAATTTCCAGCTTGGTGGTTTCCATTCAGTCCTATCAAAACAAGGAGAGTGGCAGTTCAATAAAACATCAATAACTTGAACCCTGCTAATTTAATTTAATTTAATTTAATTTAAACATCTTTATTGGAGTATAATTGCTTTACAATGGTGTGTTAGTTTCTGCTTTATAACAAAGTGAATCAGCTATACATATACATATATCCCCATATCTCCTCCCTCTTGCGTCTCCCTCCCACCCTCCCTATCCCACCCCTCTAGGTGGTCACAAAGCACCAAGCTGATCTCCCTGTGCTATGTGGCTGCTTCTCACTAGCTCTCTATTTTACATTTGGTAGTGTATATATGTCCATGCCACTCTCTCACTTCGTCCCATCTTACCCTTCCCCCTCCCCATGTCCTCAAGTCCATTCTCTACGTCTGCATCTTTATTCCTGTCCTGCCCTTACTTTCTTCAGAACCTTTTTTTTTTTTTTTTAGATTCCATATATATGTGTCAGCCTACGGTATTTGTTTTACTCTTTCTGACTTACTTTACTCTGTATGAGAGACTCTGTGTCCTTCCACCTCACTGCAAATAACTCAATTTCATTTCTTTTTATGACCGAGTAATATTCCATTGTATATATGTACCACATCTTCTTTATCCATTCACCTGTCGATGGATACTTAGGTTGCTTCCATGTCCTGGGTATTGTAAATAGAGCTGCAATGAACATTGTGGTACATGACTCTTTTTGAATTATGGTTTTCTCAGGATATAAGACCAGTAGTGGGGTTGCTGGTGAATGCTGCTAATTTTAAATCTTTAATGTTTTGAGAAGGTGCTATATTAGCTAATTTGTCTTGCAAATGCAGGTTAGGAGTGTCAAATAAATTATTTGACAAATACCAACAAAAGGGTTATAAAACTCTAAACTAATAATGTGAATGCCCTTCTCTTCCCTTTATAAGCTGTAAAGGTAAACAAGTATTGTCATTATTATATTTTGTAACACTCTGTTTTTTTATAGTTCAAGCACTAGGACTGCCACAGAAGGCTGTGCAGACTGTGCCTTGCACAATGTTAGGGGCGACATTTATTAATACATCATAGTTTGTGAATGGGACTCCCTGGTATCCCCAAATACAACTTCCCTTTTTCCAATCCTAGTCAGCAGATTACTTTAAAATAATGGCTATATTTAATTTTCCTAAATTGGCTGACTCTCACCTGCAATTAAGTTGAATTAGTAAGTTTTACTAATGCTGAATAAGTTACTCATGATTAAAACAAAATACACTATCTCATAATCAAGACTTATGAAGCCTTAAGCAAAATTCTGCCCATTGAATGTGAATTTATACATCCTTTAGTAAAAAAACGATGAAAAGAGGAGTTTCCACACAAACAAGAAATTAGATTTAGGTCACAATAACAAATAGAGTACTTTGTTACCTCCTTAAGAATTAGTTACTGACAGAATTAAGAGATCACAACACTCATTTCTACCAAGTCTGTCATGGATGGCCTCAGACTTTCCCAGGGGGACATGTGACCCAGCATTGTGGGATTATTAGAGTCTATTGAACGGGAAAAGTAGTATTTGTCCTGCCTGAGTTGTCTCTGATGATCATCACTAAAGGTCTGTACCATTTAAAGAAAAGATGTGTGTGTGTGTGTGTGTGCATGTATCAGATCTCAGCAAAAACACTTTCCTATAGAAAACTAGCAAATCCAGAGGGACAGTCCCAACACCACATGTTTAGTTCCTCCTAAATACCAGAAAAGAAAACATGCTGTTTTAAGCATTTTTATGTCAATTATAGTAACACCAAAAGTGCCGTGAATACTCTCACACACACACACACACACACACGTATACTTATAACTTTTATACTTATGTAAAGTTTTTTTTTTTTTTTTTTTTTGCGGTAGGCGGGCCTCTCACTGTTGTGGCCTCTCCCCTTGCAGAGCACAGGCTCCGGACGCGCAGGCTCAGCAGCCATGGCTCACGGGCCTAGCCGCTCTGCGGTATGTGGGATCTTCCCAGACCGGGGCACGAACCCGTGTCCCCTGCATCGGCAGGCGGACTCTCAACCACTGCGCCACCAGGGAAGCCCCCTATGTAAAGTTTTATATCTGTCTCTGTGTGTGTGTGTGTGTGTGTCAGTGTCTGTGTCCTTTGTTAGTCCTATCAGTCTCACATACACTACTTTAAGTCAATTCAGCATGGAAAATAATGGTTCTTTCCGGGTTATTTCTCTCCTGCATTGATTTGATAAATATCTTGGTCAAAGATGTGATTCTTGAAATGGGCCAATTAGGGCATATTATATAATTTCAAGTTTGAAATATTAGAAACCTATATAGGAAACCTACCAAGAGTGTGACTACAGAGGATAAGTAAAGCTCTTTTCCTCCTTATGGTAAAAGCAAATAGAGGACATTCTTGCTTTCTGTTCTTCAAAGACAATTCAAAGACTGTAATCCTAGCTTTGAAATGGGAAAATGACACTGACTGCTAACTGCAATCATACAGGAAAGTAAGTAGATATAAGGAAAATTTAAAAATGCAGGGTATTTTCAGTCTTGGAGATGGAAGAAGATCTAGACTTTCATGCACTGAAAAAAATTTTATAACATTTAAGAAGATTATAAACATAAGAATGTTTAGAAATAGATGTAATATAAATGTATAGAAATTCATGCTATGATTTGATTAAAAAGCGAAAATATGGTCGGAAGCTTTTATGCAGGTGAGAAGGATATAAGGAAAACAATGTATTAAATAAAAACCCACGAGCCAGCAAAAGCAATTTTGATGTGTCAAGACCACAAGTTACGCGTGCCACAACTACTGATCCCGCGCACCTAGAGTCCATGCTCTGAAACAAGAGAAGCCACCACAGTGAGAAGCCTCGCACTGCAATGAAGAGTAGCCCCCACTCGTGGCAACTAGAGAAAGCCCGCACGCAGCAGTGAAGAGCCAACGCAGCCAAAAATAAATAAATATATATATATTTTTTTAATTAAAATAAAAAGACCACAAGTTGGGGCATGGCAGATACATTTTGTCTGGGGATGGCAGGAGTTCATAATGTAAGGCAACAACATCCAGCAGGCCAGAGAGTGATCAGGTACAGAGTAAAACAATAACATCCAATGCAGAGGGGGAAACAGAACCTGGATGTCATTCCTTCATTGTTGTGGTGGTTGCTAAAATGTTGTCAAGAGTTTCCTCAGATTTCTATCTTCAAAACCAGTGAATTCCCTTTTCTTTCCCATAATTAACTATAGTCTAATAGTGCGGTAGCTAAGAGCACTAAGCACAAGCTATGCATTTGTGTAATTATTACTTGCACAGAAATGTTTCCTGTACTGCTATAGCACTATGATCATATTCTGATTATACTTGCAAAATTTTATAATCATCTAATATTGAGTACTTCTTCTTATCTGATAAGTTGTAATAGATAATACAGGCCAATGACTTTAAAATAATTAAAATTATTACTAGTTCTTAGAATAGAACTAATAATAATAATTATATAATTAATAATAATATGACATTATTATTATTATTGACACCCAAGACCACTTTAGCATTGTTAATTGATTGACATAACCTGAAAGACAGAAGAAAGAAGCAATGGATTCTGTTAGTGTGATTTTTCTACAAACCCTAATACAAGTGTTGTCTTACTCCTCTCCAGTACAGATAATCAAAAGTTCACTTTATGAATCTAGGGTCAGGATGTGATCATCTGCT
The DNA here is from genome assembly GCF_964165515.1 of Mesoplodon bidens. NCBI lineage: Eukaryota > Metazoa > Chordata > Mammalia > Artiodactyla > Ziphiidae > Mesoplodon > Mesoplodon bidens. Next base: position 59,084,469 of record NC_138172.1, on the reverse strand, counting down.
TTCTATTTAAGAAACAATTTATCATTAATTATCTCTGGTCTCATTTGACGCCACTGTTCTGAATTTTCTAAGGCTACTCTTCATGAGCCTTGATTGCTTTTTAGTTGCTGAGCATCATTCTCCCATCTCTACTAGTACCTTGATTTCATTTTGATGAGTTACTTCTTCCACATTAACTGACATTGTAATCAAAAGAACTGCTTTTGCAATTCCATATGTAGTCATTAACATGAAGGCTTAGCAGCATTCCTAAAAAGTTATCTGTGTTGTTACGGATTGTAGTTCCTAAGGATACAGGTTTGATCTCCAAGGGGAGAATCTCACCTCTTAATTTTATAGGATTTTAGTGTTAAGGAAAGTCAATAGATCAATAGAATGTATATTATATTCAAAATTTTACTGAATGCTAATCCTGCCAAATGCGTAGGTACATAATAAACACATGCCAACATTGACCCTGAAAATACTTTTATAGATGGACAAAAAGTCTCATGATTACTGAAGAATTTGGTCCAAAGAAAGGGAACAAGGCAGAAAAGTAGCTCAATAATCAGAATCTGTTAAAAATATATATATAAATGTTAACTGAGTAAATCATTCAAATAAGTAAAATAAATGACACTAATTAATGAAATATGAAAGGTTTGTTTAAATAAGTAACATAAATGGTACAAGGCAAACAGTTTGTTTAAATTCAAGGAATATTTCTGAGCATCAAATGTATGCCAAGCACAATTCTAGCAATTTGTATTACATCAGTTACTGCCCTTGTAGAATTTAAGAATGAGAAACCTGTTTTCAAGACTTAAAAGATAAATATTATGGAGAAATATTGCAGAGAGAGTTGGAAATGGGAGACCAGATTGGAGAATGAGGACAGTATGGACAATAGTGATGATAGATCAGGCAACACTGATCAAACAAAAAGTGTTATTTCTAGAGTCAAGAAAAATCAACTGTTGACAAAGACTATTGCCATACAGACAATGGTGAGTTAGACATTGAGACAGAAAGTGAAAAGAGAGAAGGCGGTGGGGGCCAGAGAAAGAGAGTGTTTTGATTAGCTTCTTGACAGTGTTGATGACCCACTATTTCATATTGAAAACATATATTTTCACGCAACAAGAAAAACTTACAGAGAATACTATATTTTAAAACTGATTATTTTTGCAAAATTATGTATTCCTGAAATGTGCCTTCAACTTCGTTTTTGCAATTAGGTCTTACTTTTTAAAGAGCTTATCTTGCAGCTCCACAAGATACAATGTAAGCTTATTTTGAATTGCCCTTCCTTGATTAACTGATCTCATTTTGCTGTTCTGAAGCTTCTTTCAGCAAGCTACAATGGGAAATGTTTGATTCCTCCAGACAGTATTCAACTTAAATATTCAGGGAACTTGGAAGAGTCCTCATTCCTCCAAGAAATGTATCTTCTATCTCATCTCTAATTCTTGCTTTTGTCCCTTTCTCTGCTTATTCTACCCAATCTCTCTACGTAGTGTATGTAAGGATGCATATACAATTCCTTAAAATACAAGTACAAATGGCTTACTAGATAGTCTGTACTCAGTATAGTACACTGGAATTGGTTTTATTTTTCTATAACCACTGTCCTTCTCCCTTATTCATTACCAATAGTTTGAGCAAATCACTTAGCTTTATGCTCATTCTCCTTTAAGAAGAGTCTTAATTTACACAATGTAGGTTTTAAGTCCAGTCAGTTCCAATTTATGATTTCAAGTTCAAATCCAGTTCAAAGCTCCTCTCATCCCTGAATTTATGGCTTGGGGCATAGCGGTGGTGAAGGAGCTGTGAGCTGCTCATTCAGCTCCTGCCACTGTCTCCACCCCGCAGGGTCTGATGCTCCTGGAACTTTGTGGATGGTCTTGGCAGGTGGGGTGGAAGATGTTAAGAAATTGGAGAAAGATGGGCTGTAAAACTCGCCCTGTAATAACCTGGTTAGTTCGGTTGGTTGGTTGGAGTTGTACTTCCCGTACTTTCCTCTGATGGGCTATTTGGATGATAGGCTACGGAAGTGTTGTTGATCATCAAATATTACTTCTCTTCCTCTCAGCCGAGTGAGCTCAGGGAGCAGTTCAGCTTCTCACAACGCAGTGCTTTCCCTTTTCGCAGTACCTCTGTCTGCAGGTCTGCTTTCCTCCTGCTCCCAGCACTGCAGGTGAGCTTTGTCCTTTCTCTCTGAGCACGTATAAGTTTACTGAACCTGTCCCCAGTATTGAAGGATTTCACCAGGATCCGTGCAGGCCCCACCCTTTCTTCATTTGCCCACGGGGACGTTGGTGAGCTCTTTTTACTGGCAGTGTTAGGTCTTTCTTTCAGGGCAATTCTCTCCCCATTATTTGTATATTTTCTCTATATGTTTTCCTTTTTTTCTTCTTTTGTAACAACTCCTATTACTTCTGGCAAGTCTCCTGGATCTTTCTTCAAATAATCTTTTTCTAACAGTTTCTATCTTCTTATCATTTTAGTCATGTGTTCCAGAGATATGGTCTCCAAAGTCTGCTAAGCCACAAATTCAGGTGAACTGTTTAGTTGGACATCATGTAGATATTGTTTTGTTGTATTTCTTCAGAAAGTACTATAACTGCATTGTCTAGGTAGTTCTTCTCTTTTTCTGTTCAGGTTTATTTCTGTCCTCTCCAGCAGCTTTATTTCACTGGTCAGGTTTTCTGACTGCTTTTTTCTGCTTTCTCTCAATGTCCTTTCCTTTTTCTTCCTCCTTTCCCTTCCCATCTTGATGTAGGCCATTTTTTTTGGGGGGGGGGGTAACTGTAGTGCTCCAAAGTGTTAGAAACTGAAATAGTCTCTGCCATATGGACACAAAGTGCAGAACTAAGCAGGCCACCAAAAACATGGTGAGAACCTTAAAAATGTCTTGTTCTCCAGTCTCCCATCACTTTCACAGACTTGAAGACTCACCCATTCTGGTCCTCCTTGGCCTCCCCACCAGGGAGAATAGACATACTCCAGTGGGTCTGTGGCAGCTTTCCACTTGGATGAAGTTTAGATCTGTGCAAGCCAAACTCTTTCCCAAATATCCACTCCACCATGACCATTCTGAGTTTTCCAACACTGGTTTCATGTACTCACTCATCCCACAGGCGATAAAAGGCCAGTCCAGTCAATTCTGCTAGCTAAGCCTCTCAGCGGGTTCAAGGCCTGATGTACACATAAGCTTCTGAGGATGTCAGCATTTATTTCCCCCCAAATATACTGCTACTTTAGAGCTGGTAAAGAAAAAGAAGGGAGCTGCATTTAGGTCACTATCTTCCCAGAATTACTGTCTTCCACAGTTAGTTTAGTTTAATGAAATCATTTTTTACTTAGCATGTGGAAAAAAGCATCCAAAGTAAGTTTATAGACACCATAGCCTTTAAATTTTAACTTTGTGTATCGTGCAACACTTCTAAGATAAGTACTTTATTTTGTGACAAATTATGTATTTAAAATAAAATAATAAAACTTTCCACAGAGAAAAAGCATAGCATTCCATGAACATCTACCTCTGTAAAGATTAGATACACAGTAGTTTCCATATGTTTTGTATAGATGTTACTAATTTGATATGCATGAGTTCTAATGGAGGTGTTTCCCTAATGGCAGAATTATTATGATAACCTATTTGGGAATTCAGAGCATTCATGTAAGTGATAAATTTGTCAGTAACAATTCCTATTTGCCATTAATAGCCAATTCTGAGGGTAAAATTCACTTTAATATGTCTTTCACTAGAAAAGTTAGAATGTTAGTGGTTTATTTCTGCTCTCTTTGTATACCTTCCACCTGTAGATTTTTCTTTAAGGAAGGGACAGTGTGTTGGTTTAGAATCTCTGACCCGCTAGGCAATATGGTGGGTTGCTTATAGGCATTATCTTTTGTTACCCTCACAAGTCTGAGAAGGATGTGCAGTGCTCATCACATAGATGAGGAGACCAAGACTGAGCACCAACTGTAGCTACACAAGCACCCAGCGCAGCAAGGCCCACCTGACGTGACAGCCAGGGCTTTCTCACTTTGGATAATAAAAGCAGAATAGAATGTCTAAGATTTGATCTGGTTAAACATCTGTATTTAATTACAAATCTGTTGGTAAGTGACATAAACTAGATTTAAATAAAACAGGAAATACTACCTTTGCATATTTTCATTTGGTATTTACCACTTTACCATTTGGTATTTACCAAGATCAGTATGATAAATAATTACCAGAAGCTAATAATTTGCTGTTGTAAAAATGCTAATATTACACGGCAATTTTTAAGTCTATCTTCAAATCCTGATGTTTGGCAGAGATTTCTCTTAATAATGATCTCTTTCCCTATTTTGTTTATAGTTTCTCTTAGGGACTGCCAAAATAACGAATATATACCACTGGTTATTCTCAGGAATAAAAACAAAGTGCTGTTTGAAATTACCATTCCGCTGCTTCATGAACGGTCCTCTTACTGAGTAAACGAAGTTATAGATTTAACCAGTGTTCACTATGGGGAGGGCTGTTCTGTTTAATTTAGACCCTATGAGAAATGATTCATTTAGATTAGATCATAAAACCATTTACAAATAAGTAAACAGAGGGGCGTGGGGGAGAGAGAGATTGAGAGTGGGAGACAGAGGCTGGAGGCAGATTCTCGTGGAAATCCTAATCAGGAAAAACAGTGATAAGGCCTCACAAAGAACTGCATCCTGGGTGGTCCCGGGCACCGCAGGGAAACCCAGAAGTACCTCGAACATGAAAACGCCCCGCCTCTCTGTGTGCCTGGCCACTCCTCCATGTCTCATTTACCAACCACGCCCCTCCTCCCCCCACTTCTGCTCCCTCAGGCTTCCTGACCCCTCCCAAGCTTGTTTTTCCTTCAGAGATGGTGCTCCCTCTCTCTCTGCCCCTTGGATCTCCTTTCCGCTGTACTCTCACTGTGCCCCTTATTCTCATTCTGCATGTATCTGTGATTACTGATTCAAAGCGCACAGCTTGGAAAATTAACTTAAATATCAAAGCACTTGTAAATAAAACCTAATATTTTTTCTGCCTCATATTTCACTGATATAGTGTTACCATAAGGTATTTCTTTCTTTACTTTTTTCTCCCTTTCTTCCTTCTTTTCTTAAATTTCAGTGGAGGCCTTTATCTATTTGTTTCCTGTAAACATAGGGGAGAGAAATCCTACCATAGTCTAATAATTCAAACATAGCAAAAATTACAATTATAACTTCATATGTGTTGCTATGTTTGTATGACTTTAACTGAACAGGATAGTTCTTAAATTTTAAAAGAAAATAACACAAATCCTAATTCCTTTAAAATGTATCCCAGTTGAAAATACATAATTTTGATAGACCTTAGTTCATAACACTATGCCATCCATAATAAATATGTATCAAATGAATTATTTGATAAATCTCCCAAATATGTTCTTAGTGTTGCTTAAATTAGCTTGATTTTTAGAAATTATAAATATATGAATGAATAAACACCTGATTATGCTACTATTTAGGGAGATGTTTCTTTTAAATACAGGACAAGGGGAGGCAAGAAAAAAATAAAATGTCTGAACCAGGAATATTCACCTTATTCCAGTGGTTTCATGGCCTCTTAGGTCTCATAAAATCCACATTTCAAAAAGATGAAGTCAGGGTTAGAATGCTTATAAAGTATGCACATATGCAGCTAGGCACAATATTAAGACTTGGAAAACAAAAAGGTAAATATGTGAGGTGATGGATGTAAAACAACTCAGTTGGGGGGAATTCTTTCACAATGTACACATATATCAAAGCATCACATTGTATACTTTGTATATCTTACAATTTTATTTGTCAAATATACCTCAGTAAAGCTGGAAAAAAAAAACTTTATGTTATTTATAGACCATAAAAAAAAAAAAAACACTTGGGCTGTCACATCCTATGAAATCATAAAGACTTTGGATCCTTAAGATTCAGTGTCATTTTCTTCTGCTAGGTAGATCACTGTCCACTTTGAGGTCACTTTAGAAACAGATGAAACCTCCAGATACTCTGCCTAGAAAAAGGCACACTCACCTTAATATTTTACACAAAAGTCCAGGGGATCTACATCATGGATCCAAGATTAAGGGTCTTATGCTAGAAACATCAAATGCTTAGTATGGGAAAAGGAATTATAAAAATGCGTGACTAAAACCCCATTAAAATGTTGAATTTGTTCTATATTAGAAAATTAAATGATTTATATTGAAAAGCACAGGTCATTTTGCCTCAAACTTCCTGAAGGTAATTATAATAGAAATGTAGGTTTTCTTACAGTTATCTTCTTAAATGAATGAATATTTTATCTTATGATGAGGTAATTTTACGACCAAAGTGTAATTTATTACCTTTTAGCATAATTCTCACTTTCAAATTTCATTTTAATCAGGATACAAATGCTATATCAATTTATTACATTTAGAAAGTACTGTATCCAGAGATTTATTTTCCCTCAATATCAATCCTAAGACTTTCAGCAGGAGTAAAATTCTGTATACGCTGCATAAATGTGAAGTTTTACTGACTGTTGCCAACTGACCCTAAACTTCTTATCTAAGTAATAAAATCAGGAAATGTAGTTCACTATAAAAATATACACGAGTGAAGAAACTTGACTGTGGGTTGTCTATTACACTTCAGATTACTTTATTGCAGTCACTCAAACCTCCACATCATTGGAAGTGATTCTCTAAACATTATCCCTCAGAATATTGGGAGTCCCATTGCTCTCTATTCTCCTGGCAAGAAAATGCCTTAACATTCTCTGTAATAGGAAAGTTTTCCCACAGTCCAGAGCATCCATAATTTAAATTGTACCTATTACTTATTTCTGGTTCTTTGGGAATAAAAATAATTGTATAATATTACAACAAAAAAAAATGTTTCCATGTTTTGGTGACTGGAGTGACTGTTTTTAGGATATTATTAGGATATTAGATTTTCCACAACTCACATCCAGCCAGTCTGGAAAACATCCATCCCCCCTTGCTTTGTGGCCTCTACTTACATGTATCAAGGATGGAGTTACAGGGGCAAAAGTAACTGCAGAAAATAATGTTGACCTGAAAACTAAACATCTCTCCAATTCCCACTTGACTTTTATTATCTGAGTGTAAATACTCAGAAATAGGAAAAGAGCAGGAGGCCTGATGTCCTTCTGTGCTCCTCCCAAGCCTGGCTCCAGGCCACACTGCAGCAGCCTGGAATCTGGTCCCTCTTGCCTCCTCTTAAGCCCTTCAAGGCTCCACAGGCATAAGGGCATGATTGGTCTGGGGGCAGATGTTTCAAGGGCCGTGAACCTGAACCTGGCTGCTAGCACATGGTGAACCTTAAGCCCTCACAGAAGGGTATGGAAAAACCCTCTGAGCTCTTATCATTTGATTTCAGCATTTTCCCTATATTTTTTCCATCTCAGCTCTAGGTAGTCAACATCAAACTCCCCTTTACCAAAGAGCAACAAGACTTAACTTACACTCCTCAGCCAAGTGCTGTGATTAACAAATTCTCTGCAGTTATCCATTGATATTCCTGAATTATTTATAATGCAATATAAAGTTAAACACTAAAATATCTAAATATGTCTAGGTATCCAGATGTTTACTCATGTGTAGAACAAAATGTATACATATTTGACTAAAGATTTTTTTATCCTGTTGACAGACTCTATTTTTGCCTAAACACCTGTGTAGGAATCTGCTCAAGTGGTTTTCTTTTGAAGCAGTTTTCTGCCACTGCTATGTAGCTCATTCATCTGTTATTTATGTCAAAATCACTTGAAAGCTAGACCAAGACAATGATTGCTTAATTTATTTTTTTAGATAACACAATGTCTATAAATCACATTAACTATTTGTTCCTCAGAAGTTACTTTTTAAAAATTTCAAAAATCCAATCACAACAAGTAATAATAGGTTGTTAATTTCAAGGAAGAAAAAAATTGTATCTTTTAGAAATAGTCTACTTTCAGAAATTAAAATTTGATCAATATGCTAGTGCAGGTCTAATATGCTGGAGAGAAATGCAAGTTGACAGTGGATGTGCTATTTGCACATTTATATGTCCCCTGTCCCCTGGAAACCCAGCTCCCTGAAGTCAGAAATCAGAGTTAGATTATACTTTACAAGCCCCATGCTGCCTGATACCCTTACATGCACTGTCTGCCTCAGTAATTTTTTTAACATCTTTATTGGAGTATAATTTCTTTACAGTGGTGTGTTAGTTTCTGCTTTATAACAAAGTGAATCAGTTATACATATACATCTGTTCCCATATCTCTTCCCTCTTGTGTCTCCCTCCCTCCTACCCTCCCTATTCCACCCCTCTAGGTGGTCACAAAGCACCGAACTGATCTCCCTGTGCTATGCGGCAGCTTCCCACTAGCTATCTATTTTATGTTTGGTAGTGTAAGTAGCCTCTTGCCATGTGAAAGGTTAAAAATGTTTAACTGAATTTTTATGTTTACAAGAAATTCTTCTACAACACATATGTATATATGATATGTGTGGGTTTCTAAAGAGCAGTGTTATCCCTCTATAACACCAATTTTGATACAGTGAACCCTAAGTAATAGAACTTTTAGGTTCACTCTTGATTTTTTTCTATAAATGGATCCATGTGGTAACGAACTGCAGTACAAGGAGGTTTGGCATTTTGTGTTGTAGTATGTTCAGAGCGAAAGGAGTAAATTTCTGGATCTAGATCATAGTCTGTCTTTAGATAACATTACATTTCATAAAGTCAACTGAAAAAAATAAAATTGGCCAATCCATAGGGCAAAGTATGAGATTCTTAAAAGCTGTCTGGAGGAAACAAAGTTTTGTCAGGCTTAGTTTTTAACATATTGCTAAAAAATTATTCTAACTTATAGATCACAAGTGTGGTTATCAATAAGAAACCTTTCACTTGGATTTATCAGGGCTCATATACAGGCTTTCACATCAAAATGTGGAGGATGAGGGGGTGCCTGTAAGATTCTGCAGGCTGTGTGCCCCAAGCAGACTACATTAGGGAACTCTCTTAATTTAGAAGGGGTTAGAACACCATTTTGCAAAATATTCTGTGAAACATTCATTCTACACCATGGTCTATGGGAAAAGAAAAAGTTAGAAGGGTCCTTTGGTCACTTAAGTTTAGAAAATACTGCCTTCAGTATTTCCTTCTTAGATATTCACACCCATATTACCATTTTAAAGGCTCTGAGGGGTTCCGAAGCTTCACTAACTTTTTAACCCTGTTTGCAATATTTATTTGACCAAGTATCCCTTTGTTTGGGAAATTGTCTCGCTTATTCTCACCACACTTCAGATAACATTATATAAATATCTTTGCTTATGGAAAGTGAGTCCTTACAACAATTGTATTTATCTCATCCTGAAATTTCTGTATTCTCAGGTGTTCTCTTAGATTCATAACATATTACATAACACTAAGTGCCATAATTTAGCATCACCTTAGACCATCTCATCTCATGCTCAGAACATAGTCTTAGGTAAAACAGATTGACATGGGACATTCTCTACTTGTGAACATATTTGACTGCAGCAGTGTCCCCTTCAAGCATATTTACTGCCATACTTTGTTTCACTATTAAGCAGCAAACAACTCAAGTGGTATTTGATAATCAACGAGTCCACTGTTATCTTTGTGAGAAATAAGAACAGATTGATTAACAAATATGTTTACCATTGAGAATCGTTTCTCTTTAATCATACCTGTCTCCAAAACAACAGTTATGCATCTGATTTTCATAAAATTAGCATCTTATTTTATTGTCACAACCTAAGAGTTACCTGGCCTAAATAACTGGCATTATTTTTTGTCATAAAACAGAGATGAAAATCAATAATTTTTAGCATATATCTATAATATTTATCATAAATAACTTATTTTCTGATGATAAAAATAGCCCCCCGTATCGTAAATATATTTAACTTTGGGTAATTTACTAGATCTTCCCAATGTAGTAGTTATACTTTTACAGTAATTGAAAACTAAAATTCACAAGCAAATGTAGATAAACAGACACCTTTGCAAAAGCTTGACACCTCCCACAAAAAATCTGACCTCCTGGGGTCTGCAGCCCATGGATTAGGAACGACTGCAGTGGTGCACATAACTGGGGACAGGCGTGTTAAGTTGTCTGTGTTATAACAGCAGTTTCCTGAGGATAGTCTTGGAGGTGCCCGTAGTTACTGCCTCCTCACAAGCTGATTGAGACTTGAGGTCATGTTTCTTTCTACCAAGACAGGCATCCTAAGGAGACCCCTTATTTCTTTTCACTGCCATTTATCACCCCTACCAATTCTTCTGTAAATCAGTGATAACCCAAACTAGCCCTCTGTCAGTTAGTACGTAGACCAGCTTTTTGAATTTAACTGTAAACTTTCAAAACAGATGGTTATACCTTTGACTGGCAACACAAAAGTCCTGCCCTTCAGATCCTGCCTGATCCTGCCCAATTCCTATCAAAGCTTAGTAGTGAGACATAATGTTTACTGAAGATTGTCTATAAGATATGCAGGCCTTTAGATCATAAATAAAGTCATAAATTACTATTCCTGTAGCGTTTTCCATGGATCAGAGTCCCTTAGGTTCTTGGCAAAGAACACACACACACACACACACACACACACATATGTATATATGTATATACATATACACACATATTTATGTATGATCACAGAGTAATATTTTATAAGAAAGCCCTATAAAATTGCTATTGTGGTTACTGTATTTATTCTATGGCCTCCACATAGTCTATTTTCAACATAGCAGCCATTTTAAACTGTCAGCAGTTCATATGAATCCTGTGCTCAAAGCCCTACAATGGCCCCTGCTTTGAGCCGAGTCAAAGTTAAGAATGTATTATGGCCTTCAAGACCCTCTTGACCTCATGCTCTGTGATTTCCCCATTCCCTCTGCCTCAGCCTCTCTAACCTTTGCTCTTTACCTTTGTTCAGGCTGTTCTTCTTTTTGAAACCCACTCCCCTTATTTTAGCATCATAGACTTCCTCATGTTTTGCAGATCTGTGTTCAGAGGTTACTTTTTCCAATGAATCTTCCCAAAACCCTTCTTGAATCTTCATCTTGCTTCCCCTGCTGGCTCTCCTGATCCCCTTACCCTGCTGTATTGTCTTACCTTTTTATAAAGTACTCATCACCTTCTAAACCACCTTATAATTTGCTTAATTATTGGGTCTATTGTTTATTATCTGTCTTCCTTTACTAGAATGCAAGATCCAGTGATCCCTGTCTGTTTTATTTATTGACCATCACCAGAGACAAGAGAAATGCCTGGCTCATGATATGCACTCAGTAAATAATTGTCAAAGAATCATTGAATGAAAATGTGTTGTAGGGCTGTTGATGCAGCACTAATATAATGTTCACCTGCTTGAGAACCCATAAGAAAAATTCCCCTCAGATTTCTCTTTAACCCTGACAGTGCCCACTTCCAAGTTACGGACTGACTTGAGTCCAGGCTGGGGGATAATGGAAGGTTAAAAAAAGTAGAAAACTCCCCCACCAGTTCAGTGTCATTTCACGTTCTCCCCCAACATGCATGATGCTTTCTGGAGTCCTCAAATAACTGCTTCACACACGGCACAGGTAGAGACAATGTAGAGCCTGCTGATCCCATCTGACCTGAGCCAGAATCTCTCAACGTGTTTTTTCTGCTCTTTACTTCATTGAGATCAAGTCTTTTAACTCAAAATTTGCTCTCAAATATATATAACCCTTATCAAAAATAAACTTCTGTATAAGGAAGAAAATTGGTCATTTTCATAGAGAAAATTTATTTAAATGTTTAGAATAGTTTACCTGTAGCTGAATGTTGCTGTTGTTGTGATTTTATGGAGACATACTACTTCCTGCTGAACTGTTGCAGCTCTGACCTTTTATATTTACTTTATAAAACACATCAGTATAAGCTAGTCATGTTTTTTTTGGTCTGAGGTTCGATGTGTATGTTGCTTCTGAATTATCCCATTTTATTTGACCACGGTAATGCTGTGGAAAACCTCAAACTGCACATAATTGTGATTGTTAACAATCAGTTACTTGATTATAAAAACTCCCTGCTTAAATGCAGTTTTCCCCTATGTTGCTTCACAAATATAAATTAGAAAAGCATCTTAATATACTTATTTGTAATTTTTCCAAAAGCAAGTAGAAGGTGATCAATGCTTATGGTCTTTTTAATAATCTTTAGATAATTATGCTTTAACATTTTGTAATAGTGAACCACAAACAGTTTCCAAAGATTCCACTTTTCCTTTTATAAGGTATTTTTTCACGACATAAAAATTATCATGGTGGCAGATGATTTTTTTTCAGGAAACATTGGCTTATAAAGATCTTAATTATTTTAGCAAATATTTATTTGTTTCTTTTTAAAAAGAAACAGTGGAAGTTTAACCACATTATTTTGACTCTGAATTTTATTTATAATAAACAGTCAATCTACTTTCAAAATTATAAAGACCTTCTCTAAGAATGTTGTCCAATGTTATATGTCCAATATATATATTAAGATGTTCTTCCTCTAAGCTAGCATTTTCAGCATGAAATAATAATTGACAGATTGATAGAATCAGTTGTATTAGTTTGAATGTATACACCATTTGCCCAGTTGTAAATGAACTAAAAGTATAACTTTAAGTTACAGATTTTTTTCTCTTACCCCGATATAGAATTTAGTTGGTGTCTTCTGATTATCTTGGGCTATTGCAATAGTTTTTGGGTGATGCTACCATAAATCCCTTCTGGAATGGGTAGTTCTTGCTAGTTGTTCCAATATCAGTAGAAGGATACAGGTCTGAAGAGACCAGGGCAGAAGGACTGGAAGATATCCAGGGTTTATAGAGTTAAGGGCCACCAATGGTCAGGAAAGATAACCAGACTAAGTGAGAGAGAATAGGAACTCTAGATCCAAGCAGGAAAGTAGGTTTCAGAGTCCAGGAGATCAGCTTAGACAAAAAAAAAAAAAAAAATGCATTAATGGAGGCTATAAAGAGGATGCTTCTGAGCCCTGGGATCATTGCAGAGAGCCGTGAAGCCAAGCCAGGGGCCTTCAGGGTGTAGAAAAACACCTGATAACAGGGTCACAAAATTAAGCATTCATTCTGTTCTCTACATTTATCAAGTCTTGATAGTGACATAGTGTTTTCTGAGACAAGGAATTCTTATGTTTGGTGTTTTTAGACTGGAATGGGAACTAAGTCTTGAATCAACTGAAAAGGCAAAACCTATACCAAGCTGGAATATGTGAGCACAGAGGTGGGGAGTCGAGAAGTTCCTAACCGTGACATTTACACATAGCTTTTTATTATAGAGCTAAGGTTTACTTTTTTATTTTAATTTTCCTACTATTAAAGCTGCCATTGAAAGCAGACTTGATTTCTGTGGTGAATCTTATACTGTACTGCATTTGACCTAACCCATAACTGTCCTTACATTTTTGCTTGCACTTGGCAGAGTCTACTTTCTGTTACAATTTATTCTTAATTCTGTTATATAAGAATAGTAGAAGTATCAAGAAAATAGACTGTATAATCTCATGAAACCCTTATTGACTTTCCGATTGACTTTTCCAGTTTCCCTGCAGAAATTGTTTCTATCGGTATTTTAATTTCATGTGAGCTGAATGACAAGAAGTAAAGAGATTTCAGCAGATAGTTGCCACAAACTACATATCACATTGCAGAACTGGTCTACAGAACTCTGCAGCTTGGCAGTGTGTGGTGGCTCATTTTACTGCCTGTTATTGCCAAAAAAAATCTGTGTTTTTCCATTTCATCTATTGTCTGACTTTATTAAGAGCTACCAAATTTGATGTACTTACGTCTGATATATCCATAAAATTTAAATTCAAGGTTTTGCAAGTCAATATTTCTTATTTGCTTAACTGAAATTTCATGACATTTAAGATTAAATATTTAAAGAAACTACTGATAGCTTTAAATATGGTTTTCAATAGGCAGTCCTTAAATGCAGGTAGTTGAAAGCATTGGCAAGTGATGTGGTTACTAACAGTATGCTGTTATATTTTTAATCCAAATCAATATTTCCATTCTTAAGGAGGCAGTGTGTATTACCTGTTAAGTGTAAAGGCAGAGATGTTGGGTCAGAAGACCGGGAGATGTAAAAACTTGAAATACTTGTGGACAGTAGGAGATACTAGGAAAACCCTAAAACATATGAAGAACCAAATGCTGTTGAGTGGCATTAGGTGAGGTTATTGTGGCACCATTGATGTTGAAGTGCGTCTTTCTACAGCTCTGTCTGTCCCTCCAGCTGCCACAGCAACCTGAGTGCTAAAGGGGAGAGATTTATATTGTCCCAGAGTTGGGTTTGTGTTAGGGGGATTTGAGGTAGAGGGAAGAGCCAAGAAAATCGTTAAGGTCATGGTTTGAGTTACAGATCATGGGGTCAAGGCTCAACAGTGGAGGGAGTAAAGCAGAAGGCAGAAGGGTTACAATAAAGAGAAGAAATTAGAATAGGGTTTTAAATTTTAAGAAAAGAACAATGCTGTAGAAGTAAGAACACCTAAAACAGAATAGGAGCAAACTTGTATACAGGAATGATGGAGCTTAAATGGAGTGCTTAACAAATGAATGGAGTAATACAAGGTCAAGAGTGTAACCATAAGAATGTGTGTTGAAGTGGAACAGAAGTAGACAGCACTGTGGTGAGATTGTCATATGGCTATTTGAAATCTTTTCTATTAGTGAATGTTTTGTTGGAATAGGCCAAACTTTAAAGTCACAAATGAATGAATACATCTACAAGGCTTATGAAAACAGCCTATGAAAAAATGTGACCAAATGGCCTTCTCCTTAAGAGTATGGGCATTTTTTTTTTTTTAAGAAGATGTTGGGGGTAGGAGTTTAGTAATTTATTTATTTATTTTTGTTGTGTTGGGTTTTCGTTTCTGTTCGAGGGCTTTCTCTAGTTGTGGCAAGCGGGGGCCACTCTTCATCATGGTGTGTGTGCCTCTCACTATGGCGGCCTCTCTTGTTGTGGAGCACAGGCTCCAGACTCGCAGGCTCAGTAGTTGTGGCTCACGGGCCTAGTTGTTCCGTGGCATGTGGGATCCTCCCAGACCAGGGCTCGAACCCATGTCCCCTGCATTAGCAGGCAGATTCTCAACCACTGCACCACCAGGGAAGACCATTAAGTGAAATTCTACACTTTCTGTCCAAGCTGAGCTGGCATAACACAATTTTTTAAATTGTAATGATATCTCAAAATTTCAGTGGACCTTTTTGAATTTAGATGGTTCTGTGTCAGCATGTATTAGTTCATGTGTAGAGGAGGGTTAGGGACAATTGCAAAAATACTTGCATCCCAATTTTTATTTTTCTAATTCTTCTCAATATGTATAGCAAGCATTTACTGTATTTTTTTTAAAGAAGATGTTGTGGGTAGGAGTTTATTAATTAATTAATTGATTTATTTTTGCTGTGTTGCGTCTTCATTTCTGTGTGTGGGCTTTCTCTTGTTGTGGCAAGCGGGGGCCACTCTTCATCACAGTGCGCAGGCCTCTCACTATGGCGGCCTCTCTTGTTGTGGAGCACAGGCTCCAGACATTCAGGCTCAGTAGTTGTGGCTCACGAGCCTAGTTGCTCCGCGGCATGTGGGATCCTCCCAGACCAGGGCTCGAACCCATGTCCCCTGCATTAGCAGGCAGATTCTCAACCACTGCACCACCAGAGAAGCCCTACTGTATATTTTTTCTTTTTTTTTTTTTTTTTTTGCGGTACGCAGGCCTCTCACTGCTGTGGCCTCTCCCCTTGTGGAGCCCAGGCTCCGGATGCACAGGCTCAGTGGCCATGGCTCATGGGCCCAGCCGCTCCGCAGCATGTGGGATCTTCCCAGACCGGGGCACGAACCCGTGTCCCCTGCATCAGCAGGCGGACTCTCAACCACTGCACCACCAGGGAAGCCCTGTATTTTTTAAAACCCACAAAATTGTTTGAAAAGTCACACTGGCTTGGTCAAAGTAAGAATATATTGAGTCTGAATGGTATCACTTAAGCTGCAATTTCCTCACCTTTAAAACAGAAATAATGTGTAACAGGAACTAACATAGTGTTGTATGTCAATTATACTTCATAAGGAAACAAACAAACAAAGACTCATACAGAAAGAGACTATATTAGTGTTTACCAGAGACAGGGAGGTGGGGGGAGGGGAAATTGGGTGAAAGCAGTCAAAGGTACAAACTTCCAGTTATGAAATACATACATACTAGGGATATAATGTACAACATGATAATTAACATTGCTCTATGTTATATATGAAAGTTAGGAGAGTAAATCCTAAGACCTCTCATCACAAGAAAAAAAAAATGCTTCTATTTCTTTAATGTTGTACCTATACAAGATGATGGATTTTCACTAAACTTACTGTGATAAACATTTCATGATGCATGTAGTCAAATTATGTTGTACACCTTAGACTTACACAGTGTTGTATGTCAATTATATCTCAATAAAACTGGAAGAATAAAACAGAAATTATAATAACTTTCCTACCTTTCACTGAGCCATTGTGAACCTACAGTTACCTAATATATATGAACATGTTTTGAAAATATGATAAATACAAGATTTCATATTGAATGAAATATATAACACATTTTGGATATTTTATAAGTTATAATACCATATATGAATAGGGTTTTTTTTTTAATTTGAGTCTATGTCATTATTTATTTTATTTTATACTGAGGTAACATTGGTTTACAACATTATATGTTTCATGTAGACATCATAAATCTGCTTCTGTATACACTACAGTGTGCTCACCACCAAAAATTTAGTTTCCATCTTTCACCATACTGTTGATCATTTTACCCATCTTGTCCTCCCCCCTGCCCCTTCCCCTCTAGTAACCACTACTACTCTCTACTCTGTATCTACATGTTTGTTTTCTTTGTTTTCTTTTATTCACTTATTTTGTTTTTTGGTTTGTTTGTTTTTTATAGTCCATGTATGAGTGAAATCATATGGTATTAGTCTTTCTAGTTCAGACATTTTTCACTTACCACAATACCCTCAAGGTCCATCCATCTTGTAGCAAATGGAGGATTTCATCTTTTTATGGCTGAATAATATTCCACTATATATATCACGTCTTCTTGATCTATTCATCTGTTGATAGACACATAGGTTGTTTCCATATCTTGTTTACTGTAAGTAATGCAGCATAGGGGTGCATATATCTTTTTGAATTAGTGTTTAAGTATTCTTCAGATAAATACCCAGAAGTGGAATATCTAGGTCATAGAGTAGTTTTATTCTTAATTTTTTGAGGAATCTCCATACTGATTTCCACAATGGAACAGAAATGGGAACCAAGAAATAAACTTACACATACATGAACAATTAAGTTATGACAGTGGAGCAAAGACCATACAACGGAGAATAGATAATCTCTTCAATAAATGGTGCTGGGAAAACTGAACAACTACATACAAAAAAATATATATAAATAAATAAATAAAAAGGAAAAGGAACTAGAAGAATATCTCACACTATACACAGAAATCAACCCAAAATGGATTAAATATTTGAATATGAGACCTAAAGCCATAAAATTTCTAGAAGGAAACATTTGTAGTATGTTCTTTGACATTGGTCTTAGCAATATTTTTCAAGGTATGTCTCCTCAGCAAAGGAACAAAAACAAAAATGATCAAACAGGATGACATCAAGCTAAAAGCTTTTTCAGAGCAAAGGAAACCATCAAGAAAGTGAAAAGATAACCAAATGAATGAGGAGATATTTGCAAATCATATATCCAATAAAGGGTCAATATCCAAAATATATAAAGAATTCATGCAGGAGGGAGCTTCAAGATGGCGGAAAAGTAAGATGTGGAGATCAACTTCCTCCCCACAAATACATCAGAAATACATCTACATGTGGAACAACCCCTACAGAACACCTACTGGACACTGGAAGAAGACCTCAGACCTCCCAAAAGGCAAGAATCTCCCCATGTACCTGGGTAGGGCAAAAGAGAAAGGAAAAAAGCAGAGACGAAAGAACAGGGATGGGACCTGCACCAGTGGGAGGGAGCTGTGAAGCAGGAAAGGTTTCCACACACTAGGAAGCCCCTTCACGGGCAGAGACTACAGGTGGTGGAGGGGTAAGCTTCGGCACTATGGAGGAGAGCACAGCAACAGGGGTTGGGAGGGCAAAGAGGAGAGATTCCCACACAGAGGATTGGTGTTGACCAGCACTCACCAGCCCGAGAAGCTTGTCTGCTCACCCACCAGGATGGATTGGGGCTGGGAGCTGAGGCTCTGGCTTCAGAGGTCAGATCCCAGGGAAAGGACTGGGGTTGGCTGTGTGAACTCAGCCTGAAGGGGGCTAGTGCACCACAGCTAGCGAGGAGTGTGTCTGGAAAATAGTCTGAAGCTGCTGAAGAGGCAGGAGACTTTTTCTTGCCTCTTTGTTTCCTAGTGCACAAGGAGAGGGAATTAAGAGTGCTGCTTAAACAAGCTCCAGAGATGGGTGTGAGCACGGACCCCAGAGACAGGCATGAAATGCTAAGGCTGCTGCTGCAGCCACCAAGAAGCCAGTGTGCAAGCACAGGTCACTATCCACACCTCCCCTCCTGGGAGCCTGTGCAGCCCGGCACTGCCAGGGTGCCATGATAAGGGAAAACTTCCCAAGGAGAACACATGGCACCTCAGGCTGGTGCAATGTCATGTGGACCTCTGCTGCTGCAGGCTCACCCCGCATTCTGTACCCCTCCCTCCACGCGGCCTGAATGAGCCAGAGCCCCCTAATCAGCTGCTCCTTTAACCCCGTCCTGTCTGAGCGGGAACAGATGCCTTCAGGCAACCTACACCCAGATGCGGGGCCAAATCCAAAGCTGAACACCAGCTTCCTCCAAAGTTGTGCAAACAAAAAAGAGAAAGGGAAGTCTCTCCCAGCAGCCTCAGAAGCAGCAGATTAAATTTCCACAATCAACTTGATATACTCTGCATCTGTGGAATACCTGAATAGACAACAAATCATCCCAAATTGAGGTGGTGGACTTTGGGAGCAACAATATAGTATTATTTCCCATTTTCTCGTTTTCCGTGTGGATGACAGGGTCTTGGTGCTCCAGCCGGGAGTCAGGGCTGTGCCTCTGAGGTGGGAGAGACGAGATCAGGGCATTGTTCCACCAGAGACCTCCCAGATCCACATAATATCAACTGTGAAAATGTCCCAGAGGTCTCCATCTCAACGCCAAGGCCCAGCTCCACTCAACAACCAGCAAGCTACAGTGCTGGACACCCTATGCCAAACAACTAGCAAGACAGGAACATGACCCCACCCATTAACAGACAGGCTACCTAAAATAATAATAAGGTCACAGACACCACAAAACACACGACCAGACATGGACCTGACCACCAGAAAGACAAGATACAGCCTCATCCACCAGAACATAGGCACTAGTCCCCTCCACCAGGGACCCTACACAAAACACTGAACAAACCATAGCCATTGGGAGCAGACACCATAAACAATGGGAACTACAAACCTGCAGCTTGCAAAAAGGAGACCCCAAACACAGTAATTTAAGCAAAATGAGAAGACAGAGAAACACACAGCAGATGAAGGAGCAAGGTTAAAAAATGCACCAGACCTAACAAATGAAGAGGAAATAAGCAGTCTACCTGAAAAAGAATTCAGAATAACGATAGTAAAGATGATCCAAAATCTTGGAAACAGAGTGGAGAAAATACAAGAAACGTTTAACAAGGACCTAGAAGAACTAAAGAGCAAACAAACATTGATGAACAACACAATAAATGAATTTAAAAATTCTCTAGAAGGAATTGAGAGGAGAATACTGAGGCAGAACAGATAAGTGACCTGGAAGATAAAATAGTGGAAATAACTACTGCAGAGCAGAATAAAGAAAAAAGAATGAACAGATTTGAGGACAGCCTGAGAGACCTCTAGGACAATACTAAATGCACCAACATTTGAAATATTGGGGTCTCAGAAGAAAAAGAAAGGGACTGAGAAAATATTGATAATTACCTTAAATGTAAATGGAATATATGTTCCAACCAAAAGACATAGACTGGCTGAATGGATACAAAAATAAGACCCTTATATATGCAGCCTACAAGAGACTCACTTCAGACCTTGGGACACATACAGACTGAAAGTGAGGGGATGGAAAAATATATTCAATGCAAACGGAAATCAAAAGAAAGCTGGAGTAGCAATTCTCATATCAGACAAAATAGACTTTAAAACAAAGACGATTACAAGAGACAAAGAAGGACACTACATAATGATCAAGGCCTCAATCCAAGAAGAAGATGTAACAATTGTAAATATTTATGTACCCAACATAGGAGCACCTCAATACATAAGGCAAATACTAACAGCCATAAAACGGGAAATCAACAGAACAAAAATAATAGTAGGAGACTTTAACACCCCACTTTCACAAGTGGATAGATCATCCAAATTGAAAATAAAAAAGGAAACACAAGCTTTAAATGATACTTTAAACAAGATGGACTTAATTGATATTTATAGTACATTCCATCGAAACACAACAGAATACACTTTCTTCTCAAGTGCTCATGGAACATTTTCCAGGATAGATCATATCTTGGGTCAGAAATCAAGCCTTGGTAAATTTAAGAAAATTTAAATCATATCAAGTATCTTTTCCAACCACAATGCTATAAGCCTAGATATCAATTACATGAAAAAAAAACTGTAAAGATACAAACACTTGGAGGCTAAACAATTCACTACTTAATAACCAAGAGGTCACTGAAGAAATCAAAGAGGAAATAAAAAAAAATACCTAGAAACAAATGACAATGAAAACAAGATTACCCAAAACCTAAGGGATGAAGCAAGAGCAGTTCTACCTTAAGAAAGAAGAAACATCTCAAATAAACAACCTAAACTTACACCTAAAACAGTTAAAGAAAGAAGAACAAAAAACTCCAAAAGTTAACAGAAGGAAAGAAATCATAAAGATCAGACCAGAAAAAAATGAAAAAGAAATGAAGGAAATGATAGCAAAGATCAATAAAACTAAAAGCTGGTTCTTTGAGAAGATAAACAGAATTGATAAACCGTTAGCCAGACTAATCAGGAAAAAAAGGGAGAAGACTCAAATCAATAGAATTAGAAATGAAAAAGGAGAAGTAACAACTGACACTGCAGAAATACAGGGGATTATGAGAGATTACTACAAGCAACTCTATGCCAATAAACTGGACAACCTGGAAGAAATGGACAAATTCTTAGAAAAGCACAACATTCCAAGACTGAACCAGGAAGATATAGAAAATATAAACAGACCAATCACAAGCACTGAAATTGAGACTGTGATTAAAATCTTCCCACAAACAAAAGCCCAGGACCAGATGGCTTCACAGGTGAATTCTATCAAACATTAAGAGAAGAGCTAAAACCTATCCTTCTCAAACTCTTCCAAAATACAGCAGAGGGAGGAACACTCCCAAACTCATTCTGCGAGGCCACCATCACCCTGATACCAAAACCAGACAAAGATGTCACAAAGAAAGAAAACTATAGGCCAATATCAACGATGAACATAGATGCAAAAATCCTCAACAAAATACTAGCAAACAGAATCCAACAGCACATTAAAAGGATCATACACAATGATCAACTGAGGTTTATTCCTGGAATGCAAGGATTCTTCAATATACACAAATCAATCAATCTGATACACCATATTAAAAAATTCAAGAATAAAACCTATATGATCATCTCAATAGATGCAGAAAAAGCTTTTGACAAAATTCAACACCCATTTATGATAAAAACCCTCCAGAAAGAAGGCATACAGGGAACTTACCTCAACATAATAAAGACCATATATGACAAACCCATAGCCAACACCATACTCAATGGTGAAAAACTGAAACCATTTCCACTAAGATCAGGAAAAAGACAAGGTTGCCCACTCTCACCACTATTATTCAACACTGTTTTGGAAGTTTTGGCCACAGCAATAAGAGAAGAAAAAGAAATAAAAGGAATCCAAATCGGAAAAGAAGAAGTAAAGCTGTTACTGTTTGCAGATGACATGATATTATGCATAGAGAATCCTAAAGACTGTCCAGAAAAGAACTAGAGCTAAACAATGAATTTGGTGAAGTAGCAGGATACAAAATTAATGCAAAGATCACTTGCATTATTATACACTAATGATGAAAAATCTGAATGTGAAATTAAGGAAACACTCCTATTTACCATTGCAACAAAAAGAATAAAATACCTAGGAATGAACCTACTTAAGGAGACAAAAGACTTGTGTGCAGAGAACTATAAGACACTGATGAAAGAAATTAAAGATGATACAAATATATGGAGAGATATACCACGTTTTAGATTGGACAAATCAATATTGTGAAAATGACTATACTACCCAAAGCAACCACAGATTCAGTGCAATCCCTATCAAATTACCAATGACATTTTTCACAGAACTAGAACAAAGCATTTCACAATGTGTGGAAACACCAAAAAGTCCAAATAGCCAAAGCAATCTTGAGAAAGATAAACGGAGCTGGAGGAATCAGGATCCCTGACTTCGGACTCTACTACAAATCTACAGTAATCAAGAGAGTATGGTACTGGCACAAAAACAGAAATATAGAACAATGGAACATGAGAGAAAGCCCAGAGATTAACTCAAGCACATATGGTCACCTTATTTTTGATAAAGGGGGCAAGAATATACAATGGAGAAAAGACAGCCTCTTCAATAAGTGGTGCTGGGAAAACTGGACAGCTACATGTAAAAGAATGAAATTAGAACACTTCCTAACACCATACACAAAAATAAACTTAAAATGGATTAAAGACCTAAATGTAAGGCCAGAACTATCAAACTCTTAGAGGAAAACATAGGCAGAACACACTATGATGTAAATCACAGAAAGATCCTTTTTGACCCACCTCCTAGAGAAATGGAAATAAAAACAAAAATAAACAAATGGGCCCTAATGAAACATAAAAGCTTTTGTATCACAAAGGAAACCATAAACAAGACCAAAAGACAACCCTCAGAATAGGAGAAAATATTTACAAATGAATCAACTGACAAAGGATTGATCTCCAAAATATACAAGTAGCTCATGCAGCTCAATATCAAAAAATCAAACAAACCAATCCAAAAGAGGGCAGAAGACATTTCTCCAAAGAAGATATACAGATTACCAACAAACACATGAAAGAATGCTCAACATCATTAATCACTAGAGAAATGCAAATCAAAACTACAATGAGATATCATCTCACCCTGGTCAGAATGGCCATCATCAAAAAATCTACAAAAAGTAAATGCTGGACAGGGTGTGGAGAAAAGGGAACCCCCTTGCATTATTGCTGGGAATGTAAATTGATACAGCTACTATGGAGAACAATACGTAGGTTCCTTTAAAAACTAAAAATAGAACTGCCATACGACCCAGCAATCCCATTACTGGACATATACCCTGCGAAAACCATAATTCAAAAAGGGTCATGTTCCACAATGTTCATTGCAGCTCTATTTACAATAGCCAGGACATAGAAGCAACCTAACTGTCCATCGACAGATGAATGGATAAAGATGTGGCACATATATACAATGAAATATTACTCTGCCATAAAAAGAAATCAAATTGAGTTATTTGTAATGAGGTGGATGGACTTAGAGTCTGTCATACAGAGTGAAGTAAGTCAGAAAGAGAAAAACAAATACGGTATGCTGACACATATATATGGAATTTAAAAAAAAATAATGAAGAACCTAGGAGCAGGACCGGAATAAACACACAGACCTACTGGAGAATGGACTTGAGGACACGGAAGGGGGAAGGGTAAGCTGTGACAAAGTGAAAGAGTGGCATGGACGTATATACACTACCAAATGTAAAACCAATAGCTGGTGGGAAGCAGCTGCATAGCACAGGCAGATCAGCTCTGTGCATTGTGACCACCTAGAGGGGTTGGATAAGGAATGTGGGAGGGAGGGAGATGCAAGATTGAAAAGATATGGGGATATATGTATAAGTATAGCTGATTTACTTTGTTATTAAACAGAAACTAACACACCATTTTAAAGCTATTATGCTCCAATAAAGATGTTCAAAAAATAAAAGAATTCATTCAATCCATCAACAACAACCAAAAACAAACAACCACGGAGGGAGGGAGATGCATGAGGGAAGGGATGTGGGAACAGATGTATATGTATGACTGATTCACTTTGTTATAAAGCAGAAACTAATAAAAAAATAAATAAAAAGCATAAAAAAACAAAAAAACAACAACTTGTTTAAAAAATGGGCAAAGGAGCACTCTCACTACTTCTACTAAACATAATATTGGAAGTCCTAACCACAGCAATCAGACAAGAAAAATAAATGAAGGGCATCCAAATTGGAAGGGAAGAGGTAAAACTGTCACTATTTGCAGATGACATGATACTCTATGCAGAGAACTCTAAAACCTCCACACAAAAATGATTAGAACTAATAAATGAATTCAGCAAAGTAGCCGGGTACAAGATTAATATACAGAAATCTATTGCATTTCTTTACACTAATAATGAAACATCAGAAGAGAAAGTAAAAAAAAATCTCATAGAATAGTCTATGAACTTATAAAAATAATATTGAAACAGTAATTATTAACTTTGAATTTGTGTTCAGTGCACTCAATGTATAGTCTTGAATGTCTAAATTGAGAAAATTAAAAAAAATTATCATAGCAAAATGATAGAAAAAAGATTAGGGAGAAAATTCAGAAATGTTTTGTGATTCCTGTCTTCAATGTGTTGACCCCATTGTCCCTAGTCAGATAACCCTCATTGTGCTTCTGACTTGTTTATTTCCCAGTTTGCTTTTTCAATACAGTGTTTTTAACTGAAAAGCTCTCATCATTAATACTTTAAAAATAGTTAGTTTAAGTCATCACTCAAAAGTGAAAAAATGCTCTGCTTATATATTTTTATGATTAATTGTTAATAAAAATGAACTGGAAAATGTTTATGGAGTCCTATGAATTTTGCCTTAGTCATAATCATCAAAAACATTGATGGCAGTCAGTTATACTATTATACTATAATTATACCATTATAGTATAATATAGAATTGTTGGAACTCTCCAATGCAATGTGTTGGGTATAATTACAGAATTCTGGTAAACAGAATTGGTCTAAGGAGCATTTTTCTTTGATTATAGAGGTAATGTTTTATTTCACTTAACAAGGCTATTTGAACTGCAAAAACTATAATTATAGAGCCTCTCTAATGTGTATTTTTAACTTCTCTGATGATATGCAAAAAAAAAAAAAATCCTCAATAAGGGAGTGAAGGATTACTCATATAGACACTGATGTGATAAACACATTTTAGTCACTTCAGGTTAAACTGTGCATTTTAAACATGGCTATACATAGCTCTGTAAAGGTCACTTTATGGCCACTAACCCAAGATTGGTGCATCATGTAAAGGTATTCAGTAATTTGCATTGTATGCTGATTTTCTAATCCTACCTTTGAATGTCTTAAAGTACCCTCCTCAGAAGCTAATACAGTGAAGGAACTGGTGAGTGGGCATGGCAGGATGTTGTACAAATGCCTGTATTATTGAACATTATGTTAGGAAGCAAGTTTTCAAGTATCTTCTTAAGAAATGCTTTGATGAAAAAAAAGCAATACTAGACCATTTTTAGTACAATGCTAGTACAGAAAAACAAGTTAATTTTTAAAAACTGAAATGTGCTGTTTTGCATGTCAGTTAAAGTGACTGGTAGATTGATAACTATAAATTATCCAGTCACTCCCTCACCCCTCAATATTTTGGAGATCCTTGTTAAAGTCCCTCCAAAGCCCTCTTCTCCAAAATGATTTACTTCCTGTTTGCACATGGAACCATTTTTCAATTTCAAGTCTACATTTTTAAGGCAGCAAAAACACTTTGTCTACAGTAATTTTCTTTGTATGAAAAACAGCTCCAGTACAGGTTAATTGAAATAAAACAAAGTCTCTTACTTATTTTTGCCCATTTTTGAATAATGCTTACAGTTTTGTACTTTCAGGTAAAAGAGCATAGAACAAAGCAGAAATAGCATGAATTTGCTACAAATCTCTGTGCCACCTCATGCCTTATGCTTGTCTGGGGGAAAAACCCAAAAGACATGGACAGTTTACCTCTGGGCCTTTGTGTATGCCTGTGATAATTGTTACTTCAGTCACCCCAAAATTGTGCCTGGCAATATTAGTGAGATTTCATTATAAACACCACTAGAATTAACCTGAGTACCCAGCGTATTTAAGCTTATATATCCATAAACAAAGAACTACAACAGTACAAAAAAAAAAATGACAGTGGAACTCCGATTCCTTCCCTTCTCTAAGGAGCAGTGACATTCATCCTCACCTCAAGGGAAAATCAACTTAAAAGAAATCACTTAAAATCCTCAAGGGATATCTTGTCTTATACACTCTAAGTCTTGTAAAGACAAATGATCCTACCCCAGAGAGGAGAGTAAACCAAAAGCTGAAATAAATAAAGATGAGACAGTTTCATAGAGAATATGCACTTTCCTAACAGTGTGAAGTATATTAACACAGAATTCAGAGCTGCATCAACATCATTGATTGATCAGGGGAACAGACGGTAGCTCTATCTATATGGAGAAAAATGTCTAGGATTAAGAATTTTGGAACATCTGGATGTTAACTTTTACTGAGCTTTTAAACACTCTACTGTCTTAATTCTGTAAATTCATTTCCTAGCATCTGTTTCAGGAGGAAGTTGATGATATCAGTAGTGATTACTCTACGATCATTTACACCAGAGCAATATATTGAATTTTCAACATCAGCACTTACTGTTAAATAGCAAGCCATTCAACACTTGGAGATGTACTGTATCCAAGGGAAGAGAATTAAGATACAACAAAATAGAATTTTCACACAGAGAGTCTTTTCTGACAGTATATCAGCTGTCATCCAATGAGCTTGCCAAAGACAGCAATTCTCCAAGATACGAGAGTTTTCAGTAACACAGCTACCCACCTTCCTGCTGATTCTGTTACTAGGCTTCCTTTTTTGAAAGAAATAACAACATTAACAGCCACCAGTGTGTTTGATTCCTTTCAGGCTGTTCAGCTGTAATAGAACACTACACTCTGGTTTTGAATATTTTGTTGATAAACCTTCTGCTAACTCAAGAAATTGAGTTTTTTTTTTAACAATTCAAGAAATTGTCCTTTTTAGCAATTAAACTATGTGTAGGGTTTCCCTGGTGGTTCAGTGGTTAAGAATCCGCCTGCTAATGCAGGGGACATGGGTTCGAGCCCTGGTCTGGGAAGATCCCACACAGTGTGGAGCAACTAAACCCGTTCGGTACAACTGCTGAGCCTGTGCTCTAGACCCTGCGAGCCACAACTACTGAGCCTGCGTGCCACAACTACTGAAGCCTGCATGCCTATAGCACATGCTCTGCAACAAAAGAAGCCACTGAAATGAGAAGACCGTGCATCACATGAAGACTAGCCCCAGCTCGCCACAACTAGAGAAATATCGTGCAACTACAAAGACCCAGCACAGCCAAAAATAAATTAAAATAAATTAATTAAAAAAAAAAAAACTAGCTGGGCTTCCCTGGTGGCACAGTTGTTGAGAGTCCGCCTGCCGATGCAGGGGACAAGGGTTCGTGCCCCGGTCCGGGAAGATCCCACATGCCGCGGAGCAGCTAGGCCCGTGAGCCATGGCCACTGAGCCTGTGCATCTGGAGCCTGTGCTCCACAAAGGGAGAGGCCACAACAGTGAGAGGCCCACGTACTGCAAAAGAAAAAACAAACAAACAAACAAACACCTAGCTATAGGTAATATTACCATTTCTATTTCAAGTTTAAAACATGAGGTAGAAGATCGGTTGATAAAACAATTTATAGGCATTTTTGCCTTTAGAAATATATAGTTAAACCTGAAAAATATTTATACCTGAGAATGTAAATAAATTGTTGGGGGTATGGATTATTCTTTTAAGATGTAGTCTAAATAATTTAATATAAATACACAAAAACATTGGACTGCATAATTGTGAAATATTACCTATAGATTTCTAACAGACTGATCTCAACTTTCCTATTTGAGACAATGTCTTTCACTAAGGGAAGGTCATTCCGTGTGTCCACTTTTAAAAACATAAAATATATAGCACAAAGAACACAGGAATATTAATCGATGTGACTTTTAGGGATATAGGGGACAAATAAACTTCCCTCTTTCCTCCTCCTGAGTTCAAAACAGATTGAGAAACAAGTTGCAAGTTAAAATACCACCAGCTTTACTTAAGGCAAATTGTGTGGCTTGAAATCTTCAGCCAAAAGGGCTTGATAATATTCACCCCTATTTAAACAGAATTACCACCTATTCTGTGGGGCAGTAGGACAATCCCATACTTCCCCTGAGGAATATGCTTCTGGCCATGTGGAGAGGTGAGGCTGTCCCCTGGAGGAAGGCTGGCTCTCAACAGAGGGAAAGAAGAAAGGGTTGAGCCACAGTCTAGTTCTCTCTCAGAAATCAGCGAAGTCACTGTACCTCCCAAGGTGGTGGAAGGTGGAAAGACCAGGAGTTTTCTTCTTACTGAGGACTTTCCTCATGGAACCATGAAAAGTGCGTGAGGGCTTGCAACACTGTTATTCTCACTACCACTATCAACACTAACACCACAACCACCTTTTTGTGAGGGCTTATAATGTGTGATGTATGAACTGCTTATCATGCATTATCTCTAACTTAATCCTCACAGTGACACTTTATGGCAAGAATTAGAATCTCCATTTTACAAAAAAATTAATTGGATGACAAAGTTTGGGAAATTGCTCAGAGATGCATAGACGGTTGGATATGCTAGACTCATCCTTCCTATTCTTTAATTGCCAGGATGACACTTCTGTAACTTAAAGAAATGGCAATCAAATGGCAAAAGTATAAATATATTTTTAACATTGACTGGTATTTCCTTCAGCTAAAAAAGAGAACTATGTATTTTAAATCACTCTTTCAACGTTATTGGTTATAAAAATACAGGTAGAATACAGGTAGAATCACACAGGTAGAATAATGAATAAATATTTTTTTAAAAGTTGGCTCAAAGACGATTTAGGTAGCTACATATATCATTTATCTGTACAAATGTCCTGATATTTGCTTGCATTTTATATAATTAGTGTTTCTTATAGTCATTTGCCTTCCCAGAATAGTTTCTTCCCAAGTATGTTTGCAGTATAAAATTTAACTAAGTGAAAGCCTTCAGACCCTTTGTTTTCTTTAATATTGTTCTTAGGTGAATTATTAGAAAATTATTTTCTCTGCATTTCTATGCAATATACATTACATATTGTGATTTAGGATACTCATGTATACTAACATGAAATAAAATTTCCATAATACATATGCTTACTGTTTGCACTGTACACCAAAAATTCACAGTTTCCCTCTTCATTCTTTATTTCATTCTTTATTTAAAATTCTTGTCAAAACTCACCAGATTGGATTTTTGATTCACACTTGATGTGTGACCCACACTTGATGTGTGACCCACACTGTCCTGGACTGCAATGTGTGTGTGTGTGTTTTTTTTTTTTTTTCCATTAGGGACTATTGGCTGCAAAGTCAAATGTCACATTCTCCCTTCACTTTCCACTCATGTTTTACCCCCTACTGAAAAACTCACTTGTTCATTCACAGTCTCTCTGCCTCATACTACAGAACTTAATTTAACAAGTATTTTGTGAGCTTTTCACTTTTTCATGAACTGTGTCATGAACTGAATCCATCAGAAGAATTGTCGATGTCTGTGTCCTGGGAGTGAGAAATGAATTGTGCAGTGTTGATAATAGTGAGATTGGATTACCTTGTGCAGCCTTTTCCAAATTGAGCCTGTCGATATTTCCTTTGCCAATCCCCATTAACTGACACGACAACACCTAACTCAATTTTGCAGATGTCTTATATTAAATAGTAGTACAAAATAGTTGACTGTCAGCTGTTTAATGTCAGTGGGTAAGTTTTAATCCACAAAGACTGACACAGAGTTTTACTTTGAAGTTTTGATGAAATCATCCTTGATTCTTTATTTTAACATCTTTTTTGGAGTATAATTGCTTTACAATGTTGTGTTAGTTTCTGCTGTATAACAAAGTGAATCAGTTATACATATACATATGTCCCCATATCTCTTCCCTCTTGCGTCTTCCTCCCTCCCACCCTCCTTATCCCACCCCTCTAGGTGGTCACAAAGCACCGAGCTGTCCTCCCTTTGCTATGAGGCTGCTTCTCACTAGCTATCTAATTTACGTTTGGTAGTGTATACATGTCCATGACACTCTCTCACTTTGTCACAGCTTACCCTTCCCCCTCCCCATATCCTCAAGTCCATTCTCTAGTAGTCTGTGTCTTTATTCCCGTCTTGCCCCTAGGCTCTTCATGACTTTTCTTGTTTTTTTGTTTCTTTTTTTTTTTTTGATTCCATAAATATGTGTTAGCATACGGTATTTGTTTTTCTCTTTCTGACTTCACTCTGTATGACAGACTCTAGGTCCATTCACCTCACTAAAAATAAATCAATTTCATTTGTTTTTATGGCTGAGTAATATCCCATTGTATATATGTGCCACATCTTCTTTATCCATTCATCTGTTGATGAATACTTAGGTTGCTTCTATGTCCTGGCTATTGTAAATAGAGCTGCAATGAACATTTTGGTACATGACTCTTTTTGAATTATGGTTTTCTCAGGTTATATGCCCAGTAGTGAGATTACTGGGTTGTATTGTAGTCCTATTTTTAGTTTTTTAAGGAACCTCCATACTGTTCTCCATAATGGCTATATCAATTTACATTCCCACCTACAGTGCAAGAGGGTTCTTTTTTCTCCACACCCTCTCCAGCATTTATTGTTTGTAGATTTTTTGATGATGGCCATTCTGACCTGTGTGAGATGATATCTCATTGTAGTTTTGATTTGCATTTCTCTAATGATTAATGATGCTGAGCATTCTTTCTTGTGTTTGTTGGTAATCTGTATATCTTCTTTGGAGAAATGTCTATTTATGTCTTCTGCCCATTTTTGGATTGGGTTGTTTGTTTTTCTGTTATTAAGCTGCATGAGCTGCTTGTAAATTTTGGAGATAAATCCTTTGTCAGTTGCTTCATTTGCAAATATTTTCTCCCATTCTGAGGGGAAAAGAAGAAGTAAAGCTGTCACTATTTGCAGATGACATAATACTATACATAGAGAATCCTAAAGATGCTACCAGAAAGCTACTAGAGCTAATCAATGAATTTGATAAAGTAGCAGGATACAAAATTTATGCACAGAAATCTCTGGCATTCCTTAACACTAATGATGAAAAATCTGAAAGTGAAATGAAGAAAACACTCCCATTTACCATTGCAACAAAAAGAATAAAATATCTAGGAATAAACCTACCTAAGGAGACAAAAGACCTGTATGCAAAAAATTATAGGACACTGATAAAAGAAGTTAAAGATGATACAAATATATGGAGAGATATACCATGTCCTTGGATTGATAGAATCAACATTGTGAAAATGACTATACTACCCAAAGCAATCTACAGATTCAATGCAATCCCTATCAAACTACCACTGGTATTTTTCACAGAACTAGAACAAAAAATTTCACAATTTGTATGGAAACACAAAAGACCCCGAATAGCCAAAGCAATCTTGAGAACGAAAAACGGAGCTGGAGGAATCAGGCTCCCTCACTTCAGACTATACTACTAAGCTACAGTAATCAAGACAGTATGGTACTGGCACATAAACAGAAAGTTAGATCAATGGAACAGGATAGAAAGCCCTGAGATAAACCCACACACATATGGTCACCTTATCTTTGATAAAGGAGGCAAGAATATACAGTGGAAAAAAGACAGCCTCTTCAATAAGTGGTGCTGGGAAACCTGGACAGCTACATTTAAAAGAATGAAATTAGAGCACTCCCTAACACCATACACAAAAATAAACTCAAAATGTATTAAAGACCTAAATGTAAGGCCAGACACTATCAAACTCTTATAGGAAAACAGGCAAAACACTCTATGACATAAATCACAGCAAGATCCTTTTTGATCCACCTCCTCTAGAAATGGAAATAAAAACAAAAATAAACAAATAGGACCTAATGAAACTTAAAAGCTTTTGCACAGCAAAGAAAACCATAAACATCCTTGATTTTTGATCCCCTTTAATTTGGTTTGATATATAATTCTAGGGTGAAAAAGGAATACAATTTTAAAAGACTGAGTATCTCTGTTGGATTTTTATCCATTTGCCCACTCCATATGCATTCACCTTTCTTTTCTTCTCTAAGTCTAGGAAGGCTGAATCTTGTACCTATCTAACTTCCTAGCTCTCTGGCTTAGGTGGGGTGCCCGAGTTTGGCCAGGGAGAGGCAATAGCAGGGGTGCAGAAGGTGACAGTGAGAGGTCTGGATGTTTCACCCATTTATCCTCCTCGCTCTGGAGCTATGTGTCTACTAGTACCTACATCCCCCCAGGACTAAATATCCACTGGGAAGTACTCACTCCATGGTTTCAACATCCTTGTAGCTACTTCTTCCCCTGTTCCTTCAGTACCAGTGATGATCATGTCTTGCCATGTTGCTGGATTCAGAATGGCTTATCCTCTCCAGCCCATGCATCTCCAAATAATCTTTTCATTAAAATCTGTTCATGTTAACCATTTAAGTGAATTTTTTATTCTTGTTAGGATTAGATCCACACAGTATTTATTTTTTTTCTCTTTAAGTTAAAAAAATTGGCTTAAGGCATTTTAGGATAGGCTTGACTTTAGTACAATCTTCTGCACTATTTGAAAGCAACTGAGAAATAATTAGTCCTAGACGGCATCATGGGTGATCTGAGGCTTTACTTCACTTTGCTCTTAAGAACCAGTTTTTCTCTTTACCGTTCTATCTTAAAATATGAAAGGAGAGGGGTAAAGAGGTAATTCTTAAAATGTGGAGTCCGTGCATTTTTATGTGTGATATTTTTCTATTATGATAATGTTAATGGAATTTAAGCTAAGTGTTTAACCTAGTGGACATCAGTGTGGACTTAAGTTATAATAAGTACAGAGGTGTTGTATAAACAT
The DNA here is from genome assembly GCF_964165515.1 of Mesoplodon bidens. Taxonomy (NCBI): domain Eukaryota; kingdom Metazoa; phylum Chordata; class Mammalia; order Artiodactyla; family Ziphiidae; genus Mesoplodon; species Mesoplodon bidens. Next base: position 59,051,241 of record NC_138172.1, on the reverse strand, counting down.
GTTTATAATGTCTAGTTGTTTTAAATGTAGTAGACAGCATTGATTCTGTGATCTGTAAGTATATTTCTGAATTGTATCTGATAATCTATGTCTGGTTCTTTTATCTGCCTAGTTTGTTTCCTAGTACCTTTGTAAAAGGATGAGCCAGCATCATCTCTCCTCTCTCTCTCTCTGTCTCTTTCTGTTGTTGTGCACCTGTATGCTTAAGCACTCACACACATATAAAGAATTAATGTGATTTCTACAGGCAGATTTACCATTTCTTTAATTACTTACATTGTATATTTCTGTGTGCAATTTTAGTCCTTTTCTAAGTGAAAAGTCATTTTCGTATAAATAACTGATTATTATTATGGATTATAAATGGATTGCATGTATTATGTTAATGAGTATAGGAATCCTATCTTGTTTTTTCATGTTTTATGCTTGATAGTATCAATTCTTTTTATTTACACTTAACGTATTTCTGTTTATTTTGAAAGGTATTTTTTGGCTTAATATTTTTTTTTATTTTAATAGATCTTCATTGAAGTATAATTGCTTCACAATACTGTATTAATTTCTGTTGCACAACAAAGCAAATCAGCCATATGCATACACATGTCCTCATATCCCCTCCCTCCTGAGCCTCCCTCCCATCCTCCCTATACCACCTGTCTAGTTCACCGCAAAGCACCGAGACAATCTCCCTGTGCTATGCTGCTGCTTCCCACCATCCAACTATATTACATTCAGTAGTGTATATATGTTGATGCTACTCTCACTTTGCCCCAGCTTCCCCCTCCCACCCCATGTCCTCAAGTCCATTCTCTATGTCTACCTCTTTATTACTGTCCTGCAACTAGGTTCATCAGTACCTATTTTTTTAAGATTCCATATATATGCGTTAAAATATGGTATTTGTCTTTCTCTTTCTGACTTCACTCTCTATGACAGACTCTAAGCCCATCCACCTCACTACAAATAACTCAATTTCATTTCTTTTTATGGCTGAGTAATATTCCATTATATATATGTGCCACATCTTTATCCATTCATCTGTGGATGGACATTTATGTTGGTTCCATGCCCTGGCTATTGTAAATAGTTCTGCAATGAACATTGTGGTTCATGTCTCTTCTTGAATTATGGTTTTCTCAGGGTATATGCCCAGTAGTGGAATTGCTGGGTCATATGGTAGTTCTATTTTTATTTTTTTTAAAGGAACCTCCATACTGTTTTCCATAGTGGTTGTATCAATTTACATTCCCACTAACAGGGCAGGAGGGTTCCCTTTTCACCACACCCTTTCCAGCATTTATTGTTTCTAGATTTTTTGATAACGACCATTCTAACCAGTGTGAGGTGATACCTCACTGTAGTTTTGATTTGCATTTCTCTAATAATTAGTGATGTTTAGCATCTTTTCATGTACCTCTTAGCCATCTGTATGTCTTCGTTGGTGGAGTGTCTATTTAGGTTTTGCACCCATTTTTTAACTGGATTGGTTTTTTGATATTGAGAAAGAAAATTAAAATCAAGGAAAGACATTTAAAATTACATCCATGGAAATTAGGTATCCAGGGAACAAAAAGAAACACATTGCAAAGAAAATGCTTCTAAATAAATAAAATTTAACTTGCAAATATTTCTGTGTGTACTTGGGTATGCAATCAAAACTATGTGGTATCTTGCTACAAAATATAAACATAGCTTGAAGGAATGGAGAAGCTGACAGGGAGTGAGAAGTGGTGTACATTCTGTCTTCTGGCTAGTTTAGCACGTTATTCAGTACAATAAATATTTGAACATAATTATTTCTTGTGAAAATAATGTTTGTAAAATTTCAACAAAGAATATTCCAAATAAGGCAATCCTGTTTTATTTTCATGAAATTTACTCATTTAAAAAATATGGTTTTATAGTTTTGAGATGTTTAGTGAAAGTTATTTATAATTAATCAACTATTACTATTAAAAATAAACTTTAGCAAGAAAAGTTTTCTTGTGTGCATTTTTATGATCTATGTTGTTCCATATAGGTGTTTAATATGGGTAATATATTCATTCTGTGGGAACACTTATTTATCAATACACTATTACCACAGACCTTTCTATTACCTTCTTATAATTTCAAACATTTTTCACAGTTATATTTAGATGTAGTTGACATACAACATTGTATAAGTTTAAGGCATACAGTATAACTATTTGACCTACATACATCATGAAATGATTACCACAATAGGTTTAGTTAACATCCATCATCTATAATCTATAATTTCTCTTTCTTTCCTCCCAATTTCCCTCCCCTCTGACAATCACCTGTTTGTTCTCTGTATCTATGACTCTATTTATGTTTAGTTATGTTTGTTCATTTGCTTGATTTTTAGAGTCCATGTATACATGAAATCATACAATATTTGTATTTCTCTGTCTGACTTATTTTACTTAGCAAAATACCCTCTAGGTCCGTCCATGTTGTTACAAATGGCAAGATTTCATACTTTTTCATGGCTGAGTAATATTCCTATATATATATATATATATATATATATATATATATATTCCTTTATCCAGCCATCTGTTGATAGGGACTAAGACTGCTTCCATATCTTGGCTATTGTAAATAATGCTGCAGTGAATATAAGGGTGCGTATATCTTTTTGAATTAGTGTTTTTGTTTTCTTTGGTTAAATACCGAGGAGTGGAGTTGCTGGATCATATGGTAGTTCTATTTTTAATTTTTTGAGGACCCTCCATACTGTTTTCTATAGTGGCTGCACTACTTACTTTCCCACCAGCAGTGAAGGAGGGTTCCTTTTCTCTATATCCTCACCAACACTTATATTTGTCTTTTTGATAATAGCCATTCTGACAGGAGTGAGTTAATATTTTATTGTGATTTTTATTTGCATTTTCCTACTAATGAGTGATGTTGAGCATCTTTTCATGTGCCTGTTGGCCATCTCTATGTCTTCTTTGGAAAAATGTCTATTTACTCTTCTGCCCATATTCTAATCAGATTAGTTTTTGTTGATGAGTTGTATGATTTCTTTATATATTCTGGATACTAATCCCTTATTGGGTATATAATTTGCAAATATGTTTTCCCATTCATAGGCAGCCTTTTTGTTTCATTGATTGTTTCCCTCACTGTGCAAAAGCTTTTTAGTTTGATTAGGCCCCATTTGCTTATTTTTGTTTTTGTTTCCCTTGCCTGAGGAGACAGAGCCAAAAAAATATTGTTAAGACTAATGTCAGAGTGCTTACTGCCTATGTTTTCTCCTTGTAGTTTTATATTTTCTGGTCTTACATTCAAGTTTCTAATCCATCTTGAGTTTACTTTTGCATATGGTGTAAGATAGTGATTCAGATTCATTCTTTTGCATGTAGCTGTCCAGTTTTCCCAACACATTTTCTGAAGAAACTCTTTTCCCCATTGTATTGTATATTCTTGCCTCCTTTGTCATAGATTAGTTGTCCATATGAGCCTGGGTTTATGTCTGGGCTCTCTATTCACCATTGATATATGTGTCTGTTTTGTGCCAGTCCCATACTGTTTTGATTACTATATAACTTTGTAGTATAGTTTGAAGTCAAGGAGTGTGATACCTCCAGTTTTGTTCTTTATCAAGATTGCTTTGGCCATTTGGGGTCTTCGGTGATTCCATACAAATTTCAGGATTAGTTTTTCCAGTTCTGTGAAAAATGCCATTGGTATTTTGATAGGGATGGCATTGAATCTGTAGATTGCTTTGGGTAGTATGGACGTTTTAACAATGCTAATTTTTCTATCCATGAACATGGCATAACTTTCTGTCTATTTTTGTTCTCTTTAATTTCTTTATTTTTTGTGGTACGTGGGCCTCTCACTGTTGTGGCCTCTCCTGTTGTGGAGCACAGGTTCCAGATGCGCAGGCTCAGTGGTCATGGCTCACGGGTCCAGCCACTCCACAGCATGTGGGATCTTCCTGGACCAGGGCATGAACCCACGTCCCCTACATCATCAGGCAGACTCTCAACCACTGTGCCACCAGGGAAGCCCTGGGATTATTTTCTTAATCTCTCTTTCTGACAGTTTGTTATTAGTGTATATCAATGCAACAGATTGTATATTAGTTTGGGGTCCTGCAAATTTACTGAATTCATTTATTAGTTCTAGTAGCTTTTTTGGTGCAATCTTTAAGATTTCTCATATATGTAATATCATGTCATCTGCTAATAGTAAGAGTTTTACTTCTTCCTTTCCAATTTGGATGACTTTTCTTTCTTTTTCTCATCTAATTATCATGGCTAGGACTGCCAATACTATGTTGAATAGAAACAGCAAGAGTGGACATCTTTGTCTTGTGCTGGATCTTAAAGGAAGAGCTTTAGGTTTTCACTACTGAGTATGATGTTAGCTGTGGGTTTGTCATATATGGCCTTTATTGTGTTAAACATAATTATATGTTCCCTCTATACACACTTTATTGAGGGTTTTTATCATAAATGGGTGTTGAATTTTGTCAAATGATCTTTCTGCATATATTGAGATATCATATCATTTTTATACTTTGTTTTTTTAATGTGGTGTATCATGGTTCATTCAATCTTAATGCATTGTTCAGAATATGAATACAATTGAGAATTTAGCAACATTGAACCAAACAATGTTACTCAGGGAATTTGCTCCCACTTTGCAGAATAATGTGCTAATTACTATTATGGTATTGTAAAACCTCAGGTATCATATTCTGTGAATGTATATTTTTAGGTAATAAAATATTAATCATTCCTGGCTATTCTGACAGTCTACAACACAATGTGTTGTGCAAGAATAGCCTCTGAAGAACTCCCTGTTTAGACATATAATCTCCCTTTCTCCAGTTGCCCCTGTACTTTCTCTCACCTCTTTTCTTTGCTGATCCCCACAGAGTTAATCTTCTGCTACCTGGATACTTCTCAACCATTATCTCCCTTCCTATCTTGTCCTATTGCTAGTTGAGAACAAAATTGACAGAGGTGAGACTGACAATGTCAATAGGAAAAAGAAGGATAAATAAACTTTATAAACATCTCTCATTCAAAATCCACTGATTTTTTGCTTAGTTCCAGGGATCATGAATCTCAGGCAACATTTATTATCTCATGTTCTCTCTTCAGAGGTCTGTTCATTAACCTCAGTTTTCAAGAGTCTACCTAAATTCCTTTAATTAAAACATATGGTCTTAGGAAACAAAAGAAAGAGAGATATGATATGCCTATGAGAGTTTACTCAATGTTCTATGCTTTTTCTCAATCTCCTGAATATTTGCCCCAGTAAATCTGAAAGAATCACTGAATTCCAAGTTTCTATCACCCAATTTGGGAATTCTGAGGTCATTTCCATATATATATATATATATATATATATATATAACGTATATGGAAACACAGGCTTTGGCAACTTGAAATTAAAATTATTTTATTTTCCAAGACAATAAATTCTGGGATTCTTAATCAGCTTTCTATTAATCAAGAAAAATTACCTTTGTAAAGTCAAGAATAAATTTCAATAAATACATCCATTCTATGCAGGACTGCACAATTTATAGAGAAAAGAGAACCTTCCTCTTTAATTAGGTGGTACTTGTTAGATATGTTTCTGTATGTCCTTGAGAAGCAATTATGACCAGTATATATTCTATGATGGCTTATACCAGTGGGATATCTCACTTTTTTGTAAGATTCAAGAATTGGTTAGTCTGCAATGCTCTCTCAAAAGCATGAAATTTTAATATTTAAAACTATAACTAGAAAGGTGAGCATATAAAAATGATTAAATCAACTTCTTTGATTTTATATAAAATCTATGTATCTAGTTATATATAAATCCTCATAGATATATAGATCATTGTCCAAATAAAAGTTTTTAAGTCCGACATTCAGATTTTTTGGTTTTTTGGGTAGTATTATTATTTTGGCCTTTATAAAACTTTCAACCTTTATAAAAAGTTCAGTTCCTTGAAAGTTTCAACAAATGACTATCAAAGGCTTATGTATCTGTGACCATAAGCTTTATATCAAACTTTACCCCTGTTATATGATAATATATAAAGGAATCAAACCATATTTTCTTATAGTGATTTCCAATGAAGATCCATATGGGTGGTATTTTAGGCAAAACTTTTAGTAATATTTAGAGTATATTTTTACCATTATGAAGAAAAATATTTTTTTTTGTTTGTGTGCTGTAAGATTGAATTCTTTGGTGATTCATATTATTATGTAAAATTGAGAGGTATGTATTTCATATATGCAAAAGAGTAGTTTCTTTGAAACAAGAGTTGTCAGAAGACTATTTCTATCCATCTGAGTGAGAAAATTGCATGTGTTAATTTTGAATGATCTTTGTTTGATCTTTTTAAGTTTAACACTGAAATGAAGCAAAACTACTGAAACCTGGTACTTAGCTTCCTCCAGGCAACTCATGAACTAACTTGCTTAAGTTAACTCGCCCTTTACTTGCTTTCATTATGATTCTCCTTTTTTTCTCCCTCTATATATTCTCATTAAACTTACAGTCACTAGTCATCTTCCTTTAGGGGTTTTATGGAGTCCATTATCACCTGCCAATTCATTCAGAAAGTCCACATTGGCACACAATGGTGAAATTGCTCTCTTTAGCATTTCCTATAAGAACTGCCAATTATAAGAACCTGGCTCTTTCTCAACACTTCTGTGTTCATTGCCTTTACAAATAAAAATGTCAAGCTATAGGATGTTAGATTTGGGGAGGAGAGGGTTAAGAAATCAAATAATCTTGATCTTTATTTAGTGGATGAGAAGACCAAAAAACCCAGAGAAATGATGTTTAAATTCATGCAAAAAGTTAATACAAATAACAGCTTCATCCAACAATTTTGAAGATATATCTATTTATAGTAAACGTAGGTTAATGTGTTTAAATATTTGTTAAAGGACAGTTATATTCTTTTTAGACTGTTAGTTTTCTGCTTGTCATCAAATTTGTATTCACAGTGTGGTTCTGTTATATTTCATGATAACATTCAAGAACTTAGCAACATCAAGGAGTCTTGATAAATTAATCCATTTTGAGTGCGTAATTTTCTCTCTCCTTGTGACGCATTCCAACTTTCTGAAAACTTCCTCGTACCTCACTCTCAGTAAGTTGAATGTGAATGATTGAGGGGGTGTTAATAACCCTCAGGTATCCATATGGTAGAAAATGGCCTTTGGGCAGACTCATGTTATATTGCTATTAACATGACTAAGTGATAGAAATTAGGTAAAATGTTTCCTAAGCCAAATTCATGCAGGTAGGAAAACTGATGTTAGCTTTTGTTATTGGCCTAGAGCCACATATGTTAAAGACAGCTATGAGGAATCAATCTGAAGGACTTGCTTGTAAGCTGTAACCACAGTAAAATTAGAATCTTCTTCCAAAGTTGCTTTTCTGATAATTACTTGAAAGAAAAAACTTTATTTTCAATCACTCGAGTCAGATAAAATATGACATCAATAGGGTACATATTTTTAACATTTAAGATTAATTTTAAAACTTACTTTCAACACTTTTAAAAATAGCAAATACAATTGGATATTGCAAAATGATGTATAAGGCATCCAAACCACAACAGAAATTAAATGTTATTGGCACTTAGAATTTACATTACTTTGTAAAATTTTGATTTATTGGGGATGGCCAAAATACGATTATTCTAGAATATTTAAAAAATAATACCTCCTAGATATAAACAAACAGACAGAAAGAATAATGTTGGTCAATACTTAAATTTGTATATTAACTATTAAAACTACATATGATAAAACATCAACATTCACTAATGTATAATTTGATGACAGATGGGAAAGTTGTTACATACTTAAACACAGAGCTGACACATGTTATTCTAATAAAATGACAAACTCCTGAGCTCTAATTTCTAACCCCCTTTGATTATTTCCTTTATGGCTCCCTATATTAGCACTTCTTCCCACTCTATTTTCTGGTGACATAGAGAACCACACAGGAGCAAAAATGCACTGTATCCAACCTTCCCATAGATTGAAAAATGATAATTGTCTTTTCCAGCCATCTTTAGAGGAAATATATTTGCTTGTAGCAGACTTGTAATTTTTATGCAATTGTTAAAATACAATATTTTGTGATAAGTAACACTATTTACTTTCACATTTCACTACCAAAGAGTTGCCAGTAGTCTTTAAAAATAGTGGTAACATGGAAAAGAGAATAAGACAGAAAATCGATTTTATGGCCCAACAAACAATCCTAGTTTTAGAATCTTTCTAAAGCATAATGAAATCTATTTTTCAGTTATAAATAAGGTATAGATCATAAATTACCTTTGCCATAAAATATGGGTAGAAATATCAAGTATGACAGGACCTAACAAAATATATGTGCCTGTTTGAATAATTGTTCTTACTACAGTACAAAAATATAATGACCTGCATGTAGTCCTCTGTTAAATCCATGTCATATTGTAGCCCCCCCCACTAAAATGCATATTTATTATGTTTTTATGATCTTAAGATACGCTAGAAAATCTATTGTGAGTAAAGTCATATTAAATAAAATAAATGAAGTAATTGTATGAGATATTTGGCCATTGTGAATAACAGTATGAATAGTTCAGAATTTAAAGTACACATGCCTCAACAGATAGAGAATTATACAATTAGCAGACTCATATTTCCTCTTCACTAACCTGTCTCCACATAGCAATTTTATATTTTTAACATAAATTTATTTATTTATTGGCTGCGTTGGGTCTTCATTGCTGTGTGCGGGCTTTCTCTAGTTGTGGCGAGCGAGGGCTACTTTTCGTTTCAGTGTACAGGCTTCTCACTGCAGTGGCTTCTCTTGTTGTGGATCATGGGCTCAAGGCTCATGGGCTTCAGTAGTTGTAGCATGTGGGCTCAGTAGTTGTGGATCCCAGGCTCCAGAGCGCAGGCTCAGTAGTTTGGGCACATGGTATATTTGTGCCACAGCATGTGGGATCTTCCCAGAACAGGGCTCTAACCCGTGTCCCCTGCATTGGTAGGTGGATTCCTAACCACTGTGCCACCAGGGAAGTCCAGAGAATTCATTCAGCTTTGCTTGACACTTTACACTAAATAAGTTCCAGGAACTACAATTACTAAGTATAAATTTGAATATAGAAGCCGAAAAGAATTGTTGTATTATATACTGAATTTGAATAGGCAATCAAAATGTAAATTGGTAACAATCACATTGTTTTCTATAGGAAAGTTCCATTTTTCTGTGGAAATGTTCGCATTTTATACACTGAGATAAACACAAGAACATGGTTTGCTCACCTGTGCAAGCAGTGAGTAGAACACTGCCAGCATCTTCTTTGATGCTGGAAAGCAATTTGGCGTAGGGAGTATCCAAGATTGGGCAGAGCTCAGAAGGGAAAGGTCAGTGGTGTCAATCTCTACATCTGTGAAACAAATCCTAATAATCATTTGCTCTCATAGCCTATTTTGTTTGTAGATAAAGAACTATCACATGCTACAATTTTATAGCTAACTGCAAAACTCAGCTGTAATATATGAAATAAATATCTCATCCTTGTGTTATTCCATATCTGAGAAACAGATGTAGATCATACAGTTTATACTTTACAACATGTTTTCATCTATTTATTGTAAGTTGAATCAAACTGTGTTTTCGAAGTGATGGATTATGAATGTGGTCACCCTTGGACCGCCAAATTGTTAGAGTGTTAACAGGACAGATTGGGCAGTTTGGGCAATCAATTCTTAACTTGCTTTTGAGGTGGGAGAATGTCATAATTCTATTTATTTTAAAATGTGATAGCCCTGAGATAGTTGGCTTGGAGAGTTAAAAGAAGGAGTTGTTTTCTATTCTTTATAATCCTCTGAGTAACAGGCAGTACTCTTCTGAAGTTGTCAGTACCCAGTTGAGTATAATTCTCAATTTTAATGAGTAAAATTGATATAACTTCTTTAATGTTTTGTAGAGCAGCTTATAATTGAGATTTTTATGTTTCTTAGGGGTAAAAAAGGTGACTTGCTCGTAACTATAACCTCAATATTTAGCATATAGTAGTTATTCCATACTTGCTATAAAGTAAGTCTACAGACCTTTCATGTGCCTTCTTAGTGCTTTATGTTTATTACTTATCTTCCTAAAGACTCTATAAAGTAGGCTATATTTTTATTATTTTTGTTGTTTCTTTTCTTGTTGTTTTCTCTAAACTTTAAGCACATTTTCCTGTTTGCCCAGTTATTCATGACAAAGTCAGTAATGTAAAGTCTATCATATTCCAAATCTTAGGCAACTTCTTTTGAACTACATTGGGTCAAATAGATACTGCTCCTGGAAAAAGATGATGGATGTTAAGGATGAAGGAGTTGATGAATGAAGTCAGGAAGCCAGAGACTGGTTTGAAATTCTGTCCCACAACTTTCCATTATACAGATATGGGAGATGACTTTAAAAAATAAGAAGAAGAATCCAGCTGTCCTTCCTGGACAACATTCTTCACTCTCCTGACTGATCCCACCAGTTTGCTGATGACACCAAAATATCTTGCTTCAAATTCTCTCCTGAGTTTCAAACTCACAGACTCAGTGCCCATCCACCTTTTACCAAGAATTTCCATGACCAATAATCCCAAATCCTGGCTGCCTCATGAGACCCCTCAAAGATGGTCTCTGTCCCAGATAATACCAGAGTTTGCTGCAGCCCTTGGGTGCACAGATCTGGACTTGAGCCTTTGTCTGGTGGCATCAGTCTCCTGGTTTGTGTTTCCAAACTTGTTCTCCAAACTTTCCCTTGCTTGCTTTCCACTGTCATCATATTATACAGTTACTAACTCAAGAGAGAATTCTATGCCCTTTCACTGCACTGTCTTTCTAAAGCACTTGTATTCTACTTTAAAACTCTTAGAAACTCCCCTGTCTACACAATCAGTTTCAAGTTCCTAAGAAAGGTACTTTCACAATCTGCTTTCAAACTACTTACCAAGCTCAGGCCCTGTTCCTCCTAAGCTTACCCACCCCCATACCAACAAAGATTAATGCCTCTCACACAGTTCTTTAAAAAAAACAAAAACAAAACATGTCCCTTTGCATTTATGGTTCTTTTTGTCATGTGGCCTCTTTTCTGTCACCCAGAATCAGAACCACACATTACTTTCTTTTTCTGCTATGCTTCCCGCATACCCTTGGGCCTCCATCTATAAACCCACAGTATATTTTTATAACACCAAAACACTTTTTATAATTATTTCTATATGAAAAATTTTTCACAATTATTTAGAGTCCCTGTGTGTATAGACATGTCATTTAATCTGTGTCAGTTTTCTCATTCTTAAAATGGCAATAACATTACTGCCTACTTTATAGGTATGTAAAATTGAAGATATAATACATGCAAAACAAAATGCCCAGCACAGTGAGTGCTCAATAAATATTCTGAGTAATATTCATGTGCTTATCCCTATTAGAAATTTTATTACTCCACAAAACTATGGATTCCTTGAAGAAAATATAATATTTATCTTTGTAACTGCAAGAAATCTCATCATTATTGGCACATAATATGTGCTCAATACATCTTTACAGTTTAGTTATTATTCCTTAACACTTCAATGGCACTAATTTTTAATCCTGTTTCTCTTTCCAGAAAGTATGGATTGTACAAATACCATCGTAAATTGGATGACGTAATCACTGTTAAGTAGTTATTCAAAGCATGTTGCAAACGACTGCATACAGCACATACCTGTGAAGCAGCACCATTCAACTCTTCTACCTTTAGTTGGAAATCTTAGTGGTCACTCTTCTACCAAACTAATTTTGCAAATATTTACTAATATTAACCAACTCAGTTACAAGCCTGAATGTTGTCTGAGGCACCACTTTATAAAAAAGATGTTAATTTAAGTGAAAGGATTAAATGGCTTAATGTTACTATTAGCAGTTTTAAACCCAAGCCCCTATCATGGCCGTGGTTTATTTAATCCATTCTATTAATGACCACCCTACCCAGTTACCAGTATGGGGGTCAGTAGAGTGGTCTTATTGCGATTATACAGAAAAACACTGAGTGGTATTGAACACATGGAAAGAGGTGTTCCTCCTTGTTTGGCTTATTTCCCATGTGCCTGATTTTTCTGGATACCATGTTGCTAGGCTACAATAAACAAGCCTCTAACTGCTCTGTCTAGTCCTCTGTGGGCCTCCATCCCACTTATCACCTATTCTCAGCACAGCACATCTAGTGATCCCTTTGAATCATATGTCATGTCTTGGCACTCTTCTGTTTAAAAATCCCCAATGACTCCTAGCTTACTGGGAGCTCTAGCCAGTCCTAGCTTACTGGGAGCTCTAGCCACACTGTTTTTTCTGATGTTCACAAACAGGGCAGGCATACACCCACTACAAAACCTCTGCCTTTGCTCTCTCCACTTCCCTAAAAATATTCCCCCCGATCTATCCATTCACTCCTGTAAGTTTTAGCTCACAAGTAACTTCACAATACTTTTCCTGAGTGGACCCTGTTTAAAAATTGAGATCACTACCACCTTCTCCAGCATTTTCTAGTTCTTTTTCTTGTTATATTTTTTCATATAGCACATATCACATATTCTTAATATAGCAATATCATCACATATTTAATACAGCACTTCATCAAATATTATTTTTTTACTTTTTTATTTTTTGCCCATCACTCCCCAGCACCAAAATTTTAGCTCACTTCAGGCAAGGATTTTTGTCAATTTAGTTCACTCCTGAATTCCTATACTGATACATTACAGCCTCTCAATAAATACTGAATAAATGATTTAATTGGATTAATAAAAAAAGAAATGCAAGGATAATTAAGCTTAACTATTATGTTCCAAATTTTAACATGTATTTCTGTACAACCATTACTTATAATAAATGGTGTACAATTAACATATCTTTATCTACTTAGAATTAATAAATTAATAAACTAATAAATTCTAAATTGAATAAAATCTAAATTAACATAAATAATATTAAATAGAATATGAGATAATATTTACATAACCTTAGTTTTTGACATTTTAATACAACCCAAGTCCTGGATTTTATGAATAAAAGATGTTTACCTGACTAGACATATTTATCTATATAACAATAAAATAAAATATGTCATAAATAAAATCTGAAGACCATTGTTAGACTTCAAAAATTATAATGTTCATTACAGTTTAAGAATTAAAATTCATAATAAAAAAGAAATATATAAAATTTTTATCAAATATAATATGATTGTTAACAAAAATTGTACCTACTTAAAGTGGACAATTTGATATTTTGGCATATGTATATATCTGTGAAACAATCACTGCACTCAAAATAATATCTCCATCACTCCAAAAGTTTCCTTACGGCTCTTTGTAAAAAATCTCTTCCTCCCACCTATCCCCATGGCCCACTTACTGTCCCCAGAATGACACTATAAATTAGATCTCATTAAAGAAATAAGCCAATGTGAGGAGAATTGACCATGTAACACTATTGAGCCTTCCAACCCATGACATGGTTTATCTCTCCATTTATTTAGATTTTCCTTGATTTCTCTCACCAGCTTTATAAATTTCAGTATAAAGGTCTTTTACATCTTTTACAAGAGTATCTCTATTTCATATTTTGATGCTATTATAAAGGATATGTTTTTGTATTTTTAATTTCTAATTATTCATTGTGAGTACATAAAATATAATGTATTTTATATGTATTTTATATCTTACAGAATTTCTGAGTTTGTTCATTAATGGCTTCTACTAACTTTTTAGTAAATTCCATTAGATTCCTTACATAGACAAATATGTCATCTGTGAACAAAAGCATTTTATCCAATTTGAATGCCCTTTTTTTCTTCCTTTTCCTGTTTCATTAGCCAGAACTTCCAATATTGTGTTAGGTAGTAGCGATGTGAGAAGACTTGCCTTTTCCCTGATCTGAGGCAGAATAATTCAGTCTTTCATCATTAATATGATGTTAGTTGTAGGTTTTACATAGATCTTTTTTATCAGGTTAAGAAAGTTTGTTTCTATTTTTATTTTGCTAAGGTTTATTTTATTTTTCGGTCAGACAAATATCCCATGCTCTTCAAATTTCTGAAAGACTTTGTGGAGGACTAGTAATATTTCTTTTGTAAACAGTTGGTTAATTTCATCAATGAAGTCATCTAAGAATGAATTTTTCTTTGTGAAAAGGAAAATTATTATCTATATCATCTTGAGTGAACTTTGGCAGCTTTTGTCTTTCAAAGAATTTATCCACTTTATCTAGGTTGTTGAATTTATTGCCGTAAAGTTGGTCATAATATCTCATTATTATGTTTAATATCTGTAAGATCTATACTGATATTACCTCTCTTGATTCTTTTTTTTTTAATTATTTAATTTTTTTATTAGTTTCTGCTTTATAACAAAGTGAATCAGTCATACATATACATCTGTTCCCACATACCCTCCCCCATGCATCTCCCTCCCTCCCACCCTCCCCATCCCACCCCTCCAGGCGGTCACAAAGCACCGAGCTGATCTCCCTGTGCTATGCGGCTGCTTCCCACTAGCTATCTACCTTACGTTTGGTAGTGTATATATGTCCATGCCACTCTTTCACTTTGTCACAGCTTACCCTTCCCCCTCCCCATATCCTCAAATCCATTCTCTAGTAGGTCTGTGTCTTTATTCCTGTCTTACCCCTATGTTCTTCATGACATTTTTTTTTCTTAAATTCCATATATATGTGTCAGCATACAGTATTTGTCTTTCTCTTTCTGACTTACTTCACTCTGTATGACAGACTCTAGGTCCATCCACCTCATTACAAATAGCTCAATTTCATTTCTTTTTATGGCTGAGTAATATTCCATTGCATATATGTGCCACATCTTCTTTACACATTCATCTGATGATGGACACTTAGGTTGTTTCCATCTCCGGGCTATTGTAAATAGGGCTGCTATGAACATTTTGGTACATGTCTCTTTTTGAATTATGGTTTTCTCAGGGTATATGCCCAGTAGTGGGATTGCTGGGTCATATGGTAGCTCTATTTGTAGTTTTTTAAGGAACCTCCATACCGTTCTCCATAGTGGCTGTACCAATACACATTCCCACCAGCAGTGCAAGAGTGTTCCTTTTTTTCCAAACCCTCTCCAGCATTTATTGTTTGTAGATTTTTTGATGATGGCCATTCTGACTGGTGTGAGATGATATCTCATTGTAGTTTTGATTTGCATTTCTCTAATGAGCAAAGATGTTGAGCATCCTTTCATGTGTTTGTTGGCAGTCTGTATATCTTCTGTGGAGAAATGTCTATTTAGGTCTTCTGCCCATTTTTGGATTGGGTTGTTTGTTTTTTTGTTATTGAGCTGCATGAGCTGCTTATAAATTTTGGAGATTAATCCTTCGTCAGTTGCTTCATTTACAAATATTTTCTCCCATTCTGAGGGTTGACTTTTGGTCTTGTTTATGGTTTCCTTTGCTGTGCAAAAGCTTTTAAGTTTCATTAGGTCCCATGTGTTTATTTTTGTCTTTATTTCCATTTCTCTAGGAGGTGGGTCAAAAAGGATCTTGCTGTGATTTATGTCATAGAGTGTTCCGCCTATGTTTTCCTCTAAGAGTTTGATAGTGTCTGGCCTTACATTTAGGTCTTTAATCCATTTTGAGCTTATTTTTGTGTATGGTGTTAGGGAGTGATCTAATCTCATACTTTTACATGTCCCTATCCAGTTTTCCCAGCACCACTTATTGAAGAGACTGTCCTTTCTCCACTGTACATTCCTGCCTCCTTTATCAAAGATAAGGTGACCATATGTCCGTGGGTTTATCTCTGGGCTTTCTATCCTGTTCCATTGATCTATCTTTCTGTTTTTGTGCCAGTACCATACTGTCTTGATTACTGTAGCTTTGTAGTATAGTCTGAAGTGAGGGAGCCTGATTTCTCCAGCTCCATTTTTCGTTCTCAAGATTGCTTTGGCTATTCGGGGTCTTTTGTGTTTCCCTACAAATTGTAAAATTTTTTGCTCTAGTTCTGTGAAAAATGCCAGTGGTAGTTTGATAGGGATTGCATTGAATCTGTAGATTGCTTTGGGTAGTAGAGTCATTTTCACAGTGTTGATTCTTCCAATCCAAGAACATGGTGAATCTCTCCATCTATTTGTATCATATTTAATTTCTTTCATCAGTGTCTTATAATTTTCTGCATACAGGTCTTTTGTCTCCTTAGGTAGGTTTATTCCTAGATATTTTATTCTTTTTGTTGAAATGGTAAATGGGAGTGTTTTCTTGATTTCACTTTCAGATTTTTCATCATTAGTATATAGGAATGCCAGAGATTTCTGTGCATTAATTTTGTATCCTGCAACTTTACCAAATTCATTGATTAGCTCTATTAGTTTTCTGGTAGCATCTTTAGGATTCTCTATGTATAGTATCATGTCATCTGCAAACAGTGACAGCTTTACTTCTTCTTTTCCAATTTGGATTCCTTTTATTTCCTTTTCTTCTCTGATTGCTGTGGCTAAAACTTCCAAAACTATGTTGAATAAGAGTGGTGAGAGTGGGCAACCTTGTCTTGTTCCTGATCTTAGTGGAAATGGTTTCAGTTTTTCACCATTGAGGACGATGCTGGCTGTGAGTTTGTCATATATGGCCTTTATTATGTTGAGGAAAGTTCCCTCTATGCCTACTTTCTGCAGGGTTTTTATCATAAATGGGTGTTGAATTTTGTCGAAAGCTTTCTCTGCATCTATTGAGATGATCATATGGTTTTTCTCCTTCAATTTGTTAATATGGTGTATCACGTTGATTGATTTGCGTATATTGAAGAATCCTTGCATTCCTGGAATAAACCCCACTTGATCATGGTGTATGATCCTTTTAATGTGCTGTTGGATTCTGTTTGCTAGTATTTTGTTGAGGATTTTTGCATCTATGTTCATCAGTGATATTGGCCTGTAGTTTTCTTTCTTTGTGACATCCTTGTCTGGTTTTGGTATCACGGTGATGGTGGCCTTGTAGAATGAGTTTGGGAGTGTTCCTCCCTCTGCTATATTTTGGAAGAGTTTGAGACGATAGGTGTTAGCTCTTCTCTAAATGCTTGATAGAATTCACCTGTGAAGCCATCTGGTCCTGGGCTTTTGTTTGTTGGAAGATTTTTTATCACAGTTTCAATTTCAGTGCTTGTGATTGGTCTGTTCATATTTTCTATTTCTTCCTGATTCAGTCTTGGCAGGTTGTGCATTTCTAAGAATTTGTCCATTTCTTCCAGGTTGTCCATTTTATTGGCATAGAGTTGCTTGTAGTAATCTCTCATGATCTTTTGTATTTCTGCAGTGTCAGTTGTTACTTCTCCTTTTTCATTTCTAATTCTATTCATTTGAGTTTTCTCCCTTTTTTTCTTGATGAGTCTGGCTAATGGTTTATCAATTTTGTTTATCTTCTCAAAGAACCAGCTTTTAGTTTTATTGATCTTTGCTATCGTTTCCTTCATTTCTTTTTCATTTATTTCTAATCTGATTTTTATGATTTCTTTCCTTCTGCTAACTTTGGGATGTTTTTGTTCTTCTTTCTCTAATTTCTTTAGGTGCAAGGTTAGGTTGTTTATTCGAGATGTTTCCTGTTTCTTAAGGTGGGATTGTATTGCTATAAACTTCCCCCTTAGAACTGCTTTTGCTGCATCCCATAGGTTTTGGGTCGTCGTGTCTCCATTGTCATTTGTTTCTAGGTATTTTTTAATTTCCCCTTTGATTTCTTCAGTGATCACTTTGTTATTAAGTAGTGTATTGTTTAGCCTCCATGTGTTTTTATGTTTTACAGCTCTTTTCCTGTATTTGATATCTAGTCTCATAGCATTGTGGTCGGAAAAGATACTTGATACAATTTCAATTTTCTTAAATTTACCAAGGCTTGATTTGGGACCCAAGATATGATCTATCCTGGAGAATGTTCCATGAGCACTTGAGAAAAATCTGTATTCTGTTGTTTTTGGATGGAATGTCCTATAAATATCAATTAAGTCCATCTTGTTTAATGTATCATTTAAAGCTTGTGTTTCCTTATTTATTTTAATTTTGGATGATCTGTCCATTGGTGAAAGTGGGGTGTTAAAGTCCCCTACTATGATTGTGTTACTGTCGATTTCTCCTTTTATGGCTGTTAGTATTTGCCTTATGTATTGAGGTGCTCCTATGTTGGGTGCATAAATATTTACAATTGTTATATCTTCTTCTTGGATCGATCCCTTGATCATTAGGTAGTGTCCTTCTTTGTCTCTTCTAGTAGTCTTTATTTTAAAGTCTATTTTGTCTGATATGAGAATTGCTACTCCAGCTTTCTTTTGGTTTCCCTTTGCATGGAATATCTTTTTCCATCCCCTTACTTTCAATCTGTATGTGTCTCTAGGTCTGAAGTGAGTCTCTTGTAGACAGCATATATATGGTTCTTGTTTTTGTATCCATTCAGCCAATCTGTGTCTTTTGGTGGGAGTATTTATTCCATTTACATTTAAGGTAATTATGGATATGTACATTCCTATTCCCATTTCCTTAATTGCTTTGGGTTCGTTATTGTAGGTATATTCCTTCTGTTGTGTTTCTTGCCTAGAGAAGTTCCTTTTTCATTTGTTGTAAAGCTGGTTTGGTGGTGCTGAACTCTCTCAGCTTTTGCTTGTCTGTAAACGTTTTAATTTCTCCATCAAATCTGAATGAGATCCTTGCTGGGTAGAGTAATCTTGGTTGCAGGTTTTTCTCCTTCATCACTTTAATTATGTCCTGCCACTCCCTTCTGGCTTGTAGAGTTTCTGCTGAGAGATCAGCTGTTATCCTGATGGGGATTCCCTTGTGTGTTATTTGTTGTTTTTGCCTTGCTGCTTTTAATATGATTTCTTTGTGTTTAATTTTTGACAGTTTGATTAATATGTGTCTTGGCGTATTTCTCCTTGGATTTATTCTGTATGGGACTCTCTGTGCCTCCTGGACTTGATTAACTATTTCCTTTCCCATATTAGGGAAGTTTTCAACTAGAATCTCTTCAAATATTTTCTCAGTCCCTTTCTTTCTCTCTTCTTCTTCTGGAACCCCTATAATTCGAATGTTAGTGCGTTTAATGTTGTCCCAGAGGTCTCTGAGACTGTCCTCTGTTCTTTTCATTCTTTTTTCTTTATTTTGCTCTGCAGCAGTTATTTCCACTATTTTATCTTCCACCTCACTTATCCGTTCTTCTGCCTCAGTTATTCTGCTATTGATCCCATCTAGAGTATTTTTCATTTCATTTATTGTGTTTTTAATCGATGCTTGATTCATCTTTAGTTCTTCTAGGTCCTTGTTAACTGTTTCTTGCATTTTGTCTATTCTATTTCCAAGATTTTGGATCTGGGAAATAGAATCTTGGATCATCTTTACCATCATTATTCTGAATTCTTTTTCAGGTAGACTGCCTATTACCTCTTCATTTGTTAGGTCTGGTGGGTTTTTATCTTGCTCCTTCTCCTGCTGTGTGTTTTTCTGTCTTCTCATTTTGCTTACGTTACTGTGTTTGGGGTCTCCTTTTTGCAGGCTGCAGGTTCGTAGTTCCCGTTGTTTTTGGTGTCTGTCCCCAGTGGCTAAGGTTGGTTTAGTGAGTTGTGTAGGCTTCCTGGTGGAGGGGACTAGTGCCTGTGTTCTGGTGGATGAGGCTGGATCTTGTCTTTCTGGTGGGCAGGTCCACGTCTGGTGGTGTGTTTTGGGGTGTCTGCGGACTTTTTATGATTTTAGGCCACTCTCTGCTAATGGGTGGCGTTGTGTTCCTGTCTTGCTAGTTGTTTGGCATAGGGTGTCCAGCACTGTAGCTTGCTGGTCGTTGAGTGAAGCTGGGTGCTGGTGTTGAGATTGAGATCTCTGGAAGATTTTTGCCGTTTGATATTATGTGGAGCTGCGAGGTCTCTTGTGGACCAGTGTCCTGAAGTTGGCTCTCCCACCTGAGAGGCACAGCACTGACTCCTGGCTCCTCAATTTGGGATGATTTGTTGTCCATTCATGTATTCCACAGATGCAGGGTACATCAAGTTGATTGTGGAGCTTTAATCCGCTGCTTCTGAGGCTGCTGGGAGAGGTTTCCCTTTCTCTTCTTTGTTCTCACAGCTCCTGGGTCTCAGCTTTGGATTTGGCCCCGCCTCTGCGTGTAGGTCGCCGGAGGGCGTCTGTTCTTCGCTCAGACAGGACAGGGTTAAAGGAGCAGCCTCTTAGGGGACTCTGGGTCACTCAGGCCGGGCGGGAGGGAGGGGCACGGAGTGCGCGGCGAGCCTGCAGCGGCAGAGTTCGGCGTGACGTTGCACCAGCCCGAGGCGCGCCGTGCGTTCTCCCAGGGAAGCCGCCCCTGGATCCCGGGACCCCGGCAGTGGCAGGCTGCACAGGCTCCCGGAAGGGCGGTGTGGACAGTGACCTGCGCTCGCACACAGGCTTCTTGGCGGCGGCAGCAGCAGCCCCAGCGTCACACGCCCATCACTGGGCTCCGCGCTTTCAGTCGTGACTCGCTCCCGTCTGTGGAGCCCCTTTAAGCAGCGCTCTTAATCCCCTCTCCTCGCGCACCAGGAAACCAAGAGGGAAGAAAAAGTCTCTTGCCTCTTCGGCAGCTCCAGAGTTTTCCCGGACTCCTTGCCGGCTAGCTGTGGCTCATTAGCCCCCTTCCGGCTGAGTTCTCGCCGCCAGCCCCAGTCCTCTCCCTGAGCTCTGACCGAAGCCCGAGCCTCAGCTTCCAGCGCCGCCGGGGCGAGCAGACAAGCCTCTCGGGCTGGAGAGTGCCGCTCGGCACCGATCCTCTGTGCGGGAATCTCTCCGGTTTGCCCTACCCAGGTATGTGGGGAGTTTTTCCTTTTGGGAGGTCTGGGGTCTTCTGCCAGTGTTCAGTAGGTGTTCTGTAGGAGTTTTTCCACGTGTAGCTGTATTTCTGGTGTATCCGTGGGGAGGACGGTGATCTCCGTGTCTTACTCTTCCGCCATCTTACCCGGAAGTCCTCCCTCTCTTGATTCTGATATTAGTAATTCATGTTTTCTCTTTTTCTGTTCATTTTTTCCTAATTCTTATTTATCTCTGATGTTTATTTTAGACAGTTTATGTTTCCATCTTTTCAAGTTCATTCATCTTTTTTCTGCAGGATCTAATCTGTTATGATCCTATCCAGTGTAGCTTTCATTTCATGCATTGTGATTTTCATCTCTAGAAATTCAATTTAGGCCTCCCCACTAAGTCTACTTAACTGTTTCATTAAATGGGATACAGTTTTCATAACTATTTTAATACCTTTGGCAGCTAATTCTAACATTTGTAACAGTTCTGGATCAGTTTCAATTCATTGATTTTTCTCCTGATTATTGATCATATCTTATTGCTTCTTTGCTTGCCTGGTAATTTTAGATTGTTGCTAGACATTGTGAATTTTTATGTTTTTTTTACTATATATTATTGAACTTTATTCTGGAATGTGGTTGTTACTTATAAACAGGTTTATCCTACTGTGTCTTGCTTTTACGATTTGTCAGACAACTACAGAGAGCTGTTTAATCCAGGGCTAGTCATTCCCCACACTGATGAAAGACCCTCTGAGCACCCGACCCAGCATCCCCATGTAGAAGCTTTCCAGTGTAGTTGATCAGTCTCCACTCCTGGTCCCCTGTGAGCAACATCAACAGCTTCTTCTAGTCTTTTCTGGTGTTGCTTTTTTCTTGGCCCTGGGTAGTTTACTCTCACACAGGCAATGAAAAGGACTCTGTTGAATGTTCAAAATGGATCCTCTTTAGATTTGCAGAGTTGTCTAATTTTGCAGCTCTTTATTACTCTTTCCTGGGAACTCTGTCTAACCACTTTGGTCTCCGTGGACCCTCAACAATGTCTCTGCAACTCAGGAAATTTTCTGGGCTCTGCCTGAATTTTTCTTCCCTATGTCATGGCTTGGAGGCTTTCTCAAGGCAGTAAATCATAGGACTTACCTCATTTGTTTCCCATCACTCAAAGATGATGATCCTGAGTTGCCTTCATTCCACAACTTTGAAAATGTTGGAGTTTTAAAAAATTATTTCCCACTTTTTTGTTTTTGTCAGACAGGAGGGTAAATTTGCTCCCAGCTATCCCATCATATTTTGAAACAGAAGTTATTACAAATAGAGTCTTAAAATTTACAAATAACCTGATAGAAAATTGAATAGGGTATTCAGAAAGGCGATCCAGATGACTAATAAGAAGACATTTACTGTGAGATACAATTTTTTACCTATAGATGGCAAATTAAAAAATGATGACTTACTATTGTTAGCAAAGTTATGGGGAATAAGTACTTTAATATCCTGTTAGCAGAACTGTGAATTAATACAAACCATTTTGGAAAGTCTGGCAATAAAAAAAAAAATCCGCATCATTTGACACAACAACCCTTTTCAGAGAATCTAACTTCAACATAAAGGCCATGTAATAAAATAATAATCATAGTTGTAGTCACAAAGCAGCAGAGTGCTTTTAAACTTCCATAAATAGAAAGGTCAAATGTATCAGTAAATTATACATATGTTATGGAAAAATAATTAGCTACTAAAAGAGTGAGTTCTGTCTCATTTACCATGAGGATTGACCATGATATATTGTTCAGTTAAAAGAGGAGCTAGCCAAGCAACATGAATACTATAATCCTTTTTTTAATAGAAAAAATAAAAGAACAATGGAAAACGTGAAAGAATAAACACCATCCTAGTTTTTTAATCTTCAGGAAGGTGTGCTAGAGACATGTCATGAAAAGTTTATTAACTTTTTCATTACTTATCTTTTTTTTTTTTTTTTTTTTTTTGCGATACGTGGGCCACTCACTGTTGTGGCCTCTCCCGTTGCCGAGCACAGGCTCCGGATGCACAGGCTCAGCGGCTATGGCTCACGGGCCCATCAACTCCATGGCATGTGTGATCTTCCCGGACTGGGGCACAAACCCGTGTCCCCTGCCTTGGCAGGTGGACTCTCAACCACTGCGCCACCAGGGAAGCCCCATTATTTATCTTTGTATCATATTACTTTTTGTACTAAGCAAGTATTGCTTTCAAAAATTAAAAAAATAATTAAGAATAATTTGAAAATCCCAAGAATGTTGCCAATCAATGTCCAATATAATTTGCTAAAATATTTACACAAATATTGAAAGAAAATCAATAAGGAAGTCCACTTTAATATGTATGTAATGAAACGTGGGAAGTTTATGGAATATACTGTTATATAGAATTGCAAGAGAAGTTACTTAGTAGATAAATGATATAAGAACACTTGCAGATGGGTACAATTTAACGTTTGTTATGAAAATAAGGCACTAGAAATGGCAGAAACATTTAGAAGAACCTCAACATATCCTCTAACTTTGACCTGTGTTGCTCACTGACCAAGGATATTACCATGTAATTTAAAGTGAGACTACTGATTTGAACTAATGAACTGATATCTTATGTTTTCCTTATTTATACATCTCTTCTAAATGAATTGAATTTAAAACTTTTGTCTTATGTATTTCTTTTCTTTAAAATTTTTTGGCCTTTTTAGTTTTCTATTAAAAATTATCTGATTTTAAGATGGGTAATGTCCCTCCTCACACTCCCTGAATATTTTGGCTTATGTTGATATTTTATTAATTTTTGCTTTTATGGAGTGCTTTACATGAGTCTTCTATTTCATCAAAAGCATTTCACTTTTCTCTTTCCAATTGCATTTCTACAAAACCTTCCTTTAAAAGTCAGTATTTTTGTTTTATTGTTCTTCCATAGACCTTCATTTCATACCAATGATATTATGATCACCAAGTCTAAATATGCTCTAGCTGTGCACTTTTTAGGATTATATCTTTTCCAGATATTCAGTCAAAGCTGGCTTCAGACTTGACTGCTGGTTAAGTGTACCATACAATAAAAGCAGCCCAACACTGATTCATGGTTCTGAATCTTCCTTAATTCCTCAAATCAGGGTTTTGCTGTAACACATTTTCACCCAAGGCCTTAACCTTTCAAGGATAACTAGTCAATAACAAGTTTTTCATATTTCATAATTTAGTATTGTCCTGAGAGTCTTTACTACTTTAGAAAAATATAGGATAAAATGTATTCATGTACATTTAACACTTGAAGATTTCTCTTTTAACTAAAATTCTTCAAAGAAATCAAATAAGGTGGATATAACAGACTTGCTTGATGATTTCAAATAGGTAATATATCAGAACTGGAGATCCTGTAATCTGCACGGGAAAAACAATAGCTAACATTTAACATGTGCTCCCTGTGTGTGAGGCATTATCTTAAGCAATTTACATATGTTTATTTATTTAATCATCCAGTTAGCCATACTGTTTTGTTTATTACTATTGTTAATTTCATTTTATCAATAAGAAAATTCATGGCCTTGAATGCTTACATTAAGCCACACAGATAATAAGCGCCAATGCTTGAATCTGACTCAGGCAATGGGACCACACATTCACATTCATAATTGCTACATGACATAGTGTCTCCAGAATTCTATACAGATAATTTTATTTTTTGCTCACAGTTTTAAAACTAAACTCTTCAGAAAATGACATGGCCCCTAAATTTTTTTTATCATGAAATTAAACAACCTAAATCCTACCTTTGTACAGTAATGCCACAATCATGTGTTATATCTTCTTTAAGCTCTTGATGTCTTGTATTATTTTTTTAAAGCAGGACATTATTTTTATTCCAAGTCAAATACATAAAAATGGATTTTCTCACACTACTCTTAGAATTGTAAAAGGGAAGAGAAAGGCACTAAAGTGATATTTCACCCCCTTATCCTCTGAAACAGCCAGAGCTGGGCCCCATGTGAAAGTACTGGGTCTTACAGCTCCTGCAGACAGAGGGTAGGTCTTTTCTTCTTATCTCATACGTAAGCCAGTGGTTTTCAAACTTTGGAAAGGTGTGACTATTTGGTGGTTATTCTTTTTTAGATTTTAAGCCAGTGAACATGGCTGGAAATAATTTGAAATGAGGAAATTAGACAAGAGACTACCTTTCAGAAGGGAGACATTAATGAAAGATCATGTTGTAGTCATGATTTTACAAATAGAAGTTATGCCAAAACTAGCCAGTTCATAAGTATTGAAAAAAAATCTTATGAGCTAGATGGTTTGCATGAATAATTTTGACATAACAGTTTTATCTATTCACACTGTGAACTTAGATTTCATCAAGCTTTGTAAGTCAATTTCCAACATACCGACAATGACTATGCTGTCATTTATTGCTCATTTTGTTATAATGTGAGCTACTCAACCCCATTTCTCTGTGCCCTGAGTCACACTTCTGTTGTTCTTGCTAACCCTTTCCTGACTCTTTTAGATGTCTTCTGTATGTTTTAAAATTTCTGCACAATAACATATTTCATATGAATACCAGGCTGCTCTATGTTCTGCTTTTCCCTTTACCTGATCCTTTGCCCTCAATTTTTGTTCTCTTTCTAATGTACACATAACAGACACACATGCATGTAAATGTGGTTACCTAGAGGCTCACTACCTAGAGTAGTTTGAGTTTTCTTCAGATCTCCAGAAGTGGTGTCAGGTTTTCTGTTACTCCACTTAGGGATAAGAAAATAGGTAGTAGTCAGAGGAAAGTTGATTTTTGTAATGTCACACAGACAGAATCCAAACTAGAGCTCAGAATGTCTGTCTTTAGGCCTAGAAAGCTGCCAATCTGATGTCTACATTTATCTAATCATTTGATTCCCTAGTCTCAATTCCTTAGTCAGATAGCTACCAGTGACACACTTTACACACATGTCAAAAACTCAACTTCATCACCACCACCAACAGCAACAGCAATAATACCAGTGTAGCAACAAGGGCAGAATGATATTCTTTGACTGCCTTTTCTGTTTTCAAAAAGAACACATGGATCTGGAAGGGCATCCCCCATATAGGCTATAATAATATATGTAGACTAAGGGACTTGGAGCTCTGATTCAGAAATCTATGCTCGTTTGATTCCAGCACGCTTAATTTCTGAGTAGGTCTAGGCTGACAGGATCTCAGACAAGAGGAAAATAAAAAAGGAGTAAGTTAACTGGGATAAATATGAGAAATATGAGGCATTTAAAATGTTTTCTACCACTAAATTCCTGCTTGTGATTTGCCTCATATTCATCACTTAACCTGTGAGTCTATAAATGGGGGTAGTAGAGCTTCCACCCTCGTCACTCACTGGGGAGCCATGAATAGGACCAGGCAGCCCAGAAAGAGGAGGTTTTAGCAGCCTCCTACCTCTGATGAGCAAAGACATATTTATCTAGCACCAGAATTTGTTAAGCTTGCATGAGCTGTTTCAATTTAATAAAAATGGTCTTTATATCATAGCATCATGCCATATCCCGGTTGCCTTTGTAAATAAACTTTATTTTTTACAGCAGTTTTAGGTTCACAACAAAAGTGAGAGAAAGGTACACAGATTTCCCATACACCTTCTGCCCCCCACCCCCAAGTATAGCCTCCTCCATTATCACCATCCCCCACCAGATGTTACAATTAATAAACCTACATTGAAATATCATTATCACCCAAAGTCTATAGTTTATATTAGGGCTCACTCTTGGTGGGGGATATTTTCTAAGAGTTTTGACAAAGTCGTAGTGACATTTATTCCTATAGAGTCCCCCTAAAATCCATATGTTGAAATCCTAACCACCAATGTGATGGTATTAAGAGGTAGGGGCCTTTGATGTGATTAAATCTTGAGGGTGGAGCCCTCATAAAATGAAATTTGAGCCCTTATTTGAGACCTCAGAGAGATCCCTCACCCCTTCTGTCATCTGAGGACACAGAGAAAAAGAAGTTTATCTATGAACCAAGAAGTAGGTCCTCACCAGACATTGAATATGACAGCTCCTTGATCTTGGACTTAACTTATAGAGCTGTGAGAAATAAATTTCTGTTGTTTATAGGTCACTCAGTATTCTGTGATAGCAGCCTGAATGACTAAGACATATATCCACTATTATTGTATCATACAGAACAGTTTCACTGACCTAAAAATCCTCTGTGCTCCACCTATTCATCCCTCCCTCCCCACTGCCCTTGGCTACCATTGATTCTTTTACTGTCTCCATAGTTTTGCCTTTTTAAGAACGTCATATAATTGGAATCATATACTATCTATTTAGATTGGTTTGTCTCACTTAGTAATATATACTTAAGTTCACTCCAAGTCTATTCATGGCTTAATAGCTCACAGTTTTTAATCGCTGAATAATATCCGACTGTCAGGATATACCAGTTTATTTACCCATTCACCCACTGAAGGACTTCTTTGTTGCCTCCAAATTTTGGTAATTATGAATACAGCTTCTCTAAACATTCATACTAATTTTCAACCTCTTTGGGTAAATACCAAGGAGCATGATTGCTGGATTGTACGATGAGTATATTTAGTTTTGTAAGGTACTACCGAAATGTCTTCTGAAGTGGCCGTACCATATTTTGCATTCCCACCAACAATAAATAAGAGTTTCTGCTGCTTCATAGCCTTGCTATCATTTGGTGTTGTCAGTGCTTTGAATTTTTGTCTTTCTTATCGTTGTGTGCTCATATCTCATTATTTTAATTTCCATTTGCTTAATGGCACAGGTTGTTGATCACCTTTTCATATGCTTCTTTGCAACCTGTATATCTTCTTTTGTGTAGTGTCTTTCATATATTTTGTCCATTTTTTAATAAAGTTGTTCATTTTCCACAAGTAGGATTGCAACTACCTATTCATTTTCCAGATGTGAAAACAAGGCCAGGAATGACTTTTTCAAAGGGACAAAAACTAGTTAAAAGCAAAAGTTGAATTCTTTCCTCATTCAACCTTTCTTGTCTCACGTCTGGACTGCTATGAAAGATCTTACCATGATCAGGTTTTAGTAGAACAGCTAAGTAGCATACCCCTGACTCCGATCCCTCGTCCACATACCTGAGTGTCTCTCCAAAGCCGATGCTTGGTGAGGTCATTCTGTGAGTGCTCACTGTCTTGAGAACACAAGCCCTGCATCCCAATCTGTGTTCTGTCCACATACTGTCTACTGTCCACCTCAGATGTGATACTTTAGGAAAACTGGATTATTAGCTGTTCCCTAACCCTATCAATTTTCTGTCATGGTTTCATCACTTTATACATGGAAATCTCCCTGGATTGTTCTCTTTCACCTCAAACTAACAAATTTCTACCTCTCCATTTTTGATCCCTAGGTACCTTTATGTAAAGGTATTTATTTTCCTTTTTATGATTGTCTTTGTCTTTTGTCTTTTTAAAATTTTTTTCTTAAGCAGGGTGCTTTCCTTTTTAAGAACAGAGACAAGAAGGAAACTCACATTCACTATCTTTCCCATCTCAGTGATGACACCACGATTAAATCCTTTGCACAGTCAGAAATCTAGGCATCACCCTTGAATCAATGCTCACTCTCCTCCCCTCTCACTGTGGCAGCACAGACGACAGCACTGGTACGTGCACTGCTCAACACTGTCCCAACCCTGTCCTGTTTCCAGTCTAGTTCCATTTTAATCTATTTTCCTTATTATGTCCCTAATATTCCCTTTAAGATATAAAACTGATTATTTCACTGTCCAGATAAATACTACCTAGGCCTTCTATTATGTTTAGAATAAAGCCAAGAAGAACCACTGTGATTCAGCCCCTGCCTGCTTATCTGACCTAATATCACTCTCTCTGCTGTTCACTAAAGTCATGATATATATGCACTGACATTGTCTCTGTCCCTTAAAAAAGTTCGACTCTTTCCTGGCTCATTGCCTTATGTTCCGGCTCCTGGAAGACCAGTGCTCCAGGCTCCTTCTCATTCAGATCTCAGTCCTTTGTTACCTCTTCAGAGAGACTGTGGCTGACGTCCCCTCTAAACCTGCTTCCTCAGGCCCTCAGTGCTGTTGCCCTGATTCCTTTCTTAATAGCATATTACTGTCTGAAATGAGCTTGTTTATTCCTTTCTTTCTTTTTTTTTAAAATCTCTTTCCCCACATTAGTATCTAAGCTCAATGAGGGCTATCTTGTTTACTGTATTCTTAGAACCTGGAACAAATATATAACAAATAAGCATATTTGATTATTTAATCTATATAATGTTAACATATTTAATAATAATCTATTTCTTCACTGAGAAAGGCAGTAAGAGAGTGCCAAATGCTCCCTTCCTGGCCCTGGCCATGTTATGTCTGTACAGTTTCAGTAGAAACAACCACCTTCTGTCCCCAGCACTGAGTGCTATGAGCCTTGTTGGTACTCTGGATCTTTAGAACAAAGTAAAAAGCCCATTTTCAGGCAAAGGACAGGAGCATTGTAGATAGTATCCAGATGTTGCCTGACCCTGCATTTCATAGGTACTAAAGGAAAACTGAAGTTCCTTTAGCTGATCTCCACCTCTTGAGAGCCTACAATTTCTCTCATTGGGATAAAAACAAATCAAAGGATAACCTTCATCACAGAGAACAGACTTAATGCTAATGGATCCTAGAGCATATTCTTATAGAACAATTAAATGTTTACCTTCTCCCAACGAGCGTTTGCAGAATAAATGTTTTAAATGAGTGGTGAAGGGGGCTGGGGAAAGATTATGACCTGAATGCCAATTCTTGATATTACTGGGTTGGCCAAAAGTTCGTTTGGGTTTTTCCCTGAGACGTTACGGAAAAACCCGAATGAACTTTTTGGTCAACCCAATGCTTCTTCCATGTCTTTGATGAAAGGACTTGACAGACACATGCTTATTGATAGGGAGGCTGAAGGGTCTTATACTACCTGATGTTGGACGTGATTCCAAGGAAGCAGGCATTACTTTTAACCTTTGAGATGCAGCGTTAGGGAGGGTGGAAATCCAAGCCCTGAAAGGAGCCTTAGAAAAGGACCATCAATGTCCTGATGGCTGAGAGGATCTGGTGGCTTCCTGCAGTGAATCCCTTCAGCAACGTGCAGAATTGGATTGACTCTGACTACTCGCTGTGTATGTTCATTTTGTGGAGGAAGGAGAGAGGGGCTGCCTGATGCAGTTGACTCTAGTGCCCTTGAGGATAGCTATACAGATGTCCTGTGGGTTTGAGTCCTGGGGGAAGCCTGAGAAGAGAGAGATGTCCCGTTCCCCCTTCAGAGGGCCAGCCCAGCCTGCCACCCCCTGCATGCCCACCAGAGCAAACCAAGTCTTCCTTGCTTAGAGGTTTGCCCCTGACAAAGGGGCTCTAGCACAAGAATTTTTTTCCTTTTACAACTTTATTGGAGTATAATTGCTTCACAATGGTGTATTAATTTCTGCTTTATAACAAAGTGAATCAGTTATATATATAATCTGTTCTCATATCCATTCCCTCTTGTATCTCCCTCCCTCCCACCCTCCCTATCCCACACCTCCAGTCGGTCACAAAGCACCGAGCTGATCTGCCTGTGTTATGCGGCTACTTCCCACTAGCTATCTACCTTACATTTGGTAGTGTATATATGTCCATGCCTCTCTCTCGCTTTGTCACAGCTTACCCTTCCCCCTCCCCATAACCTCAAGTCCATTCTCAAGTAGGTCTGTGTCTTTATTCCTGAATGCTGAAAAAAATCCACCTTGCAGATAGGCAAACATCATTTACCATCCATTTGAAAGACCTTACCAAATTGAGAAAGGGAAACCCAGCTGAACAATCCAACAGGAGGTTCCCATTGAGGCAAAAACAATGAAGCAAAGAAAGGAATAAAGGACAGCACCCAGGTCTTCAAACTCTAAATCTGTGTTCTTTCACTTTGCAATTCTGATTTATTTCACGAGACTACTTAGAAACTGTCACATCGTATTTTGACATATTTTTTTCAAATACTTCTTTTACTGTATTGCACTCATATACCACAACAAGTCCATTTTCTCAGTTACTGACCATGAAACTAAAGTTTTTTTATCAACTGTCTCTTCTTTTCCCTTCTTTAGTATTCAGTAGCTGGAATTTTCACTCAGCATCCTTCACTGTAACTGGATACTCTCATTCCAGCTCACCTTTGCTCATCTTCCGTGCCAGATTCACCTTTCCCATCTGGCAAACAATTCTGCTCTCCTCTAATACACTGTTTGAAAAAGTAGCACTTTAATTATGTTTAAGGACTACTCTATTCTAATATAATTAAATATTCAGGAAGAATACTATGCAATGAGTTTTTGTGATTATAGTGGAGGTAGCTAGAAGCTGCAAGCCCAATAAAAGTATAACATTTTTTCAAAAGGCAGGCAAAGCATACTTTATACTCTTTTCAAATATTTTTTTAAAAACTTATCATGACTGAGTGGGTTGTTGTTTCCTGACTAAAAGATAACTCAGAAGAAATCATCACAGCATTTTCATTTGGGAGAAAACAAAGGAGAAATTCTAGAAGAGATTTTCTCATGAGATATTTACATAGCTCTCCTCAATTAATACTTTTTTTCACTTTAGAGTTCAACTTTTTTTAATAAAACAAAATTTTAAAGTAGCAGTCACAAAAACAAAAACCTACTGAATGGGAGAAAATATTTGCAAATGATATGACAAATAAGGGGTTAATATCCAAAATATTTAAAAAACTCATGCAACTCTACATCAAGAAAACAATCAGATTAAAAAATGGTCAGAAGAACTGAATAGACATTTTTCCAAAGAAGACATACAGATGGTCAACAGGCACATGAAAAGATAATGAACATCATTCATCTTCAGCGAAATGCAAGTCAAAACCACTATGAGATATCACCTCACACCTGTCAGAATGGCTATCATCAGAAAGAACATAAATAACAAATGTTGGTGATGATATGGAGAAAAGGGAAACCTTGTACACTGTTGGTGGAAATGTAAATTTGTGCAGCCACCGTGGAAAAAACAGTATGGAGGTTTCTCATAAAACTAAAAATAGAGCTACCATATGATCTAGCAATTCCATTCCTGGGCACATATCCAAAAGTAACAAAAACACTAGTTGAAAGTATACATGCAATGTGGATGGACTTGGACAGTATTACGTTTAGTGAAATAAGTCAGAGAGAGAAAGACAAATATTGTATGGTATCACTTATATGCAGAATATAAAAATAAAACTAGTAAATATAACAAAAGAGTAGCAGCCACTAAAACATTAGCATAACATTGGCAATAAATAATTTTTTAAACCAACAGAAGGAATCAAAGTGGAATTGGGTGAACAGTGACTCAGAGGGTTTTAAGAACGCCTCTGTCCTTGCCCAGGTATGTTGCTGAAAGTTGCTTGCTCTAACATTTCCTGAACAAGTATAGGGATGCAGTATCTACACTCACTTATGCTCCACTGGTTCAGGCCTTTTCTGTACTGTGTCCTCAGCACTTACCTCAGTGCCTGGCACTACTTGCTGCTCAAAAATACATTGAATAGCCCTCTCCACCCCATCTCTCATCTACGTCTGTGCCTTGTCCCCTTCTCTCAGTCTCTTTCTTCCCCATCACTTCCCCAGACACTGACACCCAGTTACTCCAGTTTCCCCGATTTCAGCTTTGGTCTTCAGCCCCATTCACCCAAGAATTTGCCTGAAGCCCACCCCCAACTCTGCACCTGCTCCCTTAGGGCCACTAAGGACCATGACTAAGACAGGTGCCATCCGCATGGCCCCACCACTCAGAGCGGAGGAAGAAGACGAGGAGGACTATGAGCCTGTCCCTGAGCCCCCCAGCCCCACCCAGGAGCGCTGGCAGAAGCCTACTTCTCAGCACCAGACCCCACCCTGGGAGTACGCCTTCACCTTCTTTGAACCCAACAACGCTGCCTTTCAAGAGATTCTGTGTGACCCGCAGACCACCATCGCTGAGTTGTTCGCCACTGTGCATCAGTGGGTGCCCCAAGTCCAGTACAAGATCGATGTCATTGGCAATGAGATTCTGCGATGAGGCTGCCATATGATGGGCTGACCTAACATGACACTGCTCCATTATACGTGCAAGGCTGGGGCCCATGGAGTCGAGTTCCCCGTGGCGGCTGTGCGTCTCTTGCAGCAGCTGCTGGCGCTGGGCGCAGATGTGACCCTGTGCAGCTGCTGGACCAACATGAACATGCCCCACTACTCAGCATATTTCGACATGCCCGGTCTCGTACACATGTTACTGAAGGGTGTACGGTCCTGAGTGGTGAGCTCCAAGTGCAGTGACTTCAGCCACGGCTCAGCCCTGCACATCGCTGCTTCCAGCCCATGCCTGGGCGTGGCCAAATAATTTGCTGGAACATGGCACCAACCCGGCACTTCGGAACCGAAAGGGACCCGTGCCAGCGGAGGTGGTCCCAGAGGAGTTGTCCCATGGACATATCCCTGGACAAGGCCGAGGGGCGCTGGTGGCCAAGGAGCTGTGGACGCTACTGGAGGAGGCTGTGCCACTCTCCTGAGCCCTCCCTAGGGTCACACTACCTAACTATGACAACATCCCAGTCAATGCCATGCTCAGCACACTGGACCTGCACCTGGGAGACTGCGTGCTACTGGATGGCCAGAAGACCCGCAGCTGCAGTTCTGCGAGACCTCAGAGTTCGCCAATGGCCGGTGAGTGGGCATGCAGCTTGATGAACCTGAGGGCGAGAAAGATGGCAGTGTTGGGGGTGTCTGGTACTTCATCTGCCCTCCCAAGCAGGGTCTCTTTGCCTCTTTGTCCAAGATCTCCAAGGCAGTGGGCACACCTTCGTGATCCGTCACCTCTACACCTTGGACTCCCTGGATGGACTTCTCCTGTGTCACTGGCAAAGATCACAGGGAACACAAAGGTAAGAAGAGGTCCCTGTCAGCCCTGACTCTGGGTGGCCTGCAGCAGCGTGAGGGAGCCAAGGCTGAGGTTGGAGACCAAATCCTCATCACAGGCCAGAAGCAAGGGATTGTGCACTTCTGCAGGAAGCCAGATTTTGTCCCAGGTTACTTGTATGGCATCCAGCTAGACCATCAGCAAGCACGATGGCTCTGTCTTTGGTGTCTGGTACTTCATCTGCCCCCTTCGGCATGGAGTCTTTGCACCAGCATCTGGAATTCAGAGGACTGATGGATCCACTGACACCCCTGGGGACAGTGTTGGAGCCAAAATTGAATCAAGTGGCAATGATGCAGACCAAAACACCTTCACAACAGTCTGGACCCCAAAGGACATCACATCAGAGAGCTCCATCTCCAGGTTGCTCTTCTGCTGCTGGTTTCCCTGGGTACTGAGGGAGGAGATGCAGTCTTAGAGGCTCTGGACATTCCACAGAGACACAGAACCCCTTCTAGAATCTCCTGACACAAGGAGCCCCCTAGTCACTTGAGATAGCATTTCCCAGTAATGTATCCAGAAGAGAGACCCCATTAGCCAGCCCTCGATCACTAAGGCCCCATTATTAACAGATTCCCCTGTGATAACCCCCCAAATATAGACCTTATGCTACCCAGAAAGAGATTCCCTGAGTGTAGTACCTTTAGGCTACTCCCAACCCCTCAGATCAGACCCCCCAATAACAGATTTCCACATCACCTCAAATGACGGGAACTTTCTCTACATAATGCTCTACAGCAGAACATTCCTGAGTCACTGGCTCAGAACCCTTCCCTATTAACAAAGATTCCCCCCACGCCCCCATCAAGTCCCCTTGAAAGAAACACCCCCAGAGCAACAGAGTAACAGACTCACATTTAACATCAGTCCCCTCAAGATATTTTGACCCCCACAGTCACCCCCAAACCCTTACACTGCAATCAGAGACTCCCTCCATTAACAAAACCCCCTGCTCTTACCCCTCAAGAAGAGACCTACATTAACCAGCCCACTGTCACCTCCAATTTACAGGCACCAAACAGTCCTGGAAGTGCTAATTACAGGGCCGCCAAGTCTTCCTGTCCTCTGCACCCTCAAGAAACACCCAGTATCTTGTATGAAGCCCACCCCATGCAGCCCACAGCACCTGTTCTGGCCAGGCTCTCAGAAATATCTCTATATTTTAAGTAATTATTTCCCCCTTTGGGGGACCCCAAAATTTGGAGGCCCCATTCTGGGACTCTGAGGATCCCAAACCCAAGAGTACATGTCATGTCCCAGACTTTCCTGTGTCCCCAAGTCCTACAGCCCCTAGGAGGCTCCAAAACCCTAACTCCCAGGACCCCCAAATCATGGAAACCCCAAATCCCCCAGGAATCCCAAATTAAAAAAAAATCCAAGCCTCTAGGAAACCCCAGTCATGGAGGTCCTTGTGCCTGGTATGGAGGATACTAGTCTGGATATGCATCCCGGGCCCCCGGGGCACCTCAAGCCCTATTCGTAGGCACTAGGGGACAACAAACAGGAATTCTCATCCCTGGAAACCAGAGGAATTCAATGCCCTGAGTTCATGGATCTTTAGACACCAAAATTCCAAGAGCCCCAGCCGCAATGCCCCAGATCTTCAAGCCTACATCTTTAATACATGAGGGACACCAAGGCATTGAGGGGATCCCAAATCCTGGACCCCCCATTTCCATGTACATTCTGGTCACAGGTCCAAAACACCAAACCTAAGTTACTGGCACTGAAGGACTTCACAGCATCCTGGTCAGACTAAGAGCCTGATGGATATCCTGAAGACCTAGGGGGTCCAGGGCAGACCCTGAAACCAAGGAGAGCTCATGACTGTCCTTCACTTCATGTCTCCAAACTCAGCATGACCCCTACTCCCTTTAATAAAGATGTGTCTGTGGCAATAAATAAATAAATAAATAAAATACATTTAATAAGTAAATGGATTATTTATTTTAAGAAAACTTCTTTAGGCACTTTTAAAACTCCAGCTGGTTAGATGCTTTACTGTCTTGAATATATAAATTTTTCATGTCCAGGGAAGGACTGGCATTGCAAGATTATTGGTAAAAATAACCCATGTAGTCCATATTCTATCAACCTTATTCATGCGCAGAATTTGCACTCTCCTTTAAACATATCCTTATCATGATGATTTCTTTGTTAAGAATTTGCGCCCCTTAGGTCAATGTATCAGTACCAATAACTATCATCAGTTTTGTGTTAACCAAGAGTTCATTTTTCATACTTGTAAATTAAGGTATATATTATATGCCAAAGTATTAAATTACTCTAAGTCCCCTACATATCAACCAGTTCCACTCCAAGAGTGTAAGTCCAATTTGTTTATAAGTCCAATAAATTTAGCCTAGGTACCCAGCTAACACAGTCAGCTATATAGTACTGTACTGTGACAGGTTTATCATACTTTTCACACAAATAATACATAAACAAACAAACATAAAATAAAACATTTTCAATCTTACAGTATAGTACCTTGAAAAATTCAGTAGATAGTACAATAGCTGGCATACAGGGGCTGGTATCCAGTGAACAGGCAAGGAGAGTTACTGAATGGAAGAGGGAGAGGAGATGGGAGATGGTAGAGCTGAAGGATCATCAGCAATAGGAGATGGAGGGCAAGCTGCAATTTCACTAATGGCTGATGTTCATGGCACAGGTTCTGGTTCCTTGCTGGATTCAATTCTATCTGCCCTCTTGAAAAACTGATAGTAGTAGCTATCACTGGGTAGTAGCTCTTTTTTTCCTCCTCATAGATGACACTGTAGCACTGGATAGCGTTCTGAATGGCTGCTGCAACCTCCGTGTATCATTCTATGTTCAGGTCCTGTGCCTCAAAAACGAACAGTGCCTCCTCAAATAAAGAAAATCCCCTTGCCATTTCCTGTGTTGTGAATCTCTTCAGCTCTTCGGTTGCTTCTTCTACCTGTTGTCTCTTCATCCTTTCTGTCGACCTCCAATTCCATCAGGTCTTCATTAGTAACCTCCTCATGTTGCACAGCAAGGAGTTCAGTGAAGTCATCCTCTTGCAGATCTAGCTCCAGCTTCTTGCTGAGGGTCACTGAATTGCTGAAGACCTCTTTGGAATCCTTATTCACCTTCTCAAATCCATGATAATCATGAAAAAACTGTGGTCAAATGTTCTTCCAAACCCCATTCATGGTGATGACTGTAACCTCACGCCAAGCAAAGTCAATGTTTTTTGTGGCCTTGTAGATGTTATAGTCCTTCCAAAAGAGTTGCAGCGTTGTTCCTGATTCATCACTCACCTTTACTGCCTGACAAAAAGTGTGATGTAAATAATATTTCTTGAAAGTCGCTCTAACTCCCTTGTCCATAGTTGGATGAGTGATGTAGTATTAGGTGGCAGATGCACTACTTTGATGTTGGAATGAAAGTCGTCCATGAATGGAGGTGGGGTGGTGGTGGCCTGGAGCACTGTCAAGTAGCAAAAGAATGTTGAATGGGACATACTTCTCCAAGCAATATTTCTCTAACTCCAGGATAAATTGGTGGAAAAACCAGTCCTGGAAAATGGCCTGTGTAACCCAGGATTTGGGGTTACTCTTCCACACAACAGGAAGAGAGCCATTGGGTATGTTTTTAAGGGTTATTGGATTCTCTGAATGGTAAACTAAGAGATGATTCAGCTTCATATTGTCAGAAGCATTGTCATCAAACAACAGAGTTAGCCTATCCTTTGCTGCTTTGTAGCCTAGCATCAACTTTTCTTCTTTAACAGATGTAACTTTCGTCTGGCATCCTCTTCCAATACAGTCGTGTGTCACCCACTTTAAGAACCTGCTCAGGTAAATATGCACCTTCATCAATAATTTCTCAAAGCATTTCAGGAAATTCCTGGGCATCTACCATATATGCACATGCTGCCTCGCCACTTACCTTTACGTTGTGAAGGTTGGTTCTAGCCTTGAACCAATGAAACCAGTCATGACTGGCATTAAAAGATGCACCTCTGATTCTTTGCCATGTTTCTTCTTCAAGTCTTCATAAAGGCTTTCAGCCTTCTCTTGAATCATCATTAAGCTGAGCAGGACTGGACAAAACTATGTTGAATAAAAGTGGTAAAAGTGGACATCCTTGTCTTGTACTTGATCTTAGAGGAAATGCTTCCAGCTTTCCACCATTGAGTATGATGTTAGCTGTAAGTTTGTCATATATGGCCTTTATTATGTTGATGTAGGATACCCTCATGTTTTCTTTCTGGAGTTTTTATTATAAATGGGTGTTGAATTTTATCAAAAGCCTTTTGTGCCTCTATTGAGATGATCATATGTTTTTTTTATTTTTCAGTTTGTTGATGTGGTGTATCACACTGATTGATTTGTGGTTATTGAAAAATCCTTGCATCCCTGAGATAAATCTTTCTTGATCATGGTGTATCATCTTTTTAATGTATTGTTAGATTTGGTTTGCTAGTATTTTGTTGAGGATTTTTGCTATTGGCCTGTAAATTTCTTTTTTGTGGTACCTTTGTATGGTTTTGGTATCAGGTTGATTGTGGCCTCATAGAATGAGTTTGGGAGTGTTTCTCCCTCTGTGATTTTTTGGAACAGTTACAGAAGGATAGATGTTAACTCTTCTCTAAATGTTTGATAGAATTTTCCTGTGAAGCCACCTGGTCCTGGACTTTTGTTTGTTGGGAGTTTTTAAATCACAGTTTCAATTTCAGTACTGGTGATTTATCTGTTCAAATTATCTATTTCTTCCTAGTTCAGTCTTGGGAAATTGTAACTTTCTAAGAATTGGTCCATTTCTTCTAGGTTGTCCATTTTATTGACGTAGAGTTGCTTGTAGTAGTCTCATGATCCATCGTATTTCTGTGGTGTCAGTTGTAACTTCTTTTTTGTTTGTTTTTAAATTTTTATTATGGAATACTTCAAACATACATCAAAATAAGAGTGTATAAAAAATTACCCCATTGTATTTATCACCTGGTCATAATATCTTCCAGCTATTTGGCCACTCTTGTTTTCATCTCTATCCTTCTTCCTTCACATTATTTTGAAGCAAATACAGTTACAGGATAGATTTGTTTTTGTAAATATTGTTAGATACTCCCTCAACCACATATATATATATATATATATATATATATATATATATATATATATATATATTCATATATATCCAGAACTTTTATCTGAGTTAGAAGATCGATTCTAGCTTGTTGTCTGAAATTCGGTAGTTGCACAAAGTGCAACTTTTTGGGAATCATTTATTTTTTTTATTTTTTCACACACACACACTGTATTTTATTTTTACAAGAGATAAATAAACTGACACCAAGCATTGTAAATGGATGACCACAACAAAAGCAACAATGATTTCAATTACCAAACATGAAACACACTCATACTATGTCATAATACTGACATTCAGTCCAGTAATCCTCAACTGTAACAGCTCCCTTACTTTGCAATGAAAATTGATTTGTATATTTTTTGCCTCTGAGCCCTTGGGGGATTTTTTTTTTATTCAAACAGAAAGTAACAAAAATTATAATCGTCCTCATCAGTTCACTCAGTCCCATGTAATTAATTTTTTTTCATCTTGATCTTTTGTTAACACTTTTATGAATTCATCAGTTTTCCATTAGAGTTCTGAAAATGCTTATTCATTCAATTCAACAGTATAGTCAGTTACCAGAAACCTGTACTTGTCAGAGTCTTTTCCATGAATTCCTTGAAGATGAAACCCTTTCATAGGAACATTTTTGCAAAAGCATCAGAGTACACACAGAACTGTCTGTAAAGGACAAAAGACTTTAAAATGACCATGGTTAAAGATTTGATGAAAGTTCATAATAATGCAGTTGACAAGAAAATTTAGTTATTTCTGAGATATACATTTTAAAGTAATAACTAGAATTATGACTTATAACATTATACCAGAACATATAAGATTTTTAGAAATTTCACGTAATGTCTGAAACATTTATATTAACATATTTCCATACAAATAACCCAAAGAAAGTTTAGTATTAGTTTTTGTTTGTTTGTGTTTTTATACTGCAGGTTCTTATTAGTCATCAATTTTATACACATCAGTGTATACATGTCAGACCCAATCACCCAATTCAGCAAACCACCATCTCCTCCCCACCATGGTTTTCCCCCCTTGGTGTCCATACGTTTGTTCTCTACATCTGTGTCTCAACTTCTGCCCTGCAAACTGGTTCACCTGTATCATTTTTCTAAGTTCCACATACATGCATTAATATATGATATTTGTTTTTCTCTTTCTGACTTACTTCACTCTGTATGACAGTCTCTAGATCCATCCACGTCTCAACAAATGACTCAAATTCGTTCCTTTTTATGGCTGAGTAATATTCCATTGTATGTATGTACCACAACTTCTTTATCTATCCATTCATATGTTGATGGGCATTTAGGTTGCTTCCATGACCTGGCTATTGTAAATAGTGCTGCAATGAACATTGGGGTGCATGTGTCTTTTTGAATTATGGTTTTCTCTGGGTATATGCCCAGTAGTGGGATGGCTGGATCATATGGTAATTCTATTTTTAGTTTTTTAAGGAACCTCCATACTGTTCTCCATAGTGACTGTATCAATTTTCATTCCCACCAACAGTGCAAAACTGTTCCCTTTTCTCCACACCCTCTCTAGCATTTGTTGTTTGTAGATTTTCTTATGAGGCCCATTCTAACTGGTGTGAGGTGATGCTTCATTGTAGTTTTGATTTGCATTTCTCTAATAATTAGTAATATTGAGCAGCTTTTCATGTGCTTCTTGGCCATCTGTATGTCTTCTTTGGGGAAATGTCTATTTAGGTCTTCGGCCCATTTTTGGATTGGATTTATTTCTAATATTATTGATTTTAGCCCTCTCCCTTTTTCTCATGATGGCTTTGACTAAAGGTTTATTAATTTTGTTTTTCTTTTCAAAGAACCCTCTTTTAATTTCATTGATTTTTCCTACTGTTTTTTTCATCTCTACTTCTTTTATATCTGATCAGATCTTTACAATTTCTTTCCTTCTACTAACTGTGGGTTTTGTTTGTTCTTCTTTCTCTAGTTGCTTTAGGTGTAAGGTTAGGTTATTTATTTGAAATTTATCTTGTTTCCTAAGGTAAGCTTGTATTGCTATAAACTTTCCTCTTAGACCTGCTTTTGCTGTGTCTCATAGGTTTCGTATCATCTTATTTTTGTTATCACTTGTCTCTAGGTATTTTTAAATTTCCTCTTTGATTTCTTACATGATCCATTGGTTATTTTGTAGCATATTGTTTAGCCTCCACGTGTTTGTGTTTCATAAAGTTTAATTCCTGTAGTTGCTTTCTAAAATCATAGTGTTGTTGTCAGAAAAGATGCTTGATACAATTTCAGTTGTCTTAAATTCTAAAAGGCTTGCTTTGTGACCCAGCATGTGATCAATCCTGGAGAATGTTCCATGTGCACTCGATAAAAATGTGTATTTTGCTGCTTTTGGATGAATGTTCTATAAATAACAATTAAGTCCATCTGGTCTAATGTGTCATTTAAGACCTCTGTTTACTTATTGATTTTCTGTCTGGATGATCTGTCCATTGATGTAAGTGGGATGTTAAAGTCTCCCACTATTATTGTGTTACTGTCAATTTCTCCTTTTATGGTTGTTAACATTTGCCTTATATATTGAGGTGTTCCTATGCTGGGTGCATATATATTTACACTTGTTATATCTTCTTCTTGGATTGATCCCTTGATCATTATTTAGTATCCTTTTTTTGTCTCTTGTAACAGTCTTTATTTTAAAGTCTATTTTGTCTGATATGAGCATTGCTACTGCAGGTTTCTTTTGATTTCCACTTGCATGGAATAGCTCTTTTCCATCCCCTCACTTTCAGTCTGTATGTGTCCCTAGATCTGTAGTGGGTCTCTTGTAGACAGCATACACATGGTCTTATTTTTATATCCATTCAGCCAGTCTATGTCTTTTGGTTGGAGCATTTAATCCATTTACATTTAAGGTAATTATCGATATGCATGTTCCTATTGCCATTTATTTAATTGTTTTGAATTTGTTTTTGTGGGCCTTTTTTCTTTCCTTCCTCTTTTGTTCTCTTCTCATGTGATTTGATGACTATCTTTAGTGTTGTGTTTGGGTTGCTTTTTTTCTGTGTGTGACTTGTAGTTTTTTGCTTTGTAGTTTCCATAAGGTTTTTATATAGCAGTATATATAAAAGATTGCTTTATAAAATTGTTATAAGTTGCTGGTCTCTTAATTTCCAATGATTTCCAATATCCTGCCTTTGTACTCTCCTCTTCTCACTATTGCTGGTTTTGATATCATATTTGTGTATGGTTGATTTCCTACCTTTACTTTATATTTGCCTTTACTGGTGAGCTTTCCTATTCATAATTTTCTTGATTCTAGTTGTGGCCTTTTCTTTTCAGCTTACAGAATTTCCTTTAGGATTTGTTGTAAAGCTGGTTTTGTGGTGCTGAATTCTCTTAGGTTTCGTTCATTGTAAAGCTTTTGATTTCTCCATCAAATCTAAACAAAAGCCTTGCTGGGTCGAGTATTCTTGGTTGTAGGTTTTTCCCTTTCATCACTTTAAATATATCATGCCACCCCTCTCTGGCCTGCAGAGTTTCTTCTGAACAATCAGCTGATAACCCTTATATGTTATTTATTACTTTTCCCTTGTTGCTCTTAATATTTTCTCTTTGTCTTTAATTTTGACTATTTGATTAATATGTGTCTTGGTGTGTTCCTCTTTGGGTTTATCCTGTATGGGACTTGCTGCATTTCCTGGACTTGATTGACTATTTCCTTTCCCATATTAGGGAAGTTTTTGACTATAATCTCTTCAAATATTTTCTCAAGTCCTTTCTCTCTCTCTTCTCCTTCTGGGACCCCTATAATGCAAGTGTTGCTGCGTTTAATGTTGTCCCAGAGGTCTCTTAGGCTGTCTCCATTTCTTTTCATTCTTTTTTCTTTATTCTGTTCTACAGCAGTGAATTCCACCATTCTAACTCCCAAGTCACTTATCCGTTCTTCTGCCTCATTTATTCTGCTACTGATTCCTTCTAATGCATATTTCATTTCAATTATTGTATTTTTTTAATGTTTATTTATTTATTTATCTTTGGCTGCATTGGGTCTTCACTGTTGCATGTGGGCTTTCTCTAGTTGTGGCAAGTGGGGGTTACTCTTCATTGTGGCACGTGGGCTTCTTATTGCAGTGGCTTCTCTTGTTGTGGAGCATGGACTCTAGGCATGCAAGTTTCAGTAGTTGTGGCATGCAGGCTCTAGAGTGTAGGTTCAGTAGTTGTGGCACACATGTTTAGTCGCTCTATGGCATGTGGGATCTTCCTGGACCAGGGCTAGAACCCATGTCCCCTGCATTTACAGGTGTATTCTTAACCACTGCACCACTAGGGAATTCCCAGTTATTGTATTCTTCAACACTGTTTGTTCTTTATACCCTCTAGGTCTTTTTTAAACATTTCTTCATCTTCTCAGTCTGTGCCACCATTTTTTTTCCAAGATCTTGGATCATCTTTGCTTTCGTTACTCTGAATTATTTTTCAGGTAATTGCCTATCTCCATTTCATTTAGCTGTTCTTCTGGGGTTTTATTTTGTTCCTTCATGTGGAACATATTTATCTGCCATCTCATTTTGCCTGTGTTCATTGTCTCTGTTCCACAGGATGCAGGGCTCTAGTTTCTCTTGCTTCTGCTATCTGCCCCTGGTGGGTGAGGCTGGTCTAGACACTTGTGCAGGCTTCCTTCCTTCCTCCACTCACTTGTGCCTGCCCACTGGTGAGTGGAGTTGGGTCTTGTCCCTCTGGTGGGCAGGGCTGTGTCATGTGGTGTGTTTACAGGAAGCTGTGGGATCAGTAAGACTTTCACAAGCCTGTCTGATGATGGGTGGGGCTGTGTTTCTGCCCTCTTGGTTGTTTGGCCTGAGGCATCCCAGGACTGGAGCCTACCGTTTGTTGGGTGATTCCAGGTCTTGGCATCAAAATGGCAGCCTCCAGAAGGGCTCATGCCAATTAGTACTCCCTGGCATCTCTGCCACTAGTGTCCTTGTTCATACAGTGAGCCACACCTACCCCCCCCACCTCCCCAGGAGACCCTTCAAGACCAACAGGTGGGTCTAGCCCAGGTTCCTATGAATTCACTGCTTCTTCCCTGGGTAGTGTGCACGAGAACTTGTGTGGGCCCTCCAAGAGTGGAGTCCCTGTTTCCACAAGTCCAGTGGAGCTCCTGAGATCAAGCCCTGCTGGCCTTCAAAGCCAAATGCTCTGGGAGCTCCTCCTCCCAATGCCAGACCACCAGGCTGGGGAGCCTGATGTGGGGCTCAGAATGTTCACTACTGTGGGAGAA
Organism: Mesoplodon bidens; assembly: GCF_964165515.1. Lineage (NCBI taxonomy): Eukaryota > Metazoa > Chordata > Mammalia > Artiodactyla > Ziphiidae > Mesoplodon > Mesoplodon bidens. The sequence continues at coordinate 59,007,047 of NC_138172.1, read as the reverse complement.
CCTCCGTGATATAATTATTTTTCAGTTTGTGGGTCACCCACCCAGTGAATATTGGATTTAATTATATCGCACATGTGCCCCTCCTACCATCTCATTGTGGCTTCTTCTTTGTTTTTGGATGTAGAATATCTTTTTTTGGTAGATTCCAGTCTTCTTTGTTGATGGTTGTTCAGCATTTAGTTGTGTTGTTGGTGTTTTCTTGAGAGGAGGTGAGCTCAAGTCATTCTACTCCACCATCTAGTCTCCAACTCAGGCTATAGTAGATTTCTAATAAGATCACATTTACAAGGCAATCTTGGAATATTTTGTTTATGAGTATTTTTAAGATTTTATGTAACTGAAGCATCAGCAATATACGCCACAATTAAATGTTCAACAGGATGATCTAGTTTCATCTGGACTCATGTCCTAGTGATGAAAGATTAATTCAAAGTTAGATATGTGCCTAATGAAAAGCTGGATATAAGCATATAATATACAATTAAAGATTTGGGGGGTTAGAAAATTATATTTATATCATAAAAATAACACACAGGATATATTCAGTCTAGAAAATACTTAGAGTTTCAGTATCTCTACATTTGGGCATTTAAAATTCTTTTGTATTTATTTGAGACAGCTAGATGCTTCACTACTATAAATACAGTGGTATATATATTTTAGTTGTCTAATTAGAAAAACTTGAGTTTATTAAAGACCTGGCCATTTAATGATCATAATATTGTAATAAGTCAACTGATTTTCTTCAGTGATATAAATTTGTATTAAAAGTATGAGGTATGATTAGAAAATGTTTGTCACTACATTATTTTGCTATTCTCTTAGGCAATCTCCATGTTTCATTTATCACAAGTGTGTGCAAATGACATTCAGATTTACTCCCCTGACCCAGATCTGAATTTCTAAGGTAAACTTTAATGTCTCCTTGGCATTTTAAGCTTAAGATTATCGAGACAAAATATAAATTCTCTACCTCTAAACTTTTTTCATTCCTTTCTTTCTTTGGTTAGTGGTGTCATTATACTTCTAGCCATTTCTGCATTTAAAACTTATTTTAGGGCTTCCCTGGTGGTGCAGTGGTTGAGAATCCACCTGCCAATGCAGGGGACACGGGTTCATGCCCCGGTCCAGGAAGATCCCACATGCTGTGGAGCAGCTGGGCCCGTGAGCCATGGCCGCTGAGCCTGCGCATCCGGAGCCTGTGCTCCGCAATGGGAGAGGCCACAACACTGAGAGGCCCGCGTACTGCAAAAAAAAAAAAAAAAAAAAAGACACAAACTTATTTTATTCCTACCTTCCCAAGTCATACAGTATAACTTGCACTAAGGCACTCTTGAACAGCTTGTGGTTGCCCAACCTCTCTTTCTCTCTCTCACTTCACTACACACATGCACACACCAACCAGCCTTCTCCCTCTTTCTACAATTCATCTATGTCAGCCAAAGCCCAAAACATGCCTTGTGTTTGTTCACTCTATTTCTGACTCTTTCATACATTTTTATGAAGTGAAGTGATTTAGAAAATTGGACGACAAAAAATTTACTTTCTTAAAATAAACATTGATTACTACCCTTTTTGCTAGTCAGTAATCAGTTCCATGTTTAATCTGTATGTAACCATTTTAAAGTAAGAGAATGGCAAATACTCCAATTAATCAGAGTATAAGGTATGTTGAACAGAATAGGTTCCACCAGCATTAACATCAATGGATTTACAAAAGCTCTCAGCTTGTAATTTTAGGAACTTGATTTTGTCAACATTCTGTATGGTAGTTTGGGTCCTCCCAGAATCAGGATTAGTTGAGATTAAGCATGTAAGGAGTTCATTAGGAAAAATGATCTTGTGACAAAAAAACTAACTAAATAAATAAAATAAGGAGGGAGCCAAGGAAGACTAGAGAGCCCTCACACTAGAATATCTGACCCAAAGGAAAGAGGTCATAGACAGCACAGAAGCAATTGTATTAAAGGGAAATTCATCCCAGCTGTCTAGGAATCCTTGAGACACAGGCAGAGGAGAACTGTGACTCCCAAGAATGGACCTATTTTAGCATTTCAACCACATTTGGTCATTGACTGAGAGTTGCTCTTGTGTACCATGGCCTTGGGAGCAATACGATTTCAGAACAGAGCAACTCATATTCTAAGTCAGTTATACCTGTATGTAGAGTTCTGCATTCACTTCACCACTACAACCCTGAAAGATGATCCAGTTTTTAAAACAGAGTATATCTAGCTGAACTCATAAGAAACTTGATTATATACTAACAGTAGTGTTTTGCTTACAGTAAGAACTAACTTAACCTGTAGTGTCAAATGTTCATGTTAATATCCACAATAATATATTTTCTAATTCTGGCATAAAGATATTTTCTAAAGTAAATTTTGCATGTGTGAATTTATCTATTTGTTAATTTTTGTCTCAACCCTCAATGTTGCCAAAAATGAGAATCTCTCTCTTTTTATAATTCATAAAGACCTTTGGGAGTCCATGGATTTTTCTTAGATAAGAAGCTGCAACGATCTGCTTTCAAATTAGGAATATTACATGGGAAAATTACGGAATTAATTTTTCATTTTCATGGTGGCTTCTCAGTTCAGTCAGAAGTAGCAATTCATCACATTCCCTGTACCTAATAAAATAGTAGACATGCTTATTCTTCAGTTTGGTTGTTGCTTAAATGTGAAAATTAAGAGGTATAAATTGAGTAATTGTTAAAAACTATAATTTTTTATATAGCTCTTCTGTCAATCAACTGTCTTGAGCCCATTACCACTATAATCAGGTGCTGAACAGGATAAATGTGAAAGCAACATGTTAAAAATAAAAAAAGTAAGTGCTTTGGAGTGACTAGTACTTTTGCTTGTGAACAAGGCAGTTTTTGGACCATGAGGTAAAGCTGTGCTTTAGAAATGCTTGTAGGCTTAATGCATCCCCTCCATCTTCTAGACCGGGCTGTGCAGGTGAGTGCACGGTTTCCATGTGCTGTTACTATAACTCACAAGTGCAGAGCTAACCTGGCTCAAGTGTCCACTACCAGACCTCAGACATCATTTATGTTAACCCAGATATTTCCACAAATATTTCTCGTCTCAACTCCTAGAGAGCTCATGGCTTTCACATAAACACATCTTTACTGAAAAAGAATTTACTTGGATTGCCCATTAGGCAAAATTATCAATTACTCAGTTTTGTACCGTTCTACCAGGGTGTGTGTGTGTGCATTCACGTGTATTAGTAAAAGGAGAAACAGGTAAGACTCACACTTGTTTTTTGAAGACAGCATTCATCTTCAGTGACTCAGATCCACTCTTTGGTCCTATTTAAATGACGGATACATTTCCACTGATGAAGGATAGAGATCGTCCCTTTGACTTTGACCAAATCTCTGGCTGTTACTGTGAAGTGTGCCTTCTGCTATGGCTGTCATTCTCCATCAGCCCAGTGCTAGAACACATAGAAAATTATTTATTTTTAAACATTGCCCCTCAAGGTTTTTAGTTGGATTGCATAGCTTCCCAGTTGTCTGAAACTGATATTTGTTTTCACTTTTTAATTATTTTAACACAGTATCTACTTTGGTCCTTGGGACTGCCCCTTTTCAGTTTATGCATCAGGGACTATTTGAGTATTATGCAGTCATTAACAATCTACACATACTTATACCACTAAAGTTGTTTTTCAGTAATCCTCTTATTAGCAACCATGACCTTGGTACCTTCCAAGATCTTGTTTTATATTGTTATCTTTCCTTTTCTAGCTAACATATAAAGTGATATCCCAGCGATTCTCATCTGATTTCCTGCTGAGTACTTCCTTGGTAAAAGAAGCAACTTCAGTTTCTCTGTATAAAACTAGGAACTTAAATTATATTTACTTTTATCTCATTTTAGATTTTTGTATACCAGAAAATAAGTGAAAAATTTCCTTTCTTACTGTGTTTGTTCAGTTCTAAGAACTCCATGCTCCATTTTAGCTCATCAGGTCATGTTTTTTCTTCTAGGACTACAATGATGAAATTCGTCAGGAACAACTACGTGAATTATCTTACTTAAATGGCTCAGAGGACTCTGGTCGTGGCAGAGGTATTAGAGGCAGAGGGATCAGAATAGCTCCCACAACTCCTTCAAGGTACATTTGTTCTTACTTTAAATAAATTAACAGCCAATAAGGATGGCAATACTTTGCTGGCCTGTTCTGTGTCATGATCACAGCTAGGAATAAACAATGACAATATCAGCAACAATAACCACCACCACCACAAAAGCAATAACAACAGATGCTTATATAGCTCGTAAGAGCTTTATATAAATTACTAACTCATCAAATGCTCCATAGTAGGGTTAAGCATTATTTATAGGTGAGCAACTGATAAAGATGTAAGCAATACGCCTGAGGACACACAGGCAGTCTGACTCTAGAATTCAGAGTTTGAGCTCTTAACAACTTCCTAAGAAAATAAGAGGAGCAAACCTAAGAGTTTCTACTTTTTGGTTTTGTCCCCAGGATTAGGGCACACAGATGATTCAATCATATGCATCTTTGAACCAGGATGACCTTGAATGAAGAGAAAATTACAAATATTATCTCTGCCTTAAATGGCCCCTGAATTGATACAGTCTTGCCAGGTAGGTAGACAGATAGATGAGGATAATGATAGATATAGGTAGGTAGGTAGATATATAAATATTTAGATAGATAAGTACATTATATATATATATATTATATGTGTGTGTATTATATATATACACACACACACATTATATATATATATATATATATATATATATATATATATATATATATATATATATATACACATCACCAGTCCAGAAAGCCAGAAGCACATTTCTTATATGGCTGATGGTAAGAATATTTAAAGCTTAGTTATATTTGACTCTGCAATGTCATCAGAGAAGATTTTATTTGATGTTGTTCACTTTGCAAAGAAATTGGAATTTTTCTGCAACAGAATTTGTTCTGTAGGATTCTACATTTGCCAAGCTTTCAACAGAAAGCATTGTTTTGCAAAGAGGTAAAGTGAAAAATACTCATAGCCTTCACACACAGATTGTGTAATTCTGTCATTCTCTTTATCCTGTTATAGTTGACCTTCAAATCTCTAAACGGCTTAGATGTAGAGTACTATTTCATATATTGCATAGAAACCATCTTAAGAGATTCTAAGATACTTTGCTGATTCAACTTACTTTTAAAATTACTCCCCAAATATTTTCACCACCTTTCAAAACACCACTGTTTTTAACATTTAAGTCACAGACACCTCAAAAAATTTTACACTATCAGAAAAGAAGTTAAGAATGATCAACTTCCAAAAAAAATATCAAGGAAATAATTGACTAAAGGTAAAATGTGGCAATTATAGAAATTACTTTGATTAAAGGAAAAACTTCTGAAAATGTTTCAGTGATTATTTTCACATTTTTTCTTTAAATTTTTTTTATATGAGCTTTCTAATACTACCTAGGAACATTATTTTATTGCTAAAATTAATGTGACATAACATTTTTTATGGACTTTTTTTAATGGAATCAGCCTTTTACAAAGCCTTTATATTAACTTCATCATGATGGGTTGTGAAATGACATCATTGCAGGCAATCTTAAATTGATTAAATCATAGGGTTTTAATAATGAAATTGTCACTTTTGTAGTTCAAAAAATGATAATTTTGGCAGTTTTATATGGTGTAATCTAAGTATGTATTGAGCGACTATAGAGGCAACACGTTTTTTTCTATTCTATACTCCTTGGAATAGGGGCCATTTAAAAAATAATGCATTAACCTGCTTTTGAGATTACAAAATCATCATATTAAAAGACTTTTTGTTTTGTTATTGGTGCTCCTTAAGGTAATAATACATTTGTCATATTTGAGTGGACCATATAAGATTTCAATTTCAGTGATGTTTTAATGTAAAATATTCATCTCTTTAATTATTTAATAATGGAGAGTGCATTATGATCTAGATTTTTAAATATCTTAGAAGAAAAATTTGATTGAAAGCTTTTGCTTTTTAACATTCCATGTATCATACAATCTGATATTGCATATGTTAAAAAAAGAAAATTAATATTGAAAATTAAACCTCACTTTCAATGCTATCTTGATGTAATTAATGTATTAACATTAATAAAAGTAAATGTAGCAGAACTCTGTTGTTTTCTGTTTCAAACCACATGATGAAATATATCTGCAATTAAATAAGAATAAGAAAATAGCTTCACAAAAAAGAAGTTCTTGAACACATGGGTTAATGGATGCTGATTTGTACATATTTATGAAATTGTGACTTTTTAAAGTTATTCAGTTACACTTAAATTCAAAAAGAATGGTACCTGGTATATTTTTAAAACTTTAATTTGTTGAAAATTTCTTTAATTAAAGGAATTTATGTTTCAACAAGCATATCTATGAAAACTATCTAATCTTCCAATAATAATGCATACAAGAAAACAAAGCATTACATCTATATATTATAATAATTTATATTATGTAATTGAAGAATTAAGATCTTCACACACATCACTGCTACATGGTGAATGAGAGTGAACAGTGGAAAATAAAACATTTGAGGCAGATTTTGAAGGTTTTGTTTACTACAATGAGAAATAATACATAGATAGAATCTAATGGAGCTTGTTAAAGAGGAGACTAATCATATTTGTTTCCAAGAAAGACTACTCAGTCACCACTGTGAGTGATAGAGAAGAATTAGAGCAAAGCGAGAAAGACAGACAGAGAGGTGTGTGGCAAGGAAGCCCGAGAGAATACAAGTTCATTATCCAACACAGAAATGAATACTACTTGGAGTGTTAGAGAGATAAAGGACTAGATTAGAGATTAGAATTTATATAAATTAGTGCCCATTTAGATGTTGGAGACAAGAGAGTGGTCCTAGACAGTATAACTCTCTGATGTTTGCCCTGGTTAGAGATTAACGACATCATCCACTAAAATTAGGTGAAGGACCAAATTTAATGAAGAATATAATTAATCCCAAGTCTATGGATTGCCAGTGTGACCTTGGGAAGGGGACTTGTACTTTCCGTGACTTGGTTCTCAACCTTTAAAATAGCTTAGAAATGGCTACATGACAAGGTTGTCAAGATTTTTAAGTTAGATGACACATGTAAGGCAGTGGTTCCCAAACTGGTCTGCACATTGGAATCACTGAAACCTCGCTGCTGCTAGAGACTGTGACTTAATCGGCCTGGCGTATGGTCTGGAGTCTGGAGGTTTTCAAAGGTCTTTAGGTGACTCTAACATGCAGACCAGTTAAGGAGACATGATCCAGGGTATGGTGTGTGGTAGGAAGGAAAGAGATAACAGCCATCAGAGTTAGAGACTGCAGGGGTGCACCGTGAGGCACAGAAGGAGGGTGAGGGGAAGAAAATGGGGATAGCCACATTCCAAGGTGGGCCCAGGAGTACATGTAAGTGAATGAGCCTGAAGAATATAAAGGAAGGAGGAAGAAATATGGAGAAAAGCAGAGTCATAAAAGTTCGAAGAAGGCATTTTCTAGATAGTAACCCATAGTGATAAATATAACAGTTACAGTAGAATGGGGACTGATTTCCAGTGGATTTAGAAACCAGTAGGCTTCTCATGATACCAGTCAAGAGTATTTTCAATAAAGAGGAGAAAGCAATAACTAGATTGCATTTGAGTCAGGAATGAGCAGGAGGTGAAGAATTAAGGATAGAAAACTTTCAAGAAGTCAGAAAAATAAAGGAAAGAACATTGTAGTATGGATTCAGCCAGGGACACTACGTTCTAAATAGGTGATGTGAATCTTGAGTTGAATTGAGGACTTGAGTTGAAGAGACATATAGGGTTAATATTCCAGGGAAGGGATGTAATGTGTAGGAGGTAATGAGTCAGATTCAAGAGACAGATTTTCCAGGGCTCTGTCTGGGAGACAGTTGATGAAGGAATGGAATGAGAAATTAGATTTGATTTGAGCATCATATAATTTTAAAGCAGGAAGAATTGCTACAGATTCAGAAATCTTATTTTACCCATTAGAAAAATAATCTACCTTAGGCTCTGGGAGTTATAACACTTACCTGTGATTATTCAGTGGTATAGATATAACTTGTGAATATAGTTTAAAGTAAGGTGACATATAATTTAGCACCCACACAGGGACACTGTTGAAAGTATTAAAATGCTGAACTAGGACAACAGTTGTAATTCTGAACTATTCTGGGCAAACCTGGATGTATGCACACCCTGTATATAAGGTGATTGGAGGTCCAGTGAAGGTAAAATTACTCTTTATATCCATCTTATAGATCAGCTTTTATATTATCATGATAATGTAGAATATTGTGGTCTCAGTTATATTGTGCTTGAAGTGGGCACTGGGCCTTCTAGGGTCTCCCAGTGCAGGAGAGCATTCTCTGTACATTAGACTCACAGTAAGTTCTCTAATAATTTCTCTATTAATCAGCTCTATAATCTGTTTAAAACTTTTAAAAGCTTTACCAGCATTCTTATTGTTCACTTGTCAAGCTCATTTTCTGCAAGAGCCAGCTGACTGCTCCTCATAGCAGAAAGCATAACTTACAACCCCATCTGTGGGTGCAGCCAAACAGTGTGATGGTTCACATCCCATGATCATTATTTCCCCGAAATCTTTAGCGTTCTTGCTGAAAGCAGTGCTTTCTAGAGGCCAAACTTTCAGACATAATAAAAAGTGAAATAATCATGCTTTTGCCCCAAAACTTTAGACATACACTCAACCTTTCCAAAGGCCTCAGAATACCATAAGAGTTTACTGCAACCATTTGATCTTGCACTTTTAGTACAAGTTACTTTTGTGTCAAGCACTGCAGTACCAAGTACTCAGTGTGTTATTTTTTTTTGCAGAGCCCTCATGTATTTCACTAGCACCATAGTTACCATAGGAAATAAATTATATCAGGGACTGTACCAGTTCAGGGGGTTACACGCATAGTGATAAATCAGTGACAATGACCTCAAACTTAAGCTACTATAATAAACAGAAAGATATCATGATGGTTAGAGTTCCACATTTTATCGAAGTGCAGACATTTTTTTTTGTAAGTGACAAAATTGCCCATCACTGTCAATAACCTCCAGCATGGAGGAGACATTGACATTTAGTAGCTATGGATGGTACAGTGAGTCATGTAGTAGACACTGCTCTCATTTGAGACTTTTTTGGTAAATTTGGAATAAAAATCAGAGTGGGTTGATTTTTGTTTGCTTTGCTTTGAATTTTTAGTGTTATAAAAGAAAATATCAAATTATTTTACATTTTTTTTGATAATTAAGTCATAACCAATATTTACAAAACTTATTCTGTGGAGGTCAAAATGCTTTATATCCTAAAGAATCTCCATTAAACACACACACTCACAACACTCAGACATGCAGAAATAAATGTGGTTTTCTCCCCATTGTATTGGGGCTGTAAGATGAGAGCTTCGCCTGCTCTCGTTACTTGTTTCTCATCTGTATGTGACCTGTTTCTCCTAGGGGCCGTGGGGGTGCCATTCCTCCTCCCCCACCACCTGGACGAGGCGTCCTCACCCCTCGAGGGACCACTGTGACCCGTGGTGCTCTTCCAGTGCCCCCTGTAGCAAGAGGCGTCCCTACCCCGCGAGCACGGGCATCACCCACTGTGCCAGGATACAGGGCACCCCCTCCTCCAGCCCACGAGGGGTATGAAGAGTATGTAAGTACTCTTGAGAAATCAGTTATTAGGAGGAGTTAAGTTTGTTGGGGAATAAGCTAAACTTCAAAGACATTCATATACCACGAATATAGCAAATAATGTTTGTTGCAGAAAACAAATGTCATTTGCAACAGAATTTAGCAGTGCATTTAAATGAGGGCATTTTTTTTTTTTTTTTTTTTTTCTCCTGTACGTGGGCCTCTCACTGTTGTGGCCTCTCCCGTTGCGGAGCACAGGCTCCAGACACGCAGGCTCAGCGGCCATGGCTCACGGGCCCAGCAGCTCCACAGCATGTGGGATCTTCCCAGACCGGGGCACGAATCCGTGTCCCCTGAATCGGCAGGCGGGCTCTCAACCACTGCGCCACCAGCGAAGCCCTAAATGAGGGCATTTTGAGAAAAGCTTTCATTGTACAGGTGCCATCATTGTTGTTAGTATCAGTTAAATAGCTTAGATTTTAAGAAACAAACTATCCTGAGGTTTTCTTATCTTTAGAAGACTCAATCAATTCAAAATGGAAATAATTATGAACATAATGTGAATAGTCATGTATTTAGAAGATTATCCTGGGACTTGATAAAGATTAACATAACTCAGAAGTATTTGACAAATATAATGTGATTATATTATAAACTTTGTTAATAATTTAAGACCATGTGGTTGGTTTTTCATTTAAATATCCTACTCTTTCACTATATAAAAGATATGGAATTGGCAGGTAAGAATTCAGAGCTCAAAAAATATAGAATGAACAGAAGAAGTGCAGTGTCTCTAAGCACCTCGTCCCTTTCCAGTCCTCTGTATCACATTATACTCCCTTTGACCTCTTTCATCCAGGTCGTTAGCTTTCCACTGGTCATATATTCTAGTCCCTGTATCCATTTCTCCTACTAGATTGTGAAAATTGTAAAAAGGGGAAGTTTTCTATTCACTTGTATAACCATACTAAGTCCACTCTAAATGTTCAGTTGAATTGATGCAAGCCAGATCATAGTCCTATGAAACAGATTCATTTTGCCTTTAACCTCCCCAGGGTGACCGTCCCCTAATCTAGGTGTTTGTTTCATTCAACCATCCACAGACATACTGTCCTCTCAAATGTCCTCTGTGAATGATTACTAATATAAACTCTTCAAGGACAGTTACTGTCACATTCTGTGCATTCAAAACATATAAATGTTTTATGGACTGGTTAATAACCAAGCAAAATGTAATCTTAAAACAAAGTGAAAATGGTTGATAGGTGTCACTAAGAACACAATGCTTAAAGCATGTTAGTTTTTAGGAATGCTACTGATTAAATATGAAACACTGACTAATATCTGTAAGAGTGAAGAAAAAATATTAAGTTTAATCTTGCTCGCGCGGAAGCGGCGCGGCTGGGTGGGAGACCGGCAGCGGGAGTCGCGGACCGTCGTCGCCGCTGCGGGTGGCGGTGGTGCGCTCGAGCAACCAGAACCGGAGCATGGAGGCGGCACAACATCCTCAGGTAGCTGGGGCCTCCACCCTGGCCCAGCGCGCCCCCGCGGACGCCGGCCGACCGGCCGTCCCTTCGGCCTTCCCGGACCGTTCTGGGCGGTTCCGGCTCCCGGCCCGTGCTGGGTGGCGGCGACCGCGGTTCCCGGCCCCAGTTCTCCCCGACCCGTGCTCGGCGGCCCAGGTTCCCAGGTGGGCGGTGCGCGGCGGCCCCCGAAGGACGGCCGAGAGGCCTCGCCGCGTCCGGGCTCGTTGGCTCCAGGGCCGAGCCCAGCGAGGAATCGACAAAACTCGGTCCGCCGCGCGGTCCCCCACGTGTGCTTAGTGTCGCGAAAAATTCACATTCTGAGCCGAAATGCTTCCGGGTCGCCGAAACGTCAAAGCTGCCAGTAAACCTGAAAGGCTGACGCTGTTTGCGTCTACTTCGTACGCACGTCTGTGTATCTGAAAAGCATGGCCTCTGTAAAATGCTCAGCAGTGAGGCGCTAAGTTCCCAGACCAAGGTTAGGGTCCACGAGAGGATAGGCCGGTTGTGTCCAGGGCGTGTCGCCTTTTTATCAAATATGGAAAACTTGCGCGACAGAATCTCAGGATAGAACAAGTCGTAAAAACATGGAAATGGCCTATTTTAACTTCATGCATTTGTGTATTTGCTCCTATCTACATTTTTCAAGTCTCATACAAAAAAAAATCCTTTCTCCTCCCTTGGAAAATCTCCAGTTGATAATTTCTGAACCACATGTGAGTTTGGTTTCACGCTTCTAGTTTATATTTCAGTGCTAACTCTCCTTTTGTGACCCTGGTGTTGTATATGTTTCATAAAAGTTTATTGCCGTTTGATAAAAAAAAAATTAAGTTTAAAAATCTATTTCTGTGGGAAAAGGGGAAATGTGTTCATCTCACATATCTTGTACAACATCAGGTATCAGTTTTGAAAATCTTAGTCTGAAAATTGCAACATCTGCAGCAGAAAACATATTCTACTCTCTGAACAAGGCCACAGATCTGAAAACACAGACCCTGGTCCTGGTTCTACCATCTCTTCCGTGAGACGTACTGTGTAGGAAATAAGTGCTTGTTAAATGAATGAATGAATAATCCACAACAGGGAAGGTGGGATTGTTTTTTGTTTTTCTTTCTTTCTTTTTTTTTTTTTTAATCTCTGAGGAACTAAGTCTACCATCTTTATGTGCTTTGCCACTATGGTGTATTTGTGTTCCAAACAGAAGCCTAAACAGTCAAATCTTTATTTCAAAAATTAAAAGAGAGAGAAATATTGGTAACATTGCTATTAATCAAAGAATTTACAGGGCTTATAGGGCACAGTGAAAGAGAACAAGATTGGAAAAACATTGTAGTTTTTCATGTAGCTCCAAAAATATTGCAATCTTTCACATGCATTCCAATTTGTAATGAATAGATCAAGGACTGCAAGGCAAAAAACAGTAAGCTACAAAGGAATAAAGAGTTTATGGAAGTATGAGTATATTCTGAAAAAGGGTGTATTCTGAATGGGAAAATTTAATAGGAGTGTGGTTCTTATAGTAAGTAAAAGAAAATGCAAAGCTGTAAATCTGATTTTTAAAACTTAGATTTAAAGTATCCAATCCCTTTAATTCATTCACTCACTTTACTGAGCCTCTATCTTATTTCAGGCATTGTTCTGATGGTCCTAGAGATGTAGCTGTGAACAAAACAGATCAAATATTTACTTTCATAGTGCTTACATTTTAGTGGGAGAAGACAGGAACAAACATATATAAAGAAATGAATAAAGTAACATCATGTAGAGATAAGGGCTCCAGAGGGAGGTGGCAGGAGGGGACCACCATCAAAAGAGCTGTTAGGGAAGGTCTCTCTGACCTAGAGGCTCCAGCAAGTGTCTAATTAAAGGCAGCCAAGGGGCTGCCTCTATACAAAGGCATCCCTGGTTAAGGAAACAGCAAGCAGAAAGGCACTGAGGAGGAACATGCTTGAAGTGTTTGGGGATCAGCAAGGAAGACATCAAGGCTGGAGAGAGTGTGTGAGGGGGACCAGATGAGGTCAAGGGATGGACAGGCCAATTCACGTTGCTATTGGAGAGTTTGGGGCAGGAAAGTGACAGGAGCAGGTTTATTTTTTTAAAGGTTTCTTCTGCATACATTGCAGAGAACAGAATATGTGGTGAGGTGGGCACAAGAATTGAAATAAGGAGACTGGTGGCATCCCCATCGACAAAACGAGGCTTAGAGAGGTAAGAAGAGGTCTATTCTGAGTGAACTGTGGAAATGATCTAGTAGGATTTGATGATGGGATAGATGGAGGAGGTGGGAAAAAAGAAAATATTAAAAGATAATTTTGTGAAGTTTTTGTGAAGCGAAGGTTAAACTGAACCTTGGACTGAACAACCAGGTAAAACTGAGGTGCCATTTGTTGAAATGAGGAGTACGGAGTGACGCAGATGGGGGGGTGGAAAGTTTGGCCTTCAGGAAAGTCTGTTGTGTTGCTGGGTGAACACCACCTGATTTTCGAAACAGAAAGCAGCACCCCACAGTTTGAAATGTGTCACTAGCTGTGTAATTTATAACACTCTGTGGCTTGGATTTCCTCTTCTATATAATGGCGATAATCATTTCAGCCTCACAAGACTGCAGTGAATGTTAGAAATAAGCATCCATAAGCACTTAAAACATAAGCATGCATAAGTACCCCAAACATTATAGACAGTCAATAAGAAATAACTATTACACAAAATTTCATCATGCATTATACTCTTAAATTTCTCCCTGGGATAAGCTATGGACCCATTGAAGTCACAGACATTTAGTTAATTTTTGTGAATTAATTGGGCATCATTATTTGCAAATAGGAGAAGCTATTTCATCTTCTTTTAGCAGTAAATGAATAAGTAAACAAACCTGGGGGGGGCTCTGTCAATGAAAATCAATAAACAATCTATAACAGGAATAGAAAAGAGTTTTATTTGAACCAAATTGAGGACTATAATGCAGAAACCAGCTTCCCAGATTACTCTGAGGAACTGCTCCAGAGAAGCAGGGTTTTCAGCACAGTTTTATGCATTGTCAGAGCAAAGAACATCAAACAAGTCAGGGATACTTTCCTTCAGGTTTCAAAAAAACAGATCAGCATGTACACAGCAAGTCAATATGGCCCTGGCACCTGGGAAGGGAGTCTTATCATCAAAGGAGGACCAGCACTGGCATCCCAGGAAGGGAGGCATTTAGTCTTTATTTTTAACATGGACATTCTTTACTTCTGGTCAATGCACCCTTTTCTTTAATAATTAAAGCAGATATACAATGTATGTTTGATAGGCCACAAATAGGCTGTTCTAGTTAGAATATAATTCAAGTTAACTCATGTATAAGCCAGAATGACTTCCCCACATCTCAACATGTAAAAATTTCCTATATTAGGCATCATGAAGTCCAGTAATAGGAATGCCATCAGGCCTTAAGAAATAGCTAAACCGAGGCACTAGAATCCCTCCCCACATTTCCTCTCTGGTTTTTTTGCATATGTTTTCATTCCACTTTAACATACAGACTGGATATTTGGCTTCGCTGATCAACATGACTCAGCACGTGGTGCTGCCAAGTTTACACATCCAAGTCCAGTTCTCCTCACCTACAGATACTGACTGGCTGGCCATCTCTCAACCCTAATCTGGATGCCCAGGTGGGAGAATTGTGTTCATTCAGGCTTGCCAGGTGTCTATGACTGTAGAGCAGGAGTCTCTTGAAATCAGATCTGGGATGTACAGACTCATCAGCTACCAGTGACATGGGTGGTGTAGGCGTGACATTCACACAACATAAGCATGGTTCCTGAGTACCCAGCCCCAAGGACCATATGGAGAGGCATTAGTTTCCAGAGAAGGAGAAAAATATTATGAACTTGACAGAAATCCTAAATATACCTACAATAACATACTGTTGGTAACAGGAAAAAGTAGATACTGTCTTTTAAAAACGTATGCCTTATTTTATTAAAACCTGTCACATTTTAATTTTTTCTATAAACAATCCAATAAGTACATACAAAGTTGGACATGTGGCTGATAAGTTCTGACAGCAGTCTTTGAAGTCTCCATCCAAACCCAGATGAACACTAGGGCCACTGCTCTCTGCTTTAATTTTAAACAATTCATTCCTCTGTAAGAGGTAAGAAAAACAAATGTTTAAGTGTCTCAGTAGCAAAATAACAGCACCATGCTGAGTTGATTGTGAAAATATCAAAGGCTTCTTAACTTTCAGATAAAATTACTTAGACAAGATTCCCTTTATTATAAATGACACTACGGGGCAGTTCACTCTTCAGACTTTTCTTCCTTCCCTGCTGAGGCTCTGACCACGTGGACTGTTTACAGGTGATCAGATCTTCTCGTGGCTGCTTGCCCGACCTGAAACAGCTCACCGTCAATGAGACTGCGGTTTAAAACCGTCTTTAGCGTTAGTTGAATCTTTTAAAAAATGTGAAGTTTAGTTTGTTATATGTCCTAATCCAGACTTTAAATATTTTAAAGCTTCTCTTCACTGACTTTCTGCTAAGAAGAGTACATTTACTTTTTTCAGCTCCATCATCATGATTGAAGTAGATTTGGGGAATAGATTTTAAAAAAGCTCCCACACAACAAAATATAAAGTTCTATCAGTGGATAATATGTAAACTAAACTTTAACTTTTGAATAGCTACTAGGTTCCCGCCACTAATCTCATGATAACACTACCAACCAGTTATAGTAGACTGAGGCTCATACCCAGTTTTATATTCTACATAGTACTTGTCTCACAAAGAACTCAAACACATGTATACAGGTCATTTGTACTTCATGCTTTAAATCCAGATCATCAGTCAGTGTTTGAATCCCCTCAGCGATATTTAGGACATCTCCCAGCCCCTACAGGAGCATCTACAATTATAGAGAACTCAATACATCTAGAAACTAGGTGCCGGAAAAATAAAAACTGTGGGGCTTCCCTGGTGGCGCAGTGGTTGAGAGTCCGCCTGCCGATGCAAGGGACATGGGTTCGTGCCCCGGTCCGGGAAGATCCCACATGCCGTGGAGCGGCTGGGCCCATGAGCCATGGCCGCTGATCCTGCACATCCGGAGCCTGTGCTCCGCAACGGGAGAGGCCGCAACAGTGAGAGGCCCGCGTACCGCAAAAAAATAAAATAATAATAATAATAATAAATAAATAAAAACTGTGATTAAAGAGACGCTGCCTCTACTTTCAAAAGCATGGCGTCTAGTGGGAGGGTCAAAGAGTCTAACAATTAACATATAATATGTAATTGCTGTGTGGGGCTCTTATCTTACTCTATTATAATTAATTGTCACTCTTATCTTCTCCCACTTACAAGGTTTAAACATCCTATAGGCAGAAACTGTTTCTTACATTTATCTTGTTTGCAGTTCTAAGTAATGTGCTTGGTAATAGCAAATAAATTAAACCTATGATATTGTTGGAAGGATGTTATACACATGCACAGTTCCATACATATACACATTCTATGTAAACAATAACTGAATGAAGGTACAACATAGCATATATTGTGTCAAATAGAGACTATACCTTCTCCAGCAAAGATAATTATTTTCACGACTATGGGTATTTAGAAAAACCTCTAAGACCGTAAGCAAAACAACAGCAGACCAAGATGAATAAGTATTACTTTGAGAAGTAGAGAGAAGAGGAAGGATGCTCCATGCAAAAAGGAATGATAAAGGGGAAGGCAAGAAGAGGGACTTTTCAAAGCAAACCCAAAGAATACAGGAAAATAACTGGGGGAAAGAGAGTTCATTTAAAATAGCAGGGGAAATAACAGGGGTTACAGATGAGCTCGAAGGCTGAGGTTATAATGCCACTGATTGTATAATAAAGGGCCACCTGTAGGTTTTTAAGCAGAGGATAAACTAAGGTTTGGGAGAATTTTATAATTCTCAGTTGGTTAGGGTGGATTTAGGGATTCAACGACAATGGTTAAACTTATTGAGAGGTGGTCTTGGCTATGAGCACAGGAAAGCGACTGGAAGAATCAAGGCAAAGGTAACACTGAAGATGGAAACACTAAGGTCTGCTGTCAAGTGGATGAGGGAGGAGTCGGGACAGGCAGCCCAGGATCCGGCAGAGATGGGGGTGGGTGCTCTGGGAACAGCAGGAGGGAGGGCCGTGCTGGAAGAACTGACCTTCCAGGCGCGGGGAAGTGCTCACACAGTCATGTTCCTTTGTTGCAAAAATAAGGTGTTTTCCGTGCTATCAGTTGCGATCACTTGCCTACCTGTCACACTTTCCCACGGGTGGGGTCATGTTGGAGTGGATAAGGATGTTTGTGAGAGCGTGTCAAGTGGAGTTTGTGTTGGAGATTCTTTAAGTTTGGGTTTAGTCGACTAGTTTTACTTGTATGAGTTAGGTACTGCTAACATTGCGTTGTAGAAGTAACTCCGGGGATACTCTTCCTGGCTTAGCCGATGTATTCATGGACGGAGATCTGAGTCTGCTGTTTAGTTGTGCCCTCAGCACTGGTGCTGGGACGCCTGCTTAGTGTTGTAGGAACTGGAACTGAATGGTTTGGGGCTGGAAATGTTCTGTCAAAAACTCTTCTATGTCATTTAGCTCAACTGTGAAAGAAATTTGATAGGGGCTTCCTCAAATGTGACAATTCTAACAGTCTATAACTAACCATCAGTGAGATATGAAACTGAAAGAAATGTTTCAAAACTATCAGTGTTAACAATGTTTTTCTATCAACCATGCATGCTAGAGGGAAAAAACTGAATTTCTTCAGCTCTCTATAGAAAATATTATAAAATCATTGTCATATGAGAGGTGATAAAAAACTGTGCTTCAAAAAGTAGGGAAAAGTCGTTTAGGGGTATATCAGGCAGTTAATAAAAATACTATATTATTTTCTGGAATTTGTGATATTTATAGTATTTTCAGCTTTTAAAATTTTGCAATTGGTCATGATTGCTTTTCTCGTTCAAAATAAATATTCACTCTCATGCTTAACTTATATTAATAATTTTGTAACCTTTTTCTTAAAGATAGAATGCAAAGTTATATAGTCTTTAAACCCATAAACTCTGGATCCCATAGAGGAAAACAATGGCAACATTTATAGGAAAGTGTATATATAGGGCTGGTGGGGTCCAGTGGAGTATTGCTTAAAGAAAGAACTGTGTAACCTTAGTTTCTAGTATCGCAAGTCTGTTCTGCTGTCCTTAGTTACAACCAGGCTGGCATTGTTGATAAGTATGCTGTTCCTTTGTGGAAGTGCTGTCCTTTTAACAAAAGTTTTGTGGGAGAATTGAATGTGCAAGTAAAGGCACACAACTTCTGGAAGTGCCCACCAGAACATCACACTGTATGAAAACATACTGACAACATCATAAATACTCTCTTGCATCTTATGTGTTGGTATAGCATGAAAACAAACAAACCAAAACCCTATGACACGCAAAATAGTTTCTAGTTTCGAAAGACATAGGTCTAATTTATTTTTAAATTACCTCGTGGTTTTTCCAACAGTTCATACCCAGACAGAGACTTGTATGGGGGCAAACAAAGCAAAGAGAGATGTCAGCTCAGTTCTACAAGAGGGGTGCTGGTCATGTATAATCAGTCATGTTAACCTAATTTATGAAATTCATTTTGACAAATTGTTGGGAAGCTTTTCTTCCCATTGGTCTTACTAAGCCTGTTGGCACTGTAGCACATCCTACGATATATTTCAGACTCTGAGGCATCCTCCTAGTAACAATGAGAGAACTAGAAAATTCACTGTAATTCAATAGTCCTTAAAAGTTCCATAGATGAATTCAGGCTGCCAACTTTCAGTGTCATGTGTATGGAACATTTTTTTGACAGGAGAGGGAAATAAGTATTAAATGATAATTGAAATCAATTCTTGTGCCATTTTTGTGGAAGGAAAGATTATGAGCCTTATCTATAATGCATTTCAAGGGGCGCCACATGTGGTGGTTTTCTGTCTAAAAGCTAAGAGCCTTCACCCAGTGAAGGGAGATTTTTATTAGAGTTTCTAGATTGATATTTGTATTCCATTAAACATTCTTGTTTAAGTTTCATGCTCAAGTCTCCTCTTAGCAGAGACTAATTTACCAGAATGCATTGTAGGATTTTGTTTTGGGAAATGTAACTAATATTTACAATAACCAAAACATGTAAGGTTAATGAAATACTTTTTGAAACTATAGAATGGGCATATACTACCTGTGGTTCAAATGTTTATAGAAAGTTAGTGGTATTTAAACACTATTAAAATGTTAAATTACGTGCCCAAATAATATAAGATGCTGTCTTTTAAAATTGTGTGTATTTTTCTTCTAAAGTTGAAGCTTGATTAAGCCATCCTTCTTCTAGCATCGTGTTTTACATGTTTAAGCCATTTTAGAACAGATGCAGGTTCTTCTATTGGCCACACACTTACGATTGTATCCAAACCTGTACCTTATAATTACCATGATGACTAAGGTCTTTTTTTTTAACACAACACTTACAAGGATGAACATAGGTTTTCTCTCTGAAGCTTTTTTAAGGTGAATTTTAGCTGATGGAAAATATTATATCACAATGTATTTTGAAGTTTCCTCCAGGCTCTGCAGCTGTGATCTTTTTGTAGTGTCTGCTATAGACAAGGGGGAAGAGAGCAAAAACTGCCACCTCAGCCTTAAGGAGATCTACCATTCTCTTGTTTTTTTACATTATTAGTATATATTAAGTTTTTTTTTAATCTATGGTTTATATACAGCATGGCTTAAGGATTAATAATGAAAGTGAGTTGAGCATTTTTTTTCTTCTGAGTTGATTATGAGTTTGCCTACTATATGCCCACTGAAAAATTAAACCCAGTATAGGGTGACAAATACCTAAGCATACCTAAGAATCCCAAAATTCATTTTTTTCTTTTGCTGGTTGAAAAGCATTGTTTTATGTGTTTTGCCAACACCTCTCTCATAATTTTCTGTCAAAGAAAACTTAATTAAATATGATTTGCATGGGTAGTTTGATTATCAGTGGCTTTTCCACATAGGAATGGTTACATTGCATTAAGTCCTTGTCCATATTTTGGCTGTCTTCCATTATGGATTCTCCATTCAGTGGAAAATAGTGGCTGCTAAATCTTTCCATCAGTTACAGATTTTTCTGATTATTTTTTGTCATATGAGCTAAAGGCTTTTACTGGGGAAGCTACAAACGTTCTTTGCAATAACTTTTAATAATCTCATTATTTGAATTAAGGCAATTTCTCTTCATTATTGAAGATGGGAAACTGTATTTCCCTTTAAATGAAACCATATTGTATGATAGTTTTCATATATAACTTAGGCAGCAAATATCATTCCAAACTAAATCTACCAAAGTCCCTTCCTCCATGAAAAAAATCTCCACTAAAATTTCTTCCCAAACTACCAAGTTTCATCTAGCTGTATTCCCCTTTTTCTATTCTAAGCTCCTTACAAGGCTATAATAACATCACATTTTCAGTTTTCATCTCCAAAACTATCTTAAACCTTGACTGTCGCTATGGACCTACTTGTTTGAGAGGCTTCAACTATTTGTGGACTTTTCCATTCAGACATTACCTCTCTTCCTACACCCACACATCTAAACCATTCATCAGTGTCTCCCCAGTTAAGGTTCCTCCTGATTTGTCTCCTTCTATTTAGTTGAACATCAAAAAATATACACTCATCTTTTGTTCTTGGTTTTGTTTTAAATGCTAAATTCACATTTGTTTTCCTAAAATACTAAATTCATCATGTTACTTCTTTGTTAGAAAACATCAATCTCTCCCTGTTGCCTGAAGAATAAAATTCCAACTTCCTAATTTTATTAGAAGATGATGTACTTTAATTTTATGAGCTTACTTGCTATTAACTCTGTTTCATTTTCAAATGAGATTTTGACCATGAATAAAATAAATGAACAAGCAAGAGAGAAAAATTCTAAATTTATGTAGCCAATCCAGTTATCAGCATCTTTATAATTCTTAGTCTGTTAAAATGTATTGTGCTATTTGATTCAATTTAACTTATCATTTATTGAATGCCCATTTTATATTATGTGAATTTCCACAGGAAGAGGCAATGAGAGATAAAAAAATATAGTTACCTTTAATAGGTGGCTGTTGTATTTTAAGACTTTTAGATACATAATCTCACAACAATAGTAAAGGATAAGAGGTATTATCCTTGTTTTTCCATTAGGGAATTGTGGGGTCAGAGGATTAGAGAAATCTACCAGTCACCTGTCTGACAGTGGAGCCAGATAGCTCTGTCTTCAAAATTAACATCATTTTTGGATATGAATATGTAAAAGGCAAAGCTTCTGGCTTTAAAAGGGCAACAGATAACACACCTGGACAAAAAAAACCCAAAACTCACAGGTTCAGGGCAGAGTTTAATTTGTGAGAGTGGACTCAAGACTTCATTGTGAGAAATATGCTAATATTTTCCTGACTTACTTCACAAACTGGGTTTAAAGTAGTTACGACATCTGCTGGAAATCCCATTAACTAAACATACCTGTCATTTTTTATTTGCTTTTCTTCCACTCAGAAAGTTTGAAGAACTGATTAGTTCTAATGCTATCTATTTGATATAGTGCAAATTAAAAAATTTAGGGGGGAATGTGACCAATAATCTTCAACTTTATAGTAGTAGGATAGAAAAGACTAGGGCAGTTAGGCACATCCTCAAGTTCTTTGGAACTATAGAATATTAAAAGTAGCAAAAAAGCCCAACGATGGCAATAAATAATGATGATACTCATAGTAGAAACAACTAATATAATTAAGTACTTATTATGAGCCAGACACTATGCAAAATTTTTCATCTTCGACATTGAATTTTTACAACAATCTTATTAGGTTGGTATTATTCCCATTTTACAGTTGAAGAAACTGAGGTTTAAAGAGGGTGAGTAGTATTCCCAAAGTTACATGGCCAGTAAGCAACAGTGCAAGGGTTCATAGAAGTCCAAGGGTAGTGCTCATACTCTCCAAGCTATAACATAGTACTTAATACACAGCAGGTGCTTGTCTAAGTACTCTACATGCATAGACTCAAGTTACACTCTTGGCACCTCTATGAGTTAAGTACTATTACTTTCTTAGAAATAAAAGCTTACATGCAGGGAGAGATTGAGTAGCTGGACCAACCTCAGCCAGGTAATCAGAAACAGAGCTGGGATTTCAAACCTTCTGGCTCCAATCCACCTCACCTTGCTCTGATGTCTCTGGGTAAACTAGCAAAAAAAAAAAAAAAAAAAAACTCGTTTGAAAAATTAGTTGCAAATGATACCAATGGAAAAAAAAATGAGTGAAATACTTCAAAAAACCACCTGGTAAATCCACCTGGACTATAGTGAACAAATAAAATAAAGGACTTGTGGGGGATGGGGCGAGGAGGGAAGGCTTGATCGTGAGTTGGAGCAAAATAATAAAATGAGTTGTGAGAAAAATGCCTCGAAGAAAATGTAGTATTTAAGTTGATTGTTAGTGGGGACTGGGTGACCATTTCTGAAACATCCGAGGATTAATGTGGCTGTGCACATCGGCAGGGACTGAGGCAGGCAGACACCAGAGGCAGGAAGCACCATGAGAAGCTTTATGCCATGATCTCAACAGGAGTGGAATAGAAAAGAGGGGACAATGAAAGACATAGTAAATTAATTAGGAGCTCTGGAACTAATTCCATAATTTCAGTCTTGCAAACCATTTTAGGTAATCCAAAAATAAAATGTTATTCATACGATTTCTTTTTTCCTTTTTTCACCTTGAAAATAGTTTATTATAGAAAATGTCTATTCAAAATTTATAAATATGGCAATTAGTTTCTCTTACAGCCTCATTAAGATATTATTGACATAAAACGGATATAAGGTGTACAATGTGATGATTAGATACAGTATATATTGCAAAATAATTACCACAATAAGGTTAGTTAACACTTCTTTCCTCTCACGTAATTACAATATATCTGTGTGTATGGTGATAACATTTAAGATCTACTTTCTTAACAGCTTTCAAGTATATAACACAGTATTGTTAATTATAGTGACCATAAATCTTATTTATATTCTAGGTGGGCGTTTATTCCCTTTGACCAATATCTTCCCATTTCCCCACCCTCAATATTATTTTTTGTCACCCTTTTTTTACTGTAAATCTTGCTTTCCTATTTATCTACATTGTAATAAAAGCTTTAGTTAGGACACATTTTAGACAGTTGTTTGTGAAAACCACAATCTTTAAATGGTATTTAGAAAAGAAAAATTATATCCATTTTTTTACTATAAGTAAAATAATATAATGTAGTCCTATGATGACTACAGATTTCATTTCACCCAAATGCTTGAACCACTTTCTAAAGTGATGTTTTAAACATCACATTACTATTAACACCACGGTTTTTACACTAATTCTTTTTAGAGCACCCATCTGTCAAAGCCAATTTTAGCCCTTGCTCTGGTCGAATAATAGTGGGGAAAGAGTTTTCTGTTTTGTTTAGTTCTGTTTAGTAGTTTAATCTTTATTATGTGTCAGAGGTCACCTCTCTGCAGAGCCTCTGCAGCCCCTCTGGGGGTGGTGTGGGCTGGTGAGCAGTGACCTGGAGGAGAGGAGCAAGGCTCAGTCTGAGGGAGGAAGTGATGTGGGTGAGGAAGGGGAGGGAAGGAAAGCCAGGACTTTCTGATGACTAATAAAGACCCCCTTCCTCTTCCACATCACCTCCATTACGTTTTGTTTCTACTCTGAGGAGAACATTTCGATGTTTAGGGATTGTGGAACTGTCTTTATCCCAGTGTATTTTCTAGGCATTTGCATTCCTTCTGGCTCCCTACCTTTCTTTCTGTTCCTTCAGGTCCTTCAGCCAGAACCACTGGGACATCTAGACAGTACACAACAGAGCTGGTCCAACTCAGGGGTCAGCAAGCTCTAATTATAAAGGGCCAGAAAGTAACCATTTTTGGTTTGTGAGAAACACAGTATCTGTCACAACTACTCAATTTCGCTGTTGTAGCACAAAAGCAGCCATGCACAGCACACAAATGAGTGAGAGTGACTTCTGTGTTCCAATAAAACTTACAAAAATAGGTGACGGGGCTGATTTGGCCTATGGGCTTAATGTATAGCATCCAATGCATTTTGTATTTATCCCATGACAAATGTCAGAACCAAATTTACAAGAAACATATTTCTGCAATGGTGGCAAAAAGAAGATCCTTGAGTTTTAGTTTATGTGAATTACCTGAGGCCACTCCTGTTCTCATAGGAGCTGCACGCCAAAGAAGAGGCGTGCATCAAACCATATAGAATTTACTCCATCAGTTCTCAGAGATGGTGGTTTGCATAAAATTAATTTCATTTCAAGCCCCTCCTGTCCTTTTAAAGATGCAAGTGTGGGGCTTCCCTGGTGGCGCAGTGGTTGAGAGTCCACCTGCCGATGCAGGGGACACGGGTTCGTGCCCCGTTCTGGGGGCATCCCACATGCCGCAGAGCGGCTGGGCCTGTGAACCATGGCCGCTGAGCCTGCACGTCCGGAGCCTGTGCTCCGCAACGGGAAAGGCCACAACAGTGAGAAGCCCGCGTACCGCAAAAAAAAAAAAAAAAAAAAAAAAAAAAAGATGCAAGTGTGATGTAGCACACTGCCAAAAAGCTCACAACAACAACTAAATACCACTAAAGAGAAAATCTCATTTTCAGCAGAGTTTCTGAAGGTGGGGGCATGGAGGCACTGTGCAGGTGAGTGTCTTGTTAAATGATAAATGAGCTTCAATCCAAATATTTTTTAGAAGAATATAGGTACAGTAGTACCAATATTCTATAAAGCTACCTACTCCTGATGATAAATTCTCCTGTGTCACCTCACTGGTGGTGCTATGTACCTGCCATTTGTAATAATCCATATTGTAAGCTGCAGCTAGATAAATATTCACACAAGTGCACTACTTGTTTTATCCTGAAAGAACCTGTTCGCCATCATACCTCAGACAGACTCAAATTTAATGCATCCTTTAAAAATGTGTTTGGCAATAAAAATGTTGTGGAAATTGATCTTGTTATAAAATTTAGAACCTTAGATTTGACATTAAAGCCACTTAGGGACTTCAGCAATCAGTAAGGCAGAGATGGGACAACTGAATTTCAAGATAATAGTTCTGAGGCCATAAGGTGAGAAAATGGAACAGTTTACAAACCTAATCTTTCAAGTTGGTCATTTATTTGTCACCTGCTCCTGCTCTAGGGTACTCCACATGTACAAAAAATAAATAAATAAATAATGTCTTCCTTTCTGGCATTTTCTTTTTAATCTGAGGGGAATAGACCTGAGTCTTTTAAGATTATTCCATCTTAACAGAGGATCAGCAGGAAAACACAGAATCATGCAGCAAATGATTTTTAAAAGAATATAATAACCTAATAAATAAGCTCAATAAGATGATTATAATTAAATTTAAATTTGGAGAGTTATAACAAAATAGGCTAGTTTGACTTCAGAAATAAAGTAATATAGAATCTATTATGGGCGTGGAGATTAAAATAATTATCAAGTTGACAAGAGAGGGTGAAAAATTCATATTTGTATTTGATGCCTGTTAGAAGCTTGATTTTATGGCACATGTAATAGTCATGACACAATTCAATGGAAGGAATGATGTAATACTTTGTGGAAAAGTGGAAAGTTCCTTGTTCAAGGCTCCCTGTGGTCTGTGAAGGACAGGCAGTTATAGAGATGTAATTGCAACCAATTTCTCAAAGTTAAGCCTGAATCAGTCCTGACAGTGTAGATTGCAAATTTCTGAAGAGCGTCACCTTCAAGCAAGAGTGGGGTCTGAGTGAAACAGATTGGAAGGATTTTACTTATTGGCACCTGTTACAGGCTTATATGATAAGGTGTTTTTGTTTACCCTGGATCTGGGATTTCATTGTAAGATTGATTTCCTGCTTCATTGTCCCCTACACCTTGATTCCATAAACCCTAGCTTCAGCCCGATCTATTTACTATCCCAGAACACAATATGCATTTTCACATCTCCTGCATTTACTCTGTATGTAATTCTTTCTAACTTTCAAACACACACACACACACACACACATTTACACATGACACAGTCTACTCAAACTTTCGTGTTCTCAACTCAGAATTCACATCAGCATTCCTTTAACTAGCACCTTAAAAAGTGATGCTTGGTTCGATCTGCCTTTAATATAATTAATTACATACTTGCGCATCTCTTCTGCTAGATTGTAAGCCCCACTGAGGACAGTGTAGGGCTTATTCTCATTTATTTCCTACACTACTTGCAAATAATAAGTGGTCAATAAAAAAATCAATTAAATGAATGACTTCTATCAATCTAGCCAGTCAGTTGAAAAAAGATGTGAAACCCCAGAGAGGGCATAAAATGATGTAAAAATCCCAAGAGGCCTTTAAACTGTGGCATCATGAGCTCTGACTGGACTATAGGACTGACTTGGGGATAGGTGTGGTGGAAAAGGCTGGGCTATATACATCTAGGCTGCCTTCTACCAAGTTTCTTCGATTGTTCAGAGGGTGTTTGACTCTCATCCCTGAGATCTTCAGATGCATCTAGATGAGGTACTCATCCTGTCACTGGTGTTAAGCTATATATTCTTGTAAGACACCAATTTCTCTAGCAGGGTCAATGCTGTGGTGCAGGTATAAATAATAAAGAGGCACCTGAACAAATATTTAGACCAGTTACTGATTAGGTAAAGTATTTCTTAGTAGTAATTACTGGTTTGGGTGGAGAAGGAGGAAAATAAAAAGTATAGACATTTAGGTAGAAGGGGGCTAAATCACATCAGTTAATTCCTGATGTAAATTAGAGACTACTTTTTTGTTTGTTTTGCCAGCTATTCTGTTTAATCAGTATGAATTCTTATATGGGATATTGACAAATGTTTTAAATGAAGCACTTTGTGGAAAAGGGTTCAATTATTAGATTTCTTAGAAAAAAATTACTTATCAGCATTTATTTTTGGTGAAGACTTTTTTTTTTTTTTTTTTTTTTTGCGGTACACAGGCCTCTCACTGTTGTGGCCTCCCCCGTTGTGGAGCACAGGCTCCGGACACACAGGCTCAGCAGCCATGGCTCATGGGCCCAACCGCTCTGCTGCACGTGGTATCTTCCCGGACCGGGGCACGAACCCGTGTCCCCTGCTTCGGCAGGCGGACTCTCAACCACTGCGCCACCAGGGAAGCCCCAAGACATTTATATTTAAAGTTATGTTTCCTGTATACATGTAATGAATGTTAGTTACTATTTCTTATCTGAAAAAAATATCACACAAATGAATCAATTCCTCTGGTATTTAATATAAAGACAGCATTATAAAATCAAAGGCAGTTTTCAAAAATTAAAAATGCAATAACCCCATTATCCTAAACTGCTTTTATTTTCTTTATTTCTGTGAAAATTTTTATGCATATGAGTTTATATCATTAATGTGTAGTTTAAAGAATAACATTATTCATAAAATAAATACACATAAAACACAGAGAGTAAAACTATGAAACATTACAAGCTCCCCATGCATCCCTACGCAGTCATACCCCCTTCACATGTAATAGTTTGAACTGAATGATAATCATCACCTTGCTTTTCCTTTGTCACTTATTCACTTATGTACTAAAAAATGTATTGTTTAGTTTCTTTTTAAACTTTATACACAGACTATGCATATTCTTAATTTTAAGGTATATTTATATTGATACAGGTTCATTTTCACTGATGAATATACCAGAATTTTAAAACTTCACTTTACCATGTATAAACATTTGGATAGTTTCTCATTTTTTTGCTTTTATGAACATTCTTATGCTTGTTTCCTGGAGCTGTGGCATAGGGAACGTTCAACTTTTTGAGATAAATTACCCCGTGTATTATTACAGTCCTTATTACTCCACATTCTTGCCAACTAACCAAAAATGAAATCAAATTTGATTATGGTTTTAATTTGCATTTTTATGACTACTAATGAGATTTGTTATTTTTTCGTATATTTATTGACTTGCTATTTTCTCTTTTGGGTAATGTTTGCATGATTTTTGCA
Source organism: Mesoplodon bidens (assembly GCF_964165515.1). Lineage (NCBI taxonomy): Eukaryota > Metazoa > Chordata > Mammalia > Artiodactyla > Ziphiidae > Mesoplodon > Mesoplodon bidens. The sequence continues at coordinate 58,978,741 of NC_138172.1, read as the reverse complement.
TCTCTTGGGTTGTCTTTTGCATTTATTTGTAAGGATTCTCTCTCTATATATAAGTTAGTAACCTTTTGTCATTTATATTTATTCTTTAAATCATCCCCTGGTTTGTGGTTTATCTTTTCATTCTCTTTTATGATGTTTGGTGAATATAAGTTATTCTTTGAATATGGTAGAATTTATTAGTTTTCCTTTTACAGAATATAATTTTTGTGTTTTATATAAGAAATCCTCTCCTACTCTGAGATACTAAAAATCTTCCCATAAGGTTTCTTTTAAAAATGATATTGTTTTTCTTTCAAATCGATTGCCCAGCAACAGATTTTATGTATGGTATGTGAAGAGAGTTTTTTCCCCTTCATGATCACCAATTAAATCAGTGCAATATATTGAGCAGTCTGTTCTTTGCCTACATGTGTGCACTACCGATGATATCATGGGTCAGGCTTGTGTATACGTATGGGCAGATCCGTTTCCAAGTTCTCTGGTCCCTATTTTTCTTTCTGCAAGCCTATACTATACCAGCTTATTTTCATAACTTTTTCACTGAGTCCTAACATGTAGTCATCCAAGTCCTCTTGTTCCCCCTTCAGGACCATCTTAGATTCCTTTGAGCCTGTTTTCCTTCATATAAATAGGACTGTTATATTATTTGGGAAAGAATTAATACCTTTATGGGATTAAGTTAACTATCTTGGTACATGGCATATCTCTCCATTTATTTAAATTTGCCCTAATTTCCTTCAAAAAGTTTTATGTTTTTCTATATTAGTCTTTACCATCTTTTAGGCTTATATAATACATGTTAAATTTTTAAAATTTAAATTATTCTAAATGATTTTTATTGTATAGCAATTTAATTAAATCTTGTATATTAACATAATTTCCAGCAATATTACAAAACTTTTTTCTATTTCTAATAATTTGTCTGAAGAGTCTTTGGGCCTAGAAATTTTGAGCTGTATGCATTTAACTTAACAAAATATACAGTCTCTCAATGTTTTAAAACTCCTCCTGAATAACACAAGGAATGCAGAATTAACTAATTCCTATGTCCCTCTCAAATCCTATGTTACTTTCCAGTAATTTCTCAGTTTACTTCTAAATTTTTCATGTTTTATTGATCTCAAACCTTCTTTGGATAAATTTCCTTCTGTCTAAAATATATTCTTTAGAAGCTAATTTTGTCAGCCTATTAGTAGTAATTCTCTCAGTTTTTATCTGTCTAAAATGTTTTTATTTTAACCTTGTTCACTGAAAGATACTTTCATGTGACATAGAATTCTATGTCACCAAATATTTTCTCTCATTATGTTGAAGATATTCAGCTTGCTTCCATAGTTGTTATTCATAAGTCAGCTTTGATGGTAGGGAATCTGTTTCTCTCTGGTTGCTTTTAAGATGTTCTCTTCATTTTTGATGTACTACTGTTTTTACCCTGTAGTGTCTAAATGTGGATTTAATTTTATGTATTCTACTTTAGATTTGTTAGACTTACTAAATTTGTGGGCTAGATTTTTTCAACAATTCTAGAAGCTCTTGTAATTTCAAAAATGTCTTTTGCTTATTCCATTTGTTATGTCATTTTCAAACACTGATCATAATATATGGAATTTTCTCATTCTTTATTTTACTGTGGCTCTTAAATATTGTCCCTTATTCCTCTCATTTGCATGAATCTGTGTAAGTTCACATATATTTCTTTGAGTTTACTTCATTTAATGTTATTTGATTTATTTTAATAATTATATCTTTAACTTATAAACATTCTATATTTCAATCCAGTCAGATTCTATTGCCTTCTACTTCTTCTCAGTTACCCTCTTCTATCTATGTAAACATATTGAACACACATACACCCTTTCTGCAATTCTGATACTTGAAGTCTTTCTGAAAGTCATTCTGTGCTTTGATATCTGTGTTGATTCATACTCACGATGGCTTATTCTCTCATGTGTTTGATGCAGTGTGAGCTCAGAACCCTTGGAACTACACTGGGGCCAAAGATGCTTCCCAGGCTTCTGGGAGCACTGCCAAACAGGACGAGTTAACCAAATTTTTGGCTTGAAGGGCTTTGGGCCAATTGATGTTATGAATATAGTCCCAAATCCCATATGAATGGGATTTTTTTTTTCACTTTCAGAGATAACATCGTTTCAGGAAGGTATTTACATTGGTTTTCTCTGTTAGATGATTTCTTTTTCCCTTACTTACCAACTAATGTGTCATCCTAAAAGGAGTCCTAAAATTTTTTTCAGTTTTTTTACCTGATTTTTACCTTTCTAGTCCTAAAAGGTACTATATCTCCTACCCCAGGCATGCATGCAGGCTTTTAAAAATCAAGCATTAGACAACATGTGTAAGTAGATTGTCCAAGGAAAAAGTTTGGCCATAGTGGTTTGTTTGTTTTTTTTAAAATATGAATGAAAGAGTCTTTAAATTATTTTGTGCTTTACAATTTTCAAAATTTCACACACATGATTTCATATAATCCCATAATAAAACCTTTTCTCCCCCTACCCCTAAATTGCCCTGATCTCCTTCCCTCCCCCACTGGTAACCATCAGGTTTGTTCTGTATATCTGTGAGTTTGCATCTTTTATTTTTTACTCACTAGTTTGTTATATTTTTTTAGATTCCACATATAAGTGATGTCATACACTATTTGTCTTTCTCTGTCTGACATTTCACTCAACATAATGCCCTCCAAGTCCATCCATGTTGCTGCAAATGGCAAAATTTCATTCTTTTTTATGGCTGAGAAGTATTCCATTGCATATATGTACCACATCTTCTTTATTCATTCACCTCTTGATGGGCACTTAGGTTGCTTCCATACCTTTGGCCACAGAGCTTTTTAACTTTTCTGAAATCACATTTTCTAACCATTTGAGGCTCCTTTATTTTTATATCTACTCACCTATATAATTTTAAAATATTTTAAAATATATTTTTTTCCCTCATGTTTAGGTCTAATATATTAAAAAGCTTTTACTGAATTTCTCATCCTTAGTATCCAATATCCAGAAGGAAATAACTTTCATTTTTTCCTTTTTTTAAAAGTCTGTATCCACATCTATACATAATTTTAAATGTATACATTACAATATATATGATGAGTTGAGTATTGATCAAATAGATTATGTCACTTGCATAGGTTCTTAGAGAATCTGGTCAATATACAGCTCTTATGTAGAAACTAGACATTATAGATAATATTACAAAGTTAGTAATTTGTACAAAATTGATAAAAATAGAAAATGAAATAATAAGATTCAATATTGAATCACGTATTCCCTTATGAGTAAATTTAGCCTTTACAAATTATAAAGAAACAAAACTGTTGTATTACACCATATCTTTTTTTGCTTTTTTAATGGAAAGGAAGATTCTTGGAAGTGAAATATTAAGTTTCTCAAATACAAATGTCTATTAAGGGAATGTAAAATAGCAAGTAGGAATAAATGCTTCTGAAGTGCTCATTTGGTTGTTTCAGAGATAGAAAAATCAACAAAATAAGTCTGGTTATTTGGCAATATGGCTAATTTAAACCCATGCCATGATGCCAATCTTGAGTGCATTTAATTCTGCACAGTCAGTACATGTTACTTGACCTATGAGTACTGGTTGACTCTGGAATTTTTCAGATTTATACAACTATAATATAATATGGTATGATATGGTTTGATATATTAAAATATGACATACTGTGTCATAATAAGACTTAGCACAGTATACATTTAAATAACACATTTAGCAAGTTGAATAGATTTGTCATATACATAGATGTGTGCAATATTCTGACAGTAAAATCTCCATGTCATGTTGTACTATTTTTAATAAATGAGGTTATCAGACACCAAGAATTTCAAAGTATTATAGAGAGCAGGAGTTGCCACAAATGATTTATAATCTCATCAACATTGCCCTGCTTGAGGTTTATGCGATCATACTGTTCAATCAATTCCAAAAGCTATGAAGAGAAGCTCCATGTATATAAGTTGCTGGGGTTCACTCTGGTATTGGGTAAACTACCTGCAGTATGTTACTAACATGGCTTTTTCTTAAAGGTGCTGTGACAATTTCAATTGTTATTTATTTTAAATTTGTAATAAATAGTTGTATTTTCCTTTATCCATGGAAAGATTGATTCTAGATTCTGTCAGGCTCCAGAGGAAAATCAGATTGTTATGCCAGCCTTGATTTTTTTTTCTTTCTTCACTATGAGTGCCTATTGTTTATCATGAATGCTAGTTGATCATTTGTGACAATTTTTAAGCTATAGTTATAGTTAAATGATGACATACAAAACAACACACTAACTCAATAACCTGGGAAGGAATCTTGTAGATCGATCTTCTAACATAAGAAGGAAAGGAAATTCTTCAAAATAAAACTTACCTCTAAAATAAGAAATACTTCACAATTTTCTGTCAAAATAAAGTGACTGTAACTTGGGCTTTTCATCATACCCCACAATATCCTTCTAATTTCAGGTAAATTAAAACCAGGAGGTATTTAAAAAGATTTATAAAGATTGGGAAACTTCCTTTAGACTCAGTCCTCTGTGTTTTATGACGATCACAAAGAAGTAAAAATGAAGGTGGCTTTGTTTCTGTTATTAGCAGGGCAATATGCCAACCACCAGGTTTCAATTGAATCAGTGTCATCTGTTCTTCACCGCACTAGCAGTGAAGATCAGACACTAAAGTGTGAACATGAGTGTCAGGTATCCCAGCGTGGATCATGAGTGTAATAAAGGGGCAGGAAGGAGAGGCACAGAGAAATTAAAATACTAAATGGAGAGTTAAAATACAAAGTGAAAATTTAACATCAAACATGAGAGAGATGGGAAAAAATAACTGGGTAAAAACTCATTATACACAAGAGAAGGGAAAAGGCAGTGAGACTGGAAGGTGGTGGACAGAAAGCTCAGATGTAGCTCAGATTGAACACGAGAATGGTAATATTGCTCTTAATTTTTGTTCTGACAAAACCAGAGCTGGAAACAAGGAGTTGGCTACAGATGGTTTATTTATGAGGATATAGGTGTAGATAGTTTACCCAATAACCAAAATTTAAGGAGTAGGCTGATTGAAAGAAAAGAGGACACAAAGCCATAAAAGGTGTGTTGTGAACTAGTTACTACTGTGGCTCATTCTCACTGGTGCCCTCTACAGGGCCACGTGGAAGACACCTCAGGGACATCCCACCAAAGGAAAGGGGGGTTGGGACAATGTATGAAATGCTGTCCCTAGAGTCCTGAGTGCCTGTGTGGACTGAGTGCTTTCCCCAGGTTTCAGGAGAAAACAGCAACAACCAAAACTCAGGCTTATATGTCTGGTTCTGAGCAAATATTTAAGCTACAAGAGGCATACTTTAAAGAAGGAGAAAAGAAAATGAATAAAATTCTAAAATAATTAACAAATTCAAATCAAGATGCTATAAGTCAAAGGCGATATTAATAGAATAAGGAGGCAGAAGAAAACTTAGAGTATATAGTCAAATTGCCATGGAAAGAAGAAAATTCCACAACTTGAATTCAGCAATTATATTTTGAAATTTGCAGAATAATTGAGACTGTGCCAGAAATGCTGAGTTTTCTTTTCAATAACTCTTCTTTGTGGTTCATAGAAGAGATAGCTAGCTGGGACTGTGGACATCCTTGCAGGTAGGGGGAGACCTGTGAATAGGTTCTGGCCAGTATAGAATGTTCTATGGGAGTTTCTAAAAATCTTTCTTAAGACAGTATATGAGATCTTTTTTCTCTTCTTCTCCATTTCATTCATCTAGCTCTCAGAAAAGCAGATGCCACCCCTAGTAGACCTTGGGGTCAAAGTCCTGCAGCAATAGTAGAAGGGGCTGACATTTAGAAAACCACATCAAACCTAAACCATCCACCTTGACTTTTAGGTAAAAGAGAAATATTTAAAATATCTCTGGGGCTTTATGTTTCCTGCCACTGAACCTAATCCTACTGGATATAGAGACAAAATTCAGCAAATATGAAGTATTGCTACTGTTGCTGCAGATTTATATCAATTAGCATTTATATATATACACACACATATTTGATGTATATTTGATATATATATATATCAGTGTATATATTGGTTTACATTTGAGATATATATATATACACATATATATGTATATGAAGTTCCCTGAATAGCCGTTGCTTTTCAAGACATTTTTATATTCCCAACTGATGCAAAGTGAAAGAAGGTAGGAGACAAAAATCATTGTTAATATTTTAGTTTATTTCTTTTGAGTCTTTTTTTCAAATGACTAGGCTTTTAGTCACATAATTGTTATTATATTTATGCAAATTTTAAATTATTTTTCTATGGTATTACATAGTCTTAACACATAAATTTTAATGGCTCTAAGTTGTTAAAGTATATGGGAAGTAAATGTAAAGGTTATAAAGTGTGAAGTTGTAAGAATAGCTTTGTTAGGCAACAAACTCAGTGACCAGATATGGGGATAGACTCTAGATGGCTGTAGTAAGAACTCACTGGAACAACATACAGCCTGAGGAGCAGAGGATACGAAGGCTGAATCTATAGAGGAGGGTGGAACCTACAGCCAAAGAACATAAAACCATCAAACACTACCAGCTCTGTAAAGGCCAACGGCAGGGCAAGATGTGGTCACAGCCAGGAGCTCAGAGCTCAAGGGCAGGATCCTAACAGATAAGTACCCCAAAAAATGTCTGTGCCTGTGTGTGTGCACATGTGCATGGGTACAAGGATGGCAGGAACAGGGTTTTGCCATTTCAGTAGGTTTTTGCTGAAGTGATTAGGTGTGGCAGGCAGAGTTAAGATGAAAGTGATCCTTAATATACCATGGTCACATTTGTGAGTGGCTTTTACTTTTTCTTTATGAATGATACTTCAATAAAGAAAAGTAAACATAAACCCATACACACACACACACACACACACACACACACACACATGCATTCGATTTTTGAGATTACTTCCATGAATCATTTAGGAGAAATGGAATTGCTGGGCCACAGTCCATTTTATGTTTTTTAAAATCTCTTTATAAAATTTTCTCAATCGCTTTCCATAAAAGTTGTAGCAAATAAGACTTCTACCAGTAATGGATTTGACCTTCTTCTTTAATCACACTGGGTATTATCAGAAATAATTAAAAGGAAAACAATCTTTGTTTGATGGGTGACAAAATCAATATTATTCTGATATACATTTCTTTGATTAATACAGAAAGTAGATATTTTCTTACAAGTGTATACTAATTTCAGTTCTTCTTCAATAAATTGTGTATTAATATCCTTTGCCTATCTATCAAACACATAATGCAATCCAATTCATTTATGCAGTAGTACATAAGGGACAAAACTTAGTGAATATTTTTTAAGACATGTGTATTAGTTTGCTTAGGGTTTCCCTAACAAAATACCACAGACTGGGTGGTTTAAACAACAGGAATTTTATTTTCTCACAGTTCTGGAGGCTGAAAATCTAAGACTGAGTTGTCAGCAGGTTTGGCTTTCTCTGAGGCCTCTGTCCTTGGCTTGTAGATAGTCACCTCTTCTCCATATCCTCACTTGTTCACCCCTCAGTCTGGGTGTTGTCTGTGTCCTAATCTTTTCTTATAAGATTACCAGTCATATTGGATAAGGGTCACACACATGGCCTTGTTTCACCTTAATTGCCTCTTGAAAGGCCCTGTCTCCAAAAACATTCACATTCTGAGGTACTGGGCCAGGTTAGGACTTCAACATATGAATTTTGTGGAGACACAATTCAGCTTATAATATCCAAATGCTGAAAGATGGGATTTACATTGTAAAGCAAGTAGGGGATACCTTTTGCTCAGTTTTCTTGAAGAGGTTTCTAGACAAGGAAGTTAAAATAATATTTGTTTCATGGATAGTTAATCCTAACAACATTGTTGAAGGTAGGCTGGATTAGAGAAAAAATGGAAATGAGTGACCAGCTGGAAGACTCTTGGAACAGCCTAAGAAGGTAACCTTGAGGTTCTCAACCATGTTGTAGCCAGCGGACAGGGCAAGAGGACTATTCAGGAAGCATTTCCTGATTCTTAGACAAGTTATTTACAACCTTCTCCAACAAGAACAGGCCTGGAGGATATAACAAAACCCTTTGGTTATGGTGGCTGTGAAAACAATGATATGGTGGAAGGGCAAAGTTCTAAAGCATCCCTGCTGTCCTGGGTCCTCCTAGCTCCCCCCCTCCAGAGCCCCCACACTCCCTTAAGGAGCATTGCCTCAGCCTGCCCTCAGCAACTGCCTAAGCTGGATTGACAGGAGCTCTGTGCTAGGGAGTTGACGATATGAAATGCAGGTTTGTATCTGCATCCTTCCTGTTAGGAGGTTGAGGTTCTGAAGGTTACTCAAGGATGAAGAGTTAGTAAGCATCAAGGCCTAGATTTGACTGAGGTCTCTGGGTGACAAAACCTACCCTGCCCTGCTGAAGGGCTTTGATTTTAGGAAACATTCATACCTGAACATTCTTTTATTTTTCAAAGTTCAGACAGACTAAGTTAACTGAGATGCCAGTAAATTTATTTACATTAAGATGGCCCGTGGGTACCAGCACTGCCACGTCAGCCAGTGAGTCGCGGGCCCTACCACAGCGAAAGCATTGCAGCATGCTGGTCCCTGTTTCTGCTGTAAGGTTAAGATTAGTTCTAATAAAACTTTAAGCACAAGGGGGAGCTTAAGAGATCTTTATCCACTATAAAATTCTGAAGATGATAATCATGGTCTATGATTCATATGTGCACTTTTTAGCTGAAGTATAGTTGATTTACAATGATGTGCCAATTAATAACATTTTATGAATCTCATTGAAAGCTCCTTCTGTGTCTTTGTGAAAGATTTAGTTTAAAAAAAATACCTCATTTCTCTGAGGAACACTACTTGTCAGGCCATTGATGTCCAAAGTCAATGCTGAGGACAGGTACGTTATCTTAGACTTGGCAATTTGATGATTAAAATAAGTCCATTATTGATAATACTAAGAAGGATGCTAAATTCTCTATTTTAGAGCACATTAAAGAGATTTTTAGTTTGAATACAATTTAAGTTTGTATATTTTTTAGTTTATTTTTATAAGGAAATTATTTCAAAATAGCCTGATGTTATTAACATGTAAATAACTTCTAAGTGATGTTTGAAAACAGAAATGGTTATTTTAATAGAAAAAAGATGTTTCGCTAAGGGATTAGAGATTACCAAAAGTGTACCAGTGAGGAAACCAAGGAGAAGAGAAATGCAAAAGTATATAACAAGTATCAATTTTGGAAAGGCAGTGATTTCTCAGTTTAACAACAATAACATCAGTTTATAACATTAAGCAGAATTAAGCAGAAACAATCATTTTTAAAGAATTTTATCAAATATATTCTAACCTGTAAAATACAATTAATTGATTATATTCATTGTTCTGAAATAACATACCTATATATGTAAATAACTTTACAAATTGTTGGGGAAATATAATTAAAAGCAAAATCTTCTCCCAATCCAGAAACCCTCTCCACAAACATAGTAGAGAAAGAAAATAGTTTTATTATTGAATAAGCATTAAACAAGAATGATATGTGCAACACAGGCAAACCACTAAAAGAATATAAAACCAGAAAGTAATCTTACCCTTTTATATACAACCAATACAACCCATTCCCCATATGTTTCCAAGATGGACAATAGCTAGTCCTCAAGTAAGAGGATTTGATAGCATCATTTGTCACACAGAGTTCATCCTAACTTTATCTGGTTATTGGGGTATTGGCTAATTGGCTTTATCCAGAGGAGAAAAAACCCATATCTTTATGACAGGAAGTAGTTTTACAACCTGGAGCAAGTCCCCAGCCAGAGTTAGGCTCCTAGGTAAGGGTGTTATCTATCTTGATGCCTGCATTTCAAAGAGATGGCTTCCAAGTCTTTGAGAAAGACATCTTCAGGTCATAAAGCTGACAAAAGTCCTATCTAGTCTTCAAAAGGATTTATATACATTTCAAAGAGAGGAGAAAGTGCTCATAATCACAAGTTTTCTAAATTTCAGTCAGCCCTCCTTATCTGCAGTTTCCTCTTCTGAGGATGCAATCAACTGAGAATCGAAAATAATTGAAAAAAAATAATTTCAGAAAGTTCCAGAAAGCACAACTTGAATTTAGTATGCACTGGCAAATGTTTACATAGCATTTACATTGTATTAGGTATTATAAGTAAACTAGAGATAATTTAAGTTATATAGGAGGATGTGCCTTGGTTAATATGCAAATACTACACCATTTAATATAAGAGATTGAGCATACCCAGAATAAAATTAGAACCACTTTCTCCAGGTAGGTAAATGTTTGTGGTTTGTATTAAATGACCACAATGCATTTTACATAAAATAAAATATTTACTCAGTAAATTTATGACAAAAGTACATTTCTCAGGAAAATTTATGATAGTTATAATTTATTTATTCTCTTTCTTTACAACACTGAAAACCATCATACATGAATTGTCATAACTATCATTTTCTGGAACAAAATATAGGTACAGCTCAGAAATATTGTGGGTTTGGTTCCTGAACACCACAATAAAGCATATGCCACAATAAAGGGAGTCACATGAAATTTTTGGTTTCCCAGCACATATAAAAGTTATGTTTATATTATGGTCTCTGAAGTGTGCAGCAGAATTATATCTAAGAAAACAATGTATAGACCTTAAATTAAAAATAGTGTTGTTGGAAAAATGGTGCTGATAGACTTGCTCAATGCAGGGTTGCCACAAACCTTCAATTTGTAAAATACACAATATCTGGAAAGCTCAATAAAGTGAAACAATAAAATGAGATATACCTATAACATTTGCTTCTATTTTTAAAAGGCACTGAAGGAAAATTTATTATAAATACAATTTAAAAGATCTTTTACTGTTATTATGTAATAAATTATGCTTATCAGGTATAGTTTTCTGCAAGGGCTCTATCTTATATTTTTAGAACCACCAGATTCTGCAGTGTTTATTTTTGGAGTCATTACTTCATGCAACAGTTTAAAGCCTACAAGGAATATCTTCTAATTTTGAGAATTGAACTATAAATCTCTGTAATTATTACAGGACTTCTTAGTGGCTAGAGAAAACAGTATTTGCAAATAATTTGTTCTTAATATTTTAAAGTTTTAACTCTAGTTTCTCCTATGGAAATATACTCAAATAGAGAAATATTTAAAATAGAGTGAAACCCAGCTCAGGTAAGATTTTTCTGACCTCATTGCCAAGAGGTAGACACCAGTCATGCACTGTGACCAACCAGGAAGGCAGTACACATGTATGCAACATGTCTATATGACTTATTCTATGGAAATTGTAGCCACTTTGGGGTAAATAAGGGTAGCAACTGTGGTTTAGAGTCTCTCTTATATCAGAAATTGACTTATAAATTGATATACAAAATATTCTTCATGCAGAATGTAATTTGACCCATAGTCTGTAATTTGGTCTATATTGCCTTTGTCTAAAACTGGTAATTAAAGTAATAGTAGGGAAATGAGGGTGCACAACTTCTATGAAATACTACATTTTTGGGGAGACTGGTAGATAGAGAGGCTTTCTCAGATTTAGACTCCCCATGTCCACCATCATCACAACCTCTCAGTAGCAGTTAGTGAGAAATGTTCGAAAATTCCATTGGGATCAACTCTGATCTCAGAGGTGAATCAGAATTGGGAAGTGATAATCTTTGACATCAGACTATTGGTAAAGTAGGAAAATGCTTTTAATATCCATGTTTGCCTTTAAAAGACACAGGTGTTTTGAATGACTTTTATTTACGTGGGCTCATATGTCAGTCATACTTATTTTTAAAAGACACATTCTGGGAATTCCCTGGTGGTCCAGTGGTTAGGACTCTACTTTCACTGCCGAGGGCACAGGTTCAATCTTGGGTTGGGGAACTAAGATCCCATAAGCCATGTGGCTTGGCCAAAAATACATAAATAAATAAAAATTTAAAAAAGACATATTCTATAAAAATTCAAAATTTCTCCCCTGAAAATATCATGATGTGTATCATTTTAAATAAAAACTAAATAATTAAAATTCTCAGAATTTTCCTTGTTCATTGTTAAGTAATTTTTTTTCTCTTTCTAAGCATGTAATACTTATGTAAACCAGCCTGCCGGGGAAAAATGCAAAGCAGATATAGTTTCCAAAGTGGGGATATTGGGCTCTGTTGATTGATTTAATTCATCCAGTATTGACTGAACAGAGATTAAGCTTTAAGGTGAGATATAATAAAATACAGAAATGAATAAGAGACAAGGAATATAAAGATAAATACTCAGATAAATGTACAACAGGATATTGAGTACAATGAAAAAGTTTTACATGATTTTAGAAGGAGAGAGAATTGGGATATCAGGAAGGTATACAGAAGCTATTCATTCCTTCATCTAAGTGTAAATTTATTTTTACTTATTTGCTTATTTATTGTTTGAATTTCTACTTTGTGCAGGCAATGTTCTGGTCTCTGGGGTTAAACTAGGGAACAAGACAAATTTCCTGCTCTTAGGAGATTTCCCTGTTACATTTGATTGATTATAGCCTTAAGAAGTGGATGGAGTATCAATAAGGGTACATGAAGTGAAATTGTTCCAGTCAGTGGGAAATCCAAGGATCCTGGCAAAAATGTGTGAGAAAATAGGAAATAGGAAGGAAACTATTTGGCTGGAGTGTAAGGTACATACAGGAATTAGTAGAATTTAAGCTGAGAAGAGGAGTTGAAACACCAGTAGGATCAATAGGAAAGTGATATTTACTGAAGGTTTCAGAGGAGAGAACACTGTAACAGAAGGTGCTTTGGCGATGATTAAATGTGATGATAAATGAGAGAGGTGGGGCCAGAGTCCACTGATGCTAGTTTAGGTCATTTTTATAGTCCAAGTGAAAGGTAATAAAGTATCTGAAATCATGGAAAATATTTTGATAAATATGGTGATTTGAAGCCTTTATTTATTTTTGTCTGAGAGATAGCACTCTATATCCAGTAGACTTTTAGAAATAGAATCACAAATTAGAAACGGCATCATTCCCTTCCTTCATCCCCTTACCCAAAGGCAATAGGAGAAATTCAAAAACAGCTCAGATTTTAAACCAGTGTGAATATTAACAATGGCTTAATTCTCATTATTTGAAACAGAAAAGATTGACACATTAAACACATTAAAGATTTTTTTTAAAAAAGAGAATTAAGGGTTCATTCAATGAAAAGAGAAGTGAAAATATTAAATGTGATAGGTCAAATGATAATTAGATACACTGACAATTATATATTAAAAAATAAATCCTGAGCTTTTTGATAAAAATGTAGAATCATGGTTATTATAATTGAAACTCTTCTTAAAAGAAAGTCATCCAAATAAGCTTTCTATTTGCTTGTGGAAAATATAATGGCCTAATAATGTCTAATAAGAAGATGCATATCACATGGAGATGTCAATAATAATAAGTGAATTTTTTTAGATATAATACAAATGCCATACCTTTCATCCTTTTAAAGAGACGATTCAGTGGATGTTAGTATATTCACAGAGCTGTGCACAACCTCATTCCAGAACATTTTTCTCACAACCAAAAGAAACTCTGTGCCCGTTATTAGTCACTCTCCACCCACTCTTCCCCCAGCCCTTGGCCCACACTGATCTACTTTTTGTCTCTATGGATTTGCTGATTCTGAACATTTCATAACAATGGAATTATGTAATCTGTGGCCTTTCGTGTCTGGCTTTTTCACTCAGTATAGTGTTTTCAAGGTTCACGCTGTTTGTATTGTGTATCAGTAGTTTATTCCTTTTTATGTCTGAACAATATTTCATTGTAATGATGTACCACTATTTGTTTATCCATTCTTCAGTTGATGGAAATTTGGGTTGTTTCCAATTTTCACATACTACGAATAAAGTATGCTATGAACATCTGTGTACACATTTTGTGTGAGCATATGATTTCGATTATCTGGGTATATTCTGGGTCATATTATAACTGTGTTTAACTCTTTTGAGCAGCTGCCAAACTGTTTTCCAAAGCAGCTGCACCATTTTATATTCCCACCAGCAATGTCTGAGGGTTCCAATTACTCCTCATCCTTGCCAGCACTGTTATTGTCCAGCTAATATGTGTATTTTGTCAGCAAATTTGGAAGCATGCTTATGCTGTTACACACTGTGGTCTTTTTATCCCTTTAGACATGTAAGACACAATCACCAGGTCAATATCAGGAAGCATTCAAAATCTCTCCCCTCTTTACTGTGAAATTTGGGTCACACATGCAAAGGTAATGTAGGCTGTCATTATTCAAAACAAATGTTAAATGTGAGTGTTTGTGTCTCATTGAATAATGAAACCATGCCTCACACAGCTGGGATGCCAGGCCCTGTCCCCCTGCACAGCGGTAACCAATTTCTCTTTTCAGTATGTATGTCACTAGAAAACTGCAGAAGTAGTAGCTGTTAGATTCCTATGCTAACCTGGTGTTCTGACCTTGTTTTGTCATAGGTGGAAGCACGAAATACCTTAGCAGCTTTAACATTGGTGGCTAGGTAAACACTGCTTTTGGTTAAGATCAAGCAGGAAAGTAATAAGGCAGCAATTTCAGATGTCATAGAAGCCAAGAACACACAGGGTGAGGCGAATTTTCTTTACACAGCCAAGAATATAAAGGACGGACATTCTTCACCTGCCAATGCACTGAGGAAGAAACAAAAATGGTTTAGCACTGTTTAAAGCTCATAAACTGCAACCATAAATCAGCAAATTAGCTAATGATTGCTTCTGGGTAGTGATACATGATGAAAAACAAATGAGGAAAGGTACTCAAGCATTGCACTTGATAGCTGCTGAAAAAATTAAAGCTCCATCTTCATAAAAAACTGTTTAAGTGATTTTAGAAAAGGTTGTGCCCTGGTAGCAGAATAATTACCACTTCAAATGAGTATGTTTTATAATAAATGCTACCACATCAACTGTGCTTTTCAGTGCTAACTGTTGTAAATGATTCATACTGTTCCCAGGAAAAGGCAAGTGTGGGGCTCATTTGGAAAAATGCAGTCAATCCTGTCCCAGCAGAGTGCATGGAAATAGCAAGAGTTTAATCCATAGTACCAAGACCCGGGCCTATCATCAGTAAGGACACAATAAATATTTATTAATGAGGTTGCTTACAAAATCAGAGAGCAACATTAATCTTTGTAAAGCCAAATTGATCTTCTTGATCTTGTTTACTATCTATAACTAATCTGCTGCTTTATTTTAAACATAATAATGAAAATTTTAAAGGTTCAATTCTTTTTTTGTTATAAATGTATTTAAGAAGTATTTACTGAATAGTTTCCATATGAAAACCACCATTATAGGAAAAGAGATAAATTTAAACACATGGATCCTGCTAGAAACCATGCAAAACGATGCCTGTGCATTTATTTTATTACCTATTTTCAGAGTTTTTATATAGCAGTAAGGGAGAGTAAGCTAGAAAAAAAATCAAAATTGAGACTGGTTAGTTCCAGTGAAAGCTTGTTTAGATGTTTGGCTTACCTTAAAAATAAGAAAACTACCATTTCTTGTGATTAGTACTAGCAGAACTCAGATGCCCTGAGATTTTGGACCGTAAGTTGTTTTAAGGGCTATTATAAGGCACAAATTCAGATTTATTTTGATAAAAATTTTAACTCTCAAATTTAATTCCAGAATATAATAAATCCATATGAAACAGATGGTCCCCAAGAGTCACTGAGGCCTATTGTTTGGGCTGCATGTCTGTTTCAGTTTATAAAGATCATTTTCTATGTCATCAGGCAATGAAAGATGGGAGCTTAGACAGAGTTAGCTGTTTTTCTCCTCCCACAAAGAAGCAGGATGAGAATTTCATTTCTCCCTGGGTCAAACCTCTGAGCTTAATGAGCTCAGTTGGGGCGCCAACGCTGAGGGTTCACGAAGGAATGAGGTGGGAGCAGAAGCTGCCAGTATGACCAGACCAGCCTTGCCACCTTGGATGAGAAGGTGACTTCTCCCTCCGTCTCTGTGAGCACCCATCATTGTTTTTGTCTCTCTTAGTGCCCAGGACTTCTGCGAGAAAGCTAGCTCAGCATAAACCGGTTAGAATCAGCTCATGTATTTATCATTATCTATTAGCTCCTTGTTTTTGTTGCAGAGGATTTTAAGCTTCAAACTGTTCCCCCTTTCCTTTTTTTTTGTTTGTTTTTTTTTAGGAAGCACATGTCCAAAGAACTGATGGTAGCTTTAACTATTTTTTGCTACATCAATTTTAACAGAATATTGCTTTTATTTAAAGGTACTAGACTGTGTGTTACAGTTAAATCTGTGACTACATGAACTGAGGTATTGCAAGCAACCAAACAAAATCATATTTGTATTGTCTACTCTTACGATGTCAAAAGTCATTATTTGTAATACTGTAGGGGAAGAAAAAGATCCCTTGCTACTAGTTTGACATAGCAAACATTATATACTTAAATATAAGCTACTTTAATGTCATTTTGCAATGTAAATTTAAGTTTTTTTGTTCAGGTTTCTACGATTTGAATTGAAAACAGTGTTGCAACACTCATTTGAAAGTTCTGTGAAAATGGCCCTTTGTTTCTACTCACGATATTTGTTTCTTTGCCCTAGTAATAATTGAGGACAAATATTACTATGTAAAGATAACACAAACCTGGATAGATTTTTTTCACTGAAAATATTTGTTTAAAATTAATGCACAAACAATATGTGGATATTTTCATTCTTAAATAAATATTCTGTCCAGCAGAGGATAAATGGCAAAACTAGAAGCGCCAGTAATGAACTTCTATACTTCTTTCCATCTCCATGTTTCTTCATCATCCACACTTACCTCCTTCTTTCAAGATCCATATGATATGCTGCATCCTCCTTTCAGGCAATATTTTTGCTTCTTTCTACTGTAAGACTATCCAAACACCTGTGTTCTTGATCTTTCACTGACTTTCAGGAACTTACTAATACATCAGTTTTTTCTATATCTTGGTCACTTTTATCTCTTGGTAACTTTCTCATTCAACAAATCATTTCAATTTTACTATCATAGTAAAACCAAAATCATAAACTGAAAAAAAAAAAAAGACTTAGAAAGTTTATTAACTTGTCCAATCTCACAAAGAAAATAAGTAGCTAAGCTGGGATTTATTTATTTATTTGTTTGTTTATTTATTTATTTATTTTTATTGGCGTATAATTGCTTTACAATCGTGTGTTAGTTTCTGCTTTAAAACAAAGTAAATCAGTTATACATATACATATGTTCCCATATCTCTTCCCTCTTACGTCTCCCTCCCTCCCACTCTCCCTATCCCACCCCTCTAGGGGGCCACAAAGCACCGAGCTGATCTCCCCGTGCTATGTGGCTGCTTCCCACTAGCTACCTATTTTACCTTTGATAGTGTATATATGTCCAGGCCACTCTGTCACTTTGTCGCAGCTTCCCCTTCCCCTTCCCCTTCCCCATATCATCAAGTCCATTCTCAAGGAGCTCTGTGTCTTTCTTCCCGTCTTACCCCTAGGTTCTTCATGATATTTTTTTTCTTAAATTCCATATATCTGTGTTAGCATACGGTATTTGTCTTTTTTTGTTGTTGTTGTTAAGTTTAATTTTATTTTTTTCTGCTTTATAACAAATTTAATCAGTTATACATATACATGTGTTCCCATATCCCCTCCCTTTTGCGTCTCCCTCCCACCCTCCCTATCCTACCCCTCCAGGTGGTCACAAAGCACCGAGCTGATCTCCCTGTGCTATGCGGCTGCTTCCCACTAGCTATCTACCTTACGTTTGATAGCGTATATATGTCCAGGCCACTCTGTCACTTTGTCACAGCTTACCCTTCCCCCTCCCCATATCCTCAAGTCCATTCTCTAGTAGGTCTGTGTCTTTATTCCTGTCTTAACCCTATGCTCTTCATGACATTTTTTTTTTCTTAAATTCCATATATATGTGTCAGCATACAGTATTTGTCTTTCTCTTTCTGACTTACTTCACTCTGTATGACAGATGGTATTTGTCTTTTTCTTTCTGACTTACCTCACTCTGTATGACAGACTCTAGGTCCATCCACCTCATTACAAATAGCTCAATTTCGTTTCATTTTATAGCTGAGTAATATTCCATTGTATATATGGGCCATATCTTCTTTATCCATTAATCCGATGACAGACACTTAGGCTGTTTCCATCTCCGGGCTATAGTAAATAGAGCTGCAATGAACATTTTGGTACATGACTCTTTTTCAATTATGGTTTTCTCAGGGTATATGCCCAGTAGTGGGATTGCTGGGTCATATGGTCATTGTATTTGTAGTTTTTTAAGGAACCTCCGTACTGCTCTCCATAGTGGCTGTACCAATTCACATTCCCACCAGCAGTGCAAGAGGGTTCCCTTTTCTCCACACCCTCTCCAGCATTTATTGTTTCTAGATTTTTTGAGGATGGCTATTCTGACTGGAGTGAGATGATATCTCATTGTAGTTTTGATTTTCATTTCTCTAATTATTAATGATGTTGAGCATTCTTCCGTGTGTTTGTCGGCAGTCTGTATATCTTCTTTGGAGAAATGTCTATTTAGGTCTTCTGCCCATTTTTGGATTAGGTTGTTTGTTTTTTTGTTATTGAGCTGCATGAGCTGCTTGTAAATTTTGGAGATTAATCCTTTGTCAGTTGCTTCATTTGCAAATATTTTCTCCCATACTGAGGGTTGTCTTTTGGTCTTGTTTATGGTTTCCTTTGCTGTAAAAAAGCTTTGAAGTTTCATTAGGTCTCATTTATTTATTTTTGTTTTTATTTCCATTTTTCTAGGAGGTGGGTCAAAAAGGATCTTGCTGTAATTTATGTCATAGAGTGTTCCGCCTATGTTTTCCTCTAAGAGTTTGATAGTTTCTGGCCTTACATTTAGGTTTTTAATCAATTTTGAGCTTATTTTTGTGTATGCTGTTAGGGAGTGATTTAATCTCATAGTTTTACCTGTACCTGTCCAGGTTGCCCAGCACCACTTCTTGAAGAGGCTGTCCTTTCTCCACTGTACATTCCTGCCTCCTTTATAAGAGATAAGGTGACCATATGTGCCTGGGTTTATCTCTGGGCTCTCTATCCTGTTCCACTGATCTATATTTCTGTTTTGTGCCAGTGCCATACTGTCTTGATTACTGTAGCTTTGTAGTATAGTCTGAAATCAGGGAGCCTGATTCCTCCAGCTCCGCTTTTCGCTCTCAAGATTGCTTTGGCTATTCGGGGTCTATTGTGTTTCCATACAAATTGTGAAATTTTTGTTCTAATTCTGTGAAAAATGCCAGTAGTAGTTTGATAGGGATTGCATTGAATCTGTAGATTGCTTTGGGTAGTAGAGTCATTTTCACAATGTTGATTCTTCCAATCCAAGAGCATGGTATATCTCTCCAGCTGTTTGTATCATCTTTAATTCATTTCATCAGTGTCTTATAATTTTCTGCATACAGGTCTTTTGTCTCCTTAGGTAGCTTTATTCCTAGATATTTTATTCTTTTTGTTGCAATTGTAAATGGGAGTGTTTTCTTGATTTCACTTTCAGATATTTCATCATTAGTGTATAGGAATGCAAGAGATTTCTGTGTGTTAATTTTGTATTCTGCTACTTTACCAAATTCATTGATTAGTACTAGTAGTTTTCTGGTAGCATCTTTAGGATTCTCTATGTATAGTATCATGTCATCTGCAAACAGTGACAGTTTTACTTCTTTTCTGACTCGGATTCCTTTCATTACCTTTTCTTCTTTGATTTCTGTGGATGAAACTTCCAAAACTATTTGAATAAGAGTGGCGACAGTAGGCAACCTTGTATTGTTCCTGATCTTAGTGGAAATGGTTTCAGTTTTTCACCATTGAGGATGATGTTGGCTGTGAGTTTGTCATATATGGCCTTTATTATGTTGAGGAAAGTTTCCTCTATGCCTACTTCCTGGAGGGTTTTTATCATAAATGGGTGTTGAATTTTGTCGAAAGCTTTCTCTACATCTATGGAGTTGACCATAAGGTTTTTCTCCTTCAATTTATTAATATGGTGTATCACATTTATTGATTTGCATATATTGAAGACTCCTTGCATTCCTGGAATAAACCCCACGTTATGATGTTGTATGATCCTTTTAATGTGCTGTTGGATTCTGTTTGCTAGTATTTTGTTGAGGATGTTTGCATCTATGTTCATCAGTGATATTGACCTATAGTATTCTTTCTTTGTGACATCCTTGTCTGGTTTTGGTATCAAGGTGATGGTGGCCTCATAGAATGAGTTTGGGAGTGTTCCTCTCCGTGCTACATTTTGGAAGAGTTTGAGAAGGATAGGTGTTAACTCTTCTCTAAATGTTTGAAATAATTCGCCTGTGAAGCCATCTGGTTCTGGGCTTTTGTTTTTTGCAAGATTTTTAATCACGGTTTCAGTTTCAGTGCTTGGGATTGTTCTGTTCATATTTACTGTTTCTTCCTGATTCAGTCTTGACTGTTTGTGCATTTCTAAGAATTGGTCCATTTCTTCCATGTTGTCCATTTTATTGGCATAGAGTTGCTTGTTGTGATCTCTCATGATCTTTTGTATTTCTGCAGGGTCATTTTTTACTTCTCCTTTTTCATTTCTAATTCTACTGATTTGAGTTTTCTCTCTTTTTTCCTTGATGAGTCTGTCAATTTTGTTTATCTTCTCAAAGAACCAGCTTTTAGTTTTATTGATCTTTGCTATCGTTTCCTTCATTTCTTTTTCATTTATTTCTGATCTGATTTTTATGATTTCTTTCCTTCTGCTAACTTTGGGGTTTTTTTGTTCTTCTTTCTCTAATTGCTTTAGGTGCAAGTTTAGGTTGTTTATTTGTGATGTCTCCTGTTTCTTAAGGTAGGGTTGTATTGCTATAAACTTCCCTCTTAGAACTTCTTTTGCTGCATCCCATAGGTTTTGGATTGTCGTTTCTCCATTGTCATTTGTTTCTAGGTATTTTTTTAATTTCCTCTTTGATTTCTTCAGTGATCACTTAGTTATTAAGTATTGTATTGTTTAGCCTCCATGTGTTTGTATTTTTTACAGATCTTTTCCTGTAATTGATATCTAGTCTCATAGCGTTGTGGATGGAAAAGATACTTGATACAATTTCAGTTTTCTTAAATTTACCAAAGCTTGATTTGTGACCAAAGATATGATCTATCCTGGAGAATGTTCCATGAGCATTTGAGTAAATGTGTATTCTTTTGTTTTTGGATGGAATGTCCTGTAAATATCAATTAAGTCTATCTTGTTTAATGTATCATTTAAAGCTTGTGTTTCCTTATTTATTTTCATTTTGGATGATCTGTCCTTGTCCCTCGGTGAAAGTGGGGTGTTAACGTCCCCTACTATGATTGTGTTACTGTTGATTTCCCCTTTTATGGCTGTTAGTATTTGCCTTATGTATTGAGGTGCTCCTATGATGGGTGCATAAATATTTACAATTGTTATATCTTCTTCTGGATCAGTCAAGTGATCATTATATAGTGTCCTTCTTTGTCTCTTCTAATAGTCTTTCTTTTAAAGTCTATTTTGTCTGATATGAGAATTGTTACTCCAGCTTTCTTTTGGTTTCCATTTGCATGGAATATCATTTTCCATCCCCTCAGTTTCAGTCTGTATGTGTCTCTAGGTCTGAAGTGGGTCTCTTGTAGACAGCATATATATGGGTCTTGTTTTTGTATCCATTCTGCCAGTCTGTGCATTTTGTTGGGAGCTTTTAATCCATTTTCATTTAAGGTAATTATCGATATGTAAGTTCCTATTCCAATTTTCTTAATTGTTTTGGGTTTGTTACTGTAGGTCTTTTCCTTCTCTTGTGTTTCTTGCTTAGAGAAGTTCCTTTAACATTTGTTGTAAAGCTGGTTTGGTGGTGCTGAAATCTCTCAGCTTTTGCTTGTCTGTGAAGGTTTTAATTTCTCCATCAAATCTGAATGAGATCCTTGCTGGGTAGAGTAATCTTGGTTGTAGGTTTTTCTCCTTTATCACTTTAAATATGTCCTGCCACTCTCTTCTGGCTTGCAGAGTTGCTGCTGAAAATTCAGCTGTTAACCTGATGGGGATTCCCTTGTGTGTTATTTTTCCCTAGCTGCTTTTAATATATTTTCTTTGTATTTAATTTTGGATAGTTTGATTAATATGTGTCTTGGTGTGTTTCTCCTTCAATTTATCCTCTGTGGGACTCTCTGTGCTTCCTGGACTTGATTAACTATTCCGTTTCCCATATTAGGGAAGTTTTCAACTATAATCTCTTCAAATATTTTCTCAGTCCCTTTCTTTTTCTCTTCTTCTTCTGGGATCCCTATAATTCGTATGTTGATTCATTTAATGTTGTCACAGAGGTCTCTGAGACTGTCCTCAGTCCTTTTTTTTTTTTTTTTGATGGTACCCGGGCCGCTCACTGTTGTGGCTTCTCCCATTGCAGAGCACTGGCTCTGGACATGCAGGCTTAGTGGCCATGGCTCATGGGCCCAGCTGCTCCGCAGCATGTGGGATCCTCGTGGTCTGGGGCATGAACCAGTGTCCCCTGCATTGGCAGGTAGACTCTCAACCACTGCATCACCAGAGAAGCCCTGTCCTCAGTTCTTTTCATTCTTTTTTCTTTATTCTGCTCTGCCGTAGTTATTTCCACTACTTTATCTTCCACATCACTTATCAACAGATAAGTGCCTCAGTTATTTTGCTATTGATCCCTTCTAGAATATTTTTAATTTCATTGATTGTGTTCATCGTTGCTTGTTTCCTCTTTAGCTCTTCTAAGTCCTTGTTAAATGTTTATTGCATTTTCTCTATTTCCAGGATTTTGGATCACCTTTACTATCATTATTCTGAATTCTTTTTCAGGTAGATTGCCTATTTCCTCTTCATTTGTTAGACCTGGTTGGTTTTTATCGTGCTCCTTCGCTCCTTCATCTGCTGTGTGTTTTTCTGTCTTCTCATTTTGCTTATCTTACTGTGTTTGGGGTCTCCTTTTTTCAGGTTCTAGGTTCGTAGTTCCCGTTGTTTTGGTGTCTGCCCCCAGTGGCTAAAGTTGGTTCAGTGGGTTGTGCAGGCTTCCTGGTGGAGAGGACTGGTGCCTGTGTTCTGGTGGATGAGGATGGATCTTGTCTTTCTGGTGGGCAGGTCCTCGTCTGGTGATGTATTTTGGGGTGTCAGTGGGCTTATTATGATTTTAGGCAGACTCTCTGCTAATGGGTGGGGTTGTGTTCCTTTGTTGCCAGTTGTTTGGCGTAGGGTGTCCAGCACTGTAGCTTGCTGGTTGTTTAGTGAAACTGGGTGTTGGTTTTGAGGTGGAGATCTCTGGGAGATTTTCGCCGTTTGATATTACATGGAGCTGGACAGCCTCTTGTGGACCAGTGTCCTGAAGTTGGCTCTCCCCCCTCAGAGGCACAGCACTGACTCCTGGCTGTAGCACCAAGAGCCTTTCATCCACACGGCTCAGAATAAAAGGGAGAAAAATTAGAAAGAAAGAAAGAAAGAAAGAAAGAAAGAAAGAAAGAAAGAAAGAAAGAAAGAAAGAAAGAAAGAAAGAAGAAAGAAAGAAAAAAAGAAAGAAAGAGGATAAAGGAAAATAAAATAAAGTAAGATAAAATAAAATAAAGTTATTAAAATAAAAAATAATTATTAAGAAAAAAATTTAAGTAAAAAAAACAAAAAAATAGACTGATAGAACCCTAGGACAAATGGTGAAAGCAAAGCTATACAGACAAAATCTCGCACAGAAGCATGCACATACACACAAAAAGAGGTAAAGGGGAAAAAATAATAAATCTTGCTCTCAAAGTCCACCTCCTCAATTTAGGATGATTCATTTTCTATTCAGGTATTTCAGAGATGCAGGGTACATCAAGTTGATTGTGAAGCTTTAATCCACTGCTCTGAGGCTTCTGAGAGAGATTTCCCTTTCTCTTCTTTGTTCACACAGCTCCAGGGGTTCGGCTTTGGATTTGGCCCTGCCTCTGTGTGTAGGTCGCTGGAGGGCGTCTGTTCTTCGCTCAGACAGGACGGGGTTAAAGAAGCAGCTGCTTAGGGGGCTCTGGCTCACTCAGGCCGTGGGGAGGGAGGGGTACAGTGTGCAGGGCCAGCCTGCAGTGGCAGAGGCTGGTGTGACGTTGCACCAGCCTGAGGCGCTCTTTGCGTTCTCCCCAGGAAGTTGTCCCTGGATCCCGGTACCCTGGCAGTGGCGGGCTGCGCAGCCTCCCTGGAAGGGAGGTGTGGAGAGTGACCTGTGCTCGCACACAGGCTTCTTGGTGGCCGCAGCAGCAGCCTTAGTGTTTCATGCCCGTCTCTGCGGTCCTTGCTGTTAGCCTCGGCTCACACCCATCTCTGGAGCTCCTTTAAGCAGTTCTCTTAATCCCGTCTCCTCATGCACCAGGAAACAAAAAGGGAAGAAAAAGTCTCTTGCCTCTTCAGCAGGTCCAGACATTTTCCCAGACTCCCTCCCGGCTAGCTGTGGTGCACTAACCCCTTCAGTCTGTGTTCACGCCGCCAGTCCTCTCCCTGTGCTCCAACTGAAGCTGGAGACTCAGCTCCCAGCCCCTCCCACCCCGGCAGGTGAGAAGACAAGCCTCTCGGGCTGGTGAGTGCTGGTCGGCACTGATCCTCTGTGCGGGAATCTCTCTGCTTTGCCCTTTGCACCCCTGTTGCTGCACTCTCCTCTGTGGCTCTGAAGCTCCCCGCCTCTGCCACCTGCAGTCTCCACCCACGAAGGGGCTTCTAGTGTTTGGAAACCTTTCCTCCTTCACGGATCCCTCCACTGGTGTGGGTCCCGTCCCTATTCTTTTGTCTCTGTTTATTCTTTTTCCTTTTGCCTACCCAGGTACGTGGGGAGTTTCTTGCCTTTTGAGAGGTCTTCTGCCAGCATTCAGCTGGTGTTCTGTAGGAGTTGTTCCACGTGTAGATGTATTTCTGATGTATCTGTGGGGAGGAAGGTGATCTCCGCGTCTTACTTTTCCGCCATCTTCCCCCTCTCTCCTGTACCACATCTTCTTTACCCATTCATCTATCTTTGGATATTTAGGTTTTTTCCATGTCCTAGCTATTGTAAATAGTGCTGCAATGAGCACTGGGGTACATGTGTCCTTTTGAACTATGGTTTTCTCAGGGTATATGCCCAGTAGTGGGATTGCTGTGTCATATGGTAGTTTTATTTTTGTTTATTTAAGAACCTCCATAGTGTTCTCCATAGAAGCTGTATCAATTTTCTTCCCACCAACACTGAAAAGGGGTTCCCTTTTCTCCACATCCTCTCCAGCATTTACTGTTTGTTGATTTTTTTATAAGAGCCATTCTGACAGGTGTCAGGTGATACTCACTGTAGTTTTGATTTGCATTTCTGTAATAATTAGTGACGTTGAGCATCTTTTGGCATGCCTCCTGGCCATCTGTATGTCTTCTTTCATTGAAATGTCTACTTAGGTCTTCCACCCACTTTTTAATTGTTTTTTTGTTTTTTTTGGTATTCAGCTCCATGAGCTGTTTGTATATATTTGAGATTAATCCTTTGTCCATTTCTTCATTTACAAATATTTTCTCCCATTCTAAGGGCTGTCTTTTCATCTTGCTTATGGTTTCCTTTGCTATGCAAAACTTTTAAGTTTCATTAGGTCCCATTTGTTTATTTTTGTTTTTATTTTCATTACTCTAAGAGGTTGGTCAAAAAAGATCTTGCTGTAGTTGATGTCAAAGAGTTTTTTCCTATGTTTTCCTCTAAGAGTTTTATAGTGTCTGGTCTTACATTTAGGTCTTTAATCCATTTTGAGTTTATTTTTGTATATGGTGTTAGGGAGTGTTCTAATTTCATTCTTTTACATGTAGCTGTCCAGTTTTCCCAGCACCACTTATTAAAGTGGCTTCCTTTTTTCCATTGTTTGTTCTTGCCTCCTTTGTCATAAATTAGGTGACCATATGTGCTTGGTTTTATCTCTGGGCTTTCTATCCTGTTCCACTGATCTATATTTCTGTTTTTGTGCCAGTACCACACTGTCTAGATTGCTGTACTTTGTAGTATAGTTTGAAGTCAGGGAACCTGATTCCTCCAGCCCCATTTTTCTTTCTCAAGATTGCTTTGGGAGAAAACAAATACTGTATGCTAACACATGTATATGGAATCTAAAGAAAAGGTCATGAGGAACCTAGGTGCAGAACAGGAATAAAGATGCAGACCTATTAGAGAATGGACTTGAGAACACGGGGAGGTGGAAAGGTAAGCTGGGACCAAGTGAAAGAGTGGCATGTTCATATATACACTACCAAATGTAAAACTGATAGCTAGTGGGAAGTAGCCACATAGCACAGGGAGAAGCTTAGTGCTTTGTGACCACCTAGAGGGTTGGGATAGAGAGGGTGGGAGAGAGGGAGACACAAGAGGGAAGAGATATTGGGATATATGTATATGTATAACTGATTCACTTTGTTATAAAACAGAAACTAACACACAATTGTAAAGCAATTATACTCCAATAAAGATGTTAAAAAAAAAAGAAAAAAGAAAATATGGTATAAACTTACAAAGGAATACTATACAAACTTAAAAATGAAAATCTGCAGTATGCAACAACACGGACAAACCTGGAAGACATTATGCTAAGTAAAATAAACCAGTCACAGGAAGACAACAACAACAACAAAAGACTGCTTTGGTGATTCAGGGTCTTTTGTGTTTCCATACAAATTGTAAAATTTTTTATTCTAATTCTGTGAAGAATGCCATTGGTAGTTTGATAGGGAATGCATTTAACCTGTAGATTGCTTTGGGTTGTATGGTCATTTTCACAATATTGATTCTTCCAATCCAAGAACATGGTATATTTCTCCATCTGTTTATGTCATCTTTGATTTCTTTTATCAGTGCTTTATAGTTTTCTGAATACAAGTCTTTTGCCTCCTTAGGTAGGCTTATTCCTAGGTATTTTATTCTTTTTGTTGCAATGGTAAGTGGGATTGTTTCCTGAATTTCTTTCTGATTTTGCATTGTTAGTGTATAGGAATGTGAGAGATATCTGTGCATTAATTTTGTATCCTGTTACCTTACAAAATTCATTGATTAATTCCAATAGTTTTCTGGTGGCATCTTTAGGATTCTCTATCATGTTTTCTGCAAGCAGTGGTAGTTTTACTTCTCCTTTTTGAAATTGTATTCTTTTTATTTCTTTTTCTTCTCTGATTGCTGTGGCTAGGCCTTCCAAAACTATGCTGAATAAGAGTGGCAAGAGTGGACATCCTTGTCTTGTTCCTGATCTTAGTGGAAATGCTTTCAGGTTTTTTTCATTGAGTATGATATTTGCTGTGGGTTTGTCATATATGGCCTTTATTATGTTGAAGTATGTTCCCTCTATGCCCATTTTTTGGAGAGTTTTTATAATAAATGGGTGTTGAATTTTGTCAAAAGCTTTTTCTGCATCTATGAGATGATCATATGGTTTTTATATCTTAATTTGTTAATATGTTGAATCACATTGATTGATTTGCATATATTGATGAATCTTTGCATTCCTGGGATAAATCCCACTTGATCATGGTTTATGATCCTTTTAATGTGTTGTTGGATTCTGTTTGCTAGTATTTTGTTGAGGATTTTTGCATATATGTTCATCAGTGATATTGGTCTGTAATTTTCTTTTCTGGCAGTGTCTGTGTCTGGTTTTGGTATCAGGCTGATGGTGGCTTCATAAAACAGATTTGAGAGTGTTCCTCCCTCTGCAATTTTTTGGAAGAGTTTGAGAAGGATAGATGTTAGCTCTTCTCTAAATATTTAATAGAATTCGCCTGTGAAGCCATCTCATCCTGGACTTTGGTTTGTTGGAAGATTTTTAATTACAGTTTCCATTTCATTATTGTGATAGGTCTGTTTATATTTTCTAATTCTTCCAGTTTCAGTCTTGGAAAATTGTACCTTTCCAAGAATTTGTCCATTTCCTCGTGGTTGTCCATTTTATTGGCATATAGTTGTTTGTACTAGTCTCTTATGATCCCTTGTATTTCTGCAGTGTCAGCTGTGATGTCTCCTTTTTCATTTCTAATTTGATTGACATGCGTCCTCTCCCTTTTTTTCTTGAGAGTCTGGCTAAATATTTCTCAATTTTGTTTATATTCTCAAAGAACCAACTTTTAGTTTTATTGATCTTTGCTATTGTTTTCTTTGTTTCTATTTCATTTACTTCTGCTCTGATCTTTATGATTCCTTTCCTTTTACTGAGTTTGGGTTTTCCTTGTTCTTCTTCCTCTAGTTGCTTTAGCCCTAAGTTTAGATTGTTTATTTGAGATTTTTCTTGTTCCTTTAGGTGAGACTGAATTGCTATCAACTTCACTCTTAGAACTGCTTTTGCTGTGTCCCATATGTTTTGGGTTGTCGGGTTTTCATTGTCATTTGTTTCTATGTATTTTATAATTTCTTTTTTGATTTCTTCAGTAATCTCTTATTTATATAGTAGCACACTGTTTAGACTCCATGTATTTGTGTTTTTTACAGTTTTTCCCTATAACTGATTTCCAATCTCATAGTGTTGTGGTCAGAAAAGATGCTTGTTATGATTTCAATTTTCTTAAATTTTCCGAGGCTTGATTTGTGACCCAGGATGTCATAAATATCTGGAGAATATTCTATCCTGGAGAATATTCCATGTGCACTTGAGAAGAAAGTGTATTCTGCCACTTCGGGTGGAATGACTTATAAATATCTATTAAATCTATCTGGTCTGTTGTGTCATTTAAAACTTATTTTTCCTTATTTATTTTCTGTTTGGATGATCTGTCCATTGGTGTAAGTGGGGTGTTAAAGTCCCTCACTATTATTGTGTTACAGTCAATTTTGCCTTTTATGGTTGTTAGCATTTGTCTTATGTATTGAGGTTCTCCTATGTTGCGTGCCTATATATTTGCAACTGTTATATCTTCTTCTTGGGTTGATTCCTTGTTTATTATGTAGTGTCCTTCCTTATCTCTTGTAACAGTCTTCATTTCAAAGTCTATTTTATCTGATATGAGTATTGCAACTCCAGCTTTCTTTTTTTTTTTCTTTTTTTGTAACATCTTTATTGGAGTACAATTGCTTTACAATGGTGTGTTAGTTTCTGATGTATAACAAAGTGAATCAGCTATATGTATACATATATCCCCATATCCCCTCCCTCTTGTGTCTCCCTCCCACCCTTCCTATCCCACCAAAAACAGAAATATAGATCAGTGGCACAGGACATATACACATATGGTCAACTTATCTTTGATAAAGGAGGCAAGAATATACAATGGAGTAAAGACAACCTCTTCAATAAATGGTGCTGGGAAAACTGGATAGCTACATGTAAAAGAGTTAACTTAGAACACTTCCTAACACCACACACAAAAATAAACTCAAAATGGATTAAAGACCTAAATGTAAGGCCAGACACTATAAAACTCTCAGAGGAAAACATAGGAAGAACACTTTTATGGCATAAAGCACAGCAAGATCCAGCTTTCTTTTGATTTCCATTTGCATGGAATATATTTTTCCATCCCTTCACTTGCATTCTGTATGTGTCCCTAGGTCTGAAGTGGGTATCTGTAGACAGCATATATATGGGTCTGTTTTTTGTATCTATTCAGCCAGTTTGTGTCTTTTGGTTGGAGCATTTAATCCATTTACATTCAAGGTTATAATTGATATGTAAGTTCCTGTTACCATTTTCTTAATTGTTTTGGGTTTGTTTTTGTAGGTCGTTTTCTTCTCTTGTGTTTCTCACCTAGAGAAGTTCTTTTAGCATTTGTTTTAAAGCTGGTTTGGTAGCGCTGAATTCTCTTAGCTTTTGCTTGTCTGTAAAGGTTTTAATTTTACCATCGAATCTAAATGATATCCTTGCTGGGTAGAGTAATCTTGGTTGTAGGTTATTCTCTTTCATCACTTTAGTATATCCTGCTGCTCCCTTCTGGCCTGCAGTTTCTGCTGAAAAATCAGCCGATAACTTTATGGGGATTTCTTGGCATGTTGTTGTTTGCTTTTCCCTGGTTGCTTTTAATATTTTTTCTTTGAATTTAATTTTTATTAGCTTGATTAATATGTGTCCTGGTGTGTTTCTCCTAGGGTTTATCCTGTATGGGACTCTCTGCAATTCCTGGACTTGGGTGGCTATTTCCTTTTCCATGTTAGGGAAGTTTTCAACTTTAATCTCTTCAAATATTTTCTCAGAACATTTCTTTTTCTCTTCTTCTGGGACCCCTATAATTTGAATGTTGGTGCTTTTAAGGTTGTCCCAGAGGGCTCTGAGATTATCTTCAATTCTTTTCATTTTTTTATTCTTTATTCTGCTCCTCAGCAGTTATTTCCACCATTCTGTCTTGCAGATCACTTATTCATTTTTCTGCCTCAGTTTTTCTGTTATTGATTCCTTCTAGTGCATTTTTTATTTAAATTATTGTGTTGTTCATCTCCATTTGTTTGTTCTTTAGTTCTTCTAGATCTTTTTTAAACATTTTTTTGTATTTTCTCAACCCGTGCCTCCATTCAATTTCCGAGTTCCTGGATCATCTTTACTAT
Source organism: Mesoplodon bidens (assembly GCF_964165515.1). Taxonomy (NCBI): domain Eukaryota; kingdom Metazoa; phylum Chordata; class Mammalia; order Artiodactyla; family Ziphiidae; genus Mesoplodon; species Mesoplodon bidens. Next base: position 58,948,144 of record NC_138172.1, on the reverse strand, counting down.
CATTATTCTGAATTCTTTTTCAGGTAGGTTGTCGTTTCCCTCTTCATTTATTTGGTCTTGAAGATTTTTACCTTGCTCTTTCATCTGTGATATATTTTTTGTTGCGTCATTTTTCTTTTTTTTTTTTTTTTTTTTTGATGGGTGGGTTTATGTTCCTGTCTTACTGGTTGTTTGGCCTGAGGCTTCCAGCACTGGATTTTGTAGGCTGTTGGGTAGAGCTGTGTCTTAGTGCTGAGATGAGGACCTCCGGGAGACCTTAGTCTATGAATATTCCCTGGGGTCCAAGGTTCTCTGTTAGTCCAGTGTTACAGACTCAGAGCTCCCACCGCAGGAGCTCTGGCCTGACCCCCAGCTCGAGAACCAAGATCGCATAAGCCATGCAGGGTGGCAGAGAAAAAAAAAAGGGACAGAACAATAACAAAGAGTAAAAAATAAAATAGGATTAGAAAAACTAACAGATATGTTAGAAAGAATAAAAAATATATAGATGGAACAACAATTGGAAGGTAAAACAGAACCACAAGGTAAAAAAGAGGAGAAAAAAAAAGCTAACAAAGGGCAGGGCTTAGGCAGGGACGGGCTTTAGGCTGTGGTTGTGACCTATACTTAGGACCCACAGGGCTTAAAAAGACCCTGGGGACATGAGGAATGGGGCTTAGACTCAACAGGAGCTTAGGCTCCAGCAGGAGCAGCCCAGGAGTGGCTCTGGCCTTGGAGGGTGGAGACCCCCAGCAGGCTCACTGGACCTATGTGGGCAGGGGAAACACTAGGTGCATTCCCCCCTGATCCTCTGATCCTGGAGGGTCCCCCCCACAGTCTGCCTCTCCTCCTCTTTTCACCTCCTCTCTCTCTCCCACATTCCTAGGACCCACAAGGCTGGAGGTGGCCCCAGAGAATGGAGGACCAGGTCCAGGGGCCCAGCAAGTTTCTCGGGTCCCAAGTGGGCAGGGAAAACGTCCTCCACACCTCCCCTGATCCTCTGATCCCAGAGGGCCCCTCCCACCTGCCTCTCCTCTTCTCCCCCCCCCACTGTCTCCCTCCTATGCCCCATGACCAAAACCACCTGTAGGGGGTCTCGGATGGCCTTGGACCTGGTCCAGGAGCCCTACAGGCTTCCCAGAGCTGATTGGGCAGGGGAAACACTAGGTGAACTCCACCTTGATTGTCCAAGCCCTCCGGAAGGTCCCTCCAGGAGTGGGAACCCTGCCCCCTCCCTGCCACCTCTCAGGGGCACCAGTCCTGTCTGCCCCCCCGTTCTCCTCCCCTCTCACTCCCCCCACATCCTACCTGGTCACTTGGGGGTTCCTCCCACCTTCTTGGTCATTGAGGTCCCCCACCATCATCTGACAGGTGCCCTAACTGTGAGGAGATATGTACCCCATGTCCTCCCCTACTGCCGTCTTGACTCCACCTCAAAGCTGGGATTTAAACCTCAACAGCAATGGACCGTGTATACTTGATGATTAAACACTTTCACCTCCTTAGATGTTAGCTCTGGACTCTGTCCATTCATCCACTTGTCCATCTCTTCAGTCATTTATTCACTCTCTTACAAATAGTTATATTTATTCATTTGCTTCTAGCCATGCCCTTGCTAGGCACAGGGTATCCAATGCAAAGCAACTAGAAAATGGTCACAAAGTAGAGTGAGGTGATAGAGAAATCACACAGATAATCACAGAAATAAACACATAACTACAAATTATAATCCAATTGCTATGTAAGAAAGATAGATATTGCTATGAGACAATATGAGTGACTCTTTTAGACTGGAAACTCTGTGAAGCTTTCTTTTTCTTTTTTTTTCCTGAGGAAAGGACTTTAAGATGAGATCTGGAGGATGTGAAAAATTAGCCATTTATAGCAATGGGAACACCATTCCATATAAAGGAAAGGCATCTGCAAGATCCCTCAGGTCAGCAAGGGTTGGTCTATTAAAAGAAATCTACAGTTGCTGGAACATTGTAAACCTGGAGGAGAGTGATGAGAAATGACCCTGCGGAGGTAGGCAGAGCTAGATTAGTCAGCCACTTTTACTCACATTGAAGTTTTTGTTGTTGCTGTTGTTTTACCTTATGCAATAAGAAAACTTTGAATCAAGAGAATATATGAACACATTTGGATTTTTTTTTGGTGGTATGCAGGCCTCTCACTGTTGTGGCCTCTCCCATTGCAGAGCACAGGCTCTGGACGTGCAGGCTTAGTGGCCACTGGCTCACGGGCCAAGCCACTCCACAGCATGTGGGATCTTCCCATACCAGGGCATGAACCCGTGTCCCCTGCATCAGCAAGGAGACTCTCAACCACTGTGCCACCAGGGAAGCCCCACATTTGGATTTTTAAAAGACCACCCTAATTGCAACATAGAAAATGAATTGGAGGTAAGCAAGTGAAGAAATAGGGACCAGCTATGAACCCATGATAGTAGTCCAAGTGAAAGATGGTAGTAGCTTGGCTTGCTGTGGTGATGATGGAGATGGTGAAAAGTAGGTGGTTTCAGGTATATTTCTATTTAAAAGCAATCACGGAAGCCTGAATAAATCACAAATCATTCTAGGTTTAGTGTCTCCTTTATATCTTTCCTGCATTCTATACCATCTACAGATGAAGAAAGAAATATAAGTTAAATAGCTTTGATTTCTTAGAAGAAACAAAAAGGTGTTTTCATTCTTGTATTATGACAGTGGTATATATAATTAGTTTTGAGGTAAATTTTATATAGAAGAAACATTTCAAAGATATATGAAATAATATTAAGAATAAGAAAAGCATCATGTCCTTTGTTTATGAGAGTCATATGATAGCCCTTTGTTTAAGTTTTTGTATCTTTGTCAGGCATTACTCAAATACAAGTGTAACTTAATAGAAGTATTACATGTCAACACTGAACCAACACCATCTGTCATTAATTCTTATGGAAAAAACCACATACAGAGAGAAAAAAATATGGTCAAATTAGTGTGATTCCTTTCTACCTTTTGCAAATTTTTCTCCTTCCCTTTCCTTAGTTCTAAAGAAAAGTGTACTGTGTTTAAAATTTTTTTGACTCTTGTACCAGAAGAGGATCTTTTTGCCATTATCTAGGGTTAATGGGAGTTCGCCCCTCCATGGTCAGCTGACAGGGCATCTGCTTCATTCTACTCCTAAAGGTGTCCAGGTTCTTCACCTCCATGTGTGGTTTGGATAGTAGACAGGTGCTATAGATTGTCTGAATTGTTGAATGAGGTTTTTTCACAGAAATTGGTCAGAATGGGTGTTCCTGTACATCAGGCAAGCTGTTAATTTGTTGTCCAACCAGAAGAAAAAACTAGTTATAACTGGTCACTAACACAGTTTCCATATGTCTCTAGTGCTGGTGAAAAATGGCACGTGGCCCTACTAATCATTGAGTCAGGAGTCATCCCTGCCAATATGGTCACTCCTCACATGTTCCCACCAATCATACAATCGCAACATTGAAGGAAAGAGGAAACAGGGCAGGAATATTCACTCTTGTTTCTATCTTACACTAAGTCTGGCTGCTTTCTTCACTCCAGAGTCATGGATTCATTGCCTTTGATTTTGGGTTTTATTGTGACCCTCTCCTCCACCGAAAGAGTAGCTAACTGGTGTCTTAGCTGTTGGTGCTTAAGGAAGGGGTGGTCTCTAGAGGAAAAACGTTTGGTGACAACAGAGGCAGGAAAGCATGTAGAATCCTGTGTTAAAGTTATATTCCACACATTCCCTATTATTTCAGTAGCTACCAAAATGTGGAACAATATTGGACATGTTGAATAGTTATGTGACACTCAAATACTAATGCTTTGTCTTTAGTTAGTGATAGATTAAAGAATGTTCTGATTTGTGAATTATATTTTCTTATTGCAACTTAAAAGTTACAATCCAATGATGCAAGCAAGTTTCAAAAATAGTACACTTGCCTTACGTAGAGTCTGTGCATGAGGAGAATCTGGGAATGTGTATGGGACATAAAATTTGGGGTAAACCCAGAATGGTGCTCTCCATCTATCTGCTTTGGTCTACTTATTATACATTTAAGATCTTTGTAAGACTCCTTATATCCCTGGTCTAGTGGGATTGTGTCATGGATGAATGCATTCTGCTACTACTGCTCAATAGGTAAATTCTTAAACTTCAATAATATATTTTCTAATATATAAATATTTAAAGAAAAAATAGAATTCTATCTGCATAATATGACAGAAGAATTTTAAGCCTCTTGCCAACACCAACTAATTAAAGTATAAATACTTTGGTCTCCTAAAAGTAATATGATGATTGCTTAAACTTTGGTGCTATTAATCTATTTTACGTATTTGTGTGTATATATGCACATTCCATCTTGAATTTCTATCTAATAGGTGTAACACTAAATATAGCTACAGCATCATTATTTTTAGCTAATTGCCACTTCATCCTTACTAAATAATTGAAGAGAGGTCATAGACATCTATTTTATTTCTCTAGTTAGTTATAGCACTGACGTCTGAATATAAATCAGATTCATCTTTTGCAAATAAGGCAGTCACAGGATTTTTCATGCTGCAGGCACATTTTTCTTATTTATTGGAAGCATTAAAAATGTGTCCTACCTAATTTTATCTGAGTAGGTAGATAATAAAACATGAAGAATTTCATAAAATGAAAAAAAAGTCAGGCTGTCTGATCTTCCTGTCATTTTGTGTGACAGCATGTGTGGTGCATACTTCCATCCAAGATGCATCCAGGTCTCATGGAGAAAAAATACAAAACTTGCCTTATGTGGACTCTGTGTGTAAGGGGAATCCGGGAATATGTATGGAATGCATGAGCTAAGATCCTACATTGCCTACCAAAACGGCCACACAGAAAGAAGATGATTACATAGTAGTCTGAATTGCCGCTGTGCATCAAACAAAATGGTGACAGAGAACAGATGATGCTAGCTGATATTATCGAGCAAACACCTAATCCCCAAAACAGTTCTGATTCCATATGGAAGATGGTGAAAAGGAAAAAGAAATTCAGAATCAGAAAACATTATCATTCCAGCTCTACTCTCACTGAGTCAGGTGACCTTGCGTGTAGCACTTAATCCTTCATGAACCTCAGGATGACCACTTTATACCTGGGCACAGATTAACATAAATGGTTCCTCACAATCAATGTTGTTATTCTGGGAAAAAATAATGAGATAAACAAGTTCTCAGTATGTGCATGAAGGGCTTAGGAAATAAATGATGGTCATTAGATTTGCAAAACTGACTAATTCATTGATAAGGCTGCAGTATATTCTTAATTTTCTTAGTGCATTAACCGTTCCTAATAGGCTTTGTCTTAGAAGTATTATATATATTACATGCAGTGACTGACATTTACATCTATATTTTTAGAATATAGAAATGATTCAATACAAATGTTATTTTATTCTAAGGGGAGATGTGGTTTACATGTACACATACAATCTGCACACATATATACTCTTATTGAAATAATAAGTATTTGTCTTTCTACAGTTTGCTGTCCCGTTCAAAGCTTTTGCATATTCATTATCTCAGTAGATCCTGGTAATGACACTGTGAGAGAGCTTAGCTGATGGTAATGTCTCTGTGCCATGGGGGAAATGCAGCACGGTGATTAATGAGTTGTGTCCAGGGTTCACACCACAACTGATTAGTAAAAGACCCTGACACTTACTCAACGACTCTTCTTACACCTCACTGCTCTTGCATCTAAAACACTTTAATAAGAAACGTTTAATATGGAAGTAATATGCAGGCATAAAAGGAGTGTTTTTAGAGAACCTTCTGCAACTGATACAGTCTGAAGTTGTTATCTCCATCTGCCTTAGGCAAAATGTCAGCAGTGTATTTTAGCTGTATCTCTACAGACTTAAAAGCTCAAATATTCAAAAGATGAAGCTCAAGCTTTTCTCACTTTCCTAATCAAATTGGCAAATTTAAAAATCTGATGAGAGTAAAATCTGTGATAGTGAAGGCATTATTCTGACAAAAAGAATTCCAGTTAGAGGCCTTGTTAAATAAAGAGGCAGTTTGCATCCCTTTGCTTTCCTCATTGTGGGAGCTTAATGTTTGAAAGAAAGGAAGGAAGACTGAAAAAAAGAGGGAGAGAGAGTGAGAGATGGAGGAAGGAAAGAAGGAATATGACTCTGATCAGTAATTGTGATAAGTAAATATGAATAAAATTTATAAGTAAACATAGAATAGAATTGTACTTTTTCTATTAATTTTTTTTTACAAAAAGACGCATATGCACCGAGATTGAATCAACTAGACTTGTTTTCAGTATACTCTTCCTAATAAGAAGGATTGAATGGTAAACTCTACTAACAATCCTGAGAAGGCAACTCTACCTTATGATTCTCATCTGCTAAGATGTTAACATAGTAACATCTTTGTATCTGCATCTAGAGTAATAGACATAAAGAATGCAAATAAAATAGATGCCCTTAAACCAAAAGGAATTAACTTTGGAGAATATTCTTTACAGCAATTATGATAAAGAAAATTAAAACAGAATCAGAATTACCAAAGGTGAAAAAACTCACCCTCTCTATTGTTAATTAGTTTTGTGATGCTAAGTGAATTACATTTACATGTTCTCTTCATTACATAGTTTCACTGTATCTTATATTTCATATGCTGATTAAGCACATATTTTTGTTTTTAAATAACAATATCAAAAAAACTTTTCAGTTCCAAAATCTAGGAGAATACATTTGGTTGCACGTAATCTTTGATTAATTCTACCACAGAGCATTTCTTTTTTCAAAGCTACTAATGTTTAGTAATATATACAGAAATAATATGACTGGTAAACAAAAGCAAAACAGAAATACTCCTGAGGTTAGTGGTAGTATAGGCAAAAGCTTGCTTGCACAGAAAAGTAAAATGATTTTCCATTTATAAAATCTACCAACAGGTATAAATCAAGTCATCGGTATTTATCAGATGTTTGTCCATTTCTATTTTATGTCCATGTATAATCTTCAGCCAAACAATGGTTGTTGTATAGAAACACTTGTAACAATCATTTGAAAAAGTTAAAATGAAGAGTAGAGGAAAAGAGGGAGGTGAGAAAGAAAAATAGAAAGGGAGGGAGGGAGGCCAGAAGAAAGAGAGAGATGGAGAGGGTTTTCTTTTTACTTTTAAAGAAATTGAGAGTTGCTCAGGATATTCTGTTCTTTCAATAGTTTTCTCAAAAAGTCCCAGAAATATATTTTACTGGAGAGAAACTGGTCACAAGTTCAGTGTAACCATAGTGTTTTTCACACCGAAATGTTTAGAGCTGCACTTGCCCTTGGAAGAGCTTTTCAAGTCATTAAAGCCTGCCTTGTCCAACTACCTCCAATGACAAATGATGGAGAGCTGTATGCTTGGTTTCATTTAATTTGTATCTGGAAGGAATGTTATAGTTCATGACCTAATAACTTCCAAATAAACACCTTGTTGATTCATATGACACATCATAAGACAGTAGGTTTTTTGAATTGGTAATATATGATAGAAGCTGAACATATGGTATTATATAGAAAAAGAAGCTCTTCCAGAATGTGTGAATGAAATAGCATTTTCAAAACTATTTCAGAAATATTACATTTTGGAGATGTTAACAATTGCCTGGCTTAGAATTTAATCAACAGTAAGAGCTTTGAAAAGACTCCAGGATAAAGAATGTAGATAATGTAAAAAATGTCTCTCAGGCCAGAAAGAATTGGTAACAAATTTTCGTGGTTGTGCTACAAGCATCATTCATACTAATGTCAATAATAGCCCCACAAACCATAATTTCATAGGTATACCAAGATATCTAATACAAACGACCTGCCCATTTTGTCCTTTAAGCATCTATTCTGGTAAATCCATTGAAATATTAAAGAAGAGATGGTGCTCTATTGGAAAGTGGTAACAAAAAGAAACTGTTAAGTTGTGACTAGTGTATATAAATGAGGATCAACATATATTGCATATATCTGATCTAGATGTTTATAATTTATTATGAACAAAATTTAATTTCAACCTACTATTTACTAATTTACTAATTTTAAATTGCTATTAATTTCAAATTGCTATTTTAAAGATAAAAATATGGAACCTAAATCTGATCTTCAAAAACATTTAAGAATTATATTCTTTGCTATAGACTTAAATCCAAAAATGTTACGATTCAATCACACAAAACCATTTAGCTACAGAAGACTGTGGGACTCCCATTCTGTCCCACAGGTCTTTTAGGTTGCAAATATACCAAGGGTCAGCAGCAGCCAGTTCATGACTCTCTGGATTGGAATCATTCTGATGGAGCTTGGTTATCATCAGCTGCCCCTAATCTCTTACAAAGTGCTAGTTGCTGAACATGACACTTTGTAGTTTAAAACAGGCTCTTGTAAACGTTTTCTCCTCTGTTCCTCCTAACAATACTTTGAGATGAGTATTCTAATTATCTGGTTTGAGAAAAACAAATCTGGATGTTTTCCAATGGAGAAATGACAGCTGAATTCAGATTTCCTGATGTCAAATTGTAACTATTATTTACTTTATCGTATTATTAACATTTTTGAAGCTATTTGAGGATTTGAGACACGCAAAGAAGACAAGAGGGAGGAGACTTTTAAATAAGAAGGCATTCATGACACACTCCAAATCATGATTTAAGTGGCCTTATTTCTAAAGCCAGCCCTGAGTGAAGTATCTATTCATAATATTTAGAAATAATTAAAAACATTTAATATTTTCCCACTTTATTAGTGTACAAATATATTCACTTCATATATTGACTTATTATCCCTAATTATGCTTAGAATATGTTTATAGTTGATTATGATTAAGATTACCCTTGGAAATTGTATGGGAAATTATTATATAATAAAATTATTCCTTAAGTTATTTTATTTTGACATATTTTGAATAGCTATAAAATTTCATTTGGGTTTGACAATAAGGAATTTTTTGTTAACAAAACTATATCAACACTATAAGATTTAAAAAGATATTGGAGAAATTATAGATAAATCTATTGACCATATTATATACATATGATGTGCACTGATCTATTAATTACATTCATAAAAATACAGGAATCTCCCAACTTTTAATTGAGTTATATTACAAAGTTTCTTGTATTAATCAGTTGCTTGGAATTCAACTTCTCTTTGATAAATATCAGAAATATTGGCTAGGATCTCAGGATACCCTTCAAGGGTCTCTTAAGTCACAGTATAGATGAAGGAAACAAAATAAATAATAATTGGTAGAAACCTATAATATTTTGTAAATTAAAACTAGGGGTACATTCTAATCCTTAATGTACACACACATATTTTTCCTTCCTTTTGCCTTCAGGAATTGCACAACTGGTGATAAGTTAAATGTAAATAGGTATGTCACTTTTGTTGATTATTTGTGTTTTTTTAGTCTGTAATGTAGTAAGATACTAATTACAAGCCAGTAATTTGATAATCTTCCAGAATCAAAACAACAAAATGATATTGCTAGATGTTCTTTAAGGCTAAGAACTCATTCAGTATAGAAACTACAAAACATGTCATACAATGGTTTAAGGAGCCTTAGGCTAATAAAAGAGGTTTACCAAATTTAAAAAGAGGGAAATCACTGAACCTCTGACCTGTCATTGTGTTCAGTGCATTTTTTAAGTATGTTAAGAAAAAAATTATCTGATCCAACTACAGCTTTGCTCAAATTTTCAGATGCATATTTTTCATGTTCTAATATCCCTGGAAAAGAGGTTCATCTTAGAGTCAAGAGTTGGAGCATTTTTTTCTTCCTTAATGGTACATAAAATTATGATCTATCTTAAAACTACCTTACATTTATTTAATGAAATGAAACAAACTAATGAAATGAAATGAAACTAATAACAAGCCTTTAGAGTATATTGTCACTAATTAATAAGCATATATTTCAACTCCTAGTTTCCCTTTGGCTCAGAGGTTGAATGGCAAACAAACTTTAATGGGGACCCAGGTCATGACATTAGACCTGCAAATGAGAAGCTAGGGCCACAAGTGCCAAGTTAAAGCAGACAGACTGATGAGAAAAGGCTGTACTGCCAGCTTCTATGTCAACAAGAAGAGAGCGGGAACAGAATTAAAAGCTTCAAAAAATAAATTCTATACAGGATACAGAAATGCAGAATTCAATAATAAATGGAGATTTCAACATTCATATATCTCTCCATCACTTTAGGGAAAAATTGCAGATAGGCTGCCAAAATTTTCTATTGCTCACCAATTATTCCTTTCAATTTCCTTTCAAAAAGTGAGTTGGGGAAGGGCAAATTTGGAGAGGACTTGTATAGGTGTTAGAGCAGATCTCTAACAACAACTCCTGAAATTATTGCTCTCAGTATATCATTCCTGTACTTCACTGTGGACTTTCCCTAAGGAAAAAAAAAAAGAGAGAAACTACTCAAAACCTGGCTAGGCTGAGGTAGAGTCCACATTCCTATATCCTAAGAACTGGCTCCACACTCACAAATATACACTCAAGCTTCTTGTATTATCTGCTTCAATAATTTAATTAGAAAGGACTTGGTAAGTGTGGTTTCTCATTGCATATATTCCATATTTCTTGTCCTTCAAGCTTCTTAAGATGTTATCTGTATGCAGCATAAACATGTCTTTTTTTCCCCACTTACCCAGAGGAGATTCATACTAGAAGTCAACTTAAGTAGAAATTGTAAGAAATCCCCTTGCAATTTCCCTGGAATTTGTGAGTGGGCATAGGAAATAAAAGATTAAAGATGTTAAAATTTGGGTCCTAACTTCCACGTTGCTGCCCAGCTGGGCTCATCCAGTCCCAGCAACTTTTTTTCTTTCACTCTGGCTGAAATCTCTCTAAGATCCCAAACTATGGGTTGAATGTTTGCTCTGACAATTTTTAATTGAACTAAACATTGAGTATATCATGTATAACTCCAGTTGTAAATTGATGCATTGCTATGGACTCTTAATAAAGTGACTTGGTAAGTTTATAGAGATCATTTTCTGTTTTTGAATTTTAGTTGATTTACAATACTGTGTTAGTTTAAGGTGTATAGCAAAGTGACACAGTTATAGATATATATATTTTCAGATTATTTTCCATTTTAGGTTATTATAAGATATTGATATAATTTCCTGTGCTATACAGTAAGTCACTGTTGTTTATCTATTTTATGAACAATAGCATGTTTCTGTTAATCTCATACTCCTAATTTGTCCATACCCCCTTCCCTTTCCCCTTTGGTAACCATAAGTTTTTTTTTTTTTTCTATGTCTGTGAGTCTGTTTCTGTTCTGTATATAGATTGATTTGTATTATTTTGTAGATAACACATATAAATGATATCATATAATATTTGTCTTTCTCTGTCTGACTCACTTCACTAATATTCTCTAGGTCTATCAATGTTGCTGCAAATGGCAATATTTCATTATTTTTTATGACTGAATAATATTCCATTATATATATCCCAGGAGTGGTATTGCTGGATCATATGGTAGGTGTATTTTTGGTTTTTTGAAGAAACCCCATGATGTTCTCCATAGTGACTGCAACAATTTGCAGTCCCTTCAACAGTGTAAGAGGGTTCCCTTTTCTCCACACCCTCTCCAGCATTTATTATTTTTAGACGTTTTAATGATGGCCATTCTGACCAGTGTGAGGTGATACCTCATTGTAGTTTTGATTTGCATTTCTTTAATAATTAGCAATGCTAAACGTTTTTTCATATGCCTGTTAGACATCTGTATGGCTTTGGGAAAATGTCTATTTAGGTCTTCTGCACATTTTTTTATTTTTCATTTTTGATATTGAGTTGTATGAGCTGTTTGTATAGTTTGGATATTAACACCTTGTTGATTGCATCATTAGCACGTATTTTCTCTCAGTCCTTAAGTTATCTTCTTGTTTTGTTGATGGTTTTCTTTGATGTGCAGAAGTTTCATGTTTGATTAGGTCCCATTTGTTTATTTTTGCTTTTCTTTCTTCTGCCTTGGGAGACTAAGCTAAGAATATACTGCTATGATTTGTCAGAAAAAGTTTTCCCTGTGTTCTCTTCCAAGAGTTTTATGGTGTCATGTCCTATATTTATGTCTTTAAACCATTTTGAGTTTACTTTCCTATATGATGCTAGGGAGTATTCTAATTTCATTGATTTACATGCAGCTACCATCTTTCCCAACACCACTTGTTAAAGAGACTGTGTTTTCTCCATTGTATATTCTTCCACTTTTGTCATAGATTAATGGACTGTAGTTGTGTAAGTTTATTTCTGGGCTCTCTCTTCTATTCCATCAATCTATATGTCTGTTTTTGTGCCAGTTCTGTGTTTTTTGATTGCTGTAGATTTGTAGTATAGTATGAAGTCTTAGAGTGTTATACCTCCAGGTTTGTTCTTTTTCCTCAGGATTGCTTTGGCAATTCTGGGTCTTTTATTGTTCCATGTAAATTTTAGGATTATTTGTTCTAGTTCTGTGAAAAATGTCATGGGTATTTTGCTAGGGATTGCATTAAATCTGTAATCTTTAAATCTTTAAATTTTTAATTACATTAAATTTGGGTATTATGGTTATTTTAACAATATTAATTATTCCAATCCAAGAACATGAGATGTCTTTCCATTTCTTGGAATCATCTTCAATTTCCTTTATCAATACTTTATAGTTTTCAGCATATAGGGCTTTCAATTCCTTGGTTAAGTTTATTCCTTGGTATTTTATTTTATTTTTTATGCAATTTTAAACGGGATTTTTTTTTTACTTTCTCTATTTCATTATTATTTTAAAATAATGCAACAGAGTTCTGCATATTAATCTTGTATCCTGCTACCTTGCTGAATTCATTTATTAGTTCTAATAGTTTTTTGTGTGGAAACTTTAGGGTTCTCTACATAGAATATCCCATCATTTGCAAATAGTGAAAGTTTTAACATCTCCCTTTCTAATTTGGATAACTTTTATTTCTTTCTGTTGTCTGATTGCTGTGTCTAGGACTTCCAAACTATTTGAATAGAAGTGGTGAAAGTAGGCATCCTTGTCTTGTTCCTGAATTTAGTGGAAAGGCTTTCAGCTTTTCACCATTGAATAGTATGTTCTCTGTGGTACTATTGTAAGTGGCTTTTATTATGTTGAGATATGTTCCCTCTATACCCACTTTGATGAGAAGTTTTTTATCATGGGTAGATGTTGAATTTTGTCAAATGCTTTTTCTGCATCTAACGAGATGATCATATGTTTTTTTTCTTTCCTTTTTTTTTTTTTTTTGTGGTACACGGGCCTCTCATTGATGTGGCCTCTCCCGTTGCAGAGCACAGGCTCCGGACGTGCAGGCTCAGCGGCCATGTCTCACAGGCCCAGCCGCTCCGCGGCATGCGGGATCCTCCCGGACCGGGGCACGAACCTGCGTCCCCTGCATCGGCAGGTGGACCCTCAACCACTGCGCCACCAGGGAAGCCCTGTCTTTCCTTTTGTTAGTGTGGTGTATCACATTGATTTGTGTACCTTGAACCATCCTTGTGACCCTGGGCTGAATCCAACCTGATCATAATGTATGATCTTTTTTAGGCATTGTTGGATTCTGTTTGCTAATGATTCATTGAGAATTTTTGCATTTATATTCATCGAAGACATTGGCCTGTAATTTTCTTTTTTGGTAGTGTCTTTGTCTTGTTTGGGTATCATGGTTATGGTGACTTCATAGAATGAATTTGAGAGTGTTCCCTCTTCTTCACTTCTTTGGAATAATCTGAGCAGGATAGGTATTGGTTCTTCTTTGTATGTTTGGTAGAATTCCTCAGTGAGGCCATCTACACCTGCACTTTTGTTTGGAGCAACTTTTTTTTTCTTTTTAATTAATTAATTTTTTATTACAGATTCTAGAGATCAGTCTCTTAAAAGTATCTGTTTCTTCTTGACTCAGTGTTGGCAGGCTGTATGTTTCTAGAAAGTTCTCCATTTCTTCTAGATTGTCAAAATTTTTGGCATGTAAATGTTCATAGTATTCTCTAATGATTTTTTGTATTTCTGCAGAATTCGTTGTTATTTCCTCTCTTTCATTTCTTATCTTATTTACTTGGGTCTTCTCTCTTTTTGTTCTGGTGAGCCTGGCTAGAGGTTTGTCTATTTTGCTTATCTTTTCAAAGAACCTGCTCTTGATTTTCTTGCTCATTTCTATTGTAATATTTGATCTCTATTTTATTAATTTCCTCTCTGATCTTTATTATTTCCCTACTGCTGACTCTGTGTTTTGTTTGTTCTTCTCTTTCTGATTCTTTTAGGTGGTAGGTTAGGTTGTTTATTTGAGGTTTTTCTTGTTTCTTGAAGAAGAGCTGTATTTCTATGAACTTCCCTTTTAGAACTGATTTGCTGTATCCCATAGATTTTGTAAGGTTGTGATTTCATTTTTGTTTGTCTTGAGGTATTTTCTGATTTCTTCTTTGATATCATCATTGACCCCCTGGTGTTTTAGTAGCATGTTGTTTAGTCTTCAAGTGTTTGTTCTTTTCCTGTTTCTCTTTCTGTGGTTGATTTGCAGTTTCATACCATGTGGTCAGAAAACTTGCTTGAAATGATTTCTATCTTCTTAAATTTTTTGAGAATTGGTTTGTGACCCTAGTATGTGGTCTTATCCTAGAGAATGTTCCATGTGCACCTGAAAATAATGTGTATTCTGAGGGTTTTTTTGGATGTAGTATCCTGCAAATATCAATTAAATCCAACTGGCCTATTGTGTCATTTAGGACCTTGGTGACCATATTGATTTTCTGTCTGAAAGATCTGTCCATTGATGTCAGTGGGGTGTTAAAGTCTCCTATTATTATTGTACTATTGTCCATTTCTCCCTTTGCATCTGTTAGTATTTGTTTTATATATACTCAAGTGCTCCTATATTGGGTGCATATATGTTAACGAGTGTAATATCCTCTTCTTTTATTGATCCCTTTATCATTATACAATGTCCTTCTTTGTCTTCCTTTATGCCCTTTGTTTTAAAGTCTATTTTTTGTGATATGTGTGTTGCTATCCCCACTTTCTTCTCATTTCCATTTGCATGAAAAAATATCTCTTTCCATCCCCACACTTTCAATCTGTGTGTGTCTTTTGCTCTGAAGTGAGTCTGTTGTACGCAGAATATTGTAGCTTCTTGTTTTTTCTTAATCCAATTTGCTACTCTATGTCTTTTGACTGGAGCAATTATTCCATTGGTCCACTGACATTGAAAGTAATTATTGATGGGTATGTACTTATTGTCATTTTAAAGCTTGTTTTCCAGTTGTTTTTGTAGTTCTTCTTTGTTCATTTCTTCTGTTTTTCTTTTGTGGTCTGATAATTTTCTTTTGGAGTTTGCTTGAATTCCTTTTTCTGGTTTTGTGTGTGTGTGTGTGTGTGTGTGAATCTCTTGTTGATTTTGATATGTGGAGTCCAAGTATGTTGACCCATAACTATATATACTTATTTTAAACTGATGGTCAGACAAGTTCAAACATATTCTAAAAGACCTACATTTTTATATTTCCTCCCCCACATTTTGTGATTTTTGATGTCCTATTTTACATCTCCATGCTTATTCTTTTGCTGTTAATTGTACTTAAAATCACTTTTACAATTTTTTATTGTTTTAATCTGTTGACTGGCTTTTTAAAGTGCCCTTCAATCCTTTTATATATTTGCCCTTCCTATTGAGATGTTCTCTTTCCTATAGATTCTTATTTTCTATTGAGAGAAGATCCTTCAATATTTCATTTAAGGTAGGTTTAGAATTGCTAAATTATTTTAGTCTTTCTTTGTCTGAAATATTTTTTTTTATCTCTCTATTTGAAATTATATTCTTTTTGGGTACCATACCTTAGGTTCCAGGTTTTTCCCTTTCACGACTATGAATACCTCATGCCACTCTCTTCTACCTGCAAAGTTTTATGTGGACCATTTTCTACTTTGCTTCTGCCCTTACCTATAATATAACTATATAACTGTTTGCCACAGTGCTTAATAGACCCATAGGTAAATGCTTTTTAATAAATATGATTAATGTATTTTCTTTCATCTGATCTTTTTGATTTCTAAGCTTTTTCAATTTATCTTTCCTTGATTCTGTTTATTTTTTAAGTAAAGACTTTTAGAATTACTTTGGGTTCTGTGACTCACACTAGAAAAATTGTGAAATTATTCTGCTTTCAAAAATCTTTCCAAATTTTAAGTTAAATGTTGTAAAAAGGTAGAAAATATCACCACAAAGAACCACTGAATTTTTATGTAAATAAGCATTTCGATGCAGATTGTTCAATTACTTTGAAAATTCAACAAGAATTTCTTTAAAAGCTAGAAAGGGAAAATTTATAACTAATGTATGAATACTGCCTGCATGGGCCAGGTTTCCAGTATTGGCCAGATGACACACTCACAGAGGTAATTTAAGAGAACACAATGAAGAGACTACTTCAACTAGGGATGGTGAAGCCGCCAAGGGTTCAGTGTGTAACAGCTTGAAGTCTTTAAAACCCTACCCTGAAGGGGTAAATAGAAGACACTGTGATGGAATCCATGAAAGCAGTCACACAATGTGAAAGGGGCTTCCTACAGGAGCCACTGTCAAACCTGAGTCCAGCAGAAGAGAACAGGGTACGGGGATGAACATCCTCATTTCTTTCTCTTTCTGTCCTCTGATTTCTTGTGAGTGCTTCCCCTGGGCCTAACCCAAGAGAAAACCAGGTGGCAAGAAAGCCTGAGGGACACAGCCTGTAGAGGTCAGCCTCCTGGGGCACAGAACAGAATGAAGAAGGGAAAAGTAGTGGTATGGGAAGGCAAACAAAAATAACTGTCAGAATAACCCTAAAAATGCCAGAATTCTTTATATGAAGATTGGGGCCAAGTCTGAAGATAAGTTAGGATCATTTGGAAAATAAGCAGAACATTTGGGGAAAAAAACCCTCTTTCATTGTTTGCATGCTTTTTACATTATTTTGTCAGGTTAAGGATGTCCTGTCTCCTATTTTTGGAAGGGAGAAAAATCTTTTAATTAGTGACATCCTAATCTAGCACTATTTCTTTAAAATTTAATTTACAATTGATTTTACAGTGCTTATTATGTGACTGGTGCTGCTCTAAATTTTTTTTGCAAATACTGACTTATTTAATTTAATCCTCATATGGTAATGCAACATGTCCTCATTCAGTATCTGAGGACACTTAGACCCAAAGAAATGAAGTGCTTGCCAAGTTCACACAGACAGGAGTTGGTGGAGCTGCCCCTTAAACAGCTCTGGGCTCCAGTGTCCATGTTCCTAAACCCCACATTTTTTTGGGGGGGACTTGTTCCATGACCTAACTCCCAGTACAAATAAATTATAAATGGATGACCATATCAACAGATCAGAGGTGGTGATTTTTTGACCATGAATTTTTGCAACCCTCTCTACCATAATGACTTGTTTGTAGGAACTTTAGAGAAGATGCATTTTCTACTCACAGTCAAACCAAGTACAAAAACTATTCAAGAATATTTTGATGTAAGTACGCACAAATCGGTTGCTGTTTGTCAAAGCTACAGATTTTAGAAGCACATTGGAGGATTAAGTGTGATTAGATGCAGAGGTATGGTAGCTTTCTTTTTTTAGCTTTCAAACTGTATTTTTAAAATATTTTTATTGAGGTATAATTGATTTACAATGTGTTGGTTTCAGGTGTACAGCGAAGTGATTCAGTTATATATATATATTTTTTTCAGGTTCTTTTCCCTTATAGGTTATTACAAGATATTGAGTATAGTTCCCTGTACTATAAAGTAGGTCCTTGTTGTTTATTTTATATATAGTAGTGTGCATATGTTAACCCCAAACTCCTAATTTATCCCTTCCTCCCCTTTTCTCTTTACTAACTATAAATTTGTTTTCTAAGTCTGTGAGTTTATTTCTGTGTTGTAAATAAGTTCATTTGTATTTTTTTAATATTCCACTTATAAGTGATATCATGATATTTGTCTTTTTCTGTCACTTAGTATGATAATTGCTAGGTCCATCCATGTTGCTGCAAATGGCATTTTTTCATTCTTTTTCATGACTGAGTAATAGCCCATTGTATATACGTACCACATCTTCTTTATCCATTCATCTGTCATGGCCACTGGGTTGCTTTCATGTCCTGGCTATTGTAAATAATGCTGCAATGAACACTGGAGTGCATGTATTTTTTCAAGTTATGGTTTTTCCAAATATATGCCCAAGAGTGGGACTGCTGGATCATATGGTAGTTCTATTCTTAGTTATTAAAGTAACCCCCATACTGTTTTCCATAGTGGCGGTATCAATTTACATTCCTCCCCACAGTGTAAGAGGGTTCACTTTTCTCCACACTGTTTCCAGTATATATTATTTGTAGACATTTTGATGATGGCCATTCTGACCACGTGAGGTGATACCTCATGGTAGTTTTGATTGCATTTTTCTAATAATTAGTCATGTTGAGCATTTTATCATGTGCCTGTTGGCCACCTGTATGTTGTCTTTGAAGAAATGTCTATTTAGGTGTTCTGCCCATTTTTTGATTTTTTTTTAAATTTTATTGAGCTGTATGAGCTGGTTTTATATTTTGGAAATCAATACCTTGGTGTTCACATTATTTGTAATTATTTTCTCCCATTTCTTAGGTTGTCTTTTTGTTTTGTTGATGGTTTCCTTTGCAGTGCCAATGTTTTTAAAATTAATTATGTCATTTTTTAATTTTTGTTTTTATTTTCATTACTCTAGGAGATGGATCCTAAAAAAATATTGCTTCAATTATGTCAAAGAGTGTTCTGCCTATGTTTTCATCTGGGAGTTTTATAGTATCCAGTCTTGCATTTAGGTCTTTAATCCACTTTGAGTTTATTTTTGTATATGGTGTTAGAGAATGTTCTAATTTTATTCTTTTACATGTAGCAGTCTACTTTTCCCAGCACTACTTATTGAAGAAACTGTCTTTTCTCTATTATATAGTCTTACCTCCTTTTCATAGATTAATTAACCATAAGTGAGTGGGTTTATTTCAGGGTTTTCTATTCTGTTCCATTTATTTATAATTCTGTTTTTGTGCAGTACCATATTGTTTTGATGACTGTAGCTTTGTAGTATAGTCTGAAGTCAGGGAGCCTGATTCCTCCAGCTCCATTTTTCTTTCTCAAGATTGCTTTGGCTTTTCAGGGTCTTTTGTGTTTCCATTCAAATTTTAAATTTTTTGTTCTAGTTCTGTGAAAATGTCATTGGTAATTTGATAGGGATTGCATTGAACCTGTAGATTGCTTGGGTGGTATGGTCATTTTAAAAATATTCATTCTTCCAGTTCAAGACCACTGTATACTTTTCCACCTGATTGTACCATATTCAATTTCTTTCATCAGCATCTTACAGTATTCAGAGTACAGTTCTTTTGCCTCCTTAGGTAGGTTTATTCCTAGGCATTTTATTCTTTTTTAATGCAATGGTAAATGGGATTGTTTCATTAAATTCTCTTTCTGATATTTTGTTGTTAGAGTAGAGAAATGCTATAGATTTATATGTATTAATTTTGTATCCTGCAACTTTACTGAATTAATTGATGATCTCTAGTATTTTCTGGTACCATCTTTAGGATTTTCTGTGTATAGTATCATGTCTCCTGCAAACAGTGACTGTCTTACTACTTATTTTCCAATTTGGATTCCTATTATTTCTTTTTCTTCTTCTTTTTTTTTTTTTTTTTTGCAGTACGCGGGCCTCTCACTGTTGTGGCCTCCCCCGTTGTGGAGCACAGGCTCCGGACGCGCAGGCTCAGCGGCCATGGCCCATGGGCCCAGCCGCTCCGCGGCACATGGGATCCTCCCAGACCGGGGCACGAACCCGTGTCCCCTGCATCAGCAGGCGGACTCTCAACCAGTGCGCCACCAGGGAGGCCCTCTTTTTCTCCTTTTATTGCTATGGCTAGGACTTCCAAATCTATGTTGAATAAAAGTAGTGAGGGTGGACATCCTTGTCTTGTTCCTGGTCTTAGAAGAAATGCTTTCAGTTTTTCACCATTGATTATGATGTTAGCTGTGTGTTTGTCATATATGGCCTTTATTATGTTGAGTTATGTTCCCTCTATGACCACTTTCTGGAGAGTTTTTATGATAAATGGATGTTGAATTATAGCATAATCTATTTTTTTGTATCTGTTGAGATGATCATAAGGTTTTTATTCTTCGGGGCTTCCCTGGTGGTGCAGTGATTAAGAATCTGCCTGCCAATGCAGGGGACATGGGTTCAATCCCTGGTCCAGCAAGATCCCACATGCCATGGAGCAACTAAGCCTGTGCACTGAAACTACTGATCCTGCACTCTAGAGCCCACAAGCCACAACTACTGAAGCCCACGAGCCTAGAGCCTGTGCTCTGCAACAAGAGAAGCCACTGCAGTAAGAAGTCTGTGGAATGAAGAGCAGCCCCTGCTTGACGCAACTAGAGAAAGACCGCAAGAGGCAAAAAAGACACAACACAGTCAAAAATAAATAAATAAGGGCCTCCCTGGTGGCGCAGTGGTTGAGAGTCCGCCTGCCGATGCAGGGGATACGGGTTCGTGCCCCGGTCCGGGAGGATCCCATATGCCGCGGAGCGGCTGGGCCCGTGAGCCATGGCCGCTGAGCCTGTGCATCCGGAGCCTGTGCTCCGCAACGGGAGAGGCCACAACAGTGAGAGGCCCACGTACCGCAAAAAAAAAAAATAATAAAAAAAAAAATAAAAATAAAAAAATAAATTAAATAAATTCATAACATTTTTATTCTTCAATTCGTTGTATCACACTGAGTGATTTGCAAATATTGAAAAGTCTTGGCATCCCTGGGATAAATCCCACTTGATCATGGTGTATGATGCTTTTAATGTATTGTTGCAGTGAGTTTGCTAGTATTTTGTTGAGGATTTTTGCATCTATGTTCATCAGTGATATTGGCCTATAATTTTCTTTCTTTCTTTCTTTCTTTTTTTTCTTGTAGTATTTTTTTCTGATTTTGATACCAGGGTGATGGTGGCCTCATAGAATGAGTTGGGAAGTGTTCCTTCCTCTGCAATTGCTTAGAATAGTTTCAGAAGGATAGGTGTTAACTCTTCTCTAAATGTTGGTAGAATTCACCTGTGAAACTATCTGGTCCTGGACTTTTGTTTGTTGGGGGTTTTTAAATTACTGACTCAATTTCAGTACTGATAATTGGTCTGTTCATATTTTCTAATTCTTCCCGCTTCAGTCTTGGGAGATGGTTCCTTTCTAAGAATTTGTCCAATTCTTCTATGTTGTCCATTTTATTCACATATAGTTGCTCATAGTAGTCTCTTAGAGTCCTTTGTATTTCTGTGGTGTCAGGTGTAACTTTTCCTTTTTTTGTTTTGGATTTTGTTGATTTGGGCCCTCTCTCTTTTTTTCTTGATAAATCTGGCTAAAGGTTTATCAATTTTGTTTACCTTTTCAAAGAACCAACTTTTAGTTTCATTGATCTTTTCTACTTTTTTATCTCAATTTTTGCTCTGATTTTTATGATTTCTTAACTTCTACTTTGGGTTTTATTTGGTTCTTCTTTCTCTAGTTGCTTTAGGTGTAAGGTTAGGTTGTTTATTTGAGATTTTTCTTGTTTCCTAAGGTAAGTTTGTATTGCTAAAAACTTCTCTCTTAGAACTGCTTTTGCTGCATCCCATAGCTTTGGGATCATCATCTTCATTTTCATTTGTCTCTTGGTATTTTTGATTTCCTCTTTGATTTCTTCAGTGATCCATTGGTTGTTTAGTAGCACATTGTTTGGCCTCCATGTGTTTGTGGGTTTTGCCTTTTTTTTTTTTTTTTCCCTTGTAGTTGATTTCTAATCTCATGGCATTGTGGTCAGAAAAGATGCTTGATATGATTTCAGTTCCCTTAAATTTATTGAGGCTACTTTGTGCCCAGCACATGATCTCTCCTGGATAATGTTCGATGTGCACTTGAGAAGAATGTGTGTTCAGTGCTTTTGGATGGAATGCTCTATAAATATCAATTAAGTCCATCTGGTCTAACATATCATTTAAGGCTTGTGTGTCCTTATTTATTTATTTATTTATTTTTTGGTCTGGATGATCTGTCCACTGATGTAAGTGAGGTGTTAAATTTCCCCACTATTGTTGTGTCAATTTCTTATGTCTGTTAGTATTTGCCTTATATATTGAGGAGCTCCTATGTTGGATGCATATATATTTACAATTGTTATATCTTCTTCTTGGATTGATCTCTTGATCATCATGTAGTGTCCTTTTTTGTCTCTTGTAACAGTCTTTATTTTAAAGTCTACATTTTTTCTGATATAAGCCTTGCTACTCCAGCCTTCTTTTGATTTCTATTGTCATGGAATAACCTTTTTCCATCCTCTCACTTTCAGTCTGTATGTGTCTCTAGATTTGAAGTGGGTCTCTCCTAGATAGTATATATACAGGCCTTGTTTTTGTATCTATTCAACCAGTGTATGTCTCTTGGCTGGAACATTTAATCCATCTATATTTAAGTTAATTATTGATATGTATGTTCTTATTACCAATTTGTTAATTGTTTTGGATTTGTTTTTGCAGGTTTCTTCCTTTCCCCTTTGGTTCTCTTCTCTTGTGATTTGTTGACCTTCTTTAGTGTTTTGTTTGAATTCCTTTTTCTTATTTGCGTGTGTATCTATTATAGATTTTTAATTTCAGTTACCATGAGGTTTTGATATAGCAGTATATACATATACATTATTGCTTTAAGTTGTTGGTCTCTTAATTTCAAATGCATTTTAAACATCCTCTACTCTCCTCCTCTCACAACTACTGGTTTTGATATCATATTTTACATCTAATTTTTTGTGTAACCCCTGACTGATTATGGATAAAGATGATTTTACTTTTGTCTTTGAACCTTCCTAGTAGTTCGTATGCTATTCTACCTTTATTGTTTTTGCCTTTGCCAGTGAGTGTTCCCCTTTTCATAATTTTCAGAGGTATAGAAGCTATTAATATGACCAAATCCAACATGTATGTCATCAATCCCAAAGACTCAGAATGTGTTTCCCACTATGGAAACACTATTTATGTTGATAATTTGTTGATTTTCATAAGAAAGAAAATGCTAGCATTGTCATATGAAAATTATTGACAAATATAATTTTTAAAGACCTCAATGACATTTTATAAAAATACCCTTTAACATAAATAAATTCAGTTTTCAGAAAATAAGTTATATCCGTTTCCACATGCTCTTGGCTAATGAAATAATTTATCCTTTGATTTCAACTAAAATAAAATGAATATTAAAGTGAACACTGATTTAAATTTATAATAAAATAATGAGTCTGTATGAATTTTTTCCAAATAAGAACTATGAAACTATAGATTTAAAATCCCCAGCACAATAAATCTGCCCAGTTTTGATATTGGCAAAGTGGAAAATCAACCATTTGAATGACATGACTATGATTAATGCATCAACCTCATTTTAAAAATAGGTAGTAAATTTATTTTTAGGAAGTGTAGGTTTCCAGTAAAGGTCTAGCAATTTACATAAGTGGTCATTTGCAGACAATCTAAACAATTGAATTTGGACCACATCATAGTATCACTTAAAGCAAACATAATGGATGGACCTAGAGACTGTCATACAGTGAAGTAAGTCAGAAAGAGGAAAACAAATATTGTCTATTAATGCATATATATGGAATCTAGAAAAATGGTACAGATCAACCGATTTGCAAGGCAGAAATAGAGACACAGATGCAGAGAACAAACGTATGGAGATGAAGGGGGGAAAGTGGGGTGGGGGTGGTGGCAGTGGTGGGATGAACTGGGAGATTGGGATTGACATATATACACTAATATGTATAAAATAGATAACTAATAAGAAACTGCTGTATAAAAAAATAAATAAAATAAATTTCAAAGAAAAATGATTAAATAATGGTGCCTATCTTATATGGTTATTGTGAGAATTAGATTAAATTAGAATTAGATTAAATATAAAGTACTTAGTGCTGGGTCTGGCATACCACTTAATATATGTTAGTAATAATTAGTAGTACTTTTATAATTATTATTGAAAGATGTCATGCATATTGTTCTTATCATTAGGGGGAAGCTACAAATCTAAAGATAATCAGCACCATTAAAACAATATATTTAATTCTTGCTTGCAGAGCTTTAGTAATGATTTGGCTTAAGGAAATACAATTGTTTTTATTAGCATTTTGCCATTTGTAGCACATAAAATTACAATTTTATCCATCTGTAATGGTTTGATAATATATCTTGCAACCTTCAATACTTTTTAATGTTTCCATTATTTTTATTAATGCATTTACAGCATTGTATCCAATAACAAACACTAATTTAAAAGCTATATATTAGGTTAGTTGAATTATAGAGATGTATTAGAATTTGTCCATTTTGAATATAATTGAACTGAAATTATCCCAGTTGTTCCATTTAGTAATGATGTTAGAAAGCTATTTTTATCATAAAA
This sequence comes from Mesoplodon bidens, assembly GCF_964165515.1. NCBI lineage: Eukaryota > Metazoa > Chordata > Mammalia > Artiodactyla > Ziphiidae > Mesoplodon > Mesoplodon bidens. The sequence continues at coordinate 58,923,662 of NC_138172.1, read as the reverse complement.
TGTGATTTTATTTGAATATAAATTTAAAGATATATATTGGTAAACAATCAAAATTTAAAGTATTTAATATTAATGAGAAAAAAAACATAAATGATTTAATGTCTTACTATTAAAACTCAAAATCAGGTATCCTTCCCAGTTACATCTGTTGTATGAATTTTCAGGCACCTTAATTTTCCTGATATATCTGAAAGTAGAATTTCTAAAATGCATATCTTCCAGTGCTCAGATTTTAGTATGAAGTGGAGTCCTATGCTTCCAATAGTTGCTTAGACAAGATAAGTAAAAATAGGAGCATAAGCTTTTCTCAGTGCAGAACTTTATTGCCATAAACCCATGTGCTTGATTCTCTTAAAATACTCTTTGGACTTCTAAAGTCATGCATCTCTTGTATTATTAAAATAAGGGGGAAAAAATCTTTCTGGGAAAACTTTGAAGATAAAACTGAATATTTTTCATATCACCAAATTAAGAAAGGATTGAAAGTAAACATATCTACATGATTTAAATTGGATTATGGATCTGACATTTGGAACCATTTCTTCATTAAGAGACCCATATACATGTTTTCCTAGCCCCAAATTTCTCAGTTTTAATTTGTAATCTCCAGATTTTGTAGTAGCCACTTATTTTTGTATTGGAAGAGCTACATCCAACACAAAGTCAACGAAAGCACATATAAATACTCTGGAAGCAAACTGTGTCATGAGGAAGTGTCTTTTCATAGATAACTCTCATTAGTCAGGGAAAGAAGTAATGGAAAACAATTTTGACACAATGGTGAATGAATACAATCATTTAATTAGTTTGCTTCTAATGTGCATCACATGCTGAGAGAATGACCTTTGTTAGGACAACATTTTGGAAGGGACATTCTGTTTCTGAGTTTGCTCTCTTGGAGCATTGGGCTGTTATGTGTAACCATCAGAGAAGTTCTAACCAATCTCTACATCTAGAAAAGTGTTTTTAAAATAAAACTTTTATAAAGAATAACAATGATGAAGACTGAACTCACATGCTTTGTCAAAAATTATTTAAAATAGTTTAGTTTATATCAAAAGTTATATACAACTCATGGATGATTCTTTTCTTAATATTTATTTATTTATTTGGTAGCGCTGGGTGTTAGTTGTGACAGGCGGGTTCCTTAGTTATGTCAAGCAGGCTTCTTAGTTGTGGCATGCAAACTCTTAGTTGCGGCATGCATGTGGGATCTAGTTCCCTGACCAGGGATCAAAGCCAGGCCCCCTGCATTGGAAGCTCAGAGTCTTATCCACTGCACAATCATGGAAGTTCCACTCATGGAATATTCTAATATAATTTCCAAATTTATTCTCCCTAGGGAGCTGTTAGGAACCCTTAGTGGGAGCTATGGGGTGACAACTGTGTGGTGGATGTCTCACTACTGCTACCTTCTTATCCATGGCGGACATGGCTAACCATTCTAATTGCCCCTTTGCCAACTGCAACTGCTGACCTCATTAGAGGCTTAGAATCTACCTCAGCTCAGTAAACCCATTCAGCACATATATTTTAACTTAGTCATGATTTCATTCACCAGAGATACAACAGAGAAAAAGTTAAAAAATAAATAGGAATAGTGCCTGTCCTCATGCAGCTGACCAACTGGTGGAATACAGAGTTACACAAAGAGCTAATTATTTTAGACTGTTTCAAGGATTGCAATGGAAATAACACAAGCTCTCATGGATACATAGAAAGAGATATTGACCTCTTAGATGATAGGAAAGGGAACATTGCAGGTTGGGATTAAAACCCCTGTCATATCTTGGAGGATGAAGATAGAGTCTGAATGAGAGAGCAATTCTCTGTAAGAATTCATTACCAGGGACTGGCAGGACATATTTAAAGTGATGAAGAAGAAAAACCTGCAAACAAGATTACTCTACCCAACAAGGATCTCATTCAGATTTGATGGAGAAATTAAAATATTTACAGACAAGCAAAAGCTGAGAGTTCAGCACCACCAAACCAGCTTTACAACAAATGCTAAAGGAACTAAATGCTAAAGAAAACACAATAGAAGGAAAAGACCTACAATAACGAACCCAAAACAACAAAATGGGAACAGGAACATACATATCAATTATTACCTTAAATGTAAATGGACAAAATGCTCCCACAAAAAGACACAGATTGGCTGAATGGATACAAAAACAGGATCCATATATATGCTGTCTACAAGAGACCAACTTCAGAAATAGAGACGCATACAGACTAAAAGTAAGGGGATGGAAAAAAGATATTCCATGTAAATGGAAATGAAAAGAAAGCTGGACTAGTAATTCTCATATCAGACAAAATAGACTTTAAAATAAAGACTATTAAAAGAGACAAGGACACTACATAATGATAAAGGGATCAAACCAAGAAGAACATATAACAATGGTAAATATTTATGCACCCAACATAGGAGCACCTCAATACATAAGGCAAATACTAACAGCCATAAAAGGGAAAACCGACAGTAACACATTCATAGTAGGGGACTTTAACACCCCACTTACACCAATGGACAGATCATCAAAACTGAAAATAAATAAGGAAAGGCAAGCTTTAAATGATACATTAAACAAGATTGACCTAATTGATATTTACAGCACATTCCATCCAAAAACAAGAGAATACACATTTTTCTCAAGTGCTCATGGAACATTCTCCAGGATAGATCATATCTTGGGTCACAAATCAAGCCTTAGTAAATTTAAGAAAACTGAAATTGTATCAAGTATCATTTCCGACCACAATGCTATGTGACTAGATATCAATTACAGGAAAAGATCTGTAAAAAATACAAACACATGGAGGAAAAACAATACAGTACTTAATAACGAAGTGATCACTGAAGAAATCAAAGAGGAAATAAAAAAATACCTAGAAACAAATGACAATGGAGACATGAAGACCCAAATCCTATGGGATGCAGCAAAAGCAGTTCTAAGGGGGAAGTTTATAGCAATACAATACCACCTTAAGAAACAGGAAACATGTCAAATGAACAACCTGACATTGCGCCTAAAGCAATTAAGAAAGAAGAATAAAAAAACCACAAAGTTAGCAGAAGGAAAGAAATCATAAAAATCAGATCACAAATAAATGACAAAGAAATGAAGGAAACAATAGCAAAGATCAATAAAACTAAAAGCTGGTTCTTTGAGGAGATAAACAAAACTGATAAACCAATAGCCAGACTCATCAAGAAAATGAGGGAGAAGACTCAAATGAATAGAATTAGAAATGAAAAAGGAGAAGTAATAACTGACACTGCAGAAATACAAAAGATCATGAGAGATCACAACAAGCAACTCTATGCCAATAAAATGGACAACATGGAAGAAATGGACACATTCTTAGAAATGTACAACCTGCCAAGACTGAATCAGGAAGAAATAGAAAATATGAACAGACAAATCACAAGCACTGAAATTGAAACAGTGAATAAAAATCTTCCAACAAACAAAAGCCCAGGACCAGATGGATTCATAGGTGAATTCTATCAAACATTTAGAGAAGAGCTAACAACTATCCTTCTCAAACTCTTCCAAAATATAACAGAGGGAGGAACACTCTCAAACTCATTCTACGGGGCCACCATCACCTTGGTACCAAAACCAGACAAGGATGTCACAAAGAAAGAAAACTACAGGCCAATATCACTGATGAACATAGATGCAAAAATCCTCAACAAAATACTAGCAAAGAGAATCCAACAGCACATTAAAAGGATGATACACCATGATCAAGTGGGGTTTATTCCAGGAATGCAAGGATTCTTCAATATATGCAAATCAATCAACGTGATACACCATACTAACAAATTGAAGGAGAAAAAACATATGATCATCTCAATAGATGCAGAGAAAGCTTTTGCCAAAACTCAACGCCTATCTATGATAAAAATTTGCAGAAAGTAGGCATAGAGGGAACTTTCCTCAACATAATAAAGGCCATATATGACAAACCCAGAGCCAACATCGTCCTCAATGGTGAAAAACTGAAACCATTTCCACTAAGATCAGGAATAAGACATGGTTGCCCACTCTTAACACTCTTTTTCAACACAGTTTTGGAAGTTTTAGGCACAGAAATCAGAGAAGAATTGGAAATAAAAGGAATTCAATTCCTAAAAGAATAAGTAAAGCTGTCACTGTTTGCAGATGACATGATACTATAAATAGAGAATCCTAAAGATGTTACCAGAAAACTACTAGAGCTAATCAATGAATTTGGTAAAGTAGCAGGATACAAAATTAATGCACAGAAATCTCTGGCATTCCTATACACTAATGATGAAAAATCTGAAAGTGAAATCAAGAAAACACTCCCGTTTACCATTGCAACAAGAAGAATAAAATATCTAGGAATAAACCTACCTAAGGAGACAAAAGACCTGTATGCAGAAAACTATAAGACACTGATGAAAGAAATTAAAGATGACACAAATACATGGAGAGATATACCATATTCTTGGATTGGAAGAATCAACATTGTGAGAATGTCTCTACTACCCAAAGCAATCTACAGATTCAATGCACTCACTATCAAACTACCACTGGCGTTTTTCACAGAACTAGAACAAAAAATTCACAATTTGTATGGAAACATAAAAGGCCCCGAATCGCAAAAGCTATCTTGAGAATGAAAAACGGAGCTGGAGGAATCAGGCTCCCTGACTTCAGACTATACTACAAAGCTACAGTAATCACAACAGTATGGTACTGGCACAAAAAGAGAAACGTATATCAGTGGAACAGGACAGAAAGCCCAGAGATAAACCCAGGCACATATGGTCACCTTATCTTTTAAAAAGGAGGCAGGAATGTACAATGCAGAAAGGACAGCCTCTTCTATAAGTGGTGCTGGGATAACTAGACAGGGACATGTACAAGTATGAGATTAGATCACCCCCTAACACCATACACAAAAATAAGCTCAAAATGGATAAAAGACCTAAATGTAAGGCCAGAAACTCTCAAACTCTTAGAGGAAAACATAGGCAGAACACTCTATGACATAAATTACAGCAAGATCCTTTTTGACACACCTCCTAGAGAAATGGAAATAAAAACAAAAATAAACAAATGGGACCTAATGAAACTTCAAAGCTTTTGCACAACAAAGGAAGCCATAAACAAGACCAAAATACAACCCTCAGAATGGGACAAAATATTTGCAAATGAAGCAACTGACAAAGGATTAATCTCCAAAATGTACAAGCAGCTCATGCAGCTCAATAACATAAAAACAAACAACCCAATCCATAAATGGGCAGAAGACCTAAATAGACATCCCTCCAAAAAAGGTATACAGACTGCCAACAAACACATGAAAGAATGCTCAACATCATTAATCATTAGAGAATTGCAAATCAAAACTACAATGAGATATCATCTCACCCTTGTCAGTATGGCCATCATCAAAAAATCTAGAAACAATAAGTGCTGGAGAGGGTGTGGAGAAAAGGGAAAACTCTTGCACTGCTAGTGGGAATGTGAATTGGTACAGCCACTATTGAGAACAGTATGGAGGTTCCTTAAGAAAACTACAAATAGATATACCATATCACCCAGCAATCCCACTACCGGGCATATACCCTGAGAAAACCGTAATTGAAAAAAAGTCATGTACCAAAAATGTTCATTGCAGCTCTATTTACAATAGCCTGGAGATGGAAACAGCCTAAGTGTCCATCATCAGATGAATGGATAAAGAAGATGTGGCACATATATACAATGGAATATTACTGAGCCATTAAAAGAAATGAAATTGAGTTATTTGTAATGAGGTGGATGGACCTAGAGTCTGTCATACAGAGTGAAGTAAGTCAGAAAGAGAAAGACAAATTCCGTATGCTAGCACATATATATGGAATTTAGGGAAAAAAAGAAAATTGTCATGAAGAACCTAGGGGTAAAACAGGAATAAAGACACAGACGTACTTGAGAATGGAGTTGAGCATATGGGGAGGGGGAAGGGTAAGCTGTGACAAAGCGAGAGAGAGGCATGGACATATATACACTACCAAACGTAAGGTAGATAGCTAGTAGAAGCAGCCGCATAGCACAGGGAGATCAGCTCGGTGCTTTGTGACCACCTGGAGGGGTGGATAGGGATGTTGGGAGAGAGGGAGATGCAGGAGGGAAGGAATATGGGAACAGAGATATATGTATAACTGATTCACTTTGTTATAAAGCAGAAACTAACACACCATTGTGAAGCAATTATATTCCAATAAAGTTGTAAAAAAAAAAATCATTACCAACCTGGTACACGCAGAAAGCCAATTCAAAGAATTGGAAAGGTATCCCATGCTACTGGATTGGAAGAATTAATGTTATTAAAATTGCCACACTACCCAAAACAATCTATAGGCTTAATGCAATTTCTATCAAAATATCCATGACATTTTTTATAGAACTAGAACAAATAGTCTTAATATTTATATGGAACCACAAAAGACTGAGAATTTCCAAAGAAATTCTGAGAAAAACGGACAAACCTGGAGGTATAACACTCCCAGACTTCAGACCATGCTACAAAGCTACAATAATCAATACAGCATGATATTGGCCCCAAAACAGACATAGATCAATGGAACAAAATAGAGAGTCCAGAAATAAACCCATGGCTCTATGGTCAATTAATATATGACAAAGGAGGCAATAATATACAATGAAGAAAACACAGTCTCTTCAATAAGTGGTGTTAGGAAACCTGGCCAGCTACATGCAAAACAATGAGATTAGAACATTCCCTCCTACCATATACAAAAATAAACTCAAAGGGGTTTAAAGACCTAAATGAAAGAACTGAAACCATAAAACTAGAAGAGGACATAGGCAGATCAGTCTTTGACATAAATTGTAGCAATATTATTTTGGATATGTTTCCTAAGGCAAAATAAATAAGACCAAAAATAAACAAAAGGGGCTTAATTAAACTTAAAAACTATTACACAGCAAAGGAAACCATTGACAAAATGAAGAGACAACTCTATGGAATGGGAGAAAACATTTGCAAATGATGCAATAGACAAGGGTTAATATCCAAAATATACAAATGGCTCACACAACCCAATATCAAAAAACAAGCAAACAAACAATCCAATCAAAAAAATGGGCAGAAGACTTGACTAGACATTTTCCCAAAGAAGACATACAGATGGCTAACAGGCATATGAAAATATGCTCAGCATTACCAATTCTTAGAGAAATGCAGATCAAAACTACAATGAGATATCAACTTACATGGGTCAGAATGGCCATCATCAAAACATCTACAAAAAAAATCTACAAAAAAATAAATGCTGGAGAGAGAGTGGAGAAAAAGGAAGCCTTGTATACTGTGGTGGGAATGTAAATTGGTGCAGCCACTATGGAAAACATTATGGATTCCTTAAAAAACTAAAAATGGAACTGCCATAATGTCCAGCAACTCCACACCTGGGTCTATATCTGGACAAAATGAAACCTCTAATTTGAAAAGACACATGCCCCAATGTTCATAGCAGCACTGTTTACAATGACCAAAACGTGGAAGCAACCCAGGTGCCAATGAACAGGCAACTGGAATAAGAAGATGTGGAATATATATGCAATGGATTATTATTCATCCATAAAAAAAGAATGAAGTACTGCCATTTGCAGCATGTATGGACCTAGATGTTATCATACTAAGTGAAATAAGCCAGACAAAGACAAATATATGATATCTCTTGTATGTTGAATCTAAAAAGTAATACAAATAAGTGAATATATAAAACAGAATTATACTCAGAAATAGAAAATAAACTTGTGGTTTCCAAAGGGAAAAAAGATGGGGGAGAAAAAAATTACAAGTGTGGGATTAACATATACAAACTGCTATATATAAAATAGGTAAGCAACAATTATTTACTATAGCACAGGGAATTATACCCATTATCTTATAATAACCTATAATGGAATATTATCTGCAAAAATACTGAACCACTATGCTGTACGCCTGAAACTAACACAACATTTTAAAGCAAGTATGCTTCAATGAAGAAAGAAAGATCATCCCTCTGCATAAATGGATTGTGTAAGTTTGTGATACACAAATTTCTACCCAAACAGTTACAGATACAAATGTGAATGCCGGAGAGTCCATAAGGACAAAAATAACTCCTGACAGGAAGCATAGATTGGTTTGACCCTCTAAATAGTTTCTCTTTCATCAAACCTAAATTGATTTTCCAAAATTAAACACTCCCCAAGATCCAGATTTGTTACTCTAACTTCCTGGTCAAAATAGCTAATTTAGAATTTGTCTTGTACAACCTCAAGCCCTGTCAAACCTATCCCTTTTCCAGTATTCTTCATCTTCTGTATAGTAACTTCATTCACCCATTTCTTAAGCCAAAAAGGTAGTCTCCATATGTTTTCTTTTTTTTTCACCTCCCACATCAAACCTATCAGAAGGTTGTGTTGGTTACACTTACAAAACATCCTGAACCTCCCCATCTCTCTCCACACCCGTCTGTGTAGCCTGATCTGAGCCATCATCATTTCTTGCCTACAATTCCATAAAAGTCTTCTAATGGCTTTCACTCTTAACCTGTTCCAATAATTCATTTTTCCCAGAAGCAGGGATCATTCTTCTCAAACCTAAATCAGATATAGCTCAATTGTTTATAACTCTTCAATATCTTCCCCTTGCAATTTGAAAAAAAAACAAACAAAATACAATATCCTTTCCCAGAAAATCAAGGCCTTCTGCTACCTTTCCTACAAGTGTCCATTAATTATCTTGCTTGCTATTACATACAGCCTACAGCTTGCACATACAGCCTATTAGCTGTATGTGTATTAATTGCAAGTTTCTGGAGGTGGATTATTTAGGCTTGCATTTTCTAGGATTTACCATTTTCTAGCTTGGGCAAGTTAATGAACCTTCCTGCACCTCACCTGAAAATAAATGATAAAATGGAATGTACTTCAGAGGGGTTTGGGAATACTTTCTGTTTCTTAAAAAGCTCACGTTTGTTCATTCTTCAGGACTTTGGCCCCTGCTGTTTCTTTTACCATGAGTGTTCATTCCTAGATCTTAGCTTGGCCATCTTCTCCTTATCATTTGGTCTCAGTTGGAAGTCAGCCCCTCAGAAATATCTTCCCTCACCAGTCTGCTTATTTACCTCATCAGTAAATGTCATGTTCGTTTGTTTATTTTCCTATATTTCTTCACCTAAGTCCTAGGGGAGTAGAAGCTTTGCTTTTCCTAATACCAAAAATAGTACTGACAGGCAGGAGTCAAATTTACTGTGAAGTCCTATTTGGAATAAAGAAGAGTGTTTGTGGATCTCATTTAATCCACAGAAAAGCAGTACCCTCAGTTACTAATCAGGAAAACCAAAACAAAATGTTGAAAAAACAATGTTGATATTATTTATAGATATATCTGTATCTAGCATAAACATGGAAGAGGAGACATATCAAACCCAGAATTTTGGATATCTCTCAAGAAGGAGAGAGAAAGAGGAAGGAAATCACAGTAGGGACAAAGTGAGCTCCAGGATTTTGTTTTATTGCTTAAGTTACACTGTATTAGACAATATTTTGAAGAATTAATATTTAAGAGTTTTTATTTAAATGACCCATGAAAACAGGATGAGAAAAGTCTGCCTTCAATTCCTTATTACCTTATGCTCTCTAATGGCCTCACCGATCACATTTGTTTCCCTCAGATCATTTGTATGAATAAAACCATCATTTTACATTTTACAAATTAAATACTGCCTGGCTTAGAAAAGGGCTAAAGGTTTCTCAATTGTTAAAATGCATTAAAATATTAGAGCTAAAATAAACATCTTTAAAAGAAAAAGATATTGGGAAAAATTAAGGGAGAAATTTAGAGGAAGTTAATTCAATTATGTACTAAATTTACTATGAAGGATGTTATAGATTTCCCCAAACCTTATGGGGTTCAGTAAATGAATTCATAGTAACATGTATAACAATGTATATTCTCTTTGAGACTATAGGGACATTATCTTAGACAACTATTGCTAAAAAAAAAAAAAAGGAAAATTATTAGAAGGAGACAACACTGCATGGTACAATGTTTTATGCTTATTTTGCTCACTTTGTGCATCTACAAGCCCAGTTTTACTACCCTTCTAATACTTCCCATGTTCTAGAGAACTAGCTTAGAATAATAAAACTCACAATAAAGGACTGAACATATAAGTGTCAATTTAGTACTTTACAAAACGAGGCATACATTTTCAATGATCATTACATCATTTCCATTGTCCAGTGTCAAAATCATCTGGTGAAGATGGAACACCAGCAAAATTAGGTATACAGTCTTGAAGTGTATTTCATCTAGAGACTGATAAAACCATATGCATTTATCCCAAGCCATGTACACCCATCCAGAGACTGTGGGCCTCCATCTGCTGGATGCTGGTTACTCACACTCTCAAGAGCAGTGCAGAGTTCATATTCCCTGGTTCTTATTGTTGGAACTTGCACTTCTCTGCTTAGTCATCCTTCTTCCCATCTTATGCCAATTTTTAACACCTTGTTAAGTGTCCCCAAAATCCTTCTTTCTTTCATCCTTTTCTTCATCCCTTATCTTTCTGTTGCCTGCTGTCTCGTTCTTTTACTTCAACATGCTTTCCCTGCCTAATATTCTGATTTTAACAATGGGAATGTCTTATAAACCAGGCAGCAAAATGTCATTTCTGAATTGGTACTGATATTAGAACAGTTGCACTTTAATTATCACAGTAGATATTATCTTGGCCAGATGTTTATGAAATAGTAAGTGAAATTCCTGTTGTAAATCGTGTGGCATTTTTAGGAATTTTCTTTTCCTGTAATTCAGGTCTCTGGGTTCCAAGATGGGGCATAGCAACAGTGTATTAAAAAAAATTAATACCTTTAGTCTGTGGAAAGTGTCAATCAAAATATAGAACTCCAGCCTTAGGCATATCAGCACTCTAACTACAGAAAGTCTGGTTCATCACCAATGTTTTAACACTTGATTTATTTGCTATTCAACTTGTTCAACAGAGCTAGAGTTAATTGGTTTTCCAAATGAGTGTTAAAAGTATAGAGATCTAGCTTCATTAAGTGGAAGCCATACGTATTATGCACCAGTGTCTTATAGTCTATGTAAAGGTTAGTAGGGTGAGCATTCAGGGTGTTGTGCACAAAACCACAGCTTTGACTTGGTACTAATATATATGGAAAGCCACATTTCCTGGTAAAAATAAAGAGAGGTTTTCTAAACAGCAATTTCTCCCAAACCATATGTATTTATTATTATCTAAAATCATAGCTTTTTATTTTTCAAATCTGATGTATTTTTTAACATCTTTATTGGAATATAATTGCTTTACAATGGTGTGTTAGTTTCAGCTTTATAACAAAGTGAATCAGTTATACATATACATATGTTCCCATATCTCTTCCCTCTTGAATCTCCCTCCCTCCCTCCCTCACTATCCCACCCCTCTAGGTGGTCACAAAACACCGAGCTGATCTAGCTGTGCTACGCGGCTGCTTCCCACTCGTTATCTATTTTACGTTTGGTAGTGTATATATGTCTATGCCACTCTCTCACTTTGTCACAGCTTACCCTTCCCTGTCCCTATATCCTCAAGTCCATTCTTTAGTAGGTCTGTGTCTTTATTCCTGTATTACCCCTATGTTCTTCATGACATTATTTTTTTTCTTAGATACTATATATATATACATATATGTGTGTGTGTGTGTGTGTGTTAGCATACGGTATTTGTCTTTCTCTTTCTGACATACTTTACTCTGTATGACAGACTATAGGTTCATCCACCTCACTAAAAATAACTCAATTTTGTTTCTTTTTATGGCTGAGTAATATTCCATTGTATGTATGTGCCATATCTTCTTTATCCATTCATCTGTTGATGGACACTTAGGTTGCTGCCATTTCCCGGCTATTGTAAATAGAGCTGCAATGAACATTTTGGTACATGACTCTTTTTGAATTATGGTTTTCTCAGGGTATATGCCGAGTAGTGGGATTGCTGGGTCATATGGACGTTCTATTTGTAGTTTTTTAAGGAACCTCCCTACTGTTCTCCATAGTGGCTGTATCAATTTACATTCCCACCACCAGTGCAAGAGTGTTTCCTTTTCTCCACACCCTCTCCAGCATTTATTGTTTCTAGATTTTTTGATGATGACCATTCTGACCAGTGTGAGATGATACCTCATTGTAGTTTTGGTTTGCATTTCTCTAAAGATTAATGATGTTGAACATTCTTTCATGTGTTTGTTGGCAATCTGTATATCTTCTTTGGAGAAATGTCTGTTTAGGTCTTCTGCCCATTTTTGGATTGTGTGGTTTGTTTTTTTGTTATTGAGCTGTATGAGCTGCTTGGAAATGTTGGAGATTAATCCTTTGTTAGTTGCTTCAATTACAAATATTTTCTCCCATTCTGAAGGTTGTCTTATGGTCTTGTTTACACTTTACTTTGCTGTGCAAAAGGTTTTAAGTTTCATTAGGTCCCATTTGTTTATTTTTGTTTTTATTTCCATTTCTCTAGAAGGTGGGTCAAAAAGGATCTTTCTGTGATTTATGTCATAGAGTGTTCTGCCTATGTTTTCCTCTAAGAGTTTGAGAGTTTCTGGCCTTACATTTAGGTCTTTAATCCATTTTGAGCTGATTTTTATTTGTGGTGTTAGGGAGTGTTCTAATCTCATACTTTTACAGTTACTTGTCCAGTTTTCCCAGAACCATTTAATGAACAAGCTGTCTTTTCTCCACTGTATGTTCTTACCTCCTTTATCAAAGATAAGGTGACCATATGTGCGTGGATGTATCTCTCGGCTTTCTATGCTTTTCCATTGATCTATATTTCTGTTTTTGTGCTGTTATCATACTGTCTTGATTACTGTAGCTTTGTAGTATAGTCTGAAGTCAGGGAGCCTGATTCCTCCAGCTCCATGTTTCGTTCTCAAGATTGCTTTGGCTATTCGGGGCCTTTTTTATTTCCATACATATTGTGAAAGTTTTCGTTCTTGTTCTGTAAAAAATGCCAGTGGTACTTTGACAGGGATTACATTGAATCTGTAGATTGCTTTGGGTAGTAGAGTCATTTTCAAAATGTTGATTCTTCCAATCCAAGAACATGGTATATCTCTCCATCTATTCATATCATCTTTAATTTCTTTCATCAGTGTCTTATAATTTCTGCATACAGGTCTTTTGTCTCCTTAGGTAGGTTTATTCCTAGATATTTTATTCTTCCTGTTGCAATGGTAAATGGGAGTGTTTTCTAAATTTAACATTCAGGTTTTTCATCATTAGTGTAAAGGAATGCCAGAGATTTCTGTGCATTAATTTTGTATCCTGCTACTTTACCAAAATCATTGATTAGTACTAATAGTTTTTTGGTAGCATCTTTAGGATTCTCTATGTATAGTATCATGTCACCTGCAAACAGTGACAATTTTACTTCTTTTCTGATATGGATTCCTTTTATTTCCAATTCTTCTCTGATTTCTGTGGCTAAAACTTCCAAAACTGTTGAACAAGAGTGTTAAGAGTGGGCAACCATGTCTTATTCCTGATCTTAGTGCAAATGGTTTCAGTTTTTCACCATTGAGGATGATGTTGGCTGTGGGTTTGTCATATATGGCCTTTATTATGTTGAGGAAAGTTCCCTCTATGCCTACTTTCTGCAGGGTTTTTATCATAAATACGTGTTGAATTTTGTCAAAAGCTTTCTCTGCATCTATTGAGATGATCATACGGTTTTTCTCCTTCAGTTTGTTAATACGGTGTATCACGTTGATTGATTTGCATATATTGAAGAATCCTTGCATTCCTGGAATAAACCCCACTTGATCATGGTGTATCATCCTTTTAATGTGCTGTTGGATTCTCTTTGCTAGCATTTTGTTGAGGTTTTTTGCATGTATGTACATCAGTGATATTAGCCTGTTTTCTTTCTTTGTGACATCTTTCTCTGCTTTTGGTATCAGGTTGATGGTGGCACCATAGAATGAGTTTGGTAGTGTTCCTCCCTCTGCTGTACTTTGGAAGAGTTTGAGAAGGCTAGGTGTTAGCTCTTCTCTCAATGTTTGATAGAATTATCCTGTGAAGCCATCTGGTCCTCGGCTTTTGTTTGTTGCAAGATATTTAATCACAGTTTCAATTTCAGTGCTTGTGATTGGTCTGTTCATATTTTCTATTTCTTCCTGATTCAGTCTTGGCAGTTTGTGCATTTCTAAGAATTTGTCCATTTCTTCCAGGTTGTCCATTTTACTGGCATAGATTTGCTTGTAATAACCTCTCATGATCTTTTGTATTTCTGCAGTGTCAGTTGTTACTTCTCCTTTTTCATTTCTAATTCTACTGATTTGAGTCTTCTCTCTTTTTTTCTTGATGAGTCTGGCTAATGGTTTATCAATTTTGTTTATCTTCTCAAAGAACCAGCTTTTAGTTTTATTGATCTTTGCTATGGTTTCCTTCATTTCTTTTTCATTTATTTCTGATCTGATATTTATTATTTCTTTCCTTCTGCTAACTTTGGGGTTTTTTGTTCTTGTTTCTCTAATTGCTTTAGGTGCAAGTTTATGTTGTTTATTTGTGATGTTTCCTGTTTCTTAAGGTAGTGTTGTATTGCTATAAACTTCCCTCTTAGAACTGCTTTTGCTGCATCCCCTAGGTTTTGGTTCATCGTGTATCCATTGTCATTTGTTTCCAGGTATTTTTTGATTTCCTCTTTGATTTCTTCAGTGATCACTTTGCTATTAAGTAGTGTATTTTTTAGCTTCCATGTGTTTGTATTTTTTACAGGTCTTTTCCTGTAATTGATATCTAGTCTCATATTTTTCTGGTAGGAAAAGATACTTGATACAATTACAATTTTCTTAAATTTACCAAGGCTTGATTTGTGACCCAAGATATGATCTATCCTGGAGGATGTTCCATTAGAACTTGCGAAAAATGTGTATTCTGTTGTTTTTGGATGGAATGTCCTATAAATATCAATTAAGTCCATCTTGTATAATGGAACATTTAAAGCTTGTTTTTCCTTATTTATTTTCATTTTGGATGATCTGTCCATTGTTAAAAGTGGGGTGTTAAAGTCCCCTACTATGAATGTTACTGTCTATTTCCCCTTTAATGGCTGTTAGTATTTACCTTCTGTATTGACGTGCTACTATGTTGGGTGCACAAATATTTACAACTGTTACATCTTCTTCTTGGATGGATCCCTTGATCATTATGTAGTGTCCTTCTTTGTCTGTTGTAATAGACTTTATTTTAAAGTCTATTTTGTCTGATATGAGAATTGCTACTCCAGCTTTCTTTTGATTTCCATTTGCATGGAATACATTTTTCCATCCCCTCAGTTTCAGTCTGTATGTGTCTCTAGGTCTGAAGTGGGTCTCTTGTAGAAAGCATATATAAGGGTCTTGTTTTTGTATCCATTCTGTCAGTCTGTGTATTTTGATGGGAGCTTTTATTCCATTTTCATTTAAGGTAATTATCGATATGTATGTTCCTATTCCAATTTTCTTAATTGTTTTGGGTTTGTTATTGTAGGTCTTTTCCTTCTCTTGTATTTCTTGCTTAGAGAAGTTCCTTTAGCATTTGTTGTAAAGCTGGTTTGGTGGTGCTGAACTCTCTTAACTTTTGCTTGTCTGTGAAGGTTTTAATTTCTCCACCAAATCTGAATGAGATCCTTTCTCTGTAGAGTAATCTTGGTTGTAGGTTTTTCTCCTTCATCACTTTAAATATGTCCTGCCACTCTCTTCTGGCTTGCAGAGTTGCTGCTGAAAGGTCAGCTGTTAACCTTATGGGGATTCCCTTGTGTGTTATTTGTTGTTTTTCCTTTGCTGCTTTTAATATATTTTCTTTGTATTTAATTTTGGATAGTTTGATTAATATGTGTCTTGGTGTGTTTCTCATTGGATTTATCCTGTGTGGGACTCTCTGTGCTTCCTGGACTTGATTAAATATTTCCTTTCCCATATTAGGGAAGTTGTCAACTATAATCTCTTCAAATATTTTCTCAGTCCCTTTCTTTTTCTCTTCTTCTTCTGGGAGCCCTATCATTTGAATATTGGAGCGTTTAATGTTGTCCCAGATGTCTCTGGGACTGTCCTCAGTTCTTTTCATTCTTTTTTCTTTATTCTGCTCTGCAGTAGTTATTTCCACTACTTTATCTTCCAGGTCACTTATCTGTTCTTCTGCCTCAGTTATTCTTCTATTGATCCCTTCTAGAGTATTTTTAATTTCATTGATTGTGTTGTTCATCATTGCTTGTTTCCTCTTTAGTTCTTCTAAGTCCTTGTTAAATATTTCTTGCATTTTCTCTATTCTATTTCCAAGATTTTGGATCTTCTTTCCTATCATTATTCTGAATTCTTTTTCAGGTAGACTGCCTATTTCCTCTTCATTTTTTAGGTCTGTTGGGTTTTTACCTTACTCCTTCATCTGCTGTGTGTTTTTCTGTTTTCTCATTTTGCTTATTTTACTGTGTTTGGGGTCTCCTTTTTGCAGGCTGCAGGTTCGTAGTTCCCATTGTTTTTGGTGTCTGTCCCCAGTGGCTGAGGTTGGCTCAGTGTGGCTTCCTGGTGGAGGGGACTAGTGACGCTGTTCTGGTGGATGTGGCTGGATCTTGTTTTTCTGTTGGGCAGGTCCACGTCTGGTGGTTTGTTTAGGGGTGTCTGTGGCCTTATTATGATTTTAGGCAGGCTTTTTGCTAATGGATGGGGCTGTGTTCCTCTCTTGCTCGTTGTTTGGCATAGGGTGTCCAGCACTGTAGCTTGCTGGTCATTGAGTGAAGCTGGGTCTTGACGTTGAGATGGAGATCTCTGGGAGATTTTCACTATTTGATATTATGGGCAGCTGGGAGGTCTCTTGTGAACCAGTGTCCTGAAGTTGGCTCTCCCACCTCAGAGACACAGCACTGACTCCTGGTTGCAGTTCTAAGAGCCTTTCATCCACTCGGCTCAGAATAAAAGGGAGAAAAGGGAAAGAAAGAAAGAAAGAAAGTAAGGAAGGAAGAAAGAAAGAGATAAAATAAACAAAGTAAGATAAAATAAAGTTATTAAAATAAAAAATAATTAAGAAAAAAAATTAAGTAAAAAAAAAAAAAAGGATGGTCAGAAACCTAGGACAAATGGTGAAAGCAAAGCTATACACAAAAATCTCACATAGAAGCATACACATACACACTCACAGAAAGAGAAAAAAGGGAAAAAAATAGTGTATCTTGTTCTCAAAGTCCACCTCCTCAATTTGGGAAGATTTGTTTTCTATTTAGGTATTCCACAAATGCAGGTTATATCAGGTTGATTGTGGAGCTTTAATCTGCTGCTCCTGAGGCTGCTGGGAGAAATTTCCCTTTCTCTTCTTTGTTCACACAGCTCCAGGGGTTCAGCTTTGGATTTGGCCCCTTCTCTGCATGTAGGTCGCCTGAGGGCATCTGTTCTTCGCTCAGACAGGACGGGGTTAAAGGAGCCGCTGATTCAGCGGCTCTGGCTCACTCAGCCCAGGGGGAGGGTGGGGTACAGAGGCGGGGTGAGCCTGCATCGGCAGAGGCTGGCATGATGTTGCACCAGCCTGAGGCACGCCATGTGTTCTTCTGTGGAAGTTGTCCCTTGATCCTGGGACCGTGGCAGTGGCAGGCTGCACAGCCTCCTGGGAGGGGAGGTGTGGATAGTGACCTGCGCTCACACACAGGCTTCTTAGTGGCTGCAGCAGCAGCCTTAGTGTCTCATGCCCGTCTTTTTGGTCCACACTGTTAGCCGTGGCTCACGCCCATCTCTGGAGCTCCTTTAAGTGGCACTTTTAATCCCCTCTCCTCGTGCACCAGGAAACAAAGAGGGAAGATAAAGTCTCTTGCCTCTTCTGCAGTTCCAGACTTTTTCCCGGACTCCCTCCTGGGTAGCAGTGGTGCACTAACCCCTTCAGGCTGTGCTCACGCTGTGATCCAACTGAAGCCCAAGCCTCAGCTCCCAGCCCCGCCCACCCTGGCTCCTGAGCAGACAATTTTCTCGGGCTGGTGAGTGCTGGTCGGCACCGATCCTCTGTGCAGGAATCTCTCTGTTTTGCCCTCCACACCCCTGTTGCTGTGCTCTCCTCTGTAGCTCTGAAGCTTCCCCCCTCTGCCACCCACAGTCTCTGCCTGTGAAGGGGCTTCCTAGTGTGTGGAAACCTTTCCTCCTTCACAGCTCTCTCCCACTGGTGCAGGTCCTGTCCCTATTGTTTTGTCTCTGTTTTTTCTTTTTTCTTTTGCCCTACGCAGGTATGTGGGGAGCTTCTTGCCTTTTGGGAGGTCTGAGGTCTTCTCCCAGTGTTCAGTGTGTGTTCTATAGGAGCAGTTCCATGCATAGATGTATTTCTGATGTATCTCTAGGGAGGAAGTGCTCTCCACATCTTACTCTTCCGCTATCTTCCTCCTCCCCCCCACAATGTATTTTTTTTTCTTCCAGAAGACCTATTTAGATTTTTTCTTTAGCAAAAAAAAAAAAAAATCTATATACCAATGGATATTTGACACACTGTGAAATTTTTAGTATAGTGCTTAGAATTTCTGTAATTGTCATTCTTCTGTGCTATCACAATGCATTTAATGCAATATTTGACAATAGAAGTGACAAGTAGAGTATAAAGAAGGCTAATGTGCATGAAGATAGTTCTGGACTGCTATGCAGGCACAAGAAAATCATAAAGTCCTGATTTTCATCTTATCGTCCACCAAAGTAAGTGTCTTTTTAAAAAACTTACCACCATCACCAGTAATGCTGGTTTTCATTACTGTTAAATGTAATTCTCAAGAAATATCTTCATCACTTTGCAGTAGAGTCAACATTAAGGGGGCAACATTTATATTCTTTGTAGAGAAACAAGAGAACTCATGTTTAGTAAATTTTTTCAGAAAAGGTGCATATTATCCTCAGGGGTAAATACGTTTTTCATACCCTTATGCCTCTACTTAGCATCTCAGAAGCCACCTCCATGATCCTTGTTTCTGGAGACCATGACAGAAATATCAGGTCAATTGTCTTAAGTAGTAGCACGAAAATTGAAATCTACTAACTTCTGGCTATGATATCAGTTGTAGAAAATATGTGATTAATTTAGGACAACTTGCATAGATTGAAGAAGAATATTTGCACATAAAAATATTTTATTAAAAAGTCATGTGGGAGGGTTCTAAATGTTTTTCTTATGAATATGCTGAGTTAATTATATTTCATTAAACAAGATCATGGCATTCCACATTTTACTAGATTTATTCTTCAAGAGCAAACTAGTCTTTCTTTGGCAAATTTGATTATACCACAAACTGAGTGCCCTATACAATAGAAATTTATTCTCTCATAGTTCTGGAGTCTAGAAGTCTGAAATCAAGGATTCAGCAGGGCTGTGCTTCCTCTGAGACTCTGGCAAGAATCCCTCCTCACCTCTTCCTAGCTTCTGGCAGTGCCTGTAAGTCCTTGGCTTTCCTTGGCTTGCAGCCACATCACTTCTATCTCTTCTTCTGTGGACACATGGAATTCTCCCTGTGGATTCTTTTATACCCATATTGGAATAGTTCCTACCCTAATGACTTCATCTTACATTGATGACATCTGTAAAGACCCTATTTCCAAATAAGGTCACATTTACAGTTTCCAGGGATGAGATTTTCAACATATCTTTTGAGGGAACACAATTCAACCCACAACAACTGTTTTGTGGCAGTGTTTTCCAAATCAGAAGCTTTAAGTATAATTATTTAACTGATATTCATTTATTGTTATGGCAAGTGATAAGAAATCTGAAAGATACATTATTTCATCATCTTGAATTTAAGTGGGGGAAGGTGAGATTTTGGTTCACTGAGGAAGTTTCAATATTTCTGAGAACTCTGCTTAATTGAAGAGCATGGTTGAAAAGTCCTTCCTATAGTAAAATCTGTGTTTGGTTTATTGATTTTGATGAACAAATATTCTACTAGAACATATTAAAAATACATTTAGCAGGAATTTTCAAGGTGCTGGTTATCATCAGATAAGGTTTCAGGGTGGGTATGCAGGGCAAGTCTTACAAAGCCTAGAATTTATGTAAACTGGCCAAGGAGGAAGAAGGCCCCTAAAGTGAGAGTGCAGATCTCATTTACATGGTTGAGTAGATTGATTTCACGTTTTCTCATTAAAAGGAAGAGAAAAAATTTTCCTCAATAATTACTTCAGGGACAGAAATGTCTATGGATATCAAGTCCACACCAGTCTTCTAGTAATAAAAAGGTCATGGAATTTGTCACCCTGGGGACCAGATACTTTCTCTCATGTCCTTGGCCATTGACCCTGGGGATAATGCCAGGCAACCTCTTGCAAATGCAGAGTCATGAGGCCACTGTAAATATATCAGCAAGAATCCATAACCTTTGTTAAAATTACAAGTTAAAGTAATTAGCTACTTACGGACAACTAATGGCACTTGGAGGCTTCATCATGTTATTTATGCTCACTCTCCACCACAGTCTCTTGAACAAATACTTATAATTCCAAATTTTAGGTAAGGCTAAATTGTACTAGCATTATGCATACAATTCTTAATAGTTCCCATTTACTTTAGCCTATGGACTGGAGTATAGTCATTTATTTTAATTTCAATCATGGTGGATTGTTATATTATTATAGAAAGCAATAGCAGTTCAAAGCTCTGATTTTTGTTGAATAAGTAAACAACAGTTTCACCCTGAAGAATCCATTTGACATATTTTGCCACAGGCTTCAAAGAATCATAGAAATTCTCATTTGAATGGAACTTGAAGGTCTGCTTGTGTAAATTTTCAGCCAGATGTCCATAAAAAAATTAAATAAATTCAGTGCTTTCTTTCATTAATAAAGTAAAAGCAGTTTTGCTAGTAGCTAGGTGGTGAGTAGGGGACTAAGAATTCAAATAGAAACCACCTTGAAAGATTGAACTATGATTTTCAAAACAGATTAAATTGTACCAAATAATGACATGGAAGACAAACTATAAAAGATCAAATTATTTTAAATCAGCTCATTCAGATTCAAAAATGACTGAAAACTAACTTCTCACACTCATGTGGTTTTAGTAATTCATTAGTTTACAAATTCTAATACTTGCCAGTTCAATGGTTTTCCTAGTTATGTAGTGACCATTGCAACAACAAGCTTAATGAACCTAATTTGGTTGACTACAGTTGAATGCCTACTATCATAGGCTTTCATAATATAATGGCAAGGATAATTATAAGCAAAATACTGTCACACAGTGAAAGAGTATTTCATCTGAGTAGTATCTGCCTCATTAACTTAAGTAACTCCAGCCTACTCATCTTGGAACATCTTTTGTTTCCTCCTTTATGCCATTCTCAAAATATCACGTCTTTTCAGTTCTAAATTCTTCATTTATTTCCGGATTTTATTTTCTTGTAATTTTCACTTCTTTCCTTTTACATTAATATTTGATTACAAACAAAATTCACCCAAGTAAATTTATATGCACATATGATATTTTATGATAGCCATAAAATGTTTTACCAGGGATTTAAACACTACTGATTGCAAATGATGTCAGGTTTTTTGTTTGTTTTTTGTTTTGTTTTTTTACATTTTTATTGGAGTATAATTGCTTTACAATGGTGTCTTAGTTTCTTCTTTATAACAAAGTGAATAAGCTATATATTTACATATATCCCCATAACTCCTCCCTCTCTGTCTCCCTCCCACCCTCCCTATCCCACCCCTCTAGGTGGTCAAAAAACACCAAGCTGATCTCCCTGTGCTATGCAGCTGCTTCCCACTAGCTATCTATTTTACATTTGGTAGTATATATACGTCCATGCCACTCTCACTTCATCCCAGCTTGCCCTTCACCCTCCCGGTGTCCTCAAGCCCATTCTCTACATCTGTGTCTTTATTCCAGTCCTGACCCTAGGATTTTTGGAACACCCTTTTTTTTTTTTTTAGATTCCATATATAGGTGTTAGCATATGGTATTTAATTTTCTCTTTCTGACTTACCTCACTCTGTATGATTGTCTCTAGGTCCATCCACCTCACTACAAATAACTCAATTTTGTTCCTTTATATGGCTGAGTAATATTCCATTGTATATATGTGCTACATCTTCTTTATCCATTCATCTGTCAGTTGGACACTTAGGTTGTTTCCATGTCCTGGCTATTGTAAATAGAGCTACAATGAACAGTGTGGTACATGACTCTTTTTGAATTATGGTTTTCTCAGGGATGTCCAGTAGTGGGATGGCTAGGTCGTATGGTAGTTCTCTTTTTAGTTTCTTAAGGAAGCTCCATACTGTTTTTCACAGTCGCTGTATCAATTTACATTCCCACCAACAGTGCAAGAGTGTTCCCTGTTCTCCAAACTCTCTCCAGCATTTATTGTCTGTAGATTTTTTGATGATGGCCATTCTGACTGGTGTGAGGTGATACCTCATTGTAGTTTTGATTTGCATTTCTCTAATGATTGCTGAGGTTGAGCATCCTTTCATGTATTTGTTGGCAATCTGTATATCTTCTTTGGAGAAATGTCTATTTAGGTCTTCAGCCCATTTTTGGATTGGGTTGTTTGTCTTTTTCACATTGAGCTGCATGAGCTGCTTGTAAATTTTGGAGATTCTTTGTCAGTTGCTTCGTTTGCAAATATTTTCTCCATTCTGAGGGTTGTCTTTTCATCTTGTTTATGGTTCCGTTTTCTGTGCAAAAGCTTTTAAGTTTCATTAGGTCCCATTTGTTTTTATTTCCATTTCTCTAGGAGGTAGGTCAAAAAGGATCTTGCTGTGATTTATGTCATAGAGTTTTCTGCCTATGTTTTCCTCTAAGAGTTTACAGTGCCTGGCCTTACATTTAGTTCTTTAAGTGATTTTCACTTTATTTTTGTGTATGGTGTTAAGGAGTGCTCTAATTTCATTCTTTTACATGTAGCTGTCCAGTGTTCCCATCACTACTTATTGAAGAGGCTGTCTTTTCTCCATTGTATATTCTTGCCTCCTTTATCAAAAATAAGGTGACCATATGTGCATGGGTTTATCTCTGGACTTTCTATCCTGTTCCATTGATCTACATTTCTGTTTTTGTGCAACTACTCTGTTGTCTTGATTACTGTAGCTTTGTAGTAAAATCTGAAGTCTGGGAGCCTGATTCCTCCAGCTCTGTTTTTCTTTCTCAAGGTTGCTTTGGCTATTCAGGGTCTTTTGTGTCTCCATACAAACTGTGAAATATTTTGATCTAGTTCTGTGAAAATGCCATTGGTAGTTTGACAGGGATTGCATTGAATCTATACGTTGCTTTGGGTAGTATATTCATTTTCACAATGTTGATTCTTCCAATCCAAGAACATGGTTTATCTCTCCATCTGTTTGTACCATCTTTAATTTCTTTCATCAGTGTCTTATAGTTTACTGCATACAGGTCTTTTCTCTCCTTAGGTAAGTTTATTCCTCAGTGTTTTATTCTTTTTTTTTGCCATGGTAAATGAGAGTATTTCCTTAATTTCTCTTTCAGATTTTTCATTTTTAGTGTATAGAAATGCAAGGGATTTCTGTGCATTAATTTTGTATCCTGCTACTTTACCAAATTCCCTCATTAGCTCTAAGAGTTTTCTCGTAACATCTTTAGGATTCTCTATGTATTGTATCATGTCATTTTGCAAACAGTGATATCTTTACTTCTCTTCTGATATGGATTCCTTTTATTTCTTTTTCTTCTCTGCTTTCTGTGGCTAAAACTTCCAAAACTATGTTGAGTAATAGTGGTGAGTTTGGGCAACCTTGTCTTTTTCTTGATCTCAGAGGAAATGGTTTCAGTTTTTCACCATTGAGAATGATGTCTGTGGTTTTGTCATGTATGGCTTTTATTATCTTGTGATAGGTTTCCTCTATGCACACCTTTGGAAGAGTTTATATAATAAATGCATGTTGAATTTTCTCAAAAGCTTTTTCTGCATCCATTGAGATGATCATATTGTTTTTATCCTTCAATGTGTTAATATGGTGTATCACATTGATTGATTTTTGTATATTGAAGAAATCTTGCAATCCTGGCAGTAACCCCACTTGATCATGGTGCATGATCCTTTTAATGTGCTGGTGAATTCTGTTTGCTACTATTTTGTTGAGGATTTTTGCATCATTTTCATCAGTGATATTGACCTGTAATTTACTTTTTTTGTGCCATCCTTGTCTGGTTTTGGTGTCAGGGTGATGGTGGCCTCGAAGAATGAGTTTGGGAGTGTTCCTCCCTCTGCTATATTTTGGAAGAGTTTGAGAAGGATAGGTGTTAGCTGTTCCCTAACTGTTTGATAAAATTTGCCTGTGAAGACATCTGGCCCTGGGCTTTTTGTGTTGGAAGATTTTAAATCACAGTTTCAATTTCAGTGCGTATGATTGGTCTGTTCAAGTTTTCTATTTCTTTCTAATTAGGTATTGCAGATTGTATTTTTCTAAGAATTTGTCCATTTCTTCCTGGTTGTCCATTTTTTGGCATATAGTTGCTTGTAGTAGTCTCTCATGATCCTTTGTATTTCTGCAGTGCCAGTTTTACTTCTCCTTTTTCATTTCTAATTCTGTTGATTTGAATCTTCTCCCTTTTTTCCTGATGAGTCTGGTTAATGGTTTATCAATTTTGTTTACCTTTTCAAGGAACAAGCTTTTAGTTTTATTGATCATTGGTATTATTTTCTTCGTTTCTTTTTCATTTATTTCTCATTTCATCTTTGTGATTTCTTTCCTTCTGCTAACTTTGAGAATTTGGTTCTTCTTTCTCTAGTTACTTTAGGCATAATGTTAGGTCGTTTATTTGAGATTTTTCTTGTTTCTTGAGGTAAGATTGTATTGCTATAATCTTCTCTCTTAGAACTGCTTTTGCTGCATCCCCTAGATTTTGGGTGGTCATGTTTTCATTGTCAGTTGTTTCTAGGTATTTTTGATTTCCTCTTTGATATCTTCAATGATCTCTTGGTTATTTAGTAACATATTGTTTAGCTTCCATTTGTTTGTATTTTTACAGTTTTTTTTTTTCCTGTAACTGATATCCAGTCTCATAACATTGTGGTCAAAAAAGATACTTGATATGATTTTAATTTCCTTAAATTTACTGAGGATTGATTTGTGACCCAAGATATGATCTATACTGGAGAATGTTCCATGAATACTTGAGAAGAAAGTTATTCTGTTGTTTTTGGATTGAATGTCCTATAAATATCAATTAAGTCTATCTGGTGTATTCTGTCATTTAAATCTTGTGTTTATTTATTTTCATTTTGAATGATCTGTCATTTGGTGAAAATGGGGTGTTAATGTCCCCTACTATTATTTTGTTACTGTCAATTTTCCCTTTTATGGCTGTTAGCATTTGCCTATGTATTGATGTGCTCCTATGTTGGGTACATAAATATTTACAATTGTTATATCTTCTTCTTGATTGATCCCTTGATCATGTTGTAGTGTCCTTCTTTATCTCTTGTAATTGTCTTTATTTTAAACTCTATTTATTCTGATATGAGTATTGCTAGTAAAGGTTTCTTTTGATTTGCATGCATGGAATTCCTTTTTCCACCCCCTCACTTTCAGTCTGTATACGTCCCTAGGTCTGAAGTGGGTCTATTGTAGACAGCATATAAACGGGTCTTATGTTTGTATCAATTCAGCCAGTCTGTGTCTTTTGGTTGGAGCATTTAATCCATTTACATTTAAGCTAATTATTGATATGTATGTTTCAATTACCATTTTCTTATTTGTTTTTGGTTTGTTTTTGTGGGTCTTTTCTTCTTTTGTGTTTCTCACCTAGAGAAGTTCCTTTAGCATTTGTTGTAAAGCTGGTTTGGTGGTGCTGAATTCTCTTAACTTTTGCCTGCCTGTAAAGCTTTTGATTTCTCTGTCAAATCTGAATGAAATCCTTGCTAGGGAGAGTAATCTTGGTTGTAGGTTTTTCCCTTTCATCACTTTAAATATGTCCTGTCACTCCCTTCTGGCTTGCATTGTTTCTGCAGAAAGTTCAGCTCTTAACCTTCTGAGCATTCCTTTGTATGTTATTTTTTGCTTTTCACTTGCTGCTTTTAATATTTTTTCTTTGTATTTAATTTTTGATAGTTTGATTAATATGTGTTTTGGCATATTTCTCCCTGGATTTATCCTGTATGTGACTCTCTGTGCTTCCTGGACTTGACTGACTATTTCCTTTCCCATGTTAGGAAATTTTTGACTATAATCTCTTCAGATATTTTCTCAGTCCCTTTCTTTTTCTCTTCTTCTTCTGGGACCCCTATTATTTGAATGTTAGTCCATTTAATGTTGTCCCAGAAGTCTCTGAGACTGTCCTCAATTCTTTTCATTCTTTTTTCTTTATTCGGCTCTGCAGCAGTTATTTCCACTATTTTATCTTCCAGGTCACTTATCCGTTCTTCTGCCTCAGTTATTCTGCTATTGATTCCTTCTAGTGTATTTTAAAATTTCATTTATTGTCTTGTTCATCATTGTTTGCTCTTTAGTTCTCCTAGATCCTTGTTAAGCATTTCTTATACTTTCTCCATTCTATTTCTGAGATTTGGGATCATCTTTACTATCATTACTCTGAATTTTTTTTCAGGTAGAGTACCTATTTCCTCTTCATTTGTTTGGTCTGGTGGGTTTTTACCTTGCTCCTTCAACTGCTGCTTATTTCTCTGTCTTCTCATTTTGTTTAACTTACTGTGTTTGGGGTCTCCTTTTTGCAGGCTGCAGGTATGTAGTTCCTGTTATATTTGGTGTCTGTCCCCAGTGGGTGTGGTTGGTTCAGTTGCTTTTGTAGGCTTCCTATTGGAGGGGACTGGTGCTTGTTGTCTGGTGGGTGGGGCTGGATCTTGTCCTTCTGGTGGGAAGGGCCACCTCCGGTGCTGTGTTTGGGGGTGTCTGTGGACTTACTATGGCATTAGGCAGCCTCTCTGCTAATGGGTGGGTTGTGTTCCTGTCCTGCTAGTTGTTTGACGTGGGGCATCCAGCACTGGACCTTCCTGGCCCTTGGGTGGAGCTGGATCTTAGTGTTGAGACAGAGATATCTGGAGAGCTCTTGCTGATTGATATTCTTTGGGGCTGGAAGGTCTCTGATTGTCCAAATTCCTGGACTCGGCTCTGCCACCTCAGAGCCTCAGGCCTGACACCCATCTGGAGCACCAAGACCCTGCCAGCCACACGGCTTGGAAGAAAAAGTAGGGGAAAAAAAGATAGATAGAACCCCAAACCAAATGGCAAAAGCAAAGGTAAACAGACAAAATCACACAATGAAACATACATGCACTCATAAAAAGAAAAAAACAAACAACACCAACAAAAACACAAACAAACATAACCCTATGACAAATGGTAAAAGCAAACCTAAACAGACAAAATCACACAAAGAAACATACACATACACACTCACAAAAAGAGAAAAAGGAAAAAAATATATATATATACATTTTAAAAGAAGGAAGAGAGCAACCAAATCAATAAACAAATATACCAATGGTGATAAACTCTAAATACTAAACTAAGATAAACATAAAACCAGAAACAAATTAGATGCAGAAAGCAAACCCTAATTCTACAGTTGCTCCCGAAGTCCACCATCTCAATTTTGGGAACATTTGTT
Source organism: Mesoplodon bidens (assembly GCF_964165515.1). Classification (NCBI taxonomy): domain Eukaryota; kingdom Metazoa; phylum Chordata; class Mammalia; order Artiodactyla; family Ziphiidae; genus Mesoplodon; species Mesoplodon bidens. The sequence goes on along the minus strand of NC_138172.1, from coordinate 58,896,026 downwards.
GTCTATTCAGGTATTCCACAGCTGCTGGGTTTATCAATTTGATTGTGGGGATTTAATCTGCTGCTCCTGAGGCTGCATGGAGAACTTTCCCTTTCTCTTCTTTGTTCACACAGCTCCTGGGGTTCAGCTTTGGTTTTGGACCCACCTCTGCATTTTGGCCACCCTCAGGCATCTGTTTCCCACCCAGACAGGAGGTGGTTAAAGTAGTAGCCTATTAGGGCTCTCTTGCTCACTCACACTGGGGAGAGGTAGGGGTATGGTAGTCAGATTTGGAATGTGGGTCGAGCCTGCAACTTCAGAGGCCAGCATGACATTGCAACAGCCTGACGTGGGCCATGTGTTCTCCCGGGGAAGTTGCCCCTGGATCACAGGACCCTGGCAGTAGTGTGATGCACAGGCTCTCATGGTGTGTGGGTAGTTACCTGCATTTGCACACAGGATTCTTGGTGGCAGCAGTGGCAGCATTAGCAGTTCATGCTCAACTCTGGGGTCTGAGCTGATAGCCATGGCTCACGCCTGTCTCTGGAGCTTGCTTAAGTGGTGTTCTGTTTTCTGTGGGGACACGGAGCAGGAATCCCCTCTCTTCGAGCACCCTGAAACAATGTTCTCTTGCCTCTCTGGTGAGTCTGAACGTTTTCCCAGACTCCCTTTCAGCTGGCTGTGGCACACTAACCCCCTTTGGGCTGTCTTCATGCAGCCAACCCCAGACCTCTCCCTGTGTTCTGACCTCTGAAGCCTGAGTCTTAGCTCCTAGCCCCCACCCACCCTGGTGGGTGAACAGACAAGTTTTTCAGGTTGGTGAGCACTGGTCAGCACCAATCTTCTGTGCAGGAATCTCTCCACTTTGCCCTCTGCACCCCTGTTGCTGTACTCTCCTCTGTGGCTCCAAAGCTTCCCTCCCACCCAACCCCTGTCCCCACCAGTGAAGGTGCTCCCTAGTGTGTCAAAACTTTTCCTCCTTCACAGCTCCCTCCCAGAGATGCAGGTCCCATCCCTATTCTTTTGTCTTTTTTTTTTTTTTCTTCCTTTGCCATACCCATGAACATGGGGATTTTCTTGCCTTTTGGGAAGTCTGAGGTATTCTGCCAGCATTGAGTAGGTGTTCTGTAGAATTTGTTCCACATGTAGATGTATTTTTGATGTATTTGTGGTGAGGAAGATGATCTCCACGTCTTACTCCTCCATCATCTTGAAGGTCTCTCAGGAATATAAATTTAGATGGTAAAATTATTTACCATATGAGAGATAAAATAAGAAGGCAGAGCATCACCTTGTTCAACCTCATCTGGAAACATCCATGTCAGGCTACTCAAGTTTTTTGTTGCTCTGCATGTCTGGTCTTCCTAAAGCCAAGCTGCCTGCAGCAGCAACTTCTTCCAGCCCCTCTTCCACAAAGCAACCTCTGAAGTAGCTTATTTTATCTAACTCTCAAACACTCTAAAGGTTTTAGAAGCTTTTTCTTCTTTAGTCAGTATTTTTGCCATTCCTTTATGTTTTATTTAAATTTGTAATAAACAGTATCTTTTTAATAATCTATCTAAAAGCTCATGTATATGAGCATAAGTATTCATTTTAACATGATTTTTTGAGATCCATGTTATAGATTTTTCTCTATGATATTTTAAAAAATTTTCTTTACATTACAAATCTTTCTTTATAATGATAAAACTAAAAGTATTCAATGACCAATACACTCAGGATTTCCCCCATGATTTATACAGCTAAAATCCTAGTTGCAGCATAAAAATTGATATAATTATTTGGAAAGATGCAGGTATCAGAGTAGGGTTTTTATGAGAATGTGTCAAAGAAGCTCCATCACATTTGTTAGACAATTTTTTGAGGCTGACATTTTCTGGGTACAAAAGTTTAACCTGAAATTTGTTTGCAAACCTTAGTAATTTTTTTTTTTGCAAACCATATTAGTTCAGATATCAATATAACATTGGCTTTAAGTTTCTTTACTCATTTGACATCAGCTCAGAAGAAAGCGGAGTTTGATTGTCAATGTTTTCTTAAGATATTTTGCAGGTAGTTATTCTATAACTGGCTCAGACATTAGAATAGCTAAGTATTTCAGGCTTATGTGCAGTAATATTTTTTTGCATGAAAAGTTGTCCACGTTTCTAGCTAAGCAAATGTCAAAGCATATACTTGGGCAGTAAACTATTTGGTAACAAACTTCATTAAAAATTCTGGATGCAGTAATAGCTTTTCTTCAATTGCCACTGTCTTTAATAAAAAGCAGAACAACAGAAGCCACATTACCTCTGTGACAATTTGTTCTATTGATTTTTATGCCTGCCCTGCCACCAACTACATGAAGGGACTCCAGAACATTTGTCTGTTATTAGTACATTTTGACTTATGCAAATATAGTAAACAGAGGCTAGTGATTAAATGTGACACAGTTGCTTAATAGTTTACCTTTTTCCCCAGTGGAGTCTACTAGCTATAACTTAGATAAGAAACATATTCAGGAAATCATTATTAAATTGTTATTTTTATTTCAATCCTGGAAATGAAGAAATAGATGTTGCATTTAAAAAGTTGTTTTTATGCCAAATTTAATTAAATTTTATTTAATTTTCTACTTTTTCTTTCCTTCATTCCTTTCTTTTCTTTGTACTTTTTTTATCATTTTTTTTATTTAACAAATTTAATCAGTTATACATATACATATGTTCCCATATCCCCTCTCTTTTGCGTCTCCCTCCCACCCTCCCTATCCCACCCCCCCAGGCGGTCACACAACACCGAGCTGATCTCCCTGTGCTATGCGGCTGCTTCCCACTAGCTATCTACCTTACGTTTGGTAGTGTATATATGTCCATGCCGCTCTTTCGCTTTGTCACAGCTTACCTTTCCCCCTCCCCATATCCTCAAGTCCATTCTCTAGTAGATCTGTGTCTTTATTCCTGTCTTACCCCTATGTTCTTCATGACATTTTTTTTCTTAAATTTTTTTCTCTTAAATTCCATATATATGTGTCAGCATACAGCATATTTGTTTTTCACTTTCTGACTTACTTCACTCTGTATGACAGACTCTAGGTCCATCCACCTCATTACAAATAGCTCAATTTCGTTTCTTTTTATGGCTGAGTAATATTCCATTGTATATATGTGCCACATCTTCTTTATCCATTCATCCGATCCTTCATTCCTTTTAGAAAAGAGGAATTTGTAATGTTGCTTGAATCTATATAGATAACATCAAAAGAGAAAAAGTAGAATTTAATTAGAAAAAGAGCTTAAAATGGCCATCTGGGTATTTTTTCACATTCCTGTAATCTCTTACCTCATTTCAAACCGTAAAATATCCTATTTTTCCCTAGTTAGACTTACACTAACTGAAATATAGAAATTTAGACAGTAATTCATATCCAACATAATCTTGCAAAGATTGCATTTCTCATTTATGTTTGTTCAGTGTTTTATCCTTAATGAGTACACACACTCCAAAGATCTGAATCTGACAATGGCTCCTTTGATGCCATTTTACAGTTACATTTAGGAGAAAATAGATTATGTCACTGAGCGAAATCACATTTACCCTTTGGTCAGTACTTCTTTAGAAACTGTAATTACATTGACTTCTAGTATAAAAACTTGTTTAATGGAACTAGAACTAGAATTCTAGATGTTGTTTCATGTTTATAACTAACATCATGTAAAATCTCAGTGGTATATTTTATTTTAGGGCCCATTTGGATACTCCAAGTTCATATTAATGTATTAATACCACTCTCTGTATCTTTCTACCAAGCATACACCAAAACTAGGCACTTAATGTGATTGTCCCCTGGAAATAATTCTATCCTCAAATATTTAAGATGAATCAAACTACTCATGTTCCCACAATTTACTTGACATATATATTTAAAGTCGTGAAGTAAATAGGTTTGCCAGTGTAATATTCCTTCTCAAATAAGATGCCCACAGAGTGATGCGATGATGCCTACTGGGTGAGCATTCAAGCAGTTTTTTTATTTGAGTGACTGAATGGGAATTTAATTTGTTCTTCAAATCTCCCCTTTATAGGACACTTGATTTAATATTGTTATCCAGTAGGAGTCTTCTGGCTGGATTATTTATAGTGAATGATCTGTGGTATCTTATTCATAAAATAGAATATGTTTCACCAAAAAGAGATATTTTTCAGGTATGTAGAGTACTTTCATCCTGACTAAATGATTTGAACATAGGAAAGAGAGTAGGTAAATTATATTTATTTTAAAATTTGATGGAACTGTTAGAATCTAGCTACTATAGATGACAAAACAAAACTGGAAATTGGATCAAATCAACTTTTGAGATTCAAATGATATCATATCCCTGCCCCCCACTTTTCCCCTTTGGTCTGTGAGTCTGTTTCTGTTTTATAAATAAATTAATTTGTATCTCTTTTTTTTTAGATTCTGCATATAAGCAATATCATATTTGTCTTTCTCTGTCTGACTTACTTCACTTAGTATGATAATCTCCAGGTCCATCCATGTTGCTGCAAATGACATTATTTCATTCTTTTTTTATGGGTGATTAATATCCCACTGCATATATGTATCACATCTATTTTATCCATTACTCCATTGATGGGCATTTAGGTTGTTTCCATGTCTTGGTTATTGTAAATAGTGCTGCTATGAATATTGGGGTGCACGTATCCTTTTGAACCATGTTTTTCTCCAGATATATGCCCAGGAGTGGGATTCCTAGATCATATGGTACCTCTATTTTAGTTTCTTAAGGAAACTCCATCATGGCTTTACCAACTCACATTCCCACCATCAGTGTAAGAGGTTTCCTCTTTCTCCACACCTTCCCCAGCATTTATTGTTTGTAGACTTTTTGATAATGGTAATTCTGACCCGTGTGAGGTGATATCTCATTGTATTTTTTTCCTAATAATTAGCAATGTTGAGCATCTTTTCATGTGCCTGTTGGCCAACTGTATGTCTTCTTTGGAGAAATGTCTATTTAGGCCTTCTGCCCATTTTTTGATTTTTTTTTTTTATTGAGCTGCATAAGCTGTGTGTAAAGTTTGGATATTAATCCCTTGTCAGTCACATCATTTCCAAATATCTTCTCCCATTCTGTGGGTTGTCTTTTCATTTTGTTTATGGCTGCCTTTTCCATGCAAAAAGATTCTGAGCTTAATTGGGTCCTATTTGTTTATTTTTGGTTTTATTTCCTCTACTCTAGGAGACGGATTGAAAAAGGTGTTGCTGCAGTTTATGTCAAAGTGTGATCTGCCTATGTTTTCCTCTAGGAGTTTCATAGTATCAGGTCTTACATTTAAGTGTTTAATCTATTTTGAGTTTATTTTTGTGTATGGTGTTAGAGAGTGTTCTAATTGTATTCTTTTACATGTAGCTGTCCAGTTTTCCCAGTACCATTTATTGAAGAAACTGTATTTTCTCCATTGTATAGTCTTGTCTCCTTTGTCATAGATTAATTGACCATAGGTGCATGTGTTTATTTTTGGGCTTTCTATCCTGTTCCATTGATTTATATTTATGTTTTTGTGTCCATATCATACTGTTTTGATGACTATAGCTTTGTAGTATAGTCTGAAGTTAGGGAGCCTGATTCCTCCAACTCCATTTTTCTTTTCTCAAGATTGCTTTTGGCTACTCAGGGTATTTTGTGTCTCCACACAAGTTTTACACACTACTTATACCAATAAGGACCTACTGTATAGCACAGGGAACTCTGCTCAATATTCTGTAACAAATTAATGGGAAAAGAATTTGAAAAAGAATAGATACATGTATGTGTATAACTGAATTACTTTGCTGTACAGCTGAAACTACCACAACATTGTTAATCAAATATACTCCAATATAAAATAAAATTTTTAATACTATTAATTTAAAATTAATATCACAGTAAGACTATTTCTATTTGAGAAACCAGTACATATACCAAGATGTAAACTTACAATTAAAACACATTTTTAAGTAGTATATATAGTAATTACCAGTGCGTAATTTTTAACTGAGTCCACTTACCTCATATAGAAAGTGTGTTTCCATTATTGATATGTAACAAGTCACCCTAAATGTTATGTCTTCAAACAACAATTGTTTCATTGTCTCAGGCTTTTGGGGTTAGAAATTTGGGAATGGTTGGGCCAGGCAGTCTGCCTCAGACCTCACATAGGTTTGAATTCAGATGGTGGCTGGAGCCACAGTAGTGCAGATACTGAAGCCACTGGAGGCTTCCTGAGCATCTCTCCATCTTCATGAAGACTCAGGGCCTCTCCATAGTCTCTCATCTTGATGAAATTGGGCTTCTTCACACCGTGTTGACCCCAAATATGTCAGACTGTTTACATGGCATCTCAGGGCTCCAAAAGTGTATAACTCAACAGAGAATCAGGAAAGCTCAGATTTAAGAAAAAGTAGCATAGGCTAAGGGGAAGTATGCCAATAGTGTTTTGTAAGAAAAATAAGTTGGACATGAAATATTGTTGCAAACATCTTTTGAAAATAAATTCTGTCAGCATCAGTGGTTAGAGCACAGTTTCTGAAGCCTGACTACTTGGGTTTGTGTTCCCAGCTCCAGCATTAACTACCAGCATGACCATGCACAAATTGAACCACACTGCCTCAATATCTAAAACGGGGTGTAGTTATGCCTACACAATAATGTTGTTATGAAGACTAAATGAGATGATATGTGTACAATTACCATGAGCAGGTGCCTGGCATACAGTAAGCACAATTAAGTGGCTGCTATTATAATTATTCAACTTTATTTTTCCAAGTAAGCTTGAAAGTATCAACATATATGAATCTGTAGTATTTTTTTAATTGGGGTAAAGTTGTTTTAAAATGTTGTGTTTGTTTCTACTGTACAGCAAAATGGAGTCCTCTGTGCTATACAGCAGGTTCTCATTAGTTATCTATTTTATACATATTAGTGTTTGTATGTCAATCCCAATCTCCCAATTCATCCCACCCCCCTTTTCACCCTTGGTGTCCATACATTTGTTCTCTACATCTGTATCTCTATTTATGCCTTGAAAACAGGTTCATCTGTACCATTTTCTATATTCCACATATACGCATTAATATACAATATTTGTTTTTCTCTTTCTGACTTACTTCACTCTATATGACAGTCTCTAGGTCCATCAGCGTCTCTACAAATGATGCAATTTCATTCCTTTTTATGGCTGAGTAATATTCCAATGTATATAAGTACCACATCTTCTTTATCCATTCATTTGTTGATGGGCATTTAGGTTGCTTCCATGACTTGGCTATTGTAAATAGTGCTGCAATGAACATTGGGGTGCATGTGTCTTTGTGAGTTACGGTTTTCTCTTAGTATATGCCCAGTAGTGGGATGGCTGGATCATATGGTAATTCTATTTTTAGTTTTCTAAGGAACCTCCAAACTGTTTTCCATAGTGGCTGTATCAAATTTACTTTCCCAACAACAGTGCAAGAGGGTTCCCTTTTCTCCACACCCTCTCAAGCATTTATTGTCTGTAGTATTTTTGATAATAGGTAGTGTGTCTAAATCAGCATTGTAGCTCCAGGGTTAGCAGATTTTTAATATTGTTCCTTGCAAGGATGTTTTAGGTATTCAGGGCCTCTCTGGAAGGGGTGCTGGGAATAATCTTGATTCTTTTATTTTCTTAACATCTTTATTGGAGTATAATTGCTTTACAATGTTGTGTTAGTTGCTGCTGTATTACAAACTGAAACAGCTGTATCTATACATATATCCCCATATCTCCTCCCTCTTGAGTCTCCCTCCCACACTCCCTAACCCACCTCTTTAGGTGGACACAAAGCACCAAGCTGATCTCCCTGTGCTGTGCAGCTGCTTCCCACTAACTATCTATTTTACATTTGGTAGTGTATATAAGTCCATGCCACCCTCTCACTTCGCCCCAGCTTACCCATCCCCCTCTGCATGTCCTCAAGTCCATTCTCTATGTCAGCATCTTATTCCTGGTTTGACCCTAGGTTCTTCAGAACCATTTTTTTTTCTTTTTTAGATTCCATATATATGTGTTAGCATACAGTATATTTTTTTCTCTTTCTGACTTACTTCACTTTGTATGACAGTCTCTAGGTCCATCCACCTCAGTACAAAGAACTCAATTTCGTTTCTTTTCATGGCTGAGCAATATTCCATTCCATATATGTGCCACATCTTCTTTATCCATTCATCTGTTGATGGACACATAGGTTGCTTCCATGTCCTGGCTATTGTAAATACAGCTGCAATGAACATTGTGGTACATGATTCTATTGAATTATGGTTTCCTAGGGTAATATGCCCAGTACTGGGATTGCTGGGTTGTATGGTAGTTCTATTTTTAGATTTTAAGAAAATCCATACTGTTTCCATAGTGATTGTATCAATATACATTCCCACCAACAGTGCAAGAGGGTTCCCTTTTCTCCACAACCTCTCCAGCATTTATGTTTTGTAGATTTTTTGATGATGGCCATTCTGACCAGTGTGAGGGGATACCTCATTGTAGATTTGATTTGCATTTCTCTAATGATTAGTGATATTGATCCTTTCATGTGTTTGTTGCCAATCTGTGTATCTTCTTTGGAGATATGTCTGTTTAGGTCTTCTGTCCATTTTTGGATTCTGTTCTTTGTTTTTTTGATACTGACCTGCATGTGCTGTTTGTATATTTTGTAGATTAATCCTTTGTCAGTTGCTTCATTTGCAAATATTTTCTCCCATTCTGAGGGTTGTCTTTTCATCTTGTTTATGGTTTCCTTTGCTGTGCAAAAGCTTTTAAGTTTCCTTAAGTTATGCCCCATTTGTTTATCTTTGTGTTTATTTCCATTTCTCTATGAGGTGCGTCAAAAATGATCTTGCTGTGACTTATGTCAAAGAGTGCTTTTCCTATAGTTTTCTCTAAGAATTTTATAGTGTCTGGTCTTACATTTAGCTCTTTAATCCATTTTCCCTTTATTTTTGTATATGGTATTAAGGAGTGCTCTAATTTCATTCTTTTACATGTAGCTGTCCAGTTTTCCCAGCACCACTTACTGAAGAAGCTGTCTTTTCTTCACTGTATATTCTTGCCTCCTTTATCAAAGGTATGGTACCATATGTGCATGGGTATATCTCTGGGCTTTCTATCCTGTTGACCTATCCTTTCTATCCATTGACCTATATTTCTGTTTTTGAGTGAGTAACATACTATCTAGATTACTGTAGCTTTGTAGTATAGTCTGAAGTCAGGGAGTCTGATTCCTCCAGCTCCATTTTTCTTTTTCAATATTGCCTTGGCTATCCGGGGTCTTTTGTGTTTCCATACAAACTGTGAAATTTTTTGTTCTACTTCTGTGAAAAACGCCTTTGGTAGTTTTTTTAAGGATTGCATTGAATGTATAGATGCTTTGGGTAGTAAAGTCATTTTCACAGTGTTGATTCTTCCAATCCAAGGACATGGAATATCTCTCCATCTCTTTGTATCATCTTTAATTTCTTTCATCAGTGTCTTATAGTTTTCTGCATACAGGTCTTTTGTCTCCTTAGGAGGTTGATTCCTGGGTATTTTATTCTTTTGGATGCAGTGGTAAATGGGAGTGTTTTGTTAATTTCTCTTTCAGATTTTTGATTTTTAGTGTATAGGAATGCAAGAGATTTCTGTGCATTAATGTTGTATCCTGCTACTTTACCAAATTCATTGATTAGCTGTAGAAGTTTTCTGCTAACATGTTTAGGACTCTCTCTATATAGCATCATGTCATATGCAAACAGTGACAGTTTTAATTATTCTTTTCCGATTTGGATTCCTTTCATTTCTTTTTCTTATCTGATTGCCATAGCAATAGTGGTGAGAGTAGTCAACCTTGTCCAGTTCCTGATCCTAGTGGAAATGGTTTCAGTTTTTCACCATTCAGAACGATGTTGGTGGTGGGTTTGTCATATGTGACTTTTACTACGTTGAGGTAGGTTCGCTCTATGCCTACTTTCTGGAGTGTTTTTATCATAAATTATTGTTGAATTTAGTCAAAATTTTTCTGCATATTTTAAGATGATCATATGGTTCTTATCCTTCAATTTGTTTATATGGTCTATCACATTGATTGTTTTGTGTATATTGAAGAAAACTTGCATTCCTGGGAAAAACCCCACTTGATCATGGTGTTTGATCCTTTTAATGTGTTGTTGGATTCTGTTTGCTAGTATTTTGTTGAGGAGTTTTGCATCTTTGCTCATCAATGATATTGGCATCTAGTTTTCTTTGTGACATCTTTATCTGGTTTTGGTATCAGGGTGATGGTGGCTTCATAAAATGAGTGAGGGAGTGTTACACCCTCTGCTATATTTTGGAAGAGTTTGAGAAGCATAGGTGTTAGCTCTTCTCTAAATGTTTGATAGAATTTGGCTGTGAAGCCATCTATCCCCGGGTTTTTGTTTGTTGGAAGATTTTAAATCACAGTTTCAATTTCAGTGCTTGTGATTGGTCTGTATATATTTTCTATTTCTTCCTGTTTCAGTCTAGGAAGGTTGTGCTTTTCTAAGAATATGTCCAATTCTTCACATTGTCCATTATATTGGCATATAGCTGCTTGTAGTCATCTCTCATGATCCTTTGTATTTTTGCAGTGGAAGTTGTTACTTCTCCTTTTCCATTTCTAATTCTGGTGATTTGAGTCTGTTCCCTTTTTTTCTTGATGTGTCTAGCTAATGGTTTATCAATTTGGTATCTTCTCAAAGGACCAGCACTTTGTTTTATTGATCTTTGCTATTGTTTCCTTCATTTTTTATCATGTATTTCTGATCTGAACTTTATGATTTCTTTCTTTCTGTTAACTTTGAGGGGTTTTTTTTGTTCTTCTTTCTCTAATTGCTTTAGGTGTAAGGCTAGGTTGTTTACTTGAGACGTTTCTTGTTTCTTGAGGTAGGATTGTATTGCTATAATCTTCCCTCTTACAACTGCTTTTGCTGCATCCCATAGGTTTTGAGTTGTCGTGTTTTCATTGTCATGTGTTTTACGGATTTTTTTAATTTCCTCTGTGAATTATTCAGTGATCTTTTGGTTGTTTTGTAGTGTATTGTTTAGTCTCCATGTGTTTGTATTTTTCACAGATTTTATCCTCTATTTGATATCTAGTCCCACAGCATTGTGGTCGGAAAACATACCTAATACAATTTCAATTTTCTTAAATTTACCAAGGCTTGATTTGTGACCCTAGATATGATCTATCCTGGAGGGTGTGCCATGAGCATTTGAGAAGAAAGTGTATTCTGCTATTTTTAGATGGAATGTCCAATAAATATCAATTAAGTCTATCTGTTCTAATGTGTCATTTAAACCTTGTGTTTCCTTTTTTCTTTTCTGTTTGAATGATCTGTCCATTGGTGTAAATGGGTGTTTAATTACCCTACTATGATTGTGTTACTGTCAATTTTCCTTTTTTTGGCTGTTAGTATTTGCCTTATGTATTGAGGTACTCCTATGTTATGTGCATAAATATTTACAATTGTGTCTTCTTCTTGGGTACATCCCTTGATTATTATGTAGTATCCTTTGTCTCTTGTAATAGTCCTTTTTTTAAAGTCTATTTTGTCTGATATGAGAATTGCTACTCTAGCTTTATTTTGATTTCCATTTGTACGGAATACCATTTTCCATCCCCGCACTTTTAGTCTGTATATGTCCCTAGGTCTGAAGTGGGTCTCTTGTAGACAACATATATATAGGTCTTGTTTTTGTATCCATTCAGCCAGTCTGTGTCTTTTGGTTAGAGCATTTAATCTATTTACATTTAAAGCAGTCATTGATATGTGTGTTCCTATTACCATTTTCCTAATTGTTCTGGGTTTGTTATTGTAGGTCTTTTCCTTCTCTTATATTTCCTGCTTACAGAAGTTCCTTTAAGATTTGTTGTAATGCTTGTTTAGTGGTGCTGTATTCTCTTAGCTTTTGCTTCTCTCTAAAGGTTTTAATTTCTCCATCGAATCTGAATGAGATTCTTGCTGGGTAGAGTAATCTTGGTTGTAGGTTTTTCTCTTTCATCCATTTTAAATATGTCCTGCTACTCCCTTCTGGCTTGCAGAGTTTCTGCTGAAAGATCAGCTGTTAAGCTTATCAGGATTCCATTTTTTAGTTATTTGTTGCCTTTTCCTTGCTGCTTTTACTATTTTCCTTTGAATGAAATTTTTGATAGTTTAATTAATATGTGTCTTTGTGAGTTTCTCCTTGGGTTTATCCTGTATGGGACTCTCTGTGCTTCCTGGACTTGATTATTTCCTGTCCCATATTATGAAGTATTCAACTATAATCTCTTCAAATATTCTCTCAGACACTTTCTTTTTCTCTTCTTATTTGGGGACCCCTATAATTTGAATGTTGGTTTGTTTAATGTTGTCCCAGAAGCCTCTGAAACTGTCCTTAATTCTTTTTCCTTTTTTCTGCTCTGTGGTAGTTAATTCCACTATTTTATCTTCCAGGTCACTTATCTGTTCTTCTGCCTCAGTTATTCTGCTGTTGATTCCTTCTACAGAGATTTAATTTCATTTATTATGTTGTTCATCATGTTTGTTTTTTGCTCTTTAGTTCTTCTTGGTCCTTGTTAAATGTTTCTTGTATTTTCTCCATTGTATTTCCAAGATTTTAAATCATGTTTACTATCATTACTCTGAATTATTTTTCAGGTAGACTGCCTATTTACTGTTCACTTGTTTGGCCTGGTGGGTTTTTACCTTGCTCCTTCTTCTGCTGCATGTTTTTTGTCTTCTTATTTTGTTTAACTTACTGTGTATGTGGTCTCCTTTTTGCAGGCTGCAAGTTTGTAGTTTCCATTGTTTTTGGTGTGTGCCCACAGTGGGTAAGGTTGTTTCAGTGTGTTGTGTAGGCTTCCTGGTGGAGGGGACTGGTGCCTGTGTTCTGGTGGTTGAGGCTGGGTCTTTTCTTTTCGTGAGCAGGACCACATCCAGTGGTGTGGTTGGGGATGTCTGTGAACTTATCATGATTTTAGACAGCCTCTCTGCTAATAGTTCCTGTATTGTTAGTTGTTTGGCATAGTGTGTCCAGCACTGTAGTTGCTGGTCATTGAGTGCTGCTGGGTCTTAGCATTGAGATGGAGACCTCTAGGAGGGTTTTCACCATTTGATATTACATGGGGCTGGGTGGTCTCTGTTGGGCCAGTGTCCTGAACTCAGCTCTCCCACCTCAGAGGCTCATGTCTGACACCCGGCTGGAGCACCATGACCCTGTCAACCACACAGATCTGAAGAAAAGGGAGGGGACTGGTGCCTGTGTTCTGGTGGTTGAGGCTGGATCTTGTCTTTCTGGTGGGCGGGACTACGTCAGTGGTGTGTTGTGGGGTGTCTGTGAAGTTAATATGATTTTAGGCAGCCTCTCTGCTAATGGATGGGGCTATGTTCCTCTCTTGCTAGTTGTTTGACATAGGGTGTCCAGCACTGTAGCTTGTTGTTCATTGAGGGGTTCTGGGTCTTAGCATTGAGATGGAGATCTCTGGAGAGCTTTCACTCTTTCACATTATGTGGGGCTGGGAGGTCTCTGGTGGACCAATGTACTGAACTTGGCTCTCCCACCTCAGAGGCTCAGGCCTGACACCCGGCTGGAGCAGCAAGACTCTGTCAGCCACATGGCTCTGAAGAAAAGGGAGAAAAAAAAAAAAGGGAAGAAAGAAAAAATAAAATAAAGTTATTAAAATAAAAAATGTATAAAATATTATTAAAAATTAAAAAGTAAAAAAAAAGAAAGAAGAGAGCAACCAAACCAAAAATAAAACAAATCCACTAATGATAACAAGCGCTAAAATCTATACCAGAAAAAAAAAAAGACAGAGAGAACACTAGTTCAAATGGTAAAAGCAAGTCTATACAGACAAAATCACACAAAGAAACATACATATACACACTCACCAAAAGAGAAAAAGGAAAAAAAAATATTTTTTTAAATAAAGGAAGAGAGCAACCAAATCAATAAACAAATCTACCAATGATAATAAGCTCTAAATACTAAACTAACATAAACATAAAACTAGAAACAAATTACATGCAGAAAGTAAACCCCAAGTCTACAGTTGCTCCCAAAGTCCAGTGCCTCAATTTTGGGATGATTCATTGTCTATTCATTTATTCCACAGATGCAGGGTACATCAAATTGATTGTGGAACTTTAATTCACTGCTCCTGAGGTTGCTGGGAGAAATTTCCCTTTCTCTTCTTTGTTTGCACAGCTCCTGGGGTTCAGTTTTGGATTTGGCCCCACCTGTGTGTGTAGGTCACCTGGGGGTTTCCCACTCATAGAAGATAGCATTAAAGTAACAGCTGATTAGGGGGCTCTGGCTCACTCAGGCCAGGGGGAGGGAGGGGTATAGCAGTTATAATTGGAATGTGGGGCGAGCTTGTGGTGGCAGAAGCCAGTGTGATGTTGCAACAGCCTGAGGTGTGCTGTGTGTTCTCCTGGGGAAGTTGTCCCTGGATCACAAGACCCTGGCAGTGATGGGCTGTACAGCCTCCTGGGAGGGGATGTGTGGATAGTGACCTGTGCTTGCACACAGGGTCCTTGGTGCAGCAGCCTTAGCAGCAGCAGCAGCCTTAGCATCTCATGCCTGTCTCTAGTGTCCATGCTTATAGCCGCCTGCACCCATCTCTGGAGCTTGTTTAGGCAGTGTTCTGGATCCCCTCTCCTCGTGCACCCTGAAACAATGGTCTCTTGCCTCTTAGGCAGTTCCAGACTTTTTCCTGGACTCCCTCCCCGCTGGCTTGGTGCACTAGCCCCCTTCAGGCTGTGTTCACGCAGCCAACCCCAGTCTTCTCCCTGGGATCTGACCTCCGAAGAAGCTTGAGCCTCAGCTCCTAACCCCCACCCGCCCCAGCGGGTGAGCAGACAAGCATCTCAGGCTGGTGAGTGCTGGTTGGCACTGATCCTCTGTGCAGGAATCTTCCCGCTTCGCCCTCTGCACCCCTGTTGTTGCTCTCTCCTCCATGGCTCTGAAGCTCCCTCCACCTCGCAACCCTGTCTCCTCCAGTGAAGGGGCTTCCTAGTGTGTGGAAACTTTTCCTCCTTCATAGCTCCCTCCCAGAGGTGCAGGTCCCATCCTTATTCTTTTGTTTCTGTTTTTTTCTTTTTTACTTTTGCCCTACCCAGGTACATGGTGAATTTCTTGCCTTTTGGGAAGTCTGAGGTCTTCTGCCAGCATTCACTGTGTGTTCTGTAAGAGTTGTTCCACATGTATATGTACTTCTGATGTATTTGTGTGGAGGAAGGTGATCTCCACATCTTACTCCTCCGCCATCTTGAAGGTCCCCCTGACCTTGATTCTTATGCTTCTTAATAAATATCATTTCCATAGACAACAGGACTACCTGTAAAAGAGTTTTGTTTTTGTGTCTGCAAACAATTGACAAATTGTTTTGTTCTCAGTTCCCATTGTATAGAACAACTAAAGAATGAGGAGGAGGAGGAGGAGGTGGAAGCAGGGAAGCATGATTCAGTCCATAATTCAAAAAATATGTTTTAAATTTGTGAAAACAAAGTCAGGATTTAAATAATCAGTGTTGTAGTCAAAAGAGCTCAAACCAAGAAACCTCTCTAATTTCCCTTTTTACCCTTATATGTTTTTGAGATAATTGCCTTAAATCTTTACATGTGTTCTTTATCATGATGTGGAGAGCCATAACTTTCTGTCTCTGCCATTTCTCTCTCTCTGTCTCTTGCTTTCTCATACACACACACACACACACACACACACATAATTCATCCTGCCATCTGTTCCTCATTCTTCTGCCATTCCAAGATGGGGGAGGGTGAAAGCATGAACGTGGCTCTCTTTAGGCTTCTCTTCCACGACCCATCCAGGCCTTAGTTAAGGAGAAAGATCTTGAATCCTGTGGCTACAAGCTGTACCTGGAAAAATGTGTAAAATTATAGATTAAATACTGAAGAAAGTACAGTTCCTCACCTTAAATAAAATTTGGAGCATTTTCTAAATATTGCTTCTGCACTTAAGGACATAAAAGTCACTTCAGACTTCTTTGTCCATGTTTGGAACTAGATTTAGGGTGAAAATATTGTAATTTCTTGTGCATATATTTAGCAGGCAAAAATTCTTAGTCATAACATCAAAATAAAACTAGTGTAATTTGAAAGTATTATCTTCACAATATTGTAGTTCTGTGTTTTGCATTATCAGCCATACTGATACATGGTAAATATGAGCAAAACAGGTAAAGTCCTAAAATTTCACTTTTCTCATCTTAAAATTAGTAAGATGATGCTACTAATTTATTGGTTAGGACAATGGTATCTGTTTTCTATTTTTGCATGACAAGCTTAGTAGCTCAAGACAATATCCAGTGGACATTGTGGTACATGTGTCTTTGCAGCACTTACAATAGCCAGGTCATGGAAGCAAACACAATGTGCATCGACAGATGAATGAATAAAGAAGATGTGGTACATATATACAATGGAATATTACTCAGCCATAAAAAGGAATGAAATTGGGTCATTTGTAGAGACATGGATTGTACACGTGGACCTAGAGATTGTCATACAGAATGAAGTAAGTCAGAAAGAGAAAAACAAATATCATATTAATGCATATATGTGGAATCTAGAAAAATGGTACAGGTGAACCTGTTTGAAAGGCAGAAATAGAGACAAAGATGTAGAGAACAAATATATGGACACCAAGGTGGGAAAAAGGGGGTGGAATAAATTGGGAGATTGGAATTGACATACATACACTAATATGTATAAAATAGATAACTAATGAGAACCTGCTGTAGAGCACAGGGAACTCTACTTTACTTCTCTGTACAGTAGAAACTATCACAAAATTGTAAAACAACAATACCCTAATAAAAAATAAAAACAAACAAACAATACCCATTTCTTATCTAACAGTTCTGTAGGTCAGAAGCTTGGATGGGCTCAACTATGTTTTTTGTTCAGAGTCTCACCATTCTAAAACCATGGAATCAGCCAGGCTCTGATCTCATTTGGAGTTCAGAGTCCTCTTTTAAGCTCATGTGGTCATGGAAGAATTTAGTTTCTCAGTTGAATAGAGTCTGAGGCCCTTGATTCCTTGCTGATGGTCATCCAGAAATCACTCTCAGATCCTGGAGGCCACCCACTTCCTTACCATGTGGCTCCTCAAAGCCAGCAGTGAATCCTCCTCATGCTTTGGATCTCTCTGGCTTCCTGTGTCTGTGATCAGACTTAAAAAGGACTCATATGATTAATTCAGGCCCACCTGAATAATACCCCTATCAGCTGATTTGAAACCTTAATTACAGCTGCAAAATCCCTTCATGGCAGTACCGAGATTAGTGTTTGATTGAATATTGGGAGAAGTTGTGTATACGCCAGCAGCCAGGAATCAGGGGCCATCTTAGAATCCTACCCACTACAAGGACCAAATGGGATCTGGTATGCAAGGTTATAAAGCCATTTAGCAAACTTCTTGGAATATACGAACACTCATCATCATCACCATTGTTGTCATCACAGTTATCATCACCAAGAGAAGAGGGGGAGCAGTGACACTTTAAATCAATTTTGGCTGAAATGCAGCCAAATTGAATAAGACTAAAGAGCTGTTCATTGGCATTCTTTCTTTATCAGATATAATGTCTCTGAATTATCAGTGTAAGTAGAGAATCATGGAGGCAGATATAATTCCACTGGATATTGTTTAAAATAATACTCAATCATTAATGGTCTACATAAGTGTGGTCACCTCCTCTAGCAAGCTCTACTGCCATTTTCTCCTTTCTTCTATCCCATCTTAATTCGGGAACACTTGTATTCTTTTAGGACCATCTGCTTTTAACATATTTTGTTCTCCAAGTAGCATTTTGACTCCTTAAGGACAAAACAAATGCCTATCATCCCCAGGAAATATCCTGGTAGAGCAAACATGCTCTGAAATTATTAAATAGATGCACTCCTGCAGACAAGTAGTTGACATGAACGAAATCCAGCACATGCACCCAGGATGTCCTAACAGGTAGTTGAGTGTGCTATGGCAACAGAATCTAGGAGTTCATGATATTTAGATATCCATGAAAGCAATCTGCACCAGGAAACAGGGTCATAGTCACAGGTGTTTAGAAGCAGGAGTGCTGTCTAAGTGTGAGGGACTGGCAAGAAAAAGATGGTGTCCCAATACTAAGGGTGAACAATTTTAAAAATGAACTTCCATACCAGAATGTGGGACAGAGATGCCTAGGTCAGCAACAAGGGTGGACACATGAGAGCTCTGTCCCCTACCTACAGCCAGGATGGGCCCCATATCCGAAGAAATTAGTAGATCCAGTTGTTAAGTTGAGAAAGGTCCAGAATCAAGAGGGTCCTGAAAGCAGCACAGCAGAGTAAAATTTTTTCCAACTAAAACTAATGTTAAAGGAGGGGAATGCAGTACAGCCTACACTACTATTCCATAACTCTACACTGTAGAACCAGGTTAATTTTGAACATAAGGATTCTGAGACACAGGTAGCATTTACTTTGCTGCTCATGGGGAAGGAACTGGGGAGAAAAGGCCCAGTGGGAAGGAGCAGTTGTGATCACCTCACTGAAGTTCCTTGTATTAATGGTGAGAGAAACTGCCTTTAAAACATATTTTTAGACAAGATCACTTGACTTTCTATTATAACAATACAATATGTAGTTGTGTGCAGTTCATCTGAATAGGATTTGAATCACAAAAACATTAAATTAGCCTCTTAATCATTCCCTTTGTAAAAGGTTTTTGCCAAGGTTAATCAGGGACCAAGAACTCTGTTTCTTATCTCAAAGGATAAAGAACTTAGAGACTTAGGATAAAGAACTTGTCCTAGTTCTTTAGGACAAGTCCAAGCAGCATCAGCACAATTCCGAACTTGAGTTCAGGATATTAAAAATGCCCTTTTGCTGTCGTTCTTATAGGTATATTATAAAGGAAATCTTATTACTTAGAGATGTGTGTGTATATATTAGCATACACATAACTTAGATACTCATATGTTTTTATTAATACACATAACTTACTACTTTATAACTTCCACAGGCAATAATCAACACTCATAAATAACATTTTCATAGTAGTATTGAGCCACAATGGAATTATAAAGTGTTGAAAGGAGAAGGAGATGGAAGTAGAGGGATGAACAAAATAAGGACTATATACTAAAACCATCTTTACTGACTATTCAACTATTTTTTCCTTCTAATGTTATATTAGTACATTCCATGCCTGAATGGATATAAAAGTATAAAGAAATAGAATCATAGTAGTGTTGATGAACACTTTGGATTTATATGTCAAGAGACTTATTTGAGAAACTCTAACTGGAAGGGAATTCATGGAAAGATAATCAAACAAAACAGGTTTTGTGATTATGTGCCTTAAAAAAATGTTTGACTTCATGTTAGAAATTCTAAGTCACTGCTTTGTTTCTTTAAGGTGTCGTAATGATAGTACTCTCTCTTGATTATCTTATTTAATATATACATTATTCACAAAACCATGAACCATGAAAAAGAAAAATACTTAGTAAGCTGAGAAATAAAAGTCTTTTTTTGGTGGGGGGGGTTAGAGCAGTGGGAATCTGAAATGAAAAGCCCTCAAGATATTCAAAATGTTGAAAAGAAAGGGAAAAGGAACATTTCTATAGCTTATATCTATGACTCCTTATATCTCTGACTGCTTATTTAATGCTTTCTAAAAAATGTATATTGTCTTGGAAAAGATACTTTGGGAACAAAATACTGTAGTGTTAAAAACTTACTGTACCATAATTAATGATTGATGCTGCAAAGCCCAGTAAAAAATACCAAGTCTCATAGAAAACGTTTCTAGTACAGATTAGTTTTCCACTTTGTCCTTTGACTCTATTTTTGATGGCTTCAAATATTCCACAAAAATTGAGAGTAAGGTAACGGTCTTCATCGTCAATTCATCCTTCTATTGATTTTCAGTGAGTTTTAACAGATTAACATTATAACTATTGACTATGTATTTAAACAAATATATTGAATACCTTTTTTTTGGTCTTATACATACATTAATATATGTCTATATACACTGCAGGTATATAATACTTCAAAATGTATAGTTTTTGTTTAAGGTAAAACTACAGAATAATAACTGAAAACCATAAAAGTATAGTTTCCAATTTTATCTTTTAAATATTAAATAAGCTAAAATGCTTCATTACCCAAGACATTAAAATAATAAGAAAGAAAAGATAATTATTTGTTTTTATCATGATTGCAGTACCAAGTAGAATAACTGTAAAATTTAGTTTATAACTCATTCTAATATCATAAAGTTCTGTAGTTTTTTTGATTACTGTAACAGACAATATAAAATGCATTCATACTGAAAAACATTTATGTTTTATACTTATGGACTAACTATACTATTCTCTGACCAAACTAACCATAACTAATCACTCTTTTCTAATGATGTTACATGGCTTTAAACAAATTTCACTGGTATAAAATGTGGCCTTGTATCTTCTTTGCTGTTTTGCTAATAAGAGAACCGATTAAGCACCTTCATGCTCGAAAACATAAAGATCAAATATTTCACATTGTACAGGGATCTTTTTTTCTGAATTTGTATGTTTCTACTCATATGCAAAATGAGCTGTGCACATAGCCTTGTAATAATGTGATAGAGATGTGTCAGAATGACCACTCTGGAGAATGACATTAGCATCATGGCAATGTAAGACATTCTTCCTTTTTATCCCCCTTTTGTTAACAACAAAATAGATATCCACCCACAAACAAAAGTGCCCTTGTGGGTGTTGTGGGATCTAGCACCATATATATGCCAAGGGACCTGGGAGGAGTCTCACTCACTTATGCATCCAGTAATAAGCAGACAGACCTCAGTACAAAGTGTGGAACCAGGGGAGAGAGTGAACATGTCCAGAGCCCTCTCATCCAGCTTGGGGAAAAATAAAACCTGGAGAGTGCTGACCTGGGCAGATACCCACATGATGGAGAATTTACAGAAATCCAGCCTTCCTTAGGGGAGATTCCAGCACACCACTGGAGGAAATAAAATGTGAGTTTGGTCACAGGGGAAGCAGTAGTAAGAGAAATGTTCCCAGTGCTGCTCTCACCCAGGGAAACTGCACTGGACTGCTCTCTAGCAGCACTGACCTCTTCGGCAGAGGAAGAGGAGAGCAGTCAGTGATTGCCTGGCTATTGCAGTGTGCAGGACACAGCTGGATAAAACCACTTCCTTCCAGCAGCACCAAGAGTATTGAGGCGGGACCTCCATGACGTCGGGGTGGGGGAGGGAGGAGATCTGGAAAGAGGCAGATAAGGGACTTGCTTCCTGCTGACTGTACTCAGCAAGACATCTAGCCATGAGCCTCTGGGAGTACC
The DNA here is from genome assembly GCF_964165515.1 of Mesoplodon bidens. Lineage (NCBI taxonomy): Eukaryota > Metazoa > Chordata > Mammalia > Artiodactyla > Ziphiidae > Mesoplodon > Mesoplodon bidens. The sequence continues at coordinate 58,874,661 of NC_138172.1, read as the reverse complement.
ATGCCTGGTACCACCCCACTGACTCCATAGGCCTGTGGGCAAGGTTCAGATGGCTAACCCTGCCCTTCCCCCTATTCAGCTGCTGGCTCTTAGCATACTTTCCTGAGTGCAGCAGCAAAAGAGCTCCTGTAGACAGAGAGTGCAACTGGAAACAGACCATGGTCTGTGGGCAAGGGAGAAACCATCTTCTGAAACATAAGTGAGGCCCAAAGTAGCCTGCCTGGTGACTTGTAAGAACGAGAGAAGACATAAAAACTTAAGGATCCTGCCAAAAGAGAGAGAAAGTATAGTAGAACAGGTGTACCAACACCCTATATAGTAGAGCACAACCCCATATAATAAAGACACCACCAAATAGAATACCCCATCTGAAGGCAAAAAGCAAAGATTTAAGAGGGGTTCAGCTACTTCAGATGTGAAAGTAGCAGCACAAAACTATGAAAAAAAATTAAAATTAAGGAAACATGCCATCACAAAGAGAAAATAATATTTCTCCAATAACCAAACTCAAAGATGCTAACTTTGTAATGTCACTGATAGAATTCAAAATAACTGTTTTGTAGAAACTCATTGAGCTATGAGAAAACTCAGAAAGACAGTACAATGAAATCTTGGGGGAAAATACATGATTGAAATGAGATTTTCCCAAAGATATAGAAATCATAAAAAAGAACCAGAGATTCTGGAGTTGAAGAACTCAATGAATAAAGTAAAATATGTAATAAAGAGAATCTGAAGTAAAGCGGAGCAAAGGGTAGAAAGAATAAGTGAAATAGAGGGCAGGGGTTTTGAAATAATCCAGTTAGAAGAGAAAAAAAGAAAAAAAGGATGAAAAAGGATAAAAAAAAGCCTAAATGATCTATGGAATTTCATCAAAATTAAAAACATTAGAATAATTGGGATTTCAGAAGGAGAAAAGATGGAGAAGTGAACAGAAAATGTATTTAAAGAAATCATACCTGTTAAATTCCTAAACCTGGGAAGAGAATTGGACATCTTAATTTGCAAAGCCAGTAGATCACACTATTATCTCAATGCAGAAAGACCTTCTCCAAGACAGGTTATAATGAAACTGTCAAAAATCAAGGATAAATGTAAAATACTAAAAAAAAAATCTTGTAACCTACAAAGGAGCCCCCATTAGGCTGTCAGTGGATTTCTCAACAGAAACCCTACAAGCCTGGAGAAAGAGGAATAACATATTCAAAGTACAGAAATAAAGAAAAAAATTTACCAGCCAATAATACACTATTTCACTAAATTATCCTTCAGATATGAAGGAGAAATAAAATATTTTCTAGATAAACAGAAGCCGAGGGAGTTCATCACCACTAGACCTGCCTGCAAACATGCTAAAAGGAGTGATTCAAGCTGAAATTGATCAATGCTAATAAGCAACATGAAAATATAAGAAAGTTTATAACACACAGATAAAAATAAACATACAGTCAGATGTAGAAATCTCTAAATCTGTAATACAATGGCCACTGAACTGTAGTATAAGGTCAAAAGAAAAGAGTATTCAAAGTTTTTATAGCTACTATAATATGTTAATGAATACACAATATAAAAGAGGTAAATAAGACATCAAAAAAATGGGGGGACAGAGTAAAAGGGTGAAAAGGGTGAAGTTTTTTTTTTATTTTGTGGAAAGGTAAGCCAAAGCGACCTGAAAAGAGCAGTCTGGGGGTCTACAACCACAAACTGGTAGAAGGGAGTACAGTTACATGTCCATTTGACAGTGTCAGTCAAGAGGCTTGCTCAATACTTGCTCAGTTTCCTCTTCAGGTTGAAACTAAAAAGGTAGACTTGAGTATGTGTGTGATGTCCTTGCTATCCAAACACACTTATTTCAGGAAGGAGGACACCTGGAGTCACCTTAATTGAGGGAATCCACTTAATTATTAAAATAAATATTTATGCTGAGAGTCACAGATATTCCATTCACGTTCTAAGCAGTTGAGTTGGTAAAGATGTGTTCCCATTTCATAGGAAATAGATTACATTCGATTACTCCTCATAACAGCCAACTGGAAGATTATTCCATTGCTTTTGAAGCACTGGTTGGATTGGTATCTTTGAGGGTAGCCAAATAAATGAGGTTTCTTTGTAAGACACACTGGTACTGGACACACTCATTCACCAGACTCTTGTTCTGATACCCCATGATACAGCAGATCATGATACAGCCAGTATCATGATACAGCTAGTCATTATCCTCCAGGAGCTGCTGGATTTTCTCCTGATTAACTTCTGCCTTACCTCTCAGCCAGTCCAGTATGAAGGTCACTGACAGGTTAGAACCTGGCCTCAGGCCCTGCAGACTTGCGAGCAACTAGACCAGAGCTGACCAGCAGCTAAAAGGGTAAAGCTTTTATAACCAGTCAAAGTTAAGTTGCTACCAGGTTACAATGGACTGTTTAATCCATAAGATATCTTCTGTAAGCCTCATGGTAACACAAAGCAAAAACCTAGAACAGATGAACAGAAGATAAAGGAAGAAAAAACATCATACCAGCAAAGAAAATCACCAATTTACAAAGACAAGCAAAAACAGAGGGAAAATATGAAACAATGAAAATACAAAACAATTAATAAAATGGCATTTGTAAGTCCTCCCATATCAATAGAAACTCAATGGAAATTGATTGAATTCACCAATCAAAAGGCACAAAGCAGCTGGATGGGACAATAAGCAAAACCCAAATATATAATTCCTACAAAAGACTCACTTATAAGCTCAAAGAAATGGGTAAAAAAAAATATGCCATGCAAGTAAAAACCCAAAGAAAGCAGGGATAGTAATACGTATATCAGAAAAATTAAGCTTTAGGCCAACAACTGCATAAAGAGACAGAGAAGGTCATGATATAATATAAAGGGGTCAATCCATCTAGAAGATATAACAGTTGTAAATATATATACATCCAATATAGAAGCACCTAAACATGCTAAGTAAACACTAACAGATGTGAAGGGAGAAAAAAACAAAGATATAGTAAAAGTAGGGGACTTCAATACCCATTATCAACAATGGATATATCATTTTCAAGACAAAAAGTCAACAAGGAAACGATGGTCTTGAACCATACATCGGACCAAATGGATTCAACAGACAGTTTTAGAACAATCCATCCAACAAAAGCAGAATACAGTTTTTTCTCAAGTGCACTTGGAACATTCCCCAGGATTGACCAAAAAATAGGGCATGAAACAAGTCTTACAAAATTAAAGAAAATTGAAATCATATCAAGTATCTTTTCCAGTTACAATGGACTGAAACTAGAAATCAACAAGAAGATGGAAAATCTACAAATATGTTGAAATTAACACTCTCCTGAACAACCAATGAATTAAGGAAAAAAATCAAAACCCCAAATTTTAAAATCTCAAAATCAATGAAAGTGGAAACACAGCATACAGAACCCATAAGTTTTTGTCTCAAACAGCAGTTTTTAGAGGGAAGTATACAGTGATAAATGCATGTAATTAGAAAATAGATCTCATTAAAAAACCTAACTTTACACCTCAAGGAACTAGAAACAAAAGAATAAATGAACCCCTAACTTAGCAGACGGAATAAAATAACAAAGATCTGTGCAAAAATAAATGAAATAGAGACCAGAAAAAGCAATACAAAAAAAAAAATCAACAAATCTAAGAGATGTTGGGTTTTCTTTTAAAATAAAATCAAAAGTGACAAAACTTTAGATAAACTAAGAAAAAAAGAGAAGACTCAAAATCAGAAATGAAAGAGGATGCATTACAACTCTTACTACAGAAACACATAGAATTTTTTTAACATCTTTATTGTAGTATAATTGATTTACAATTGTGTGTTAGTTTCTGCTGTATAAAAAAGTGAATCAGCTATACATAAACATATATCCCCATGTCACCTCCCTCTTGCGTCCCCCTCCCATCCTCCCTATCTCACTTCTCTAGGGGGACACAAAGTGCAAAGCTGATCTCCCTGTGCTATGCGGCTGCTTCTGACTAGCTCTCTATTTTACATTTGGTAGTGTATATATGTCCATGCCACTCTATCACTTCGTCCCAGCTTACCCTTCTCCCTCCCTGTGTCCTCAGGTCCATTTTCTACGTTTGCAGCTTTACTCCTGTCCTATCCCTAGGTTCTTCAGGAAATAAATTTTTTTAAAGATTCCATATATATGTGTTAGCATATGGTACTTGTTTTTCTCTCTCTGATTTATTTCACTCTGTATGACAGACTCCAAATCCATCTACCTCACTACAAATAACTCAATTTCGTTTCTTTTTATGGCTGAGTAATATTTCATTGTATATATATGCCACATCTTCTTTATCCATTCAACTGTCAGTGGACACATAGATTGCTACCATGTCCTGGCTATTGTAAATAGAGCTGCAATGAACCTTGTGGTACATGACTCTTTTTGAATTATGTTTTTTTCAGGGTATATGCCCAGTAGTGGGATTGCTGGGTCATATGTTAGTACTATTTGTAGTTTTTTAAGGAACCTCCATACTGTTTTCCATAGTGGCTGTATCAATTTACATTCCCACCAACAGTGCAAGAGGGTTCCCTTTTCTCTACACCCACTCCAAACTTTATTGTCTATAGATTTTTTGATGATGGCCATTCTGACTGGTGTGAGGTGATATCTCGTTGTAGCCTTGATTTACATTTCTCTAATGATTAGTGATGTTGAGCATCCTTTCATGTCCTTGTTGGCAATCTGTATATCTTCTTTGGAGAAATGTCTATTTAGGTCTTCTCCTCATTTTTGCATTAGGTTGTTTGTTTTTTTGATATTGAGCTGCATGAACAGCTAGTATATTTTGGAGATTAATCCCTTATCACTTGCTTCATTTGCAAATATTTTCTCCCATTCTGAGGGTTGTCTTTTGGTCTTGTTTATGGTTTCCTTTGCTGTGCAAAAGCATTTAAGTTTCATTAGTTCCATTTGTTTATTTTTGTTTTTATTTCCATTTCTCTAGGAGGTGGGTCAAAAAGGATCTTGCTGTGATGTATGTCATAAAGTGTTCTCCCTAAGTGTTCCTGTAAGAGTTTTATAGTGTCTGGCCTTACATTTAGGTCTTAATCCATTTTGAGTTTATTTTTGTGTATGGTGCTAGGAAGTGTTCTAATTTCATTCTTTTACATGTAGCTGTTCAGTTTTCCCAGCACCAGTTATTGAAGAGGCTGTCCTTTCTACACTGTATATTTTTACCTCCTTTACCAAAGATACTGTGACCATTTGTGTGTGAGTTAATCTCTGGGCTTTCTATCATAATCCCTTTATCTATATTTCTGTTTTTGTGCCAGTACCATAATGTCTTGATCACTGTAGCTTTGTAGTATAGTCTGATGTGTGGTAGCCTGATTCTTCAAGCTCCTTTTTTCTTTCTCAAGATTGCTTCGGCTATTCGGGGTCTTTTGTGTTTCCATACAAATTGTGAATTTTTTTGTTCTACTTCTGTGAAAAATGCCATTGGTAGTTTGATAGGGATTGCATTGGATGTATAGATGCTTTGGGTAGTAAAGTCATTTTCACATTGTTGATTCTTCCAATCCAAGAAAATGGAATATCTCTCCATCTGTTTGTATCACCTTTAATTTCTTTCATCAGTGTCATATTTTTCTGCATACAGGTCTTTTGGCTGCTTAGGTAGGTTTATTCCTATGTCTTTTATTCTTTTTGTTGCAGTGGTAAATGGGAGTGACTCCTTAATTTCTTTTTCAGATTTTTCATCAGTAGTGTATAGGAATGTAAGAGATTACTGTGTATTAATTTCATATCCTGCTACTTTACCAAATTCATTGATCAGCTCTAGTAGTTTTCAGGTAGCATCTTGTGATTCTCTATGTATAGTATCCTGTCATCTGCAAACAGTTACAACTTTACTTCTTTTCCGATTTGGATTCCTTTTATTTCTTTTTCATCTCTGATTTCTGTGGCTAAAAATTCCAAAACTATGTTGAATAAGTGGGCAACCTTGTCTTGTTTCTGATCTTAGTGGAAATGATTTCAGTTTTTCACCATTGCAGATGATGCTAGCTGTGGGTTTGTCATATATTGTCTTTATTATGTTGAGGTAAGTTCCCTCTATGCCTACTTTCTGGAGGGTTTTTATCATAAATCGGTGTTGAATTTTGTCAAAAGTATCTCTGCATCTATTGAGATGATCACACGGTTTTTCTCCCTCAATTTATTAACATGGTGTATCACATTGATTGATTTGCATGTATTAAAGAATCCTTGCATTCCTGGGATAAACCCCACTTGATCATGTTGTATGATCCTTTTAATGTTTGGTTGGATTCTGTTTGCTACTATTTTCTTGTGCTGTTGGATTTTTGCATCTATGTTCATCAGTGATATTGTTCTGTAGTTTTCTTTTTTTGTGACATCTTTGTCTGATTTTGGTATCAGGGTGATGGTGGACTTGTTGAATGAGTTTGGGAGTTTTCCTTCATCTGCTATATTTTGGAAGAGTTTGAGAAGGGTAGATGTTAGCTCTTCTCTAAATGTTTGGTAGAATTTGCTATGAAGCCATCTGGTCCTGAGCTTTATTTGTTGGAAGATTTTTAATCACAGTCTCAATTTCAGTGCTTGTGACTGGTCTGTTTATATTTTCTATTTCTTCCTGTTTCAGTCTCGGGAAGTTGTGCTTTTCCAAGAATTTGTCCATTTATTCCAGGATGTGCATCTTATTGGCATATAGTACTTGTAGTAATCCCTCATGATCCTTTGTATTTCTGCAGTGTCAGTTGTTAGTTCTACTTTTTCATTTCTAATTTTATTGATTTGAGTATTCTCCGTTATTTTTTTGATGTGTCTGACTAGTCCTTTATCAGTTTTGTTTATCTTCTCAAAGAACAAGCCTTTAGATTTATTGATCTTTGCTCTTGTTTCCTTCATTTCTTTCTCATTTATTTCTGATCTGATCTTTTTGAGTTCTTTCCTTCTACTAACTCTGGGTTTTTTTGTTCTTCTTTCTCCAATTGCTTTAGGTGTAAAGTTAGGTTGTTTATTTTAGATATTTCTTGTTTCTTGAGGTAAGATTGTATTGCTATAAACTTCCCTCTTAGAACTGCTTTTGCTGCATTCCATAGGTTTTGAGTCATCGTTTTTTCATTGTCACTTTTTTCTGGATATTTTTTGATTTCCTCTTTGATTTCTTCAGTGATCTCTTGGTTATTTAGTAGTGTGTTGTTTAGCCTCCACGTGTTTGTATATTTCACAGATTTTTTTTCCTGTAATTGATATCTAGTCTCATAGCATTGTGGTCCCAAAAGATACTTGATGTGATTTCAATTTTCTTAAATTTACCAAGGCTTGATTTGTGACCCAAAATATGATCTATCCTGGAGAATGTCCCATAAGCACTTGAGTAGAAACTGTATTCTGTTGTTTTTGGATAGAATGTCCTGTAAATATCAATTAAGTCCATCTTATATAATGTGTCATTTAAAACTTTTGTTTCATTTTTTATTTTCATTTTGAATGATCTGTCCATTGATGAAAGTGGGGTGTTAAAGTCCCCTACTATGATTGTGTTACTGTCAATTTCCTCTTTTATGGCTGTTAACATTTGACTTATGTATTGATGTGCTCCTATGTTGGGTACATAAATATTTACAATTGTTATATCTTCTTGGATTGATCCCTTGAGCATTATGTAGCGTCCTTCTTTGTCTCTTGTAGTCTTTATTTTAAAGTCTATTTTGTCAGATATGAGAATTGCTACTCCAGCTTTCTTTTGATTTCCATTTGTATGGAATATCTTTTTCCATCCCCTCACTTTCAGTCTGTATGTGTTCCTAGGTCTGAAACGGGTCTCTTGTAGACACCATATATATGGGTCTTGTTTTTTTACCCATTCAGCCACTCTGTGTCTTTTGGTTAGAGCATTTAATCCATCTACATTTAAGGCAGTTATCAGTATGTCTGTTCCTATGTACATTTTCCTAATTGTTTGGGGTTTGTTATTGTAGGTCTTTTCCTTCTCTTGTGTTTCCCACCTAGAGAAGTTCCTTTAGCATTTGTTGTAAAGCTGGCTTGGTGGTGCTGAATTCTTCTAGCTTTTGCTTGTCTTTAAATGTTTTCATTTCTCCATCAAATCTGACTGAGATCCTTGCTGTTTAGAGTAATCTTCATTGTAGTGTTTTCCCTTTCATCACTTTAAATATGTCCTGCTACTCCCTTCTGGATTGCAGTTTCTGCTGAAAGGTCAGCTGTTAACCTTATGGATATTCCCTTGTAGGTTATTTGTTGCTTTTCTGTGGCTGCTTTTATTATGTATTTTTTGTATTTAATTTTTGATAGTTTGATTAATATGTGTCTTGTTATGTTTCTCCTTGGATTTATCCTGTCAGGGACTCTGCACTTCCTGGACTTGATTAACTATTTCCTTTCCCATATTAGGTAGTTTGCAACTATAATCTCTTCAAATATTTTCTCAGACCCTTTCCTTTTCCTGCGACCCCTATAATTCGAATGTTGGTGCATTTAATGTTGTCCCAGAGGTCTCTGAGATGGTCCTCAATTCTTTTCATTCTTTTTCATTTATTCTGCCCTACAGTAGTTATTTCCACTATTTTTCTTCCAGGTCACTTATCCCTTCTTCTCCCTCAGTTATTCTTCTATTGATTCCTTATAGAGAATTTGTAATTTCATTTATTGTGTTGTTCATCATTGTTTGTTTGCTCTTTAGTTCTTTTTGGTCCTTGTTAAACATTTCTTGCATTTTCTCCATTCTATTTCCAAGATTTTAGATTATCTTTACTATCATTACTCTGAATTCTTTGTCGGGTAGACTGCTTATTTCCTCTTCATTTGGTCTGGTGGGTTTTACCTTGCTCCTTCATCTGCTGTGTGTTTTTCTGTCTTCTCATTTTGCTTAACTTACTGTATTTGGGGTCTCCTTTCTTCAGGCTGCACGTTCATAATTCCCATTGTTTTTGGTGTCTTCCTCCAGTGGGTATGGTTGTTTCAGTGGTTGTGTATGATTCCTGCTCCAGGGGACTGGTGCCTGTGTTCTGGTGGGTGAGGCTACATCTTGTCTTTGTGGTGGGCAGGACCACATCCAGTGGTGTGTTTTGGGCTGTCTGTGAACTTATTATGATTTTAGTCAGCCACTCTGCTAATGGGTGGGGTTGTGTTCCTGTCTTGCTAGTTGTTTGGCATAGGGTGTCCAGCACTGTAGCTTGCTGGTCATTGAGTGAGCCTCGTCTTAGCTTTGGGAATGGGATCTCTTAGAGAGTTTTTGCCGTTTGATATTATGTGGTGCCGGGAGGTCTCTGGTGGAACAATGTCCTCAACTCATCTCTGCCACCTCAGAGGTGCAGGCCTGACACCCGGATGGAGAACCAAGACTCTGCCTGCCACCTGGCATGTCTTCCTAAAGCCAGGCCACCTGCAGCAGCCTGACCAATGGAATATTCAAATTGGAAATGCTTCCTTAGCACTGGGTGCTAGAGGAGATCTCCTTTGCTCCATACCAGAAATACAAAAGCATGGACAGCTCCCTTATATGTTCTAAAGACTTCTGACAAGAGCAAAAATTCAATTCAATGGAGGGAAGGAAAGTCTTTTCAACTAACAGCAGAGAAGTAATTAGCTATTCATATGGAGAATCTTGATCTTTACCTCTAATGTGTGGTTTTTATTAATCTGAAGTGACTCCTCCACTTTCTCTTTCCCTTTCTGTCAACTGAAGCAGAAGACTCTGAGCCTTTAGAACTGGGTAGTACTCCTCAACATTGTCAAGGTTTTCAAAAATGAGTAAAGTGTGAGAAATTGTCACAGCCAAGAGGAGCCTATGGAGACATGAAGACTAAATGTAATGCTCTATCCTTGGCTTCCTGCAGCCACCTGGGCCCACATCCCTTGCAAGCATTGGCTCCTGGGCCCAAGGTTTCCAGATACCCAGAAGGGGGAGGGGACCAGAAATACATAGAATCTTAAGAGACTATTGTGAATATTTATAGGTCAAATAATTGGATAACCTAGAAGAAATAGATAAATTTCTAGAAACATACAACCTACCAAGACTGAATCAAAAAGAAAAGGAAAAGCACAATAAGCAAATAATAAGAAGGGGATTGAATCAGTAATCAAAAACCTCTCAACACAGAAAAGCCTAGGTCCACATAGCTTAACTGGTGAATTCCACCAAGTGTTTAAGGAAGAATTAACACCAATTCCTCTCAACCCCTTCCAAAATTGAAGAGGAAGGAGCACTTCCAAACTAATTTTATGAGGCCAGATTATCCTGATCCCAAATCCAGATAAGGAAACTACAGTAAAAATATAGACCAATGTCCCTGATGAATATAGATGTAAACATTCTTAGAAATATTAGCAGACCTAATTCAACAACACATTAAAAGGGTTATATATCATGGCCAAGGGAGACTTATCCCTGGATGCAAGGATGGTTCAAAATATGCAAATCAATCAATATTATATACCACATTAATAATAAAGGATAAAAACCATATGATCATCTCCACAGATACAGAAAAAAATATTTGGAAAAATAAAATATTCTTTCATGACTAAGACCCTCAACAAATTGTGTATTGAAAGAACATACTCAACATAATAAAGGCCATATATAAGTCTACAGCTAACATTATATTCAAAGGTGAAAAATTCAAAGCTTTTTCTCTAGGATCAGGAATAATCTCAGGATGCCCACTCTTGTTCAACATAGTACTGGAAGTCCTAGCTAGAGAAGTTAGGGGAAAAAAGAAATAAAAGGAATCCAAATTGAAAAGCAAGAAGAAAAATTGTCATTATTTGCAATGATATGATCTTATATATGGAAAATCCTAAATACTCAACCAGAACACTTGAAACTAATCAATTAATTCAGTAAAGTTGCTGGATATAAAAATCAACATGGGGCTTCCCTGGTGGCGCAGTGGTTGAGAATCTGCCTACCAATGCAGGGGACACGAGTTCAAGCCCTGGTCTGGGAAGATCCCACAAGCCGTGGAGCAACTAAGCCCATGAGCCACAACTACTGAGCCTGTGCGCCTGGAGTCTGTGCTCTGCAACAAGAGAGGCCACGACAGTGAGAGGCCTGCTCACCGCGATGAAGAGTGGCCCCCGCTTGCCACAACTAGAGAAAGCCCTCACACAGAAATGAAGACCCAACACAGCCAAAAATCAAATAAATAAATTTATAAAAGATCTGAAACAAATCTTCATGAAGTGAAGGTCCGTATAAGGTCAACAAGACTTTGTCTTTGAGATCTGTTTATAAAAAAAAAAAAAAAAAAAAAATCAACATACAGAAATCAGTGGTGGTTTTATACACTAACAAAGGAACAGCAATAAATAAATAAATAAATATATCTCATCAATAATTCACAACAGCATCAAAAGCAATAAAATACTTAGGATCAAATTTAACCAATGAATAAAAGATCTATACAATAAAATTTACAAGACCTTGATGTAAGAAATTGAAAAGATGCAAACCATGTTCATGGATCAGAATTAATATTGTAAAGTGTCCATTCTACCCAAAACCATCTATTGATTTGATACAATCCCTATCAAAATTCCAATAGCATTTTTCACATATATAGAAAACACAATCCTAAATTTTGTATAGAAACACAAAAGATCCCAAATAAGCCAAAGCAATCCTGAGAAAAAACAGGGCCAGAGGCATCATACTTCCTGATTTCAAGTTAGTATACTACAAATCTATAGTAATTAAGACAATATGGTACAGGATAAAAGTAGACCTTAAGGCCAATGGAACAGAATAAAGAGCCCAGAATTAAACCTCCACATGTATGTTCAACAAGTGAAAAGCCAAGAAAACACTCAGTGGGGAAAGGAGAGTCTCTTCAACAAATGGTGTTGGGAATACTGGATAACCATACACAAAAAAATGAAATTGGACCCCCATCTTACACCACTCACAAAAAATAACTCAAAATGGATTAAAGACTTGTACATAAGACCTGATACCATGAAACTCCTAGAAGAAAACAGTGAAGAAAATCCTTGATATTCGACTGGCAATTATTTTCCAGATATGACACCAGAAACCTCAGGCAACAAAAGCAAAACTCAACAAGTGAGACTTCATCAAAATTAAAAACTTCTTCATAGCAAAAGGTACGATGAAGAAGCAGCAACCTACAGAAATGAAACAGCAACCTACAGAATGGGAGAAAATATTTGCAAAACATGTATTGGATAAGGGGTTAATATAGAAAGTATATAAAGATCTCATACCATTCAATAACAATAAAATAAGCAATCTGGTTTAAAAAAATGGACAGAGAAATGAAATAGGCATTTTTTTCAAAGAAGACATCTAAATGGCCAACATGTAGCACAGTAAGATATTATCTCACACCTGTTAGAATGGCAGTCATCAAGACAAGAGTTAACAAGTGTTGGCAAGGATGTGGAGAAAAGGGAACACTTGGGCAGCATTGTTGGTGGGAATGTAAATTGGTTCAGCCACTATGGAAAACAGTATAGAGATTACTCAAAAAAAATTAAAAATAAAACTACCATATGATCCAGCAGTTCCACTTCTGGCTATATATCCAAAGGAAATGAAAACAGAAGTTTGAAGAGCTATATACACTCCCTTGTTTATTGCAGCATTATTTACAGTAAAGACATGAAAATAACCTAAATGTCTATCAATGAATGAATGGATTAGAAAGTTGTGGTATATTTACACAATGGAATATTATTCAGCCACAGGAAAAAAGGAAATCCTGCCACTTGTAACAACATGGATAGACCTTGAGGACTTCATGCTAAGTGAGATGTCAGACAGAGAAAGACATATACTGTATGATATCACTTAATATGTATAATCAAGAGAGCCAAACTCATAAGAACAGAGAGCTGAATGGTGGTTACCAGAGGCTGGGGGTGGGGGATTGAGGATGGGTTGTTTAAGGGGACAAACTGAGAAGTAGTAGATATGTAAGGCCTGGGGAGCCAATGCAGAGCATAATAATCATAGTCAACAGTACTGTGTTATAAACTTCAAAGTTGCTAAGAGACTAGGCATTAATTGTTCCCACCACAAAAAAGAAATGATAATTATTTGATGATATGGGGATGCCAACTAATGCTAAGGAGGTAATCATACTGCAATATATAAATGTATCAAATCAACATGTTGCATACCCTAAACTTACACAATGCTATATTTCAATTTTACAAAATGAACACTTTGCCTGGAGATGTTTTCCCTACTCAAGGCATGAGATATTTCTTATTTCAGGGAAAAGACTGAAATCCCCTCTACCAATTTAGGCACTTTTATCTTAAGTAGTTACGCGCGTGTGTGTGTGTGTGTGTGTGTGTGTGTGTCCATTACTGACATGCTATCATCAGGTTATTTTGTGAGGTCATTGAGCTGTTCTTACTTAGGATAAAATTATGTTAAAATGGGGCAATGTTAGATAATGCATATGAGGTTTAAAAAATGAGGGACTTGGCATTTCCTAAAATGAAACAGACAGGTCAGAGAGCAGCAGTGGAAAGGAAAGAGCACAGTATATTTGGGAACATGTCCAGTGCTTACCAACTGCCTTAATATGTGTGTGGAATGAACATGATTGAACCTTAAAGATCAGTTACCATTTTTCTTTATAAACAGGCATGCTCATGCTTCTTTCATTTCTTGCAATAAAAGGCACTGAGCCTATATATCCTTGTGGATAAAAATGGAGATATGTGCTAATTACTAGAGAAATGCAAATCAAAACCAAATGAGGTGTCACCTCACACTGGTCAGAACGGCCATCGTTAAATAACAAATGCTGGAGGGAGTGAGGATAAAAGGGAACACTCTTGCACTGTTGGTGGGAATGTAAACTGGTTCAGCCAGTTTACTATGGAAAATAGTATGGAGGTTCCTCAAAAAACTAAAAATAGAGTTGCCGTATGATCCAGCAATCCCACTCCTGGGCGTATATCCAGACAATAATTTGAAAAGATACATGCACCCCTATGTTCATAACAGCACTATTTACAATAGCCAAGACATGGAAACAACCTAAATATCCACTGAATGGATAAAGATGTGGTATATACACACACACACACACACACACACACACACACACACACACACATATATATATATACACATACATATATACACATAATGTATACCTTTATATATATACTGTATACCTTTATATATATAATGAATATATTTATATATACAGTAGAATATTACTCAGCCATGAAAAAGAATGAAATAATGCCATTTGCAGGAACATGGACGGACATAGAGATTATCATACTAAGCAAAGCCAATGAAAGACAAATATCATATGATATTGCTTATATGTGGAATCTAAAACATGACACAGTTGAATTTTTCTAAAAAAAAGAAAGAGATTCACAGGCATAGAAAACAGACAAGTTGCCAAGGAAGAGGAGGAATGGTGAGGGAGGGAAGGATTGGGAATTGGGGATAAGCAGATGCAAGCTATTATAAAAGGATGGATAAAAAACAAGGCCCTGATAGATAAACCATAATGGAAGAGAATATGTAAAAGAATATATATTTATATCTATCTATCTACATATACATATATATATATATATGAATCACTTTGCTATAGAGCAGAAATAAACACATTGTAAATCAACTATACCTCAATAAAATATTTTAAAATGGAAATATGAATACTTATTTTATTGGGTTTTGTTAAAAATAAGTGAAATAATACACATCTCAGACACATGGGATGGGCTATTATGCACCTGGGAATCCTGTAGTGCTGTATGTGGCAGGGTATGTCATCTCAGGCTCAACAAACATTTCCCCCTTCACTCAATTTCCTTCTTGCCTTACCCAAATGCAACATTGACACAGCACACTGAGTTTTTCTTCTTTTTATGGTAAAAAATATATTCAGCTAGATATCTGTGTGCTATAGTTTTTAACATCTTTATTGGAGTATAATTGCTTTACAATGGTGTGTTAGTTTCTGCTGTATAACAAAGTGAATCAGCTATACATATACATTTATCCCCATATCCCCTCTCTCTTGCAGCTGCCTCCCACCCTCCCTATCCCACCCCTCTAGGTGGACACAAAGCACCAAGCTGATCTCACTATGGTATGTGGCTGCTTCCCACTAGATATCTATTTTATATTTAGTAGTGTATATGTGTCCATGCCACTCTCTCACTTTGTCCCAGCTTACCCTTCCCCCTCTCCAGGTCCTCAAGCCCATTCTCTATGTCAGCATCTTATTCCTGTCCTGCCCCTAAGTTCTTCAGAACCATTTTTTTTCTTTTTCTAAATTCCATATATATGTGTTACAATATGGTGTATGTTTTACTCTTTCTGACTTACTTCACTCTGTGTGACAGTCTCCATGTCCCTCCACCTCACTACAAATAACTCAATTTCATTTCTTTTTAAGGTGAGGTGATATTCTATTGTGTATATGTGCCACATCTTCTTTATCCATTCATCTGTTGATGGACACTTAGGTTGCTTCCATGTCCTGGCTATTGTAAATAGAGCTGCAATGAACATCGTGGTACATGACTCTCTTTGAATTATGGCTTTCTCGGGGTATTTGCCCAGTAGTGGGATTGCTGGGTCGTGTAGTAGTTCTATTTTAGTTTTTTAAGGACTCTCCATACTGTTCTCCACAATGGCTGTATCAATTTACGTTCCTACCAACTGTGCAAGAGTGTTTCCCTTTCTCCACACCCTCTACAGCATTTATTGTTTGTAGATTTTTTGATGATGGCCTTCTAACTAGTATGAGGAGATAACTCATTCTAGTTTTGATTTGCATTTCTCTAATGATTAGTGATGTTGAGGATCCTTTCATGTGTTTGTGGCAATATGTATATTTTCTTTGGAGATATATCTATTTAGGTCTTCTGACAATTTCTGGATTGGGTTGTTTATTTTTTTTTAATATTCATCTGTATGAGCTGCTTGTACATTTAGGAGATTAATCCTTTGTCAGTTGCTTCATTTGCAAATATTTTCTCCCATTCTGAGGGTTTTCTTTTTGTCTTGTTTATGGTTTCCTTTGCTGTGCAGAAAATTTTAAGTTTCATTAGGTCCCATTTGTTTATTTTTATTTCCATTTCTCTATGAGGTGGGTCAAAAAAGATCTTGCTGTGATTTATGTCAAAGAGTGTTCTTCCTATAGTTTCCTCTAAGAATTTTATACTGCCTGGCCTTACATTTAGGTCTTTAATCCATTTCGAGTTTCTTTTTGTGTATGGTGTTAGGAAGTGTTCTAATTTCATTCTTTTACATGTAGCTGTCCAGTTTTCCCAGCACCACTTATTGAAGAGGCTTTTTCTCCATTGTATATTCCTCCCTCCTTTATCAAAGTTAAGGTGGCCATATGTGTGTGGGTTTATCTCTGGGCTTTCTATCCTGTTCCATTTATCTATATTTCTGTTTTTGTGTGAGTACCATACTGTCTAGATTACTGTAGCTTTGTAGTATAGTCTGAAGGCAGGGAGACTTATTCCTCCAGCTCCGTTTTTCTTTCTCATGATTGCTTTGGCTATTCCAGGTCTTTTGTGTTTCCATACAAATTGTGAAATTCTTTGTTCTACTTCTGTGAAAATTGCCATTGGTAGTTTGACAGGGATTGCATTGAATCTGCAGATTGCTGTGGGTCATTTTCACAATGTTGATTCTTCCAACCTAGGTACATGGTATATATCTCCATCTGTTTGTAATGTCTTTAATTTCTTTCATCAGTATCTTACAGTTCTCTGCATATAGATCTTTTGTCTCCTTGTGTAGGTTTAATCCCTGGTCTTTTATTCTTTTTGTTGCAGTGGTAAATGGGAGTGTTTCTTTAATTTCTCTTTCAGATTTTTCATCATTAGTGTATAGGAATGCAAGAGATTTCTGTGCATTAATTTTGTATTCTGCTACTTTACCAAATTCATTGATTAGCTCTAGTAGTTTTCTGGTGGCATCTTTAGGATTCTTTATGTATAGTATCATGTCATCTGCAAACAGTGACAGTTTTACATCTTCTTTTCCAATTTGTATTCATTTTATTTCTTTTTCTTTTCTGATTGCTGTGGATAGGACTTCCAAAACTATGTTGAATAAGTGGTGAGAGTGGACTTCCTTGTTTCGTTCGTGATCTTAGCGGAAATGCTTTCAGTTTTTCACCATTGAGAATGATGTTTGCTGTTGGTGTGTCATATATGACCTTTATTATGTTGAGGTAAGTTCCCTCTATGCCTACTTCCTTGAGGATTTTAATCATAAATCAGTATTGAATTTTGCTGAAAGCTCTTTCTGCATCTATTGAGATGATCATATGTTTTTTATCCTTCAGTTTGTTAATATGGTTTATCAAATTGATTGACTTATGTAAATTGGGGAACCCTAGCATTCCTGGGATAAACCCCACTTGAGCATGGTATTTGTTGAGGATTTTTGCATGTATGTTTATCAGTGATTTTGGCCTGTATATTTCTCTTTTTTGTGACATCCTTGTCTGGTTTTGCTATCACCATGATGGTGGCCTCATAGAATATGTTTGGGAGTGTTCTCCCCTCTGCTATATTTTGGAAGAGTTTGAGAAGGATAGGTGTTAACTCTTCTCTAATTGTTTAGTAGAATTCACCTGTGAAGCCATCTGGTCCTGGGCTTTTGTTTGTTGGAAAAATTTTAGTCACAGTTTCAATTTCAGTGCTGTGATTGGTCTATTTATATTTCCTATTTCTTCCTGGTTCAGTCTCGGAAGTTGGTGCTTTTGTAAGATTTTTTCCATTTCTTCCAGGTTGTCCATTTTATTGGCATATAGTTGCTTGTAGTGGTGCCTCATGATCCCTTGTATTTCTGCAGTGTCAGTTGTTACTTCTTCTTTTGCATTTCTAATTCTGTTGATTTGAGTCGTCTCCCTTTTTTTCTTGATGAGTCTGGCTAACGGTCTATCAGTTTTGTTTATCTTCTCAAAGAACATATTTAGATTTTATACTTATTGTGGAGGTGCTCTGCCAAATTATTGCTTTTCCGTAAATTTCCGTGATTCCTTATTTCCATATCAAATAAGTTAAAACCAGGAGTGTCATAAGATCGTCCTAAAACTTATGATTTTCTATTCTGTGAGTAATGACTTTTCCTTCAGAAATCGTCCTCTCCAGAGTACTGGTTTACTGGTATCAAGAACAGTTTGAGGCTTTATTCTGTGTTGTTTCCACACTTGTTTACAAACTTTCTCTAAGGGAACAATACAAATGCTTTCAGAAAAACAAGTATAAATTTATTGAATTTCTCTCACCTATAATAACTTCAGAATGTTTAAGCAGACCATGTATAATTGAATTTTCCAATTAAAAATAATATAACATGCATTTTAAATAGCTCATCATTTTTTAGATGAAGTTCAACATTAGGACTTTTTAAAAATTTATGTTCATGTTTTTTTTTTCAACTTATTTTCTGAATAAGTAAACAAGTGCAAGTGAAATGAAATCTTCTCCAGTAAATCAGGTTTGCCATTTAGAGCCAGCCCAAATCTTCAGACCTTTAATAGAGTTTGGCCAGGTTTAAAAGACAGCATGATCTGTGTGAAGACAAAGTTAATTAAAACTGAAATGACAATCCTTTGCACACATTCTGCTTCCTTTAGGCTGCTTGTGTTCATTTAATTTTTGTTGATTAGCCAAATCCTAACATTATGATGCCCATTAATTTGTTGTCTGCCAGTTTATCATAACTTGAGGCTGAAGTGTGCTACCAGGAGAAATGAAAGAGCTCTTATACTTCCCAAAATAGTTTGGTGTTTTAGAAATGCCGAAGTTACTACCTTGGAGCAAGTGGCTTAGCGACTTCATCTGTACTTAGAAGGAGAGCTGGCTAACTTTTGGGGTACCTGTAAATACTAGCAGACTAAACAAAATTCTTATCTAAAATGAAAAAAGAGAATTAGGACAGTAAGTCCATTTTAATAGTGTTTTTATAATATTTTAAATTATGAGCTGAAAGAAGGTAAGAATTATTATTAAAACTGCTATTTTTGTGATGTATTTTGAAACGTACTATATGAGAGGAATAGGCATAGCATTTTAACTTTTGTGTTTTTAAGAAGCACATAACGGATGGAGTTACACACAAAAAATGGATACAGCAGTGTGGGAGTATAAGTCTTTTGGGGTAACAGTGTTAGCTGTGTTGGTTATATCATCATCATAGTTATAAACATTGCTGACCTGCATATACAGCAGATATTTAGTTAAGAAAGTTTTGTTTTCCATTTGAACAAGAAATACTGACTATTCTCTTATGCTTTTTCCTTTGAATTCTTTGAAAGCATTTGAATCCTTTGCTCAAACTATTTATAGGCAAAATTATTGTTTTCATTAATATTTTAGAAAGTTGCTGAGGGTACTCTATTACCCACAAACTGAGTCTTCATCTTAGCCACACAACAGTCATTTATTTACAGCCAGTATTATTATACCCATTTTATAGATGGATGCAAACCATCCACCACCGGCTGATTAAGTAATTCTCTTAAAGTCAAACACTAGACTGCATTTTATGTTGGACTCTAAATAGTATTAGAAAGGATATTAACCCTTGTGGGCCATATGTGCCATAGTTATAAAATGAGGCTAAGGGGTGGGGGAAGCTAAATTTCCATCTTTGTAATTTATGGAAACATGTACAACATTCAACAAATCTAAATTTGGAGCTTTGTTTAAGAGTTCAAAAATCAGGAAATATTAATTAAATGCTTAATATATACAAAACACTGTGTTAACAATGAGGGGCAGAGATTAAGATGAAAACCCACAAAGAATCTACCTGTCAAAACTCACGATCTTGTGAAAGAGAGATACAAGATTGTACTTACAAGCAGAATGTAGTTCAGATAGTACATGCTCATGGCCAGCTGGAGTGCACATGAACTGCATTTACTCTTTCATCTAAAACAACAAAAAGCACACAAAATATATGAAACAACAGTTTCATGACACTGGACATTAGGGAGTGAAGGACAGTGATCTTTGAGAAATAGGGAAAAAAATAAGCTGAGTCCTGACTTGCCCCGGTTCACAGCCTCGAGAGTGTTTCCAGGCTGTGACATGGTGAGAAGGGACTCAGGGGAACTCAGAAAACTCCCTCAACTGAGAAGACAGAGCTGAAAGTCTGGAGGGACCAAGGCAGCCAGAGATTGTAGTAGTACTGGACAGGAGAGAGATGCACAGAGAATTCTAGGATCCACAGGATATTTATTAACATGTATGTGCAAAGAAAAATAACTGAGTTTGGGAAGAAGATCACCACCTAAAAGCATCAGTGATCAGGAATTCCCTGGCAGTCCAGTGGTTCGGACTCCATGCTTCCACTGCTGAGGTCCTGGGTTTGTGTTCAACCTCTGGTCGGGGAACTAAGATCCCTCATGGCGTGCAATGTGGACAAAAAAAAAAAAAAAAAAAAAAAAGCATCAGTGGTAATAGTGCCAACATTGAAGCAGGACAAGAATAGTGCCTGTTCCCAATTTGCATACTGGAAAACATAATTTATTATTCATGGGACATTGAGTAGAGTACATGCAAAGATCTTACTTAGTAATGTGGAATAATGAGCCCTACGCTGAGCACTTCTCTGGTCCCACCTAACAAATACTAGAAGCAAGAGGAAAGAAAAAGAAATGCTTTTAATATAGTTAAAATCCCAGAACAAAGCTCTAGAGTATTTATATAAAAACAAAAATGCATAATATCTAAAAATGTGAAATTCACAATGCATGGCATCCAATCAAAATACCAGGTATGCAAAGAAGTAGGAAAACATGACACATAATAAAAGAGAATAACTAATCAAAACTTACCCATAATTCACACGTTAGAATTGTAAATAAGGACACTAAAACAATTGTTATAACTAAATTATAGTTGTTTAAAATGTAAGGAGGAGACATGAAAGACACAAGAAAAGAAATAAATCAAACTTCTAGATATGATAATTACAAAATGTAAGATGAAAAACTGTATGGGATTATTAACAACAGGTGAGACATTGAAGAAAAGAGTCTTCCAATGATCAGTTACAAAGATTTGTAAAAACCATGAGCAATGTCCTGTGGAAGGTAGTTTGTGGATTTGGTGTTTTCAAACAATAGGACTTCATTCTCTCAGAGTTCTAGAGGCCAGAACTCTGTAGGGTTTAATTTCCTCTAGAAACTCTGGGGGGGAATCTTTCCTTGCTTCTTCCAGCTTCTGGTGGCACCAGAATTCTGCATCACTCCAGTCTCTGCATCCTTGCTCACATCATATTCTGCTTTGTGTGTGTGTGTGTCTGTGATTTCCCTCTGTCACTATCAAGCACTTGTGATGATATTTAGGGTCCACTCAGGTAATGAAGAACAATCTCCTGATCTCAAAGGTACTTAATTACTTCTGCAAAGTCCTCTTTCCAAATGAAGGAACATGTATAGATTCCTGGGATTAGGACATGGACATCTCTCTGGGCATTAGCAGCCTACCACACCATTTTACAACATGTTAAGTGTAGGGTGAGATCACAGACTGGAAACCTTTTCTGCATGTCTGCTCTATCACCATCCTCGCTCCTGTCTCCATACAGTCTTCTCTTTCCATATAACCCTGGGGAAGAAAATAAAAGTCCCAACACTACACACATATAAGCAAAAGATCCACAATTTGTTTAGCATGACCATTATTGACTGTGGGGCTGACCATGAGTTACAATTTTTTCTCTGCTTAAAGATGTTTATATCCATTTTACTGGACAGTTTTACCTGTCCAAAATATCACCCTCTTCTTTCTGAGAAGTGCTCATGTAGTTTGCAGGGTGTCAAATCATTCAAGTCATGACCCCTTACCCCCTCCCCCTGCAATAATGAAAGGTACAAAGAGGACCATGTGATGTATGCTGATCACAGTTCTTCTTTGGGAGTTTGAAAGTGAAGAGGAGAGAGAAACTTTCTTCTCTCTTTGGTTAGTCAATTAGCTAAGTAATGTGACCATAGAGCAGCTGGTGGGTATGTTCTCTGCTGAGTGGAGATGCCTGAAAGACAAAGAGAGATGAGAAATTGAAAGAGTAGAAGACAAAGGAAGAGACAGAGAGAGACAGGGGGACAGAGTGAAGAAGAAGGACATGAATGGTGTGTTTATTGCATCTTTAGGGCTGTCTCCTAACAATAAATGGAATAATCTATGTAAAGTGTTTGCACAGGTCCCAAAATATGTCACTCAAAATTAGTTTACTATACTATGACATAATGTAAAATTATATATTTGTATATTTTGGGTTGTATATGGTTATAATAGCAAAAACATTATAATTAATACCATTGCTTACCTTGTTTTTGATACAGACATATTATTACACAATTTATATGCAATGCTACTCAAGATAAAATCAGAAACAAAGGAATTTGACCTTGGAAAGAACTATAACATTTGGCAAATTGGACTATCCCTGTGACAATTTATTGCCTCTTAGGTTTTTTTTTTTCCTCTTTTAATTGTAAATGAGAAGAAGAGACGAAGTTACATTTTGGTGAACAAGGAAAATATGAGAGAGGGAAATACCAAAACATTAACAGCTTAGAAAGGAGCGATAGAGCTAGAATCACAAGAGGGATTTGTCTGGGAACACTTGATTGCTTTCCAAAGAGGTGAGATAGAGATGATGAACAGAATACCACTGGTGGGTTAGCAAGGTGAGTGGCGTAACTGACAGTGAAGAACAGCATAAGTTCAGAAAGACAAAGCCCACAGTGTACTGCATGCTAGAAGAGTCTTAATCAAGGAAGGTTAATGGAAATCCAAGCAGAAAGAGCCTGAACCTGTAGACTGTGGCTTGTTCCCCTTGTACTTCTCTGTATTGACTGATTGTGTATAAGCCTCACCACCATCATTCTGCTTCTTTCATTTCTGTTAGCATTTGTCACTGGAAAAAAAAGTAAGTCTTTATTCATTGACCTCAGATTTAAGGATATCACAGACTTTGAAACACTGACCTTTCATCTCTTGTGAGGTTTTTTTAAGTCCCTCTTTTCTTCTTCCTATATTTAAGTTACTCCTTGTGACAATAATGTTGTTTGTTGTTGTTGTTCTAAAAAAAAGGATAAAATCACACATAAAATGTTTCTGGTGTCTTCTACCCTTTTCCACACAGCAATCTTGTATATTCTTAAAATAACTCTTCATGATAAATTTTTGTGAGTGTTGAAAGCCTCCTTAAGCATAAAGCCCAGAAGTCACTTGTTAGTTTATAAAAAAACAATAAGGAATAGAGCAGAACTGACAACATAAGATTCTACTTTAAAATAGCAGTTTTTAAATCATCAAAGATTCCGGCATATGAATCCTTCGTTGATTCTTTAAAATGATAATAAGAAGGATAAGTCCGGAGTCAAGAAGTATTTTTCATTTTACCTAATTTCATTGTTCATTACTGTTGTTTGGATGTTTGCATATTGGAATTTTCTCAGAACTGTTAAAGCTTATTGTGACATTAATGGTTTCTTCATTGTATTTTCAAATACTCTCAAGGAAGTAGTCTACAGAAAATGTCTTCCAGGCTCCCAATCCATCCCATTCATTGGAAAGCAACATCACTCAAAATCACAAAAGAGAAAATCAAAGGTAATTTCCACAAGGGGACAAAGATAAAGGGGGAGTGGATGGCAGATTCAAAATACATATTCCTTTTGCTCTCAAAGTGACATCATTTATGAAATCTAAGTCCTTTGTTTTTTTTCTCCATCTATGGTTAAGTTATGAACTTGATACTGACCAGGGTTCTTGGCCTTCCTCAATCAATAGAAATTGACTAGAGGCCAGACAAGAAATTCAGACAAGTCTTTATTGGGGCCCCTGCTGCATCGGGGGAGTGACAACAAACAATAGGTTCCCCTGCTTTCTTGCTCACTGAGCGAGTGAGCTTGTTCCTTATATGGGGTGAAGATAGGGATGTGTTCAGGGGTCAGCCTGGAGGGGTAGCTTAGGTGGTTTTCCCACCCCTTAGGTGGTGTTGTGTGCAGGGGGCATGTGCTGTACCCTGCTTTTGCTCTCAACCCTCTGCTTTTGCTCCAGGCTCTTCAAAAGTGGCAGTTGGGTTTTTTTGGTCTCTTTTGTCTAGAATTTGTCCCAGCTGCACATGGACACAGTTATTTTTAGTCCCATACAGTTTCTTTGTATTTTGTTGCTCGAGGAGAGGTGTGTACAGGTGCAAGCACTGCAGCACTGCAGCAAAGGGTCCCAGGTCCCAGCCTGTCTCATTCTCCCCTGAGAGACTCTACACCCGTACTCTTAAGGAATAAGGGGCTGAAGGTCTCTTCTGACACTTCTTCCTGGTGGACAGGGGCCACAGAACCTAGCCTGCCCCAGAGGTGTAGAAGTACCTTTCTGACTGTCTCAAGGACCTGTAAGGACCTGGGCCACTCTCCGCTGGAATGGGCTGAATTCCTTGAGCCATCACGAGCCTTACTTCAAACTGTTGGAGCCTAGAAGACACAAACTCAATAAAAAGGTTAAAAACAATGGCTAGAAAGGAAAACAGCAACAGCCATTTAAGGGACTTTCCTGGCAGTCCTGTGGTTAGGACTCCGTGCTTCCACTGCAGGTAGCCTGCGTTCGATCCTTGATTGGGGAACTAAGATCCCACAAGCTGTGCCGCACAGCCATTAAAAAAAAAAAAAAAGACTAACAACAATAGCCATTAAAGGGCCTAGAAAGGGAAGGAACCAGGTTAACTTTGGGAGGGCTTCCTTAACTGTTGACAAGACAGGGGAGATGATGTTACTCCTGCCAAGAAGCCATTCTGCTTGGGTATATATTTTTGTTAATCTCAGGGTTAAAGTTGACTATGTCTCTCTATTTTCAGAATGAAAGGTCTGGACCTATTGGTCCCAGGTCTACTTCTTGGACCAAAAAGTCTTAGTCACAAGTTTACAACAGTAGGGAAGACAACGCAGTACTAGAAAAAATATGGCATAAATCAATATGACTGAAAAGAAAAGGGTAATAAGAAAATAAAAACCTCTTGTCAGAAAGTTTTCTAAACCTTGTGGGTTCCAAGAGAACAAACTAGAGAACTGTTTTCAATTTCCCTGCCTGTATTGATTAGCGAGGATTGGTGGTTAATTGTCTGCTGAAGCCAAGTGGCTTGTTGTTGAATTTTGTCAATGTTGGTTTCTACATGGTATGTGCATCAGGGCTACTTTCTTTGCCTCTCCATCTGCCCTGTTGTTCTCTTGGGTAATTTGAGAATTTTCCTTTTGGTGCACATGGCAATGAATGACTGCTACTAGTTCTGGGTTTTGAGCCATTTCTATGAGATGTAAAATCTCAGCCCCATATTTTAAAGGGGAATTTTTGCATTTTAAGGTCCTCTTTCTTTCCAGACAGCTCCATGGGCATGCAAAACAAGGAAGGCATATTGTATATATGTTTATAATTTTCCTTTCCCTAAGGTTAAGGCTCAAGTTAGGGCTGTAAGCTCAACCCTCTAGGCAGAAGTGTTGGGTGACAAACGTTTTGCTTCCATAACACTATGAACACTCACAATAGCACACCCTGCCTTCCTGACTTCATCTTTAACAAAACTACTGCCATCAATATGCTATTCTTCCTCAGTGTTTTCTACGGCCTGGTCTGTTTGATCAGGCCTGCAGGCATAAACCAGGTCAAAGGTTTCAAGACAGGAATGTGTTAGTTCTGGGCTTTCTGCAGGCATTACTGTAGCTGGGTTGAGGGTGTGGCAAGTTTTGAGGGTTACCTCTGGACAGTCAAGGAGTAAAGCCTAGTACTTAGTAATGCAGCCTCCAGTTAACCAGTGGTGGCCTTTAATCTCCAAATCCCTTGTACTTGATGAGGAGTCTGGACTTCCAGCAGCTATTTAAAGGTAAGCTTGTTAGCTTCTTCCACTAATAAAGCAGTGGCAGCTACTGCCCAGAGGCAGCCAGGCCAACCTCAGGCCACGGAGTCTAGTTGTTTGGAAAAATAGACTATAGGCTGAGGAACTTCTCCTAGCTTTTGTACAAGGACCCCCAGAACTGTTCCCTGTTCTTCAGCTATGTACAACACAAATGGCTTTTTTTTTTTTTTAAATTGGGGAGACCCAGAGCAGGAGCTCTGGTGAGGGCCTGTTTGATATTATTAAAAACTTTTTCTTGTTTTCCAGTCCAAAGTAATTGTTCTGTATTTGGGCCTTTAGTGGCTTTGTATAGAAGCTTAGCCATTCGTCTGAATCCTGGAATCCAAATTCTTCAAAATCCTGCCATGCCTAAGAAAGTACAAAGTTTTATTTTGTCTTTTGGGAGCTTAGGCCTAATATAGCTTGTTTTCTATCTGGCGATAACTGTCTACTTCCAGGGTTTATAATATATCCCAGATATATAACTTGTTGTTTTGAGATTTGTGCTTTTTTTTTTTTTTTTTTTCTGGGAGGCACTGTAACCCTGGGTCCCAAGGAAATTAAAGACTTCAATGGTATTCTGATCTGAGGCCTCCATGGTGGGACTACATATTAATATGTCTACATATTGTAGAATGGCCCTTCTTTTAGGTGTATTTCCTTTAGCTCTTTTCCTAGGGCCTGGACGAACAAGTGTGGGCTGTCTTAAAATCCCTGGGGGCAATACCATCCAGGTATATTGTTGCATTTGGCCATAGCGGGGGTTAGTCCACTCGAAGGCAAACAGATACTGTGATGAGGGATGAACTGGTATGCAAAAGAAGGCATCCTGAGGTCAAGCACAGTAAAACATTTGGCATCTCCAGGAATCTGGACTAATATATTATAAGGACTGACCACAAGCGTATGTATAGGGACCACTGCATCATTTACTGATTTAAGGTCTTGTACCATTTGATATTTCCCATTTGGCTTAACAACTGGCAGAATAGGGGTTATTGCATGGAGACTGACAGTGCACTAAGAGGCCATGTTTTAAGAATTTATCTATGAGAAGTTGCAAACTTTTTTTGCTTCCAACTTTATGGGGTACTGTCTCTTGTTAGGATAAGTGACTTCTGGCTTAAGGCTAATTTTTACAGGTTAGGCATTTATAGCCTTCCCAGGGATTCCTTTGTCCCAAATTGCCGGGTTTACTGTGTGTAGAATATGGTTGGGAATAGACCCTTGTTCTTCCAGCTGATTTGTCTTGGTCAGAGTCAAGAAAAGGGACTGCTTGGGGCCTCCTAATTGTAATGTGGTTCCAAGGGAGCCCATAAGGTCTCTCCCCAGTAGTGGGGTAGGACACTCAGGCACAATCAAAAAGCCATGTGAGATCAAAAGCTGTTTAAATTGGCAAGTGAGAGGCCCAGTGAGGAAATGGGTGCGAGGCTTTCTGTTGACATCAGTCACAGTACAGCTTTTGGAGAAAAGAGGTCCATCATGAGAGACCAGGAAAGAGTAAGTGGCTCCCATATCAATTAAAAAAATGGTTTTCTTACCTGCCACATCAAGGACCATGCAGGGCTTCTTGATGGAGATAGACATCTCATGGTGGGGAGTCACCAGAATCCCCTAGCCACCTCAGTCATCCAACTTGGCCATCTCGGAATTGGGAGCCCCCCTTCCCCTTCAGGATGGAGGGCATTCCTACTTCCAATGACCGGTTTGTTTGCAGACTGGGCATGGGCCAGAGAGCTCTTGTTGGCACTTTTGGGCCCAGTAGTCAGTTGGCTTACATTTGAAGCATCCCCCCTTGCTGGCTTTACCTCCAGGAAGATGGTTAAACTTCCTTGGCCCCCTTGGGTTCTCCTGAGGTTTCAAGGCATGGCTGACATCTATGGCCATGAGTTTAGCTTGAGCCCTGGCCTGCTTGTTTTCATGTCAGGTTCTCTCCTCTTCCTCAGCTAGATCTCGATTATTAAATACCCCAAAGGCCACCTCTAGAAGTTGGGGCGTTGGGGTTTGTGAGCCTAATTGTAACTTTTGGAGTTTCCACCTTATATCAGGGGTAGACTGGCTGATAAAATGTTTTCCCAGCAGAGATTGACCCTGGGGAGTGGATGGTTCAATGTTAGTAAATTTTCAAAAAGCCTGCACAAGCCATCCCTGAAGGAGGGCTGGATTTTCTTTTTCTTCTTGGGTCACTCCTTTACCCTTTGGCTTTTTGATATACTTTCTCATCCCTTCTAATACACATTGGATCATGTGCTTCCTGCCTTCTGTTCCATCTCGGGAATTATAATTACAACAGGACTTCTGATTTGGGACTGCGTCTCCACCCTTAACAAAATGTTGAGATTGGCAAGCTGGCTACCGTGCCCCTGGGCTGCTGCCCCAAATCTGTTTTTCCTCAGGGTTACAGCAAGTAGACAGGACTATTTGGACATCCTTCCAAGTTAAATCAAAGGACTGAGTTAGGGCCTGAAACCCTTCAGCAAACATACTACAGTCTTCAGAAAATTGGCCCAGTCTCTTCTGCTTTGGGCTAAATCAGTTAAAGAGAAGGGCACATGTACTCTAATTGTCCCCTCACCATTTGTCACTTCCCTAATAGGGCCTATTTTTCCTGATCCTGGGTGATAGGAAGTTCCACTATGAGTTACCCTGGAGAGACCTGTCTCTCCCTCCGAGGGTAATGGAGGGTATAAAGGGACATAGGGAGGTGGAGTTTGGGATTGGTCAGAGAAATCTGAAGAAGTAGGTGCCTCCAGGGAAGTAGGTGGCTCTGGAGAATCAGGTGGCTCTGGAGAAGCAGGGGAAACTTGATTTCCCCTCTCCCTAAAAATTGGGGAAGATTAGAAGGAGTTCATCTAAAATGTTGGGAGTGTTTTCTGATTACCCTGAGTTTTGATTAAGGAGCCTCATAGAGTGGGGTTTTGGTAAAGGACTGTGAAGGCTTGGATATAGGGAACCTCAGTCCATTTTCCCATCTTATGAGAGTAAAGATCCAATTGCAAGATGGTACTGTAATTTAGAAACCCATTTTCAGGCCATTTTTCTCTATCCCCCAACTTACATAAAGGCCAGGCAGTGTTAGTAGAGTTAAAATTTTTCCCTTTCCAGCCCTTCTATTTTTTTAAATTTCCAATTTTTAAGAATATATTCCAGAGGTGTTTCTTCTGGCTTAGAAGAGGATCCTCCTATGTTGAGTAACCTGCAACCAAGAGCACTCCTTGAAATGAAGTCTGTAATCTCAGAGACATTTACTAGGAGGCTTTTGTCAGAAGGGGATTAGAGTGTCCTCCGAATTCTCATCTTACCTAATGGGTTTTTGAGGGCCCTCTATTCTCCCATCACCTAACCAGACATCTCTGGTTGACCCAGTCCCTCGCACAAGGGGGCCCCTATAGAGGATGTTTGAACCAGTGCCAGTGCATTGACAGGACTCTCTTTGATGGAGATCTGGTGTCCATAAAGCTTATGTCCTATAACAATTTTTCCTATGTTGGGGTGTATTCCTCGAGATTGAGCATCTGTGAAGCCTTATTAAAGGATGTGGGCTGCTTGGAAGTGGCCAGCCCAAAAGGTAGTCTGTAACGAGGTATGGGCTGCCAAGGCTTAGAGTGAAGTGGGTCCTAGAGGTGCAAAAAGGAACTCCTGGAGGAATTGGAGTTGGGCACAATGGAAAATGCCACAGGGGTCAGGACCTGAGGGCCTAGAGGTAGGAGTATTCCCACAGGGGATTTTTTGTGCATAGAGTAAGGTGAGAGACTAGACAGCAGAAGAACCCAAAACCCTATCTCTTATTTGTTTGGTGGCTGTGATAAAAATTGGGCAAAGCCTGATGATTCCATCTGACACAAGGAACAGCGAGTTTGGACAATGTTTCCCATGTAGTTTAACATACAAAATGAACCCAATTAGTTTAGGATCTCTCTTTAGGATTCTCCAAGGGCCCTTTGAAGCACCCCAAAGTTAGCTGGGGGTGTCAAAAGAACTTTAATTAGAATTTGATATTTGGGATGTCTGTCAAAAATTTCAAAAAGCTTTACAAACACCTGGTCAGATAGAATCATAGGTGGCTGTGAAACAATTATTCCTAGACTAAGGTGAAAAAAAAAAAAGATCTCAAAAATAAATACAGATCACTTAAAGACACAGAAACTCATACAATCTGTTATCAAAAAACAGCATTCCAGGAAAACTTTGTTCTCTTTTGAGAGAGAGAAACCAAATCCAGTCCTGTATCAGCCTACTCATAATAAAATCCATTTACCTAATTAAATTTAATCCAACCTTAGAAAGTCCTGACCACATACAAAATTATTTTCTCAGTGTTCCTCTTCCACAAACCTTCTGCAACTTTCTGTAGCCAGAAAGTCCCTTATTCTTTCCATTCAGAAATAACCAGCTTTGGAACAAACTCACCCTTTTTACATTAACAAAGTATATTTCCAATCCTCATACATTTCTTTCTGAAAACACACCTCCTACTTTCCTTAAGCAACCATGAA
The DNA here is from genome assembly GCF_964165515.1 of Mesoplodon bidens. Lineage (NCBI taxonomy): Eukaryota > Metazoa > Chordata > Mammalia > Artiodactyla > Ziphiidae > Mesoplodon > Mesoplodon bidens. The sequence goes on along the minus strand of NC_138172.1, from coordinate 58,844,260 downwards.
CTGTCATTTACATTAGCATTCTATAAATTGATAGAGAACATCTCAAGGTGACACCAAACAGCTTTAGTTTCTCTCTCACAAGAAGACAAAAGTAGGTAAATTTAGACCTGCTTAGCAATTAATGTTCCCAATATTTTATCTTATTTGAAATGGCCTGGATATTCAATGAATTCCTATCATTTAACTTAATTTAGTTTTAAGTTACCAAAATTTGGAGAGACTATTTAAATGGACGTTTCCAAAACATAATTATTCCTATAGAGTTTACCAAAACGCTCTTATCTCAGGACCATTTACTTAAAAGTTTAATCATATCAGGTTATTTTCCATATTAACAGATTTTATAACTGAAACAATATGCACTTATTGACTTTCAGTAACCATAGGTACAATAAAAGTATTATACTTAATGTTGATGACTCTAAAGACAGGTTTGCATTAATTAAACCCATAAGCTTAAGCTATCTCTAATACCAGAGATTAATTAGATATTGAATATTTCCCAGATCACATTAACCCAAAATGTATTCTGGTGAGCCTCCTTTATATTTCTGAGAATGTGTATAAGCACTCCATTTCCTTAAGCCAATTAAATACAGATCATTTACAAGTTAATTTTTCCATAAAGACAGACAGAACCAGAGACCTCATAGTTTCCCACTTGAATTTAAAATGGTCCCTTTTTTTCCTTGGTCTGGGAGGCTACAGATGAATCAGGTAGTTCCTGAGAGCCCAGGCAGAATAATTACACTGCAAAAGCAGAAGAGACAGATGCAAGACCCTAGAGCTCAGGCAGAAAGAATAGTTACACTACAAAAGCAGAGGAGGGAAAATTGCAAGCTCCTTTCTTTTCTTTTTTGTTCTTTAAAATCCCACCAAGTAAGCCAAGCCTGGAAAGTGCGCTGTATTTGTATTTCAAGGTTTAAATGCTCCACCATGCCCACAATTTTGGCAGAGACTTCAGGTATGAGGATTCAGGGAGGGGGGAGGGGGGAGGGACAGAAAAGACTGAAAAAGGGAAAGAGACAGCAGGAAAATACAGGTGAGAATACTGGGATGATAGAACATCCAGCCAGTTCATGATATGAGGTTTAACCCCCTATCACTCTCATAAACCTCCTGTCAGGGAGAGGCTGCTGGACCAGGGTCTGCATGGTGTGAGGCATGCCTCTCCCACCTCTGTCACCTATCAAGGGGAGCCATTGCCGGTCAGAGGGAGCATGGTCTCACAAGCTGAGAGGAGTGACGCTGTAGCTGCCAATGTCCAGTCTTTCAGAAGTAGGGGACAGAGGTAAGAGAGGACAGAGAGAGGAGAAGTGGAGAGATTTCAGGAGAGGGAAAAGACAAGGGGGAGGGGAAAGTGTAGAGTCTGAATGAGGGTACTGAGGTCCCAAGGGGCCAGGAAGGCAGACTTACCAAATCCAGTGACACTGAAACAAGAGGTTCACAAGGTGGCCACTTGTCACCCATGGTGAAGCTGTATTTGGTGGTCCTGGAGGTACCCAGATCCTCTCCCAAGAAGGGGACAACTGCCCCACATTGGGTGCCATAAATCTGATACCAACCAGGGTTGTTGGCCTTCCCTAATCAATAGAAATTGGCTAGAAGCCAGACAAGAAATTCAGGCAAGGCTTTATTGGGGGCCCTCCTGCAGAAGGGGGAAGCAAGAACAAACAACAGATTCCCTTGATTGTTCACTCGCTGGGCAGGGCAGTGAGCTTGTTCCTTATATGGGGTGAGGGTAGGGGTGTGTCCAGGGGTTGGGCTAGAGGGGTGGCTTAGGTGGTTTGCCCACCCCTTAGGTGGTGGTGTGTGCAGGGGGCATGTGTAGTACCCTGCTTTTGCTCCCAACACCCTTTTTTTTCTCCTGGATCTTCAAAAGTGGCAGTTGACTATTTTTAGTCTTTTTGTATCTTTTTGTCCATAATTTTCCCCAACTGCACATGCATGCAGTTATTTTTAGACCCCTACAGTTTCTTTGTATTTTGTTGCTTGAGGAGAGGTTTGTTCAGGTGCAAACAAAGGGTCCCAGGTCCCAGCCTGTCTCAAACTGAAAAAAAAAGACATGTAAAAAGTCTCTGGACAGCTGAGTATTTCACACATGTTTATTCACGAGTGATTCTGCATCCATGTAGCCAACAGCCACATGTGGCTACTTAAATTTAAATTTAAATCAATTAAATTAAATTAAAAATTCAGTTCCTCAGTTACCCTAACCACATTTAAGTGCTCAAAAGCCACGTCTGACCAGTGACAGCACAGAGCATGGAAACTTCTATTATCACAGAAAGATCTATTGGACTGCACGGCCCTAGTATTTATGAAGCCTCCATGTAGGAAATACAATAGGAGCTATAACATTATAAGCCAACGCAATATTAAATTTGGAAAGAAGTAAATCATCACAGAGAAAATGAATAGTTAATAGAATAATATGGCAATTTGAATTATCCTTTGATGGAAATTTGGGGTTTTATATGGCAAACTTATATTTCTGGCCTCAATAGCTTACATTTGATAGTTTTAATAATATAACATGTAAAATTGTTTAATAATGCAGAATGCTGTACACCAACACATTTGTAACATTTTTAGACTAAATTTTTCAAATAAATCTCATGTAAACTTAAACTATAGCTTGTGTGGTTGCAGTAGAGATGAAGGGCCCCTCCTTGCTCATACTGCCTGCCTCCAGAGCTGCTGGTTTTGGAGGAAGCCCTGAGTCACCAGCCCCACAGGAGAGCCTGAGCTACGTGGAAACAAACAAACAAACAAATAAAGCAGGCCCCGACTAGAGAAGGAGAGAATACTTTCAAAAGAAGATTAAAAATCAGAACTAGACTTGAGAGCTCCGTCGAGAATGGTTTGGAAGGAAGTAGGGGTGCCCGCAGTGGAACCAGTTAGGTCAGTGTACACATCCGGGATGGACGTTGTTAATGGACTAGAGAGGGGGCGGCGAACATCAAGAGCATCAAGAATGGGGAAAGAACATGAGAGCTCCTGTATTTAAGGGGGTAGCATTTACAGGTCTTGGCAATGGATTGGATGCGACGTGTGAGGGAGGAATCAGCCATGACCGCCAGGTTTCTGACTTGAAGGAGTCATTCACTGAGCCTGGTGACACAGGAGGTGAGGTGCAGGGGAAAGAGAAAATGGCACAAGGAATACTGATATTTAAGAAACAGGAAGATTAAGAAGGTGAAGGACCCCCAGTTTGGGCTGAGCGGGGCTTACTGTGGTGGGCACGGAGCCTCGCATGCCTCCTCCTCCGCCTCCTAGGCCTCCTCCACCTGTTCCTCCACCTCACCGCCCACGCGGCCAGCTAGCTTGATAACCAACACAAGGTCGGAGACCACTCTCTGCGCTCAGCCCGAGCTCTGCGCATGCCCAGTGGGTGCCGTGGGCCGAGCCTGCGCAGTTGGGGGAATTCGGGCCCTAGGGATCCCCGCTTACGCCACGCCAGGAGATCGGCGGCGCCAGCAGCGGTACCTTTCCGCTCGTCCCGCCGCCCCTCACTCCCGCCCCTTCCGTGTTTTGGTCGCGCATGGGTTCCGTCAGTCGCAGGGGCGATTGGTTGTTAGAGGGATCCGAGAACGGCAATTGGCTGTCGTTGGCCGTCGCTCAAGAGCCCTACCGGAGACGGTGGGAGGTGGGAGAAGAGCAGGAGAGACCCCGGAGCCGATTAGACTGATCGACGGGTGAAGGCCATGCCGCCCCCTGGGAAAGTTCCTTGAAAGGAGAACCTGGGGCTACAGTGTGAGTGGGATCCTGCTCCTTTGTGTGCTCAGCCATGGAGGAGTTCTGCGAGCACGTCACTCAGCACCTGCAGCAGCACCTGCAGGGCTCCGGGGAGGAGGAGGAGGAGGAGGAGGACCCGCTGAAGGAAGAATTCTCCTGCTTGTGGCAGGAGTGCGGCTTTTGTTCTCTGGACAGTTCTGCTGATCTTGTGCGCCATGTCTACTTCCACTGCTACCACACCAAGCTGAAACAGTGCGGGCTGCAGGCCCTGCAGAGCCAGGCCGACCTCAGCCCCTGCGTCCTGGACTTCCAGAGCCGCAACCTCATCCCTGACATCCCTGACCACTTCCTGTGTCTGTGGGAGCACTGTGAGAGCTCCTTCGACAATCCCGAGTGGTTCTATCGGCATGTGGAAGCGCACAGCCTATGCTGTGAATACCAGGCAGTCGGCAAGGACAACCACTTGGTGTTGTGTGGCTGGAAAGGCTGTACGTGCACCTTCAAGGACCGCTTTAAGCTTCGAGAGCACCTCTGTAGCCATACCCAGAAGGTGGTGGCCTGCCCCACCTGCGGGGGCATGTTTGCCAACAACACCAAGTTCTTAGATCACATCCGTTGCCAGACCTCATTGGATCCTCTTATCTCAGTGAATCCTAGCAGCAGCCCCATGAGGTAGGCCTCTTATCCACGCTTTTGGCAGATGAGGAAACTGAGGCTCAGAGAGGTTAAATCGCTTACCTGAGATTACACAGCTAAGCAACACTTCCAGTGCTCTCACTGTTCCAAGAGATTTGCCACGGAGCGGCTGCTGCGGGACCACATGCGTAACCATGTGAACCACTACAAGTGCCCTCTCTGCGACATGACCTGCCCACTGCCATCCTCCCTCCGAAACCACATGCGCTTTCGCCACAGCGAGGCCCGGCCCTTTAAATGTGACTATTGTGACTACAGCTGCAAGAATCTGATCGACCTCCGGAAGCACCTGGATACCCATAGCAAAGAGCCAGCCTACAGGTGTGATTTCGAGAACTGCACCTTCAGTGCCCGGTCGCTCTGCTCTATCAAGTCCCATTACCGAAAAGTGCATGAAGGAGACTCAGAGCCGAGGTACAGATGCCACGTGTGTGACAAATGCTTCACGAGGGGTAATAACCTCACCGTGCACCTTCGCAAGAAACACCAGTTCAAGTGGCCCTCAGGGCACCCCCGTTTTCGGTACAAGGAGCATGAAGACGGCTACATGCGGCTGCAGCTGGTTCGCTATGAGAGTGTAGAGCTGACACAGCAACTACTGCAGCAGCCGCCAGAGGGATCGGGCCTAGGAGCATCACTGAATGAGAGCAGCCTGCAGGGCATCATTCTAGAAACAGTGCCAGGGGAGCCAGGACTCCAGGAAGAGGCTGAAGAGGAAGAAGAAGGTGGGGGTGGTTGGGGGACAGCCCTCTCGGCCTCTCAGGACACTTCTAGCCCTGTCATCCACGTGGTGAATCAGACCAGCGCCCAAGGCGAGCGAGAGATTATCTACTACGTGCTGTCCGAAGCCCCGGGAGAGCCACCTCCAGCCTCTGAGCCCCCCTCCGGGGGCATCATGGAAGAGCTTCAGGGAGTAGCCAAGGGGCCAGAAGTCCAGATGGTGTGAAGGCTGCAGACCCTGACCATTGCTACCCCAGACCCCAGCTGGGGTTTGAGCCGGGCTCGTGGCAGTGCCCCTAGTGGGCAGCCCTTGCCAATGGATGCCTTTAGGAGTGGTGCTGAGAGCAGTGCGGTCCACTCTGGACCCGGCTTGCATCATTCGGCAAACCGAGGGACTTCCCTTTTGTGCCAGACCACATTCTGTGGGGATCCTGAGGAGTTTGGATTCTTTAGGGGGGCACCCTGGTTGTGTGTGTTCTTGTAGAGGGGGCTAGTGTCAGGCTTAACCCTAACCCCCAGACGTGCTGGAAGAGTGATTAAAATCCATAGTCAACTCACATCCATTCCTGTCTTTAGGGGTCCTTAGGCCCAGGGATGATAACGTAACTGATCCCTGCAAGGGCACTTTCCTCACAACCAGCCAAGGCATTTCCCTCTAAATGGTTCCTCCTACAAACCCCAAGGACTTTCATGGTCATCCTCAGGGATGAGATTGGAGGCACTGAGTATGTGTGTAACAATTGTTTTTGGTAATAAAAGAAACGCTTGGGCCATTAAAAAAAAAAATCAGAACTAAACCTAATTTAGCAATGAGACCCCCTTCCTATTCAAACAATGTTAACGTCATTATTAATGACATAGTTAACTTGAATACTTACATTTTCTCCATGAAACTAAGCACTACTGAAACAAAACATTCCAGAAAAATAAAATTAGTAATGCTGTCATGACTCAGTGCAAAACCAAGTTTTAAAAGACAACTCATGTTTTTCACTTGTAAGTCAAATGTTAAAGATGAATAAAGGGCATTGTCATATCTTAGTATTTTCTAATCATAGAAATTGCAAAGAGATCAGAAATGTCTTCCTCTCAGGATAATAAAGGAATTTTTGTTATATATGGTACCATACAACAGGGAAAAAGCCATTGTAAGAATGAAGATTACTCAACTGGTTTATATGAAATTATTATTTCATTTTGATATGCATTTGCCTGATGCATAATTTATTAGAAAATGATAATTATGTAAAACAAAATGCCAACATTGTTTTATTTATGAAAGTAAATGATGGATTCTTAAATTGCCTTCTAACTGAAAAGTGTCACTAAAGATACTTTATTGAAAAATATCAAATAGATAGATATATCATGCCATCATAGTCTTGCACAAACTATAAAATCTCTGTTTCAGCAACAAAATTAATATTACCAAGAAGTGTGGCAGGAGTCATTATGGGAAGTTGAATTATTGGATTCTTTTTTATTTTGCTTTGTTTTTTGTTTTGTTTTGTTTTTCTAATTTATCCCTGCCATGGACAGGTTGAATGAGATAGCTATGATGATGTTAACAACTTTTCATGCTTTGGTTTCTTGTAGCCTAAAATAGCAATATAAAACACATATCTGCAACCTCATAGCAGATGAAGCTCTAATAGAATACATTCCCCACTTATTAGAGACTTATTTATTGTTTTCCCCATAAAACTTTCAGAAAATTAAGTATTACCACATTGTAAAGCTGGACTATTAGGTGTAGTGTTTCCCCATTCGCTGTGTGGACACATTCAGGTTTAGGATGGTTTCGAACAGATAATGATTTCCCACAGAGAGTAAGCTGCATCAGTAACAAAACCTGGGGGCGGGGTGGGGGGTTATCTATTGCCATGCTGTTCCACACAAGCCAGCAATCCATAATAGGAAGGTATTCTTTTAGTGGAAAAAAGAGATGGGAGATACTATTAAAATCATTCTATTTTATAAGAAACTCATCCATATATCAAGCAGAGAATGTATGATAAAAATGTAGGGAGATATTCACATAAAAATAAAACCTTTAAGAAAAGAAACATGAGAAAGTATAAAAATCCATGATCAATCAGATACATGTCATAAACACTGATCATTTACATCCTAAGAGAATATTGACTCTTAAAATATTAGCATTTCATGTATAGTTTTTATTTTAATATTTCATGATATGTTTTTTTAATTTGAATTATTACCATGAAGTGCTTTTGTAGTAACAAGAAATATATATGAAGTGGACATGCTATGCATTTTATGGTTTAACTCATCCAGAAAGGAACATATGCTTATAAGAATTAACCACACTTCATAAAGAAAGTTAAATGTCAAGTTCTCATATGACCTGCTAATTATATTCAATAACATTAAAGAGCAGCATTTGCAAATTGCTTCTGTGCCTAGAATTTTAGAGTTTGGTGACAAAATTATGATCTTGACCCTCATAATTAAATTACTTAATTCTGGAATATTTTATGCTTCTTGATTGCATGTTCGGCTTTATTTTCTTTTTCTCTCAATTGTATTAGAAAATTTCACATTATTTTCATTTATTTTCTCTTAATACCCGCTGAATTCTCAATTTTATTAGAAAATTCCGCATTATTTTCGTTTATTTTCTTTTAAAACCTGCTGACATTTTACGGAAATAAAGCCCAAAATGAAAATAATGACCAAATTCTAAATCTGTCACCAAGGCCTGTTAAATTGAAAAGTCTTTGAAGAAACTGTGGGCACAAAGCAGAGTCAGGATGACATTTCATATTATTTAAATTTCAAAAAAGATTTTCTTCTGAAAGCCACAATAACTTATTAGCATCACAAGATATTTTTGCTTCTCTTTAGTTGACAAAAACGTCAGTTTTATAGTTTCTAGTGTTAGTATTAGGTTTAACTACAGTTCAAATACATATTTTTTGTACCTACAAAAATGGCAATTTTATATGATCCAATTAACTTTTAATATAGGTAAATCCAGTACAATAGCAGTTAGCCAAACTCTCAGTAACATAATATTTTGGAAACGTGCATTTTCCAAAATATATGGTAAGAAATGTTCTGAACTATTTTGTGTGATGATTCTCTTAGTTACAGGAAATCTTCAAAAACTTCATAAATGCGTGTTGATTAGAAAAACTCTGTATCTAGAGGAAATTTAATACATATTCTGTTTATTTTTCCATTTTTGGAAGAATTTTTGATTTGGTGTCTGTGAGGTGGTAATGTATACCCAGGAACAGCCAGAGATTCTTACAGGTTAATGTCCAAAACATACACTGGCATGGGGATTTTACAACAGGCCTTTAGAGAAATATCATCTTTTTATAAATTCAAGATTGACCTTCTTTTTAAAGTGGGATCTTCTTGAAGAAAACAGGATTATATTTATAACAGCTTGTGCCTTCATTTCCTAGTGAGATAAAGGCCAATTAAACATGGGAAGGGGAGCTCTCCTAACACTGGCTCCATGTGGAGCATGGTGTAGCCTAAATTTCTCTTCTCAGTAGGCACCCTGAACAGTGCTTGTAATTTCAACTGTCATCTTTATGTTGATCACTTCCAGAGCTATATCTGTAGCCCAGACTGCCTAAGCTTCAATCTTCTCTATCCAATTTCCTAAAACCATCTCTCCATGGCATCAAGGTTATCTGCTGCTATCCTAACTGCCTGCCAGGGGAACACTTAATCCTCTTTGGAAGAAAATATTATCAGGCAAAACCCTTCACAAATTTCCATAGACAATATCAAGAATTCAGTAAATAAAATTATAAGGCATGAGGAAACCAAGAGGAAAAATAAAGAAATAAGTGATTCAGACATTGGAGTTATCATCCAAGGGTTTTATAATAACTATGATTAACCTAGTCAAGAAAATAGAGGGGAAAATGGAGCCTAGTCCCAAAAGACTTGGAATTCTTTTAAAGAGTCAAATGAATGTGACAAAATGCAGATAGATCTATGTATTGTCATTCCACTGCTTGAAATCTTTCCATGGCTTTCTTGCCTATAGGATAAAAATAAAATCCTTACTGTGTCATAGGAAACACTTCAGACCTGACTCCTACCTACTTCTTTAGCCCAACTGCCTACCATTTCTTAGGCACTTGTGTTTTAGTTAGATCCAACTGCTAGTGGTTCACCAAACAGTATTTTCTTTCATGTTGCCATGCATTCACACTTGGAAATTGGAATGCTCTGACACTACCCACTTGTCCCTCTAGAAAATATATTTATTCACAAATAACCATCTCAAATAAGGCCTTCCCTGAGAATTTCCACCTAAAATCCCCAGACAGATTTATGCATTCCTTCCAAAGTGATGTCATAGCCCCTATTATATAATCTATTGAAGCACTTTCCACTTCTATTTCAATTTTTTTTTTTATATACCTGTTGATCTCCTCTAGTAAGCCGAGAGCACCACTGTGCTAGAGCAGACTTGTGCTGGCTCACAAAATCTCTTGTAAAATTTCCAGGAATTTCATGAATTGGTTGTTAAACACAGCCATTATTAAAAATTAAATTTTATAAACTTAATATTAAATTAGTTATATTAAAGACAAAATGTTAATATTTAAAAACTCATTATTATCTAATTGTTTCATTACACTCTATGTGTAAGGTTACATCTGTTGTTCTGTATGGCAGAAATAATATATGGTGTGCTACTGTTTACCTCTTCCCAAATTTGTTTTTAAGGATATCATGTTGCTATCTTGAAATCAGGCATAGAAAGAGTATTTACACCACAGATACTGGCAAATGCTAAAAACCAGGACTTGATTTTTTGTTACAGTGATTATGCAGACAAGAAAACGATGGAGAAAAATGTTAATAAAGCAGATTTAACTTAAAAGTCTGTTACGTCTGCAGCCTTTATATCATGACCAGAACATGAAATTGAGGAAATATTCTTCTAGTGTGTAAAAACCATTGTCCAATTCAGAGCAAAGTTGCTCTCAAAAATGACAAATGAGTAAAGTTCTGACATGCATATTTGAGGTTTCCTTTTCATTTTGCTTGTCAACATAAATGAAAATTTCAAGTGACATTAATGTCAGATTTATACATGTTCATCAATACAAGGCTGTCTCTGAAGAATCAAAGAGTAATCAAGTATTTATCTTATCTGTGCTGTGATTTATAGTGGTGTTATTGTAAAACCAGAATTATAAAATTTGATAGTGAATTTTTCAAGAAACAGCAAGTCACACTAAAGTTATATGTGTACAGAAGTTACAATAAATTCTATATTTTATCTTTAAATTGAGTTCTATAAATTTTATTTTTAATGTAAATGAAATATAAATTTTATTTAAATATAAATTAAATGTATTTGTTTTTATTTAAAATACTGTGCTTTATGTCACTAAAATTTATAATAACATTATACATGCACACACACATACATACACATGCATACAATTTTTTCAAACATCACTGGTTGAGAATGTCTAAAAGACAGGAATTATGTCATTCTTCTTTTGTCTCTATTGCTAGGAATAATAGGTAATTCAGTGGTTAATATTTATAAAGTCTGCTGAATTACTATTATTTTAAGCTTATTGTAGGGCCAATATTATTTACTTTTGAAAACCCAAAATGTGTGCAGAAATTATAGTTCAGGAAAGGATGTTTAGATCAAAATGGTCTCCTTAAATTTTAAAAAAAATTAGTAGGCATATTTGTGGCAAGAAATACATTTTACAAAGTAGCCTTGAAAAGGACTGGATTTGTAAAACATGTGCTTATAGTAATACCCATGTATCCTGTATGTTGATGTGCCCAGTACTCAGATGTATAAAGTGATCTAAAATTCATAGGACACTGCAGAGAACTTGTCCTCTTCTTTCATTATTTCTCACGCCTTCATGTCAGGTCTACATTTTATATTTTACCTTATGCAAATTGCACAGGACCTGGTGAAGATCTGGAAAATAGCCAAGCTTGTGTTTCATAAAAAATCCAATGAGGATCTGCTTATTATATTGGCTCAAGTATAGAAAACTAAAGAATTTATAACTTCATAAATATGAAGAAATTCTAGGTAATAGGGATATTCTTCATGTCTCCAAAAGAAATGAGTCTTGTCTCCTTGAGCATTTTCTTTTTTGTGAGAGATGCCAAATCATCTGTCTTCAGCTAGAAGGAAATAGAGTTAAAACTTTTAGTTGTAGAGGGAGGTTTTTCCTTTACTGGGACATCAGATGTACCCTTTGTTCTTTAGGAAATTCTACTTTGAGACTGTGATAGGATAAGTAACTTCTAAAATAGTCTTAATTTATTAACACAAATGTGTTAATAGGCTGGGACATAATATCCCAGTAATTTCTTCAAAAGAAACAGCAGAAACAGTGGAGCAAGAGTGGGAAAAAAATTTAGAATTTTTGATATTTTATGCTTTGATATTTATTTGAATACCCTTATTTAATTTGAATCTCTTGCAGATACTGACTGATCCTTTTGGAAGCATATCTATTTTAGTGATTTACCTTAGAACATCACCAGCATGATCTATATTTTTAACTGTCCTAAGCAAACCACATAAATATTTACATCAAATTGTAGACAACAATAATAGATTAAGTATAAGTATCCACATTTACTTTCTCTTTTACAAAAGTACAAGTATTTATGGACAACTTAACTATATGCTTTAGGAAATTGTGGGTTGTCAGGAAAGATTTCTATCTATTCTGTGGATTTTCTATGTTAATATTTTTAAAAGTGAAAGTGTAAATGAGGAAAGAAAATGTAATAGTCTTCCACAGACCAAACGGTAAAGCTATTCTTCATAAATAGAGATCATATAACTCTCTACTCATCATTTGTAATATTCCCCTTTTCGTGGTGATTGATTTGAGTCAATCCATATCTACACTGGATGAGAATAGTCTTCTCTGTACTAATTTAACAATTCAATACATATTCATTGAATGAATACTCTATTGAATACACTATGTTAAGCACCACAAGGCACCAAAAAGGGACTAACTTTCTTTTCAGGAGCATACATTTAAAAAGAGAAAATTATAGAAAAATAAATATGGTATATGTTTAGACATTCTGGGTAGCAGTGAGAAGAAAACAATAGGCTATTAAATTCAGAGGGCAGAGGGTTACCTTATGCTTGGTAGAAGCAGAAAAATCTTCCTGAAATCATGTAATGTAAATGACCTTTAGAAATCAGTAGCATTCTAACAGATAGAAATAGGAGAAAGGAAGGGAATTCAAGAGGCTGAAGGCCTCAGAGACCTGCACCTGCCACTCCATGGCTATGCTATAGAACACAAACACAGCAAAAAAAAAAAAAAAAAAAAAAAAAAGGAACAAGACAAAACAATACTTGCTTGCCTCTTGTTGGAAGTTAGAGCGCTTGAGTCCTGAGTAGGACGTGGAGATGAATGAAGCTAATTTTTTACAAACTTGGCAGAAGAACAATAGCCTGGGTGTTAGAAAAGAGACACGTGTGGCAAACGTAATTAATCCCCCAGTCACAGACCCAGGTGGCTGCCCAGGAAAGAGAGCTGGGAACAGGCACTGCCAGTTGCAGCACTGAGAATTCTAACTGCGATGTTAACTCTTATTCTACCTGAGAGGAGATGAGGCCTTGGGATGAGGATAGGATGCGGATACAAGGAAATCTCCTCTCCACACCCTAATAGTTATTAGAACGTATGTGTGGATATTTTATAGAATGGTTGGAAGATGAATTTATAGAATTCTCTCATTAGTAAAATAAAAAATAAGAGATATCACATAGGACATAAAGATAAAATTAATGCACCAATCCAGAAGATCCAACATCTCACTAGTGAGAGTTCTAGAAAGTGAGAAGAAAAATGAAGCACTTCCCAGACCTGGAGAGTATAAACTTCCAGATGGAGAGAGTTTATTAAGTACCCAGCATAAGAAATAAAAGAAAATGCACACACATGGGCACAGCATTGGGAAATTTCAAAACATCAGAGAAAACAATGTAAAAACATCTAGAAACGGAAAAAATAAAATGAGACAAAACTAAACTAGGTCACAAACAAGTAGCAGGAATTCTCAAGACCACAGGTATGTAATGATAGAAAACATTGAATCAAAGCCCTCAAAATTTTGATTGAAAATAATTTTCAGCCTCAACTTTTATACTCAACCAAACAGTCGCATGGAACTAGAATTTTTAAATTTGTATATATTCAACACAATATCACATATGTAGTGTTCTTTCAAAACTATTCAGTGGGAATGTAATTATGAGACTAATCAGACAAATTCAGAATGTGGGACAGTCTGAAAAAAGACTGGTCCAGACTACACAAAAGTTAGTGTTATGAAAAGCAAAATGCTGGAAGACTATGCTAGTTCTGAAAAGACTAAACAGATATAATGGTTAAATGCAATTCATGAATCTTGATTGGATTCTGATTTTTTAAAAAAATAGGGGCTTCCCTGGTGGCTCAGTGGTTAAGAATCCGCCTGCCAATGCAGGGGGCACGGGTTCGAGCCCTGGTCCAGGAAGATCCCACATGCCATGGAGCAAAGAAGCCCTTCGTCACAACCACTGAGCCTGTGCTCTAGAGGCCGTGAGCCACAACTATGGAGCCTGCATGCCACAACCACTGAAGCCCCTGCACCTAGAGTCCATGCTCCACAACAAGAGAAGCCACTGCAGTGAGAAGTCCACACACCACAACCAAGAGTAGCCCTTGCTCACCACAACCAGAGAAAGCCAGTGTGCAGCAACGAAGACCAAATACGGCCAAAAATAAATAAATTAAATAAATTTTAAAAAATAGCTATAAAAGTCCTGTTTTGACAATAACAGAACTTTAATCATGGGCTTCACAGTAAATTATATTATGAAATTATTGTGGACTTTTTTTGAGGGAGTAATACTATTTTATCTATGTAGGAGCATATCCTTATACTCAGGAGATGCAAGCTGAGCTATTTAGTGATGAAATATATTTCTGGAGCAGACTTACACATGACTTAGAATATATATACATACACATACATATATATATAGTGAGATAATGTAGGTGGGACAAAACTGGCATATCTAGATGAATAGTAGATGAATTCATTGTACTATTATTTAACTTTCTGTATAATTTAAATTCTTCACCCAAAAAAGTAAAATATAAAAGCTAGGTATGGAGGGAGAGTGAAGCTAAAGAGGCGAGAGAGAGAGACAGAGATAGAGAGACAGATAATGTAAATATTTCTCTCCAATATACCTCTTAATAGAGTTTACTGGAAGAGATGTTTCAGGAAGAAATGAGAACAAGCAGAAGATGGAACTTGGTAAAAGGGAATTCCATGCAAACAGTGGTGGGTGGGAAGTTTGAGAAAAACTACTCTGCCTTCAGGCCTAGGAGTTCAGCAGTCTAGACCAGTCCAATGATCTGGTCCTGTGGGAGTTGGTCTCTATGAAGCACAAAAGGAAGTGAGAGATTATCTGATGTTTTGGAATATTTGGAAATATTATTGCTAGATTAGGATAACTCTTGGTACAATAGAAGACAAATAATTCTAATATAGAAGACAATTCTAATATAGAAAACCAAGAAAATAGTAAAGTGAATGAGCAATTACTAACTTTAGGAGAAACAAAAAGATATGAAAATAAAACAAAATTATACTAATCTATTTGGATCATTTATGAATAATAATTATTTATTATTCAGTAACAAGGTAGACAGTTACTAGTTAATGAAAAATTATGATGAAACTATATTAGGAAGACAGTTATAGGGAGACATATTGGGAGGAGTCTACAATAGAACTAAATCCTTCACAACATGAATCGTCAGTCAATAGGAAGACCACTAAAATTCATAAATCAAACAACATAAATTTAAACATATTACTTAATAACACAAAAATAAATGCTTAAATACTACTAATATGATAGATAAAAATGCTAAGTGTGAACTGGAAGTTGGAGAGGGAGAAGACAAGTAGCTGCTGATTTTTGGACATAAACCTTTCAGTACTATTTTAAAATAATCTGTATGCAATGTTTTCATATACAACAATTAACTTTAGATTAATTTTTTTAAAAAATCAATAGGAATTTAATTAGAACATTCAAAGATCAAATGAGGAAACTGTTCCATACTGCAGAGCAAAAATATGATGAAATGGAAATCATTAATGGAAAAATACAAGAAAATGAGGTTAGACAGAAAATCTCAAAATAACATTATATAACGGGTAAACCAGATGTGGAAGTAATAAAGAAGTAATATTTTTAAAACTTCCTTAAGTTGATGAAAAATATTAGCCTTCAGATTAAATGGATTCAAAAGTCTTAGTCAAAATTATGTGGAAACTTTCACATCTGCACTTTTTTCTGTTTAAATTTCTGAACACAATAAGGAGAGAGATTTGCAAGCCTCCAGATTGAAATGGAATTATAGAATTGGTAGGGTGGGATGGAAGTACAATCCAAGGAAAGCGATACAGCAGCAAAGATCCAGAAGCAGAAGAGCTAAAGGTTTTCTTAGAAGTTGAGAGTAATCAAGATGGATGGCTATGATTTAGAATAAAGTCAATGACCACAAAGGGAAATAAAACTAAATCACTCATAGAGCAATGTATAACTGGAGTGTATATTTGCTAGCTTGCTTGCACATTCTAGAATCACAAATCTGCATTAACTTTGTTAGCATTAATTTAGTCAGATAATTAAACCACCACACAACATAATTTTACTCATGAGATTTAAAAGCCATAGAATGCACAACTAAGTAAAAAGTCTTTATTTCAGTTCCTTTTCCTTTCTCTCTTTCTTCCTTTTCCCTTTTCTTTCTTTCTTCGTTTTCTTCTTTACTTTTTCCCTTTCTTTTTTTTCAAAAAATAATTACATCTTCTTTACTGAGAAATCCAGATTTTAGTTACAATTCTAATTATGATTATGATTATTATTAAGGAAGAAAAAAATCCCAGTAAGGTTGTAACAAATAGATTAGTGTCACCATTAGGTTATCATAATTATTCTTATCTACTCATAATTTTTCAAAAAATATATATTTTGAAATTTTAAAATTGTTTTCATTAGTATTGCTCAAAATTCTAAATAAATCCGGGAGTAGGTATTGCTACTTAAATAATATGCTGAGTTTAATTATTAAATGTTAAAATCTGAGAGATGAAATTTTATTCAGTGTTGTAAGGAAATTGTTAATCTAGTAAAATATGATGCAGAGTAACCACACACAAAAACTAAATTAAGATCACCTTATATAAAATATCATTAATGGGCTTCCCTTGTGGCGCAGTGGTTGAGAGTCTGCCTGCTGATGCAGGGGACGTGAGTTTGTGCCCTGGTCCAGGAGGATCCCACATGCCACGTAGCAGCTGAGCCCATGAGCCATGGCCGCTGAGCCTGCGCCTCTGGAGCCTGTGCTCCACAAGGGGAGAGACCACAACAGTGAGAGGCCCGCGTATGGCAAAAAAAAAAAAAAGTGATTTAAAATCTCATTAATCAAAAACAGATCATAGTTACTTAAATTGATTGCTAATCCATCTTTCTACCATTTTCTGCCTCAGGGTTATGATGATGGCTATGGGGGTGAATACGATGACCAGACATATGAGACTTATGACAATAGCTATGCCACCCAAGCACAAAGGTAAGGTATACGTTGTTTAACACATCTTTCTCAGGATGATTTCTAATTCTGCTATTTTGTTTCTTGAATCTGAATATCAGTTATTTTATGTGAAAGTTTCTAGCATTGGGTTTATTCATTGTCCTGAATTATTCAGTTGCTTACTAGACTGTGAGAGGTAAAATATAATAATCTTGCAATTGTTAATAGTGAAATAGTAGTGTGTTCTTTTAAGACTAGATGATTATAATAACTAATCAACTCATTGAACAAGCTTGTATTTAATAAAAATACTGTTATTTTAGAGATTATTTTGGTGAATTCATAATTAAGATAACAATAAAAACAAGGTACTTGTTCAGTGTGGATTTTTTCCCCCAGAAACATAATTTTCATTTTTAAAACAAAAAATAGGGAAATGTTATTGGTGCTCTGAAAAGAAGAAAATTCTTAAAACAATATTATGGAGTCAAGAATTCCTTTCCTTTCTTAACTGTGATTTAAAAACTTCCAACAAACAAAAGTCCAGGACCAGACAGTATCACAGGCAAATTCTATCAAACATTTAGAGAACATTTAATACCTATCCTTCTGAAACTATTCCAAAAAATCTCGGAGGAAGAAACAATCCCAAACTCATTCTGGAGGCCACCAAAACCAGACAAAGATACCACAAAAAAAGAAAATTACAGGCCAATATTACTGATGGACATAGATGTGAAAATCCTCTACAAAATACTAGCAAAGCAAATCCAACAATACATTAAAAGAACCATACACCATGATCAAGTGGGATATATCCCAGGGATGCAAAGAATCTTCAGTATACACAAGTCAATCAATGTGATACACCATATTAACAAATTAAGGAATAAAAACCATATGATCATCTCAATAGATGCAGAAAAAGCTTTTGACAGAATTCAACATCAATTTATGATAATAACTCTCCAGAACGTGGGCATAGAGGGAACCTACCTCAACATAATAAAGGCCATATATGACAAACCTACAGCTAACATCATACTCAATGGTGAAAAGCTGAAAGCATTTCCTCCAAGATCAGGAACAAAACAAGAATGTCCACTCTCTCACCACTTCTATTCAACATAGTTTTGGAAGTCCTAGCCCTGGCAATCAGAGAAGAAAAGGAAATAAAGGGAATCCAAACTGGAAAAGAAGTAAAACTGTCACTATTTGCAGATGACATGATCAGATATATAGAAAATCCTAAAGATTCTACCAGTAAACTACTAGAGATCATCAATGAATTTGGTAATGTTGCAGGATACAAAATTAATACACAGAAATCTGTTGCATTTCTATACAATAAGAATGAAAGATCAGAAAGAGAAATTAAAGAAACAATCCCATTTATCATCACAGCAAAAAGAATAAAATACCTAGGAACAAACCTACCAAAGGAGGCAAAAGACCTGTACTCAGAAAACTATAGGAGGCTGATGAAAGAAATCAATGATGACACAAACAGATGGAAAGATGTACCATGTTCTTGGATTGGAAGAATCAATATTAAAAAAAAATCTTAAAATTTATATGGAGACACAAAAGACCTCAAATAGCCAAAGCAATCTTGAGAAAGAAAAATCAGCCTGGAGGAATCAGGTTGTGTGACTTCAGATTATAATACAAAGCTACAGTCATCAAAACAGGATAGTACTGGCACAAAAACAGAAACATAGATCAATAGAACAAGATAGAAAGCCCAAAAATAAATCCATTCACCTATGGTCAATTAATCTACAACTAAGGAGGCAAGACTATGGAGAAAATGGAGAAAAGACAGTCTCTTCAGTAAATGGTGCTGGGAAAACTAGACAGCTACATGTAAAAGAATGAATTTAGAACATTCTTTAACACCATACACAAAAATAAACTCAAAATGGATCAAAGACATAAATGTAAGACCAAATACTATAAAACTCTTAAAGGAAAATATAGGCAGAACACTATATGACATAAATCACAGCAATATCTTTGACCATCTATTTCCTAGAGTAAGGGAAATATAAACAAAAATAAACAAACGGGACCTAATGAAACTTAAAAGCTTTTACACAGCAAATGAAACCATAAACAAAATGAAACAACAACACACAGAATGGGAGAAAATATTTTCAAATGAAGTGAGCAACAAGGAATTAATCTCCAAAATTTACAAACAGCTCATGCAGCTCAATATCAAAAAATAAACAACCCAATTAAAAAATGGGCAGAAGACCTAAATAGACATTTATCCAAAGAAGACATACAAATGGCCAACAGGCAAATGAAAAGATGCTCAACATCACTAATTATTAGAGAAATGCATATCAAAACTACAATGAGGTATAACCTCACACAGGTCAGAATGGCCAACATCAAAAAATATACAAACAATAAATGCTGGAGAGAGTGTGGAGAAAAGGGAACTCTCCTACATTTGTGGTGGGAATGTAAATTGGTGAAGCCACTATAGAGAACATTGTGGAAGTTCCTTAAGAAACTAAAAATAGAGCTACCATGTGATCCAGCAACACTCCTGGACATATATCTAGAGAAAACCATGGTTTGAAAGGACACATGCAACACAATATTCATGGCAGCACTGTTTACAATAGCCAAGACAGGGAATCAAACTAAATGTCCAATGACAGATGAATGGATAAAGAAGTATGGTACATATATACAATGGAATATTACTCAGCTGTTAAAAAGAATGAAATAATGTCATTTGCATCAACATGGATAGACCTGGAGATTATCATACTAAGTGAAGTATGTCAGACAGAGAAAGACAAATCTCATATGATATCACTTATATGCAGAAACTAAAAAAAGTGATACATCTCCTGGCTATTGTAAATAGAGCTGCAATGAACATTTTGGTACATGACTCTTTTTGAATTACGGTTTTCTCAGGGTATATGCCCAGTAGTGGGATTGCTGGGTCATATGGTAGTTCTATTTGTAGTTTTTTAAGGAACCTTCATGCTGTTCCCCATAGTGGCTGTATCAATTTACATTCCCACCAGCAGTGCAAGAGTGTTCCCTTTTCTCCACACCCTCTCCAGAATTTATTGTTTCTAGATTTTTTGATGATGGCCATTCTGACCAGTGTGAGATGATATCTCATTGTAGTTTTGATTTGCATTTCTCTAATAACTAATGATGTTGAGCATTCTTTCATGTGTTTGTTGGCCAGGAGATGGAAGCAACCTAAGTGTCCATCATCGGATAAATGGATGAAGAAGATGTGACACATATATACAATGGGATATTACTCAACCATAAAAAGAAATGAAATTGACTTATTTGTAGTGAGGTGGATGGACCTAGAGTCTGTCATACAGAGTGAAGTAAGTCAGAAGAGAAAAACAAATACCATATGTTAACACATATATGTGGAATCTAAGAAAAAAAATTAAAAAGGTCATGGAGAACCTAGGGGTAAGACAGGAATAAAGACACAGACCAACTAGAGAATGGACTTGAGGATATGGGGAGGGGGAAGGGTAAGCTGTGACAAAGTGAGAGAGTGGCATGGACATATATACACTACCAAACGTAAAATAGATAGCTAGTTGGAAGCAGTCGCATAACACAGGGAGATCAGCTCCGTGCTTTGTGACCACCTAGAGGGGTGGGATAGGGAAGGTGGGAGGGAGGGAGACTCAA
Organism: Mesoplodon bidens; assembly: GCF_964165515.1. Lineage (NCBI taxonomy): Eukaryota > Metazoa > Chordata > Mammalia > Artiodactyla > Ziphiidae > Mesoplodon > Mesoplodon bidens. Next base: position 58,823,792 of record NC_138172.1, on the reverse strand, counting down.
GAAGGAAGAGATATGGGAACGTGTGTATGTGTATAGCTGAATCACTGTGTTATAGAGCAGAAAGTAACACACCATTGTAAAGCAATTATACTCCAATAAAGATGTTTAAAACAATTTTTTTTAAAAAAAGTGATACAAACAAACTTATTTACAAAACAGAAACAGACTCATAGACTTAGAGAATGAACTTATGGTTACCAGAGGATATGGGTGGGAGGGACAAATTGGGAGTTTGGGATTGACATATATGCACTGTTATATTTAAAATGGATAACCAACAAGGCTGTATAGCACAGGGAACTCTGCTTAATATTCTGCAATAACCTAAATGAGAAAAGAATTTGAAAAAGAATAGTTATAACTATATGTATAACTGAATCACTTTGCTGTACACCTAAAAATAGCACAATGTTGTTAATCAACTCTACTCCAGTAGAAAATAAAAAAAAAAATTTTAAGTGAACTACAAGGTCAATATATGAAATTTGGGAGGACACAAACATTCAGTCTATAAAAATCATATTTCTCCGAGCCCTTCTTCCTCACTTTTGAGTTCAAACCACCTGCAATCCTTATATAGAAGCAAAATGTTTTCATAAAATATGGTATGAAGGAACTGGTGGGGAGGATCATCAAAGATAAAAGTGAAACAAATGAAAAAAGCAAAAAAAAATTTTTCTTTCCTTTCTTGATGGATCTCAGAGATTATTGAATAAATTTATATAGACTCTAAAATTTGTGTTATTAATGAATTTTTACTTTATAAAAGTTAGATTTATTGAAATATAATTTACATATGGTAAAATTTGCCCATTTAGAGTACAGTTGTATAAGTTTGGCCATACAAAGTATCATGTAACCACCACCAAAATTATGATATAGGACTATTTAGTTAGTCCCAAATGTTTCCTTATTGCTCTTTAGAGTCAACTTTTTCTCCACCCCAGGCCCTGGGAACCATGATTCACATTTTGTCACTACAGTTTTGCCTTTTCTAGAATATCATATAATTAGAAACATTACAAAGTGTAGCATTTTCAGTCTGGCTTCTTATGCATTCCATATCTATTTATGTTGATGTGTGTATAAGTATTCTGTTCCTTTTTGTTATGGTGTAGCATTTCATTTTATGGATGTATCATAGTTTCCTCATTCACCAGTTGAAGGACATTTGAATTATTCCTATATTTTGCTATTATGAATAAAGTTGGCATAAAACAAATACATCTTTAGAAAAATAAAGTGCCTAAGTATTTTTTTCTGAAAATAAGTTACACATTTCATAGGAAAGGAATCCATGTGATAATTAGTTAAATGATTCTCCCCCATATGTGATTCTCAGAAACCAGTAGGACTAATTGTCACAAAAACAAAATCATAGTATTGACCATTTACTGATCAACTTATTGGCACCCAAAGAGATTTGAATGTATTAAGTAATATTTGGAGGAGGGAACTGGCAAAGAAAGAAACCACTTTAAGGTCATTATGGAGTGTAGGACATCTACACATCATATTGCATGAGTGTGAATTTTTCATGGCCTGGGGGACAGCATAGTGAAAGGGATGAAAGGGAATTATATTTAGGGAAACCACTCTAGGCAATTAGAAAAAAACAAAAAAACAAACAAAAAAAAACTCATGTGAACACATACCTTTAAACTCAGCATAAATTAAGATATCATTATGGAAATGAACATTTTACTTTGAGTCTTTGGTTACTTTGTAGTAGGGTAAATAAAAAAGACATCATAAGCCAAGAGCTTCTGCTCTCTTAATTGTTACAGTTACATATTGGAGCACAGCACAACTACTTAGGATGCAGGAAAGTTTTGTGTCACATCACAGACACTAACAGAGTACTGTATGCAAATTGGCTATGTATTTAAAACATTTGCTAATATTTTCAATCAAATTTCTATCTCATCATTATATATTAGTGCATAAAAATAGTGATAATAAAGTTCTGTAACTTGTTTCAGAAACTATTCGGAAGAAACACAATTATCACACTCTACAAGCGCTGCTAGAATAGAGTAAAATCATTTCTTGATGTAGCTGTAGAGCTACATTCAATTTGTAGAGATTTGGGAATAATTTTCTAAAAGTGAGGAATTTTCTGCATCTTTATTCTGGTTAGATTTAATTGGGTTTGATTCAACCTAAGGAAAAATTGGGGATTACAATAACTTACCTTGAATATTTGAAAAGTGAATACTAGGATAATTGAACATAATTATGTATAAAATTTAACGGTGATATAGAATGATCTGGAAAACCCATTTTATCTTGATTTAATGAAGTATAATTTATATGTAAAAGTATATTTTCTATGCACTCTGCTACCTTCTCTTTTCCCTTTCTTATCCATTCAATTTTCTGTGACTAAATTCTTCCCATCCTCCTAGACCCACCTCAAAAAACAACTCTTCTGAAAATCTTTCCTTAATCCTGTATTTGTGAATAATCTGTTTCTACCCTGAATTCCAACAGCATCATATCTTTATTTCTCTACGGCACTTTCTTTTTTTGCCTTGTGTTGGGATCATTTGTGTATTTGTCCCTTGTCATCCTTAACTTGCTCAGAATCCTAGTCTGATACACCCTCATGTCCCTCACAGCACCTAACATTGAGGCTTTCATAGGGTATGTGCTGAACAGATAATCATTGACTGCATGAATGTCAGACCTAATATGTACCTACATGATGGGGATAAAAAAATAAGAGACTCATCGCTCAAAGAGAATACAATATTCAGAATTGTATGTATCATTTTTACTGACAAAATATATATTAATTTCTGAGGTATCTTAGTGCTAAAGCAGAAGGGATAAAGAAAGAAGGTTAGTTACAACAATACTAATACTCTATATTATAATAAGATGCCTATTTTGGTAAAAATATATACTCAATACTAGAATACTGTCCGGCATGCAAGAGTTCTCAATATTTATTGAATAAATGAATAAAAAATAAATGAATGCATTATTGAATGAATGAAGTTAGCACTGTTATTTCAGAAAACTCTGTGAGGAAAAATGTTTAAATATAATAGTGATTTGTAATAGAAATGGATAAACACTGAGAAAATTTATTATATAATGAATTAAAAATCTACTTTTAGATTATTTCTATTGACCCAACTATGACAACAGAATATAAAAATAACACTTTAGTTAAATAAGCACTTATTAAATGATCACTTGTGCCAGAGAGTATGCTCACCATACAGTCACAATAAATATTTTTCAATTTTTAAATATATTTTAACATTTTCTCCTAATAATTTGTTGGTGCATATATGCAAGCTGCATGTATATTTAAATTAAGTAAAACAAGTACTATAGAGTAATTACTATAGAGTAATCAAGTATTAGAAGTGAGAGAAAGTTTATTTTCTACAAGAATCAGTATGGAATTTTTTCTTTTTCAAGTGGTGGTTCTTTAATTGGACTTTTTAAAATATTATTTGGATTTATGGAGGCAAATGGAGAAAGCTTTTAAAGAAGTGAAATAAAGAGAAATATGTGAACATAAAACTTCTCCATCACTTACAGTGTGAGTATTATTTCGACATTGAAGTGGTCAAATCAGAAGAAATGCTGATTTAGAAACTTGAAGGTAAAACAATAGGTTTTGTGTGACTTAGCAGATCTGAGATAAAAGGAAAAAGGTTTAGATAAAAAGGTATTTAAATGACTAGTTTGCCAGCACAAGTGAATACAGAATTTGTGGAAATTATAAAGTAGTATCTGGCAGGTGCCTAAATGGAATAATTATTTCATCTTTAATAGAGAGTCTAAAAGAAGTTCACAAGGTAACAACCCTACAAAGGTTCACCTACAGTTCAGAAACTATAACAACTTTAATTAATCCCCAGTTGTCTTGTAATGTGTTGATAGTTGTGGAAAATTTCAAATAGATCAGAAAAGGGACTTTGCTGAAAATTCCTTAGGAGGCAGCTCAAATAAATGACACATGAAGGACTGGTAAAAATGACAATGATATGAGGTGTCTCTGACCATCTTTTTCTCTTGCTCTGTGTCTATGAGGAGAAAAAGTAAAGAAATAGACTGATGAGTTTATTATGCAACTTTCAAATTGCAGGGCAGTCTTTGGCATATGACAAGTTACATACTGTGATCAACACCTTTAATTGGACCAAATATTAAATTTGGTTCATGTTCTGATATCCTATTTTTTTATGTACTGCTCAAAGTCATTAATATTTCCGGAGATCAATCTTCTAAAGTCACATAAATTCTCAAGCCTTTACCAAAAAATTGTTTCTTTTCAATGCAAGAATCTACAGCAATCCAGATCATAAATGTAGAAAAAAGTGACTTTCCTGTACTTAGATACAAATAGTAATATTGCAAGTGAAAGTCAAAAGACCAATTCTGATCTTTGATTCTTACAGGATTTTAACTTGGATGTGAAATATTAAGAATTTGTAATTTTCCAATTTAAATTTCTAAATGCAGATTTGTAATAGGCAAATATCAAAAAGGAAGGCTTCACTTCCTATGAAACATGAATCAGGTGTGTGGCTCACACAACCTGGAAAATAATCCTATCTTTTCTAGGTTAATGGAGGAATGTTCTAGGGGAGGAAAGATAAAGGTCCTTCTCATATATAAGGCAGTAGTACCCAAAGTTTTCTAGAATGAAGACTCTCTTGGAATATCTGTAATTGTCAGGGTCTACATAGCAGGTAAAAAATGAGACTCTTAAATTAGGATAATTTGAAGAGAGTTTAATAATGGAACTCTTTTCAGAGTATAGGGAAACCACAAGGGAAAATGTAGTGCACAGGGCTAGTATCCCTGGGGCAATGTGTTTATCACCAAAAACTAGGAATGGAAGGAAGATAGAAAGCTTTCAGAGAGGCCTTCTGACAGAGAAAGAGGCCTCTCCTTTGAAACAGAATGGTAGCGGAGGCCAGCCCACAAAGAGGAATCTCAGGAGTTAATACCCTGACCTCACTTTGTTCCCACTGGCTGAACCCATTAGGAGGCAAAGGACAAGAAACTGAGTAGATGGAGTTGCCATTAGTCATTCCAGGTATAGAGCAGGCTGGAGAGAAGGGTGGAAGTGGGAAGGCAAATGGAAAGAGGTCCTGCACAACATCCAAAATAATTATCAAACCTCAGCGACCAGTCATTGTACATATTAGTGTCAGTTGCTTGAAGATATAAAAAAATGACATACATTTGCTATGGAAACAGCAGTGCTTTTAAATTAATTTGTATTTCATTAATGAGAAAACATTTATAATAAAAAATGTTACAATATACATGAACATATAAATATATATTTTTGAAGTGATAGCTTCTTGGACACCCAGGCACAAATTAGCTCCTTGAGGGTCAGAGCCCCCACAGTGGGAACCACTGCTCTGTTGTTCAGAGGCTGCTTGGCCCTAATGATTTCATGGTAACTAGCATCAGTTTTGTGCTGGCTGCCATGCTAATTGTTTAGGATATTTATGTCATTTAACCCTTGCAATAATATTTGAGGCAGATAAAAAATTGAAGCTTAAAAATATTAAATGATTTTCTCATGTTGATTCAAGTAGTAAACGTTGGCTTCAAAATCACATTTGTTAACTCCAGAGGCCTCAGACTTCAAGACTAATAAATACAGTCTGAGAAATCTAAATAGATTTATTGATTCAACAGACTTGTTATATACCTGAACAATCCAGAGGGAATATAATATAATGTAATAAGAATGTAGTGAGTTATCTGCATGCCTTTCAAAGGGCTCTGACCAAAGGATACATCTAGGCAGGAAAAAAAAAAAAGAAATTACTTAACTATATATTTTAGGTGATAATTTTAATGTGAGCCCTTGTATTTGACACTGAGTCTATAAAAACACTTCTAATGAGAACTTACATATAAGGCACTGCAGTTACCCAGTAATTTAATAATAGTTGTAATATAACATCTTGTCCTATTCATTTAAGTGTCATAACTTGCTATAAAGTGATTCACCCTCATTTTGTGATTCAATTCTCTTATGTCTCAAGCTATAGTCAATGATGAGATTGAATTTACAGATTGTTATTGGATGTGAGATATTTTCCCACAGTTAATCTACTAGTTCAGTTTGTGGCTTTCTCACACATCCACAGACCTCTGCACAAATAGTGGATTTGGTATTGTTTGAAGATACCTTAACAGAGTGGGAATTCAGCTCTCGATACACACTATTCTTTTTTGTTCTCATTTGACATACTTATTGTAACTATCTAAGATAACTGTTAGCTTTAGAAAGAAACAATGGGTTTCTTCAAATTTTTCATTAGGCATTCATTGTATTTGTTGAGTCTTTCTTAATTTAAAGTTAATTTTGATGACAACTGCTTGCCTGAATAGTCAACTTGTATTTAAAAATATACATTAAGGGGAGACATTCAAGATGGCTGAGGAGTAAGAGGTGGAGATCACTTTTCTTCCCACAAATACATCAGAAATACATCTACATGTAGAACAAATCCTACAGAACACCTACTGAATGCTGGCAGAAGACCTCAGACTTCCAAAAAGGAAAGAAACTGCCCACGTACCTGGGTAGGTCAAAAGAAGAAACAGAAACAAAAGAATAGGGATGGGACCTGCACCTCTGGGAGGAAGCTGTGAAGGAGGAAAAATTTCCACACACTAGGAAGCCCCTTCACTGGTGGAGATGGGGGGTGGTGGAGGGGAAGCTTCAGAGCCACGGAGGAGAGTGCAGCAACAGGGCTGCAGAGGGCAAAGTGGAGAGATTCCCACACAGAGGATCAGTGCTGACCAGCACTCACCAGCCTGAGAGGCTTGTCTGCTCACCTGCCAGGGCAGGTGGGGGCTGGGAGCTGGTGATCTGGCTTTGGAGGTCAGATCCCAGGGAGAGGACTGGGGTTGGCTGCGTGAACACAGCCTGAAGGGGGCTAGTTAGTGCACCACACGTAGCCGGGAGGGAGTCTGGGAAAATGTCTGGAACTGCCTAAGAGGCAAGAGACCACTGTTTCAGGGTGCACGAGGAAGGGGATTCAGAGCACTGCCTAAACTAGCTCCAGAGATGGACGGGAGCCGCGGCTACCAGTACAGACATCAGAGACAGGCATGAAATGCTAAGGTTGCAGCTGCAGCCACCAAGAAGCCTGGGTGCAAAAAGGTCACTATCCACACTTCCCCTCCTAGGAGCCTGTGCAGCCCACCAACGTCAGGGTCCTGTGATCCAGGGACAATTTCCCTGGGAGAACACACAGTGCACCTCAGGCTGTTGCAATGTCACACTGGCCTGTGCCACAGCAGGCTAGCCCTGCATTCTATACCCCTCCCTCCCCACAAGGCGTGAGTGGCCCAGAGCCCCCTAATCAGCTGCTCCTTCAAATGCATACTGTCTGGGTGGGAACAGACACCCTCAGGTGACCTACATGCGGAGGCATGGCCAAATCCAAAGCTGAACCACAGGAGCTGTGTGAACAAAGAAGAGAAAGGGAAATTTCTCCCAGCAGCCTCAGGAGCAGTGGATTAAATCTCCACAATCAACTTAATGCACTCTGCATCTCTGGAATACCTGAATAGAAAATGAATCAACCCAAAATCAAGATAGTGGACTCTGGGAGCAATTGTAGACTTGGGGTTTGCTTTCTGCATGTAATTTGTTCTGGTTTTATGTTTAACTTAGTTTAGATTTAGAGTTTATTATCATCGGTAGATTTCTTTATTGATTTGGTTGCTCTCTTCCCTTCTTTTTATATATAGATATGTACATTTTATTCCTTTTTCTATTTTTTGTGACCGTGTATGTGTCTGCTTCTTTGTGGGATTTTGTCTGTATAGCTTTGCTTTAGCATTTTTCTTAGGGTGCTGTCTGTCCATTTTTTGTTTGTTTATTTTGCTTTAGTAAATTTTTTAGCACTTGTTATCATTGGTGGATTTGTTTACTGGTTTGGTTGCTCTCTTTTCTTTTTTTATTTCTAATATATATTTTTTTAATTTTTATAAGTTTATTTTACTTTATTTTATTTTTTTTCTTTCTTTCTTTTTTTCTACCTTTCCTTCTGAGGAATGTGGCTGACAGTGCCTTGGTGCTCCAACCAGGTGTCAGGGCTGTGCCTCTGAGGTGGGAGAACCGAGTTCAGGACATTGGTCCACCAGAGACCTCCTGACTCCATGAAATATCAAATGGCAAAAGGTCTCCCAGAGACCTCCATCTCAACGTTAAGACCCAGCTCCACTCAACGACCAGCAAGCTATAGTGCTGGACACCCTATACCAAACAACTAGCAAGGCAAGAGCACAACAACACCCATTAACAGAGAGGCTGCCTAAAATCAAAATAAGGTCACAGGCATCCCAAAGCACCCCACTGGATGCAGTCTGGCACACCAGAAAGACAAGATCCAGCCTCATCCACCAGAATGCAGGCACCAGTCCCCTCAACCAGGAAACCTACAGAACTTACTGAACCAACCATAGCCACTGGGGGCAGATACCAAAAACAATGGGAACTACGAAACTGCAGCCAGTGAAAAGGAGACCCCAAACACAGTAACTTAAGCAAAATGAGATGAGTAAGAAACACACAGCAGATGAAGGAGCAAGGTAAAAACCCATCACACTAAACAAATGAAGAGTAAATAGGCAGGCTACCTGACAAAGAATTCAGAGTAATGATAGTAAAAATGATCCAAATCTTGGAAATAGAATGAAGAAAATACAAGAAACGTTTAACAAGGACCTAGAAGAACTAAAGAGCAAACAAACAATGATGAACAACACAATAAAAGAAATTAAAAATTCTCTAGAAGGAATCAATAGCAGAATAACTGAGGCAGATGAACAGATAAGTGACCTGGAAGATAAAATAGTGGAAATAACTACCACAGAGCAGAATAAAGAAAGAAAAGAATTGACTACAGTCTCAGAGACTTCTGGGACTACATTAAATACACTAACATTTGAATTACAGCTGTCTGTAATTTGTATTACAGATAAAATTACAGATACAGATACAGATACAATGGTCTGTAATTTGTATTACAACATTTGTATTACAGATACAATTACAGAAGAGAAAAAAAGAAAGGAATTGAGAGAATATTTGAAGAGATTATAGTTAAAACTTCCCTTATATGGGAAAGAAAATAGTCAATCAAGTCCAGGAAGCACAGAGAGTACCATACAGCATAAATACAAGGAGAAACATGCCAAGACACATATGACTCAAACTATCAAATATTAAACACAAAGAAAAAAATAGCAAAAGCACCAAGGGAAAAACAACAAATAACATACAAGGGAATCCTCATAAGGTTAACAGTTCATCTTTCAGCAGGAAACTCTGCAAGCCAGAAGAGAGTGAGAGGACATATTTAAAGTGATGAAAGGAAACAAACTACAACCAAGATTACTATACCCAGAAAGGATCTCATTCAGATTCAATGGAGAAATAAAAAAACTTTAGTGGCAAGGAAAAGCTAAGAGAATTCAGCACCAGCAAACCAACTTTACAACAAATGCTAAAGGAACTCCTCTAGGCAGGAAACACAAGAGAAGTCAAAGAATTACAATAACAAACTCAAAACAATTAAGAAAATGGTAATAGGAACATACATATCCATAACTACCTTAACTGTAAATGGATTAAATGCTCCAAGCAAAAGACATTGACTGACTGGATGGATACAAAAAAAGACCCATATATATTCTGTCTACAAGAAACCCACTTGAGACCTAGGGACACATACACACTGAAAGTGAGGGGATGGAAAAATATATTCCATGCTAAAGGAAATCAAAGAAAGCTGGAATACCAATTCTCATATCAGAAAAAATAGATTTAAAATAAATACTATTACAAGAGAAAAAGAAGGACAGTACATGATGATCAAGAGATCAATCCAAGATGAAGATATCACACTTGTAAGTATTTATGCACCCAGCATACAACCACCCCAATACATAAGGCAAATGCTAACAGCCATAAAGGTAAATTGACAGTAATACAATCATAGTAGGGAACTTTAATACCCCACTTTCACCAATGGTCAGATCATCCAAAATGAAAAGTAATAAGGAAACACAAGCTTTAAATGAAACATTAAACAAGATGGACTTAATTGATATTTATAGGACATTCGATCTAAAAACAACAGAATACACTATCTTCTCAAGTGCTCATGGAACATTCTCCAGGATAGATGATCATATCTTGGGTCACAAATCAAGCCTTTGAAAATTTAAGAAATTTGAAATTGTATCAGGTATCTTTTCCGACCACAATGCTATGGGACTAGATACAATTACAGGAAAATATCTGTAAAAAATATAAACACATGGAGGCTAAACAATACACTGCTAAATAACCAAGAGATCACTGAAGAAATAAAGAGGAAATCAAAAGATGCCTAGAAACAAATGCCAATGAAAACACAACAACCCAAAACCTATGGGATGCAGCAAAAGCAGTTCTAAGACAGAAGTTTATAGCAATACAATCCTACCTCAAGAAACAAGAAACATCGCAAATAGACAACCTAGCCTTACACCAAAAGCAACTAGAGAAAGAAAAACAATAAAATCCCAAAGTTAGCAAAAGGAAATAAATCATAAAGAGCAGATCAGAAATAAATGAAACAGAAATGAAGGAAACAAATAACAAAGATCAAAAAAAAAACTAAAAGCTGGTTATTTGAGAAGATAAACAAAATTGATAAACCATCAGCCAGACACATCAAGAAAAACAGGGAGAAGACTCATATCAATAGAATTAGAAATGAAAAAGGAGAAGTAATAACTGACACTGCAGGAATACAAATGATCATGAGAGATTACTACAAGCAATTAAACACCAATAAAATGGACAATATGGAAGACATGGACAAATTCTGAGAAGAGCACAAACTTCCAAGACTGAACCAGGAAGAAATAGAAAATATAAACAGATCAATCACAAGCACTGAAATTGAGACTGTGACTAAAAATCTTTCAACAAACAAAAGCCCAGGACCAGATAGCTTCTATCATATATTTAGTGAAGCTTAACACCTATCCTTCTCAAACTCTTCCAAAATATACAAGGGAGAAGAATACTCCCAAACTCCTTCTACAAGACCAACATCACCTTGATACAAAAACCAGACAAAGGTGCTACAAAGAAAGAAAACTACAGGTCAATATCACTGATGAACATAGATGCAAAACTCCTCAAAAAAATACTAGCAAACAGAATCCAACAGCATATTAAAAGGATCATACACCATGATCAAGTGGGGTTTATCTCAGGAATACAAGGATTCTTCAGTATACGAAAATCAATCAATGTGATGCACATATTAACAAATTGAAGGAGTAAAACCATACGATCATGTCAATAGATGCAGAACAAGTTTTGACACAATTCAACACCATTTATGATAAAAATCCTCCAGAAAGTAGGCATAGAGGGAACTTATCTCAACATAATAAAGGCCATATATGACAAAACCACAGCCAACATCGTCCTCAATGGTGAAAAACTGAAACCATTTCCTCTAAGATCAGGAACAAGACAAGGTTGCCGACACTCACTACTAATATTCAACATAGTTTTGAAGTTTTAGCCACAGCAGTCAGAGAACAAAAAGAAATAAAAGTAATCCAAATTGGAAAAGAAGTAAAGTGGCACTGTTTGCAGATGACATGATACTATATATATAGAATCCTAAAGTTGCTACCACAAAAGTACTAGAGCTAATCAATGAATCTGGTAAACTAGCAGGATACAAAATTAATGAACAGAAACCTCTTGCATTCCTATATGCTAATGATGAAAAATCTGAAAGAGAAATTAAGGAAACGCCCATTTACCATTGCAACAAAAATAATAAAATACCTAGTAATAAACCTACCTAAGGAGACAAAAGACCTGTATGCAGAAATCTATAAGACACTGATGAAAGAAAATTAAGATGATACAAACAGATGGAGAGATTTACCATGTTCTTGGATTGGAAGAATCAACATTGTGAAAATGACTATACTACCCAAAGTAATCTACAGATTCAATGCAATCCCTATCAAACTACCAATGGCATTTTTCACAGAACTAGAACAAAAAATTGCACAATTTGTATGGAAACACAAAAGACCCCTAATAGCCAAAGCAATCTTGCAAAAGAAAGATGGAGCTGGAGGAACCAGGGTCCCAGACTTCAGACTATACTACAAAGCTACAGTAATCAAGACAGTATGGTACTGGCACAAAAACAGACAGATAGATCAATGGAACAGGATAGAAAGCCCAGGGGTAATCCCAGGCACATATGGTCACCTCATTTTTGATAAAAGAGGCAAGAATATACAATGGAGAAAAGACAGCCTCTTCAATAATTGGTGCTGGGAAAACTGGACAGCTACATGTAAAAGAATGAAATTAGAACACTCCCTAACACCATACACAAAAGTAAACTCAAAATGGATTAAAGACCTAAATTTAAGGCCAGACACTGTAAAACTCTATAGGAAAACATAGGCAGGACACTCTATGATGTGAATCACAGCAAGATCCTTTTTGACCCACCTCCTAGAGAAATGGAAATAAAAACAAAAATAAACAAATGGGACCTAATGAAACTTAAAAGTTTTTGCACAGCAAAGGAAAACATAAACAAGATGAAAAGACAACCCTCAGCATGGTAAAACGTATTTTCAAATGAAGCAACTGACAAAAGATTAATCTCCAGAATGGATAAAGAAGATGTGGCACACATATTCAATGCAATATTACTCAATCATAAACAGAAACGAAATTGAGTTATTTATAGTGAGGTGGATGGACCTAGAGTCTGTCATACTGAGTGAAGGAAGTCAGAAAGAAAAAACAAATACCATATGCTAATACACATATATGGAATGTAAACAAAAAAAAATAAAAATGCTTCTGTTGAACTTAGGAGGAGGACAAGAAGAAAGACGCAGATGTAGAGAATGGACTTGAGGACACGGGGAGTGGGAAGGGTAAGCTGGGACGAAGTGATAAAGAGACATGGAGATATATACACTATCCAATGTAAAATAGATAGCTAGTGGGAAACAGCTCCAGAGCCACATAGCTGCGTAGAATGGGGAGATCAGCTCTGTGCTTTGTGACCACTTAGATGAGTGGGATAGGGAGGGTGGGAGGGAGACGCAAGAGGGAGGAGATATGGGGTTATATCTATATGTATAGCTGATTCACTCTGTTATAAACAGAAACTAAGACACCATTGTAAAACAATTATACTCCAATAAAGATGTTAAAAATAAATATGTAAAAAATAAAAATATACATTAAAGTATGTTTTGTAAAACTCTAATAAGAAGAGTTAGAAAAATTATTTTCCCTGGTCATTTGAATGACAAGTTTCCCAATAGAACTTAAGGGAGACTTCCCTGGTGGTCCAGTGGTTAAGACTTCACCTTCCAATGCAGGGGGTGCAGGTTCCATCCCTGATCGGGGAGTTAAGATCCCACGTACCTCACAGCAAAAAACCAAAACATAAAGCAGAAGCAATATTGTAACAAATTTGATAAAGAATTTTTTAATACATTTAAAAAAAAGAACTTAAAGAAGTGTCCAGTTAGTAACTGAAACCTGCTCAATCATTTACTGAGATCAGCACGTGACAGCATTTCTCCTCAGTAATTTCGTTTAGATGTGTAGACACCCCTCAACAGGAAACAGTAAAGTATTAGGCAAATCACTTACAATCAGAGCTTCAGAAATGGGTAGTATTAGATCACCTTAGACTCTTGAAGGACCTGACGTGTTGCAAAATGTCTAGTGTTAAGGTGAGTTAAAGACCCCAACATGAAATTCAGACTTCCATGGTAGATAAAGAAGTTTAGTTCCACCAAAAGAAAGAAATATATTTAACAGATAGTTAATCAACATACTTAAGGGGTCATGAATGTTCATGAATGTATGTAACTATCAAGGTATTACAATAAGCCTGTGGTAAACTGGAAAGTGTGTGCCCTGCCTAAAGCAACTATCTTCTGCTCAACTTTAAGATATTGTAGCCCTGTAGTCCACGTTCAGTAAAGGGCCTAGTCGTATTCTTTTTTTCCCTCCAAAGAAAATCTGGAAATCTAGCTTTTCTTGTTACTATTCCTGCATAACAAACCACCTCAAAATCAAGTGGTACAAGTTAACCATCTTTATTATGCTTGAGGATTTTGTGCATCAGGAATGTTAACAAGGCACAATAGGCGTGACCTTTTCTACTTTCCTATGTCTGGGGCCTCATCTGGGAAGTCTAAAAAGGTAAGGTTAATTCAACGGCTGGTAGCTGGAATCATCTGGAGGTTCTTCTCCTAGCAGTTGATGCAAGATGTCAGTTGATATCTTAATTGGAACTGCTGTTTGGAAGACTTATATTTAATGCTCTCCATGTCATGTAGGCTTCCTCATAGCATGGCAGCTCAGAGCAGCTAATATGAGTATCCCAAAGAACAAAATAGAAGTTACATTCCCTTTTATGACTTAGCCTCATCCTTGTTTGTTACTTGTTAGTTACAGGTAAGTCACAAGTCCATCCAGATTTAAGGGAAGGGGTATTAGCAATCACCATACAATGGTTACTGGCATGGTTCAAGGTTGAAAAATTTTATTGTGGACATTTTCAGAAAATATAGCTTGACATCATTTTTTCCTAATTTTTACATGCTGGCAACTAATGTTTTTAAATTAAACACTTTAGAGATTAGTGTTAGGTAACCATGGCCATTTTTTTTTCTAAATTCTGCTCTATGCCAATTAATCAAGATAGAGAAGAAGTCATAGCCAGAAAATGCTTCCAAGGGCACAGTAACACGGAGTCCTTCAGAATGGCTATCTGAGAGCACTATATGGTCTGTTCACAGATTTTCTAAAATCCAGGAGTGGTCTATTTGGAGATGATTAGGGAAGACAGACATGCAAATAAATGCATAGCATGTAATGAGTACTATGCTAGAAGGATGTGCCAGAGGGTTTGAGAGTACATAGGAGGCCATCTAAGTGTAGAGTTAAGAAAAAGTACCAAAAGTCTTCTCAGAAGAACTGATGCCAAGCTGTCATTTAACCAGGGAAATAAATTTTATCCAGGCAAGGGTATCCTTGTGAAAATATGATTTATTAGTAAAGGATCACATGTCCTTCAGGTGAGATTATAAAATGGTTGGGAGTAGCAGGGCATTTAGCTAATATGATAGAAAGGGAACAGGAAAGCCTGGATATGGCACATAGAAATAAGAAAAGAATGGTATTTGGTTAGAATTTGAGGTTGTCATCAAATCTAGAAGTTAGTCATCTTTGGAGAAAATTATGATCATCCTTTTTTCCGCATCAGGCTGATTTGGTCGTTTGAGGTCAGTAGGTTCTCCATTTGTTGTTATTTTGTCCCTTTCCTGAAAAACCTTTGTGTTCTTTCATTGTTTTCTTTGGTTTCTTAGTCAATTTGCACTTAAAAAAAACAAAAACAAAAAGCTTCCAGGACTTGATATTTTGCACTTGCACACTAGTAATGAAAGAAGGGAGATATTTTTCTTGTAATACCATGGTCAAGATAAAAAAATGTGGATCTGTGAACTTTAAGTTATAGGGTGGGAACACCAAAAACAAAACACTTTTGATCCTTGGGGGACTTTAGAAAAGGGAATAGAATTTATCTCAGATGCATGTGAAATAGAGTTAAAATAAGATATAGATATTATTCATTTTTCATAATTAATATAGTATTTGCAATATCTTATTTTACTGTTTCATTAAATGTGTTTATTAAGGACTTGCTGTTTTCTAGGTGCTGGAAGTAGAATAGTAAACAATTTGGTTCATCTAAATACAGGTTCATAATCCTATAGTTGCAATTCTGTGGACCAGATGTTTCATATTCAGAATTGTTTGTATTTTAAAAAGGCAATACAGTGCATGTACTATATATTGCATATCACCCCCAGTGACATCTAGGCCAAAAATATATTATTGTATTGAAATATGAATAACTAAACTTAGCAGGATATAAATGGCTATAAATAGATTCTTATTTTAGGTCAGAATTTTGTTACTTAATAATTTCACACACCCAATTAAAGAAAAAATATTTTTTGATGTCAAAGCTCTTGGGTTTAGAATTCAATTGTAATTGTGGACTTGTATTCTTATATTGTATAATATTTAGTAATATTGAATTACAGGAGATGTGGGAAAAAGGCAAGAGAGGAGTCCGAAGGGCTAGTCAAGGAACACTTGACCATTTCTAAAGATAGTAAGACTCTAATAATAATAATAATAGCCACAATATAGAGCAGTTGCTATGTGCAGATGCCTATATTAGGTACTTCATAAATATTAGTGAATGAGGTGGGTAGTTTTATCTTCATGTTGTAAATAAAGAAACTAAGACTCAGAATGTCTACCTTTCCCAGGACTTTATAGCTTAATAATCAAAAGATCCAAGTTTTGAACTGATTCCTATCCAATTCCAAAGACTGGACCCTTATACTAATGCCATATTGTTTCCCTTTAACTCCGTGTTTTTAAACATTTCAGCTTATTAGGAAACTCTTAAACTGAAGTAGCATCTCCTATCCTGTAATCTCTATTTATATTCATTGATCACTAGTTGGCTTTGTGAAGCTACACATAGTGAATCTAGCTTTCTTCCACATTTCAGCCTTTCTTTATGAAAATAATGTTCCTCTAATGATATTCAATCCAGGGTGTAACAGAGTGCATTCTTGACTACAGTTCTTCACACGTCCTGTGTTCACACCCTTTGCTGTGTGATTTTTCAGGCCTTCTCAAAAAAGTGGCAGAATATGTTTTCCTGATTCCTCACCATCATGTATCTTGCTTTGACTAATAGAATAATGACCTTTCTAAGCCTAGACCTTAGGAGGACTGTGTGTTTCCCACTTGCCCTCTTGTTGTTGTGATAGAAGAGCTTCCCCAGGTAACTGCTGTGCCCTTAGTCTGAGCTCCAGAGTGAACACACACAGCCCAGACTTCAGGGAGGCAAAGCCCAGCCGCACACACAACTTGGAACAGAGCCCCCAGTAAGCCCAGCCTAGGGGCAGCAAACCTCCAGCCAAGCCAAAACACAAGAGCTAAATAATTGCTTATTTTTGTGTAAAGCTAACATTTTGTGATTGTTTGTTAAGCAATATTATTGTACCAGTAACACGCCAGTATCCAGGGTGAATGTCCACCACACAGGCATGATTTCCTCAGTTGTTCTTTGTGTATCATGATTTTCATTTCACCAAATTCCCTAGTTGTTCTCTTCTGAAAACATGCTTGTTGTCCAATTGTTCATCTTAAAGTGTGGCACAGTGATCTTGAGGTACATTTTATTAGATGAGAGTTGACTGGTACAAATAAATGATGTTATTATATCCCGTGCTTCTTGCTTTAAAGCTCTTCAGCATCGTCTGACCATGTGGCTTTCCTAAGTGGCTATGTCACATTACTGGGTTTTATTGAATTTTTTTTCAACTGAAAACCTAGGTTCTTTCTAAATGAACTGTTGTTGAGCGAGTTCTAACACCATCCTGCATCTTTGGAATTAACTTTTTTTAAATAAATGCAGAAATATACATTGATTCTGCGCCTGTTCACCTTGCTTTTAGCCTTCTGTTGTTGATTTTTAGCTACTTTTTTGAATAATAATTCTTAAAACCAGCATATTAGTTATGCTTCCTAGTACATCTTATATTACTTTATTAAGTACTTTTCAAAAAAATTTGGAAAAACATACGGTGCCAAGGACAAAAATTCAGTAACACACTTTAAGTTGACATTGACCACTAATTAAAACTCTGTGAGAACAATTGTAGACATAGCCACGAAACTATATGGCTGTATTTTCAAGTACCTTACAAATTATTCACAAATAAATTATGTAGTATTTTAAAACTACTCATTAATTTATTCAATGAACAGTCATTAAACATTACTCTTCTGGAACTATGTATTAAGAACAAATAACATTGCTCAGACGTTGATTTATTCACAATTAGTGTAGTTTTTGTTTGTTTGTTTGTTTACAAAGTGTGACCCTGGGCTTCTGCATCAGAAACACCTATAAGTGAAATAACAGATTTCTGGGCCCCTGTTGAGACCAGCTGATTCAGAATATGAAGAATGGGGCTCATAATATGCTCATACTGTGCAGTTTTAACACAGTATCCTTGTGATGCTTATGCACACTAGATATTGAGAACCATAGTGCTAGAGGAAGAAATAGAGAGATCTGAACAAAAAAGGAGTTCTGGCACAATGAGAGTTGTTCTACAACAAGATATGAGCAACTTCTTACAGAAGGCAATTGGAGAGAGCTGATGTCTTGCCTGGGAGTTTGAGTAAAGCTTTAATAAGATGCTGACTATTGAACTGGATCCCAGGAAGAGGATGAATACGTTCCTATGTGAAGAAGTAGAGGAATTTTCATTTACACAGAAGGATAACCCTGGTCAGGGGCATGGAGTCCTGAAAAGATTTGTGACTTTGGGAGACACTCCACCATGTCAGGTTATGGGACATGGTAATAGGGAACAGGCTGCATAGATCATTAGAACATAGATAGAAAATGGACTTGTGTGTTGTGCTAAGGAATTACTATTCACACACAGTCTAAGAATTAGAGAATAGGAAGACATGAAAATACATAATTACAATTCAATTTAAAGCATGCCACAGTGATGGTGCATGGAGACAGCACCTGACTTATGTTATATGCTTAGAGTTTCTGGTTGAATGTGACCTTGCTTCCTCATGTGAAGAAAAGACTTGTAAAAGTAGAATCCTTGTTATCAATTTACATAGTCTTTCCCCAGACTCTATTACTTATTTGAATTTCCAAGGTCTGGTGCATGAAAATAACCTTTCAATAAGTAACAAGTTGTCCTGGAACATTACACAAAGCAAGTACCATTTCATTTGTGATTTGAGTAGAGAAGAATATAAATCATCGTTAATGCATAACCATAGTGCAGCTTACACCAATGAATTCTGTCTCAGTCAACTAGATTAAGACTTGAAATAATTAGAAATTATACTGATTTTTACAACACTGAAATCTTACTGATATTCACGAATTATGATTCAACCAAAAAATACGTGTATACAGTGAAAATTATGTCCATTTCAGGCTAGGGTTCAATAGCTTCTGTGTATTTGTACCAAAAGAATATAACAGTTCATTTATTAATACCATATACCACTGAGCCTAATTAATTAGTCAGTTGAAGGTCTTAGTTATAGAAAATAATTGCTATGTTCTAATGATAATTCCACACAATAAAACAGAAGATTATTGTTTTTTTTACAAAATTTCTCACCCCTTATTTATGTAATAAAGGGTCAAAGTAAGCAAAAATATAAGCTGAATTAGAAAAAAAATGATTAAAGAGTGTTTATAATAAAGACCATTTACACAAATTTATGCACAGAGCTGAATCATGAAAATAAAAGAATATCTAAATGTTTTTCTCTCTCATTTGGGGCATGAGGCTGCACTCTCAAAAGATCCATTCTCTGTAAAAGGGATCATTGCAAAACTGATCATAGTTCTACACTAGATGCCTTATATATATCATCTATCTTAACCTACGAGCAGAATAAATATGTCACTTCCCTCATGAATAATCATCCTATATTTTACTCTGTGAACATTAAACACCATCAATTGAAACTTAAGAGGGCATATGTGGCTATTTCATGTTTCAGCATATTTGAAGAAGATGGAATCTCTATCAGCACTGTAACATTTATGAATATGAAAAAGAGGGGCTTTATGTCTATGCCTTCATTGATTGGACAACCACCCAGTATTAGTATTTACTGATCACCTGCTATGTACTAGACACTTATCATGGGGCTGTCACAGGTTCTTATTAATACTTGAGGTAAATATCATTATTGCCATAAAGGTGAAAAAACTGGAGTTCAAAGATATTAACTGACTTGTCCAATATGACACACTCAATAAGAACGAAAAATAGCAGCTTTCGGTTTGCAGTTCAAATATCTTACTTTTCTGTATTCTGTATCATTTTTTATAAGACATACTGATTTTCCTCCAAATGGATCAGAGAATGGATACCTCACTCTTCTATACTCTTGAAATTGTGACTTTTTCTGTCTCATGATGAGTTACCTTTGAGTGGCATACTTATAGCTTTGACTTTCTTAAAACAAACTGGTCAGAAAAACAACTGCAGAGCTTTGCTGTGTTATCTACCTATGTGTTATACATCTATGTTTAATGTATTTAGTTTACTGATTAATTTTAGAAGACACAAATTTATATTATATTTATACACAAACATGGCTTCTTTATAACAGTGCTTTCTGTGTAACACTATTGTTTGAATTCAATGAATAAACAAATAAATAACACAATGGAAATTTCAAAGATACTTTAAAAATATTTATGGAATATTGATGGATTTTCAAATATATTTTAGAAATATAGTATCTAAGACATTGCTCTTTCCCCATGTTAGAAATCTGTGAAAATTAGAATGATATTAGAATGTGGAAAAGGGTATTTACATTTTCGCTGAAATGCAGACGTACAAAAAGGAACATATTTCATGTAATATTTTGAGTGCGCACACAAAATGATCAACATGTTTCAATTTTTGAATAAAAATATTTTGAGTTTCATTGAAAAATTTATTTTGCTTATTTCTGTACTAGAAATGTATGAAATAAAAGATATGCAGAAGAGTTTAAGGGTTTGATATGGTTTATATTTATACCAAGTTTTGATAGTGAATTTGCAACAAACAGTCATATTTGTGAACACAAATTTCTAGTATCAGAGAGGTTAATTTGTATGTTTTAATTCTCCTGTTGTCCTCAGAATGAAGGCCAATATCTAAGTCAAAAAATTCTTGCATGGAAAATGAAATGTATAAAATACGTAAACATAATGGTGGCTAAGTAATTTAAACTCTACAATTTTCATATTTAAATCTCTTACTAACTCCAATGGTATTGGTACCTGTGAGTTTAATTCTAAAAATATGAGATTAAGAGTTTTGAACTATATTTGAATTCCTTCATAATTTTCAGTAACATGTGGTGTATGTTTTCTTTTCTATGCTTTCTTTTGCATTATGACTGAATGTATCAAACTGTTTTATATACATCTGTTCTAATAATTAAGAGTATTTCATTTTTAAACTCTTGAAATTAGTTGGTAGCAATGCAATAACTATTATGTCTTCACTCCTATTTACTTATATTATTACTCATGACAGTGAATACCAAGACCACCACTCATTTATACAGTTTTTTATCAAAATTCAAGCACATTTGGTTGCTTTTAAATAATGCCTTCTCTAAACCACTATGTTACTTTACATATAAATTAAATAATTAGCTTTTAATATTTGGATGAAAATGTACATCTTAACCTTTACAATATTATAACTAATACTTTAAAACAGTCGTGCTACTTGATGTTAATGTGGAGATTCTAACAATCGCTGTTTTTATATTAGGAATTTCTTTATAGACATTATTTAGTTTGTGATCAGTGGAGTCTTGGGAATGGATCTGAAGTAAAAGTAAAGAATGTAGAAAGAGAGGAAGTGAGCTCAGGAGACAGCCTTAGGAAGGACCACATATAGGGGCGGGTATGGACCTGTTCCTTCCCACCTCATCTCCTGAAACTTGCCTCTGCCCTGACAACTGGCTGCCTTGCCATTCCTCAAATGCCCTAAGCACACACCTACTTCATGGTCTTTATATTTTCCTATTGTTTGCAATGCTCTTCTCCTAAATTTCTGTCTTGCTCCTTTATCTCCTTCAGGTGTTTGTTCAATGTTGATGTATCAGTAAAGCCTTTTTTGACAACTTTAACTATAATTCTATCCCCTATTCAAATACTTGATGTTCTTCTTCCACTTTAGTCTTTTTTCCTTGGTGCTTGTAATTATTTAACTTAGCCTTTATTTTACTTCTGTACTCCATGAGGGCAGGTCTCTTTGTCTATTTTGTTCACTGCAGTATTCCTTAGCACTTAGAACAGTGCCTGGTACATGATAGGTTCTCAGTAGATTTTTTGGATAAATGGAGAGAAAGTAGCTTGAAAATATCCACAGTGTTGATCTATTTATACTTTCTTGCAGTGCTTATATTTATTAATCCAACATATCTGAGTAATATGCTAATGTAACCTTCCTCTTTGTATCCCCAGGATGGTACTGGTACTCAGTAAATATTTATTGAATGATTTCATGTAGTCATAATTTTCTAGGTAAATAGAAGGCAAAGTTTTTGATCCTCAGTCCCATGAGAAGTTGAAAAGAAGAATAATAAACTCAAAATCTCTATACTTTAAAACCCCAGGCTCATACTGACTAGCATGGCTTAAAGTCATCATATCTAAGTCCCCTGACCTATGTTGTATTATTTTGTAGGTGAGTAGAATCTTTTATTCTGCTACCTAGAAGTTTTCTAAGTAAACACCAAATCTACTTTTCCTGATACAAACCTCTGAAAACATTTAGGTATATGGATAGATGATAGATAGATAGATAGATAGACATATAGACAGATAGATAAACTCTAATCAAAGTTTGTGTCAAAGAAGGACCAAGGAAATTGGTAAAGGAAGTTGGAGACCTTGTTCTAAATAGAGCTGAATGCTAAGGGCTCAGTAGAATATGATAGCATTAGGTTCTCCAAATAGAAATGGGAGTCAAGGGGTGAGTACACAGGGAATGATTGATGATAACCAATGCAATGGATTTTTGGATGATGCTTACCTGTTAGAAGGTAGCTGTTTAAATTGGAATGAAGATAAAGCTCATCAGTTCCAAGACATCAATTCACTCATTTGACCAACGTTTCTAGAGCATTTACTATGAGTCAGGCACTGAGTTACTCCCTGTAAATACATAATAGTCCAAATAGCCCTGAATATTGGAAATCATAACTTAACTGGGAAGACAGACAAGTAAATAAAAGCACATATAAAAGTGAAATTGCAAAAATGACAGTGCTATATGTGAGAGGTAAATAGAGTTGTGAGAACACATTGTAGGGTTATTTGGGATCTGAGAATGCTTCTTAGAAGAGGAAATAATTGAGGAGGAGATGAAGAGAGTGTCAAGAATTTAGTGTGCTTGGGTCAGGCTCTTGTTCTTGACCATAGCTGGGATTTTTCTGAGAAACAGGAGGACAGGTAAATGTAGAGGGGTGCTCATAGCACATCTGATCTTCCTAATCACAGTCAGTTCAAGATCAAAAAGATGTTAAGTAAATTATTTCCTTTCTTTTTGTCTGGTATTATGTAGATAAAGTTGATAATGATTATTTGAATAGATATAATAGACATGAGATCTGTCATCAGATACACCAAGGTTCAAATTCCAACTTTACCACCAAAGACCTGGTTAGCTTAGGACAAGTAACTTAATCAGATAAACCTAGATTTCCTATTCTATATTTTGCCCAATACCACCAACTCAATAATTGTTGTGATGATTAAATATGACAAGGTATGTAAACTCTTAGCAGTATTTGGAATGTGTTGAGTGTTACAAAATTATTAAATGTATGTTTTTATGGTTATTAGAGTCATTATTCCTTCTGGGAGGGAGAGGTAGGAGAAGAATTTCAAAGAGACAAAGGACTTAATTTCTTATTTAAGGCCCCTTTCCATTTTAAATGTCTCAGTTCTAAAAATCAGGTGGTAGAAGCGGTGAGGAAGTAGAAAATAAGATTTAAATCAATAAAGAAATATTGATAACATTTAATAGATGCTGATTCTGTCTTTCACTGCAAATGTTATTAAAACATTAGCAAAAAAAGGGAATTAAGGAAAGTCATGCTACTTTATAATCTATGCATTTGAGTTTGGGCCTCCAAAACGTCCAATTTAATTTATGTATTGCTCTCAAGATCCACCAAATCTTCCAAAATACTTTTTTAAACTGCTGACTGAGGTTAACCCATAATTATCCTCTTTTCTTTCCTTTTAATCTCTACAAAGTTGTAAGAAAAAAAAAAGGCTAGACATTTAGCAGCTCAGACTGCAGATACTGAATGTGACATTTAATGAAATAAAATAAATTGTGAATTATGTTCAAATAATTTATCCTAATATCTGAATTTTCTCTACCATGTTTTAATGTAACAAAAAAGCCCAAGCTCGTGAATATAAAGGAAATAGAGATGGAAAAACACAAGGGAGACAGCAATTGTGAAGAGAAATATCCATTCTACATGCATTCGTTTATGCAATAATTGTTTGTTGAGTACCTACTATGTGCTTGATACTGTAGGTGGTGCTGATGATACAGCAACTAAAACAAAAGACACCACCAACAGAAGGATTTGTTTAAGACAAAATATACTTATGTCTGTCTTTTATCTATTTTTTTAACATTTTTATTGGAGTATAATTGGTTTACAATGGTGTGTTAGTTTCCGCTTTATAACGAAGTGAATCAGCTATACATATACATATATCCACATATCTCTTCCCTCTTCATCTCCCTCCTTCTCACCCTCCCTATCCCACACTTCTAGCTGGTGACAAAGCACTAAGCTGATTTCCCTGTGCTATGCTTCCCATTAGCTATTTATTTTACACTTGGTAGTGTATATATGTCCATATATACACTACCACTCTCTCACTTTGTCCCAGCTTACACTTCCCCTTCCCCGGGTGCTCAAGTCCATTCTCTAGTAGGTTTGCGTCTTTATTCCCATCTTCTCCCTAGGTTTTTCATGAACTTTTTTTTTTTTTTTTAGATTCCATATATATGTGTTAGCGTACGTTATTTGTTTTCCTCTTTCTGACTTACTTCACACTGTATGACAGACTGTAGGTCCATCCAACTCACTACAAATAACTAAATTTCGTTTCTTTTTATGACTGAGTAATATTGCATTGTATATATGTGCCACATTTTCTTTATCCATTCATCAGTCAATGGACACTTAGGGTGATTCCATGTCCTGACTATTGTAAATAGAGCTGCAATGAACATTGTGGTACATGACTCTTTTTGAATTATGGTTTTCTCAGGGTATATGCCCAGTAGTGAGATTGTTGGGTCGTATGGTAGTTCTATTTTTAGATTTTTAAGGAACCTCCATACTGTTCTCATTAGTGGCGCTATCAATTTACATTCTCACTAACAGTGTATGAGGGTACCCTTTTCTCCACACCCTCTCCAGCATTTATTGTTTGTAGATATTTTGATGATGACCATTCTGACTGGTGTGAGTTGATATGGCATTGTAGTTTTCATTTGCATTTCTCTAATGATTAATGACGTTGAGCATTCTTTCATGTATTTGTTGGCAATCTGTATATCTTCTTTGGATAAATGTCTATTTAGGTCTTCTGCCCAGTTTTAGATAGGGTTGTTTGTAATTTTTTTAATTAGTTTCTGCTTTAAAACAAGGTGAATCAGTTATACATATACATCTGTTCCCATATCCCTTCCTCCTAGCGTCTTCCTCCCTCCCACCCTCCCAATCCCACCCCTCCAGGCAGTCACAAAGCACCGAGCTAATCTCCCTGTGCTATGCAGCTTCTTCCCACTTGCTATCTACCTTACGTTTGGCAGTGTATATATGTCCAAGCCTCTCCCTCACTTTGTCACAGCTTATCCTTCCCCCTCCACATATCCTCAAGTCCATTCTCAAGTAGGTCTGTGTCCTTACTCCTATTTTACGCCTAGGTTCTTCATGACTTTTTTTTTTCTTAAATTCCATATATATGTGTTAGCATACGGTATTTGTCTTTCTCTTTCTGACTTACTTCACTCTGTATGACAGACCCTAGGTCTGTCCAACTCATGACAAATAGCTCAATTTTGTTTCTTTTTATCGCTGAGTAATACTCTATTGTATATAAGTGCCACATCTTCTTTATCCATTCATCCGATGATGGATACTTAGGTTGTTTCCATCTCCGGGCTTTTGTAAATAGGGTTAAAATGAAAATTTTGGTACCTGACTCTTTTTGAATTATGGTTTTCTCAGGGTATATGCCCAGTAGTGGGATTGCTGGTCATATGGTCGTTCTATTTAGAGTATTTTAAGGAACCTCCATACTGTTCTCCATAGTGGCGGTACCAATGCACATTCCCACCAGCAGTGCAAGAGTGTTCCCTTTTCTCCACACCCTCTCCAGCATTTATTGTTTCTAGATTTTTTGATGATGGCCATTCTGACTGGTGTGAGATTATACCTCACTGTAGTTTTGATTTGCATTTCTCTAATGATTAATGATGTTGAGCATTCTTACATGTGTTTGTTGGCAGTCTGTATATCTTCTTTGGAGAAATGTCTGTTTAGATCTTCTGCCCATTTTGGGATTGGGTTTTTTGTTTTTTTGCTATTGAGGTGCATGTGCTCCTTATAAATTTTGGAGATTAATCATTTGTCTGTTGCTTCATTTGCAAATATTTTCTCCCATACTGAGGGTTGTCTTTTGGTCTTGTTTATGGTTTCCTTTGCTGTGCAAAAGCTTTGAAGTTTCATTAGGTCCCATTTGTTTATCTTTGTTTTTATTTCCATATCTCTAGGAGGTGGGTCCAAAAGGATCTTGCTGTGATTTATGTCATAGAGTGTTCTGCCTATGTTTTCCTCAAAGAGTTTGATAGTTTCTGTCCTTACATTTAGGTCTTTAATCCATTTTGAGCTTATTTTTGTGTATGGTGTTAGGGAATGATCTAATCTCATACTTTTACATGTCCCTGTCCAGTTTTCCCAGCACCAATTAATGAAGATGCAGTCCTTTCTCCACTGTACATTCCTGCCTCTTTTATCAAAGATAAGGCGACCATATGTGCGTGGGTTTATCTCTGGGCTTTCTATCCTGTTCCATTGATCTATCTTTCTGTTTATGTGCCAGTGCCATACTCTCTTGATTACAGTAGCTTTGTAGTATTGTCTGAAGTCAGGGAGCCTGATTCCTCCAGCTCCGTTTTTCGTTCTCAAGATTGCTCAGGTTATTCAGGGTCTTTTGTGTTTCCATAAAAATTGTGAAATTTTTTCTTCTAGTTCTGTGAAAAATGCCAGTGGTAGTTTGTTAGGGATTGCATTGAATCTGTAGAATGCTTTGGATAGTAGAGTCATTTTCACAATATTGATTCTTCCAATCCAGGAACATGGTATAACTCTCCATCTATTTGTATCATCTTTAATTTCTTTCATCAGTGTCTTATAATTTTCTGCATACAGGTCTTTTGTCTCCTTAGGTAGGTTTATTCCTAGATATTTTATTGTTTTTGTTGCAATGGTAAATGGGAGTATTTTCTTGATTTCACTTGCAGATTTTTCATCATTAGTGTATAGGAATGCCAGAGATTTCTGTGCATTAATTTTGTATACTGCTACTTTACCAAATTCATTGATTAGCTCCTTTAGTTTTCTGGTAGCATCTTTAGGATTCTCTATGTATAGTATCATGTCATCTGCAAACAGTGACAGCTTTACTTCTTTTCCAATTTGGATTCCTTTTAATTCCCTTTCTTCTCTGATTGTTGTGGCTAAAACTTCCAAAACTATGTTGAATAAGAGTGGTGAGAGTGGGCAGCCTTGTCTTGTTCCTGATCTTAGTGGAAATGGTTTCAGTTTTTCACCATTGAGCATGATGTTGGCTGTGGATTTGTCATATATGGCCTTTATTATGTTGAGGAAAGTCCCCTCTATGCCTACTTTCTGGAGGGTTTTTATCAGAAATGGGTATTGAATTTTGTCCAAAGCTTTCTCTGTATCTATTGAGATGATCATATGGTTTTTTTCATTTAATTTGTTAATATGGTGCATCACGTTGACTGATTTGCATATATTGAAGAATCCTTGCATTCCTGGAATAAACCCCACTTGATCATGGTGTATGATCCTTTTAATGTGCTGTTGGATTCTCTTTGCTAATATTTTGTTGAGGATTTTTGCATCTATGTTCATCAGTGATATTGGCCTGTAGTTTTCTTTCTTTGTGACATCCTTGCCTCGTTTTGGTATCAAGGTGATGGTGGCCTCATAGAATGAGTTTGGGAGTGCTCCTCCCTCTGGTATATTTTCAAAGAGTTTGAGAAGGATAGGTGTTAGCTCTTCTCTAAATGTTTGATAGAATTCGCCTGTGAAGCCATCTGGTCCTGGGCTTTTGTTTGTTGGAAGATTTTTAATCACAGTTTCAATTTCAGTGCTTGTGATTGGTCTATTCATATTTTCTATTTCTTTCTGATTCAGTCTTGGCAGGTTGTGCATTTCTAAGAATTCGTCCATTTCTTCCAGGTTGTCCATTTTATTGGCATAGTGTTTCTTGTAGTAATCTCTCATAATCTTTTGTATTTCTGCAGTGTCAGTTGTTACTTCTCCTTTTTCATTTCTAATTCTATTGATTTGAGTCTTCTCCCTTCTTTTCTTGATGAGTCTGGCTAATGGTTTGTCAATTTTGTTTATCTTCTCAAAGAACCAGCTTTTAGTTTGGTTGATCTTTGCTATCGTTTCCTTCATTTCTTTTTCATTTATTTCTGATCTGATCTTTATGATTTCTTTCCTTCTGCTAACTTTGGGGTTTTTTTGTTCTTCTTTCTCTAATCGCTTTAGGTGCAGGGTCACGTTGTATAATCGAGATGTTTCCTGTCTGTTAAGGTGGGATTGTATAGCTATAAACTTCCCCCTTAGAACTGGTTTTGCTGCATCCCATAAGTTTTGGGTCGTCGTGTCACCATTGTCATTTGTTTCTAGATATATATTTATTTCCTGATTTCTTCAGTGATCACTTCGTTATTGAGTAGTGTATTGTTTAGCCTCCATGTGTTTGTATTTTTTACAGATCTTTTCCTGTAATTGATGTCTAGTCTCATAGCATTGTTGTCGGAAAAGATACTTGATACAATTTCAATTTTCTTAAATTTACCAAGGCTTGATTTGTGACCCAAGATATGATCTATCCTGGAGAATGTTCCATGAGCACTTGAGAAAAATGTATATTCTCTTGTTTTTGGATGGAATGTCCTATGAATATCAATTAAGTCCATCTCATTTAATGTATCATTGAAAGCTTGTGTTTCCTTATTTATTTTCATTTTGGATGATCTGTCCATTGGTGAAAGTGGAGTGTTAAAGTCCCCTACTATGAGTGTGTTACTGTCGATTTCCCCTTTTATGGCTGTTAGTATTTGCCTTATGTATTGAGGTGCTCCTATGTTGGGTGCATAGATATTTACAGTTGTTATATCTTCTTCTTGGATCAATCCCTTTGTCATTATGTAGTGTCCTTCTTTGTCTCTTCTAATAGTCTTTTTTTTGAAGTCTATGTTGTCTGATATGAGAATTGCTACTCCAGCTTTCTTTTGATTTCCATTTGCATGGAATATCTTTTTCCATCCCCTTACTTTCAATCTGTATGTGTCTCTAGGTCTGATGTGGGTCTCTTGTAGATAGCATATATATGGGTCTTGTTTTTGTATCCATTCAGCCAATCTGTGTCTTTTGGTGGGAGCATTTAATCCATTTACATTTAAGGTAATTATGGATATGTACATTTCTGTTACCATTTCCTTAATTGCTTTGGGTTCGTTATTGTAGGTATATTCCTTCTGTTTTGTTTCTTGCCTAGAGAAGTCCTTTATCATTTGCTGTAAATCTGGTTTGGTGGTGCTGAACTCTCTGAGCTTTTGCTTGTCTGTAATTGTTTTAATTTCTCCATCAAATCTGAATGAGATCCTTGCTGGGTAGAGTAATCTTGGTTGCAGGTTTTTCTCTATCATCACTTTAATTATGTCCTGCCACTCCCTTCTGGCTTGTAGATTTTCTGCTGAGAGATCAGCTGTTAACCTGATGGGGATTCCCTTGTGTGTTATTTGTTGCTTTTCCCTTGCTGCTTTTAATATGATTTCTTTGTGTTTAATTTTTGACAGTTTGATTAATATGTGTTTTGGCATATTTCTCCTTGGATTTATTTTCTCTGTGCCTCCTGGACTTGATTAACTATTTCCTTTCCCATATTAGGGAAGTTTTCAACTATAATCTCTTCAAATATTTTCTCAGTCTCTTTCTTTTTCTCTTCTTCTTCTGGAACCCCTATAATTCGAATGTTGGCATGTTTAATGTTGTCCCAGAGGCCTCTGAGACTGTCCTCTGTTTTTTTCATTCTTTTTTCTTTATTTTGCTCTGCAGCAGTTATTTCCACTATATTATCTTCCATGTCACTTATCTATTCTTCTGCCTCAGTTATTCTGCTATTGATCCCATCTAGAGTATTTTTCATTTCATTTGTTGTGTTTTTAATTGATGCTTGATTCATCTTTAGTTCTTCTAGGTCCTTGTTAACTTTTTCTTGCATTTTGTCTATTCTATTTCCAAGATTTTGGATCTTGGAAATAGAATCTTGGATCATCTTTTCTATCATTATTCTGAATTCTTTTTCAGGTAGACTGCCTATTACCTCTTCATTTGTTAGGTCTGGTAGGTTTTTATCTTGCTCCTTCACCTGCTGTGTGTTTTTCTGTCTTCTCATTTTGCTTATCTTACTGTGTTTGTGGTCTCCTTTTTGCAGGCTGCAGATTCGTAGTTCCCATTGTTTTTGGTGTCTGTACTCAGTGGTTAAGGTTGTTTCAGTAGGTTGTGTAGTCTTCCTTGTTGGGGGGACTAGTGCCTGTGTTCTGGTGGTTGAAGCTCAATCTTGTCTTTCTGGTGGATAGGTCCACGTCTGGTGGTGTGTTTTGGGGTGCCTTTGGCCTTATTATGTTTTTGGGCAGCCTCTCTGCTAATGTGTGGTGTTGTGTTCCTGTCTTGCTAGGTGCTTGGCATAGCGTGACCAGCACTGTAGCTTGCTGGTCGTTGACTGAAGCTGGGTCCTGGTGTTGAGATGGAGATCTCTGGGAGATTTTTGCTGCTTGATATTATGTGTAGCTGGGAGGTCTCTTGTGGACCCGTGTCCTGAAGTTTCCTCTCCCAGTTCAGAGGCACAGCACTGACTCCTGGCTGCAGCACCAAGAGCCTTTCATCTACCCGGCTCAGGATAAAAGGGAGAAAAAGTAGAAAGAAAGAATTAGTAGAAGAAAGAGAGAGAGAGAGCAAGAAAGGAAGAAGGAAAGAAAGGAAGGAAGGAAGAAAGAAAGAAAGAAAGGAGGGAGGGAGGGAGGAAGGAAAGAAAAAGAAAGATTGAAAGGAAGAAGGGAGGGAGGGAGGAAGGAAGGAAAGAAAGAAAGAAAGGAAGAAAGAAAAAAGAAAGAAGGAAAGAAAGACAGGAGGGAGGGAGGAAGGAAAGAAGGAGAGAAAGAAAGAAAGGAGGGGCGGAGGGAGGGAGGGAGGAAGGGAAGGTAGGAAAAAAGAAAGAGTAGGTAAAGTAAAATAGAATAAAGTATAAAATATAGTAGCATTATTAAAATTTAAAAGTAATTATTGAAAAAAAAACGGACAGATTGAACCCTGGGACATATGGTGGAAGCAAAGCTATACAGAGAAAATCTCACACAGAAGCATACACATACACATTCACAAAAAGTGAGCAGGGGGAAAATTCGAAAATGTTGCTCTCAAATCCACCTCCTCAATTTGGGATAATTAGTTGTAAAAAGAGGAAAAGGGGGAAACGTCTGAAATCTTGCTCTCAAAGTCCACCTCATTAATTTGGGATAATTCGTTGTAAAAAGAGGAAAGGGGGAAAAGTCTTAAATCTTGTCCTCAAATTCCACCTCCTCAATTTGGGATGATTCGCTGTCCATTCATGCCCTACACAGATGCAGGGCACATCAAGTGGACCATAGAGCTTTAATCCGCTGCCTCCGAGGCTGCACAGAGAGATTTCCCTGTCTCTTCTCTGCTCTCACAGCTCCCCAATCTCAGCCTTGGACCTGGCCCCACCTCTGCGTGTAGGTCACCGGAGGGCATCCGTTCTTCGTTCAGACAGGACGGGTTTAAAGGAGCCGCTGATTCGGGGGCTCTGGCTCACTCAGGCAGAGGGGAGGGAGGTGTGCACAGTGCGGGGTGGGCCTGCAGCGGCAGAGGCCGGTGTGACGTTGCACCAGCCCGAGGCATTCTGTGCGCTTTCCCGGGGAAGCGGTCCCTGGGTCCCGGGACCCCGGCAGTGGCGGGGTGCACAGGCTCCCCAGAAGGTGGGGTGGACAGTGACCTGCACTCACACACAGGCCTTGTGGCAGCGGCAGCAGCAGCCCCAGCATCCCACGCCCGTCTCTGGGGTCTGCGCCTTTAGCCGCGGCTCGCGCCCGTCTCTGGAGCTTCTTTAAGCAGCGCTCTTAATGCCCTCTCCTCGTGCACCAGGAAACAAAAGGGAAGAAAAAGTCTCTTGCCTCTTCGGCAGCTCCAGACCCTTTCCCCGGACTCCCTCCGGGCTAGCCGTGGTGCACTAACCCCTTCAGGCTCTCTTCCTGCCACCAGCCCCAGTCCTCTCCCTGCGCTCCGACTGAAACCCGAAACCCGAGCCTCAGCTCCCAGTGCCGGCAGCCGAGCAGACAAGCCTCTCGGGCTGGTGTGTGCCTGAGGGCACCGATCCTCTGTGCCAGAATCTCTCCGCTTTGCCCTACACACCACTGTTGCTGTGTTCTCCTCCACTACTCTGAAGCTTTCCCCCTCTGCCACCTGCAGTCTCCACCCGTGAAGGGGCTTCTAGTGTGTGGAAACCTTTCCTCCTTCACGGCTCCCTCCCACTGGTGCAGGTCCCGTCCCTATCCTTTTGTCTCTGTTTATTCTTTATTCTTTTGTCCTACCCAGGTATGTGGGGAGTTTCTTGCCTTTTGGGGGGTCTGAGGTCATCTGTCAGCGTTCAGTAGGTGTTCTGTAGGAGTTGTTCCACGTGTAGATGAATTTCTGATGTATCTGTGGGGAGGAAGGTGATCTCCGCGTCTTACTCTTCGGCCATCTTCCTCCGCTCCCCCATACTCTCTTGATTACTGTAGCTTTGTAGTATAGTTTGAAGTCCAGGAGACTGATCCCTCCAGCTCTGTTTTTCTTTCTCAAGACTGCTTTGGCTATTCGGGGTCTTTTGTGTTTCCCTACAAATTGTGAAATTTTCTGTTCTAGTTCTGTGAAAAATGCCATTGGTTGTTTGATAGGGATTGCATTGAATCTGTAGATGGCTTTGCATACTAGAGTCATTTTCACAATGTTGATTCTTCCAACCAAAGAACATGGTATATCTCTCCATCTATTTGTATCATATTTAATTTCTTTCATCAGTGTCTTATAATTTTCTGCATACAGGTCATTTGTCTCCTTACGTGGGTTTATTCTTAGGTATTTTATTCTTTTTGTTTCAATGGTAAATAGGATTGTTTTCTTAATTTCACTTTCAGATTTTTCATCATTAGTGAACAGGAATTCAAGAGACTTCTGTGCATTCATTTTGTATCCTGCTACTTTACCAAATTCATTGATTAGCTCTAGTAGTTTTCTGGTAGCATCTTTAGGATTCTCTATGTATAGTGTCATGTCACCTGCAAACATTGGGAGATTCACTTCTTTTCTGATTTGGATTCCTTTTATTTCTTTCTCTTCTCTGATTGCTGTAGCTAAAACTTCCAAAACTATGTTGAATAATAGTTGTGAGAGTGGGCAACCTTGTCTTTTTCCTGATCTTAGTGGAAATGGTTTCAGTTTTTCACCATTGAGGATGATATTGGCTGTGGGTTTGTCATATATGGCCTTTATTATGCTGAGGAAAGTTCCCTCTATGCCTACTTTCTACAGGGTTCTTATCATAAATGTGTGTTGAATTTTGTTGAAAGCTTTCTCTGCATCTATTGAGAGGATCACATGGTTTTTCTCCTTCAGTTTGTTAATATGGTGTGTCACATTGATTGATTTGCCTATACTGAAGAATACTTGCATTACTGGAATAAACCCCGCTTGATCATGGTGCATGATCCTTTTAATGTGCTGTTGGATTCTGTTTATTAATATTTTGTTGAAGATTTTTGCATCTGTGTTCATCAGCGTTATTGGTCTGTAGTTTCCTTTTTGTGTGACATCTTTGTCTGGTTTTGGTATCAGAGTGATGGTGGCCTTTCAGAATGAGTTGGGAATGTTCCTCCCTCTGTTATATTTTGGAAGAGTTTGAGAAGGATAGGTGTTAACTTTTCTCTAAATGTTTGATAGAATTTGCCTATGAAGCCATCTGGTCCTGGGCTTTTCTTTGTTGGAAATTTTAAATCACAGTTTCAATTTCAGTGCTTGTGATTTGTCTGTTTATATTTTCTATTTCTTCCTGGTTCAGTTTCGGAAGGTTGTGTGTTGTGCATTTCTAAGAATTTGTTGATTTCTTCCAGGTTGTCCATTACTGACATATAGTTGCTTGTAGTAATGTCTCATGGTTCTTTGCATTTCTGCAATGTCAGTTGTTACTTCTCCTTTTTCATTTGTAATTCCATTGATTTGAGTCTTCTCCCATTTTTTCTTGATGAGTCTGGCTGATGGGTTATCAATTTAGTTTATCTTCTCAAAGAAACATTGTTTGGTTTTATTTAGCTTTGCTATCCTTTCCTTCATTTCTTTTTCATTTATTTCTGATCCGATCTTTATGATTTCTTTCCTTCTGCTAACTTTTGGGTTTTTTGGTTCTTCTTTCTCTAGTTGCCTTTGGTGTAAGTTTAGGTTGTTTATTTGAGATGTTTCTTATTTCTTAAGGTAGTATAGTATTGTTATAAATTACCCTCTTAGAACTGCTTTTGCTGCATCCCATAAGTTTTGGGTCATCATGGTTTCATTGTCATTTTTTTCTAGGTATTTTTGGATTTCCTCTTTGATTTCTTCAATGATCTCTTGGTTATTTAGTAGTGTATTGTTTACCCTCCATGTGTTTGTATTTTTTACAGATTTTTTCCTGTAATTGATATGTAGTCTCATAGCATTGTGGACAGAAGAGATACTTGATACAACTTCAATTTTCTTGAATTTACCAAAGCTTTATATATGACCCAAGCTATGATCTATCCTGGAGAAGGTTCCATGAGCACTTGAGAAGAAAGTGTATTCTGTTGTTTTGGGATGGAATGTCCTATAAATATCAATTAAGTGCATCTTGTTTAATGTTTCATTTAAAGCTTGTGTTTCCTTATTTCTTTTCATTTAGGATGATCTCTCCATTGGTGAAAGTGGGGTTTTAAAGCCCCCTACTATGATTTTGTTACTGTCAATTTCCCCTTTTTTTTTTTTAAATTTATTCATTTATTTATCTATTTAGGGCTGCGCTGGGTCTTCGCCTTTGCGCGAGGGCTCTCTCCAGTTGCGGCAAGCGGGGGCCACCCCTCATCACGGTGCGCGGGCCTCTCACCATCGCGGCCTCTCTTGTTGCGGAGCACAGGCTCCAGACGCGCAGGCTCAGCAGCCGTGGCCCACGGGCCCACTTGCTCCGCGGCACGTGGGATCTTCCCAGACCAGGGCTCGAACCCGCGTCCCCTGCATCGGCAGGCAGACTCCCAACCACTGCGCCACCAGGGAAGCCCCAATTTCCCCTTTTATGGCTGTTAGTATTTGCCTTATGTATTGAGGTGCTCCTGTGTTGTGTGAATAAATATTTACAATTGTTATATCTTCTTCTTGGATTGATCCATTGATCATTATATAGTGTCCTTCTTTGTCTCTTGTAAAGGTCTTTGTTTTAAAGTCTATTTTGTCTGATATGAGAATTGCTACTCCAGCTTTCTTTTGATTTCCATTTCCATGGTATACTTTTTCCATCCCCTCACTTTCAGTCTGTATGTGTCCCTAAGTCTAAAGTGGGTCTCTTGTAGACAGAGTAAATACAGGTCTTGTTTTTGTATCCATTCAGCCAGTCTATGTCTTTTGGTTGGGGAATTTAATCCATTTACATTTAAGGTAATTATCAATATGTATGTTTCTTTTACCATTTTCTTAATTGTTTTGGGTTTGTTATTGTAGGTCTTTTCATTCTCTTGTGTTTCCTGCCTAGAGAAGTTCCTTTAGCATTTGTTGTAAAGCTGCTTTTGTTATGCAGAATTCTCTTAGCTTTTCCTTGTCTGTAAGGGTTTTAATTTCTCCATCAAATCTGAATGAGATCCTTGCTTTGTGGAGTAATCTTGGTTGTGGGTTTTTCCTTTTCATCACTTTAAATGTGTCCTGCCAGGACCTTCTGGCTTGCAGAGTTTCTGCTGAAAGTTCAGCTGTTAAGCTTATCAGGATTCCATTGTTTGTTATCTGTTGCTTTTTCCTTGCTGCTTTTACTATTTTTTCTTTGTATTTAATTTTTGATAGCTTGATTAATATGTGTCTTGGTGTGTTTCTTCTTGGATTTATCCTGTAAGGGCCTCTTTATGCTTCCTGGACTTGATTAACTATTTCCTTTCCCGTATTAGGGAAGTTTTTAACTATAATCTCTTCAAATATTTTCTCAGTCTCTTTCTTTTACTCTTCTTCTTCTGGGACCCCTGTAATTCAAATGTTGGTGCATTTGATATTGTCCCAGAGGTCTTTGAGACTGTCCTCAATTCTTTTCTGTCTTTTTAATTTATTCTGCTCTGCAGTAGTTATTTCCACTATTTTATCTTCCAGGTCACTTATCCATTCTTCTGCCTCAGTTATTTTGCTATTGATCCCTTCTAGAGAAATTTGTTTCATTTACTGTGTTGTTAATGATTGTTTATTTGCTCTTTAATTCTTCTCGGTCCTTGTTAAATGTTTCTTGTATTTTCTCCACTCTATTTCCAAGATTTCCCATCATCTTGACTAACATTCTGAATTATTTTTCAGGTAGACTGCCTATTTCCTCTTCATTTGTTAGGTCTGTTGGGTTTTAGCCTCCACCTTCATCTGCTGTGTTTTTCTGTGTCTTCTCATTTTGCTTATCTTACCATGTTTGGTGTCTCCTTTTTGCAGGCTTCAGGTTCGTAGTTCCTGTTGTTTTTCGTGTCTGCCCCTAGTGGCTAAGGTTGGTTCAGTGGGTTGTGTCGGCTTCCTGGTGGAGGGGAGTAGTGCCCGTGTTCTGGCGGATGAGGCTATATCTTGTCTTTCTGGGGGGCAGGTCCACGTCTGGTGGTGTGTTTTGGGGTGACCTTATTATGATTTTAGGCAGCTTCTCTGCTAATAGGTTGGGCTGTGTTCCTGTCTTGCTAGTTGTTTGGCATAGGGTGTCCAGCACTGTAGCTTGCTGGTCATTGAGTGGAGCTGGGTCTTGGTGTCAGATGGAGATCTCTGGGTGATTTTCTCCATTTGATATTACGTGGAGCTGGGAGGTCTCT
Source organism: Mesoplodon bidens (assembly GCF_964165515.1). NCBI lineage: Eukaryota > Metazoa > Chordata > Mammalia > Artiodactyla > Ziphiidae > Mesoplodon > Mesoplodon bidens. The sequence continues at coordinate 58,786,592 of NC_138172.1, read as the reverse complement.
GGTGGACCAATGTCCTGAGCTTGGCTCTCTCACCTCAGTAGCACAGCCCTGACTCCTTGCTGGAGTACAAAGAGCCTGTCATCCACATGGCTCAGAATAAAAGGAACAAAAAAGAAAGGAAGTAAAAGATAAAATAAAATAAAAAATTTATTAACATGAAAACTAAAAAATAATTATTAAAAAAATTGTTTTCAGTAATTTAAAAAGAAGAGAACAACCAAACCAAAAAAAGACCCAAATCTACCATTGATAACAAGCACTGAAAACTACACTAAAAACAAAACAAAACAAACAAAAAACAAACAAAAGAAACAGAGAGACAGAACCTTAGGACAAATGGTAAAAGCAAAGCTATACAGAAAAAAATCACACACAGAAACATACGCATACACACTCACAAAAAGGGAAAAAGGGAATATATATATATATATATATATATATATATATATATATATATATATATATATACATACATACATATATATATATGTGTTTGTGTGTATATATATATATATATATATTTTTTTTTTTGGTCCCAAAGTTCACTTCCTCAATTTGGGATGACTCATTGTCTATTCAGGTATTCTCATACATCAAGTTGACTGTGGAGATTTAATCCACTGCTCCTGAGCCTGTTGGGAGTGATTTCCCTTTCTCTTCTTTGTTTGCACCATTCCTGAGATTCAGCCTTGGATTTGGCCTTGCCTCTACATATAAGTCACCTGAGGGTGTCTATTCTTCGCTCAGACAGGACAAGGTTAAAGAAGCTTCTGGTTTGGGGGCTCTGGCTCACTCAGGCCAGGGAGAAGGAGGGTTCGGAGTGCAGGGCGAGCCTGCAATGGCAGAGGCTGGCATGACATTGCCCATCCTGAGGTGCGTCATGTGTTCTCCCAAGGAAGTTTTCCCTGGATCATGGGATCCTGGTATTGGTGGGTTCCACAGGCTCCCAGGAGAAGAGGTGTGAATAGTGACCTGTGCTTGCACACAGTCTTCTTGGTGGCTGTAGCAGCAGCCTTAGCATCTCATGCCCGTCTCTGGGGTCTGCACTGATAGCTGTGGCTTGCTCTTATCTCTGGAGCTCCTTTAACAGTCCTCTTAATCCCCTCTCCTAGCACACCAGGAAACAAAGATGCAAGAAAAAGTCTCTTGCCCCTTCGGCAGTTCCAGACATTTTCCCAGACTCCCTCCCAGCTAGCTGTGGCACACTAGCCCCTTCAGGCTGTGTTCACGCAGCCAACCCCAGTCCTCTTGCTGGGATCTGACCTCCGAAGCCTGAGCCTCAGCTCCCAGCCCTGACTCGTCCCAGCAGGTGAGCAGACTAGCCTCTCGGGCTGGTTAGTGCTGGTCAGCACCGATCCTCTGTGCAGGAATCTCTCTGCTTTGCCCTCTGCACCCTTGTTGCTGCTCTGTGCTCCCTGGATCCGGAGCTTCCCCCTCCTCCACCCACAGTCTCTGCCCACAAAGGGGCTTCCTAGTGTGTGGAAAACTTTCCTCCTTCACAGCTCCCTTCTGTTTGTGCGGGTCCCGTCCCTATTCTTTTGTCTCTGTTTTTTCTTTTTTCTTTTGCCCTACCCAGGTACATGGGGAGTTTCTTGCCTTTTGGGAGGTCTGAGGTCTTCTGCCAGCGTTCAGTAGATGTTCTGTAGGAGTTGTTCCACATGTAGATGTATTTCTGATGTATTTGTGGGGAGGAAGGTGATCTCCACATCTTACTCCTCCGTCATCTTGAAGCTTCTCCTGTCTCCTTCTTAAATCATTCCTTGTCTTCAATGCCTTGTAAGGTAAGATCCAAACTCCTGACCATGACTAATAAAGGTCCTTCAAGATGTGACCCCTGCCTCTTTCTCATATCTGTTGTTGAGCCCTGTCTCACTCACACTCGCCCCCTCCTGCTCAGAAGTAGTAGCTGCTCAGGCCTTGCTTTTTCTTGCCTCTGAGACTTGATTGATGCTGATGCCATACCTGTCAGTCTTCTTCATTCCATTTCACTTGAGTAGTTAACTTCTCTTTCTTTTCAAGGTTTGATGAATGAAAAAAATTAATGATTCACTCCTTATCTCTTGTTTAATTGCTTTTCTGCTTGACTGTAATTTCCATGAGGGCTGCTTCAGTGCCACCTGTTTTATTTTTAGTGTTTTACAAAATAGACTGAATATCTACATGTAGCTGCTGTGTTTTTTAATGGTTATCGTCCTGTTACATGTGTAGCCAGGAATAATGAAAATGAAAGAATATATTGAGAAGTGAGACAGGAGAGACAATGCAACTAGTTTCTGTGGGAAGGTAAGGTTTGTCCTAGAAAATATGGACAAATGAAATCATTTTTAAGAACCTTTTTGCAAATAAGTCATATTCTCTAATGTAAGCATAAAGTTGATCCTATTTTGGCAAGCTTCACCTTCAGTGCTGGAAATAATAGGAGATGTCCCCCCCTCCCCCAGGGAAGATCTGGGAACAGCTATGAGAATTAGTAGGTAACATGACATTAAAGAAAGCTGTGGAGTCTTGAGCTGTTTGGTGAAGGGTCTCTCATGCCTCCTTCCCACCAATGTTTGGTTAATGTCCTGAATAACACTGAGGGAGGTTGTCATTGGTGGTGAGAACTGATTCATGAACTTGTGTGTTGCCCTCATTAATCTACACACTAGATTCCTAGCTTTGTAAATGGAACTTTCTTGAAGATTTATGAAATTTAACAGAAGGATTTGATCATCATATAAATGGATTTAAAAAATGAACTATCAATTTTCAATTTGAGAGGCAGGGCTGGGCTATAAATTTACCTTTACTTAACAAATATCTCTGGAAATACAGTGTAAATGCACAGTATAACAAAGTTGCAGAGTAAATGCTTAAGAAAACAACCATTAAGTGAACCCACTTAAGTGCTAAGAATAGTTGGGTAGTTATATTTCCATCATATTAATACAATAATTAAATCCCTTTATCTTTTCATCTGAAATATTATTTTGTAGTTTTTACTCCTCCTCAATTCAGAAAATAATCAATAAAGCTTTAATTGAAACACACACTCATCTATTTGTCCTACTTTCATACCCCAAAATCTACAGCTTAGTCAAGAATCAGAAAAAGATTGAAATGAAGGACACAATGCATAAGCAAAATAAACCTGAAACTATGAATGTGAGAGTTTTAATCTTACCAGGCCACAACAATATCTGGTGTATTTGTAATGTGTTTAATCATCCTTGATAATTTTTATATCTTATCAAAGTAGACAGTTAAAAAAATTAAGCAAAGTGTTGCTGTTTAACAACTTGCCTCCTCTGTTTCCCCCCACTTTACAGGTCTAACTAGTTTGATTATATGAGCACATCCTATGGAACAGAGATCTCATTTATATTACTGTCAATATCTCTTTTTGCAATAATTGAACATCTAAAAGATTTCATTTACAAGCTTGGTTAGTCTGACTGACCTGTGAACAGGTCTGTCCCAGCATCAGTGCTCTGACCACAGGAACATGAGCACCAAGTGCTGGATGAGAAGCATGATGGAAATTGCAGTGTCAACATGGCACAGGCGGACTCACTTGCTTCAAAAATAGCTTGACTGTGGTGAAGGTATTATATGGTTTCCTAGAAACCAAATTTCATCCTAATTTTTTCTATTGTGTTAATTTCCATTTAATTAGTTGTCTTAGTAAACTGCTAACATAGCCTATTTAAGGTAAAATGCTCTTCTTCCAAAAAAGAACTGAAATTGTCCATCTCTGATTTTTTCAAATTTTACAATCAACCATTAATTAATTAATATGTTATTTTTTTCTGCCAAAACTTTTATTTATTTTTTCCAAATGTTTATTAGTGTCTAAGTCTTGATGTCAAAAAGCCAAAATGTTGTGTAGAATTTTTTACAAATAACTAGACATGGATTAATGAGTTAATGCAGCTAACGTGTCCTATCCTGATTTTATATATATACACCAGTTCCTAAGAAAATTATATCTAACTACTAGAGTTATTTTATTCCAAACCACCAATAATTGTCATAATTTTAATTAACACCTCCCTAATTGTAACAGTGTGTTGACAAACCTTGATTGCTATAGTTTCTAAAATATAAGATGGAATAATAATGTCCATTCAAATTAAATAACCTTGTTGTGTTTGAATTCATTTGTTCACTTTTAACTTTACATAACATAATTAATTAACACGATAAATTAAAACAAAAGTAATGCAATATGGCTTTCTGAAATAATGAAATGAATGTCATAGAGCTAATATCTTAGTTTACTTTTTCTAGCCAAGTCATATATGCTTTTAAAATTGAAAAATAATATAACAATATAAAAATTACACATGCATAGGTCAGTTACAATATTTTTAAACTTTTAACCTGAATTTCATTCATACCAGAAAATGAGTGATTATTTTTCTTTTTTTATTGAATTATATTTGACTTACAATATTATATTAATTTCAGTTTATATATAGCATAGCAATTCAATATTTCAATAGATTATACTCCATTTAAGTTGTTATAAAATATTGACTTTATTCTATCTCTGAACACTACATTCTTGTAACTTATTTTACACTTACTTTACATCTGTTTGTACCTCTTAATCATCTTCACTGATTTTGCCTATACCCCTATGCTTCTCTCTGGTAACCACTAGTTTGTTCTCTGTATCTGTGAGTATGTTTATGTTTTGTTGTATTTGTTTGTTTTTTTAAAAAAAATTTGAGTCCACATTTAAGTGAAAACATAGTATTTGTCTTTGTCTGACTTATTTCACTAAGCATAATACCCTCCATGTCCATTCATGTTGTTGCAAATGGCAAAATTTCATTCTTTTCTATGGCTGAGTAGTATTTCACTGCATATATATACCACATCTTCTTTATCTATTCATCTGTTAATGGACATTTAGGTTGCTTCCATATCTTGGTTATTGTACCTGTGGTTTGTTTTTCTTCTTTACTGTTCCCATTGTTGTTGATGTAAGTAGACATCACTTCTGAAGCATACAAAAAATTTTATAATGATATTTTAGCAAAATGTTCTATTATTTTGAATTATTTTATTTAATCCTTTATTCATTGAACAAATATTTACTGAATAAATCTTCAAGGGATTGCTTTAATTGCCAACTCTATTATTTGGGATATGGGCTAAGCTTCCATTATAAGGAGATCGACAATTCAGTGGCCCAAACAAGAGAAACATTTATTTCCTTCACACATAATAAAACAAGGCAAATAGGTGGGCTTTGCTTCATGACACCATTCAGGCTTCCAGGCTAGTGGAATGCCATCTGTCTTAGTTCAGGCTGCTATAACATGATACCATAGACTGAGTGGCTTATAAACAAGAGAAATTTATTTCCTATAGTTCTGGAGGCTGGGAGTCCCAGGTCAGGGTGCCAGCATGGTTGGGTTCTGGTTCTTCTTCTGGGATGCAGACTGCTGTCTTCTTGTATCTTCACATGGTAGAAAGAGAACAAGAGAGCTCTCTTGGGGTCCCCCTTTTTAAGAGCACTAATCCATTCATTAGGGCTCCACCCTCCATACCTAATTTAATTCCCAAATGTCTCATCTCTTAATACCATCACAATGGGGATTGAGATTTCAACAAATAAATTTTGGAAAATACTAAGATACCGTCCATTACACCATCATTAACGTCTTCCAAAATGGCTCCAATCATTGACGTTTGCAGCCAATTACATGAAAGCTGAAAAGAAGTAGAGGACAGTGAATTTAATTTTATGCAAATCATGACGAATTTGTATACATAACTCTGCACATGGCCACACTCAAATGTAAGGAATACTAGGAAATGTAGTCTTGAGATTGTAAGTCTCTCTTATTGAAAAAAGAGCCAAATGGATTTTGGAACAGCTTGAATTCTTCTGTGGCCCAGCCCTCTCATCATCCAAATATGAGTGAATACCCGTCTTCTCATTCAAACAAACAAACATAAAAAAAAAAACAAAAAAAAACTACCTTCTGCTTAAAAGAGAAAATCCAAGTTCAATTCCAATTACTGCAACCAGATCAAAATCTAGAGTCTGGGAAGATTAAGTCTTCATATGGTTCTTTGAAGCCTCACAACCTATAAAATGATAGACAGAATATCTTTCTTGTTTTTGACCTTCTTCCCCATACAAAATATTCAATATAATTTAGTGTAAAAGGAACAGAATAACTACAATAGAAAGGTCCTTTGGGAAACACTCCACAGGCAATAACAATTACAAAATCCTGCTAAGCAGAGGTTAAGAGGCATCTAAGCAACAGCATTGAAATAAATTTTTTGGTGAGTGCATCTGGCAACCTTGGTTCTCTTTTCTGGGATTTAAGCCAGATTTAGCAGAAGGTCCTTCCTTATCCTTATGGATAAATGGTCTTATCTCTGGGCATATCTGAAATGATTAAAATAGAGCATGCCCTCAATTGGGACTTCACAATTTTTGCAACATGTTTCCATACATGTTTGGGGACCCGAGGGTTGCCCCTGGAATTGTATATGGTAGCAAAGTCTAATGGGAAGATGTAAGGGCATCTTTGAACAACACTCATTGTCTCTTGCTATGGGAATACAGAAACAGTTGACTTCTCTAATCCTGTTAAACCCTAAATTTCTGAACCTTCTCTCATTTTTAAATTATAGAACTAACACATAAATTAGGCAGAGATAACTTCCCTTAGCAAAGCTCTATTCAATTTTATTTCTTCTGGAAAAACGGCCCATTCTTATTTGAGCTCATAACTTCTTTAAACCTTTTTAAAAAGCAGCAAGGGTGAATTGGTACTGCCACTATGGAGAACAGTATGGAGGTTCCATAAAAAACTACAAATAGAACTACCATATGACCCAGCAATCCCACTACTGGGCATATGCCCTGAGAAAACCATAATTCAAAAAGAGTCATGTACCACAATGTTCATAGCAGCCCTATTTACAATAGCCCGGAGATGGAAGCAACCTAAGTGTCCATCATCGGATGAATGGATAAAGAAGATGTGGCACATATATATAATGGAATATTACTCAGCCATAAAAATAAACGAAATTGAGCTATTTGTAATGAGGTGGATGGACCTAGAGTCTGTCATACAGAGTGAAGTAAGTCAGAAAGAGAAAGACAAATACTGTATGCTGACACATATATATGGAATTTAAGGGAAAAAAATGTCATGAAGAACCTAGGGGTAAGACAGGAATAAAGACACAGACCTACTAGAGAATGGACTTGAGGATATGGGGAGGGGGAAGGGTAAGCTGTGACAAAGTGAGAGAGTGGCTTGGACATATATACAGTACCAAACGTAAGGTAGATAGCTAGTGGGAAGCAGCCGCATAGCACAGGGAGATCAGCTCGGTGCTTTGTGACCACCTGGAGGGGTGGGATAGGGAGGGTGGGAGGGAGACACAAAAGGGAGGGGATATGGGAACATATGTATATGTATAACTGATTAAATTTGTTATAAAGCAGAAAAAAAACAGAAATAGAGTCACAGATGTAGAAAACAAACTTATGTTTACCAGGGGGTAAGGAGATGGGAGGGATAAATTGGGAGATTGGGATTGACATATACACACTACTATCTATAAAACAGATAACTAATAAGGACCTATTGTATAGCACAGGGAGCTCTGCTCAGTACTCTGTAAAACAAAAACAAACAAACAAACAAAGATTTTCAAACATGAAAAAAAAAAAAAAAAGCAGCAAGGATTGTTAACAGTTGAGCTTTGTCCAGCTTTTACCCATAGCGCCAAAATATATCTAGGCTTATAGCCTGCCATTCAGTGATGGCATGACAAGGGTCATCAGCTTTCCATCCTACAGTATTTTTTTCCTTACATTCTTCACCCTCCCAGTAAACTAATAGCCCATATTTTGAGATTTTTAATGGCAGTTCTACACTCCTACATACTTATTTTTTTTTTGACTAAATTGTTGTAACAGAGATTCAAAAATCAGTGGCTCAAAAAAGAGAAAAAGTTATTTGTTCCCTCATAACAATCCCTGAGGTAGGCAGTGATTTAGAGTAAGCCTGCTCCAATGTGATCATTTAGACACAAGTTCCTCCCATGCTGCAGTGCAGGACTTTCTAGCATTATCTGTATTTGCATGGTAGATACTAGATCAACACTTTGAGTGCATTTTACCATCTGAGGATGTGACTGTGAACAAGTCCAAGATGAGAAGCTTGTTCTTCATTTGGAAATGAACTCAAGGTTGATACCCTCACTTCTGTGCACATCTCGTGTTTCCTGCCACAGCCACAAGGGCACAGCTAGCTGCAAGCTTGGCTGAGGAGTATATTTCACTCACTGTGTGGCCATTTGTCCACATAAAATATTTTCTTCTGGGAGAAATGAGAAGTAATATTTGGATAAGCAAAGGTATGGACTCTGGAAGAGTCCATTAAGATTGTTGTCCATTATTTTGCATTATCCATTATTTTACAAATGTCTTGTATGTTTCATTTTCCCCTTTTAGAGTTTTGAAATTTTAAATTCGCTCATGGTGTGTATGTATCATTTATGGTAGACAATAACTCAGCTTCTCTGTCATGGTCTCTCTCACTACTCTTCTTTTTCCCTCTCAGCTTCATCAATTGAAATCAAAATTGAAATCCACTTAGAAACATAGTAATGCTACTAGATAGTGTTTGTTGCTACTGGTCTTCATACTTTGGGAAAGTATGCTTCATACTTTGTTGCTACTGGTCTGCATACACTTTGGGAAACATAATCAGGCGTACTCATGAGAAATTTACTGATTGTGAGGAAGGCAGGGAACAGCTGCTCTCAGTGCCCTCATTTTCTCTTCATCCTGATACATGGGAATGCTGCTTGTTAATCACTTTCTCATGACTGCCAATTCTTGATCATCCTGGAAATCAGTGAAAAAACTTTCAGGACTTTGCTATACATATGTGAGGATTCTCAACTGGGTTGCATCATTTCTATTAAGATAAACATCCAGCCAACAGCCAATGACTTTAGACTTCTACAATCTCAAGTCTTAGAAAGATGGGGAGAAAAACTTACTACTATATTTTTCTTAGAGAATTTGTATATAATTATCCTGGGCAATAACGCCTAGGTTATCTATTTTTATCCCAGCTACATTACACTGAAATTGAATTAGTGCATTATCAATTGCCTCCCAGAAAGATAAAAATGGCCAAACTTCTGTCCATCTCTCTTTTCATCTCTAATATACAGACTTTTATTTTATTTTTTGCTTATCTTACTTACTATCAATGAAATCTCAACTATTTAATATAATGAGACCTATGGGATTGCCTTGAAGGATAATAACAACCAAATAATTTTAGGCCTTTCTTTCTTCCTTCCAACCTAACGCTTTGGCATCTATCACCCACCCTCAGCCCTTATTCAATTTGGTATTTGATATTTAGCCATTTTCTTGACACACTTTTATATACTTAGAGGAATTAGTATATATTGATATAATTTATAAATTTATATATACAAATTATATATGTAAATATATATGTATAAATATATAAGCTTATAAATTAAGGTTCAGGCAGAGAACTTTATTTTTCTATGTTAATTAGGTTAACTTTGGTAATCATCTCACACCATATATATGTATATATAATCAAAACATCATGATGTAAAACTTACATTTAGAAAAAATTTTAGTTGTCAATTATACCTCATTAAACCTAGAAAAAAATAAAAGTAAAAGAAGAATGGCTGTGAAATTTAACTAAACATCTTTTCATCTTATTTTCAGATAGTCTAGTGAACTCAATGATATGATCAGTTTCTGATTTGAACTATCCTTTTATTTTTTGCAGTTTCGTCAGGTTTTGATTCATTGTTTTAATTACTTTGTAAAAGAATTTGAACATTTTCTTTTTATTCCATTGGAGTTATCTCCTTTTTTTAAAAAAAACATCTTTATTGGAGTATAATTGCTTTACAATGTTGTGTTAGTTTCTGTTGTACAACAAAGTGAATCAGCTAAATGTATACATATATCCCCATATACCCTCCCTCTTACATCTCCCTCCCACCCTCCTTATCCCACTCCTCTAGGTGGTCACAAAGCACCAAGCTGATCTCTTCATGTAATGCAGCTGCTTCCCACTAGCTATCTATTTTACATTTGGTAGTGTATATATGTCAGTGCTACTCTCTCACTTCATGCCAGCTTACCCGTTCCCCTCTCCATGTCCTCAAGTCCATTCTCTATGTCTGAGTCTTTATTCCTGTCCTGCCCCTAGGTTCATCAAAACCTTTTTTTTTAGATTCCATATATATGTATAAGCATACGGTATTTATTTTTCTCTTTCTCACTTACTTCACTCTGTATACAGACTCTAGGCCCATCCACCTCACTACAAATAACTCAATTTCATTTCTTTTTATGGCTGAGTAATATTCCATTGTATAGATGAGGTAGAGAACTTTAAATGAATGAGCTTATTTGAGTGAAAAATACAGTGTATCACAAATATTTGTAGATCCCTAAATAAAATTAAAATATGCAATAATTATCCAAATACTAAGCTAAATTAAAATAATTTCCACTCTTTGTATAGTGTTTTTAAAAATTATGACATTAGGCTAAGCATCTAGCAAGATATTAAGTGAGAAGAAATAGCTTATGTATTTGAGAAGCCTAGGGACATACTGTGGAAGAATTGGAAGGGAGTATAAACATAATTTCAGTGTTTGGAAGTGAAGATGAAATTGATGTATATTTCTTAAGGTAATTGCATTAAAACCCACACACAATTGACCAGGTTGTCATCTTATGTAGCGCCTTTTTTAACTCTTCTCTTGAAGTATCATACTTGTGCTTTAGAGGAAATTTGATTTATATAATTGGAGGATAGAGATAAAGTACTGAGGTGGGGTGAGAAAATCATAGCACTCTTTGTCAATAACCTGTATTTTTCTTACTGAATATTCTTCTTTGAATTCTATTATTTGATGAATATTATTCTATTATTATTTATGTTCAAATATGTGATTTATGCCTAGAGATTCTTGGGATATTACCTTAGCACACATTTTGCATTCAAATTCCATATGAGTTTTTGGGTTGACTCCTCCTGAATACAGTAACATTCATTGCTGTCTAAATCTATTGCAGTGTGCCTGAGTACTATGACTATGGTCATGGAGTAAGTGAGGATGCCTATGACAGCTACGGTAAGACCTTTACTTTACTAAAACTGTGAAATCAAAACATCCATCAGTCACTAACAACTCAGAAATTACTTCTATCTTTCTCCCCCCCTCCCCCAGTTTTTACAGAAGTCCAGACTACATTGAGTTATGTAGTTCCAGGGTGAGATTTGATGTAGAGAGCCAGTGCCAGAAAATTGGACAGATCCATTTTGATCAAAATTTCAAAAGCAATTAATCCTAATCATGGAAAACTTTCAACAGCAAGAGCGAACATTAAGAATAGTGTGTTTCTTTCATGTTCTACTGTGTCCATCGTCTGACTCCTTGATATGACAGCAATGCTGTCTTTCTGCTATCACAATGATCATTAAACATTTAAAAACTTTGAAGGGCAGAAATTGTAAATTTTAAGTTATTTTTATAGCATGTGTCGTTCCTGAAAGTGCCAAAAAATGATTGACTCATAAGAATTAATAGTCAATAAAAATATCAGTCTATAAAATTAATTTCAAAATTTCATTGTTTAATTTAAAAACCACTTAAAGTTAACAATTCAGTAAGATTTGTTGAGTGCCTATGACATATCAATATAGTACATCACTTTAGAAGTGTAGTTTCTGGTTCCTGAAAATATATGTGCAGTATCACCAGTTGACTGCCTTGAAAAATAACATTCATTTAAATGTCCCCAGTCCTGGATTTTTATTAAAATAATACCAAGGCCACTCTGCTCCTCGTTATGAGGAGCAGTAAAGGAGATGATGAACATTGCCTGTGTTCAGGGCTCCACATGATGGTGTAGTGCTCCATCAGGACAGGGAAGGGAAGGTCCAGACATCAGAGAAAAAGAAGTGCATCCTCCTTGGAACCAGAGGCACCAAATCAACTCAATTCTCTGGTGACTCTCATGAGGCTAACTCAGAAGTAGGAGCATAAAAATAAGCCACCATCACAATCACTGCTATCCATAAGCTGAGTACCTATATATATTTTCTTATTTTTTTCTTTATAATATATTGAAATTTGAAGTATTTTATCTCCATTTTATAGTAAAAATGCACACTTGTCTTTTGTGCACAATGGTATTGTCAGTCTCCAGGAATATGATGGTGTACATGATAGATATTGTCCCTCCCTAGTTCCTGCTGTCTACTGTTGAGAAACGTATTCCTACATATAAAAATTGTGCCAGACTATAAACCATGTGATTCAGTAGAAGGTCAGAGAACATTACTCATGTAACAGATATGTATTTAATGGCTAACACATGTAAGTCATTGTTCTGAATCCTGGAGATACTGCAGTGAACTATCATTTAAAGCTTACATTCTAATAAGAAGATATATTATTATTTATAAATCACTTTTTAAAATGGAATTTTTATTTGCAAAATACAGTCATTGTTTTTTACACATGACAAATAAATTTGAGGAAAAATCCCCTATGAGCTTTACTTTACAGAATTACATGCACTGAAATCAATGGCAGGGATGAATTTTATGATATCTGACTGCATAGTTAGTAATAGGCTAAGAGATTTCTTTTTTAATTTTTTTAACTAAACCTCAGAGTTTATTTAGATTTTACTGCTTTTTCCATCAATATTTTCTCTCTGTCCCACGGTTCAATCCAGAGTACCACATTGCATTTAGTTGTCATATGTCTTTATTCTTTCTTGTTTTTTTTAAAAATTTATTGGAGTATAGTTGCTTTTCAATGTTGTATTAGTTTCAGGTGTACAGCAAAGTGAATCAGTTATACATATACATATATCCACTCTTTTTTTTTTTAGATTCTTTTCCCATGTAGGCCATCTATTTCTCAATTATTTATATTTAAAATGTTAATGCCATGTAATTAAAGCAATAGGGGAAAATGTGTGAATACAAACTATTACTTCTCAGACTTTCTAATGGAGATGCAGGAGTCATCGTAAGGAGAGCTGGGCTCACCTCTGTTACCTGTTGTGGGCTTTCCTGGGTGTTTAGCTCTTCTGCTGCTGCCAAGTCTAGAGACAAACAACCTCTAGCACTTTATAAGCTACACTTTCTCATAAGCACTAGCTTTCATTCTGGGTTAAATTAAAATTTACCAACAAACAATTCTTTGCACACAAAAAGCAGTTGATAAATCTTTTCAATAAAGTAATGAAGAAAATGTGGATAGTGGTTTGACTGTCTGGACAGAGTAAGAATTATATTAGGCAGGAAATTTTAGGTAATAACTTTTATTACCTAAAATTTCAGCCAGATTGGCCATATTCTTAATGTTGAAAGATTAGACACATTTATGCCTACAAGTAGACTTCGCTTTAGGGTCTTGACTTTTTCTTTGGCCACCAGGATCTGTGGCCATTTTCTGGCATCATTGAGCAGGCATTAATTCAAGAATACACTTCACATTCAAGATGGTTTCACTCTTTGCTTGTAAATGTTGATATATCAGCCCTCTATGCATTCTGATTTGGAAAGCACTTCTTGATTTTCACATCAGAAGGGTAATTATTCAGGACAGAATTTATTTACTTAGTTTGTTGAGGTCAGGAGGTGACATTCCTGGGACAGAGGCAAATAAATCTAACCAACACGTTGCAACATTTTTTCATGGTGCAGCCCATAGGAAACAGTGGAGTTCAGCAAGGAGGCTGCTCACAAGTCAGGGCCCCTTCCACCAGCAGCCCAGGGCCCCTTCCATTACCCCATAATCCTCTCTGCTCACTGTGACTCATCTCTGCTACACTGGACCACAGAATGCCATCAGGAACTCTGAACAAAAGTGGCTGTTTTAAATGATGCACATGTGAGAGTAATTATATATTTTTAGAAAAAAATTTTTTTTGCCACAGGTGTTAAGAAATCTAAGTAGATACATAGGTATGATTAATCTAAAAATAAGTTATTTTTTCTTACTCTAAAAATAATACACATACACTATAGAAAATTTAGGTTAAAAAAAGGAAATTTAAATTACACTCCTATATTTACTCATACTTTACTGTTTGTTATATATTTTACCAATTTTTAAATCCATCATGATACATATCTTATTTAAAAAGAAACACAATATAGACTGCTTTATAAAAATTCCTATAAGATTTTTCTACCATAAAATAAACGTTTTTTTTCAGTTCTTAATCATTAGGATAATATCTTGACAAAATGCAGAATTTAATATATTTTCATATGTGCCATTATAATTAACCATAAATATGTAGATTTGAAAAGGGGCACTCCTTTTATATGACCAGAAAATAAAGAAACTGCTTGCATGTCAATCCATGTAGTCATGATATTTAAATTTGTGGAGTGTCCATGTTCCCATATTCTATACAGAAAATAGAAAAAATGCCTAAGTCAAATGATGAGAAATAGTAAGAGCTCAGCATCATAAAGCCTAATAAATTAATATGCATTATATGCCCTCAGATTTTGGTATTAGGTGATTATGTAAAGGGTACTTTAAGTTCAGGATTCTTGCTCCATAGGTTGCTCAGCCTGTCACGTTCAAATGGGCAGATGATAACATTTAAATATGCAAGTGGAACAGTGATTTGAGGACCCACTCATGTCAATTATAGATTGATGTTTTCACTAATTTTCCATACCTTACATGTTAACAAGTATCCATTTATAGCTTATCTTTAATGAACTGTGCACAATCTTTTAAATTAATAACATTTACTCCAAAATGTAAATCTTGTATCTCTGCTTATTCACTTATATTTTGAATTACTAATTCCTCTCTGTTACATTTTGGTTGTGTCATGGATACAGATCTGTATTTTTATAAAACAAACAGCTCCAATTCTCAGTTTCCTGGCAACACGCAGATTTAGATAGTATGTGAGGAGGCTCACAGTCAGCTGCCCCAGAACCTCCTCTGCTGCTCAGGCTTGAGGAAAGAGCTGTGGGAGAGGAACAGGGAATGCTCTCCAGAATAATGGTGTCCTGCATTTGAAAGACTCATGGATAGAATCTCTCATTCAGGATTCCTTCAAAAATAGTTTGAAATAAACCAGTAGAAGTAAAAATCCAGTCATTCAGTGTGACACTTCAATCTGAATCTTTATACATCATGTTTCATGTATTAACAGATTGAAATTGTATTTGTCTCCTTTGGGCCCATAATTCATGGTGAAGTAACAAATACGCTGACTTCTGTGAATATCATGTATCCCTTTGGGCTTCATTGCAATTAAATTATTCAAGTTGTTTTTGTACAATTTAATATTGAATATTAAACTATTTTCTTACAATGATGTAAATATAAAATTTTAAATATTAAGTATTTTAAATAAATATTAGTAAGAAAATATGATACAATTATACTTCATATATAAAATATAATATATGATACCTTATATTATTTATTGTATTAATGATTATTAAACATTTCATTGACGTTAAATTATTATTAAACTAATATTTAAGTATTAAATTTCTGATAACTTAAACTTCTTTTTGGAACATGAATATTTGACTTACAGAAATCCCAAACCAGTTTTTGCAGTTTAAAATATTTCCTACCTTATCAGAGTCATTATAATTGTTTCAGATAAGTCTGAATAGCTCATAATTCAATAAGGGTGCATTTTAAGTACAGTGCACATATCAGCTTGTCTTATCAATACTTCAAATAAGAAACTCCCTCTAATCTGTGATTGATAGCTAAGAATGGACAGTAATATTCTATTCTCAGAGAAGAGAGCTGTTTATTAAAATGTATTTAATGTATGAACTGAAGAACTAATTATGGGTCTATTCTGTAGTGGCATTTTAGATGACAGGTGTGTGGAATCAAGGAGGGTAATATTAATACACTGTCTTGAAATGAATGAAAGCAAAAAGAATTTTTGTACCTTATTCTAGGGCATTGGAGTGCCTCACTTCAAGTTGATTGCTGAACACAAATGCGTTCATTTTGTGATGAGGAGCTGGAATGATTATTATCCCCATGTGAAAATAGCCTCTGCTTTGATTAAGCTGTGAAAACAGCAAAGGAAAATGAAGCTACCTGGCAATCATGCCACCATGTTATTCAAGAGCAAACACAGTTCATTTGCAATAGTAAATAGAAATAGAATTTGAGGAAACTGATTTTACAAATGGATATGAGTTTTTTTAATATGGGCAAGAATTTATCAGTCATTTTTAATAATAGTGTATACAAAGTATTTATCATAGGATTAATATCGAAGTTTTATTGAGACATATTGTGATTTATTCAATTTAACTTTTAATATATATTTTTAAACTTTATTTTTAATGAAAGAAGAACTAAAGAAATTGTGCTTCTGAAGTATTTTAATATCCAGTTGTAAACTTACTTTAAGGAGAAGCTAATTTTCTGCTCTTTACTAATTCAGATTATGTTGCTTCACTGCTTGCATTGCTCATTTGAAGTTAGATGTACTTAACAGTGGTTTCAATTTTATTTTGAATCATGCACTCCTGAGTTCAACAATTTTAGGTAATACTGGAACCTCTGTTTCAGTATTTTAGAACAGGGATTTTTTTTTTTACCTCAGACCTCTCACTGCTGTGGCCTCTCCTGCTGCGGAGCACAGGCTCCGGACGTGCAGGCTCAGCCACCATGGCTCACGGGCCCAGCCGCTCCATGGCATGTGGGATCTTCCCGGACTGGGGCACGAACCCATGTCCCCTGTATCGGCAGGCAGACTCTCAACCACTGTGCCACCAGGGAAGTCCCTAGATCAGAGATTCTTAACCTTAATTATACATTTTCGAATCACCTGGTGAATTTTGAAAAAATACCAGTGTCCAGTTACCATCCCAATTCAGCTCTATCATAATCTTTGAAGATGAGAACTAGGCATCAGTTAAAAGTTCCTGGGTGGTCTTCCTGGATGCTCAGGTTGAGAATAAGTTTTAGATGGATACATGGGAGCATGCTGATAAGCGGCCTACAGTCTTAATATGAAAGGTCAAAACTGTGCCAGCCATCTGCATTCTTGAAGGCAGCACACAAGTTATGTACAGTCTACGTTTAGAACAGTGGGGATTTTATAAGTAAACATTGTGTTATAGAACCAGGCATTTTAAATTCATAAAAAAACAACTATAATTTTAAATAATGGAAAATAAAATTTAGCCCTTTTTTGAACAAACTTAGTGCCTTTTTGAACAAGTGTGCTTAAACAGTTAAATCTCAAATTTGATTTTGTCTAAAATTCACCCAATCAAAAGTCCACAAAAAATTATAATCCACATTCATTTAACAATTTTCTTGATGAGCCAATAAAACAAGTCATAGGAAAGTTCTTTCATTACTTAACTTCCTGCTGAGTTAATAATACAATCATTTTAACTGAATGGGAGGCAAAAGTTGAGTGATTTATTGTCAGAATCTTGGAATGAACTGATCATGTACAAAAAATATATTCAATATGATATAGATTTGTACTTTGAATGTACAAAAAGAATTTTTTTAATAAACACAAAGTACAGAGTACAAAATTAAAAGCTGGGAGAACATTTTCTTGCCAATATGGAAATACACCAACTAGGAAGATATATATACAGGAGCTATGCCACCTTAGTGTGTCTTCATAGAATTTCCAGAGTTTAGGGAGATTTTATGTTTATTAAAAGAGGGCATGGATTAAAAAAAAAAAGACTAAGATACATTGTTCTAAAATAAGTGTGCTACACTTCATTTATCAAATATGCCATAATTTATTGAATTATGGGAATGATTCAATGGGAACTGATATCTATGAATTGCTGAAAAACTATGCCAGTTGTTGAAAATGTAATTTTAATTATTGATGACTAATAACTGATGTATTTTTGTATTGAACAAATTACTTAACCATACTGGTACTTTATCAAACATTTAGCTCAGTTGTAAGACGTGCCAAGAAGAAGAAAAAAAAATAGATCAATCTCTCTGGTGTCTGGTCATTGTTGAAGAAGATTTCAGGGGCAGACCCATCAGTCTCGGGGGACTGAGAGACACCCGGGAGGCTTTCAACGTTTGGAAGTTCCAGCAGGGATAGGTCCAGTCATGGGCAAAGAGCTAAGATTCAGGTTGCTGAGAAGACCAGGAAGAGCAAACAAAGAGACTAGAGTGGGTGCCCAGAGTCAAGCCAAACTTCACCAGTTAAGGGCACAGTTCTCCACAAAAGTGTCCTCACTTTACACACAGACACACGTTTGGGTTACCCCAGGTCACCCTTACTTCTGACCAGCTGGCTACAAATTTGGAGGTTCCAACTACCTCCTTAGGTTTGATAATTTGCCAGAATAACCCATAGAACTAAGGAAAGTGATATACTTACAGTTAACTTTATTATAACAATAGGATAGAGAGCAAAACCAGCAAAGGGAGAGACACGTAGGGCAAGGTCTGGAAGGATCCCAAATGTGAAGTTTCAAAACCTTCAGGGCAGTGTTATCCTACTGGCAACATTGATGTATAGCAATGAAAAGTATTGCCAACCAGGGAAGATTATGCAAATCTCAGTGCCCAGAGGTTTTTTTATCATTGTTATATTATGTAGGCATGATTGATTAGATCACCTTATCTCCAGTCTCCTATCCTCCCTAGGGTGCACTGGTATCACATGGTAAAAGCCCAAACCCTGTAATCTCATAGTTGGTCTTTCTGGCATGACCAGCCTCCATCCTGAGTCATCTTGTTAGCATAAACTATCAGGTCAGATGTGGCCAGAGGTGTCCACCATGCATAACAAAGACACTCCAATTACTCTAGGAAATTCCAGAGTTTAAAGGTTACCTTGTGGTGACCAGGGACAAAGGTGGCAAAATTGTTTTCACACAGGTGTTGAGATGACGGTACCAATCTGAGAAAGCAGGCAGAGGCTTGTGGGGCAAAATCAGAGGGAGCCAGAACTGATCAAGCAGCGAGGGTAGAATTCTGCTGAATTTAAAGTCTGATTTGTATTTTTAACTCCCAAAACTTGTAGTTGGTCTGAGAATACAATCTGGGCTCATTTCCATTATCAAGCATAGAAATGACAGATGTTGTGAATGGGGGTGGGGAGTGGCATGTGTAAGGAAATCCAGAAACTACAGGTTCAGTCTCTGTCTACAAAAGTATGCCACCAAGCCCACTGTCTTTACTGAATTAAAGACGTTATTGGACTTCTTTGAGAAGAGGATCAAAAAATATTATTTTATATCATCATTCTTATTCTTCCTTCCATTATTTCTCATAAAGCCCTTACGTGCATTTCAAAAGAAAAGGTCTATGACTGAATTCTGCATGTTTTGATTGATTCAGAATTTTATTCAACAATAATTGAAGTATTGTTTTTGGCTCACGTCAGAGAAGCTTCTACATTGTGTCCAATTATCATTCACCATTGTTTTTTTGGAAATCTTTCTAACTGGGTTATTTATTTCCTTTTTATTTAGATGGGATCTTAACTCCAAAGAAAGAAGAAAGTTACATACTTAATTTAAAATATTGAGAACTTACCTTTATTTGTCTACAGCAGCAAGATATTGTACAGCAGAGTCAAGAATAAAATATAAGTTAAAATTTCAAGCTACATATACAATTTGCAAGGGATGATAATCAAGGGGTGATAATTAGAAATACAATAGTACACATAGAATCAAGTTATTATTAAATATGATAACATGTAAAATGTGCAGGGTAGGAGTTAGACTAGACAGCTTAAAAATAAATAGCATCAGCTGATTAGCTCAAGATGGTAGAGTAGCAGGATGTGAGCTCACCCTCTTCTTACAAAAACACCAAAATCACAACTAACTGCTGAACAACCATTGTCAAAAAAAATACTGGAACCTACCAAAAAATGACACCCTACATCCAAAGATAAATAAGAAGCCACAACAAGATGGTAGGAGGGGTACAATCAGGATAAAATCAAATCCCATTCCCACTGGTTGGGCAACCCAGAAACTAGAAAACAAATATACCACAGAAGTTATCCCACTGGAGTGAAAGTTCTGAGCACCACATCAGTCTTCCCAGCCTTGGGGTCCAGCAACAGGAGGAGGAGTCCCAGAGAATCTGGCTTTGAAAGCCAGTGGGGTTTGATTTCAGGACTTTCACAGGACTGGGGGAAACAGAAACTCCACTCTTGGAAGGCACACACAAAGTCTTGTGTGTACCAGGACCCAGGGGAAGAAAGCAGTGATCCCATAAGACACTGGACCAGACCTACCTGCTAGTGTTGGAAGGTGCCCTTCAGAGGTGGTGGGGTGACTATGGCTCACTACAGGGACAAAGACACTGGCAGCAACAGTTCTGGGAAGTACTCATTGGTGTCAGCACTCCTGGAGATCACCATTAACCTCACCAAACAGCCTGCATGCTCCAGTGCTGGATTCCCTCAGGCCAAACAACTACCAGGGAGGGAACACAGCCCCATGCATGAGCAGACAAGTCAATTAAAGTTTTACTGAGCAGGGCCTTGCCATCAGAGGGACAAGACCCAATTCTACCCACCCCCAGTCCCTCCTATCATGAAGCTTGCACAAGCCTCTTAATAGCCTCATCCACCAAAGGGCAGACAATAGAAGCAAGAATAAATAAAATCCTGCAGCCAGCAGAATGGAAACTACAATCAGAGAAAGTTAGAAAAAATGAAATGGCAGAGGAATATGTTCCAGATGAAGGAACAAGATAAAACCCCAGAAAAACAACTAAGTGAAGAGAAGATAGGCAAACTTCCAGAAAAAGATTTCAGAATGATGCTAGTGAAGATGATTCAGGATCTCAGAAAAAGAATGGAGGCAGGGATCGAGAAGATGCAAGAAATGTTTAATGGAGACCAAGTAGAACTAAAGAACAGACAAGCAGAGATGAACAATACAATAACTGAAATGAAAAATACACTAGAAGGAATCAATAGCAGTATAACTTAGGCAGAAGAACGGATAACTGACTAGGAAGATAGAATGGTGGATATCACTGCCATGGAACAGAATAAAGGAGAAAGAATGAAAAGAAATGAAGACAGTCTAAGAGACCTCTGGGACAACAATAAACACACTAATATTCACATTATAGGGGTCCCAGAAGGAAAAGAGAGAGAGAAAGGTCCTGAGAAAATACTTGAAGAGATAATAGCTGAAAATGTACCTAACATGGGAAAGGAAAGTGTCACTCAAGTCCAGGAAGCAGAGAGTCCCAGGTAGGGTAAATCCAAGAAGGAACATGCTGAGACACATAGCAATCAAATTGACAAAAATTAAAGACATAGAAAAGTATTAAAAGTAACAAGGGATAAATGACAAATAACATATAAGGGAACTCCCATGAGGTTATTGGCTGATTTCTCAGCAGAAACTCTGCAGACAAGAAGGGAGTGGGGTGATATATTTAAAGTGATGAAAGGGAAGAATCTATAACCAAGAATACTCTAGCCAGCAAGGCTCTAATTCAAATTTGATGGCAAAATCAAAAGCTCCACAGATAAGCAAAAGCTAAGAGAATTCAGCACTACCAGACCAGCATTGCAACAAATGCTAAAGGAAATTCTCTAGGTGGGAAAGAGACCAGCAACTTTAAAAAACTTTGTACATATATAGGCTGCTATGTCAAAACCTAATGGGAACAGCAAACCCCAAAACTACAATAGATACACACATACAAATAAAAAGTAACCCAAACACAACAATAAAGATGGTCATCAAACCACAAGAGAGGAGAGGAAGTAAAGAAAAAGACCTACATAAACAAACCCAAAACAATTAAAATGGCAATAGGAACATACATATTGACAATTACCTTAAATATAAATGGATTAAATTCTTCAACCAAAAGACAAAGACTGGCTGAATGGATACAAAAATAAGACATGTGTATATGCTGTCTACAAGAGACCCAACTTCAGGCCTAGGGACACATACAAACTGAAAGTGAGGGGATGAAAAGATGTATACCATGCAAATAGAAATCTAAAGAAAGCTGGACTAGCAATACTCATATCAGGCAAAATAGGCTTTAAAATAAAAACTGTTATAAGAGACAAAGAAGGACACTACATAATGATCAAGGATCAATGCAAGAAGAAGATATAACAATTATAAATATTTATGCACCCAACATAAGAGCATCTCAATATATAACACAAATACTAACAGCCATAAAAGGAGAAATTGAGGGCCTCCCTGGTGGCGCAGTGGTTGAGAGTCCGCCTGCCGATGCAGGGGATACGGGTTCGTGCCCCGGTCTGGGAGGATCCCATATGCCGCGGAGCGGCTGGGCCTGTGAGCCGTGGCCGCTGGGCCTGCGCGTCCGGAGCCTGTGCTCCGCAACGGGAGAGGCCACAACAGTGAGAGGCCCGCATACCACAAAAAGAAAAAAAAAAAAAAAAAAAAGGAGAAATTGACAGTAACACAGTAATAGTGGGGGACTTTAACACCCAACTTACAACAATGGACAGATTATCCAGACAGAAAGTCAATAGGAAGTACAGACCTTAAATGACACATTAGACCAGATGGACTTAATTTATAAAGTATTCCACCCAAAAGCAGCAGAATACACATTCATCTCACATGCACATGGAACATTCTCCAGGACTGACAACATGCTGGGTCACAAAGCAAGCCTTGGTAAATTTAAGAAAATTGAAATCATATCATGCAACTTTTCTGACCACAATGCTATAAGATTAGAAATAAGCTACAAGTAAATAATGTAAAAATCACAAGCATGTGGAGGTTAAACAATATGCTATTAAATAACAATGTATCACTGAAGAAATCAAAGAGGAAATCAAAAAATACCTGGCGACAAATGAAAATGAAAGTACAATAATCCAAAGCCTATGGGATGCAGCAAAAGCAGTTCTAAGAGGGAAGTATATAGCAATAAAATCTTACCTCAGGATAGAAGAAAAATCTCAAATAAACAACCTAAACTTACACCTAAAGCAACTAGAGAAAGAACAAACAAAAACTAAAGTTAGTAGAAGGAAAGAAATCATAAAGATCAGAGCAGAAATAAATTGAGGTGAAGAAAACAGTAACAAAGATCAGTGAAACTAAAAGCTGGTTCTTTGAAAAGGTAAAGAAAATTGATAAACTTATAGCTAGACTCATCAAGAAAAAAAGGGAGAGGACTCAAATCAATAAAATTAGAAATGAATAAAGAGAAGTTACTACAGACACCACAGAAATACAAGGGATTATAAGAGAATACTATGAGCAACTGTATGCCAATAAAACAGACAACCTGGAAGAAATGGACAGATTCTTAGAAAGGTACAATCTCCCAAGACTGAACCAGGAAGAAAGAGAATATATGAACAGACAATTCACAAGCATTGAAATTGAAGCTGTGATTTTAAAACTCCCAACAAACAAAAGTCCAGGACCAGATGGCTTCACAGGGGAATTCTATCAAACTTTTAGAGAAGAGTTAACACCCATCCTTCTGAAACTGTTCCAAAAATTTGCAGAGGAAGGAAAACTCCCAAACTCATTCTATGAGCCACTTTACCCTGATACCAAAGCCAGACAAAGGTACCACAAAAAAAAGAAAATTACATGCCAATATCACTGATGAACATACACACAAAAATCCTCAACAAAATACTAACAATCTGAATCCAACAATACATTAAAAGGGTCATACACCATGGTCAAATGGGATTTATCTCAGTGATGCAAGAATTTTACAATAACCAGAAATCAGTGTGATACACCATATCAACAAATCAAAGAATAAAAATCATATGATCATCTTAATACATGCAAAAAAAGCTTTTGACAAAATTCAACACGCATGTATGATAAAAACTCTCCAGAAAGTGGACATAGAGGGGACCTACCTCGATGTAATAAAGGTCACATATGACAAACCTACAGCTAGCATGATACTTAACAGTGAAAATCTGAAAACATTTCCTCCAAGATCAGGAACAAGACAAAGATGTCCACTCTCACCACTTTTATTCAACATAGTTTTGGTAGTCCTGGCCCTGGAAATCAGAGAAGAAAAAGAAATAAAGAGAATCCAAATTGGAAAAGAAGTAAAACTGTCACTGTTTGCAGATGACATGATCCGATGAATAGAAAATCCTAAAGATGCTACCAGTAAACTACTAGAGCTCATCAATGAATTTGATAATGTTGCAGGATATAAAATTAATATGCAAAAATATGTTGCATTTCTGTACAAAGCAATAAAAGATCAGAAAGAGAAATTCAAGAAACAATTATTTTGTTTGTTTCAATAGGAAACAAAAGAATGACATCAAAAAGAATAAAATACCTAGGAGTAAACTTGCCTAAGGAGACAGAAGATCTGTACTCCAAAAACTATAAGACACTGATGAAAGAAATCAAAGATGGCACAAACAGATGGAAAGATACACAATGTTTTTGGATTGGAAGAATCAATATTGTTAAAATGACTATTCGATCCAAGGCAGTCTACAGGTTCAATGCAATCCATATCAAATTACCGATGACATTTTTTCACAGAACTAGAACAAAATATCTTAAAATTTGTATGGAGACACAAAAGACCCTGAATAGCCAAAGCAATCTTGAGAAAGAAAAATGGAGCTGCATGAATATGGTTCCCTGACTTCAGACTACACTAGAAAGCTATAGTCATCAAAACAGTATGATACTGGCACAAAAATGGAAAAGGACAGAAAGCCCAGAAATAAACCCTTGCCCTATGGTAAATTAATCTACAATAAAGGAAGCAAGACTATACAATGGAGGAAAGACAGTCTCTTCAATAAATGGTGCTGGGAGAACTGGACAGCTGTACGTAAAATATGAAATTAGAACAGTCTTTAACACCATACACAAAAATAAACTCAAAATGGATTAAAGACCTAAATGTGAGACAAGATACTGTAAAACTCTTAGAGGAAAACATTGGAGAAACACTCTCTGACATAAATCGCAGCAAATCTTTTTTGATCTGTCTCCCAGAGTAATGGAAATAAAAACAAAAATAAACAAATGGGACCTAAGTAAACTCAAAAGCTTTTGCACAGCAAAGGAAACCATAAACAAAACGAAAAGACAACCCACAGAATGGGAGAAAATATTTGCAAATGATGTGACCGACAAGGGATTAGTCTCCAAAATTTACAAACAGCCCATGCAGCTTAATATCATAAAAACAAACAACTCAATTAAAAACGGGCAGAAGACCTAAATAGACATTTCTCCAAAGAAGACATACAGAGGGCCTAGAGGAAAATGAAAAGATGTTCAATATCACTAATTATTAGAGAAATGCAAATCAAAACTGCAATGAGTTGTCACCTCACCCCAGCAGAATGGCTATCATCAAAAGATCCACAAACAACAAATGCTGGAGAGGGTGTGGAGAGAAGGGGACCCTCCTACACTGTTGGTGGGAATGTAAATTGGTGTGGCCACTATGGAAAATAGTATGGAGGTTCCTTAAGAAACTAAAATACAATTACCATAAGACCCTGCAATCCCACTCCTGGGCATGTATCCAGAGGAAAACATGGTCTGAAAGGATATATGCACCCCAATGTTCACTGCAGCACTCTTTACAATAGACAAGACATGGAAGCAACTTAAATATCCATCAACAGAGAAATGGATAAAGAAGATGTGGTACATATATTCAATGGAATATTAATCAGCCATTAAAAACAATGACATAATGCCATTTGCAGCAACATGGATGGACCTAGAGATTGTCACATTGAATGAAGTAAGTCCAGCAGAGAAACAGAAATATTGTATGATATCACTTATATGCAGAATCTAAAAAAATGTTAAAAATGATTTTTTTACAAAATAGAAATAGACTCATAGAATTAGATAGTGAACTTATGGTTACCAGAGGGATGGGTGATGGGGAGGGATAGTTAGGAAGTTTGGGATTAATATGTACACTTTGCTATATTTTAAATGGATGACCAATAAGGACCTACTGTATAGCAAAGAGCACTCTGCTCAATATTATGTAGCAACCTAAATGGGAAAAGAATTTGAAAAATAATAGATATATGTATACATTTAACTGAATCACTTTGCTGTACACCTGAAACTAACACAATATTGTAAATCAACTATATTCCAATATAAAATAAAAAGTAAAAAAATAAATTAAAAAATAAAATAAAAATAAATAGCACCACCACCAAAGAGAGGAGTGTTATACTAATCACAGCATATTTAAATTACAGTGTGAGTCTTATTTCAAATCGTTGTGGCCTCACCTGAGAACATACAAGCTTGTAAAAAACACTCATTGCATGTTAAACTACTTGGAATGCTTTCTTGGCACAGCCTTAAATTTGTTGGGCATTTTTTTAACCCTCCTGGAGCTTACAGAATAGCAGTAGTTCAAATAACTTAATCTTAGTCACAGAAGATAAAATTGCAAAACCACACTGTTATTTGGAAATTAAGTATATACATGAAGTAAGTTTGTGGGTACTAAACAAGGGAATATATAAAAATGCAGTAAAGTCAAGAAAAATGGCCCCAGGATTTCCATACCTAGAGTGAAAAAAGAAACTGGAAGAGGATTTAATTCTCATATTATAAAAACCAGCCATGGCCACAGACACACATTCCATTGTGCTGAATTTAAGTTAATAGAGAAATATCAAGCATGAACTATTGGGCCACAAAAGTATTTCAGAATTTTTTCTCAAAGTTTCTACAATGTTCCTCATTATAGATTATTCATATATTTATCAACTGTCTTTCTGAATTTACCCATTTATATTTTCAATATGTACCACATTTTAAACATTCATATTTGTTGTTTATGTTAAGTTTGGACTTTGGAGATAGATTTTATTTGTATCATGGTCCATATAGCCAATTGGAAATGCATACTTTCAAAAGCCACTTAGGGACTTCACCTAAGAACATCTTCAAGGACTAAAATGGATCTCACCACTTCTGAGGAAAATTTTTGTATTTAGGACAAGTTCCCCAGTAACCAAGAGAAGCACTTCAAAAGTCCCAATGACCCAACCCATCTCTGGTTTGTGGGAGCACTACCAGAAATCATCATCATTCTTAAAATGAATCAAAATAGTGAGTGATCAAAAAATCTAATCCATAAGCATTTATTCATTGTTAGGGAAAATGTAAGCTTTTTCTCAGTATATTAAACAAAGTAAAATCATTAATTTGCCAAAATTTAACAGGTATCTAAAGTTTGGGTCTTTTGTACTTGAAACCTTAAACTGGTTTGTTTTACTGGTTCCTTCTCCTAATTGGTCCAATTCCATGCAAAAATAAGATGATCTTCCTTTTGAGAAAAATGTTTTAAAGTCTTAAATTTATCAGCAACTTTACTTGTATTTTGAAACACAAGAATTTTTTTTCAATAAACAACATAGAATACTTGTACTTTAGATGATCACCAGTGTCATCAACTCTAATTGTCTAAAATGAAGTCAAGGTTCAGACCATGTTAGGCCTTGTGTGGAATTCCTTGTTAAAACATTTGGACTTGATCTTGAGTATGCTACAACAGCAAGTGAACAGGCCTAATCAATTGTATTTGGACAAGTTCCTCTCTCAAGAAGGTGGAGAAGAGTAGGGAATGCATACATAAACACACATGTATATACACACACACAGTGGGGAATATATATATACTCATATATGCATATGTACAATAGAACACATATACATTATGGCATATATATATATATACATATATACATACATATATATGTATATATGCTTAAAATCATGGAAAAACACAAAAGATAACAAGGTAGCTGAGTATTCTGGGCAAAGAGGATAATGGCTTGCCCTGGAATAGGATTAGTGGAGATAGGAAGAAATGAGTGAGTGAAACACATATTAAGGAAGAAAAGAAAAAGCTTGATCATTGCTTAGATCTACTGAGCAAAATTGAGAAGATGCCAAGGGTTTTTGATGTATAACTAGGTAAGTTGTAGGTAATAGCATTATTCACTGAAATAGGAAACTTAGAGTATTAAGTAGCATGGAGAAAAAGATGTTTAATTTTGAAAAAGTTGAGTTTGAGACACTTGAGATGTCCCACAGGCATTTAGATATGCATGTCAGAAGCTCAGAATGGTTTCTGACAATTAAAATGTGCCATCAGTATGTAGATGAAGAGACTTGCTGACTTGCCAAAGGGGTCTTTCAACAAGAAAGAGGCAGAACTAGAACTCAAAAGCATGCCTGGCTATAGGACTCATGGGACTTCCATTCAAACTGAAGGGATCCATCTGAGGGAGGTCTATGGCTTCTTTTTGGGAACAAAATGAAGATGTAAAATATTTAAATTTAATTAATTTATTCAATAAGTAATTACTGAGTACCTGTCATGTGTGTCTTAAAACTCCAGAGATGGGAATGGAGTACAGTCCTTTATTATTCTCTAAATGGGTTATCTCAAGTGTTACTTGTTTCTAACAGGGAATGTCTAATTAAAAATTCATGACAGTGATAATAGCTGTAATTGCTTCCCAGATGCTGCCTGAATTTCCAGAAAACATAAATGATAGAGAACTGAAATTTCACTCTTCTTAGAACATAACTCATTATGTTCATCTCTGAAAAGAAATGTTGATCGTCCATATTTCTCCTTCAGTACTATTCTGTTTTACCCTTTGCATTTTAAAACAATAAACTCTGCAATTACATATAGTGACAATACAAATTGTGTGGATGAAATTGTTGAACCATTAGGTTCTAATATTCCATTAATATCTAAAAATGCTCAGAGCGGATCAGTTAACCCTGCCTTCCACTTTAAACACCTATATTTGCACCTTAGCAAATTCACTTCAAGCAGCCTACATTTTTGTTAACAAAATTAAAGCTACAACCTCCTCATTTAGCTAATCAATTGTTTGTTGTTGGAATCACCAATTATTATTTTTTTAAAAGATTTAATTTTATTTATTTTTGGCTGTGTGGGTCTTCGTTTTGGTGCTTGGGCTTCTCCTTATGGTGGCTTCTCTTGTGAAGCACTGGTTCTAGGCACACAGGCTCAGTAGTTGTGGTGCACAGGCTTAGTATCTCTGTGGCACGTGGGATATTCCAGGACCAGGGATTGAACCCATGTCCCCTGCATTGGTAAGCAGATTCTTATCCACTGCCCCACCAGAGAAGTCCTGGAATCACCAATTATTATATAATCAGAAGGGAGTAAAATAAATTGTCTTATTTTCTAGCCAAGAAAAGAAAAGGAAAAAGAGAGTGAAAATCAGCAGCTTCTTTCAGATGAAAAGGGTAGTAGAAAGATGATGAGACAATTACAAATAAAAATTCTGAGCTTTCCCAGCAACTAAACTTTCTAAGCTATAGTTTTCTCATCTTTAAAAGGAAGACAACATTAGCACCCATCTTGGGTGCTTCATTTTTTTGTAGGATAGGTATTTTAAAATTAAAGAAAATGGACATTGTTATTTTAGTGAGTTACAACGGCAACTACAAAACATCTAACCTCACATATTCTCTTTGGGAATAAATAACCATAAAGCAACATGTACTTAAATATTTGAAATATGCTTTTAAATAGAAAGATATTCCTCTAAGAAATGAGAAACCTAACTGAGCCCAACAAACTGAGTGGCTCAGAGACAGTGTGAACTTTAATCAACTTGTTTTAATGCTCTTAAATGATTAAAACCAAAGACACTAGTGACTTGTATTAGTAGAGATTAATTTAGATTTCTTACATTAGTTGTGTTTTTTGCAAATTGGTTTACAGTATATCAAACATAAATAGCAAGATCTGTCCTTTTTTGTTATAGTGTGATTAAAAAAAAATTTTTTTTGAGATTATTTTCCAGATCTCAGAAATATAAATAACTAGCTATCTAGGTCTAGCTAAGTGTGAGAATAAGAGCTATGTCCTTGGTAATCTTTATGACACCCTATATCCTTTCTGAACTATTCTCTAAAGTTAGTTTATTTTGAAGGTGGCATGTTAAACCTACTTCCAGAGAGATAGATAAGCATTAAAAGTTTACTTTCCAGATAAATAATGCCGACTTTTCATAAATTGGTGCCTTGTTTTAGTGCTTCATTTTTTGCCCCCCAACAACCTCAATATTTATAGTATCTCTGGAGCACTCAGAGAACACCATTTTGCAAATTTAAAAATCATCAAGATTTTTCTTTCCCACACTGAATGCTCCCCAAAGTACCTAGTCCCATGGCAGGAATGAGAGAACATTGAGATACAAATGCCACTTAATAGTTCTGATTCTGCTGAGAACAGAGTATTTGAGATGTAATAGCTTTTTAAGTCACTAGAGTAACATTTAATGCACAAGAAGAGTTACCTGGGTAATTTACACCCCTTTATCAAAGTAAAATCTTCCTCAATGATGCTTATTAGCATGTAATGGAGATTACACGCTATGCATTCCATAAAACTTGAATCAACTGGGTAAAAAACAGTCTGAGTTTAAAAAACCAGAGATGGGATAATGTTTTAAAAGAAATATTGATATATTTCAAATATATAAAACACTATAACCTAATTCTAACAATGTGTTTCTGAATGAGTCCTGTTTCACTTATTTTGCATAATTCATTTTTAAATTCCTTTTTAGTTAATAACATAATTTATTTATATATAGCTTACAAGTATTTATGGTGTCCTTACTACTTCTTTGTCTCTGTAGAAAGTCTTTCCTTTCATAGATCTTAGAATCCAGTTTAAAAAAACAGGCCAGATGATACAAAATAATTAATACAGGAAAGTTTTTAAAGAATGTGAGTTCTCTTAAATAAGTTAAACAGTACCTGAATTCTTAGTTATGCCATATATTTGCTCAGAAAATTACTTCTTTGAAATGATTCAGTGTTAGAGTTCTATCCAAGTTCAATAGAATGATGGAAGTTAGTAGCTCCCTTCTTTACGCTTTCCTCAGCATTTTCTTCAAATATCAATTACAATTGTGCTGTAATCTATGACATTTCATGTTAGTGTTGTCCTGTGATCTCCTTAAGGCTCCTTAAACTATCTTCAAGTGCAGGGTTTAATACAAGGACTGGCATATAGGAGATCTTTAGTGAAGAAAAAACAAGAAAATGTTATCTAATGGATGCTTTATTTGACCCCTTTCCTTCCTATTCATATACCATATGGTACATTAAAATCTGGATTGGGAAACCCAGAAATGGAAATTCAATCAAGTCAGTTGAACTCTATTTTTCATATCTTCATTTGCTTTTTCCTGATCCACAATTCTGTAAACCATTTCAGGAATTTCCAACTCGACAGACAGTTATTTTGCACCTTCTCTAAGGAATAATGCATTTATTTGCTCTGTTTACATGCATAGACTACCTAGTGCCTCTCAGATGACAATCATCCTGATACTGAGAGAATCTTACTTCCTTTATCATTTTCCAAAAGTAAAAAGAAAGATCTCTAAACCTTATTGTTTGTAATGATTGTTTAAATGACGCCCTTCATGGGAATAGAAACACTTGGCCAGGACTCCAAAATTTGTATGAAGTCCCAAAACATTTAAATCCACTTTATCTGCTGAATAGTCAAAGCCTAAGAAAACAGATAAATTCTAAGTCCATTCCCGGGCCTTTATAACTTCACATTTTAGAGAATTCCCATTATCAAGACTTTATAATGATTTGTCTATTCCTATGTGCAAGGTTCCATGATGGACTCAAGTTAGAATCCCTCTGGATTTCTAAGAATCACTTTTATCTCTGAAGTAATCCAAAAGCTTCTGGTGAGCAGTGAGGATATTGGCTCACCACACAAGCTCAATGACACACTATATGATTCATGACGAAGGAAAAACATTTGAGTCAGTGCTCTCCAGTCCAAACACAAACACCATAACTTCACTGAGAGAAGCTGGCTTGTATTGTAATGTGGTGACTAAATGTGTGTCTAAATATAAACATTATGATATTAGGAAAAATATAGACCAAGGAAATTTGGCACAAATAGAAATAATATTTACCTGATCTCAATTATTATTGAGAACATGTAAACAATGGGCCCAAGATCTGAATTAAGTGAAATTAATCCTTGATTTCCTCTGCTAATGGTAAGGAATCTTAGAAAATCTAAAACTTACTTTGCCTGTTTAGGAATTCATTTTAGCTGCCTTTCTGGTTACTACTGAAGCTGAATCCACCCTCTGTACCCCGACACCAAATTAAATCTCAGAGACAGAGTTTTGGGTGAAGTAGAAAAGAACAGTTTTATCACTTTGCCAGGCAAAGGGAGCAACAGCTGGCTGATGCCCTCAAAACTGTGTGTACCAACTTGGAGAGGGTAATGAGAAGTTTTATAGTAATGGCTCCAAGAAGGAGTGATCAGCTTGTGGACATACTTCTGATTGGTTGGTGGTGAGGTAAGTAGGAGTCAACATCATCAACCTCCAGGTTCCAACTGGTCTGGGGTCTATGTGTTTGTGGGCAGCATACCATCTTTAACCATTAACTTCTTCCACCTAGTGGGGGTTTCAGTATCTGCAAAACAGCTCAAAGATATTTCTGTGTGTATCCCTCGATGGGGAACTAGGACCTTGCCCCAAAGCTGCACTATCGTTTCTCTTGACTATTTCACTCTTGTCTCTGCATCCTCTCCCTTCCCTAATTAACAACTGCCTGAATCTGCCCTTTGGAACTCAGTGAAGGCCATGGAGGCTGAATGAAGCCTATTTCTTGTAGTCAAACAAATGGGGGACACAAGTGCACAGGAACCCCACAGGGCCCTGCTCAGTATCACTATTATGCTGGCCTAATAGTATTTCCCATTTTCCTAGCCTTCAGCAAGGAGGAAAGAGCATAGTGTTAATTCACATACCAATAGAGAATTGTGAAAGAGCATATTTTTGTGCAATGAAAAACGTTTTTAACACTTTTTGTAATAGGACTCCGTTATGATTGTTTCATTGAATCTAATAATGAAATAATTTGGATACTTAGCTAACTAACCCTCGTGAGTAAGAAGTCTGACTTTATAACAAGTATATAAGATTCCTATTTATAGAACTTTAAAAATTAATGTTGAATTTCTTCAGCTCAACTGTTAGTGTTTTTAAGGTTGTCATTGGAAGCTCTTTATGCCTCCTAGTTCCCACATTTAGTGGATTATGTGATCTGCTATGCACTGCATATTTTTCCAGGTGCTGGGGATACAGCAGTTAACAGTGTCATTCCCCATTTTAATGTTGGTCAACAGTTAAAAAATGTAAGGTTTTAGTCCATCAATTTGCTGCCCTGGAGTTTTAGATAAAGTCAAATAAAACCAAGTCAGTGAGTTTTCGTTAAACACATTTGCTGTGGCAAGTCCCCAAGATTATGCCAGTTTAAAAGTTCCGACAAATCTGGGAGTAGATGTGACAGGTATGGCTGTCGCTCTGCCTGCTGTTGTTTCACTGTTTTGCAGGAACATTCAGCATCTAAGAAACAATCCAGGACTT
The DNA here is from genome assembly GCF_964165515.1 of Mesoplodon bidens. Taxonomy (NCBI): domain Eukaryota; kingdom Metazoa; phylum Chordata; class Mammalia; order Artiodactyla; family Ziphiidae; genus Mesoplodon; species Mesoplodon bidens. Next base: position 58,753,042 of record NC_138172.1, on the reverse strand, counting down.
CCATCCCCTGGGAAAACTTGAAACCTATATTATTGCAGCTCCTAAAGCCCATAGATTACAACCCAGGGATCTTTAACACTCTAGAACAAATGAAGCAAAAAGTGGTGCATTCCCTTTGCTAAAAATAAGTAATAAAACGGGGTAGATTTTACCTCCAAGAGAATGAGGGCACTGACATATTCTTGATTATTCATAGACAAAGTGTAAAATTCATATTATATAAGGCTGACAAGGCACTTTCTAGCTTGCAAACAAGATCCGTTTTCCCTTCCAGTACATCAAAGAAACTTTTCTTTATTTCCAGTCAAGTACATACATAAAATTCTTCTCCAAAATGTCTCTGTTGAGAAAGACTAGCAGCTTAGGAGTAAATTGCTGTCTTCAAGAGATCACATGAAAAAGACCAACATCTACAATCTCCCACCAAAAAAGACAACATGATCTAGAGCGGGTCCTGTAAACCTTTCTTGTAAAAGCCCAGAGTGTAAATACTTTAGGCTTTGCAGGCAGTATGGTCTTTGTTACAATTACTCAAGTCTTCCTTTATAGAGTGAAGGCAGCCACATACAATATGTTAATAAGTAAGCATACCTGTATTCCAGTAAAACTTCATTTACAAAAACAGGCGGCTGGCCAAATTTGGCTCAAAGGCCTTAGTTTGCCAACCCCTGGTCTAAGTAGATCTGTATTCTGACTGAAGGTAACACTTCTCATATTTATTTAGGATCTCACTTCTATTTTGTGTCCTATCATATATTGAAATAATCATAAGCATGTACCTTAAATAGTGAAAGAGATGTAATTTTTCATTTATCATCAGATATCATTTGTAATAAAGGTATCCTGATGAAGGATATCCTCAGAAACCTAATGTTCACCCCTTTAATGCTATTTTCCCCTATATTGATCCAACTTTTGTTTATTGTTCTATATTATAGATCATTATCCCTTTCCTTATAGTATAGTAAGTACAATTTAAATTTTTCTTATTGTTTTTGCTAAAAACATTCTTAGAGGCTCTTGAGCTATCCAGGGGCATATGCCTTACATCAGTGGCCTCAATCTACAGTGATTTTACAGTTATTTCCATTACCACCACCTTGTATATCAGCTTTCAATGTCAGTGTGTCTATTTCTAGTAATCCCTTTTCTTATATCCATACTTCCTCCCTCCATAGCCCAATGCATAAAATCTGCTTTCTAATGAAGAACTGAATTCTTTCTGATTGAAAGACCCAGATAACCTAGTTTCTGGAACCACTGAAGTCACCATAAACCCCTTGGCCCTTTGAAGGAGCACTACATTTCCCTTCTGCGTACATAGACTTTAAAAAAGCTATTTTTCCACAACATTCAAAAGGTTGGCTGTTTGTTTCTTGTCTGTTGGCCAGGTCCCAGAGCACTGAGGTTACTGGAAGTCAAATTAACAGGTAAATGAGGAATCTTCCTAGTGTACGAATACCTCTTTATTTTCCAACTTGTTTTTCGAAAAACTGATAGAAGATTTTTCTTTACTGATTTTGCTACTGAAAATTTACTCCATATCATCTTCTCTCTCACTGACTTGGATAGTTTAGCACAGTGAACCTCAACGCTGGACCCTGAGTCATCTAGGGAAGCACTGACAAAATACCAAACCCTAGGTCTCAACCTGTAGAGTTTCTAATCATTTGGTTTGGGAGATAGAGAATAGGCATTAGTCATTTTTGGTTTGGTTTGGTTTGGCTTCAAGACTCCCAGGTGATTCCTATGTTAATCAAGGGCTAAGAACCACAGGTTTCCTATATCCAGTTTCTTTTAGGAGTCTGTGCAAAGGATTAGGGAGGGGCGGTTTACCTTGATGCCCCTCTTTCTAATTAACACATAATAAATGGACTTTAACTTTCTCTTCTTTGAAAAATGCCCTGCAAGTTTAATTCCAAGTGGCTGTATTTCAAAATATATACTTTTTTGTATGATCTTACCATATGGAAAATGTAGTAAGTCTAGAGCCCTCAGTGTTAAGATCCTTTATTCTCGTTTCGGCTATTGCATCTTAAACAACTGTTTTTGATAACTGTGAAGCCAAGTGAATGCTACTGTCTTTCTCTTGTTCTTAGCACCAGAAGAATGGGCCATGACCCGCTCCAGCCTGAAGGCACCACCACCAAGGTCAGCCCGAGGGGGATACAGGGAGCACCCCTATAGTAGATACTGAGGGCTCTCCTCGTCTGTGACCTCACCTCAAAGACAATTCATAACCTGTGGTCTCCACATAAACAGCAACATGACAAGTAATAGTCCTTTTTTTTGTTCCTATTCTAGGGATAACTGCTCATGATTGCTCCCATATATTTCTTGTATTTCCCTGATACTGTTGGCGTGACACTGACACTAGTATTATTTTATAAAACAGACTAAAAAAAAGCATTGGCAAGCATTGTCTATAAACGATTCAGTAGGATGATATTCTCTTGGTTGTTTTCATTGTGTGTGTAATCTTTTTTTTTCTCTCTCTTTTTTTTAAAGAAAGAGCATGAATCTGTTAACAGATTTTGAGTCTCAATCAACTAGCAAAAACTTTGTTTAGGGTTGCTAAAAAACTGTAACACGATATTTGAACTAGCTATAATAAAGTTATAGATAAGATGTTTTAACCTGTCTTTTAATATCTGTTAGTTAGATGAAGCTGTTTGATATTAAGTTTGTAAATTTAATTTTAAATGCTGTTTTAATGGGGTTGAAAACAAGTAGCTACTGTATGTATGTAGCTAACTGAATTTGTTTAGTGTTTTAACCTGTATTTGTTAAAAAAGAAAAAAAACACACACACATAAAGTTCCATGTGTAAGCTTCTCTAAATAGGAAACCACACTTTGTCAAATATGTTTGCCATAATTTGTCAATAAAGCTGAAAACTTTTGTAAAAACTAAATTTGGAATTACTTGTTTTCTAGCTTTAAATGCCTGCTTTATTTTTTTTTTCAAGAGATGCCTAAAATGTTTTCTATTTAAAAATTACAAAAATGAACCCAAGCCTGTTTTAAGATATTTGTGTAATACTTTAAAAGTGTATTAATAACTTATGGTTGTTAAATAATTTAAAAGTTAACAAACTAAACTGTTACATGAATCATGGTTAGTAAACACTAATGTATAACATGTTAATGGGAAAAAATGGATTTAGAATAATAAATGGATTTTAAACTATCCTCTAAGCTTTATCTTGCTAAACACAAATTCTGGTTGACTTGTTTGCATTAGCATGTCTCCCGTGAGAAAGAGTAATGGAGTATAAAGAGGTAAGATTACCACTTACCACTGTCTAAATGCCTAGTTCTTCAACCTTTGAGTTTCCCGCACATTAAATATCCCATCCAACATGTAAGCATTGTGTAGATTCACTTTATTTTCACTCAAAGGAGTGTGTGGACTTCATTTGCGTAGTTTATAACAATTTGTTTTGACAAACAAATCATCAGTGTCACTGGCCAGTTGTTGCTATTCAACCTCAAAAACTTTATTTGTAATTTTCAGTGCTAAATATCACCGCCCTTGAAGGCAGTTTAGAGAGCTGATAATTCTTTTGAGACTATCAGACTTGATGGCTGATGATTGTTAAGGAAATATGTCGCAGGACTCAAAGGATGACTAAACGTTAAACAGGTAACACTAATAGTAACTCTGTAATTTTGCCTATGCAACAGTAATGTTAACTATTCTCAGTTATTAAGTTCCTGATAGTTAAAAAAGTAAACCTACAAAACCATAACAAATAGGTCTATAGGTTATTAAAACAACTAATTAAGATTAACTAGAGGCACCAAAATTATTTTACAATATATAACCCTCAAGGTAATAAACAGAACTAAAATTAGCAATAATAGTAATGCAATTCTTGCTAACATCAAACGTAAGCTAAATTTTGATGGAAAAAAGAAAGTGAAAGACTCGATGGTAGGGATGAATGCCAAACCTGTTCATCTTTTAAATACAGTTTTTTTGTTTATGGTGGCTTTTGTCAACGTAATTGGTTTACTTTTTTGCTGCTAACCAGTTTAGGCATATTGTTGTTCAGTTTTTGCAGCTGGAGTTGCATGCTAATAGTTTTATGAAGTGTGTGTCTGTCATCAATTAAATTTGTAATATTTGCCTTTCACAAAATGCTATTGAATTATATTTAATTTGTTTTCTATTCTTTCTTACTATTTCAGGTACCCACAAGCAAAGAGCACATAATTGAGTAGCAGGTGTGATGGGCTAAGAATGAGAGAGGTAAGCTTATTTTTATCTTGACATAGATAGATAATCTTTAGCAACATGAAGCTATGTAGTAAGCTAAAACACCAAATGCCACTTGTTGAAATACTAAAAAGGTTTAGATTGTTGTCTAGAAACTGAGTTATTTATATCTTCTTTTAAAGAAAGTGATATAACTTGGTATTTACCTGGCAAGGCTTTCTGAGCTTATTCAGAAAGGTGAATTTATAGTTAATCTGCAACCCTTTTCCTTGCAATGAACTACTGTATATTACCTCTTCTTAATTGTGCAGAGAAAGAGTATTAAAACTTTTATTCTACAGACGTAAGAAAAGGAAATCACAATTGTTGACTGAGATGGAGGGGATGGGAAAGGGAGCCCCATAACCAACCCCTTGTCTACCCTCTGTCAATAAGATGATATTTATTTAGTCAACTAAAATAAACTTACCATTATTTTCCCCATTTATCCCATTAGATTTATCAGTAAATTCCTTGTTTCTCATCTGCCATTCTATTTGATTCAACAAATATTTACTAAGTACAAAGCACTATTGGAAACTGAAACTTGATTTCTATACACAAGGAGTTGAAAACTTTAGCCAATAAACTTCATACTGAAAACAATGCAAGGGCAGTTATGAGATCCACAGACAGACTTGAGAAATGAAATGGTCTTGTCAGGATGTTTGAAACAGGGATAAAATCCAAGTTTTCTCTTTCTAGGTCTGGTCCTCTTATCACTACACAGATATCCCTGATACAGTGCAGAGTTAAACAAATACCATAGGAGAGAGATGAGAGATCCTGGAGATTCCTCATGACTAGAGGGAGGCCAGAGACTGAGGGAACCATGGACTGAGAGGGGCAGCTTATGCATGGAGGTGGAGGGGAGGACCGCCTGGGGAAGAGAACAGGCTGAGTCAGGTCTTGGAGTCCAAACAGTTCAGGAAGCAGGCTCCAAGGGGAGAAAGAACCTGTAATCCAGGTGTCCTGCTTACTATTCTCCTTTGATCCTTTTTAAACAATAAGCTTGATCTTGTATAGCAATGACAGAGAAATCAGTCGCAGTTTGTTACTATTTTGATATATTAATTTCTATGTTTTTGTGTCCATTGTAATTATTTTATCATTGCTGTGATTGTTGCTTTATAACCCATGGGCTTCTCACCATTCAACTCGATCTTTCAATGCATTAACTCAGGGCAGGGCTATCACAGCAGAAACACCAGTGCTGAATAAGAGAAGAGAATATTCTTGACTATTAAGTTTAAATTAAGAATTTTTGAAGTTCAATAACAACGATTTGTGAGAAAGGGGATTTTGAGTTTCAAAAGCTTGTATTTTGAGTAGGTTCTGAGTAGGACATGAAACAGTAGATTTAAAAGACTCCTATCCAAAAATAAATAAATAAAAACTCCTGTCCACCTGCCTCCATATATCTACAAGATAAACATTGTTCAGGCTGAGAAGAAATCTCAAGAGGTAAAAATACCTAAGATATTAGTGTAAGACATTAGTGTGGTCTTGAGTCTGAGTCTGTACACTAAATCAATTATCCAATAAAAGCCTCCCATATGCTTAGAACACAGAGGGAATATTTGTCTAAAGTGGAGCCTGGGGAGGCTTCACTGAATTCCCCCACCTCAGTGTGTTCTAGGTGCAATTCTGTAGAAAAAAATGATTTTATAGAATGTTTTTCCATGCTGGCACAAGTGGAGCAGATGTAGCAGAGAGCCACTCACAGTCACCTCTGCAGGAAGGCAGGGGAGGGAGCAGTAGCATCAGCTTGGACCAACACTGACCAGAATGCAGATGTATATGTGGAGAGGTGAGAAGGTCAGCTGCTCCCTGCTACCAACAGCTCCAAAATTTAAATCCAACCCAGAAAAAGAGAGAGGAGGAAAATAAATTCCTGAGTTGACAAGGGAACCCGTGACCAAAATTAATCTGAACTGGCTGAGATAATTTTTCTCCACTGGCAGTATGGGAACTTGAGATTGAAATCAAGTTGAGGTATAGAAAAATATAATTATGTATACATTGCAGTCATTTATTTCATAACTTTCCCAACTTATAAAATAATCAGAAGTGAATACAGTAGGTTTCTTTGGCAACAGGAATGAGAATTTCCCTCAGTTAGTGGCCTCTCAGCAGAAAACTCTGGTAGAATGAAAACTGTTCAGTGTGGCCCCAACAGTGAACATTTGCTCAGTTGGAGGGAGCTTTCTTCTCTTGTCAGTGACACTGGTCCCATTGGATCCCTTCATGAAATCATGTCCCCTCTAACTAATTTCAAAATGCTGGCTCCCAAAGATGGCAGAAACAGGTACCATGCCAGTTCTAGAGCCAGTGTCTGTATAGATATTCTCATGTCTGACATTCACCTGTGCAAGTTACATGGCATAAGGTTTTAAATTACAGTTGATGTTATTCGTGTGCATACTCCAGACATTCTTTCAGATAATGCTGTAGCTCTTGGTATACTATAATGATCCTATGACAACAGACAACTCAACAAAGGTTGCTAGTTTGGACAGTAGACATTAGTGAGTAAGAAAGACTTTATTCCTGCTTATATATGTCCAAAACCTTTTACTACACTCCAGTATGATTAAATCAGAATCAGTTTGATGCCATTTACCAGAACAAATAGTACTTTTAGGTCTTATTTTTAATATTTAGATAATTTTCACTTTCAGTATATTAATGGAACTAAGGCCATTTAGCTTAATAACAATTGAAGCACTAACAGTTGTTAAATAAATTTGTCACAGAATGACATGTTAAAGGTTTTCATGAATTCCTTTAAAGGAAATTGCTTTTTAAACTATATTATTAAAATATTACTCTTGTTTCTTTAGTTTTTCACTTAAAAATATATAGGCTTGTACTTTGAAACCACAAATGTCCCTTAAAAATATAACCCTTTAATTATATACCATTTTCTTTATATCTTTATCTCTGTGTCTCTTGGTTAATATAATATAGAAGTTTGTCTATTTTGGGGGGTTTTAAAGGGAATACAAAACAGTGATCAGTAATCTGTCAAGTTGGTTGAATATCAAGTATTTTTTTCAATATCAAAAAACTGTTAACTGAAAACTTCACCTGTTTGCCACTCTTGCAGATTCCATTGAAAGGTTTAATTTTTACTGCAAAAAATTATGCAGTGAATAATTGCAAATATCCAATTGAATGGAAATTTACAAAACTGATTACATTATTTGTGCTCTGTATGAGGCCAAAGAATAATAACAACAATAGTAATAATGAAGCCATCAGTTTTCTGAGCATACATACCAGTCAAGGTACTGGAATTTTCACATAAAGACATACATGGGGGCCTCCCTGGTGGCGCAGTGGTTGAGAGTCCGCCTGCCGATGCAGGGGATACGGGTTCGTGCCCCGGTCTGGGAGGATCCCATATGCCGCGGAGCGGCTGGGCCCGTGAGCCATGGCCGCTGGGCCTGCGCATCCAGAGCCTGTGCTCCGCAACGGGAGAGGCCACAAGAGTGAGAGGCCCGCATACTGCAAAAAGAAAAAAAAGAAAAAAAAAAAGACATACATGGAACCCCTGTAATCCTTACAACAAGCTTTCAAAGGAAGCACAGTTAACCCTGTTTTACAGAAGAGGAAGTTGAAGTTCAGAGGCTTAGCTAATGTCACACTACTAGTATATAGGAAAACCAATATTTAAAACAAAATTTTATAACCCATACATTTTCCAAAATGTATCATGATTTCCAACTTTTAATGAATTTGACTCATAACACAGGGAGATCAGCTCGGTGCTTTGCAACAACATAGAGGGGTGGGATAGGGAGGGTGGGAGGGAGGCTCAAGAGGGAGGGGATATGGGGATATATGAATGCATGTGGTTGATTCACTTTGTTGTACAACAGAAACTAGCATAGCACTGTGAAGCAATTATACTCCAATAAAGATGTATTTTAAAAAATGAATCTAAAATCTCAGGTAGCCATAGCATAATTTCTGTTCTGTAGCAACTTGATTAATCTTCACTAAAAAAATATATATATATATGATAAAATATTTTAGTTTGAAGTTCATCTACTTTGATCTTTCCTCACATTTGTCATTCTGTCAAAAGTTCCATCATAGAAAATAGAGGTGAATGCTACAGTCTTTTGTAGAACAAATGGATTCATTTATAATCTAAGTTCTATTTTAACATTAAAAAAACCCTCACGTGGTTAAATAAGCATAAAATAAATTTCAGGCTTTTATTCTTCAGTCTGTAAATCAGAACTCTGCTTTAAAGTATGAGAGTCAATTCAAATCAGAAATATCTTTGTATAAACCATGCAGTCATGTATTAAGAACACAAAGTGAAGCTATAACTCAATGTTAAATATTTCAAAACAAAGCATTTCCTCTTGTCAATATAATGTGTGGCATTTTCCTGGACATTCTAGTTTTCTATTAAAATATCTGAGTTAACAGTAAGATAGTTGTTCTTGTTGACTGGCAGGCACGGGTCTTCAATATCCATCATGAAGATTAATTTTCTAGTCTCTTTACTTAGAATTGATTAATTGGTACTCAAAAGATTATTTACAGTGGGTAATAAGGTCACTCTGCTTGATATGCTGTTTTATATCTCAGTCTCTTACACTTTACTGTGAAAGAAGTTGAGAAAATAGGAGAGGAAGTTGTCTGATTCATACACTACTGGATGACTTAACAACAGTTAGCTTCTCTGCCTTTACCAAAAACAAGTACAGAATGAGCCATCTTAAAAATTGGTAACAAACTACTAAACACTTATTTTGTTCAAGTTTCTGTTTCATCATATTTTATACTTCACAGTGGGATATAGAGAATGATCTATTTCCAAGAGAAATTTGGAGACTCTTGGATCCTCCTCCTAGAACCTCTCTGGAAGCAAATGTCACCACTAGACACAGGTTTCCTGTCACCTAGATGCCTCTCAGGATGACTTCCACCAGCAGGAAAATGTTCCCTCCCTCCTGTCTCAGTCTCTGTCTGCCGTCACAAAGGGGCACCACATTTCCTGTATTCTGACCTTACAGCCTGCCTTTTTTGACATCAGGACATTTTTCAACCTTTTTTGATATCATCTCACCCCTTCCTTCTCCAAGTCTGTCATTTTCCCAACAGTACATGGGATGTGAGAAGACAAAGAGAAAAACAATTAATTGATGACTCTAGGGAAGGGAGTGCTGTCCAATCTATACAACAGGGCCATCACATTAAAAAATGTTGTGTTAATTATTAAACTAGTGCATGCCAATTGTAAACCATAAAGTTTGAAAAGAAAACAAAATCACATTTAATTAAAACAGAAAAGTAATAACATTTATTTATAACCTACTGGTCACAAAATCTTGATTTCTTAGCTGTAATATATAAGGCAATGCAATAGGTAAGAAAATGTCTTCAATTAGTCTAAGATCTCTATTCCAAAATATAAACCTTAAAATAATAAATAAATAATCCTCTTAATGGAATTCACAAAGATCAGTTCATAGTGTCTGTGACTGGAAGGAAACCAGTTTTGTTTTAAATGTCCTTAAGAAGGGAAGATTATATTTACATGTTGCATAAAGATAATCTTCATAATGGAATTAATGCTGAATTTTTAAACTGTTTCTTTCCATTTTCTTGTTGGACGTTTAAGAATATAAATGTATTTATTGACCAATACTTATTTAGAACTAATATTAGGTATGTTGCCTTCTTTTAAGGCAATAGTTTTTAAAATAAGTAATCCATCAGATAAACTTCTCTGAAACCCTTTAATTACTGATAACCTCAAACAAAGTACAAATTGGTTTAACTTCTTAAAGACCTTTCTTCATTTCTTGTGAGTAAATCATTCAGGTACAAATAATGGTTGTCTTACAATCTGGCAGAATTGCCAGTGAATTGGTAATTTGGGGGAAGGGGTTCTTTTTTTTTTAAATACTGTCTCCTTTTTTAAATTACAAAATTAATCCATATTCAGGGTTAAAAATTTATACTGTATAATGTAAATATGTGATGTAAAAATCAAAATTCTATAATCTTACTCCTCAGAGATAACTCTGTTAATATGTTGGTTTGTATTCCTTCTGATTTTCTTCATCTTCTTTCCCTTCTTTCCTTCCTCCATTCCTCAACTGCTTGTTACTTATTTATTCATTTGCAGTGAGATTCTGCTTTATACAGAACTGCCATTTTAATTTTCAGAGGTGAGATGAATTTTGTTATTTTGTGAAAAAATGACCCATTTCTATAAGGTTGATTTGTGTGGAGAATAAAGGTTGTATTTTTACTCTATGAAATGTTAACCCACGGCACATGCTCTAGAGTGTAAGCAAACTTACTTTCACTTTTTGAGTTTCAGTTTTCTTGCAGGTAAAATGGGTAAAATAATAATAATAGTAGTACCTACTCATAGAACTGTGAGGCATGTAAAGAAAAATCATACGTATATCTTCCACAAATTTAGTTAATATTCTTTCCCAAGGTATTTTTCCTTGACTAAAAATTTTAACTTTAAACTATCTTCATGGTATGTATCAAATGTGTAAATAGAAGCTAGTTTAATCCATAAATATATTCATATTACTGAAATCAATTTGCAGCTTAGACATTTTAAAAATATTCTTTACTGAAACCAGATAATGTAGGCTTTAGAACACAGTTTTTAAAATGCTCATCATTATAGTCGTAAGGAAGCATGTATTGGGTATCTTCATAACATGTATTATATGTTTATACACAAGAATCTTATTATAATGTTGCACTATATATATTGCTCACATTGAAATACAGCTAAAAACAAAAGACTAGCCATGTTTGTATAACTGTTTCAATAGTAAGAATAATGTGAATAAAGAGGTATTTGCAAAAGTGGAATGGATACATAATACACGTCAAACACTGTATTTTTAGGAATTACTTCATATATTTTCTCAACAACCCTATGATATAAGTTCTAGGGCATTCTCATTTTCTGAATGAGGACACCGAGTCTGAGAGTCAAAGTAACCCACTGAAGGTCACACTGGCCAGTGGCTTGCACTCTAAACCCAGAGACTTCATCCTCAACTCCTACACTCTACTGTCCCTTCTGACTTTGATTACATTTTATGTAGTAAACTAAATTTTAGAGGAAACCAAAATGCAGATATGTAATTCATTCATCAAGCTAGTATAAAGGAATTAAAATAAACCCTTTTACTATGAATACTGCCAAGATCAGTACTAAATTTGAAGTCTGATGATAAATTTCTAAATGCTTCTATATGCATAAGCCAAAATATTCAGAATATCTCTTTTTCCTGAATAATCTAAAAAGTGTGTCTTGCATAATAACCTTGAGTTTATATAGGTTGTGCCTGACTATATTTATTTGCACATCTTACCATTGATTAAATGGAAGTTATGTGTATCTAAATATAGAATGTAGCCTTCATGGAGGCTGACATAAAACTTCAATGAAAAATGAAAATAAACTGGAAAAATATATGTCTAGAAAAATAGTCATGGTCACTTACTTGTTTACTAACAGCATGCTCTATTGTATTGATTTATCTCAATCTGTGTGATTGCAAGAATAAAATGTAGTTTTCCTTTACTATGTCTTGTCCTATGTAGATGCTATATACCATTTAAATGTATAATGTATTTATATTTTATTAAACTTAATAATAGGTTACAAAAATGAAAATGAACATGAGAATAAGGAAAAAATAGATTTAGAAAGAAATGTAGGTGAAAGGCTGAGAAAGACCCATTAGAAGTGCTATGACAAAACGGGTAGCAACATGAAAAACAAAAGATAACCCACCCCTTATAACCTTAAAGAATGGAGTGTCTTGACATCTGAAAATTCTCATAAGTCACAATCATGTGCAACTTATCACATAAGGCAGTAACTTTAGAAATTACTTGCCTTGCTTCTACAGCAAATACAGAATACTTAGCTATTGTATGTGTCTGAAATGTCTGTTGTCTGTCTCAGAACAGTCAACCTTGTGGACTATTGCATTTTCCCTTCACTTGCACCAGCAGAGTTGTTTTTTTTTTTTTTTACCACTTCAAGAATATTTCTACATGTCCAATGTTGAGTAAAGAACAAAAATTTGTACCAGTTTGTGCTTTTAGAAAATTACAAATTACATATATGGAGCTTTAGAATTGTTCAGAGATATTTTAAAAATACTAAATCTATAATTCAAGGGTATACCAAAATAGTTTTATCACATTGCTCTCAAACATATTGATGTTTGAGAGATACTGTCTTTCAACCTATATTTTAAGAAATCTGTAGTTTGGTATACTATCTACTATGAGTAAAACAATAGACCCTGTTGGAAGCATATGTTTTCTCAATAAGAATTGTTTGTTTCTTGTATTGAGATTATTAGGGAGATATCTAAAATAGGACATCCAAACATTAATTACTAATAATTGAAACTTGGTCATGAGTTGATTTGATTGCTCAGAAGTAGGAGAAGACTGTTAATTAATTCTTTCAGAATTTAAGTCCAAGGTGTATTTGTATTTTTAGTAATATCCAAATGACTTACCAAATCCACATAGTTTTCCATTTCTAAATCTACCAGTTAATTATATCCCTCAAGGAAACACTTTTACCTGAAAATGAGACTAGAAATGAGAGCCTGTGACTAAATTACATATGTTCAAAAGAAAGTGGCCTTATGACAATTTACGGCTAAAACATATTCAGTTAATGCCAAATAGAGCTAAGTGCATTGCTGGCTGCCACATAAGGAAAAACTGTCATCAAGTGCAGCATCCTGGTTTGAAGATGTTCAAGAAATATTTTGGGAAGGAACAGTCAGGCTTTACCTCTGTTGTAGCAAGAATTGAAGCCTCGAAGGAAAAGGCTTAACATTTTAGTCTTTGAATCAATCTAGTATATTGATCCAAAATAGATGGGAGGCATTTAGCAAATACAACTAAATGAATAAATATCAATTTGCCTCCATATTTTTCTAATCATATTTCTTATGTACTATTTATGATATGTAGAAATTATATTGATTTATTTGTAAAATACTAATATTGTGTATGACATTATATTTACATACATACATATGTATATCTATCTACCTGTATGTGCATTGCTACTTTAAAAAAATTAAGATAATATTGATTTAATAATCACAACAGCTCTATGAAGAAAACAGGCCAAATTTTCCTATTCTTATTTTAAATATAAGGAAATAAAACTTCGACAGGTTAAGAAGTTTGTGCAAAACCACATGACTTGGTCTGAAACATTAACCTCTCCAAAATAACTAACCATCTCATTTTTGTTAGTGGTCGTGTCCAGTGGTGGAAGAGAGATCGTGTTTTATGAGAGAGGACACTGCTCATGTGAAGTAATTATTAAGCATCTTTTAATAAAACACATTCTAAATTAACCAAAATTTTTGAGATTTACTTTTACCTATATATAAATATTTACTAAGAACTTTAATAATTAACAATTAGATGCCTTCTCCTAAAAACATGCCAAAATATTAAATAATTTAAAAAACAGCATATTGGTGTCTGATGCATATGAAATTACTCAAAATCAAGAGCCTAATGGATAAAAAAGTGTACAGTAAATTGGTAATATTGAAATTAAGTAATGATTTTTCTGATTTTAGTTGGAAGAGGATGGAGTGCAATTAAGAAAAATCAATAGAAGCATTCTAATTTTTTTTTTTTTTTTTTGTTACGCGGGCCTCTCACTGTTGTGGCCTCTCCCCTTGCGGAGCACAGGCTCCGGACGCACAGGCTCAGCGGCCATGGCTCACGGGCCCAGCCGCTCCGCGGCATGTGGGATCTTCCCGGACCGGGGCACGAACCCGTGTCCCCTGCATCGGCAGGCGGACTCTCAACCACTGCGCCACCAGGGAAGCCCTCTAATTTTTATTTATAATACATCAAGATTGTGACTCCAGTTCCTTAGCATCTCTGATTCTAAGAACTTGAATACAAAAAAAATGAGTAATTATTCCACCACTAGATAAGAATTAGAGTATTATCGTCCATCCATCTTAAGTTTTTTTAAAAAATTGACTTTATGAATATTGGATAATTGAGATTTTTAAATGCCATGCAAGTTTCAAAATCTAATTTTGGCTTTGTTTGCAAAGACCAAAAAAGTCACTGAAATTTCATAATTTGAAAACAAGCACCTTGTTTTGAGGAAAAGATTCCAGACTATCTGAATCTAAATTAAACAGATCAGCAGTTGATCTTTCTTTTTTTTTCAGAAAATCTTTATTGGAATGTAATTGCTTTACAATGGTGTGTTAGTTACTGCTTTATAACAAAGTGAATCAGCTATACGTATACATATATCCCCATAACTCCTCCCTCATGCGTCTCCCTCCTACACTCCTTATACCACCCCTCTAGGTGGTCACAAAACACCAAGCTGACCTCCCTGTGCTATGCGGCTGCTTCCCACTAGCTATCTATTTGACATTTGGTAGTGTATATATGTCCATGCCACTCTCACTTTGTCCTAGCTTACCCTTGCCCCTCCCCATATCGTTAAGTCCATTCTCTACATATGTGTCTTTATTCTTGCCTTGCTCCAACGTTCTTCAGAAACTTTTTTTTGTCTCCATTTATATGTGTTAGCATACGGTATTTGCTTTTCTCTTTCTGACTTACTTCACTCTGTATGACAGCCTCTAGGTCCATCCACCTCACTACAAATAAGTCAATTTCATTTCTTTTTATGGCTGAGTAATATTCCATTGTATATATATGTCACATCTTCTTCATTTGTCGATGGACAGTTAGGTTGCTTCCATCTCCTGGCTATTGTAAATGGAGCTGCAATGAACATTGTGGTACATGACTCATTTTAAATTATGTTTCTCAGGATATATGCCCAGTAGTGAGATTGCTAGGTCGTATGGTAGTTCTATTTTTAGTTTTTTAAGGAATCTCCATACTGTTATCCAGAGTGGCTGTATCAATTTACATTCCCACTAACAGTGCAAGAGGGTTCCCTTTTCTACACATCCTCTCCAGAATTTATTGTTTGTAGAATTTTTGATGGTGGACATTCTGACCAATGTGAGGTGATACTTCATTGTAGTTTTCATTTGCATTTCTCTAATGATTAGTGACATTGAGCATCCTTTCAGGTGTTTGTTGGCACTCTATATATCTTCTTCGGAGAAATGTCTATTTAGGTCTTCTGCCCATTTTTGGGGTTGGGTTCTTTGTGTTTTTGATATTGAGCTGCATGAGCTGGTTGTAAGTTTTGAGATTAATCCCTTGTCAATTGCTTCATTTGAAAATATTTTCTCCCATTCTGAGGGCTGTCTTTTTGTCTGGTTAATGGATTCCTTTGCTATGCAAAAGCTTTGCAGTTTCATTAGGTCCCATTTATTTATTTTTGTTTTTATTTAAATTCCCCTAGGAGGTGGATCAAAAAGGATCTTGCTGTGATTGATGTCACAGAGTGTTCTGCCTATGTTTTCCTCTAAGAGTTTGATAGCGTCTGGCCTTACATTTAGGTCTTTAATCCATTTTGAGTTTATTTTTGTGTATGATGTTAGGGAGTGTTCTAATTTGATTCCTTTACATGTAGCTGTCCAGTTATCCCAGCACCACTTATTGAAGACACTGTCCTTTCTCCATTGTATAAACTTGCCTCCTTTATCAAAAATAAGGTGACTATATGTGCATATGTTTACCTCTGGGCTTTCTATCCTGTTCCATTGATCTATCTGTCTGTTTTTGTGCCAGTACCATACTGTCTTGATTACTGTAGCTGTGTAGTATAGTCTGACGTCTGGGAGCATGATTCCTCCAGCTCTATTTTTCTTTCTGAAGATTACTATGGCTATTCATGGTCTTTTGTGTTTCCATACAAATTGTGAAATTTTTTGTTCGAGTTCTGTGAAAAATGCCAGTGGTAGTTTCATAGGGATGGCATTGAATCTGTAGATTGTTTGGGGTAGTATAGTCATTTTCACAATGTTGATTCTTCCAATCTAAGAACATGGTAATTACCTCCATCTGTTTGTATTTTCTTAAATTTCTTTCATCATTATCTTACACTTTTCTGCATACAGGTCTTTTGTGTCCTTAAGTTTCTTCCTAGGTATTTTATTCTCTTGGTTGCAATGGTAAATGGGAGTCTTTCCTTAATTTCTCTTTCAGATTTTTCATCATTAGTGTATAGGAATGCAAGAGATTTCTGTGCATTAATTGTGTGCCCTGCTATTTTACAAAATTCATTGATTAGCTCTAGTAGTTTTCTGGTAGCATCTTTAGGATTCTCTATGTATAGTGTCATGTCATTTGAAAACAGTGACAGTTTTACTTCTTTTCCAATTTGGATTCCTTTTATTTCTTTTTCTTTTCTGACTGTTGTGGAAAAACTTTCAAAACTATGGTGAGAGTCGGCAACCTTGTCTTCTTCCAGACCTTAGAGGAAAAGGTGAGGAAATGGTTTCAGATTTTCACCATTGAGAATGATGTTGGCTGTGGTTTTGTCATATACAGCCTGTATTATGTTGAGATAAGTTCCCTCTATGCCTACTTTCTGGTGGGTTTTTATCACAAATGGTGTTGAATTTTGTCAAAAGCTTTTTCTGCATCTATTGAGATGATCATATGGTTTTTCACCTTCAACTTGTTAACATGGTTTATGACATTGACTGATTTGCATATATTGAAGAATCCTGGCATTCTTGGGATAAACCCCACTTGATTGTGGTGTATGATCCTTTTAATGTGCTGTTGGATTCTGTTTGCTAGTATTTTGCTGAGGATTTTTGCATCTATGTTCATCAGTGATATTGGGCTGTAGTCTCTTTCTTTGTGACACCTTTGTCTGGTTTTCATATCATGGTGATGGTGACCTCGTAGAATGAGTTTGGGAGTGTGCCTCTCTCTGTTATATTTTGGAAGAGTTTGAGAAGGATAGGTGTTAGCTCTTCTCTAAATGTTGATAGAATTCGCCTGGGAAGCCATCTGGTCCTGGGCTTTTGTGTGTTGGAAGATTTTTAATCACAGTCTCAGTTTTAGTGTTTGTGATTGGTCTGTTCATATTTTCTATTTCTTCCTGGTTCAGTCTCAGAAGGTTGTGCTTTTCTAAGAATTTGTCCATTTCTCCAGGTCGTCCATTTTACGGGCATATAGTTGCTTGTAGTAATCTCTCATGATCCTTTGTATTTCTGCAGTGTCAGTTGTTACTTCTCCTTTTTCATTTCTGATTCTATTGATTTGAGTCTTCACCCTTTTTTTCTTGATGTGTCTGACTAATGGTTTGTCAATTTTGTTTATCTTCTCAAAGAACCAGCTTTTCATTTTATTGATCTTTGCTCTGTTTTCTTCATTCTTTTTCATTTATTTCTGATCTGAACTTCATGATGTCTTTCCTTCTGCTAATTTAGGTGTAAGGTTAGGTTGTTTATTTGAGATGTTTCTTGTTTCTTGATGTAGGATTATATTGCTGTATCCTCCCTCTTAGAACGGTTTTGCTACATCCATAGGTTTTGGGTCATCATGTTTTCATTGTCATGTGTTTCTAAGTGTTTTTTTATTTCCTCTTTGATTTCTTCAGTGATCTCTTGGTTAGTTAGTAGCATGTTGTTTAGCCTCCATTTGTTTGTATTTTTTACAGATTTTTTCCTGTAATTGATATCTAGTCTCATAGCATTGTGGTAGCAAAACATACTTGATATGATTTCAATTTTCTTAAATTTTCCAAGGCCTGATTTTCGTCCCAAGATATGATCTATACTGGAGAATGTTCCATAAGAACTTGAGAAGAAAGTGTATCCTGTTGTTTTTGGATGGAATGTCCTATTAATATCAATTAAGTCCATCTAGTTTACTGTATCATTTAAAGCTTGTGTTTCCTTATTTATTTTTATTTTAGATGATCTCTCCATTGGTGAAAGTGGCGTGTTAAAGTCCCCTGCTATGGTTGTGTTACTGTTGATTTCCCCTTCGATGGCTGTTAGCATTTGTCATATATATTTAGGTGCATAAATATTTCCAGTTGTTCTATGTTCTTCTTGGATTGATCCCTTGATCACTATGTAGTGTCCTTCTTTGTCTCTAGTAATAGTCTTTATTTTAAAGTCTATTTTGTCTGATATGAGAATTGCTACTCCAGCTTTCTTTTGATTTCCATTAGCATAGTATATCTTTTTCCATCCTCTCCCTTTCAGTCTGTATGTGTCTCTAGGTCTGAAGTGGGTCTGTTGTAGACAGTATATATATGGGTCTTGTTTTTGTATCCATTCAGCCAGTCTATGTTTTTTGGTTGGTGCATTTAATCCATTTACATTTAAGGTAATTATTGATATATATGTTCGTATTAACATTTTCTTAATTATTGTGGCTTTGTTATTATAGGTCTTTTCTTTGTCTTGTGCTTTCTGGCTAGAGAAGTTCCTTTAACATTTGTTGTAAAGTTGGTTTGGTTGTGCTGAATTCTCTTAGCTTTTGCTTTTCTCTAAAGGTTTTAATTTCTCTGTCAAATCTGAATAAGATCTTTGCTGGGTGCAGTAATCTTGGTTGTAGGTTTTTCCCTTTCATCACTTTAAATATGTACTGCCACTCACTTCTGGCTTGTGGAGTTTCTACTGAAAGGTCAGCTGTTCACCTTACTTGGATTCCCTTGTACATTATTTGTTGTTTTTCCCTTCCTGCTTTTAGTATTTTTTCTTTGTATTTAATTTTTGATAGTTTGATTAATATGTGTCTTGGCATGTTTCTCCTTGGATTTATCCTGTATGGGACTCTCTGCCCTTCCTGGACTTGACTGACTATTTCTTTCCCATATTAGGGAAATGTTCAAGTATAATCTCTTCAAGTATTTTCTCAGTCTATTTCTTATTCTCATCTTCTTCTGGGACCCCTATAATTCGAATGTTGTTACATTTCATGTTGTCCCAGGGATCTCCAAGGCTGTCCTCAATTCTTTTCATCCTTTTTTCTTCTGCTCTGCAGTAGTTATTTCCACTATTTTATCTTCCAGGTCACATATCCATTCTTCTATCTCAGTTATTCTGCTATTGATTCCTTCTAGAGAATTTTTAATTTCATTTATTGTGTTGTTCATCATTGTTTGTTTGCTCTTTAGTTCTTCTAGGTGCTTTTTAAATGTTTCTTGTGTTTTCTCCATTCTATTTCCAAGATTTTGGATCATCTTTACTATCATTACTCTGAATTCTTTTTCAGGTAGACTGCCTATTTCTTCTTCATTTGTTTGGTCTGGTGGGTGTTTTCCTTGCTCCTTCATCTGCTATGTGTTTCTCTGCATTCTCGTTTTGCTTAACTTACGTGTTTGGGGTCTCCTTTTCACAGGCTGCGTGTTCTTATTTCCCATTGCTTTTGGTTCTGCCCCCAGTGGTTAAGGTTTGTTCATTGGCTTCTGTAGGCTTCCTGGTTGAGGGGACTGGTGCCTGTGTTCTGGTGGATGAGGCTGGATCTTTTCTTTCTGGTGGGCAGGACAGCATCCGGTGGTGTGTTTTGGTCTGTGACCTTATTATGATTTTAGGCAGTCTATCTGCTGATGAGTGGGGTTGTGTTCCTGTCTTGCTAGTTGTTTGACAAAGGGTGTGCAGCACTGTATCTTGGTGGTCGTTGAGTGGACCTGGGTCTTAGCACTGAGATGGAGATCTCTGGGAGAGCTTTTGCTGTTTGATAATATGTAGAGCCTGGAGGCCTCTGGTGGACCAAAGTCCTGAACTAGGCTCTCCCACCTCAGAGGCACAGGCTTGACTCCTAGCCAGAGCACCAAGACACTGTCAGCCACATGGCTCCAAAGAAAAGTGAGGAAAAAGAGAAAGAAAGAAAGGAAGGAAGGAAGGAAGAAAGAAAGAAAGAAAGAAAAAGAAGGAAAGAAAAATTAAAATAAAATAAAGTTATTAAAATAAAAAGTAAAAAAATTATTAAAAATTTAAAAATCAAAAAGTAATAAATGAAAAGAAAGAAGAGAGCAACCAAACCAAAATACAAATCCACCAATGATAACAAGTGCTAAAAACAATACTAAAAAAAAAGGACAGACAGAACCTTAAGACAAATGGTAATAACAAAGCTATACAGAGAAAACCACACAAAGAAGCATATACATACACACTCTCAAAAAGAGAAAAAAGAATATATATATAATATATATATATATATATATATATATTATATATATATTAAAGAAAGGAAGAGAGCACCCAAATCAATAAACAAATCTACCAGTGATAATAAACTCTAAATACTAAACTAAGATAAAAATAAAACCAGAAACAAATTGGAGGCAGAAAGCAAACCCCAAATCTACAGTTGCTCCCAAAGTCAACTGCCTCGATTTTGTGATGATTCATTGTCTGTACAGTATTTCAGAGATGCAGGGTACATCAAGCTGATTGTGGAGATTTAATCCACTGCTCCTGAGCCTGCTGGGAGAAATTTCCCTTTTTCTTCTTTGTTCAAATGGCTCCTGGGTTTCAGCTTTTGATTTGGCACCACCTGTGTGTTTACATCACCTGAGGGTGCAGGCTGTTCGCTCAGATAGATTTAGGTTAAAGTAGCAGGTGGTTAGGGGGCTCTGACTCACTCAGGCTGGTGGGGAGCAATGGGTACAGAATGCAGGGCAAGCCTGCAGTGGCAGAGGCCACCATGACGTTGGAACAGCCTGAGGTGCACTATGTGTTCTCCTGGGGAAGTTGTCCCTGGATCATGGGACCCTGGCAGTGGGAGGCTACACAGGCTCCTGGGAGGGGAGGTGTAGATAGTGACCTGTACTTGCACACAGGCTTCTTGGTGACTATAGCAGCCGCCTTAGCGTTTTGTGCCTGTATCTGGTGTCTGCACTGATGGCCGCAGCTCTCACCCATCTCTGGAGCTCATTTAGGGGGTGCTCTGAATCCCCTCTCTTCATGCACCCTGAAACAATGGTTTCTTGCCTCTTAGGCAGGTCCAGACATTTCCTGGATACACTCCCGGACAGCTGTGGTGCATTAGCCCCCTTCAGGCAGCCTACCCCAGTTCTCTCCCTGGGATCTTTCCTTGGAAGCCCAAGCCTCAGCTCCCAGCCCCCACCCGCCCTGGCGGGTGAGCATACAAGCCTCTCAAGCTGGTGAGTGCTGGTTGGTACCCATCCTCTGTGTGGGAATCTCTCTGCTTTGCCTTCTGCACCCCTGTTGCTGCACTCTCCTCCGTGGCTCTGAAGCTTCCCCCCACCCCACCCCCCATGTCTGCAAGTGAAGGGGCTTCTTAGTGTGTGTAAATTTATCCTCCTTCACAGCTCCCTCACTGAGGTGCATGTCCTATCCCTACTCTTTTGTCTTTGTTTTTCCTTTCTTCTTTTGCCATACCCAGGAAGTGGGGAGTTTCTTTCCTTTGGGGAAGTGTGAGGTCTTCTGCCAGCTTTCAGTAGGTGTTCTGTAGGAGTTGTTCCACAGTTAGATGAATTTATGATGTATCTGTGGGGAGGAAGGTGATCTCCACGTCTTACTCCTC
Organism: Mesoplodon bidens; assembly: GCF_964165515.1. Classification (NCBI taxonomy): domain Eukaryota; kingdom Metazoa; phylum Chordata; class Mammalia; order Artiodactyla; family Ziphiidae; genus Mesoplodon; species Mesoplodon bidens. The sequence continues at coordinate 58,731,307 of NC_138172.1, read as the reverse complement.
CGCCATCTTGAAGGTCTCCCTCAGCAGTTGATCTTGATTTAATTTAAGAAACAATTTCATTTAACTTTGCAAAGAGTTGGGATTCTTCCACAGAATGTAGTCATCTTGAAGGATTCTGCTATTTGGTCCAATTTATCTCTGTCCACCTTTATTATTAAAATGTATTGAATAGACCCAGAAATATCTCTTTGTCACAGACCCACTGTTGAAGCAATGCATGGCCAGTCAACACAGAGATTTTATTGTTTCTCAATTAAGCTGCTACATTACACTGTATAGAAAATATTCTAACTACTTTTCCAATAAAATACCAGCATATTTGAGAGTCTTAGGCTTACTCTGTTTCAGGTCAAACCTCATTCCTGAATTTGATATGAGTTCCTGAAATCTTGTTTCTGTGGTCAGATAGCTGGCCTGTGTTATACACTTCCTGTTGTGGTGTGCTCAGACATCGCAGGTTTCTGGTGCACTGCTGAGATCAGGAAATGCACCTTTTTATTAAGCATAAGTGACTAATTAAAATATTAGTGCACATTATATAAATGAGATATGGCACCAAAGTTGCAAACAGTGAACTGAATACGTACGTTTGTGATGAGATGATCCTTGCTGCCTCCCTCCCCCAATGTAAAAGAAAGAAGGGTCTAGAAATGCAGAATAAATGAGAGATGACCTTAATTATGTCTACAATGCCCACACCAAAAAATGTAAAATTACGCTATGCTGCAGCTTTTCTAAGACATATATTTATTTATACAGATAAATTATTTGATAATGATATTTAGTAAATATCAATTGGGCATTATTTTCTTCTCTTCTTTGGCTGAATTTGATTTTAGCTTGTTAAAATAGACTATAAATGCTTCATTTTATTTATTTTCTAATTAGACTTCATTATTACTACAGTAGAAATATACCTTATCTCTCAAAGTAACCATGATTGTTGGCATTAATATATCACTACTGTATTTAGTCAATTTTATAGAAATTTTATAGAAATGACACATACCTCAATTCTTAAATGATTTGTATTTATAACTAATATTTTTATTCTTAGTAAGACCACAGACAACACAAAAATATAATTAATTTATCAGATTATTTGTTCCTCAACATAGTAGTTGTTTTATTTATTTTTAATTGCCTTCAATGTACAAATGAAACCCAGCAGGACCCTATGGGGCTCCTGGGCACAAAAGCCTTTCTGTGTCCCCCATTTCTTTGATTACAGGAAATAGGCTTCATTCAGCTTCCATGACCTTCCCTGAGTACCGATAGACAGGTTTAAACACTTGTTAATGAGGGAGGAAAGGGGATGAAGAGACAAGGGAGGAGCAGCTGACAAACAATAGTGCAGCCTTGGGGCAGGGTCCTGGTTCCCTCTCAAGGGATACACATAACAATATCTGAGCTCTTTTGCACATCTAAAGCTCTCACCAAATGGAAGATGTTAACTACTTGATGAAGCACTCTTCCTTCCAGAGGTCACAGTTTGCCCATAATTACCTGACAACAGATGACCTCTGGATTGAAGTAATGTGGGTACTACATGCACCCTGATCCTCATCAGCAACCCTGCCCCTTGACTATAAAACCTCTTCCAAACCCCCCTGTGTTGTGACACAGTTTTGAGAGCATTAGCCTGCTCTGGCCCCCTTTACCTGGCAAAGGAATAAAACTATTCTTTACTACGTCACCCAAAACTCTGTCTCTGAGATTTTATTCAGTGTGGGGTACAGAGGTTGGATTTGGCTTCAAATTTTGGCACCCAGCATGGGGCTGACTTAGGGATGGCCCCAGAAGGGTCTGCTGGCTTGACTGGATGCCCCGAGGTTTTCTCCACACCAGCCTCTTTTGAGGGAGCAGAGAGTAGGAGAATTCCTTTAGAGGGCAGATCACCTGGGACCCTTGCCTGGAAAGGCTAAGTCCTGGTCATACCCAATTCTGGTAGTCAGAACTCTGAGGTGTGAGTGAGAAGCAGAAGAGGGACAATTCTTGCAGCTGCCAAGGCCACCTTTGGCTTGAGGACATGCCCTTCTTCCTCCTGTCTCAGCCAGCCTGAAATTCCTACTCTGAGGAATTATTTTGGGGAAGGAGAAAGATAGTGTTTGATGTTGCAACACTGCTGCCAGAACCTGGGTAAATCCTCTGGCATATAGTCTGAGACCCCTTGGACCTTGTTCCTCTGAGAAACTTGGTTCCATCTGGGGAACATTCAGTTCCTGTTTGGGGATTTTCTGTTTTAGAAATCCCACCTATAAGTCACCATTTGGATTAAGGTCACTGGCTTAGTGGGACTTGGAATTGGCCACTCTGAGCTTTGTGCTCTCTGTGTTTTTTAGGTGTAAGGCTTCCACTTGCTGGTGAGGGTTCTGGTTTGTTCTCAGTCCACATGTGAGTGTTTTTCAACCAGATATGTGAAGTGCTTCTTCATTTCCATCTGATATCCCCTTAAGGAACATTCTGACAGATTGGTACACCTATAGCTATGAACCTATGAATAGGGAACACTGTGTGACCACAGTATTCTTTAGACTCTGGAGAAAATAGGTTGAGATGAAACAATGATTTATGGATTTATGTATGTCTTAGTATGTATCTTTGCCTTGGATAATACTGCTGAGGTTAATTTGTAAATGAACTCTATTTAATTTACTTAAAAGTGGTTACAAATTTAATATAATTATTTAGGAAACTTGTTGAGATGAGTTTCAGGCCCACATGATCTGGGAAGTATTCATAACTAAATTGATATCAGCTATTAAAAGATGTCTTGTTAGTTGATTTAATTAATATATATTGTACCTAGGTTTACTGAAGGTCAATAAGTTTATGTCACTCCTGTTGCAGAGTTTTTCAGCAGAAAGAAAAAAACAATAACTAACTTGATATGATGAAATTCTTATTGGTAAATTACATGCAAATGAGATAAGGACTTTTGGGTGAACTCTTTAAGAATAACTATTTTAGGAATGTCTACTTAAGAATAATCTACCCAGGGCTTCCCTGGTGATGCAGCGGTTGAGAGTCCACTTGCCAATGCAGGGGATGCGGGTTCGTGCCCCAGTCTGGGAAGATTCCACATGCCGTGGAGTGGCTGGGCCCGTGAGCCATGTTCGCTGACCCTGCGCATCCGGAGCCTGTGCTCTGCAACAGGAGAGGCCACAACAGTGAGAGGCCCATGTACCACACACATACACACACACACACAAAAGAATACTCTACCCAGATATTTGGTAACAAAACTTAGAGTTGTTAATTAAGTAAAGTGATGTAAGTTTATTAAATATGTAGGTCATTTCCAAATAAAATAAGGTACTGAAACATTAATTACTGAACATTGGCTTCCTTTTGCAGAGAAATTAAGGGTATTTAGGGCTGTTGATGAATATGTTTGGTGTCATCCTAAGATGTTCTTTATGAGAAAGAACATATTTTTTAGAAATTATTGGTATTTATGTTCACCAATCTACAGAATGTTGATGCAGAAGACAGTTCATGGTTTCTTAAGGAAAGTAGGATGCATGTTTTCAGTAAAAGAAGGTATGAGGAATGGAACTGCATTGCATTTAAGAAAAAGAAAGTGAGTCTGTCTTGGAGTTGGTTGTTTTTGGGTGGAAAAATGGGGGACAGGCTACTATGGATGCAGAATGTGATGGAAGATTTGTGGGAAGTGGACCCTGAGAAAAGAGTTTTGTGTATGCTTGAGATTGGCAATGTTTAGAATAAATTTAATTGAGTAAATGAATTTTAAAAGTAAGCTGGTGCAAAACTTGAATTTGGCTTTTATCAGTTAAGAAGACAAGTTTTCTTAAAATGTTGATCTGTCCCTGATAACAGATTTTAAGTTTCTTTGTCTTTAAGTGACGTGTATTTGCTTTTGAAATCCTTTCACGGATTCTAATGTTCTTTTGACCTCCAGCTAACTTTGAGTTGCTTTAGAAGTCCCCTGAGGCACCTCAGAGAGAAATATTTAATTAGCATGTTAAATTACATGGAATTCCTAAAAGTTTAGTATGTTCTGATAAGATGTTATCAGTCATAATTGTAGTTATTTTAAAATGTATGTCACAGCAATAACTAAGTTTTTTTGTCAATTATATTGTGATCAAATGTTTAACTGTGAACTTTGAAGTCTTTCTGTGATTTATAGGCAATTATCGTTGTACTCTGATAAATCTCAGATTATACTGGGGAACTGAGTAAGAAATTAAAGCATGCTAAGTGAAAACCTGATGGCTTCATTAAAAGTTAACAAAAGGTTTGGTTACTGAGTGAACTGGTGAATATGGTTATAATGTTTATGGGTTTTGTTTGGAATGTTACTGGTTTTGATCTGTGCTCTCCAGATATAGGTAAGCCCTTCCACTCAAGTTGGTTATCATTTATAGCAATTTGATAAACTACACCTGTGGGTAAGATTAAAGCATTCTTCTTTTCTCTCTACCTGGGCTCTCCAGAAATTGGGGGCTCTTGGGTTTCAAGAAGCCCTATCAGTTGAATGGGAAAGACGGTCTCCTGGCATGGTCAGGAATCTCGGTATTTGGGGGACTTCTAGAAAAAATCCACCAAGGCAGAGCCTGATGGCAGGTCTTTGGCATGGCTTCCATAGCCTTGAGAGGCCTATTGGGAATTCAGTCTGAGACTCCTCAGGAATTCCACCACAGCCAATGTGGAAGAGCCTATATGGTCAATTAACCAGACTTATTTTGCAAACAAATTAGATTTGATTAGCTGTGATTGGTGGAGATGAGGGTAATTTTAGAGAGAACAATATTATGTTTCAGTGGATGTTAAGTTCTAATTCTGTTTATTGAGGTCTGTATTCACTAAGATTTACTTCCCAGATAGTTCTTTGCTGTTATGTTATATTGGTGCAAAGTTTAATTGAATTATTGAAAGTATACTCTAAAATTGTATCTGAAACTTAACTCAGCAATCTCTCTATGGATGAAGGTCAGATGCTCCATGATCTGCAACCAGGAGATTAACACTTGTCTATGATCATTTAAATTTAAAGGCTCCCTTATGTTGGGGACAGTTAAACCATACTAGGGATAACCAGCCTAATAACAGTAGGAAAGCTGGGTGCCTTATGGACAATGCCAATATATAATTTCCCTTAAAGATAAGGAATGGTATAGAACAGACTAAGTCAGACAACCTGGAGTATACTGGGCTGCACCTAATGTAAGTTCTTGACTTAAATTCTTTCTTATGACCTTACTAACACTGTTAGTTATATTATTTTTTTATTGCCTGTTTCACAAAATTGCTGTTTCTTGCATTACCAAATGTGTGCTGAGCCCCTGATAAAATGATGATATATAGTTCCATATGAGATCAGTGACTGTAATAGTGTAACTCTAAATATGCGAAGAATCAACAAGAGGGAATATTTTCCTGGACCATAAGAGACTAATTAGACAGGTGGTCTGGAGACTTTTGGCTACTGTTAAAAAAGGGCTAGTCCAGTAATAGCACATTGAGTGACCTATCAACAAAATCTTTGCCAGACCTGGGAATGAGCATTCTTAGCACCATGGGACAAAATGACCATGAAATGCCTCCCACACCATGGTCAAATTTATGACCCTGAAGGGGTCCTGCCAACTGAAAATTAGCACTTGCCATCTACCTCTGCAAGGATTAAGTCACTGGTCACTGCAGCCACTGACCAACACCCCCTGAAAGGAGTTCAGGGTGGAGATCAGGAAGGAGGCACTCTGTGCTTTGGGACAAACTAGAACAACAGGCTTTCAGGTAGTTAGAAACTTTCAGGAAAATATTTTATGAGCCCAAATTCTTGCATCTTCTCATATCCAGAAAAGCACTGAAATCATTAACATTGGCATCTACTTTGGCCATTCAGGAGAGAAATGCAGTTAAAAGTCAAAAACGGAGTTAACTGTGGTTCAGACATCCAAGGTAAAACTAAGTGGCCATTGCAGATTTTCAGACACGTTCCTGTATTGCTGAGAACTCGAATTTTCTGAGTTGTGTCAGAGCAGGGAAGAGCACCAGCCATTCTCAAAGCAGTGTCTGCTGGCGATGGCAGCTGCAACCTTACATTTTCAAGGTCTCCTCTCAGCTATTAAATTTTTAGACAATAAAATTGCTTTAGATCAGATATTTTAAAAAAGAGGAGATGTGTAGTGGCCAATAGCTCCTGTTATATATATGTTGATACCACATCAGAAGTTAAAACCTACTCAGGTAAAATTAAACAACTGGCTACCTGGCTGCAAGTCTACCTTGAAGTGCCAGGTCCAGACTAGGTTTCAGGCTTATTCTCCTGGATTACTAAGGGAATGAGATCTATTTTGTCTCTTAAAGTTCCAGTTGTCATTCCTCCAACCACTTCTAACTGGATCTGCTGCACCAAAATTTGTAGAACAAGGGATTGAGACCTTAATCATATAAGACTCAGATCCAGGACTTGGAATTCAAATATTTCTAATTAAGTATCCATTCCCCCCAAATTTAGGCAGGATTACATCCCATTTCAGTAGGAAATAACCAGAGCAAGCATTACCCCATTCCCTGAAAGATGTGAGCAGGTTAAAAAAAAACGGGGGAAAATTGAAACTATGTTCCCTGAAACCAAGTTCCTCTGATGAGTTTATGATTAATGTCTCTACCTAAAATGATTATTCCTTTTCTTGTTCAACACTTGTTCTCCTTAAGATTGAGGCGTATCAGAGAAAAGGGCGTATTGTAACAGAGCAGGACCCTGTGAAGCTCCTGGGCACAGAAGCCTTTCTGTGTCCCCTTCCCTGAGTTCCAAAGGGCAGGTTCAAACAGTTGCTAAGTAGGGAAGGGAGGGGGATGTGGAGAAAAGGGAAGAGCAGTCAAGAAACAATAGTGCAGTCTTGGGGGCAGGGTCCTGGTTCCCCCTCAAGGGATATACATAACAGTATGTTTGAGCTCTTCTGCAGAATTAAAACCCCCACCAAATGGAAGATGTTAACTATTTGATGAAGCACTCTTCATTCCAGAGAAGGTCATAGTTTGCCTATCACCACTTGATGCCAGATAGCTCTGGATTGAAGGAATGTGGGCCCTTCATGCATCCTGTTCGTTATCAGCAACCCCACCTCTTGACTATAAAATTCCTCACAACCCCCCCCCCCCGGGTTGATACACAGTTCTGAGGGCATTAGTCTTCTGTGGTTCCCTTTACCTGACAGAGCAATAAAGCTATTCTTGTCTACTTCACCCAAAACTCTGTCTCTGAGATTTAATTCAGTGTCGGGTACAGAGGACCGATTTGGCTTCACAAATAGACAAGAAAGCAGAATTTAAGAGCAGAACTTAGGACAAGCACAGTCTGTTAATTTGTCAATGACTATGTATTATGATGAAATTAAATTTCAAAATCAAATTACTGGAGTACAAAATAAGCTATGAATCATCTTTAAGGTTTTTTTAAAATAACAAAATAAAGTCTTGTTTATATTGTATAAAATATCAGTTTTACAATATCTATAATTCTGGGTATACTTGTTCCTTCAAAAGATATTCAAATCTTATCAGAACTTAAGTAAATAGATGAGTCTTATTTCAGACTTTAATTGAATTTGTGTACATTTTTTATTTTCCATATTGTATACTTACCCAGCCTCCAATTTTCTTAATTGAACAGTTCAGAAAGTTTATTTTATTTTCTGCTTTAAAACAATGAAGTTTAGAAATAAGTATTATCTGCTGAACTGATAAGCCATCCAAAATAGGACATTTGCCAAAATTACCCAAAAAGCTGTCAACTCTCTTCTCCACTTTTCATTTGTGGAGAATGTAAGCATTATTCATAAGTGATGTAATTCCTCTCACATTTCAAACTATACCCTTATAATGGAGTTAACAGAAAATATGTATAACACAAAACACTTAAGTATCATGTAATAGTTCTGACTGCATTTAACACCAATGATTTATGTCTTATATTAACATAATAACACCCAAGACTTATTCCTACTGTTTTATTTCCAAAAATATTTTCCTCTATTCGAATATTTGACATATGAAAATCAGCTATAAAATAACTGGGAAACATACCATATGGATTTTTAATTGTTAGTAAAATTTGGGATTTATTATTTCATTCCTAATCATTTATCTACCTAAAGCCCATCCAACACATTCAAATTTTTACATAACATGTTCCTTCTGTCACATGCTCAGTAGCTTCAAAATTAAATTAGACATTAATTAGAATATTAGTTAGTATCTAACAATATGTAGAATTAGAAAAATGTATCCAGTTAAATTGCAATAAATTTGGTTACAATATCAAGTGCTGATACATTTTTAAATGATAATGAAAGTAAATCGATTGCTCTGCTAAAATGTTTCTTAATGTGCTTTTACACCATAGAGCCACCTTTATTTATTACCAATAATAATCAAGTTCAAACCAATTCAATTACATACATTTCGGTGAAAGAGTGTTTAAGAATCACAAGCTAAAAAATCAAAGATTCATCACCTTACAATCAAAAGCAGCGAACTTTAAACTTCAACCAACCAGGTGGCAAGTTTGTCGTGTCTCACTTCTTCTTAATGGGAAGTTGTCAAGAACAGTTGACATTTTTTAAACTTACTATCTCATTTATCCCTGCTTATGAACCTCATGTTGATAGTTAAACTGTAGGACAGGAAGAAGAGGACAGCCACAGCTCTATTAAAATATATACATCAGCATTTGCAAATATCATGCATGGAATAAAAGGACCCTTAATTTCCAATAGGAAATGTGCAATGTCTCTCATTTCCTCAATTCTTGTTTTTTTGTTTGTTTGTTCGTTTGTTTTTGTTTTTAAACCTTTCTTTCTTTTTCTTTTGTCTAATGGTACCCAACTAATTTGGGACAATAAGGGACACTATTAATTAATTGCCCTTGTGTCAAATACATCAGGGCTCTTATATTAGAATGAAAAATAGTGAAGGAATATAATACTGCTATATCCAAATAACTACAAAGGCCAGAAGTCATTTTTTCCTCAAAAATTCAAAAATGACAATCTTTCAGCGAAAATATATTTTCAGTAATTTTACAAAACTTCTACCAAAGGAGGGGTGTGGAATTAATACATTCAATTAAATAGTGCTTTCTGCTAAGTCTTATATGATAAGTGTGAAGTTAAAAGTTAAGAAAGCAATTGAAATACAAAAGCTGAGCCATTCTAGTATAACAAAGTTTCACATTTTGACTTGGTTTGAATGGGTCATTTCTATTCTAACCCTATTTTGATCTTCAATTTGAAGGCAGCAAGGCTCAAGCTACATGGATCATTTCCTTCCAAACATTTGACTTGTCATTCTTATAGGAGAATAGAAGATTTTTGAATATCTATGTATGTTCTATATTCTCTAGTTGATAGTTTGAGCTACTCTAGAACATGGAAATTTTTAATAATAATTGAGGTTCCATTAAACTTGGTTTTCAAATAGCTTCTTATAGTTTATCCATCAAATAATTCAGGGTGTAAAAGTAACACATAAAATTAATTCAGCAACCACTAAGCAGTAAGATTGTTTGGTTTTGGCTGATAGAGGACCCTGTGGTCAAAAACAATTAGGTCTTATGATGAATATGCCATCAACTGTGTTCCTACCAGACTGAGCCCAGATGCACACTTCACAGAATAGCAGACAGCTGTGCTCAGAAGCCTACCTGGGGTATAGGAAGTCATATTTTGACTGTCATGACTTAGCTGCTTATTAATATTGTAGTGTGCCTCATGCATTATGCTAATGGCAGTGACTGATGTTTGTCATTATCTTCATCAATCTCATAAAATACTTCCTCAGGAGAGACCAATCATAGCTAGAATACTACTTAAACTGGTTTTCTAAGCCAGAATATAAAAAGCACTTAGTACAAGAAGTTGGATGAATAATTTATTTTGTTTTGAGTATGTTTGACAACTGCTACTCTTGTCAAATTTGCCATGAACCTAATTGATATTCCATATGGGAATAGATGCCTGTATGTGTGATTGCATGATGCTTTAAAGTTGTTCTGCTCATTTGGGAATATAGGTGAAGATGTGTGATAGAAAAACCAAAATCTGGAATAAATCTGACACTAACTGTTTGGAGGTTCAATGTTTTTGACAGTGGACGTGAGTTCCCTTATCACTTTGTGATTTCATGTATGCACTCTGTTTACAAGAAAGGTACTGAACACTTCCTTATGGACCCGAAAAGAAATGCTTAAATGGATGAAGCATCTCTTTATATCTGATAGAAGGTAAATGGGACATGAAATTAATGTCAAACAAGTGAGAAACATTTAGTTTTATTCTACATTGTAACAACATGGCAGTAATGTATTGATTCTTATATGCACATGATTTCATATGTCTTAATCACAAGGACTTGAGGTTATGAATTTCTTTATTAAAGTAAAAACAAAAAATTAATAAGAAAATATATTTTTGATAGAATGTGATGAATATTCACACTATTTCTGATAAGAAGTGGTGGTAGGGGACAAAAAGTTCCTGAAGAGAGGAAATTTCATCCACCATACCTGATAGATATTCATGGAGCCTTTGTCTAAAGAGTTATTATAGTCATCCTTCCCAATACGCCATTTTTGTATTAGAGGGAAAGTTTGGTTTTATTGGAGAGAGGGTCAATATACAGTGTGCTTCCAAATATATGTTTGTAGCATTAAATGGGTTGGAATGGAGCAGAGTGGAAAAGAACATGATAGACGAGGACCATGCATATTTGTTCTCTCCTAAAAGCCTAATTTGTTCTAAAAATTAACAAAGAAAAATAAATAGATGGTTGGATGAGTGGTCAGTGATACAAATGATTCAAAATAGAAGTTTCTGTTTCCTCTTTATACATATTTTTATTAAAAAAAGAACTTATTTAGAAAATATAAATTATAGTAAGTTTGTTTAGTGAGACAGGAAATTGTAAAGAAGATTTCAGAAATTTTCATTGAAAGTACTTAATTTTTTTTAAATTAAAGTGTATCTCCCAAGACCTGACCTTTAAAGATACCCTAGGAAAGACTAAACTATAAAAAGGAAATGCTAAGTTATAAATACTATAGAACTATCCCACCTCCTGCCATTATGTCTCAGAGGAGTTTTGAAGGAGGCAGCACCATATTTTGTACCCATCTTGTATCTGACCCAGACATAACATCTTTCAAAAGAGTCTCATGTAAATTTTCCTGTATAATATAACACTCTTTTAGAAGTTTGTTTTGAGCTAGAAAATATATTGTAGATAAGGTGACCATGCATCCTGTCCCAGTGTAATTATTAATAACACCACCTTTCAATCTCAGATGTGTCCCAGTAGAGATGACAAATTATGGTAACGTTATCTATAAATAATAATGAAATGTTAATAGAATAGACTTTATTGGAAGCTTGCTATTTGTCAGACTGAAATGCTTTCATGTGTAATGAATTCTTTGAAATAACCCAGTAAAAGAGGTTTTCACAGTTGAGGAAACAATGAGATAAAACATGGATAGAGTTAAATAGCATGGCTTCTTCTCATAGCAGGCAAACCTGACACCAGATGAAGGTCTGATTCTATAACAGCATATGCCAGAAGATGATATACTATCTTCTTATTTGCTGGTTGATACGATTAATTTGGTTTTACTTAATACATTCAAAGATTACCAATACTTCTATTTTGTTATACTTCCTAGCTGTTATAAACATACTTTATAACTACTGTTCATTTTAAGAGACAGAAAAAGAGTACCAAACTGGTCAGCTGGACCAGTCAGCTGGATTGTAGTTCAGTATACTACTATTACTAAGTTAGTGATAATAATAATGGTTTGTTATGTAACTAGTTTATGCCAGGCACTGTACATGGGGTTTTCCCTGTGTTCTCTCACTGACCCTTAAAACAGCTCTGTGAGGCAGAACATCTGTACCCCATGAATGTGTATGAATTGCTTTAGCCCAAAATTGGTTCAGAGATTTAAAATGAAGCCTGGAGGATTAAATAATTTCAGCAGGCCTCTCCACTGACTAGGTTAGATTCTCTGGGAGTAACTGATTATCAGTATATAAGGCATAAAATTTGGATGCTGAGGAATATTCTTGGGGTCAGAGACACCTTATATTTATATTAGCTATCATGTATTGAGTGCTTACTAGGGGCATGCATTTTACAAACTTTTATTTTTTCTTTTGTTTTTCTCCTCACCATAAGCCAAATAAGAGAATCTGAACTTGAACCAATGTAAATTTAAGTCCACTATGCTAGAGAAAGTGTCCTTCTCTGACTCTCTAACATTTGCCCTAATTTAGGAACCTTTCTGAAAGTCAATATTAAATATAAATGAATAAATAGTGTTTGCTCATGATATAATTTGTTCCACTACTGCATAAATAATGTGCATAGACAAGCAGATGTGATAGTATCATATAGAGGTTTTTGAAAGGAAATTCCTAGCTACCTTTTCAAACAAGTAGTGTGGAAATTCTCACTAGTGCAGAGGAAGTTCTGTGTGCTCAGAGAACAAAGCAAATATGAGTCTGTGCTTGTACCCAAACAATGGTCACAGTTCAGCTGGGATACAAGAATACAAATGCACAAATATACATTAGGTACTATTATAAAATGCCAAATAGTAGAGTGTAGGTTGAACAGTGCTTTTTAACTGAGAATATGTTATGTGTGGGATGTTTTTAAAATACAGATGCCAGGACCATACATGTGTTGACCAAATAAGTTTCTAAGGTTGGAAATGTATAATTTTAAACTCCACAGGTGATTCTGAAATGCAGTATGAATAACAACCACTGGATTAACATTAATATGTTAATTATGCAGATGAAAAAAGAAGAGGTTCATTTGGGCTAGGTTATAAAAGATGGCTTCATAGAAGAGATGAGATTTGAATGAAACATGAGATAGGACAGAAGGTAGGTGAAACAGACATTTTTCTGTTAATTTTTAGCTCAAAATAAAAAAAAAACTTGCCTTTAAGGACTTTTTCTACATTTCAGATTCCTAATTGGATTGATCTAGAGTAGATAATAAAACTTATAAAATAAATACCTGGAAATGTTCAATTATCTTCTAATATATCCATGATATGGTTACATGAAACTCAGGTAAAAGCCTTGCTTAAAAGCTCACAAATTTCTATAGATTAGCATTAATATCTTAATTTCAAAATTTTTATCACAATTAGTAAATGCATTTTAGAGTACAAATTGCCTTTTGGTGTTTTATTCAAATTTGGATTCTTAGATCTTTAACATAGGGATTGGTATCTAGAAGATGAATAACATATATTTGTTGAATGAATTAAATATTTGGATTTACTCAGTTTATTCATTCCACCTTGTTTGTGGGGCAGATTTCAATAGCCTCCATTTGAAAGATCAAGAATTTTACCTATAAAGGTTTTTGTTTCTTTGTTTCTTTCTTGATCCATAACCAATGAGCTGGCAAAGACTTTCAACAACCATTAGCTTTCAGGCTTTTTCTTTCCCAGTGAAAAGACTGAAGAGAAAGAAAAAAGTGGAAAAGGCAAAAGAGCTCCAAGCATCCTAACACCAGGGGTGTTCTCCATCCATGTGTATGCCTACACCAGCTGGCAAAACCCTCCCCTCAGACCAGTCTCTCCAGAAGGAGAAGCAAGCAAAGTCACCAACCTGTCAATGGGAAGGAGCAAGGCCTCCCAGCTTGCCCAATTTTGTCATTGTTTTGGCTTGCATTGCTAATAGAATTATAAAGGCGTGACAGCCAGAAAGGTCACTAAGAATATCTTGCTGCATTACATCTCCTCGGTGCCGTTGTTGTTATAGAAAAAAATGTCAGAATATATTCATATTTCCTCAGTGTAATTTTATAAATGATTTTGAAAACAGTTTCATAGGGGGAAAAATAAGAAGAAGAAGAAAGAATGGACAGAAAACAAAACACAGATGGAAAAAGAGTATGGTAAGCTGTTGACAGAAGACTTTAATTCTATTATTCATATACATGTTTTGGGGAATAAAGGGGAAGAAAATGGAAGGCATCATACAGTGTTTAGTTATGGACATGTATTTGTAAAATATGTTTAGTGTGAGACAGCTTTAATAATAAGGATAGACACTCATGCTGGTATTAGAGAAAGTAGGGGTAGCATCCAGAAGAGGGAGCTTGGGCAGAAGCAGCTGTCACAATACAGGATGCCTGTGAGCTCAGCCTTGGTGCCATTCAGGAGAAGTCCAGGTTGTCCGATTGACTGGTTATGGTTCAGTTGATGTGGCTCTAAGTTGGAGCCACTTTTCCCTAAAGAACTATTGAATGAACTCTTGATGTGACTACATTCTATCAATATAACAAACACATGGAATTCTTAGTTGGACCAAAACTCAAGACTTCCACATTACTAACTGGACTCTTAGTAACTTTACTGGCTGCAAAATGAACTCAGGAACTATGATTTTGAAAATGTCTGGTACCTGGCTCAAGTCATATATCTACTGGCCATCATACTGTTGCACTTTTTCGGCCCCTCCAGCTGTCTCATGATCACCTCATCCCAGACAAGCCTGATTGTCATCAGTGAAAAACATACCAAAAATAAACATGATTACATAATTATTTATAAGGATTGAAACTGAATATATCTTAAACAGTTTAATTCACATTTAGTTGCACAAAACAGCTGAAAGTAAAATGAATGTATGTTTTAATAAGATTTCAAGGGTGGCTCATCACATTCATGGCCTACCTGTCATCTTGAGTACACCAGTAATTTTCATTTGACAGGGGTATGCTGGAGCCACAGGTCCATGACATCCAAATACATGCATCTTTCCTCAACCAGGCCTTCAGTCGCCTCACTTTGGTAGCTTGAAGTGGACCCTGGTGGGAATTTTATACCACAGAAATTGGCATATGGGATGTCTTGATCCCTTTGGGCTGTTACAACAAAATAGCAGAGACTAGGTGGCTTATCAACAACAGAAATTTATTTCTCACAGTTCTGGAGGCTGGACATCTGAGATCAGGTGCCAGTATGGTCAGGCCCTCTTCCAGGTTGCAAACTTCTTGTATCCTCATGTGGTGGAAGGGGCTAAGAAGCCCTGTGGGACTTCTAATCCCATTCAAGAAAGTACAACCATCATGACCAAATTACCTCCCACAGGCCCCACCTTCTAACACCATCAGATTGAGCATTAGAATTCCAATAAGTAAACTCAGCAGGGGTGGGACACAAATATTCAGACCATAGCATTCTGCAAATCAGGGCTTTCTATTTTTCTTTTGTAGAGAGCCACTGAGACAGTTAACCAGCAAACCACTGAGTTACATGCACATTTTAGAAGAGACCTAATATAAACACATGTTTTTGTAATTAAGAATATTGCTTGCTGGGTAAATATTTAAAGACACTGCTTAAAAGAGATGGTATTTTGTTAGACTGCCAAGGCTCACATTGCTATTAGCCGTCAATCAACCTCCTTGTCTTAATCTTCCTACACTTAAAATGAGAACATTATAATACCTACTTCATAGAATTGTTCTGCTGATTAAATGAGTTAATATATGTGATGCACTTTAGAAAGTGCCCAGCACAGAGAAGGTGCTCAGTAAGTATTTTCTATTAGTATTAACAGGAGATGAGACTATATGATTGTTTACAGTCCTCGCATAAAAGGCTGCCTAAATTGTGTTATTTTCTTTGTTGAACTTTTATATCTTTTAGAAGCCCATACCCACCTTCTAAATATTTTGTGAGGATCAGTTAAATGAAAGCACATCAAATCACTTTGAAATGCATAAAGCACTATGTAATGAAAGGTGGAATAATTATGTAAAAGGCATCATCTTGAATTTTGTTTATACTGCATCTTTGAAATGAACATCAGATTTTTCTCTAGGCTGTTACTGCTCCTAGAGAAACAAACACAGATGGTGCCCAAACCTCCTACTGAATAGTTTTAGGCAATGGCATTTATCAAAATACCGCAGGTCACTAAATGTACAAAGACTCTAATCAAATCGAATCACATCTCAGTGTCAAGGCAGCATGGTAATTTAGGCAAATAAGCCTTTGTTTGGTAATTCAAGGATCTTCTGATTTGTAGACTGCACTAGCACAACAAACAAAAAGTCTTACATGTAGGCTAAGTTTTGCAAAATAGGATATTAAAATGAAATTTCTTTTAGAGAAAAAAAAATTAGTTTGTCTTTTCTGATGATTGTTTCTAGGCAAATTAAAACTAATTTTGGGGTGTACATGCAGATGTTCCCATTTTATGTTGACCTTCTAACCAAGCACTGCAGAAAAAGAGAGGAAACGTGTTTTAAATATATTTTCCTATACTCAAAACTTCTAAGAAACCCAGTCTTTGGAGTGCAGGCTTCTTTTCTTCAGCCACATAGTCCTGTGATCTCTCTTAATTGAGTCTTGGGTAGGTTTGCATTTGGATCCCCTGCTCAATGATGGGGAGGGAGATCTGATCCCTGAGGCTTCCTCTCCTCCAAAGCTGGTTCTGCTGATGGGGGCTGGTGGTTGGGGCGATGGTGCAAGACTAAAGGTTGGGGGGGAAGCGGGGAACCAGGCTGTTTCTCCCAACAGCCAGCTTGCCTCCTGTGCCTTCTCAGGTAGCAGCTATGTCTCTTCCATGCTCTACTTCCCACTGCTGGAGGCTGTCACGGTTGCTGCTCTCATCAGGTAACCCAAGGCTCCTGTTTTGCGATAGCACCTCCTGGTCATTGTGCCCCTCCAGCTTGGAGTTGGTTATGGCTTGCCCCTGTTGCTAATTTCTAAGTTGCCTCACTTTTCTCTGGTTGACTTCATCTATCCCTTTCAACACCTGTTTTGTGCTTTAATCACTTTCCTGCATGAGAAGCCAACATTTAAGTATTCCAGGTGAATCCTGTTCACCTTGACTGGACCCTGATTGGCCCAAGATCTAACACAGGCCACCTGCTCAACTGAATTCTCAGGCATGTGACACTGTTGAAAGTGCAGTTCCTCTGTACCCATCACAAAGGTCTCAAAGGCCCTTCGGGAGCAAGAACTCCTGCAGTCACTGTTCCCTTTGTAGCTCTTCTCCTTTAGTTAAATGACCGTTCTACTTTGAGCCTGCTCTGGGCCAGATTTCTGAGTTGGAGGCAGAGAAAAAGTAATTTTCTTTGTTTCTGCTAACATCAGTGTCACAAGACCCTCAGCCATTACACTTGTTAGCCTAGCCTGACCCTTCTTCAGGCCACACCCCTCAAATTCTCTTATGGGTGGCGTTTCTCTCAGATATTAGTACCCTTCCTAGAAAGTCACAAAGGATGACAGAGTCTCCAGAGAGTTTCCATGTATGTGATGATAGGACTAGAATATGGATCTGTGAGTTGTTACCATTCTAAAATTATATCCCTTCTGCTTTCTTTTCAAGGAAGTATATTTGGGTCACAAAACAACACCATATCTTAAATTGGTCTTAAGGAGTTCAAGTTAGCTCTATAAATATACTCTTAATCCAAAAGTATCAAGCTAGGGTTATATGCCCATGCATTCGTTTAACTTATTTTGGACTCTGAAACATACATTAATGCTGAGTTTCTAAAAATAATATTTTATAAAGATTATTCACGTTTCCCTACACTCCATGCATTAATGCATTGTCTGTGCTGCTCCCCCTTCCTGAAATTATCTTCTTTTTCCTTCTATTTTCTTTTGTTTTTCTATGAATTCTCAATCAAATAACCATCTTTCCAGGAGTGTTCTCTGAACTTTCCTACTCACCTGACCCTTGTTCATGCCCCAAAATGATTTGTGTGAAATATATTTATGTCTCTATCTCCAGTTAGACTTTAAGCTCTATAATGAAAGGACTATGTTTCATCTTTGTAGACCTAGTGCTCTGTAACTTCCTTGGTACTTAGGAATTATTCAAAATATATTTAACTGTTTCTGAACAATACACTAAGGGTTCCAAGGCTTCTCATGTTGGACAAAAAATTAATATTTGGATCTTGGAATGGAAGGTTTGCTTTGTTTTTTATACTAGGAATATTTTACTAACAACATGTAACAGCCAGGGGTTATTTCACAAAATGCCTAGTGTTTGTGGCCCACATATGGAAGTACTTACACTTTTGTTGAACAACTTTGGAAATGATTTGAATTCTCCAAGAAGAGAATGCTAAGAATATTATGGATATATACATATATACATATATATATATATATATATATATAAATTGGAAAAGGAGATTGAGGAATTGTCTAATACTGAGACAAAGTACCAAATGCAGTTACACATGTATAAGAACACTTAATAAAGATGCAAGTTTGTAGGAGGTTGGTACTGTTTCTTCCCATGAAGTCCAACATAGCACTTTAACAAGTTTAGAACAAAACTTCTCAAATCTTTCTCTTGTTTATGTTCTCCTTCACTAGAAGTTGTATCCTCTTTCTGTGTCTATCTTCCTAAATTTATGCCCTTGTTTTCAGTGTCCATCTAAGTATATTCCCATTGCCTCCACTGTCAGTTAAGTAAATACCGTGTCTCTAATTTCCTTTGAAAAGGAGCTCAACTGTGCTCTGTTCATTCAATTTATAGTGGTTCTCCTTGCACATTTTGGCCCATTGACTCTGGTGTCATTTCTCAGGCATCTGTTTATTCTACCCAATTAGACTCAGAGCTTGGCAGAGGGAGATACTTTTTCTTTTCCGTCTCCTCACAGCATGTTCACAATGTAGGCTTGTGGACTAAATGTCTTCCTGATTTCATCAATATCTGTGCTAATATTTTTAGCTCCTCATTGAATGAAAACACTGGTGTGCTCACTGTGTGGCTGGACTCATGGGCATTTAGTCACCCACATAAGACACAGCTCTGAATGGTTCCTTCATTCCATACCAGAATGTGTGGGCTGGGCACACAAATATTTCAAGATCCTTTGCCACTTTTCTTTAGACTAGGAACCAGGAATGTCCCTAAGCTACTTCTCCCACCATTCATAGTTTGTTCTCTGTCGCTGAACTTGTTCATTTCCTTCATGGTACTTGTGATAATTAGCACAATAGGAAGTATGTGTAGAATAAGCACATGAGGTAAATAAAGTTAAATTTACATAGATTTGTAAAATATATAGTAGATATAAAATATATGCATATATATGTATAAGTAATATATACAAAAACACCCGTGTGTGTGTACATACATGTGTGTTTTATGTTTTCATTTTTTCTTACCCCCACAGATTTTCTTCTAGATGACTTGCTTCACCACTTAACACCAAAATGTAACACAAAGCCTGGCATATCTCATAGGTACTCATAAATAGTTGTTGAATAAATAATGTGTGAATGTTCATTTCCAAATGAAGATATGAAAGCAAATAATTATTTCCAATCTTAGTCACATCAGATCTTAAGTTTACTGACAACAAAGTGAAAAGAGGAGAGAACTAAGTCAATATTCTTCTCTCTACTCCAAAATTTCATAGGTTTATAATGTCTCCTCTGAGAAAGAGGCTCTCAGGCTTCTCAGTTTGTTTTTATCTACAGAGGAAAAAAGAGAAAAGCAAGAAATTTTCTGCTGTCCATTGTTGATGCTACTCACTAATAAAAACTACTGATATTTTAGCCAAAAGCTAATGATTTCTAAATAATATAGCAATAAATGAATTGGATGCTTTACTATTTACTTTTATTTATTCTCTATGAGCACAAACATATTATCTTTAGAATACATTTATAGCATGTGCATGTCTTTCTCCTAAATAAAAATTCTGATGTCTACAAAGAAAGAGTGGGACATAACTATAGAAGTAGCTGTAGAATGCAGGAATTGACAAGGACTGTGAGCCAGACTGCCTGGTTTCAAGCCCTGGGTCTACTGTTTTCTAGCATTGAGATCACAGGAGAGTTAGGTCATCTTGCTTTGTTTCTATTTCTTCATTTGTAAAAAGGAGATGATAATAATACCTAACTCATTGAACGTATTAGGATTAAATTAGTTAGAACATGTAAAGTACTTAGCATAATGCCTCACATGTTAAAAACACTCATAAATGTTAACTAATCATATTCTTATTCTTTGTTTTATTATTTTTGCCACCATATCCAAATTAAGGCAGTTTTACTTCTAATGTAGAATGGATAAGTTCTCATTAAGACTGAGCAAGGGAAAAATAGAGAATGTACACATAAATGACATTAAGTATGAAAGGGGAATATAGTCATAAGTGCATTAGCAAAAGCAAAAGTCATAGTAGAAAGTCAAGATTCTAGTATTTTGTTATGTCCTCTAAATAAACATTTTATTTAATTCTTACCCCAGTAGATGTTTCCTTTCTATACCTTTTAAATACCTAATGATGAAGATCATGATTATTCCATCTTCTTTGCTCTAAAAGATCTGTAAAGACACCAAGACACTGCTGCCCTCTGAGCTCTATGACTGACAGAGACTGCCTGCAGTGCTGCTGGGTGACACCACTCACACACAGAAGCACCTCTTCCAGCACTCTGTCTCCTGGGGATTTCCCTTGACTCCATTTCCTCTGAGTAGCAACCCTGAGCCTTCTTCTCTGGACAGACTCCTGCTGTGAAGGACTTCTTCACCTGTGAACCTGTCAGAGCATCTCCCAGTAAAGTTTGTGTGCTACTGTCACCTTGTCCTATCTCTCTTCTCATATCTATCTCCTTGAAAAATCACCTGCAACCCCTAGAGAAGCTCAAAGGGAAGATCTGCCTTCAGAAGTCTACCTGGAGATAATTAGTATAGACATGGCATTAAGCTGATAAGAATCAATGATACTATTACAAGAGGAGTATATAGAAATAAGGCAGGAGGGCCCAGAACTAAATCTGAAATTACAAAATATGAGATCTGGTAAAGGGGAGGAAACATACAAATGTAACCACTTGGTCAATTCCTTCTTGTATTCTATCACTCAGACTGTAGCAGAAACTAGATGAGACGCCGCCATTATGTTAGCCCTTATTCAGCCCTTATTCCTTCCACCCATTCAACTGGTCTCCTACAGATGTTTTCTCCCCCTTTCTTTCTTGCTTGATTGCACTCTGAAAATGACTGCCCTCTAGCTAACTAAGCACACTCCTTAACGTTCCTGTCCTTTGTGAGCATTCTTCATTCCAGAAAGAAGGTCTTGGAACAATAACCTCAGGGACCACCAGAACCTGTTCTGGAACCACCTGACGTCAGCCCTGGCGATCTCAGTGTCTCCAGGATGAAAGAAGAATGCAAGACCAAAACAGCCCTAATCCTTATCTACAGCCCTATTTTCCATCCTGAAACTACAAGACCCCTTCCTATTTCCCAGGAAGGGGGGCACAGTCTTGAGGGTGTTAGCCTGCCATGGCCCCATTTGCCTGGCAAAGCAATAAAGCTACTCGTTTCTACTCCTCCAAAGCCCTGTCTCTGCATTTCTATTGGGCAGCCGTGAACAGAGGCTGGGCTTTCAGTAACAAGGCCAGACACTGGTTCCTATAGAACAGAATCCTGCCTCCTCCCCTACTAAGCCACGCTGCGCTAGAATGACTGACTTATTTCTGCTCCTGTGGTTTTTCTATATTATTGCTATACCACACGTTATTGAATGTATCTGGTTATTATTCATCTGTCTCCACAGGTGGTTGTCCTTAAAGGCAGAGCTGTGTTCATCTCTAAATTCCGTGGATCTACCACAGCACCTGACATAGAGCAATACATATGTTCTAAATAATGACTGAACAAATGAACAAATCACATAATCTGGCTGTATTAGAGTGAAAAGTGTGACGCTCATGTGGTGGTGACAGAGGACTTCCTGTGCCTGGCGTCTTTTGTTTCATGATGATGGTATTTCTGTCTGTTCCTCTTTCTCCATATGAAGTTAATTGAACTCTTACCCTAAGTAAAGACATAGGGCTCATATGTATGGTATCATAGGACCCATATGTAGACATAAAGGAGTGATGTGAAAATATTTCAAGTAATTAGAAATACAGCTAGTTCCATTAAAAACTCAAGATGGCACAATATTGTGGGCCAGTTTATAGTATATCCTATAATACTATTATATTAATTTGATTTTACTTCTTTAGAAGAAACTTAAAGAAAAAATGGCATTTTAGGTCACGTTGTATAAGATCTGAATCTGAGTCACATTTGAGACAATTTTCCATTCTCATTAAATTCTCTTTTTGTTACTTCAGTGTTTAGCTTTTCACTTTCACTTAAGGGCACAAGGCTGGTTCAAGAATGTATGGAGTTGTTAGATCATTGCTTCCATATATTTTTTAACTAAGATACATATTCATCATTCACAATTTGGTCTTTGGAAAAAAAAATACTAACCAGTATTAGAAATGTCTGTGACATCTACATCACAGAACTTAATGACCAAGGTAGAATAAGCATTCACAAATACTTCATAGAAAAAATAGACCGTATAAAAGGTCATAGAGGGCTTCCCTGGTGGCGCAGTGGTTGAGAGTCTGCCTGCTGATGCAGGGGACACGTGTTCATGCCCCGGTCTGGAAACATCCCACATGCCACGGAGTGGCTGGGCCCGTGAGACATGGCCACTGAGCCTGTGCGTCCGGAGCCTGTGCTCCACAACAGGAGAGGTCACAACAGTGAGAGGCCCGTGTACCGAAAAAAAAAAAAAAAAAAGAAAAAAAAATCATACAGTCCAATCAAGTAATATAAAATTACATCCACAAAAGTTCTTTAGATGTGGTGGTACAACATCCTCTACTTCTTTAACTATGAAACAAAATTAGTGAAAGCTTTTCGGTATAAAAGAGAAACGGCAACAATTTTTGGACATTGATTAAGAGAAGCACGCTGATTTCAATTTTTTTTTTATTAGTTTCTGCTTTATAACAAAGTGAATCAGTCATACATATACATCTGTTCCCACATCCCTTCCCTCATGCATCTCCCTCCCTCCAATCCTCCCCATCCCACCCCTCCAGGCGGTCACAAAAAACCGAGCTGATCGCCCCGTGCTCTGCGGCTGCTTCCCACTATCTATCTACCTTATGTTTGGTAGTGTATATATGTCCATGCCTCTCTTTCGCTTTGTCACAGCTTACCTTTCCCCCTCCCCATATCCTCAAGTCCATTCTCAAGTAGATCTGTGTCTTTATTCCCGTTTTACCCCTAGGTTCTTCATGACATTTTCTTTTTATATTCCATATATATGTGTTAGCATACAGTATTTGTCTTTCTCTTTCTGACTTACTTCACTCTGTATGACAGACTCTAGGTCTATCCACCTCATTACAAATAGCTCAGTTTCGTTTCTTTTTATGGCTGAGTAATATTCCATTGTATATATGTGCCACATCTTCTTTAACCATTCATCCAATGATGGACACATAGGTTGCTTCCAGCTCCGGGCTATTGTGAATAGAGCTGCAATGAATATTTTGGTAAATGACTCTTTCTGAATTATGGTTTTCTCAGGGTATATGCCTAGTAGTGGGATTGCTGGGTCATATGGTAGTTCTATTTGTAGTTTTTTAAGGAACCTCCATACTGTTCTCCATAGTGGCTGTACCAATTCACATTCCCACCAGCAGTGCAAGAGTGTTCCCTTTTCTCCACACCCTCTCCAGCATTTATTGTTTCTAGATTTCTTGATGATGGCCATTCTGACTGGTGTGAGATGATATCTCATTGTAGTTTGATTTGCATTTCTCTAATGATTAATGATGTTGAGCATTCTTTCATCTGTTTGTTGGCAGTCTGTATATCTTCTTTGGAGAAATGCCTATTTAAGTCTTCTGCCCATTTTTGGATTGGGTTGTTTGTCTTTTTGCTATTGAGCTGCATGAGCTGTTTACAAATTTTGGAGATTAATCCTTTGTCAGTTGCTTCATTTGCAAATATTTTCTCCCATTTGGAGGGTTGTCTTTTGGTCTTGTTTATGGTTTCCTTTGCTGTGCAAAAGCTTTGAAGTTTCATTAGGTCCCATTTGTTTATCTTTGTTTTTATTTCCATTTCTCTAGGAGGTTTGATAGTTTCTGGCCTTACATTTAGGTCTTTAATCCATTTTGAGCTTATTTTTATGTATGGTGTTAGGGAGTGTTCTAATTTGATTCCTTTACACGTAGCTGTCCAGTTATCCCAGCACCACTTATTGAAGAGGCTGTCCTTTCTCCACTGTACATTACTGCCTCCTTTATCAAAGATAAGCTGACCATATGTGCGTGGGTTTATCTCAGGGCTTTCTATCCTGTTCCATTGATCTATCTTTCTGTTTTTGTGCCAGTACCACACTGTCTTGATTACTGTAGCTTTGTAGTATAGTCTGAAATCAGGGAGCCTGATTCCTCTAGCTCCGTTTTTCGTTCTCAAGATTGCTTTGGCCATTCTGGTTCTTTTGTTTTTCCAAACAAATTTTGAAATTTTTTGTTCTAGTTCTGTGAAAAATGCCAGTGGTAGTTTGATAGGGATTGCATTGAATCTGTAGATTGCTTTGGGTAGTAGAGTCATTTTCACAATATTGATTCTTCCAATCCAGGAGCATGGTATATCTCTCCATCTATTTGTATCATCTTTAATTTCTTTCATCAGTGTCTTATAATTTTCTGCATACAGGTCTTTTGTCTCCTTAGGTAGGTTTATTCCTAGATATTTTATTCTTTTTGTTGCAATGGTAAATGGGAGTGTTTTCTTGATTTCACTTTCAGATTTTTCATCATTGGTGTACAGGAATGCCAGAGATTTCTGTGCATTAATTTTGTGTCCTGCTACTTTACCAAATTCATTGATTAGCTCTAGTAGTTTTCTGGTAGCATCTTTAGGATTCTCTATGTATAGTATCATGTCATTTGCAAACAGTGACAGCTTTACTTCTTCTTTTCCAATTTGGATTCCTTTTAATTCCTTTTCTTCTCTGATTGCTGTGGCTATAGCTTGCAAAACTAGGTTGAATAAGAGTGGTGAGAGTGGGCAGCCTTGTCTTGTTCCTGATCTTAGTGGAAATGGTTTCAGTTTTTCACCATTGAGGACAATGTTGGCTGTGGGTTTGTCATATATGGCCTTTATTATGTTGAGGAAAGTTCCCTCTATGCCTACTTTCTGCAGGGGTTTTATCATAAATGAATGTTGAATTTTGTCGATAGCTTTCTCTGTGTCTATTGAGATGATCATATGGTTTTTCTCCTTCAACTTGTTAATATGGTGTATCACATTGATTGATTTGCGTATATTGAAGAATCCTTGCATTCCTGGAATAAACCCCACTTGATCATGGTGTATGATCCTTTTAATGTGCTGTTGGATTCTGTTTGCTAGTATTTTGTTGAGGATTTTTGCATCTATGTTCATCAGTGATATTGGCCTGTAGTTTTCTTTCTTTGTGACATCCTTGCCTGGTTTTGGTATCAAGGTGATGGTGGCCTCATAGAATCAGTTTGGGAGTGTTCCTTCCTCTGAAATTGTTTGGAAGAGTTTGAGAAGGATGTGTGTTAGCTCTTCTCTAAATGTTTGATAGAATTCGTCTGTGAAGTCATCTGGTCCTGGGCTTTTGTTTGTTGGAAGATGTTTAATCACAGTTTCAATTTCAGTGCTTGTGATTGGTCTATTCATATTTTCTATTTCTTCCTGAGTCAGTCTTGGCAGGTTGTGCATTTCTAAGAATTTGTCCATTTCTTACAGGTTGTCCATTTTATTGGCATAGAGTTGCTTGTAGTAATCTCTCATGATCTTTTGTATTTCTGCAGTGTCAGTTGTTACTTCTCCTTTTTCATTTCTAATTCTATTGATTTGAGTCTTCTCCCTTCTTTTCTTGATGAGTCTGGCTAATGGTTTATCAATTTTGTTTATCTTCTAAAAGAACCATCTTTTAGTTTTATTTATCTTTGCTATCGTTTCTTTCATTTCTTTTTCATTTATTTCTGATCTGATCTTTATGATTTCTTTCCTTCTGCTAGCTTTGGGTGTTTTTTGTTCTTCTTTCTCTAATTGCTTTAGGTGCCGGGTCAGGTTGTTTACTCGAGATGTTTCCTGTTTCTTAAGGTGGGATTGTATTGCTATAAACTTCCCCCTTAGAACTGCTTTTGCTGCATCCCATTGGTTTTGGGTCGTCGTGTCTCCATTGTCACTTATTTCTAAGTATTTTTTAATTTCCTCTTTGATTTCTTCAGTGATCACTTCGTTATTGAGTAGTGTATTGTTTAGCCTCCATGTGTTTGTATTCTTTACAGATCTTTTCCTGTAATTGATGTTTAGTCTCATAGCATTGTGGTCGGAAAAGATACTTGATACAATTTCAGTTTTCTTAAATTTACTAAGGCTTGATTTGTGACCCAAGATATGATCTATCCTGGAGAATGTTCCATGAGCACTTGAGAAAAATGTGTATTCTGTTGTTTTTGGATGGAATGTCCTATGAATATCAATTAAGTCCATCTCATTTAATGTATCATTGAAAGCTTGTGTTTCCTTATTTATTTTCATTTTGGATGATCTGTCCATTGGTGAAAGTGGAGTGTTAAAGTCCCCTACTATGAGTGTGTTACTGTCGATTTCCCCTTTTATGGCTGTTAGTATTTGCCTTATGTATTGAGGTGCTCCTATGTTGGGTGCATAAATATTTACAATTGTTATATCTTCTTCTTGGATCGATCCCTTTATCATTATGTAGTGTCCTTCTTTGTCTTTTCTAATAGTCTTTTTTTTTTAAGTCTATGTTGTCTGATATGAGAATTGCTACTCCAGCTTTCTTTTGATTTCCATTTGCATGGAATATCATTTTCCATCCCCTTACTTTCAATCTGTATGTGTCTCTAGGTCTGATGTGGGTCTCTTGTAGACAGCATATATATGGGTCTTGTTTTTGTATCCATTCAGCCAATCTGTGTCTTTTGGTGGGAGCATTTAATCCATTTACATTTAAGGTAATTATTGATATGTATGTTCCTATTCCCATTTCCTTAATTACTTTGGGTTCGTTATTGTAGTTATATTCCTTCTGTTGTGTTTCTTGCCTAGAGAAGTTCCTTTATCATTTGTTGTAAAGCTGGTTTGGTGGTGCTGAACTCTCTGAGCTTTTGCTTGTCTGTAATTGTTTTAATTTCTCCATGAAATCTGAATGAGATCCTTGCTGGGTAGAGTAATCTTGGTTGCAGGTTTCTCTCCTTCATCACTTTAATTATGTCCTGCCACTCCCTTCTGGCTTGTAGAGTTTCTGCTGAGAGATCAGCTGTTAACCTGATGGGGATTCCCTTGTGTGTTATTTTTTGTTTTTGCCTTGCTGCTTTTAATATGATTTCTTTGTGTTTAATTTTTGACAGTTTGATTAATATGTGTCTTGGCGTATTTCTCCTTGGATTTATTCTGTATGGGACTCTCTGTGCCTCCTGGACTTGATTAACTATTTCCTTTCCCATATTAGGGAAGTTTTCAACTATAATCTCTTCAAATATTTTCTCAGTCCCTTTCTTTTTCTCTTCTTCTTCTGGAACCCCTATAATTCGAATGTTAGTGTGTTTAATGTTGTCCCAGAGGTCTCTGAGACTGTCCTCTGTTCTTTTCATTCTTTTTTCTTTATTTTGCTCTGCAGCAGTTATTTCCACTATTTTATCTTCCACCTCACTTATCCGTTCTTCTGCCTCAGTTATTCTGCTATTGATCCCATCTAGAGTATTTTTCATTTCATTTATTGTGTTTTTAATCGATGCTTGATTCATCTTTAGTTCTTCTAGGTCCTTGTTGACTGTTTCTTGCATTTTGTCTATTATATTTCCAAGATTTTGGATCTTGGAAATAGAATCTTGGATCATCTTTACTATCATTATTCTGAATTCTTTTTCAGGTAGACTGCCTATTACCTCTTCATTTGTTAGGTCTGGTAGGTTTTTATCTTGCTCCTTCACCTGCTCTGTGATTTTCTGTCTTCTCATTTTACTTATCTTCCTGTGTTTGGGGTCTCCTTTTTGCAGCCTGCAGATTCGTAGTTTCCGTTGTTTTTGGTGTCTGTCCCCAGTGTCCAAGGTTGTTTCAGTAGGTTGTGTAGGCTTCCTTTTGGGGGGGGACTAGAGCCTGTGTTCTGTTGGTTGAGGATCGATCTTTTCTTTCTGGTGGACAGGTCCACGTCTGGTGGTGTGTTTTGCGGTGCCTGTGGCCTTATTATGGTTTTAGGCAGCCTCTCTGTTAATGGGTGGGGTTGTGTTCCTGCCTTGTTAGTTGCTTGGCATAGGGTGACCAGCACTGTAGCTTGCTGGTCATTGACTGAAGCTGGGTGCTGGTGTTGAGATGGAGATCTCTGGGAGGTTTTCGCCACTTGATATTATGTGGAGCTGGGAGGTCTCTTGTGGACCCGTGTCCTGAAGTTGACTCTCCCACTTCAAAGGCACAGCACTGACTCCTGGCTGCAGCACCAAGAGCCTTTCATCTAACCTGCTCAGAATAAAAGGGAGAAAAAGTAGAAAGAAAGAATTAGTAGAAGAAAGAGAGAGAGAGAAAGAAAGGAAGAAGGAAAGAAAGGAAGGAAGGAAGGAAGGAAGGAAGGAAGGAAGGAAGGAAGAAAGAAAGGAGGGAGGGAGGAAGGATGGAAAGAAAGAAAGGAGGGAGGGAGTGAGGAATGAAAGAAAAAGGAAGAGTGAATAGAAGAAGGGAGGGAGGAAGGAAAGAAAGAAAGAAAGAAACAAAGACAGGAGGGAGGGAGGGAGGGAGGAAAGAAAAAGAAAGTGAAAGGAAGAAGGGTGGGAGGGAGGGAGGAAGGAAAGAAAGACAGGAGGGAGTGAGGGAGGGAGGAAGGAAAGAAAAAGAAAGAGTAAAAGGAAGAAGGGAGGGAGGGAGGGAGCAAGGAAAGAAAAAGAAAGAGTGAAAGGAAGAAGGGAGGGAGGGAGGGAGCAAGGAAAGAAAGAGAGAAAGAAGGAAAGGAGGGGTGGAGGGAGGGAGGGAGGAAGGGAAGCTAGGAAAAAATGAAAGAGCAGGTAAAGTAAAATAGAATAAAGTATGAAATATAGTAGCGTTATTAAAATTAAAAAGTAATTATTGAAAAAAAAAAAAAACAGAACCCTGGGACAAATGGTGGAAGCAAAGCTATACAGAGAGAATCTTACTGAAGAATACACATACACATTCACAAAAAGAGAGCAGGGGGAAAAATCAAAATTCTTTCTCTCCAAGTCCACCTCCTCAATTTGGGATAATTCGTTGTAAAAAGAAGAAAAGGGCGAGAAGTCTGAAATCTTGCTCTCTAGGTCCACCTCCTTAATTTGGGATAATTCGTTGTAAAAAGAGGAAAAGGGGGGAAAGTCTTAAATCTTGTCCTCAAAGTCCACTTCCTCAATTTGGGATGATTCGCTGTCCATTCATGCACTCCACAGACGCAGGGCACATCAAGTGGACCATGGAGCTTTAATCCGCTGCCTCCGAGGCTGCACAGAGAGATTTCCCTGTCTCTGCTCTCACAGCTCCCGGGTCTCAGCCTTGGACCTGGCCCCGCCTCTGCACGTAGGTCGCCGGAGGGCGTCCGTTCTTCGCTCAGACAGGACGGGTTTAAAGGAGCCGCTGATTCGGGGGCTCTGGCTCACTCAGGCAGAGGGGAGGGAGGGGCGCGCAGTGCGGGGCGGGCCTGCGGCGGCAGAGGCCGGCGTGACGTTGCAGCAGCCCGTGGCGCTCCGTGCGCTTTCCCGGGAAAGCCGTCCCCGGGTCTCGGGACCCCGGCAGTGGCGGGGTGCACAGGCCCCCCGGAAGGCGGGGCGGACAGTGACCCGCGCTCGCACACAGGCCCCGCGGCGGCGGCAGCGGGCCGCGGCGGCGGGCGGCGGCGGCGGCTGCGGCGGCGGCGGTGGCGGCGGCGGCAGCGGTGGCGGCGGCGGCGGCGGCGGCCCACGCCCGTCTCCGAAGTCCGCGCCTTACCCGCGGCTCGCGCCTGTCTCCGGCGCTTCCCCAAGCAGCCCTCTTAATGCCCTCTCCTCGCGCACCAGGAAACAAAAGGGAAAAAAGTCTCTTGCCTCTTCAGCAGCTCCAGACCCTTTCCCCGGACTCCCTCCGGGCTAGCCGTGGTGCACTAACCCCTTCAGGCTCTCTTCCTTCCGCCAGCCCCAGTCCTCTCCCTGCGCTCTGACTGAAAGCCGATACCCGAGCCTCAGCTCCCAGCTCCGCCCGCCCCGGCGGCCGAGCAGACAAGCCTCTCGGGCTGGTGTGTGCCTGAGGGCACCGGTCCTCTGTGTCAGAATCTCTCCGCTTTGCCCTCCGCACCCCTGTTGCTGTGCTCTCCTCCGCTACTCCGAAGCTTTCCCCCTCCGCCACCTGCAGTCTCCGCCCGTGAAGGGGCTTGTAGTGTGTAGAAACCTTCCCTCCTTCACGGCTCCCTCCCACTGGTGCAGGTCCCGTCCCTATCCTATTGTCTCTGTTTATTCTTTTTTTCTTTTGCCCTACCCAGGTATGTGGGGAGTTTCTTGCCTTTTGGGGGTCTGAGGTCTTCTGTCAGTGTTCAGTAGGTGTTCTGTAGGAGTTGTTCCACGTGTAGATGAATTTCTGATGTATCTGTGGGGAGGAAGGTGATCTCCGTGTCTTACTCTTCCGCCATCTTCCAAAATTTTAAATTGAATAAGTATGTCTTTGAACGGTTTTTCTTTGCAGTGCTATTTACAATAGCCAGGACATGGAAGCAACCTAAGTGTCCATTGACAGATGAATGGGTAAAGAAGATGTGGCACATATATACAATGGAACATTACTCAGCCATAAAAAGAAAATAAATTGAGTTATTTGTAGTGAGGTGGATGGGCCTAGAGTCTGCCATACAGAGTGAAGTAAATCAGAAAGAGAAAAACAAATACTTAATGCTAACACATATATATGAAATCTAAAAAAAAAGGTTCTGATGAATCTAGGGGCAGGACAGGAATAAAGACATAGACATGGAAGATGGACTTGAGGACATGGGGAGTGTAAGCTGAGATGAAGTGAGAGAGTGGCATTGACATATATACACTACTAAATGTAAAATAGATAGCTAGTGGGAAGCAGCTGCATAGCACAGGGAGATGAGCTCGGTGCTTTGTGACCACCCAGAGGGGTGGGATAGGGAGGGTGGGAGGGAGGCACAAGAGGGAGGGGATATGGGGATATATGTATACATATAGCTGATTCACTTTGTTATACAGCAGAAACTAACACAACATTGTAAAGCAATTATACTCCAATAAAGACGTTAAAAAAAATCCCAAAAAAGCCCTTGTGAGACACAACTGACTACTGAACTGAATTCATTTCTATGGAAGGAAGCAAGGGTTAAAAATGTTTCAGAATTCTGTATTTATGTTATGTAATTATCTATGATTATATATAACTGTAAGTAATTACATATTAACTTACATAAACATTATGTTTTATTTACATATTGATATCTGTTTGTGAAAATATTGACTGAGGTTGATCCCTCCTTTGATATAAAATAAGTAAAATTATAGACCTAAGTAGGAAAATCCCCACAAGTAAAAGTATAGACTTAAGTAGGAAAATCCTCACACACTAATTATTATTGTTGCTATCAGTAAACACACTTCATATGATTTTCCATTTACAGAATGCTTTTTCAATCATTTCTCAGCATTCTTATTTTATCCTTAGATCCAAAACAGTAGAGGTTATAAAGGCAATAGAGATTGCACATTTTAATACTCATTTTCTACTTGTTCTTTCCTGATAAAAAATTTAAAAAGAGTCCAAATACCTAATAAATCTTTCAGTTGAATAGGTAAATGAAGTGTGTTTTTCTGGAAAGTGAAGTTGGAATTATGGTTGCCAAGGAACCTCGGGGACTTTTCAGAATGTATGTGAATGTCAGATTACAAATTATAAATTCAAGAAACCAGAAAATTATCTTCTTAATAATGGGCAAATCAATAATATGTTTTGCATAATTTCTCTGTAATTTTTCAAATGCTATAGTTTTTGCATACCCAGAATAATGTCCACATAAATTTCTTGTTTTCTTGAGTAATAAATGACCCTCCAGAGGTGAGAAGAAGTTCATGTATTTTTTCTAACCCACAGAAAGAAGAAAAAAGATAGTCGTCTTCTGAGGCACAGACACTGTGCACTTCTGGACCTGAAGACACCTGCTTTCTCTTCTAAATAAAAACTGTTTTAAGGCACTTGATGCTCTGGGAACTTATTCAGTGTGCATTGTAGGAAATAATACCTCTATTTACAGCTCTGTGTGCTTATTTATGTAACATTCCTGTAACTGGAAACTACCGAAAGGAAAGATTGCAACTGTATGGAACTACTGTTTCCTAGCTGGTCTACAGGAATCACCCAATATCATTGCCATTATTGAGTGACTGAACATGGTGCTAAGCACTTTGCAGGGACTGACTCATTCAGTCCTCTCAAAACCTTTTCAATAGGTCAGGTCTTATGATATAGGTACTGTGCTATCCCTATTTTACCAATAAGGAGACTGAGACTCAGAGAGATCAAATAACTTTCCATAATCATACAACTTGTAAATATTAAGCTGAATAAAAACACAGGAAATTGTTCAAGGCACAAAAACATGTATGTTTATTGGAAGGAATATCACAATCATCAGCTTAAGTAGCTCAGTTCTGCTTACATGGAATATTGGGTGTGTTAGCAAAGGTTATATAAGAAAATATGGGTGATGCATTATCAAATGAATTGGAAACAAAAAGTTAAACATGTTTTCCTGACAAGTGTTTCTGAACCTTTGATACACTCTATCAGTCTCCAGGAGGGGATGTAGTTTTCCCAACACATTTGATCACAGGTCTCCCTTCTGCCACCCTCTGCATGTAATAGCATCTTAAGGGGAGAGCATTCCAGGAAATGCTTTGGAAAACTATAACTTTGGAATATCCTAAGTTTATTCATCCACCTATGCCAAAGCTTCATGGACTACTCAAGTACCACATTTCCTTCATGGAAACATTCCTGTTTCCCTTATCCCCAGAAGAAACTTCCTTTTTCTAATCATTTTTAAACTTTCCGATATACAGTAGTCAGTTGATATTTATGATATAACTGTAACCAGGGAATTATGAACTTTTAAAAATATTATATACTTTTCAAATATATATATATATATATACACATATATACATATGTACATATGTATACATATCAGAATACACACACACACACACACACCAGAATTTACACATTCAAATGAGGTCTCTTTTAAGTGGCCACCAATGAGGAGCCATGAATCACCCAAATAATTTTTTAAATTTCTTTTTGGAGTTGGCTTTAAAGTTAAACTTTAAAGAACTACACTTTACATAGCTATGATTTTTTTCTTGGGATGAGAACGTTTAAGATCTACTCTCTTAGCAAATTTCAAATATGCAACACAGTATTATTAATTATAGTTACCATGCTGTGATCATTTTGCAATACATACAAATATTGAATACTAAGTCGTCTACCTGAAACTAATATGTCATATGTTAATTATATCTCAAATAAAATAAATAAATAAGAAATACGATTTAAGAATCCTCATGATGTTCTCATCCTTTTAGGGTTGAAGAATTTCTGGAATGTATCAAAACACTTTGGAGCAAGTTGAAATTGAGACTATCAAGTAATGAAATTGATTTTCTTGAGACTTAGAAACTGGTTCTGAGAACAGTTGTGAAAGTGGATTAGAACATATGTATTAGAATATGATGGAGTTAAACATGCATGTAGGCTCATGACTTGCCTACTTTGGGGAAGTAAATACAACTTGTTACATTAAGTGAGGGTTATATATTTAATTTCTTCAAGCAAATTTAATATGTAAAATCCTTGGGTATAAGAAAAACAGATAATAATGAAAATAAGAAAGTGAGTGTTCCACCTTGTAGGTAAAAAATAAAAAATAAAAACATTCACTGCAAAAACAAAAAACAAAAAGCCAGAGAAACTTCTGATATTGAAGTAGGGAATGGGGAAGGGGAGTACCATCTATTTGAGTCTGTTTTTCATCTCTTGAGGTGTCCTTGGGTTATGTATTCTAAAACTTAGGGTTTCCCCAAAACATTTAATAATAGAAAGGTGATGAGGCTTAACTGCAAGTAGACCTGAATCTGAACCAGAAAAATCATGTACAAAGAAGTTACCAAATCTCTTTAAGTCTCACTTTCCTCATCTAGAAAGTTATTGAATTGAGACAATGTGACAATGCAAAGAATGCACGAGCCTAATGCCTAATTAAATGCTGATAATTTATTTAATAACTAGAATTTAAAAACCATAATGTTTTGGAGATTGGTTCAAGATGATGGAGTAGAAGGATGGATGCTCACCCTAT
This sequence comes from Mesoplodon bidens, assembly GCF_964165515.1. NCBI lineage: Eukaryota > Metazoa > Chordata > Mammalia > Artiodactyla > Ziphiidae > Mesoplodon > Mesoplodon bidens. The sequence continues at coordinate 58,697,056 of NC_138172.1, read as the reverse complement.
TGCGAGGGCACTGGAATCACAACTAAGTGATGAACAATCATCAACAGGAAGACACTGGAACTCACCAAGAAAGATACCCCATATCCAAAGACAAAGGAGAAGCCACAAAAAGATGGTAGGAGGGGCACAATCACAATAAAGTCAAATCCCATGACTGCTGGGTGGGTGACTCACAAACTGGAGAACAATTATACCACAGAAGTCCACCCACTGGAGTGAACATTCTGAGGCCCACATCAGGCATCCCAACCTGGGGGTCTGGCAACAGGAGGAGGAATTCCCAGAGACTCAGACTTTGAAGGCTAGTGGGATTTGATTGCAGGACTTTGACTGGATGGGGGAAACAGAGACCCCACTCTTGGAGGGCACACACAAAGTAGTGTGTGCATAAAGACCAAGGGGGAAGGAACAGTGAACACATAGGAGACTGAGCCAGACATACCTGCTAGTGTTGGAGGGTCGCCTGCAGAAGAAGGGGGTAGCTGTGGCTCACCACAGGGACAAGGACACTGGCAGAGAAGCTCTGGGAAGTATTCCTTGGCATGATCCCTCCCAGAGCCCACCATTAGGTTCACCAAAAAGGTTGCAGACACCAGTGCTGGGTCACCTCAGGCCAAACAACCAACAGGGAGGGAACTCAGCCCCACCCATCAGCAGACAAGCAGATTAATGTTTTAGTGAGCTCTGCCCATGAGAGCAACAGCCAGCTCTACCCACCAGTTCCTCCCAGGAGGAAGCTTCCACAAACCTCTTAGATAGCCACATCCACCAGAGGACAGACAGGAGGAGCAAGTAGAACTACAATCCTGCAGCCTGTGGAACAAAAGCCACATTCACAAAAAAGATAGACAAGATGAAAAGGCAGAGGGCTATGTACCAGATGAAGGAACAAGGTGAAACCCCAGGAAAACAAATACATGAAGTGGAGATAAGAAACTTCCAGAAAAAAAAACTCAGAATAATGATAGTGAAGATGATCCAGGACCTCAGAAAAATAATGGAGGCAACGATTGAGAAGATGCAAGAAACGTTTAACAAAGACCTAGAATAATTAAAGAACAAACACCTAGAAGAATTAAAGAACAAACAAACAGAGATGAACAATACAATAAATGAAATGAAAAATACACTAGATGGAATCAATAGCAGAATAACTGAGGCAAAAAAGAGATTAGCAACCTGGAAGACAGAATGGTGGAATTCACTGCTGCAGAAGAGAATAAAGAAAAAAGAATGAAAAGAAATGAAGAGAGACTAAGAGACCTCTGGGACAACATTAAGCACACCAACATTCTCATTACAGTGGTCCTAGAAGGAGAAGAGAGAGAGAAAGGACCTGAGAAAATATTTGAAGAGATTATAGTTGAAAACTTCTCTAACATGGGAAAAGAAATAGCCACCCAAGTTCAGGAAGTGCAGAGAGTCTCAGGCAGGATAAACCCAAGGAGAAACACACCAAGACACATAGTAATCAAATTGACAAAAATTAAAGAAAAAGAAAAATTATTAAAAGCAACAAGGGAAAAGCAACAAATAACATACAAGGGAACTCCCATAGGTCAACAGCTGATTTCTCAGCAGAAACTCTACAAGCCAGAAGGGAGTGGTGTGATATATTTTAACCAATGTAAGGGAAGTTCCTACAACCAAGATTACTATACCTGGCAAGGATCTTATTCAGATTCGACAGAGAAAACAAAAGCTTTACAGACCAGCAAGAGCTAACCAGCTCTACAACAAATTTTGTAAACCAAACCAAACCAAACCAGCTCTACAACAAATGTTAAAGGAACTTCTTTAAGAAGGAAACCCAAGTGAAGAAAAAGACCTACAAAAACAAACCCAAAACAATTAAGAATATGGTCATAAGAACATACATATCGATAATTACCTTAAATGTGAATGGATTAAAAGCTCCAACCAAAAGACACAGGCTCGCTGAATGGATACAAAAACAAGACCCATATATATGCTGTCTCCAAGAGACCCACTTCAGACCTAAGGACACATACAGACTGAAAGTGAGGGGATGGGAAAAGATTTTCCATGCAAATGGAAATCAAAAGAAAGCTGTAGTAACAATACTCATATCAGAAAAAATAGACTTTAAAATAAAGAATGTTACAAGATACAAGGAAGCACACTGCATAATGATCAAGGTATCATTCCAAGAAGATATAACAATTATAAATATATATGCACCCAACATAGGAGCATCTCAATACATAAGGCAACTGCTAACAGCTATAAAAGAGGAAATCGACAGTAACACAATAATTGTTGGAGACTTTAACACCTCACTTACACCAATAGGCAGATCATCCAGACAGAAAATTAATAAGGAAACAGAAACTTTAAATGGCACAATAGACCAGATAGTTTTAATTGATATTTATAGGATATTCCATCCAAAAACAGCAGATTACACTTGCTTCTCAATTGCACATGGAACATTCACCAGGATACATGATATCTTGGTTCACAAATCAAGCCTTGGTAAAGTTAAGAAATTAGAAACCATATCAAGCATCTTTGCCAACCACAACAGTATGAGATTAGAAATAAATTACAGGGGAAAAATATAAAAAGCACAAACACATGGAGGCTAAACAATACGTTACTAAATAACCAAGAGATCACTGAAGAAATCAAAAAGGAAATCAAAACATACCTTGAGACAAATGACAAGGAAAACACGAAGATCCAAAACCTATGGGATGCAGCAAAAACAGTTCTAAGAGGGAAGTTTATAGGAATACAGTGTTACCTCAAGAAACAAGAAAAATCTCAAATAAACAATCTAAACTTACACCTAAAGGAACTAGAGAAAGAAGAACAAACAAAACCCAATGTTAGTAGAAAGAAAGAAATCATAACGATCAGATCAGAAATAAATGAAATAGAGACAAAGAAAACAATAGCAAAGAATAATAAAACTAAAAGCTGGTTCTTTAAGAAGATAAACAAAATTGATAAACCTTTAGCAAGACTCATCAAGAAAAGGAGGGCGAGGACTCAAATCAATAATATTAGAATGGAGAAAGGAGAAGTTACAACAGACACTGCAGAAGTACAAAACATCCTAAGAGACTACTACAAGCAACTCTATGCCAATAAAATGGACAACCTGGAAGAAATGGACAAATTCTTAGAAAGGTATAACCTTCCAAGGCTGAACCAGGAAGAAAAAGAAAACATGAACAGACCAATCACAGTAATGAAATTGAAACAGTGATTAATAATCGTCCAACAAACAAAAGTCCAGGACCAGATGGCTTCACAGGTCAATTCTATCAAACATTTAGAGAAGAGCTAACACCCATTCTTCTCAAACTTTTCCAAAAAATTGCAGAGGAAGGAATATTCCCAAACTCATTCTACGAGGCCACCATCACCCTGATACTAAAACCAGACAAAGACACTACAAAAAAGAAAAGTACAGACCAATATCCCTCATGAATATAGATGCAAAAATCCCCAACAAAATTCTAGTGAACATAATACAACAACACATTAAAAGGATCATACACCATGATCAAGTGGGATTTATCCCAGAGATGCAAGGATTCTTAATAATATGCAAATCAATCAATGTGATACACCATATTAAGAAACTGAGGAATAAAAACAATATGATCATCTCAATAGATGCAGAAAAAGCTTTTGACAAAATTCAATACCCATTTATGCTAAAAACTCTACAGAAAGTGGGAATAGAGGGAACCTACCTCAACATAATAAAGGTCATATATTAGAAACCCACAGCAGACATCATTCTCAATGGTAAAAAACTGAAAGCATTTCCTCTAAGATCAGGAACAAGACAAGGATGTCCACTCTCACAACTTTTACTCAGTGTAGTTTTGGAAGTCCTTGACACGGCAATCAGAGAAGAAAAATTAATAAAAGGAATACAAATTGGAAAAGAAAAAGTAAAACTCACTGTTTGCAGATGAAAAGATACTATACATAGAAAATCCTAAAGATGCCACCAGAAAACTACTAGAGCTAATCAATGAATTTGTTAAAGTTGCAGGATACAAAATTAATGTCCAGATATCTCTTGCATTCCTATACACTAGCAATGAAATATCAGAAAGAGAAATTAAGGAAACACTTCCATTCACCACTGCAACAAAAAGAATAAAATACCTAGGAATAAACCTACCTAAGGAGGAAAAAGACCTGTACTCAGAAAACTATAAGACACTGATGAAAGAAATCCAGGATGACACAAACAGTTGGAGAGATATACCATGTTCTTAGAATGGAAGAATCAATATTGTGAAAACGACTATTTACCCAAAGCAATCTACAGATTCAAAGCAATCCCTATCAAATTACCAATGGCATTTTTTACAGAACTGGAACAAAAAATCTTAAAATTTGTATGTAAACACAAAAGATCCCAAATAATGAAAGCAATATTGAGGGAAAAAAAATGGAGCTGGAGGAATCAGACTCCCTGACTTCAGACTATACTACAAAGCTACAGTAATCAAGACAATATGGTACTGGCACAGAAATTGAAATGTAGATCAATGGAACAGGATAGAAGACCCAGAGATAAACTCATGCACCTACGGTCAACTAATCTATGACAAACTAGGCAAGGATATACAATGGAAGAAAGAAAGTCTCTTCATTAAGTGGTGCTGGGAAAACTGGACAGCTACATGTAAAATAATGAAATTGGAACACTCCCAAACACTATACACAAAAATAAACTAAAGATGGGTTAAAGACCTAAATGTAAGAGTGGACACTATAAAACGCATAGAGGAAAACATAGGAAGAACAGTCTTTGACTTAAATTACAGCAAGATCTTTTCTGACTCACCTCCTGGAGTAATGGAAATAAAAAATAATAAACAAATGGGACCTAATGAAACTAAAAAACTTTTGCACAAGAAAGGAAACTATAAACAAGATGAAAAGACAACCTTCAGAATGGGAGAAAATGTTTGCAAATGAATCAACAGACAGAAGATTAATATCAGTCAAAGAATGGGAAGAAGTCCTAAATAGGTATTTCTTCAAAGAAGACATACAGATTGCCAAGAAGCACATAAAAATCTGCTCAACATCACTAATTATTAGAGAAATGTAAATCAAAACTACAGTGAGGTATCACCTCACACTGGTTTAGAATGGGCATCATCAGAAAATCGACAACAGCAAATGCTGGAGAGGGTGTGGGGAAAAGGGAACCCTCTTGCACTGTTGGTGGGAATATAAACTGATATAGCCACTGTGATTAACAGTATGGAGGTTCCTTTAAAAATTAAAAGTAGAATTACCATATATTCCAACAATCCCACTACTGGACACACACACAGAGAAAACCATAATTCAAAAAGACACATGTACCCCAATGTTCATTGCAGCACTATGTACAATAGCCAGGTCATGGAAGCAACCTAGATGCCCATCGAAAGATGAATGGATAAAGAAGATGTAGTACATATATACAATGGAATATAACTCAGCCATAAAAAGGAATGAAATTGGGTCATTTTTAGAGATTTGGATGGACCTAGAGACCATCATACAGAGTGAAGTAAGTCAGAAAGAGAAAAACATGTATCATATATTAATGCATATATGTGGAATCTAGAAAAATGGTACAGATGAACAGGTTTGCAGGGCAGAAATAGAGACACACATGTAGAGAACAAAGGTGTGGACACCAAGGGGGGAAAGTTGGGGGGAAGGGTGGTGGTGGGACGAATTTGGAATTTGGGATTGACATATATACACTAATATGTATAAATAGATAACTAATAAGAACCTGCTGTTTATAAATAAATAAATAAATAAATGGAAATTTTAAAAAAAGAATTCCTAATAAAAATGAGAAAAAAATTCTTTTAAATAAAAAACATAATGTTTTAAATTTGTGAAAGCACTGTTTTGCCTTGATCTCTAATTGTCTCTGCATAGAGCTTTAGTATGATTTCTACCAACATTTTAACCAACGTATACTAAACATATCCTAAGTACAGAGATTAGGGAGCCAAAGATTAGGGATGCAAAGATGAAATAGATAAGTTGTGTTCTCAAAAGCTATGGTTGATTGGATAAATGGAGCTCATACCATGTTGGAAAATAGGTGAGAGGAAACATCTCAAGAAAGATACACATGAAGCACTGCCAAACCTTACAGAGAAAGAGGTTGATTCTAACAAGGACCAAGAAAGACTTTATGCTAAGGGATGATGAAAGAGGAATTGCAGGGGTTTCAAGTAGAAATGTATGTAAAGAGATGCTTGAAAATAACAGGAACATTAATAAGTTAAAAGAATGGAGATCCAAAAGTACAGAGTATTTTCAGCAAAGTGAAATTAGATCCATTGGTTTATACTTTCAAGGGCTTAAAAGAAGTCACAGTTAGAATGTAAACTCCAGACAGACTGTGAGGCCTGAAATGCTGAGTGAACAAGAATGGACTTTATTTGATAGGAAGTAGGAAGTACTGAAAACTTTTGAACATGGGAGTGGTATGAAATGTGCCATATTTTAGGAAACCTAATCTGAAAGCACCTTTATTGGAGAAAGAAAAAAAATAGAAGAAATAGAGCAATAGGAAAGCTGTCGAAGTAACACACAGGGAAATGAAAGTGCACCTTTGACAATGGAAGGTGGGTGGATTGAAAGCTGGGATGGGAGAGGACTTCTTTGGAGGTTGTGTCCCTTTAACATGCACAAGAATATAACTTAGATTTTATGTTTTGGGGGTGGTTTGAGGCATGCTAATGGAGGTAACCAAGGTCAGAAATTTTTAATCATCAGCTGAAGGGGTTGAAAAGAGAAGCCTGTTTAAGAAAGTGGCAACAAAGATGGAAAAAACAAGAAAAAGTGAGAGAAAGACAACAATGGCAAAGTGTAGTATTAAAATTACCAATCCATCTGTTTTCTATGACTGCCATCTTTCTTTGGTATTTATGACTTGGTCATGCCCACAATTTCTATATTTACTTACCTAATACCCGGTATGTCAATTAAAGGAAAGTTTTCTTCACTTATTTCTCTTCCATGACATTGAGAGTGAGTGGATCCAGTTTAGTTGGCAAAGAGAACAAAAAGTGTTCTTTGCTTTTTACAGATTTGTTGGCCATTCTCAGGATAAGAGAATAAGATATTTGGGGTCAGTGGCTGGCTATTATGCCGACTCTAACTTCCTTCAAGCTACGCAGTTATGAATAATAAAAAATGGGTCCTTAGAGAAGTGGAAAAAGCCAGACGCACTAAGCACCCAATAGTCTTCTGTGCAATACAAAGGGGTAGGACATTGTACAACTAAAGTGATATTTTACATGTTGAATTGTTTCTAAGTGTTGAGTTAAACACTGTAAAATTAAAATTTATTCAAGTGAATAGAGTATCTTATAGTTAATATATTAAATCACTGAAAGATTACTTTCCTATGGTAAGAATGACTGAAAGTTTATTTCCGTATAGCACTTTATATGTCTTCAAACTTTTTATTTGAAAAAAAAAGACTTCCACTGAATATCTCTCTATATAATATGTATAATGAACACTATGTATCCATCACTCTACTTCAATCATGATCAGTGTTTTGCCAAATTTTGCCAACGTTTTAAATTGTTTCTCATACTTTTTATTAGAGTATTTAAAATCAAATATCAAACATACCATTTGTAAATAATTCAGTATGTATTTCTAACTAATAACAATTTTTGACATAATGAACATACTTTTGTCATACTCTAGATCCTTAATATCAACTATTACCCATTCCATATACACATCTCTCCAATTATGTCAAAGATATTTCTCTACAGTAAGTTTGTTCAAATCAGTATTCAGTATCCAAACAAGGTCCACACATCACTTTTGGTTATCATGTATTTAATAGTCCTCCTTTCAGTTTCTTGACACTTATTTATTGGAAAAACAAATTTAATATTTTATAACCAGGTGGCCACAATAGTTTCTACTTCTAAAGCAAAACCAGAGTTCATTCAACGTTTGTTCAACAACTGCATAATGTACAATTACTATGTACAGGACATAGTGCTGGTGCTGGGTGTGATTCAAAGATGTCAGTAAATCATGGTCTCTACTGCTGAAACTTTGCAATCTTGAGGAAAAAGAAAAAAAATAATACACAACCACATTGCAAAAGAAGTTAATTAAGTGGTATAAAATGCTATAGTTTTAAAGGAAGAGGTATGGTTTGGAGGATGAAGGAAGTGTTTTTAGAGAAGTTGGCATGTGAGATGGATGGTGTGCAGAGACAAGTGATTCAAGAGGCAGTTGAGATGGGAAAAGGGTAAAGAAAGAGAGTACATTATATAATAGAAAAACTTGGAAAAAATAACATAAACTTTAGAGGTGAGGAAAGTAAGAGATATGTTCAAGGGATTATAAGTGAAATAACTCACTTGAAGAAACACATTTGTATCCTGCTACTTTACCAAATTCATTGACTCGCTCTAGAAGTTTTCTGGTAGCATCTTTGGGATTCTCTATGTATAGTAGTATGTCATCTGCAAACAGTGACAGCTTTACTTCTTTTCCGATTTGGATTCCTTTTACTTCTTTTTCTTCTCTGATTGCTGTGGCTAAAACTTCCAAAACTAGGTTGAATAAGAGTGGTGAGAGTGGGCAGCCTTGCCTTGTTCCTGATCTTAGTGGAAATGGTTTCAGTTTTTCACCATTGAGGACAATGTTGGCTGTGGGTTTGTCATATATGGCCTTTATTATGTTGAGGAAAGTTCCCTCTATGCCTACATTCTGCAGAGTTTTTATCATAAACGGGTGTTGAATTTTGTTGAAAGCTTTCTCTGCATCTATTGAGATGATCATATGGTTTTTCTCCTTCAATTTGTTAATATGGTGTAACATGTTGATTGATTTGCGTATATTGAAGAATCCTTGCATTCCCAGAATAAACCCCACTTGATCATGGTGTATGATCCTTTTAATGTGCTGTTGGATTCTGTTTGCTAGTATTTTGTTGAGGAGTTTTGCATCTATGTTCATCAGTGATATTCACCTGTAGTTTTCTTTCTTTGTGACATTTTTGTCTGGTTTTGGTATCATGGTGATATTGGCCTTGTAGAATGAGTTTGGGAGTGTTCCTCTCTCTGCTATATTTTGGAAGAGTTTTATAAGGATAGGTGTAAGCTCTTCTCTAAATGTTTGATAGAATTCTCTTGTGAAGTCATCTGGTCCTGGTCTTTTGTTTGTTGGAAGATTTTTAATCACAGTCTCAATTTCAGTGCTTGTGGTTGGTCTGTTCATGTTTCCTATTTCTTCCTGGTTCAGTCTTGGCACGTTGTGCATTTCTAAGAATTTGTCCATTTCTTCCAGATTGTCCATTTTATTGACATAGAGTTGCTTGTAGTAATCACTCATGATCTTTTGTATTTCTGCAGTGTCAGTTTTTACTTATACACATTGTCAACAAACACATGAAAGAATGCTCAACATCATTAATCATTAAAGAAATGAAAATCAAAACTACAATGAGATATCATCTCACAGCAGTCAGAATGGTCATCATCAAAAAATCTAGAAACAACAAATGCTGGAGAGGGTGTGGAGGAAAGGGAACACTCTTGCACTGTTGGTGGGAATGTAAATTGATACAGCCACTATGGAGAACAGTATGGAGGTTCCTCAAAACACTACAAATAGAACGACCATATGACCCAGCAATCCCACTACTGGGCATACACCCTGAGAAAACCATAATTCAAAAAGAGTCATGTACCAAAATGTTCATTGCAGACCTATTTACAATGGCCCAGAGATGGAAACAACCTAAGTGTCCATCATTGGATGAATGGATAAAGAAGATGTGGCACATATATACAATGGAATATTACTCAGCCATAAAAAGAAATGAAATTGAGTTATTTGTAGTGAGGTGGATGGACCTAAAGTCCATCCGGTATTTGTACAGAGTGAAGTAAGTCAGAAAGAGAAAGACAAATACTGTATGCTAACACATTTATATGGAATTTAAGAAGAAAAAAAATGTCATGAAGAACCTAGGGGTAAGACAGGAATAAAGACACAGACCTACTAGAAAATGGACTTGAGGATATGGGGAGGGGGAAGGGTAAGCTGTGACAAAGAGAAAGAGAGACATGGACATATATACAGTACCAAACGTAAGGTAGATTGCTAGTGGGAAGCAGCCACATAGCACAGGGAGATCAGCTCGGTGCATTGTGACCGCCTGGAGGGGTGGGATAGGGAGGGTGGGAGGGAGACACAAGAGGGAGGGAATATGGGAACATATGTATAAGTATAACTGATTCACTTTGTTATAAAGCAGAAACTAACACATCATTGTTAAGCAATTATACTCAAGTAAAGTTAAAAAAAAAAGAAAATTGATATTGTATGAAGTATCTTTTCTGACCTCAGTGTTATGAGACTAGATATCAATTACAGGAAAGAGTGTGTAAAAAATACAACCACATGGAGTCTAAACAATACACTACTAAATAACCAAGAGATCACTGATGATATCAAAGAGGAAATCAAAACATACCTACAAACAAATGACAATGAAAATATGATGACCCAATATGTATAGGATGCAGCAGGAGCAGTTCTAAGATGGAAGTTTATAGCAATAAAATCCTACCTCAGGAAACAAGAAATATCTCAAATAAAAAACCTAACCTTACACCTAAAGCAATTAGAGAAAGAACAACAACAACAACAACAACAACAAAAAACCTCCAGAGTTAGCAAATTAAAGAAATAATAAAGATCAGATGAGAAATAAATTTAAAAAGATATGAAAGAAACTATAGCAAAGATCAATCAAACTAAAAGCTTGTTCTTTGAGAAGATAAAATTGATAAACCATTAGACAGACTCATCAAGAAAAAAAGGGAGAAGACTCAAATCTATAGAATTAGAAATGAAAAAAGAGAAATAACAACTGACACTGCAGAAATACAAAGGATCATGAGAGATTACTACAAGCAACTATATGCCAATAAAATGGACAACCTGGAAGAAATGGACACATTCTTAGAAAAGCACACCCTTCAGAGACTTAACCAGGAGGAAATAGAAAATATAAACAGACCAAACACAAGCACTGAAATTGAGACTATGAAAAAAAATCTTCCAATAAACAAAATCCCAGGTCCAGATGGCTTCACAGGTGAATTCTATCAGTTAGAGAAGAGCTAACACCGATCCTTCTCAAACTCTTCCAAAATATAGCAGAAGGAGGAGCACTCCCAAAGTCATTCCACAAGGCCACCATCACCCTCATACCAAAAGCAGACAAAGATGTCACAAAGAAAGAAAACAAGGGGCCAGTATCACTGATGAACATAGAAAGAAAAATCCTCAATAAAATACTAGCAAACAGAATCCAACAGCACATTAAAAGGATCATAAGCCTTGATCAAATGGGGTTTATCCCAGGAATGCAAGGATTCTTCACTATATGCAAATCAATCGATGTGATAAACCATATTAACAAACTGAAGGAGAAAAAACGTATGATCATTTCAATAAATGCAGAAAAAGCTTTCAAGAAAATTCAACACCCATTTATGCTAAAAACCCTCCAGAAACTAGGCATAGAGGGAACTTGCCTCAACAAAATAAAGGCCATATATGACAAACTCACAGTCAACATAGTTCTCAGTGGTGAAAAACTGAAACCATTTCCTCACCGTTTCTTCTAAGATCAGGAATAAGACAAGGTTTTCGCTCTCACCACTATTATTTAACACAGTTTTGGAAGTCTTAACACAGTAATCAGACATGAAAATGAAATAAAATAATCCAAATCGGAAAAGAAGAAGTAAAGCTGTCACTGTTTGCAGATGACATGATATTCTACACAGAGAATCCTAAAGATGCTACCAGAAAATTACTAGAGCCAATCAATGAATTTGGTAAAGTAGCAGGGTACACAATTAATGCACAGATATCTCTTGCATCCTTATACACTAATGATGAAAAATCTGAAAGAGAAATTGAGAAAACACTCTCATTTACCATTGCAACAAAAACAATAAAATGCCTAGGAATAAACCTACCTAAGGAGACAAAAGACCTGTATGCAGAAAACTATAAGACACTTGTGAAAGAATTTTAAGATGATACAAATGGATGGAGAGATTTACCATGTTATTGGATTGGAAGTATCAACATTGTGGAAATGACTATACTACCCAAAGCAATCTACAGGTTCAATGCAATCTCTGTCAAACTACCACTGGCATTTTTCTCTTAACTAGAACAAAATATTGCATAATTTGTATGGAAATACAAAAGACCCCGAATAGCCAAAGCAATCTTGAGAAAGAAAGATGGAGCTGGAGGAATCAGGCTCCCAGTCTTATATTACAAAGCTACAGTAATCGACTTCCAGGGAAGATGGCAGACTAAGATGTGGAGATCATCTTCCTCCCCACAGATACACCAGAAATACATCTACACGTGGAACAACTCCTACAGAACACCTACTGAACCCTGGCAGAATATCTCAGACCTCCAAAAATGCAAGAAACTCCCCACGTACCTGGGTAGGGCAAAAGAAAAAAGAATAAATAGAGACAAAAAGATAAGGACGGGACCTGCACCAGTGGGAGGGAGCCGTGAAGGAGGAAAGGTTTCCACACACTAGGAAGCCCCTTCGTGGGTGGAGACTGGGGGTGGCAGAGTGGGAAAGCTTTGGAGCTGCGGAGGAGAGCACAGCAACAGGGGTGAGCGGTGCCGACCGGCACTCACCAGCCCGAGAGACTTGTCTGCTCACCCACCGGGGTGGGCGGGGCTGGGAGCTGAGGCTCAGGCTTCGTTTGGAGTGCAGGGAGAGGACTGGGGTTGGCTGCGTGAACACAGCCTGCAGGGTGTTAGTGCACCAGGGCTAGCTGGGAAGGAGTCCGGGGAAAAGTCTGGACCTGCTGAAGAGGTAAGAGACATTTTCTTCCTTCTTTGTGTCCTGGTGCATGAGGAGAGGGGATTAAGAGTGCTGCTAAAAGGAGCCCCAGAGACGGGCATGAGCCACGGCTAAAAGCACAGACCCCAGAGATGGGCATAGGATGCTAAGGCTGTTGCTGCCACCACCAAGAAACCTGTGTGTGAGTACTGGTCACTATCCACACCCCTCTTCTGGGGAGCCTGTGCAGCCCGCAACTGCTAGGGTCCCGGGATCCAGGGACAACTTCCCCGGGAGAATGCATGGCGCGCCTCAGGCTGGTGCAACGTCACGCAGGCCTCTGCCGCTGCAGGCTCGCCCTGCACTCCATACCCCTCCCTACACCCGGCGTGAGTGAGCCAGCATCCCCGAAGTAGCTGCTCCTTTAACTCTGTCCTGTCTGAGCGAAGAACAGACACCCCCCGGCGACCTACAGGCAGAGGGGGGCCCAAATCTAAAGCTGAGCCCCAGGAGCTGTGAGAACAAAGAAGAGAAAGGGAAATCTCTCCCAGCAGGCTCAGAAGCAGCAGATTAAAGCTCCAAAATCAACTTGATGTACCCTGCATCTGTGGAATACATGAATAGACAATGAATCATACCAAATTGAGGAGGAGGACTTTGAGAACAAGATTTATGATTTTTTCCCCTTTTCTTCTTTTTGTGAGTGTGTATGTGTATGCTTCTGTGTGAGATTTTGTCTGTATAGCTTTACTTCCACCATTTGTCCTAGGGTGCTACCCGTCCATATTTTTTTTTAACTTTTTCTTAATAATTATTGTTTATTTAAATAACTTTATTTTATTTTATCTTAATGTATTTTACTTTATCTTCTCTTTCTTTTTTTCTTCCCTTCCTTCCCTCCTTTAGACAACGAATCATCCTAAATTGAGGAGGTGGACTTTGAGAGCAAGATTTATTATTTTTTCCCCTTTTCCTCTTTTTGTGAGTGTGTATGTGTATGCTTCTGTGTGTGATTTTGTCTGTATAACTTTGTTTCCACCATTTGCCTTAGGGTTCTATCCTTCCTTTTTTATTTTTTTTTCATAATAATTACTTCTTATTTTAATAAATTTATTTTATCTTACTTTATTTTATTTAACTTTATCTTCTTTCTTTCTTTCTTTCATTTTGCTTCCTTCCCTCCTCCCTTCTTCCCTCCCTCCTTTCTTTCTTTCTTTCTTTCTTTCTTTCTACTTCTACTTATTCTTTATTTCTACTTTTTCTCCTTTTTATTATGAGCCGTGTGGATGAAAGGCTCTTGGTGCTGAAGCCAGGAGTCAGTGCTGTGCCTCTGAGGTGGGTGAGCCAGCTTCAGGACATTGGCCCAAAAGAGACCTCACAGCTCCACCTAATATCAAATGGCAAAAATCTCCCACAGATCTACATCTCAACACCATCACCCAGCTTCACTCAACGACCAGCAAGCTACAGTGCTGGACACCCTATGTCAAACAACTAGCAAGACAGGAGCACAACCCCTCCCATTAGCAGAGAGGTTGCCTAAAATCATAATAAATCCACAGACACCACAAAACACACAACTAGACGTGGACCTGACACCAGAAAGACAAGATCCAGCCTCATCCAACCAGAATACAGGCACTAGTCCCCTCCACCAGGGAGCCTACACAACCTACTGGACCAAACTTAGCCACGGGACAGACACACAAAAAAACGGGAACTATGAACCTGCAGCATGCAAAAAAGAGACCCCAAACACTGTAAAATAAACAAAATGAGAAGAAAGAAAAACACACAGCAAATTAATGAGCAAGATAAAAACCCACCAGACCTAACAAATGAAGAGGAAATTGGCAGTCTACCAGAAAAAGAATTCAGAATAATGATAGTAAAGATGATCCAACATCTTGGAAATAGAATAGAAAAAATGCAAGAAACATTTAACAAAGACCTAGAAGAACTAAAGATGAAACAAGCAATGATGAACAACACAATAAATGGAATTAACAATATTCTAGATGGGATCTACTGCAGAATAACTGAGGCAGAAGAATGAATAGATGACGTGGAAGATAAAATAGTGGAAATAACTAATGCAGAGCAGAATAAAGAAAAAAGAATGCAAAGAACTGAGGACAGTCTCAGGGACCTCTGGGACAACATTAAATGCACCGACATTGGAATTATAGGGGTTCCAGAAGAAGAAGAGGAAAAGAAGGGGACTGACAAAATATTTGAAGAGATTATAGTTGAAAACTTCCCTAACATGGGAAAGGAAATAGGTAATCAAGTCCAGGAGGCACAGAGAGTCCCATACAGGATAAATCCAAGGAGAAATACGCAAAGACACATATTAATCAAACTGTCAAAAATTAAATACAAAGAAAATATATTAAAAGCAGCAAAGGAAAAATAAACAAATAACACACAAGGGAATCCCCATAAGGTAAACAGCTGGCCTTTCTGCAGAAACTCTGCAAGCCAGAAGGGAGTGGCAGGATATATATAAACTGATGAAGGAGAAAAACCTGCAACAAAGATTACTCTACCCAGCAAGGAACTCATTCAGATATGATGGAGAAATTAAAACTGTTACAGACAAGCAAAAGCTGAGAGAGTTCAGCACCACAAAACCAGCTTTACAACAAGTGCTAAAGGAACTTCTCTAGGCAAGAAACACAAGAGAAGGAAAAGACCTACAATAATGAAACCAAAACAATTAAGAAACTGGGAATAGGAACATACATATCGATATATATAATTACCTTAAATGTAAATGGATTAAATGCTCCCACCAAAAGACACAGATTGGCTGAATGGATACAAAAACAAGACCCATATATATGCTGTCCACAAGAGACCCACTTCAGACCTAGAGACACATACAAACTGAAAGTTAGGGGATGGAAAAAGATATTCCATGCAAATGGAAATCAAAAGAAATCTGGAGTAGCAATTCTCATATCAGACAATATAGACTTTAAAATAAAGACTATTACAAGAGACAAAAAAGGACACTATATAATGATCAAGGGATCGATCCAAGAGGAAGATGTAACAATTGTAAATATTTATGCACCCAACATAGGAGCACCTCAGTACATAAGGCAACTGCTAACAGCCATCAAAGGGGAAATTGACAGTAACACATTCATAGTAGGGGACTTCAACACCCCACTTTCACCAATGGACAGATCATCCAAAATGAAAATAAATAAGGAAGCTTTAAATGATACCTTAAACAAGGAGGACTTAATTAATATTTATATGACATTCCATCCAAAAACAACAGAATACACATTTTTCTCAAGTGCTCATGGAATATTCTCTAGGATAGATCATATCTTGGGTCACAAATCAAGCCTTGGTAAATTTAAGAAAATTGAAATTGTATCCAGTATCTTTTCTGACCACAACTCTATGAGACTAGATATCAGTTACAGGAAAAAATCTGTAAAAAATACAACTACATGGCGGCTAAACAATACACTACTTAATAACAAAGTGATCACTGAAAAAATTAAAGAGGATATAAAAAAATACCTAGAAACAAAGGACAATGGAGACATGACGACCCAAAACCTATGAGATGCAGCCAAAGCAGTGCTAAGAGGGAAGGTTATAGCAATAGAATCCTACCTTAAGAAACAGGAAACATCTCGAATGAACAACCTAACCTTGCACCTAAAACAATTAGAGAAAGAAGAACAAAGAAACCCCAAAGTTAGCAGAAGGAAAGAAATCATAAAAATCAGATCATAAATAAATGGAAAAGAAGGAAATGATAGCAAAGATCAATAAAACTAAAAGCTGGTTCTTTGAAAAGATAAACAAAACTGGACAGGTACATATAAAAGTATGAGATTACATCACTCCTTAACATCATACAAAAAATAAGCTCAAAATGGATTAAAGACCTAAATGTAAGGCCGGAAACAATCAAATTCTTAGAGGAAAATATAGGCCGAGCAGTCTATGATATAAATCACAGCAAGATCCTTTTTGACCCACCTCCTAGAGAAATGGATTTAAAAACAAAAATAAACAAATGGGACCTAATGAAACTTCAAAGATTTTGCACAGCAAAGGAAATCATAAACAAGACCAAAAGACAACACTCAGAATTGGAGAAAATATTTGCAAATGAAGCAACTTACAAAGGATTAATCTCCAAAATTTATATGCAGCTCATGCAGCTCAATAACAACAAACAAACAACCCAATCCAAAAATGGGCAGAAGACCTAAATAGACTTTTCTCCAAAGAAAATATACAGACTGCCAACAAACACATGAAAGAATGCTCAACATCATTAATCATTAGAGAAATGCAAATCAAAACTACAATGAGATATCATCTCACACCAGTCAGAATGGCCATCCTCAAAAAATCTAGAAACAATAAATGCTGGAGAGGGTGTGGAAAAAAGGGAACACTCTTGCACTGCTGGTGGGAATGTGAATTAGTACAGCCACTATGGAGAACAGTATGGAGGTTCCTTAAAAAACTACAAATAGAACTATCATATGACCTAGCAATCCCACTACTGTGCATATACCCTGAGAAAACCATAATTGAAAAAGAGTCATGTACCAAAATGTTCATTGCACCTCTATTTACAATAGCCCGGAGATGGAAACAACCTAAGTGTCCATCATCAGATGAATGGATAAAGAAGATGTGGCACATATATACAATGGAATATTACTCAGCCATAAAAAGAAATGAAATTGAGGTATTTGTAATGAGGTGGGTAGACCTAGAGTCTGTCATACAGAGTGAAGTTAAGTCAGAAAGAGAAAGACAAATACCATATGCTAACACATATATATGGAATTTAAGAAAAAATAATGTCATGAAGAACCTAGCGGTGGTCTTCCCTGGTGGCACAGTGGTTGAGAGTCCGTCTGCTGATGCAGGGGACATGGGTTCGTGCCCTGGTCCGGGAGGATCACCCATACCACGGAGCGGCTGGTCCTGTGAGCATGGCCGCTGAGCCTGCGCGTCCGGAGCCTGTGCTCCGCAACGAGAGAGGCCACAAATGTGAGAAGACCCCGTACCCCCCCAAAAAATAAAAGAACCTTGCGATAAGATAGGAATAAAGACACAGACTTACTAGAGAATGGACTTGAGGATATGCGGGGGGGGAAGGGTAAGCTGTGACAAAGCGAGAAAGAGGCATGGACATATATACACTACAAAATGTAAGGTAGATAGCTAGTGGGAAGCAGCCACATAGCACAGGGAGATCAGCTTGGTGCTTTGTGACCACCTGGAGGGGTGGGATAAGGAGGGTGGCAGGGAGGGAGATGCAAGAGGGAAGAGATATGGGAACATATGTATGTGTATAACTGGTTCACTTTGTTATAAAGCAGAAACTAACACACCATTTTAAAACAATTATACTCCAATAAAGGTGTAAAAAAATAAGCTACGGTAATCAAGACAGTATGGTACTGGCACAAAAACATAAATATAGATCAATAGAACAGGATGGGAAATCCGGAGATAATCCCACACTCATATGGTCACCTTATTTCTGATAAAGGAGGCAAGAGTATACAATGTAGAAAAGACAGCCTTTTCAATACGTGGTGCTGGGAAAACTGAACAGCTACATGAACAATAATAAAATTAGAACACTCTCTAACACCATACACAAAAATAAACTCAAAATGAGTTAAAGTCCTAAATGAAAGACCAAGCACTGTAAAAGTCTTAGAGGAAAACTTAGGCAGAACACTACGACATAAATCCCAGCAAGATCTTTTTTGACCCACCTCCTAGAGAAATGGAATTAAAAACAAAGATAAACAAATGGGACCTAATGAAACTTAAAAAGCTTTTGCACAACAAAGGAAACTGTAAACAAGATGAAAAGACAACCCTCAGAATGGGAAAAAATATTTCCAAATTAAGCAAATGACAGAGAATTTATCCCCAATATTTACAAGCAGCTCATGCAGCTGAATATCAAAAAAACAAACAGCCAATCTAAACGTGCGCAGAAGACCTAAATAGACATTTCTCCAAAGAAGATATACATATTGCCAACAAACACATGAAAGAATGCTCAACCCCTTAATCATCAGAGAAATGTAAATCAAAACTACCATGAGGTATCCCCTCACACTAGTCAGAATGGCCATAACCAAAAAATCTACAAACAATAAATGCTGGAGAGGGTGTGGAGAAAATGGAACCCTCTTGCACTGTTGGTGGGAATGTAAATTGATACAGCCACTATGGAGAGCAGTATGGAGGTTCCTTAAAAAGCTGAAAACAGAATTACCATATGACCTAACAATCCCACTACTGGGCATATTTCCTGGGAAAACCATAATTTAAAAAGAGTCATGTACTACAATGTTCATTGCAGCTCTATTTACAATTGCCAGGACATGGAAGCAACCAAAGTGTCTATCAATAAATGAATGGATAAAGAAAATGTGGCATATATATATATATATATATATATATATATATATATATATATATACAATGGAATATTACTCGGCCATAAAAAGAAATGAAATTGAGTTATTTGTAGTGAGGTGGATGGACGTAGAGTCTGTCATACAGAGTGAAGCAAGTCAGAAAGAGAAAAACAAATACCATATGCTAACACATATATATGGAATGTAAAAAAAAAAAAAAAAAGTTTAGGGGCAGGACAGTAATAAAGACACAGACGTAGAGAATCAACTTGAGGACACGGGGAGGGAGAAGTGTAAGCTGCACCAAAGTGAGAGAGTGGCATGTTCTTATATATACTACCAAATGTAAAAGAGCTAGTGGGAAGCAGCTGCGTAGCACATGGAGATTAGCTCGGTGATTTTGACTACCTAGAGGGAAGTGATAGAGAGGTTGGGAGGGAGACATGAGAAGGAGGAGATATGGGGATATATGTATATGTATATCTGATTCACTTCGTTATAAAGCAGAAACTAACACACAATTGTAAGTCAATTATATCCTAATAAATGTGTTAAAAAAAAGACTTGTAAGAAAATGTTTTTAGAATATAATTGCTAACTGCATTCTGCACAGGTCTTTTTTTTTAAGTGAATGCAAGTAACACACTCTAAGATATGTGTAAGTGAAATGTTTAACCCATTTTTAAAAATATGTATCTTATAGGCAGTTTGCAAACTGCATAACACACAGGCTTCATTCTGTGAATGCAGGCAATACTCATTCTATGGTGGGTGTACTGAAGTGTGAACTGGACTTCTATGAAAATGTTTCTTACAAGGTATTTGTAAAATGATTCTACATTGGGTTCTATTAGTAATCTAAGAGATAACAATTCCTTGATGTCTGTAATGAAATGTTTATCAAGACTTGTAAAAAAATGTTTCTTATAATCTATTTGTAAACTGCATACAGCACTGTATTCTTTTAGTGAATCCAAGTCATACCAATACATATTTTTGATACATGTTTTTGAAATTTTAACATGACTTGTAAACTAATGTTTTTTATAAACTCATTGCTAATTGTATTCTATAAAATGGCATTTCTGTGAATGCAGGTGATACAATACCCATTCTGTAATGCTACAGAATAATTTAACTAGTCTTGTAGGAAAATGTTTCTCACAAGCTAGTTGCAAACAGCCTTCTGCACAATGTCCTTTCAGAGAATCCAAGAAATACCCATTTTTGATGCATGTAATGAAGTGATTAAGGAGATTTCTAATAAAATATTTTAAAAGGTAGTTGCAAACTGTTACACACATGTTCTTTCAGTCTATTAAAGTGACATCCATTGTGTAATTCATGTAGTGACATGTTTAACAAGTCCTCTAATAAGATGTTTTTAGAAGCTGATTGGTAGCTGAGTTTTACACAGTGTTCTCTCTATGGATGCAAGTTATACCCATTTTGTGATGTATGAATTGAAATGTTTGACAAGACTTCTAATAAAATGTTTTTACAAGCTAGTTGCAAACTATGTTATGCACAAAGTTCAGTCATTGAATCCAAGCTATACCCATGCTGTGATCCCTCTAATTAAGGGTTTGACAAAACTTTTAATAAAATCTTTCTTACAATTTACTTGCAAACTGCATTCTATGCTGTGTTTTTAAATGAATCTAGGTAATGCCCATTCTGTGATTGTGTAGTACAGTAACAAGACATGTGGGGAAATGTTTCTAACAACGTAGTTGCAAAATGCGTCCTGTACAGCGTTTTTACAGTGAGTTTAAGTGATGCCCATTCTCAAATACATGTAATGTTTAACAAGACTCGTTGGATTATGTTTCTTACCAGGTAGTTGCAAACTTCATTCTTCACAAGGTACTTTTACTGAATCCAAACAGTACTCAATCTATAAACCATATAATGAAGAATTTTACAAGACTTTTAATAACTTTTTTAGAAGCTAGTTGTTAACTGTATTTTACACAGTCTTCTCTCTGTGAATGCAAGTAATACCCATTCTCTGATGTATGTAGTGATGTATTTGCCAAGACTTCTAATAAAATGCTTTTTACAAGGTAGTTCAAAACTGTATTCTGCACAAGCTTTATTCAGTGAAACCAAGTGATACTTGTTCTGTGATGTGTGCAGGGAAGTGTTTAACATAATTTGTAACAAAATGGTTCTTATGGGGCTTCCCTGGTGGCGCAGTGGTTGAGAGTCCACCTGCCGATGCAAGGGATACGGGTTCGTGCCCCGGTCCGGGAAGATCCCACATGCCACGGAGCAGCTATAGGCCCGTGAGCCATGGCCGCTGAGCCTGCGCGTCCGGAGCCTGTGCTCGGCAATGGGAGAGGCCACAACAGTGAGAGGCCCACGTACCGAAAAAAAAAAATGGTGCTTACAAGTGAGTTTCCTCCTGCATTCTGCCTAATATCTTTTCAGTGAATCCAAGCAATACCCATTCTGTGACTCACGTGTTCATTAGGACTTTTTATAAAATGTTTCTTCTAGGCTAGTTGCAAACTGCATTATATAGATAATTCTTAATGTGAAACCAATATATTTCCCATTCAGTGATGCATGTAGTGAAGTGATTAAGAAGATTTCTAATAAAATGTTTTTAGAGTCTGGTGGCTAAATGCATTTTATAAGTATTTTGCCTATTAATGCAAGTAATGTCCTTTCTGTGATGCAACTAATAAAATCTTTAAAAAGCCTTCTAATAAAATGTTTTAGAAGCTAGTTGTTAACTGCATTTTACGCAGTGAAGGCAAGTGATACTTCTTTTTTGATGCATATAGTAAAGTGCTTGACAAGACTTCTAATAAAATGTTTCTTACAAGCTAATTGCAAAGTGTGTTTTACATAAAGTTCTATCATTGAATGCAAGCAATATTCATTCTGTGACTCCTGTAGTTAAGTGTTTAAAAAACTTTTATAAAATGTTTTAATTATCTGAATTTTACACTGTGTTAAGTGAATCCAAGTCATATCCATTCTGTGACACATGTAGTGAAGTAACAACACTTACAAAAAATGTTTCTCAAAAGCTAGCTGCAAACTACATTCAGCACTATGTCCTTTCAGGGATTCCAAATGGTACCCATTTGTGATACATGTAGTGAAGTGTTTCAAAAGTCTTCTAATTAAGTTCCTCCTGAAAATTATTTGGAAACTGCATTATAAAGTGCTTTCTTAAAATGAAAGCAAGTGTTACTGATTGTGTAATGCAGGTAGTTAAATGTTTAAAAGACTTCAAATAAAATGTTTTAACACAATTGCTGTGTTTTATACAGTGTTCTATCTGTGAATGCAAGTAATAACTCTTCTGTGATTCATGTAGTGAAGTGCATGACCAGACTTCTAATAGACTGCTTCTTAGAAGCTAGTTATAAACTGCATTCCATGCACAGTTCTTTTATTGAATCCAAGTGATGCTCATTCTATGATGCCTGCAGTTAAAGGTTTAACAAAACATAATAAAATATTTTTACAGTCTACATACAAACTGCATTCTACACTGTGTTCTTTTTTAACTTTTTATTTTATATTGGAATATAGTTGATTAAGAGTGTTGTATTAGTTTCAGATGTACAGCAAGTGATTTAGTTATACATATACGTGTATCTATTCTTTTTCAAATTCTTTTCCCATTTAGGTTGTTACAAAATATTGAGCAGACTCCCCTGTGCTATACAGTAGATCCTTGTTGGTTATCCATTTTTAATAAATATAGCACTGTGTACATGTGAATCCCAAACTCCCTAAATATCCCTTCCCCTCACTCTTCCCCACTGGTAACCATAGGGCATTCTCTAAGTCTGTGAATCTATTTCTGCTCTGTAAATAAGTTCACTTGTATCATTCTTTTTTAGATTCTGCATGTAAGTGATATCACATGATAATTGTCTTTCTCTGTCTAACCTACTTCACTCAGTATGGCAACCTCTAGGTCCATCCATGTTGCTGCAAATGACATTATTTCATTGTTTTTAATGGCTGAGTAATATTCCATTGTATATATGTACCACATCTTCTTTATCCATTTCTCTGTCACTGGACATTTAAGTTGCTTCCATGTGTTGGCTATTGTAAAGAGTTTTACAATGAACATTGGGGTGCATGTATCCTTTCGAACCATGTTTTTCTCTGGATATATGCCCAGAAGTGGGATTCCTGGATCATATGGTAGCTCCATTTTTAGTTTCTTAGGGAACATTTGTACTGTTCTCCACAGTGGCTGTAGCAGTTTACATTCCCACCAAAAGCATAAGAGGTTTCCCCTCTCTCCATACTCTCTCCAGCATTTATTGTTTGTGGATCTCTTGATGATAGCAATTTGACTGGTGTGAGGTGATATCTCATTGTAGTTTTGATTTGCATTTCTCTAATAATTAGTGATGTTGAACACCATTTCATGTGCCTCTTGGCCATCTGTATGTCTTCTTTGGAGAAATGTCTATTTAGCTCTTCTGCTCAGTTTTTGATTGGGTTGTTTGTTTTGATGTTATTGAGCTTCATGAGCTGTTTGTAAATTTTGGAGACTGATCCTTTGTTGGTCACATCATTTGCAAATATTTTCTCCCATTCTGTGGGCTGTCTTTCCTATTTGTTGATGGTTTCTTTGGCTGTGCAAAAGCTTTTGAGTTTAATTAGGTCCTGCTTGCTTAGTTTTGTTTTTATTTCTATTATTCTGGGTGACAGGTCAAAAAGATACTGCAGGGATTTATGTCAGAGACTGTTCTCCCTATGTTTTCCTCAAAGAGATTTATAGTGTCCAATCTCACATTTAGATCTTTAATCCATTTTGAGTTTATTTTTGTGTATGGTATTAAAGAATGTTCTAATTTCATTTTTTTACATGAAACTGTCCAGTATTCTTAGCATCATTTATTGAAGAGACTATCTTTCTTCCACTGTACAATCTTGCCTCCTTTGTCATAGATTAATTGACCATAGCTGTGTGGGTTTATTCCTGGGCTTCTGTTCTGTTCCATTGATTTACTTTTCTATTTTTCTGCCAGCACCATACAGTTTTTATGACTATAGATTTGTAGTATAGTCTGAAGTAAGGGAGCAAGATTCATCCAGCTCTGTTTTTCTTTCTCAAGATTGCTTTGGCTATTCGGGGTCTTTTGTGTCTCCACACAAATTTTAAGATTTTTTTACACTGTGTTCTTAAATGAGTGTTCAATACCCATTCTATGATGTGAATAAAGTAAAGAGACTTGAAAGACAATATTTCTTACAATCTAGTTATTCTGCACAGGGTTTTTACAGTGAATCCAAAGGATACTCATACTGAAATATATGTAGTATATAACAAGTCTTTTAGGAAAACATTTCTTACAGGTATTACACAATAGACACTCAGTGAAGTGTATAGTCAACTCTTTAGAAAGACTTTCAGTCAAATATATTTTAAAAACCTGTCACAAAATAAATTCTGCACTGTGTTAAGTGATTCCAAGTCATACCGATTCTGTGATATTTGTAATGAAGTGTTAAGCAGGACTTGTAAGCAAAGGTTTATTAGAAGAGAATTGCTGTGTTCTACACAGTGTTATTTCTGTGAATACCAGTGATATCAGTTCTGTGATGCATGCAATGAAGTGCTTAACAGGACTTCTAATAAAATGTTTCTTACAAGATAGTCAAAAACTGTGTTCAATGCAGGGTTCTTTCAGTGAATGCAATTGATGATCATTCTGTTTTGTGCATAGTGATGTTTTACCAAGTCATCTAATTAAATGTTTTCTACAATCTATTGGCAAAATACAATACACACTGTGTTCTTAAAGTGAAACCAAATGTTACCCATTGTGTGATGTGGGTAATAAAGTGTTTAATAAAGCTAGAAGGAAGGGGCTTCCCTGGTGGTGCAGTGGTTGAGAGTCTGCCTGCTGATGCAGGGGACACGAGTTTGTGCCCCGGTCCGGGAAGGTCCCACATGCCATGGAGTGGCTGGGCCCATGAGCCATGGCCACTGAGCCTGTGTGTCCGGAGCCTGTGCTCCACAAGGGGAGAGGCCACAATGGTGAGAGGTCCGTGTACCGCAAAAAAAAAAAAAAAAAAAAGCTAGAAGGAAGGTTAAAAGGAAAAAGGGAGTCTAATCATCTATATCCAAAATAGGCAGTTAAGGTGCACACAACACAAAAAGATTTAAATATGACATCAAAAACAGTAAACATTGTAGGGGGTGTACAAATGCAAGATTGTTGAAAGGTATTTGAGTTTAAGAGATCAGCAAATTAAAATAACCAAATATACATTATATATACATATTATATATATGTGTGTGTGTGTGTGTGTATATATATATATATTTATTTATTTATTTATTTATTTATTTATTTATTTATTGCTGCATATAAAAGTCACAGTGGCCACAAACCAAAATCTATTATAGATAAACAAACAAAAAGCAAAAAAAAAAGAGAGAGAGAGAGAAAGGAATCAAAACATAATAGTAAACATACTCATCAAATCACAAGGGAATAGAGCAAAAGAAGAAGACAGAAAGAAAAAAGAACAACAAAAAGAACCCCCAAACCATTAACAAAATGGCCATGAGAACATACTTATCAATAATTACTTTAAATGTAAATGGACTAAATGCTCCAATCAAAAGACATAGAATAATTGAATGGATTACAAAAAAAAGTCTATATGCTGCCTACAAGAGACTCACTTCAGATCTAAAGACACACACAGACTAAAAGTGAGGGGATGGAAAAGGTATCTGATACAAAACTTCACAGACTTTAAAATAAAGACTATAACAAAATATCAAAAAGTAATTACATAATGATTAAGGGACTAATCAAAGAAGAAGATATAACAATTGTAAATATGTATGCACCCAATATAGGAACACCTAAATACATAAAGCAAATATTAATAGACATAAAAGAAGAAATTGACAGTAACACAATAACAATAAGGATCTTTAATATACAATATACAATTGGGAAAAGATGGCCTCTTCAATAAATGGTGTTATGAAAATTGGACAGTTATATGCAAAAGATCAAACAGGACTACTCTCTCACAACATGCACAAAAATAAATTCAAAATGGATTAAAGAGTTAAAAGTAAGAACTGAAACCATAAACATCTAGAAGAAAACATAGGCAGCTGGTTGCCAGAAGAGCAGGGGGTAGGGGGAGGAATGAAATGGGGGAAAAACCCTGGATTCTGAACAGGGTACTTTCAGTGAATCCAAGCAATAATCCTTCTGTGAAATATGTGGTGAAGTTTAACAACACTCCTAATAAAGTGTTCCTCACAATCTAGTACTTGCAAATTCCATTCTACACTGTGCTATTTAAGTGAATAATAGTGACACCCATTCTGTGATGTGTATACAGTAAAGGGTTTAAGACCACTTCTAATGAAATGTTTTCAAGCTAGTTACTAAGTGCATTTTTTACATTTTTTTTAGTGAATACATGTGATACCTATCTGTGAAGCATGTAATAGAAGGTTTAACAAGACAATTAAGAAAAGTTTTTAAAAGCTGATTCCTAAAGATTTTCAACAGCTTTCTTTTTGTGAATGCAAGTGATTTTCATTCTGTAATGCATGTACCAAAGTGTTTAATATCACTTGAAATATAATTTTCTGTACTAGTTGAAAACTGCATTCTACTCTGTTCTTAAAGTGAAATCAAATGAAACCCATTGTGCGATGCTTGTAGTGTAGTGTTTAAAAGGTCTCTAGGATGAGGGAAAGATGGCGGAAGAGTAAGACGTGGTGATCACCTTCCTCCCCTCAGATACACCAAAAATACATCTACACGTGGAACAACTCCTACAGAACACCTACTGAACACTGGCAGAAGACCTCAGACCTCCCAAAAGGCAAGAAAGTCCCTACATACATGGGTAGGGCAAAAGAAAAAAGAATAAACAGAGACAAAAGGATAGGGACGGGACCTGCACCAGTGGGAGGGAGCCATGAAGGAGGAAAGGTTTCCACACACCAGGAAGCCCCTTCGCAGGCACAGACCACGGGTGGTGGAGGAGGAAAGCTTCAGAGCCACGGAGGACAGCACAGCAACAGGGGTGCGGAGGGCAAAGTGGAGACATTCCCGCAGAGAGGATCGGTGCCACTCGGCACTCACCAGCCCGAGAGGCTTGTCTGCTCACCCGCCGGGGTGAGCGGGGATGGGAGCTGAGGCTCGGGCTTCAGTCAGAGAGCAGGGAGAGGACTGGTGTTGGCGGCATGAACACAGCCTGCAGGGGGTTAGTGCACCACGGCTAGCAGGGAGGGAGTCCGGGGAAAAGTCTGGACCTGCCGAAGAGCAAGAGACTTTTTCTTCCCTCTTTGTTTCCTGGTGTGCGAGGAGAGGGGATTAAGAGCGCTGCTTAAAGGAGCCCCAGAGATGGGCGCAAGCTGCGGCTAAAAGCACGGACCCCAGAGATGGGCATGAGACGCTAAGGGTGCTGCTGCCACCACCAAGAAGCCTGTGTGCAAGCACAGGTCATTATCCACACCCCACTTCCGGGGAGCCTGTGTAGCCTGCCACTGCCAGGGTCCTGGGATCCAGGGACAATTTCCCTGGGAGAACGTATGGTGCGCTCAGGCTGGTGCAACGTCACGCCGCCCTCTGCCACTGCAGGCTCACCCCGCACACCGTACCACTCCCTACCCCCAGCCTGAGTGAGCCAGAGTCCCCGAAGCAGCTGCTCCTTTAACCCCGTCCTGTCTGAGCAAAGAACAGATGTCTTCTGGTGACCTACATGCAGAGGCGGGGCCAAATCCAAAGCTGAGCCCCGGGAGCTGTGAGAACAAAGAAGAGAAAGGGAAGTCTCTCCCAGCAGCCTCAGAAGCAGTGGATTAAGCTCCACAATCAACTTGATGTACCCTGCATCAGTGGAATACATGAATAGACAATGAATCATCCCAAATTGAGGAGCTGGACTTTGAGAACAAGATTTATTATTTTTTCCCCTATTCCTCTTTGTGAGTGTGTATGTGTATGCTTCTGTGTGACATTTTGTCTGTATAGCTTTCCTTCCACCATTTGTCCTAGGGTTCTATCCGTCCATTTCTTTTGTTTTTTAAATTTTTTTTCTTAATATTTTTTATTTTAATAAATTTATTTTATCTTACTTTATGTTATTTTATGTTCTTTCTTTCTTTCTTTCCTTCTTTCCCTCCTTCCTTCCTCCCTCACTCCCTCCCTGCTTCCCTCCCTAACTCTGTTCTTTCTTTCTTTGTTTCTTTGTTTCTTTCTTTCTTTCTATTTTTCTAACATTCCTTCTTTCTTTCTTTCTACTTTTCTCCTTTTTATTCTGAGCCGTGTGGATGAAAGACTCTTGGTGCTGCAGACAGGAGTCAGTGCTGTGCCTCTGAGGTGGGAGAGCCAACTTCAGGACACTGGTCCACAAGAGACCTCCCAGCTCCACATAATATCAAATGGTGAAAATCTCCCAGAGATATCCATTTACAACACCAGCACACAGCTTCACTCAACAGCCAGCAAGCTACAGTGCTGGACACCCTATGCCAAACAACTAGCAAGGAAGGAACGCAACCCCACCCATTAGCAGAGAGGCTGCCTAAAATCATAATAAGTCCACAGACACCCCAAAACACACCACCAGACATGGACATGCCCACCTGAAAGAAAAGATCCAGCCTCATCCACAAGAACACAGACACTAGTACCCTCCACCAGGAAGCCTACACAACCCACTGAAGCAACTTTAGCCACTGGGGACAGACACCAAAAACAACAGGAACTACGAACCTGCAGCCTGCAAAAAGGAGACCCCAAACACAGTAAGATAAGCAAAATGAGAAGACAGAAAGACACACAGCAGATGAAGGAGAAAGATAAAAACTCAACAGACCTAAAAAATGAAGAGGAATTAGGCAGTCTACCAGAAAAAGAATTCAGAATAATGATAGTAAAGATGATGCAACATCTTGGAAATAGAATAGACAAAATTCAAGAAACATTAAACAAAGACCTAGAAGAACTAAAGCTGAAACAAGCAATGATGAACAACACAATAAATGGAATTAAAAATACTCTAGATGGGATCAATAGCAGAATACAGAGGCAGAAGAACGGATAAGTGACCTGGAAGATAAAATAGTGGAAATAACAACTGCAGAGCAGAATAAAGAAAAAAGAATGAAAAGAACTGAGGACAGTCTCAGGGACCTCTGGGACAACATTAAATGCACAAACATTGGAATTATAGGGGTTCCAGAAGAAGAAGAGAAAAAGAAAGGGACTGAGAAAATATTTGAAGAGATTACAGTTGAAAAGTTCCCTAATATGGGAAAGGAAATAATTAATCAAGTCCAGGAAGGACAGAGAGTCCCATATAGGATAAATCCAAGGAGAAACACACCAAGACACATATTAATCAAACTGTCAAAAGTTAACTACAAAGAAAATATATTAAAAGCAGCAAGGGAAAAACAACAAATGAAACACAAGGGAATCCACATAAGGTTAACAGCTGATCTTTCAGCAGAAACTCTGAAAGCCAGAAGGGACTAGTAGGACATATTTAAAGTGATGAAGGAGAAAAACCTGCAACCAAGAGTACTCTACCCAATAAGAATCTCATTCAGATTTGATGGAGAAATTAAAACTGTTACAGACAAGCAAAAGCTGAGAGAGTTCAGCACCACAAAACCAGCTTTACAACAAATGCTAAAGGAACTTCTCTAGGCAAGAAACCCAAGAGAAGGAAAAGACCTATAACAATGAACCCAAGACAATTAAGAAAATGGGAATAGGAACATACATATAGATAAATACCTTAAATGTAAATGGACTAAATGATCCCACCAAAAGACACAGATTGGCTGAATGGATACAAAAACAAAACCCATATATATGCTGTCTACAAGAGACCCACTTCAGACCTAGAGACACATACAGACTGAAAGTAAGGGGATGGAAAAAGATACTCCATGCAAATGGAAACCAAAAGGAAGCTGGAGAAGCCATTCTCAGATCAGACAAAATAGACTTTAAAATAAAGACTATTAAAAGAGACAAAGAAGGACACTACATAATGATCAAGGGATCGATCCAAGAAGAAGATATAACAATTGTAAATATTTATGCACCCAACATAGGAGCACCTCAGTACATAAGGCAAATACTAACAGCCATTAAAGGGGAAATCGACAGTAACACATTCATAGTAGGGGACTTTAACACCCCACTTTCACCAATGGACAGATCATCCAAAATGAAAATAAATAAGGAAACACAAGGTTTACCTGATACATTAAACAAGGTGGACTTAATTGATATTTATAGGACATTCCATCCAAAAACAACAGAATACACACTTTTCTCAAGTGCTCATGGAATATTCTCCAGGATAGATCATATCTTACG
This sequence comes from Mesoplodon bidens, assembly GCF_964165515.1. Lineage (NCBI taxonomy): Eukaryota > Metazoa > Chordata > Mammalia > Artiodactyla > Ziphiidae > Mesoplodon > Mesoplodon bidens. Next base: position 58,666,355 of record NC_138172.1, on the reverse strand, counting down.
TCACAAATCAAGCCTTGGTAAATTTAAAAAAATTAAAATTGTATCCAGTATCGTTTCTGACAACAATGCTATGAGACTAGATAACAATTACAGGAAAAGATCTGTAAGAATACAATCACATGGAGGCTAAACATTACACTACTTAATAACGAAGTGATCACTGAAGAAATCAAAGAGGAAATAAAAAAACACCAGGAAACAAATGACAATGGAGACACGACGACCTAAACCTATGGGATGCAGTAAAAGCAGTTCTAAGAGGGAAGTTTATAGCAGTAAAAACCTACCTTAAGAAACAGGAAATATCTCGAATAAACAACCTAACATTGCACCTAAAACAATTAGAGAACAAAGAACAAATAAAGCCCAAAGTTAGCAAAAGAATGAAATCATAAAAATCAGATTAGAAATAAGTGAAAAAGAAATGAAGGAAATGATATCAAAGATCAATAAAACTAAAAGCTGCTTCTTTGAAAAGATAAACAAAATTGATAAACAATTAGCCAGACTCATCAGGAAAAAAAGAGAGAAGACTGAAATCAAAAGAATTAGAAGTGAAAAAGGAGAAGTAACAACTTACACTGCAGAAATACAAAGATCATGAGAGATTACTACAAGCAACTCTATGCCAATAAAATGGACAACCTGGGAGAAATGGACAAATTCTTAGAAATGCACAACTGCCAAGACTGAACCAGGAAGAAATAGAAAATATGAACAGGCCAATCACAAGCACTGAAATTGAAACTGTGATTAAAAATCTTCAAAGAAACAAAAGCCCAGGACCAGATGGCTTCACAGGTGAATTCTATCAAACATTTAGAGAAGAGCTAACACCTATCGTTCTCAAACTCTTCCATAATATAGCAGAGGAAGGAACACTCTCAAACTCATTCTATGAGGCCACCATCACCTTGATACCAAAACCAGACAAGGATGTCACAAAGAAAGAAAACTACAGGCCAATATCTCTGATGAACATAAATGCAAAAATCCTCAACAAAATACTAGCAACCAGAATCCAACAGCACAAGAAAAGGATCATACACCATGTTCAAGTGGGGTTTATTCCAAGAATGCAAGGATTCTTCAATATACACAAATCAATCAACATGATACACCATATTCACACATTGAAGGAGAAAAAACGTATGATCATCGCAATAGATGCAGAGAAATTTTTTGACAAAATTCAACAACCATTTATGATAAAAACCCTGCAGAAAGTAGGCATAGAGGGAACTTTCCTCAATATAATAAAGGCCATATATGACAAACCCACAGCCAACATCATCCTCAATGGTGAAAAACTGAAATCATTTCCACTAAGATCAGGAACAAGACAAGTTTGCCCACTCTCACCAATCTTATCAACGTAGTTTTGAACGTTTTATCCACAACAATCAGAGAAGAAAAATAAATAAAAGGAATCCAAATCAGAAAAGAAGAAGTAAAGCTGTCCCTGTTTGCAGATGACATGATACTATACATAGAGAATCCTAAGGATGGTACCAGAAAATTACTAGTGCTAATCAATGAATTTGGTAAGGTCGCAGGATACAAAATTAATGCATAGAAATCTCTGGCATTCCTGTACACTAATGATGAAAAATCTGAAAGTGAAATCAAGAAAACACTCCCATTTACCACTGTAACAAAAAAAATAAAATATCTAGGAATAAACCTACCTAAGGAGACAAAAGACCTGTATGCAGAAAATTGTAAGACACTGATGAAAGAAATTAAAGATGATACAAATAGATGGAGAGATATGCCATGTTCCTGGATTGGAAGAATCAATATTGTGAAGATGACTCTACTGCCCAAAGCAATCTACAGATTCAATGCAATCCCTATCAAACTACCACTGGCATTTTTCACAGAACTAGAACAAAAAAAAAAAATCACAATTTGTATGGAAACACAAAAGACCCCGAATATCCAAAGCAATCTTGAGAATGAAAAACGGAGCTGGAGGAATCAGGCTTCCTGACTTCAGACTACTACAAAGCTACAATAATCAAGGCAGCATGGTACTGGCCCCAAAACAGAAAAATTGATCAATGGAACAGGATAGTAAGCCCAGAGATAAACCCACGCACATACTGTCACCTTATCTTTGATAAAGGAGGCAGAAATGTACGGTGGAGAAAGGACAGCCTCCTCAATAAGTGGTGCTGGGAAAACTGGACAGGTACATGTTAAAGTATGAGATTAGATCACTCCCTAATACCATACACAAAAATAAGCTCAAAATGGATTAAAGACCTAAATGTAAGGCCAGACACAATCAAACTCTTAGAGGAAAACATAGGCAGAACACTCTATGACATAAATCATAGCAAGACCCTTTTTCACCCACCTCCTAGAGAAATGGAAATAAAAACAGAAATAAACAAATGGCACCTAATGAAACTTAAAAGCTTTTGAACAGCAAAGGAAACCATAAACAAGGCCAAAAGGCAACCCTCAGAATGGGAGAAAATATTTCCAAATGAAGCAACTCACAAAGGATTAACCTCCAAAATTTACAATATGCTCATGCAGTTCAATAACAAAAAAACAAACAACCCAATTCAAAAATGGGCAGAAGACCTAAATAGACATTTCTCCAAAGAAAATATACAGACTGCCAACAAACACATGAAAGAATGCTCAACATCATTAATCATTAGAGAAATGCAAATCAAAACTACAATGAGATATCATCTCATACCAGTCAGAATGGCCATCATCAAAAAATCTAGAAACAATAAATGCTGGAGAGGGTGTGGAAAAAAGGGAACACTCTTGCACTGCTGGTGGGAATATGAATTGATACAGTCACTATGGAGAACAGTATGGAGGTTCCTTAAAAAACTACAAATTGAACTACTATATGACCCAGCAATCCCACTACTGTGCATATACCCTGAGAAAACCATAATTGAAAAAGAGTCATGTACCAAAATGTTCATTGCAGCTCTATTTACAATAGCCCGGAGATGGAAACAACCTAAGTGTCCATCATCGGGTTAATGGATAAAGAAGATATGGCCCATATATACAATGGAATATTACTCAGCCATATAAAGAAACGAAATTGAGCTATTTGTAATGAGGTGGATGGACATAGAGTCTGTCATACAGAGTAAATTAAGTCAGTAAGAGAAAGACAAATACCATATGCTAACACATATATATGGATTTTTTTTTTTTTTTTTTTTTGCGGTACACGGGCCTCTCACTGTTGTGGCCTCTCCCATTGCGGAGCACAGGCTCCGGATGCCCAGGCTCAGCAGCCATGGCTCACGGGCCCAGCCGCTCCGCGGCATGTGGGATCCTCCTGGACTGGGGCACGAACCCGTATCCCCTGCATTGGCAGGTGGACTCGCAACCACTGCGCCACCAGGGAAGCCCCCTATATATGGAATTTAAGAAGAAAAAAAAGTCATGAAGAACCTAGGGGTAAGACAGGAAAAAAGACACAGACCTACTAGAGAATGGACTTGAGGATATGTGGAGGGGGAAGGGTAAGCTGTGACAAAGTGAGAGAGTGACATGGACATATATACACTACCAAACGTAAAATAGATAGCTAGTTGGAAGCAGCCACATAGCACAGGGAGATCAGCTCGGTGTTTTGTGACCACCTAGAGGGGTGGGATAGGGAGGGTGGGAGGGTGGGAGACGCAAGAAGAAAGAGATATGGGAACATATGTATATGTATAACTGATTGACTGTGGTATAAAGCAGAAAGGAACACACCATTGTAAAGCAATTATACTCCAACAAAGATGTAAAAAAAAAAAAAAGAAACCAACAAAAACCTAAAATAAAATAAACTAAAATGTCTCTAATCAAGTTTTTTTGAAGCTAGTTATTAAATGCTTTCTACACAGTGTTCTTTCAGTGAACGCAAATGAAAGGTACTCTGTGAAGTGTGTAGTTAATTCTTTTACAGGACATGTATAAAATAGTTTCCTACAGACTAATTGCAAACTCTCTTGTCAACTGGCTTCTTTCAGTGAATCCAAGTGATACATATTCTGAGATGCTTGAAGTATTTAACAAGACCTTTAAGTAATTGTTACTTACATAACACTTTCAAACTGCATTCAGCATAATGTCTTTTCAGTGACTCCAAGTGCGTGCCTTTCTGTGATGTGTAGTAAAGTTTTAATAAGACTGCAAATGTTTCATAAGCCAAATTCTGTGTTCTATACAGTGTTCTTTCTAAGAATGCAAGTGATACCCATTCTATGGTGAGTGTATTGTAGAAAAAGAAGAAATTTTCCTCTTCCCTTCTAGGTTCTTCTGGCTGGTCTTAGAATTTAATTGACATGAGACAGATTAACAGGAGAAAATGAAACCAAAGTTTAGTAACCTGTATATATGGGAGAGACCCAGGAAAACTAGGTAAATTTCCAAAATGGCTGAAACCGTAACCTTAGATATCAACTTCAACTGAAGACAAAAGAAGATGTTAGTTGTAGTGGTTTAACATCATAAAGGGGAGGAAGACAATTGACGTAGAGCTGGAAAAGAAAATATTTGGTAAACAATTTTTTTTTTGCTGAGTCATGAAGAGACAATGGATCGCAGAAGAATTTTATATTATTTTATTTTATTTATTTTTTATTTATTTATTTATTTTTTGCGGTACGTGGGCCTCTCACTGTTGTGGCCTCTCCCGTTGTGGAGCACAGGCTCCAGGCTCCGGATGCGCAGGCTCAGTGGCCATGGCTCACGGGCCCAGCTGCTCTGCGGCATGTGGGATCCTCCCAGACCAGGGCATGAACCCATGTCCCCTGCATCAGCAGGCGGACTCTCAACCACTGCACCACCAGGGAAGCCCCCGCAGAAGAATTTTAATAGACTTTCCTAGGTTCCTCCCTGTCTATATATCTAATTCAACTATTGTTAATTATGGTGATACGTCCCTTCCTGGAAAAGGTCCTATATCTAAATTCTTTAGGCAGATGGGGGATGGTAAAAATGTCTTTTTGATTTGATGGCCCTGATTATTTTCAGCTCAAAATGATCCACATGCTAAAAAGATATTTAGGCGTGGCAAATTTTGCTCCCCTAGTATAGTGAAGTGTTTAACAAAACTTTGAATAGAGAGTTTCTTAAAAGGTGTTTGCACAATATCCTTGCAATGAGTCCAAGAGATACCCATTTTGTGTGAAGTATACTTATTGCATTTAGTAAAGTGTTTTAAAAACCTCTAATATAAAGTTTTTACAAATAAATTCCTCACTGTGTTCTACATATAATCTCTTTGTGAATACAATTGATACCCATTCTGTGATGTGTTTATGGAAGTGTTTAATAAGCTTGTAAGCAGATGATTTTTAGAAGCTAATTGCTGAGTTCTACATGTGTTCTTTATGACTGCAACTATAACCATTCTGTGATTGGAGTAGCAGAATAACAATACTTGTAAGAAAGTGTTTCTTAGAATCTACAAGCAAATGGAATAGTACACTGTGTTCTTTAAGTGAATGCAAGTGCTATTCATTGTTATGTGTAAAATGAAGTGTTTCACAGGACCACTAATAAAATTATATTAGAAGCTAGTTGCTAGCTGCATTTTACAGTGTTTTATCTGTGAATGCAAGTGTTATATATACATACTGTGATGCATGTAGTGAAGTGTTGGAAAACTTCTATAAAAAGTATTTTACAAGCTAGTTGCAAACTGCCTCTTTCAGTCAATCCAAGTGATATCCATTTTGAGATGTGTGTAGTAAAGTGTTTAACAAGATTTGTAACAAAAAGTAACTTACAAGTTGGTTGCTAAATGAATTCTGCACAATGTCCTTTCAGTGAATCCAAGAGATACGCATTCTGTGAGACATGAAATTAAGAGTTTAACAAACTTTCGAATAAATTTTTCTTACAATATAGATGCAAAGTGCATTTTATACTGATTCCTATTCTTAGGGATAGGAATCAGAATAAGAATCATTGATGCTTATTCTGTGTTACTTGTAATGAGATATTTAAGAAGACCTACAGTAAAATGTTTCTTAATATACTTAACTGAATACTAAATTTTGTGTCTTCAAATGAATGCAAGTGATACACACTCTGTTATGTGTGTAGTGAAAAGCCATATATGATATAAAATGTCTTACATTCTAGTTGCACACTGTATTCTGCTTTGTGTTTTTAAGTGAATCCAAGTCATAGACATTATGTGATGCATATAGTGAAATGTTAAAAAGATTTGTAATAAAATATTTCTAAAACTCTCTTTTTAAGTGAATTTAAACCATAATAATTCTGTGATATGTGTAAGTGAAGTATTTAACAAGACTTGCAAGCAAATGTTTTTAGAAGCTGATTGCTGACTACATTTTGCTCAGACTTCTCTCTGGGAATGCAATTGATACTCATTGTATGATGTGAATAATGACGTTTTTCTCGAGAGTGTAAGAAAATATTTCTTACATGCTAGTTGCAAACTGCATCCAATACAGTCTTCTTTCAATGAATGCAGCCTTTATCTATTCTGCAACACATGTAGTTAACTGTTAACAGGACTTCTATTTAAATGTTTCTTACAAAGTAGTTGCAAACTGTATTGAGGGAACCCAAGGTAAACATTCTGTGATGATGGTAGTAAAATGTTTATCAAGACGTAATAAATAAGATGTTTAACCATACAAGTAAGCAAATGTTATTCAGAACCTAATTGCTAACTGTATTCTATACAGTGTTTTTCTCTGTGACTACAGGCCATACGCAGTCTGTGATGGTCCAGGTCATGTTAACAAAACTTGAAGTAAAATATTTCTTACAATCCAGTTGTAAGTGTCATACTATACTGTGTTGTATAAGTGAATCCAAGACATACCCAGTTTTATTATACATGGGAGTAAAGTGTTTAACAAGAATTTTAAGCAAAATTATTTTGCAAGCTAATGGCTAATGCTGTAGGAGAGCAAAACTTTCCATCTGACTCACTTGTGATACCTATAGATTTGGGTTAATTCCTTTTTTCTTGGGTTCTCCAAAATATCCTGAGTTTTATTGCATTTACCAAGAAGCGACCTTTACAAATCACCTGGCAAGGCTAATGGGAACCCTGTAAACAAATACCAGCCTGTGTTTCCAAGGGGATTTTTTTTTTTTTTTTTTTTTTTTTTGCGGTAGGCGGGCCTCTCACTGTTGTGGCCTCTCCCCTTGCGGAGCACAGGCTCCAGACGCACAGGCTCAGCGGCCATGGCTCACGGGCCTAGCCGCTCTGCGGCATGTGGGATCTTCCCAGACCGGGGCACGAACCCGTGTCCCCTGCATCGGCAGGCGGACTCTCAACCACTGCGCCACCAGGGAAGCCCTCCAAGGGGATTTTTGGCTCCATAACATCAACCCTAGTTCCTTAACCTGACTCTCTGCATGTTCCTCTCAAATATGACATTCAAGTCAAGACCACAGTAATATAATCAATGTTTCCAATTGTGTCCTGTTACAAGGAAAACAGGTTCTTAGTGAACTTACGTAAATACATTGCCATGAAAATAAGAATACTCACTAAAATTTCCAAAGGCTGGAGGAATCAGGTAGGGGAAAAAAGGATGTGTTACAAGTATGCTTACAAAGGTATAATTTACCAAATTGATGTAAATCATAGCTTAAGAGTAAAGTATTTTAAAAATATATTTTAATATTTAGAAACCAAAGGTTAAATTGCCAGTATTATCTCATACAAAATGTCATAAAAATTATAATCATATTTATCAGTTGATTCCATCCCATGTAATTAGCTTCTTGAAACTGATCTTTTGTTAGAAGTCTTTTGAAGTCTCCAGGTTTTCCATTAGAGTTCTGTCATTTCTTACCTATTTCAGTGGTATGATCTGAAAGTTATCAGAATTCTGTACCTGTCAAAATATCCTTTCTATGAATCTTCTTGAAGATGAAGGATTTTTGCAAAAGCATCAGAGTAAAACAATAACTGTCCATAAATGAAAAAAAACTTAAAATGGCATGGTTAAGGATCTAATTATAGTGCAATAACAAATAAATTTGGTTATTTCTGTGATTTACAACTTTTTAAGATTATAACGAGTTATGACTGATAATGTTATGCCAGGACATAACCGCATTTTAAGAATTTCATATAATTTCCAGAACACTTATAGTAATACCATTTACCCATACAATGTAACCTAAGGTTGATCATTACTCATTTGACAATGCATACTGTAAAATTTAAAATACCAAATAGCCTAATTAGCTTGATATCTCTCTGTGAGATAACGTGAACTTATTTGATTTTTGGTAAAAGTAGGTAGAATAAAAGTTTTATATTTAATGCTGATAACTCTAAAGACATGCCTAGTTTAATTTAATCAATAAATTTATTTATTTTATATTTTTATTATTATTTTTTTTGGCTGCATTTGGTCTTCGTTGCTGTGTGCAGGCTTTCTCTAGTTGTGACGAGTGGGGACTACTCTTTATTGTGGTGTGCAGGCTTCTCATTGCAGTGGCTTCCCTTTATGCAGAGCATGGGCCCTAGAGTACACAGGCCTCAATAGTTGTGGCATGCAGGCTCAATAGTTGTGGCTCGCAGGCTCTAGAGCATAGACTCAATAGTTGTGGTACAGGGGCTTAGTTGCTCTGCAGCATGTGGGATCTTCCCAGCCCAGAGATCGAACCCATGTCACCTGCATTAGCAGGCAGATTCTTAACCACTGTGCCACCAGGGAAGTCCCTAACCAATAAACTTAAATTTACTTTTATTTACTAAAAATTAATCCTACATCACATGAACTTGAGAAGTATTTGAGTTAGTTTCTATTATGTTTCAAAATAATTAATTCATAAACATGTACCCTTAAACCAATTAAACAGAGCTCTTTTATGAATTAATTTTGGTAATATTATCCAGAGGTAGAAAAATATGATATCTATAATGTACATACATACATACAGATAAACATAACCTGAGATCTCACAGCTTTCATTTTAAAACTTGTCATGAACCAGGTATTGAAATAGAGAACTCACTAGCTTATAAGTAACAGTTGGAATAAGTTACGTTTACCAACTGAGATGACTAAGGAGTTTTACTATTTGTGGAAAACACTTTTAAGTTTTGTATTTGTCCCTGATAAACCCTTAAGGAATCTTTGAATTAGATTTTGGGTGAAGGAGACTTTCCAGCAGTTGTTCTTTTAAAAATACCTCTTTCTGCCCTTTTTTTCCACTTGGTTTCATGTTCCACCTGTCTCAGTCTTAGGCCATCGTGGGCTGTGTTTACATTTCTGATTTTGCTGAGATTTTGAAGACAAAGACAGTTGCTTTCAATTCTCCAAATAACTGGGCTGCCAACTAAATGATATCAAAAGATTGATCTGCCCAACTACACTTTCTTTAATTTGCTTCTTTATGTCAGGGAGATTTCTAGCTAGATTTCTGTGTTCTAGAACTTCAGGGTTCAATGTATCATGGCTTCAAAAAATTTGCATGTGGCATTAACAAAGGCCCTCTTTCTTTTTTTCTTTTTTAACATCTTTATTGGAATATAATTGCTTTACAATGGTGTGTTAGTTTCTGCTTTATAACAAAGTGAATCAGTTATACATATACATATATCCCCATATCTCTTCCCACTTGCATCTCCCTCCCTCCTACCCTCCCTATCTCACCCCTCTAGTTGGTCACAAAAAACGGAGCTGATCTCCCTATGCTATGCAGCTGCTTCCCACTAGCTATCTATTTTGGGTTTGATAGTGTATATATGTCCATGCCACTCTCTCACTTTGTCCCAGCTTACCCTTTCCCCTCCCCATATCCTCAATTCCATTATCTGGTATATCTGCATCTTTATTCCTGTCTTGCCCCTAGGTTCTTCATAAACATTTTTTGTTTGTTTTTTAGATTCCTTATATATGGGTTTACATACGGTATTTGTTTTTCTCTTTCTGATTTACTTCACTCTGTATGACAGACTCTATGTCCATCCACCTCCCTACAAATAACTCAATTTCGTTTCTTTTTGTGGCTGAGTAATATTCCATTGTATATATGTGCCACAACTCCTTTATCCATTCTTCTGTTGATGGACACTTAGGTTGCTTCCATTTCTTGGTAAGAATGTAAACTGGTACAGCCACTATGGAGAACAGTATGGAGGTTCCTTAAAAAACTAAAAATAGAGGCTTCCCTGGTAGCGCAGTGGTTGAGAGTCTGCCTGCCGATGCAGGGGACACGGGTTCGTGCCCCGGTCCGGGAAGGTCCCACATGCCATGGAGCGGCTGGGCCCGTGAGCCATGGCCACTGAGCCTGCACGTCCGGAGCCTGTGCTTCACAACGGGAGAGTCCACAACAGTGAGAGGTCCGCGTATCAGAAAAGAAAGAAAAAAAAAAAACCTAAAAATAGAACTACCACATGACCCAGGAATCCCACTACTGGGCACATACTCTGAGAAAACCATAATTCAAAACCAATCATGTACCACAATGTTCATTGCAGCTCTATTTACAATAGCCAGGACATGGAGGCCCTCTTTCTGAGCACACACAGTAACTCTACACCATTTCAACTTAGGGACAAAAAACTTCCACTCTTGCCCATATTAGCCCCAAATATTTGCCCCCAAATTTTACATTTGCCTGGGTTCAGGCAACCCTATTTACTTCTTTTAGCATGTTCAATTAACAGTGCCTGAAGGTAGAATTTACATAGTCTGTCTTACAATACATGCAGGGGAAATATTCCCCAATGTAAAATAATGTCAATTTCTACAATACAGTCAAGAAAAATAGATGCAATCATTTATAAAGCCCATTCAAATACATCAAGTTTCTTATAAATTTTCACTTAAATTCTATTAACTCTTTTACCTCTTAATGATCACGTCCATTAAGGTCACATCAACAAGTTTTAGTTTTACAAGGAGTTCCAGAATCTTATTCTTTTAATCTCCTGGCCATTTTACCCAGTCCTGTGTAAAAGGCTTTGGGTCCCAGGTGAGGTGTCAAGCCAAGGGACCCAGAGCTCTTTGTCAATCCTTAACTTGATTAATTTGTCTACGTGTTGCAACTGCGCAATTGCTGGTCAGATTTCTCAATGTGATTTTTCCTTTTGACTTTAAAATTTTTTCTAAAGTGGGGTAAACAGAGCAGACTTATCTGGGGCCTTTTAACGTTAGAGGGACAAATGATGGCTCACCCCATCATAGGTATGGCTGTATTAAAACTATTGTTTTAACCCTATAAATGTCTGTTTTATTTATCTCATTTCTTAACTATCTGAATATTTCCATCCTTTTGGGATAAGTTCTGTGATTCTTCCCTTTTCGATTCCTCTTTATTTTGCCAATTTTAATATTTGCTTTATTTACTTTTTTTTTAAATAACACTTTGGAACTTCCACTTTGTTGGGAAGAATCTCTTGACTTTCCACTCACTTTCTTCCTATTTTCTTGTTAATTAACCTAATGGTTTTATTAGCACTCATAGACCCATTGAGGGGAAACTGAGACCACAAATTCAATAAGATTTCCCAAACTTCTTTTTTTTTTTAATTTACAGGAGTTCTTAAGGTAAGCTGTTATATTTCTCTGTATCTACCTTTTAATTTGATCTTTCCATCAGTACCAGTAAAATAGCTGTTTATGATGAGCGCTCTCTAAAATTCTTACCAATTTAGAAGTTTTTTCAATTCAAAGGATCCATTGTCTGGCCATTGTCCAGTAGGATATTAATAGCAACTCAAACCAATAAACCTACTTATGGAAAGACCCAGAGGTTACTTTCCAGGCTTAGTACCATGGACACAAGAGACATTCCTGGTGAGGGCACAGATGATATAACCCCCATGATCCAAAGGCTCATTTCCAAAAATGGTGTAAGAAAGTAAAGACTTCGTTGCATAACTAATAAAGCAAGAAAAGTTGAGACAATGAAGATCCCTCAGGACTGAGACCCCTTATAACATATTCCCTTGAGAGTTAGCATGGCCAGAAAAATTGACTGCTCTGAATTCCATTCTGTTTGACTGGCTGTAAAAATTACATCAGTATGTGTACCTTCTGGGTGGCAGAGACTAGAGAGACTGGTTAACAAGTCAGGCTCTCAAGATATAGAACAGGACAAAAGGAAAACCCAATCAGACCAATGGTTTTCCTCCTTATGATAATGGACACAAAAGACAGAGAAAAAGAAAAATAGTGAGCATCTCTGGGAGGAAAAAGATCAACAAACCAAGAGTCTCCAAGTTCAAGGAGCTAGTACCACAGATATTTCCTCCTGATGATATAATTTTAGAAAAGAAAAAAATGTATCTTACCATTTTCATTTTTGACAAACCTTGCAGGCAGAGGTTCTGGAGACTGACATGGTAAGAATTATCACTTCCTGGGACTTCCCTGGTGGTCCTATTGTTAAGATTCTGTTCTTCCACTGCAGGGGGCACAGGCTCAATCCCTGGTCAGGGAACTAATATCCCCCTCAAGCATGGCACATCCAAAAAAAAGGAAGAATTATCACCTCCTGAAGGCTTTTATAACGTGTCCCAGGATCTCTTAACTGTAGCAGCTTTGGTGCAAGTAGTGTCTTGCTAGTAATGATGGGTCTCACCAGAGTAACTATAAAGGATATTCTTCTGGCTGGTCTAAGAATTAAATTGACATGAGACATTGACAGGAGAAAATCACACAAAAGTTTAATAACATGTATACATGGGAGAGAGAGACAGGAAAACTGAGAGTAACTCACCAAAATGGCTGAAAAAATGCATCTTAAGTATCATTTTCAGCTAAAGAAAAAAGAAGATGTTGGACATCAGTGTCTAGGACCTCAAAGAGGGAGGAAGGCAACTAATATGGAAATGAAAAGCAAATGTTTGATAAACAAATGTTTGCTGGGCCAAACAGAGACAATGGGACACAGTGGACTCTGATTTCTAGGCCCTGTTGAGTTTCCTCCACTATACCTAATCCAGATTCTTTGCAGATATCTCTGGTGATATCTCTATTACAGGAACATGATCTCTATGTAAATTATTTAGGCAATTGGGGGAAAGTCAGTTTCTTTTTTAGATTTTTAGGTCTCGATAGTTTCAGCTCAAAATAATCCACATGCAAAGAGACATTTGGGAGAGACAAGTTTCACTTTCCTCCACGGCATCCCATACAGTGTTCTTTCTGTGAATGCAAACAATACCCATCTGTGATACTCCTGGAGAAGCATTTAACATGATTTGTAAGCAAATGTGCTTTAGAAGCTAATTGTTAACTGAGTTCTGTGTAGTGTTCCTTCTGTAAATGCAGGTGGTAAACATTTTGTGATGTGCCTAATGTAGTGTTAAGAAAACTGTAAGAAAGTCTTTCTTACCTTCTTCCTGTAAACTGCATACCACACTGTATTTTTAAGTGATCCCAAGTCATATCCATTTTGTGATGCATGCAATTCTAGTGGTTAACAGACTTGTAAGCCAAACAACTTTGAGGGCAATCTCTTTTCCTATATCCCACTTAAGTCATTTATCTTTGGACCATTGTTTTGATAATGGTCCTTTGGGGGATGCAACATGGGACAACTAGAAGTTATTTTGACCAAGGGTGAAAGACACTTTAGTGGGTTTGTCTGTAAACTTATTTTTATTTAAATGATTGCTGTGTAGTAATCGCCTCTTCACAGTAGAAAAGAATTTCCAACAGAGACTTGGTAAAACATGGATATTCAGGTTAAAAGGGAAGGGGGAAACAGTAGGCATCAAGTCAGACCTATCATTTTATCATTTTTTCTTTAACTTTTTACTAGCTTTTTGCAGTAACTCTTTTAATGAAGCTATTTTGGATTCTTCAAGGTTATGTCAGTAATGTTAACAATAAAAACATTGACTGACCACTTGCCATGAGACAGCTACGCCATGTACTAAATTAGATCATTTAATCTGTGAACTATATTGTTTTATCAGAAATTAAATGTATCTCAATACTGAATTGTTATTGAATGCAAGTCTGTGTGTCCAATGCCCAGTGAGGTCAAATAACACCAAAATGTTGGCGTTTGGAGCAGAGAAGGTTTATTGCAGGGCCATGCAAGGAGAGAGGTGGCTTATGCCTTAGAAAGCCTGAATTCCTCGAAGGCTTTCAGCAAAGTCTTTTTTTTTTTTTTTTTCGCGGTATGCGGGCCTCTCACTGTTGTGGCCTCTACCGTTGCAGAGCACAGGCTCTGGACGTGCAGGTTCAGCGGCCATGGCTCACGGGCCCAGCTGCTCCATGTCATCTGGGATCTTCCCGGACCGGGCACGAGCCCATGTCCCCTGCATCGGCAGGTGGACTCTCAACCACTGCGCCACCAGGGAAGCCCAGCAAAGCCCTTTTAAAGGCAAGGTGAAGGAGGGATGTAGTTAGTTGTTGCAAACTTATTAGTGTAAAATTCTTTGTTCTTGAAGTTGTCCATGTGGATCAGTTCATGGTCAGGTCATGACATTCCTGTGTAAACCTCCAACAAGACAAATGATATTCTCTATTCAGGTCACGTCATGTTCAGGTCATGATGTTCCTGTATATTTCAAGCTATAGGCAACATTCTTTTACAAAATGTACAGAGCCAGCATGACTAAGCACGGGCAACAGAGCACAAAGGTTAAAGTAAGGTTAAAGTAAAAGGAACAGATCTAATATGGAGTCAGATTTCTTCCCTATTACAATGCCCCCTTTTCTTTGATACTCCCCAATCTTGAGGAGAACAGGTATTGGACAAGAAGGGGAATAATGTTTTGGATAGAGACGTTAATCATAAACTTGGAAGAGGAACTTGGTTTTAGAGGGACTCATTTTCAACTTCCAATCCTGTTTCATCCTTCCCCAACTCTTTCAGGGAATGGGGTAACAATTGCTCTGGCTACTTCATGCTGAAATGGGGGTGTAGACCTACTTCAATTTAGTGAGTGAACACCAGGTGGGAAATATTTCCAAGTTCCAAATCCTGGGTCTGAGTCTTGTATAATAAAGATCTCATCCCCTGAGGAATTCAGGAGAATAAGCTTGAAAACCAGTCTGGACCTTGCACTTTGGGGGAGACCTGTTGTCAGGTAGCCTGTTGACTACTTTAATCTAAGCAGGTTTTAACTTCTGATTTGGTATTAACATATGGATAACAGGAGCTATTGGACACAACACATCTTTTTCTGCTGACATCTAATTTAAAACAACTTTATTGTTTAAAAATTTAATTGTTACAAGAAGAGACCTTGAGGTCATAAGGTTGCAGCTGCCATCTGCCAGCAGAAATTGCTTTGAGAATGGCTGGTGGCATCCAAAGTATGACACAGTTCAGAAAACTCAAGTTCTCAGAAATACAGGAATGCATCTGAAATCACATCCACAATGGCCACCCAGTTTTACCTTGGATGTCCGAACCACAGCTATTCCATTTTTGACTTTCAAATATAATACCCTCTTCGATGGCCAAGACAGATGGAAAATGCATGTTCAAACAGTCATAAAAAATCCACTCTGGTCAGTAAAATTCAAGTTAAACCATGTATCAGCCAGAACGACTTCACCATACCTCAAAATATATGCAGATTTTCCCATCATTTCCCCTTTCGAATACAAATCCTTTAACAGACCAAAACATGCCTGGGTCTACTGGGTGCTACTCACCCTGGGTCTAGATCTTGTCTCTTGGTGCTAGACCTCCCTTATATTTGCCTACATATTCACATTGGGGGAAAACGGATCAGATAGTGTCAAGAGGCTCAGAGGTATGTTAATGGGGAAACACTTTGTAAGTCATACATTTTACCACTTATACCTAATTGTCACACAAGCATTGTACATGTGCTTTCAACAATAGACTTAAAGAAGGCAATGATACATCATGAGTAGTTACACTCTGTGACAACTCCGCTTACACTCTGTGACAACTCCGCTAGATAATTTTCCTTTCCTACTGAACATCAGGACAAAAGTGTGGCTAACACAATAATTTTCATAAATACAGACTTCCAGAAACTGGAGAACTAGAATTCAATGTCTATTAAAACATAATCTTTTTTTCTCTAAAACATTACCTTCATCTCCACAAACACACCACATCAAGACTAATTTGTTTGTAAAATAAATCTGGTCAATTGACTACATAGGCTTCTCCAAACTGGCTGTGGTGTAACTCCTCAGAAGTCTCAGACTGAATTCCCAGAAGGCCTCTCAAGGCCAGGAAATCCATGCCAAAAGCCTGCCATCAGATTCTGCCACAGTGGAATTCTCAGTTCCCCAAATATTGAGATGCCAGGAGACAGTCTTTCCCATTCACCTGATAAGGCTGCTCAGAACCCAAGAGTCTCCAGTTTCTGGAGGGACCAGCCAGAGAGAAAGGAAAATATTTCAAGTTTACTCACAGAGGTATAATTTATCAAATTTCTGTAAGTCATGTGTAACTTGAGGAGAAGGGCTTCCCTATAGCTGGAAAACACAGATCAAAACCAGTAATATTCCAGACAAAAACCATACACATTATAACCATATTCACCCCTTCACTCAATAACCAAACCTTTTGTTAACCTTTTATGAAGCCATCAGGTTTCCATTAGGATGTTTACTTACCCAGTTCAGTGATATAATCTGAAATTTATCAGAGACATGCACTTGTCAAAAAGTCTTTCTTATGAATCTTCTTGAAGATGAAGCACTTGAAAAGCATCAGCTTACCTGTCTATTGAAGAGTCAAAAAGGCAAGGTTAAAGAACTGATTACAATGTGTTGACAAAGAGGCTTGATCAAGTTGCTGTGATATACAACATTTTAAGATGACAACCAGATTTATGACTGATACCATTATACTAGGACATATCAACATTTCAGAAATTTTATATAATTTCTAGAATATCTATAGTAGTGACATTTATCAATACCATGTAATTTGAAGAGGCTTATCACTCATTTGGCAATGCTTTCTGTGTGATTCAACATACTAAATAATACTAGTTAAGTATTACTCTCTGAGATGCCTCAGGGACCCTCTAAAGCATCCCAAAGACACCCAGAGGTCAAAAGAACTTTAATTAAAATTTGACCTTTGGGAAATGTGTCAAGAACTTTCAAAAACTTGGTGAAATAGGATCATAAGTCACTGTAAGATACTTATTTCTTAACCAACGTGAGAAGAGATCTCAAAAGGGAATACAGATCACTTAAAGGCAAGGAAGTTCACATAATCTGTTATCAAAAGCAGAATTTTAAGTAAACTTGTTCTCATAGCAGAGAGGGACCAAATCAAATCTTGTATAAGCCTACTTTTAATAACCAAATCCATTTACATAATTAAGTTTAATCTAACCTCAGTCTTACCATGTATAAAACTCCTTTTTTTAAACAATTCAAAACATATGTCCTACTTTCCTGCTGTATACAGAAATATTTCCTTTATTATTTTAGTAGCCTTAATTACATATTTAGATTAAAATCCTCAACTCTTAAAAGCCTTAATTTCTAGTGAAAAAGAGAGTAAGCAATTATAAACTATTAATATTCTTTACATTGGCAAATAAATACCAATAATGATTTCTAAAAACATGTGTTTTTTTTTTAAAAAAACATCACAGTGTGGTACCGAACATAGCCCCAGACACCTTTAGCTTCTTTACAAAAGAAAGTCAATGTTCAGTACTTAATATTTCAGTATCCAACTGTACCAGGAAATGATTTAGATATTAAAAAGAACCCACATCATCCAACCCACCCTAGCACAACTCTAAAAATTCAAGTTACCAAATATCTGGAAAGAGCACTCTTAAGTGTAAGTAGTTTCACTGCAAGTGCATAGCAATGCAGTGAACATTAGACAGAAATAACTGTACTTTAAAGGTAGATTTGACACTGGGATATTCTAGCTTTGAAAATAAAATCTATGAATTGACCGGTCTATCCACGTTTAAACACTTGATCACAAAGCATATTTCTCTAGATGTTTCTTACAAGGCACAGGGAACACAGTTGATACATTGTGTGTTTCCAGGGAGAGGAAGTCATACTCAGTGAGTCAGGCACATAGGGAACACTAGTAAAGTGTTTTACCACTGAATTTTCTCAGGCTCCAATGAATGGTTAAAACATCTAGCTTTAAAAGAGAGAAAAACTGTACCATTATTTCAGGCTAGAGGTAAAGTCTTTAGATATATAGAAATTTGGAACAAGCTCCTAGAAAGATGGAGCTTTAATAGTTTTAATAGTACATGTACTTCCACTTACAGACTATCAAATGCAGTGAAAGTAAGACTGGCAACAATTGTGTTTGAAAGGCATCTTTGAGGATGCGAAAATCTAAGCTTTAAAAATGGGCATGTTAACCTTGTCTTTTCTGTCTGCTTGTAAAGAAATGATACACATCATCTGTAATTCAAGTTCCTTATTAGGTATAAGAAAGACATTGATTACACAAGGTTTTTGAGACAAAAAGAAAGAAAAAGAATGTACTCAGTAAGTCATGCCACTGATGAAAAGTATAACTGGTTTAGCACTGGATTTTCTAAAGACATGTTGAATCAGCAAAGTGCCTAGCTTTATAACAGAAAACCAGAACCATTTTATCATGGTAGAGGTAAAGTTTTGTTTCCCCATTAGATACTTCGACTTTGGTAGAAGCTCCAGACCAAAATAGTAAGGACACAAATTTTTCTGTAAAAGTAAGTTTTGTTCATTGTCTGCTGCATGAAGTTAAGGTAAGAAAGTCAACAACTGTGTCTATAAGGCAGGTTGAAATGGGGAAAATGTAGCTTTAAAAAGACAGTAGTATATAGCTTTTCATCTCTCTGTGACTCAAAGACTTTGGGTACTCCATGGCCTATGACTGAAGGAACTGATACTCAGTTAGTCATGCTAGTGGTGAACTGTATAACGGTGTTTTGGCACTGAATTTCCTCAGGCTCCAGTGACTCAGCAAAAGGGCTACCTCATTGAACACAGAGAAAAACTTCGCCACTGGTTCAGGCTAGAGGTAAAGTCTGGTTTCCCATTAGAAGGATGGTCTTTTGGTACAAGTTACTGGAAAGACATAATATGGCATAATATATTCTCAGTAAAATTAGTTTCACTCCCAGAGTATAGTAAGACAGGAAACATAAGAAAGGAACAACCTTGTTTAAAGGCAGTTTTGATGCTGGAAAACTCTAGTATTAAAATATAATCTATGAATTGGCTTTTCTGTATGCATGTAAAGACTTCATTCCACAGCACCTTCCTCTAGATGTTCTTACAAGTTGCAGGAAACACAAATGCTACAATGTGAAGCATTGTGAAGAAAAAGAAAGTAATAAGCAGTGAGTCAGACACACAGGGAACTCTAGTGCAGTGTTGTACCACTGAATTTCCTCAGGCTCCAATGAATGGTTAAAATGCCTGCTTTGGGTGGAGAGACCTTCAAGATGGTAGAGAAGTAAGACATGGAGATCACTTTCCTCCACACAAATACATCAGATATACATCTACATGTGGAACTACTTTTACAAAACACCTACTGAAATCTGGGAGAAGACCTCAGACTTCCCAAAAGGAAAGAAACTCCCCACATACCTGGGTAGAGCAAAAGAAAAAAGAAAAAACAGATACAAAAGAATAGGGACGGGACCTGCACTTCAGGGAGGGAGCTGTGAAGGAGGCAAAGTTTCCACACAAGAGGAAGCCCATTTACTGGTAGAGACTGGGGTGGTGGGGGGTGGGGTAAGCTTCGGAGCCATGGAGGAGAGCATAGCAAGAGGGGTGCAGAGGGCAAAGAGGAGAGATTCCTGCACAGGGGATTGGTGCTGACTGGCACTCACCAGCTTGAGAGGCTTGTCTGCTCATGCGCTGGGGCAGGTGGGGGCTGAGAGCTGAGGCTCCAACTTTAGAGTCAGATCCCAAGGAGAGGACAGGGGTTGACTGCGTGAACACAGCCTGAAGGGGGTTAATGCACCACAGCTAGACGGGAGGGAGTCCTGGAAAATCTCTGGACCTGCCTAAGAGGAAAGAGACCATTGTTTCAGGGTGTGTGAGGAGAGGGGATTCAGAGAACCACCTAAATGATCTCCAGAGATGGGTACGAGTCCCAGGTATCAGCACCACATCAGAGACGGGAATGAAACGCTAAGGTTGTTGCTGCAGGCACCAAGAAGCCTGTGTGCAAGCATAGGTCACTATCCACACCTCCCTTCCTGGGAGCCTGTGCAGCCCCCCAATGCTGGGGCCCCATGATCCAGGGACAACTTCCCCGGGAGAAAACACGGCACACCTCAGGCTGTTTCAACTTTATGTTGGCCTGTGCTGCCATAGGCTTGCCCCACATACCATACTGCTCCTGCCCCCCTGGCCTGAGTGAGCCAGAGCCCCTAATCAGCTGCTCCTTTAACCCCATACTGTCTGGGCAGGAACAGACGCCCTCAGGCGACCTACACACAGAGGTGGGGCCAAATCTAAAGCTGAACCCCAGGAGCTGTGCAAACAAAGAGGAGAAAGGGAAGTTTCTCCCAGCAGCCTTAGGAAAAGTGAATTAAATCTCCACAGTCAACTTGATGTACCCTGCATCTGTGGAATACCTGAATAAACAATGAAACATCCCAAAATTGAGGTGGTGGACTTTGGGAGCAACTGTACACTTGGGGGTTGCTGTATGCAACTGACTGGTTTCTGGTTTTAGGTTTATATTAATTTAGTATTTAGAGTTTATTATCATTGGTAGATTTATGTATTGATTTGGTTGCTCTCTTCCCTTTTTAAAAAAAATATATAGACATATTTCTTTTTGGTTTTTCTCTTTTTGTGAGTGTATATGTGCATGATTCTTTTGTAATTTTTGCTTTTACCATTTGTCTTAGGGTTCTGTCTGTCCATATATTTTCCTTATTTTCTTCGTACAGTTTTTAGCACTTGTAATCATTGGTAGATTTGTTTTTTCTATTTGTTGCTCTCTTCTTTCTTTCATTCTTTTTTCTTTCTTTTATATTACTTTTTAATTTTTTAAAAATAATTTTTAAAATATTTTTAATAACTTTTAATTTTATTTTATTTTTTCTTTCTTCCTTTCTATGTTTTTTTCTCCATTTTCTTCTGAGTAGTGGGGGTGACAGGGTTTTGGTGCTCTGGCCAGGTGTCAGGCCTGTGCCTCACATATGGGAGAGCCAAGATCAGGACATTGGTCCACAAGAAACCTCCTGGCTCAACATAATATCAAATGGTGAAAGATCCCCCAGAGATCTCCATCTCAATGCTAAGACCCAGCTCCACTCAATGACCAGCAAGCTACAGTGCTGGACACCCTATGCCAAACAACTGCCAATACAGGAACACAACCCCACCCATTAGCAGAGAGACTGTCTAAAATCATAAGGTGACAGAAACCCAAAAACATACCACCAGACACAGTGCTGTCCATCAGAAAGACAAGATCTAGCCTCATCCACCAGAACACTGGCACCAGTCCCCTCCACCAGGAAGCCTACCACAAACCACTGAACCAACATTAGCCACTGGGGGCAGACAGCAAAAAGAACAGGAACTACGAGCATGCAGCCTGCAAAAAGGTGATGCCAAACACAGTAAGTTAAGCAAAATGAAAATACAGAGAAACACACAGCAGATGAAGGAGCAAGGTAAACACCCACCAGACAAAACAAATGAAGAGGAAATAGGCAGTCACCTGAAGAATAATTCAGAGTAACGATAGTAAAGATGATCCAAAATCTTGGAAATAAAACGGAGAAAGTGCAAGAAACGTTTAACAAGGAATGAGAAGAATTAAAGAGCAAACAAACAATTATGAACAACACAATAAATGAAATTAAAAATTCTCTAGAAGGAATCAATAGAAGAATAACTGAGGCAGAAGAACAGATAAGTGACCTGGAAGATAAAATACTGGAAATAACTACTGCAGAGCAGAATAAAGAAAAAAGAATGAAAAGAATTGAGGACAGTCTCAGAGACCACTGAGACAACAAGAAACACACCAACATTCAAATTATAGGGGTGCCAGAAGAAGAAGAGAAAAAGAAAGGGACTGAGAAAATATTTGAAGTGATTATAGTTGAAAACCTCCCTAATATGGGAAAATAAATAGTCAATCAAGTCCAGGAAGCACAGAGAGTCCCATACAGGATAAATCCAAGGAGAAACTCGCCAAGACACATATAAATAAAACTACCAAAAGTTAAATGCAAAGAAAAAATATTAAAAGCAGCAAGAGAAAAACAACAAATAACATACAAGGGAATCCCCATAAGGTTAACAGCTGATCTTTCAGCAGAAACTCTGAAAGCCAGAAGGGACTGGCAGGACATATTTAAAGTGATGAAAGGGAAAAAACTACAACCAAGATTATGTTACCCAGCAAGGATCTCATTCAGATTCGATGGAGAAAATAAAACCTTTACAGACAAGTGAAAGCTAACAGAATTCAGCACCACAAATCCATCTTTACAGCAAATGCTAAAGGAACTTCTCTAGACAAGAAACGCAAGAGAAGGAAAAGACCTACAATAACAAACCCAAAACAATTAAGAAAATGGTAATAGGAACATACATATTGATAATTACCTTAAAAGTAAATGGAATAAATGCTCTCACCAAAAGATATAGACTGGCTGAATGGATACAAAAACAAGACCCAGACTGGCTGAATGGATACAAAACAAGACCTGCATATATACTGTTTACAAGAGACCCACTTCAGACCTAGGGACACATACAGATGGAAATAAAGGAGATGGAAAAAGGTATTCCATGCAAATGGAAATCAAAAGAAAGCTGGAGTAACAATTCTAATATCAGACAAAATAGACCTTAAAATAAAGACTATTACAAGAGACAAAGAAGGACACTACATAATGATCAAGGGATCAATCCAAGAAGAAGATATAACAGTTATAAAAATTTATGCACCCAACATAGGAACAGCTCAATACATAAGGCAAATGCTAACAGCTATAAAAGGGGAAATCAACAGTAATACTATCATAATAGGGGACTTTAACAATCCACTTTCACCACTGGACAGATCATCAAAATGAAAATAAATAAGGAAACAAAAGCTTTAAATGATACATCAAACAAAATGGACTTAATTGATATTTATATGACATTCCATCCAAAAACAACAGAATACACTTTCTTCTCAAGTGCTCATGGAACATTCTCCAGGATAGATCATACCTTGGGTCACAAATCAAGTCTTGGTAAACTTAAGAAAATTGAAATTGTATCAAGCATCTTTCCCACCACAGCGCTTTGAAACTAGATATGAAATACAGAAAAAATATCTGTATAAAATACCAACAGGTGGAGGCTAAACAATACACTACTAATAACCAAGAGATCACTGAAGAAATCAAAGAGGAAATCAAAAAATACTTGGAAACAAATGACAATGAAAACACAATGACCCAAAACCTATGGGATGCAGCAAAAGCAATTCTAAGAGGGAAGTTTATAGCAATATAATGTTACTTCAAGAAACAAGAAACATCTCAAATAAACAACCTAACCTTTCACCTAAAGCAGTTAAGAAAGAAGAAGGAAAAATCCTCAGAGTTAGCAGAAGGAAAGAAATCATAAAGATCAGATCAGACATAAATTAAAAAGAAATGAAGGAAATAATAGCAAAGATCAATAAAACTAAAAGCTGGTTGTTTGAGAAGATAAACAAAATTGATAAACCATTAGCCAGACTCATCAAGAAAAAAAGGGAGAAGACTCAAATCAGTAGAACTGGAAATGAAAAAAAGAGAAGTAACAACTGACACTACAGAAATACAACAGACGATGAGAGATTACTACAAGCTACTATATGTCAATAAAATGGACAACTTGGAAGAAATGGACACATTCTTAGAAAAGCACAACTTTCTGAGACTGTACCAGGAAGAAATAGAAAATATAAGCAGACCAAACACAAGCAATGAAATTGAGACTGTGATTAAAAATCTTCCAACACGGGGCTTCCCTGGTGGCGCAGTGGTTGAATGTCCGCCTGCCAATGCAGGGGACACGGGTTCGTGCCCCTTTCTGGGAAGATCCCACATGACATGGAGCATCTGGGCATGTGAGCCATGGCTGAGCTGAGCCTGCATGTTGGGAGACTGTGCTCCAGAATGGGAGAGGTCACATCAGTGGCCACAACAGTGAGAGGCCAGCGTACCGCAAAAAAAAAAACAAAAACAAAAACAAAAAACTTCCAACGCACAAAATCCCAGGCCCAGATGGCTTCACAGGCCAATTCCACCAAATATTTCGGGAAAAGCTAACACCTATCCATCTCAAACTCTTCCAAAATATGGCAGAGGGAGGAACACTCCCAAACCCATTCCACGAGGCCACAATCACTCTGATACCAAAACAAGACAAAGATGTTACAAAGAAAGAAAATGACAGGCCAATATCATTGATGAACATAGGTACAAAACTCCTCAACAAAATACTAGCAAACAGAATCCAACAGCACATTAAAAGGATCATACACCATGATCAAGTGGAGTTTATCCCAGGAATGCCAGAATTCTTCAATATTAGCAAATCAATCAATGTCATAATCCATGTTAGCAATTTGAAGGAGAAAAACCATATGATCATCTCAATAGATGCAGAAAAAGCTTTTGACAAAATTCAACACCAATTTATGATAAAAACCCTCCAGAAAGTAGGCGTAGAGGGAACTTACCTCAACATAATAAAGGCCATATATGACAAACCTACAGCCAACATCATTCTCAATGGTGAAAATCTGAAACCATTTCCTCACCATTTCCTCTAAGATCTGGAAGAAGACAAGGTTGCCCACTCTCACTACTATTATTCAACATAGCTTTGGAAGTTTTTCCACAACGGTCAGAGAAGAAAAAGAAATAAAAGGAATCCAAATTAAAAAGAAGAACTGAAACTGTCATGGTTTGCAAATGACATGATACTATACATAGAGAATCCTAAAGACTACCAGAAAACTACTAGAGCTAATCAATGAATTTGGTAAAGTAGCAGAGTACACAATTAATGCGCAGAAATCTCTTACATTCCTATAAACTAATGATAAAATATTTGAAAATGAAATTTAGAAAACACTCCCATTTACCATTGCAAAAAAATAATAAAATGCCTAGGAATAAACCTACCTAAGGAGACAAAATACCTGTATTCAGAAAACTATAAGACACTGATAAAAGAAATTAAAGATGACACAAACAAATGGAGAGATATACCATGTTCTTGAATTGGAAGAATCAACATTGTGTAAATGACTATACTACCCAAAGCTACTTACAGATTCAGTGCAGTCCCTATCAAACTACCAATGGCATTTTTCACAGAACTAGAAAAAAATATTTCACAGTTTGTATGGAAACACAAAAGACCCTGAATAGCCAAAGCAATCTTGAAAAAGAAAAACGGATCTGGGAGAATCAGGCTCCCTGAGTTCAGATTATACTACCAAGTTACAGTAATCCAGACAGTATGGTATTGGCACAAAACAGAAATATAGATCATTGGAACAGTATATAAAGCCCAGAGATAAACCCACACTGATATGCTCACCTTATCTTTGATAAAGGAGGCAAGAATGTACAATGGCGAAAAGACAACCTCTTCAATAAGTTGTGCTGGGAAAACTGGACAGCTACATGTAAAAGAATGAAATTAGAACACTCCTTAACACCATACACAAAAATAAACTCAAAATGGATTAAAGACTTAAATGTAAGGCCAGACACTGTAAAACTCTTAGAGGAAAACATAGGCAGAACACTCTATGACATAAATCACAGCAAGATCCTTTTTGACCAACCTCCGTTAGAAATGGAAATAAAAACAAAAATAAACAATGGAACCTAATGGAACTTAAAAGCTTTTGCACAGCAAAGGAAACCATAAAGAAGACAAAAAGACAACCCTCAGAATAGGAGAAAATATTTGCAATGAAGCAACTTACAAAGGATTGATCTCCAAAATATATACGTAGATCATGCAGCTCAATATCAAAAAAACACACAACCCAATCCAAAAATGGGGAAAAGACTGAAATAGACATTTCTCCACAGAAGATATACACATTGCCAACAAACACATGAAAGAATGCTCAATGTAACTGATCATTAGAGAAATGCAAATCATAACTACAATGTGGTATCACCTCACACCAGTAAGAATGGCCATCATCAAAAAATCTACAAACAGTAAATACTGGAAAGGGTGTGGAGAAAAGGGAACCCTCTTGCACTGTTGGGAGGAATGTAAATTGATACAGCCTCTATGGAGAACAGTATGGAGCTTCCTTAAAAAAGTAAAAACAGAACTACCATATGACCCAGCAATCCCACTACTGGGCATATACCCTGAGAAAACCATAATTCAAAAAGTGGCATGTACCACAATGTTCATTGCAGCTCTATTTACAATAGGCAGGACAAGGAAGCAACCTAAATGTCCATTGACAAAGAAATGGATAGAGAAGATGTGATTATGTATATCAACACAGTGGAATACTACTCAGACATAAAAAAACAAAAAACAAAATGATGCCACTTGCAGCGACAAAGATGGACCTAGAGATTGTCATACTGAGTAAAATTAGACAGAGAAAGACAAATATCATACGATATTGCTTATATGTGGAAACTAAAAAAAAAAGTGGTACAAATGAACCTATTTACAAAACAGAAATAGCGTCACAGATGTAGAAAACAAACTTATGCTTACCAAGGGTGAATGGTGGGGGGAGGGATAAATTGGGAGACTGGGATAGACATATACACACTATATAAAATATATATAATATGTATATAAATATATAAAATATGTATAAAATAGATAACTAATAAGACCTTACTGTATTGCACAGGGAACTCTACCCAATAATCTGTAATGACCTATATGGGAATAGAATCTAAAAATGACTGTATATATATATATATATATATATATATATATATATATATATATATATATATATTCACTTTGCTGTACAGCAGAAACTAATAAAACATTGTAAATCAACTATACTCTAATAAAAATTTATTTTAAAAATGTATTTTCAAAATCATCAAAAATACCAAATATGAAGGGTAAAGTCTAACAAATGCAAGACTTTCATATAGAAAACATTAAAATGTAGCTAAGAGAAATTAAATAGTACTTGAATAAATGAATAAACATACCAAGTTCATGCATTAGTATTTTTACAAACTGATGTGTAGCTTCAAGGAATCCTAACCATAATTCCAATTATTTAGTGGAATTTTTCTAGTGGATTCTATCATATTTATGGATATTTGGAAGGTGAAGAATATTCAAGACACACTTGGAAAAGAATAAGATACCAAAACTTCATCCAGATTACCAAGCCTTATGATAAAACTACAATAATCAAAATATTATGGCCTTCACTGCAAGGATGAACCAATACATCAGTGAAATAGAACATAATATGAAAATTCAGTGTATCTGAATACTTTGTGACAAAGATAGTATTGCACAGGCATGAAGGAATAGCAGTCTTTTTAATAAACAATATTAGGATACTTGGGTTTGCATAAAGGAAAAAAATGGAGCCAACTCCTATCTCACGCTGTTGACAAGAACTTAATTCCAGTATTCTGAAACTATAGGTGGAAAACAAATCAAAAATTTTTCTTAGAAATTAATGTCCCTCATCTGAGCTCACTGACACACTCCACATTTACCTCTCTGCCTACTTGCCTACCATCCCCAAGGTGCTCTCCCATGCAGTGACCAATCACTTAACAGCCAAATCAAAGATTCCTTTCTGTCCATTTCCTACTTAATCTTCTCCCCTTCACTATTATCTGAGCTCCTTGAGAACAGAAACCACATCTTCGTCATCGTCAGGTATCCATTTCTCAGCAGAGAGCAGGAACATAACAAGGACTCAATTTTGTCTTTTTACTGAGCTGGTCTGAAATCCTCAGCTTCCATAACAGCATTTCCCTCATTTTAGCTCCTTATTATTGTACTCCGTGAGTTTATCATAATTTCCTTCTCCTTAAAAGTCAAGGTCTTCACATGACCTTTGCTTCATATTCTTATTCTCCACTCACTCTGGATTATTTCAACTGAGGTCAGAAACTCAGTTACTACCTATATTGCTTGTAATGCCACACATCATTTTCTCTTTTGCAGACATCCATGGACTTCTGATCATTTTACCATGTTTAAAACTAAACTCACCATAACCACACCACTCCTAAAACTTCCTCCACTTCTAGTATTCCCAGACTCTGTGATATCACCCTCTACTTGATTACTCAAGTCAGAACCAGGGGGCATACTTTTTCAATAGGTCTCTTGATCTCATCTACATTATTTCCTTCCTGGAATACTGCAGCTGGTTTTCCTCTTTCTGGTCATGCTCTGTTCTTACCCATTACCGTCACCACTTCTAAGGTGCTCATTTCTCAGTGTGAGCTGAATTGGCTCACTGCTCTGTGTCAATTTCTCCCCTTGCTTACAGAATCAGTTGTGACCTTCTCAGCAAGTCATACCTAAACTTCATAATCTCAAACTGCTTGTTCTTCTAGTATAGTTCCTTGTCAGTTCTACAAATTCATTCTGTGAAATAGCCTCACTAAATTCTATGCACTTTCCTCATGCAATGATACTTTAATTTTCCTCTTCTCTTTACCCATATGCCTCGCTACTCTTGACTCACCCTCCGACTCAAGATGGCTGTCATCATGTCCTCTGTGAATGGATCCCATGAGGAAGTTAGAAGCTCCCTTTTTTGCTGCATATTATGTTACAGATGTCCCTTCATCATAACAATTGCTGCATTGTTTTATAACAATTTTATATGTCAACATCACCTTATGACCTGTGACCTTTCAAGGAAAGCAAGTTTATCTTCTATGTCTTTGTATGAGAAGTAGTATAATGTAGTTGAGGACCTTTTGAGGGAAACATGATAATTTAGCTACCTGTTCTGCAAGTAGATTTGAATATTTGTATTAGATACTTAATTTAAGCATATGGTAAAATTTTCAAGTAAAAAATCAGATAAAACAAGAAGGAATATATTCATACAGTGTCTGGCACAGAGAAGGCTCTCAACAAATGATAGTTGTATCATTACTAGTATTGTCATTATTGTTATTTTTAATTCCCCAGTGCCTGTCTCAATCTGGTAGCTATTAGATATTAAGCTTAGAGTTTGATGATATATACATAAAATTAAAGTGACTGCATTGTTGCCATTGACTTACCTAATAAACATTGGAATCCAAACAACTTCTAAAATGATTCTTTCTCAAGAGCAGGCATTCATTAAATCTTTATTGAGTAGATTTTTCTGTGGTCTTTGCCTTTGGAAAAAAAGCAGATTTTATTTCTTCAGTTACTGCCATTCACAATTTTTTAGACAGTAATAAATTTATAGGGTTTACATTTGGATTCAATTAAAGATTCTATCTAACAGATTTTTAAGAAGAAGGTAAAGTTTAGGCTTTTGAAAATAAGCTTGGTTTAATACATTCAATTCTCATGACCAGCTTATTTTTTCCAGCACTTGTTATTTGTAGACTTAAAAAATTTTTTTTATTTTATGTTGGAGTATAGCCAATTAACAACGTTGTGATTGTTTCAGGTGCACAGCAAAGGAACTCAGCCATACATGTACATGTATCCATGACCAGACTTTTAACCTCTTGAGAAACCATGTTAAAATATTATATACTATGCACAGGCTAAGATTACAGCTCTCCTGTTTAATACTTGATTGTGTCCAAATTATAAAACATTGAGGATAGATTAAAGAAAATATGTGGCATGTTTGTAGATTTAGTTTTTTTAAAGTTTAAAAGAAATCCTGGTATGGTAGCACTGGTTTTTGCCTTATTTAAATATAATAAAGTAAATACAATGCTGTCTAAGCTATTAGAGACATACATTTAGCATTATCTCTGTGGTTCTATGGCATTTATCATTATGCTTGGTGGCCAATATGGCAATGATACTTGCTGTAGCTACTTTGGGTTCTAATGATGACCTCATTATGAATGTTAGTAAATGCATATCACAAATCATTAGATATTCTGTAAAATATCACTAAACACAATAAAAATGTCCATTTCTACATCATGAAGTTTCCAAGTAAAACCAACTAAACAATGCAGAAAGACCTCTACTTACTTAAACACACACACACACACACACACAATTTTTCAATTTAGGCAAAAATTGAGACCAACAGTTACAACCCCCATAATTTTTAAAAATTGATATACTTTATTTTTTAGAGAAGTTTTAAGTTTACAGAAATTAATAATACAGATAATCACCATATACCTCCTTTCTCCTATGTTCATTTTCTACTGTTGTTAAGGTCTTGCATTACCATGGTGCATTTGTTACCATAGATGAACTAATGTTAATACATTGCTACTAATTAAACTGAATAGTTTACATTAGGTTTCACTCTGTTGTACAGAAAATTCTATGTTTTTGAGAAATATATAATTACAGGGATCCACCATCACAGCATCATAAAGAATTGCTCACCGTGCTAAAAATTACCTCAACTACCTATTCATTCCTCTCTCTCTCCTGACAGAGTAATCTTTTTAATATCTCAATAGTTTTATCTTTTCCAGAATGTCATATACCTGGGATTATATAGTATGCAGGCTTTACAGACTGGATTCTTTCACTAAACAATATGCTTTTTAGGTTCCTGAATGTCTTTTGTGTCTTGATAGTTTATTTCTTTTCAGTGTCTATTCATATTCCATGTTATGGAGGTACTACAATTTATTTATCCTTTCACACTGAAGAACATCTTAATTACTTCTAATTTTTGCCAATTCTGAGTAAAGCTACTATGAACATTTATGTGAGGGTTTTTGTGTGGACATGTTTTCAGTTTATTTGAGTAAACACTTAGGAGCATGATTACTGGATCATGTGGTAAGAGTAAATTTAGTTTAGTTTAGTTTAGGTATTTTTTTTTTTTGACTACCAAATACTGTCTTTCAGAGTGGCTGTACCATTTTGCATTCTCACCATCAGTGAATGAGTGTTCCTGTAGCTTCACTTCCTCACCAGTTGTCAATGTTTGTAGATGTTCTTTATCAAATTGAGAAAGTCACTCTCTATTACTAGTTCACTAACATTTTGTATAACAGATGGATGTTGCATTTTGTCAAATCCTTTTTCTACATCAATAGATATAATCATATGATCATATGATTTTTCTTCTTTATCTTGTTCACATGATGGATTACAGTAATTGATGTTTGAATGTTGAATCAACCTTGCATACTAGAAATAAATCCCACTTGGCTATAATGTATAATTCTTTTATTCATTGTTGGATTTGATTTGCTAATATTTTTGAATATTTTTGCAAATGTTTATGAGATATTGTTCTGTATTTTTATTTTTTTTATAAAATTGTTGCCTGCTTTAGGTATTAGAGTAGTGCTGGCCTCATAAAATAAATTGGAAAGTGTCCTTCGCTACTGCTGGAAAGGCAACACATCTATCATTCTATGGAGTGAAAGCAACGGGAGCCCCATATTTAGTAAATTTTCTGGATTCTGTCCTAGGTGTTTCCTCTCTTAGCTGATTTGAATCCATATCTTTTCCTTGCAATGAACTACGTAATAACATTATAACCATGATTTTTAAGAGTTTTCAGTGATTTTTGTGAGTTCCTCCAGTGACTTATAAAATCTGAGGGTGATTTAGGGAATCCACTGAACTTGCACTTGGTGTCAGAAATGAGGGCAACCTTAGAGATGGCTCTTTCTAACTTTTCAGTGGGCCTAAACTCTACACACCCTTTTCTTTTGCATGTAAAACAGTGTTTCATTTTGTCTTTTATTCTTTTTACATTTTTAATAAAATATATATATTTAAGCTGTACAGCATGTTGATTTTATATGTATAGTGGCATGATTAGTACAGTCAAGCTAAATATCATATCTTCTTCTCACATAGTTACCATTTATTGTGTGTGTGTGATGAGAGAACCTGAAATCTACTCTCATAGAAAATTTCCAGTATTCAACTCAGTATTATTAACCACAGTCATCATGCTGTGCATTAGATCTCTTGACATTCATCTTGCATAACTGTTACTTTGTACCTTTTGACCAACATCTCCCTATTTCCTCCACCTCCCCTCCCATGATAACCACTGTTCTACTCTCTGCTTCTATGTATTTGACTTTTTTCCACATATAAGTGGGAACATATCATTTTTCCTTTCTGTCTGGCTTATTTCACTTAGCATAATATTCATTTTTTCTTCTTTTGGCTTAAACAACAAATATTTACTTCTCAAAATTCTTGTAAATTTTCATTATAGATGATACAAAAGACTTAAAAGCAACTCCAGAACCTTTATGTAAGTTTCCTCTATTTCTAAACTCAGTTCATTTTTTTCTTTATTAAATGAAAGATCCTTTAAATTCTATAGTGCTTTACAATTTTCAAAATTTCACACACATAATTTCATATAATCCCACAATAACCCTTTTTCCCTCTATCCCTATATTGTCCCTCCCCCTTCCTTCTCCCCACTGGTAACCACTAGTTTGTTCTCTATATCTGTTAGTCTGCTTCTTTTTTTATTTATTCACTAGTTTGTTGTATTTATTTTTTAATTTTACATGTAAGTGATATCGTACAGTATTTGTCTTTCTCTTTCTGACATATTTCACTTACCATAATGCCCTTCAACTCCATCCATGTTCCTGAAAATGGCAAAATTCCATTCCTTTTTATGGCTGAGTAGTATATATATATATATATATATATATATATATATATATATATATATATATATGTATGTATGCTATTTTTTTTCTTTTTTTTTTGCAGTACGCAGGCCTCTCACTGTTGTAGCCTCTCCCATTGTGGAGCACAGGCTCCAGACACGCAGGCTCAGTGGCCATGGCTCATGGGCCTAGCCACTCTGTGGCATGTGGGATCTTCCCAGACCAGGGCATGAACCCATGTCCCCTGCATCGGCAAGTGGACTCTCAACCACTGCACCACCAGGGAAGCCCTATGCTATATTTTCTTTATCCATACATTTTTTGATGGACATTTAGTTTGCTTCCATATCTTGACTATGGTAAATACTGTTGCTATGAACATTGGGACTTACCTATTTGTTTGAATTCGTGTTTTTATTTAGAGTATATACCCAGGACTGGAATTGCTGGGTATGAACATTGGGACTTACCTATTTGTTTGAATTAGTGTTTTTATTTAGAATATATACCCTGGACTGGAATTGCTGGGTATTATGGTACTTCAATTTTTAGTTTTTTGAGAAACCTCCATACTGTTTTCCACAGTGACTGCATCAATTTAAATTTCCATGAAAAGTGTAAAAGTGTTCCCTTTTCTCCACATCTCATCAGCATTTGTTATTTGTGTTCTTTTTGATGATAGCTATTCTGACAGGTGTGAGATGATATAGAGACTACCAACAGCAACTACGTGCTGGTAAAATGGACAACCTAGAAGAAATGGAAAAATTCCTAGAAAGGCACAATATCCCAAGACTGAACCAGGAAGAAATAGAAAATATGAACAGACCAATGAAATTGATTCAGCAATTTAAAAACTAGCAACAAACAAAAGTTCAGGACCAGATAGCTTCATAGGTGAATTCTACCAAACATTTAGAGAAGAGATGACACCTATCCTTCTAAAACTATTCTAAAACTTGCAGAGGAAGGAACACACTTCCAGACTCATTTTATGTGGTCAGCATCACCCTGATACCAAAAACCAGACAAAGATATCACAAAAAAGAAAATTATAGACCAATATCATGATGAATATAGATGCAAAAATCCTCAACAAAATTTTAGCAAATTTAATCCAACAATAAACCAAAAGATCATACACTATGATCAAGTGGGTTTTATCATAGGGAAGCAAGACTTTTTCAATATTTTCAAATGAATCAATGTAATACAGCACGTTAAGTAAATTGAAGAATAAAAACCATATGATCATCTCAGTAGATGCAAAAAAAGCTTTTGACAAAATTCAACTCTCATTTATGATAAAACTCTCCAAAAAGGGTCATAGAGGGAACATACCTCAACATAATAAAAGCCATATATGAAAAACCCACAGCTCACATTATACTCAGTAATGAAAAGCTGAAAGTATTTTCTCTAAGATCAGGAGCAAGACACGTTTATTCAACATAGTTTTGGAAATCCTGGCTACAGCAATCAGAGAAGGCAAATAAATAAAACTAATCCAAATTGGAAAGGAAGAATTAAACCTGTCACTGTTTGCAGATGACATGATACTGTGCATAGAAAATCCTAAAAACACTACCAGAAAACTACTGGAGCTCATCAAGGAATTTGGTAAAGTTGCTGGATACTGACTTAATACACAGAAATCTCTTGCATTTCTGTACACTGACAATGAATTATCAGAAAGAGAAATTAAGGAAACAACCCCATTTACCACCACATCAAAAAGAATAAAATACCTAGGAATAAACCTACCTAAGGAGGTAAGAGACCTGTACTGGGAAAATTAATGGACTCTGATGAAAGAAACTGTAGATGACAAAAACAGATGGAAGGATATTTTGTATTCTTGGATTGGAAAAATCAATATTGTTAAAATGACCATACTACCCAAGGCCATCTACAGATTTGATGCAATCCCTATCAAAACACCAAGGGTATTTTTCACAGAACTAGAACATTACTTTAAAATTTGTATGGAAACACAAAAGACCCTGAATAGCCCAAACAATCTTGAGAAAGAAAGACAGAGTTGGAGGTATCTTGTTTCCTGACTTCAGACTATACTACAATGCCACAGTAATCTAAACAGTGTGGTACTAGCACAAAAACAGGCACACACATCATTAGAACAGAATAGAGAGCCCAGAAATAAAACTGCACACTTATGGTGAATTAATCTATGACAAAGGAGACAAGAATATACAATGGAGAAAAGGCAGTCTCTTCAATAAGTTGTGCTGGGGAAAATGGACAACCACTTATAAAAGAATGAATTAGTACAGTCTATAACACCATACACAAAAATAAACTCAAAATGGAGCAAAGACCTAAATGTAACACTGGCTACTATAAAACTCCTAGAGGAAAACATAGGCAGACAGTCTTTGACATAAATCACACAATATTTTTTGGAGGGTCCATCCCCTAAAGTAAAGGAAACAGAGCAAATATAAATAAATGGGACCTAATTAAATGTAAAAGCTTTAGCACAGCAAAGGAAACCATTGACAAAACAAAAAGACAACTTACTGAACTAGAGAAGATAGTTGCAAATGACATGACTAATGAGGGGTTAATATCCAACATATATAAACAGCTCATATTTTATACATTGATTTGACTGAAGGATCTGCAGAAATTAATGCATGAATTTTAAAAACAAACTCAATGTCAGAGAGCTTTCATTGTACTGTACTTCCATATTTATTCCAATTATTCTGTACAGCAACAGCATCATATACGTAATTATTAGTTACTAATAATTAATTAATAATAATCAGATGGGCAATTATTTGTTACCTGTTAAAGGTAGAAAGCCATTATTTGGGGAAAGGGAAGGGTCATACATACACCACATGAGCAGAACTTGGATCCATCCGTTAGACCTTGGACACTTTCAGAATAAGCAGGTCTAGTTGAGGTATGCCTTCTATTTTCTATTTGTCTAGATTCTCTGACAAATTGTCTGAAATTTGAGACCATGAGTGGGAGGTCAGAAGGGCAGAAAAGATGCTGCTGGCCACCATCTCATGAGAAGACCCAGCTCAAGAGAGGCTAAAATGTGATGGTTAGAGCAATTATCACTTAGAACAAGAAGGAACCAAAAGTGGGGAACAGCTATTTCCAGAATGTTCATGTTCCCAAGATTATGGAATAAATGGAAAAATCCATCAGGATTCAGACCTCTTAGCAATAGCCCTAACAGATTTGCTATGTGGGACATGTGTCTTCACTTCTTTGCATCTCAGTTTTCTCATCTGTAAAATGAGATATTTGGATCAGATTATCATTCAAATCCTTTGCGACAAAAACACTAAATGGTTCTATGACAAATTATAGTATCTACTCTGAGCACATTACGTTTTGAGACTTGAATGGACACATAAGCCATAAAGTGAGATCTTCACATTGCTTTAATTAACCACATTTAATTATCACTGGAATTGTTTAATATCCTGGTTTTCACAATTTTTTTCTACAAACATAAAATATCTTAGACTGAAGAAAGGAGTACAATGAGGGGTGTTACCACTTTCCGTGGTTAGTAGAAGATCTGGAGAAGGAATAACAGACTATTTGCAAAATAATAGACCTCTTTGACTTAGCCAACCTCTAGTCAGCTGAACTTATGGTCAGCAGGAAAGGGGAAGATCAGGGCAGATTTGGAACAGCAAGGACAAAAAAAAAATGGTAAAACGGGAAAGAAAATAAAGGAAGGACAGGGAAAAAAAGAAGGGAAGATATTCAAATCTTAGCACTAAGTTTCTTAACATCTAATAATATCAGTGCACCCTCGGGATAGGTATGGATGCCCCCCACCTTTATACATGGAAGAACTAAACTGCTGAGAGATTTGTAACTTGCCCAGGGTCATTCAGCAAGAAAACAGGTGAAGCAGAATATGAACCCAGACTGTCTGACTGAATTTCACTCATCCAACTGTGTTCTTGTCACAGTTTTGTAAATTTGGCTTGTGTCGGTTGCAATACACATTATTTGTTATGCATTGTTTTATGCTGTAGTTCATTGAAAGCTTTTACAATTGAAATAATAAAAAAACTTGATGTTTTAAAACATACTATATAAAATTATTTTCATGGAGGTAGATAATAATTTTTTTTCCCAAGTTCCACTGTAAAGTAGATTTCCCTAATAACTATAGTGGGAAAAGTTGACATAAATTTCCATAATACTCTATGTTTGGAAAACAAAGTTTATTGATTTTTTCTGGATATTTGTGGATATTTTTTTCTTTTCTTTGGGATGGGGTAGGGAAACAATCTTTTACATTCATTTCCATTTTTTTCTTTGTAATACTCTCCGTTATCTATGGAAAGTCACACCTCCCTCATTTCCAATCCATCTTCAGTGCCATGGTGGGTGTGTGCCGCATGTCTGCACTGCATTTGTCTACTCATAGGATGGATTCAGAAATAGGTATGTGATCCAATCATGGTCAGTCGACTGCACAGACTTGCTCTGAAAGTACCGTAAAAGAAGCATGTTTTCACATCTACTAGAATGAGCTCAAGACTGTTGGGAGCCACCACTTGAAATCTGAGAATAAATGAGATGGGAGGCAGAGGCAAGAAATGGGAAAACAAAAACAAAGAACCTTGAACCCTGAAGAAATCATTTGAGAACATAGATCAAGGAATGGTGGAAGCTATATATTTTCCTTTTTGCCATTTTTCATCGTGATTAAAAGAGAAAAAAATTGGTCCAATTTAATTTGATGGTCTAGATTAATAAAGGTTTTGGTAAAGCAGGTTTAGTGTGAAGATATTTGTAAAATTTGCTAGAACAAAATACGGAAGCAGAAATCTCATGGGTTACTTCATAACATAACTTGGTTTCTCGGGTAAGTTCCATATAAGAAAAAAAAAGTCAGGCACAAATTATTTGAATTATTTTGCCATTGATATATCTTGAGCTGTACAAGAAAATACCAATACATTTACTATTCAGATTAAGTTTTTCTCAACACTAACTTTTCTTTTGTGAGACTATCTTTCTTCCCTGAAAAATGGAAACCTTCCCTGGGTCTCCTCAGATCCAAGAGCCAATCCTAGTTGCTATCTCTCCAAGGAGAGAAAATGAGAAGCATACTCAGTGCCTGAGGATCATGTGCTCTTAGTTGTATGATTGTCCACATTGCGGCTGGCAGTTTCAGGAGCTAGAGTGACTCTAAGTATCTGGACAATTTCTAGCGTGGCAAGAGTTTCTCTAGATGCAGGATAAAGAACAAAGCTCTTCTTCCTCAATGTGATGCTTAAATATTCTCACTGCATGTCAATTCTGTCATGGTCTAAGAAGGTCAAAATGTTTTAGAAGCACAATATGGTTGTGTGAAGTTACACGATTACAATTTTACAGCTTTATAAGAATTACAAGGTTGGGTGTCCCCAAAACACTTTTAGGTTCAATTATTTGTTAGGACTCACAGAACTCAGTGAAAGCTGTTATAATTAAGTACATGTTATTATAGTAGAAGAATCCAGATTAATGTCATCCAAAGGAAGACAGATATTGGGCAGAGATCAGGAGCGTTCCAAATACAGAGCTTCTAGCTGTTCTCTTCCCAGCTGAGTTGCTAACAGCATAAACTTTCCCAGTATTGATGTGTGGCAACACACACAAAATATTGCCAACCAAAACTTCTAAATGGACCTTGCT
The DNA here is from genome assembly GCF_964165515.1 of Mesoplodon bidens. Lineage (NCBI taxonomy): Eukaryota > Metazoa > Chordata > Mammalia > Artiodactyla > Ziphiidae > Mesoplodon > Mesoplodon bidens. The sequence goes on along the minus strand of NC_138172.1, from coordinate 58,627,966 downwards.
GTTTAGAGTTGGAACTTCATCAGAAATACATGGTCAAACATCAACCACATGGCTGAACTTTAATTTCTATCCCCACTGAAGGTGGAGCAGATACCTCATGATCCAAGGCACTCTACCATAAATCACATCGTTAGACTACGTGGCATGGCCAAAAGCCCCCAGATAAAAAAAGACATTCTTATCAGACAGGACAGAGATTTCCTCCCAGGTGGCAAAAGCAAAGACCATACCTCTCTGGGTAAGGCTAAATTCTTTACCAGACATATTGGCTTAATGCACACACACACACACACCATTCTTGAGGTGTATCCAACATGCCAAGATGATCGGACTACAGTGGATTTAGCCATGAACCACATACTCTGTTCACAGCTAATCCTTCCTTAAGATCATAGAGAGAGAGCCTTTCTTAGGTCCAGGAGTTCAGTTCAGGTTTCTCTCATTGATCACTGATAAATCTGGAATTCTTAGCAAACATGTGGGTATGAAGGAACATATGGGTAGGGGAAGGCTCAGAGGGTCTGGGCAGTCAAAATAATACTCCCCCTGCCCAATCCACATAGTTTCCACTAGGCCATTACACATAGTCATACCAGTCAGACATAGATATTTACCAAGGCAATAGATTTCAGAGCTAATTCAAGTTTTCCTGATAACATTCAGAGGAGAATATATTTTCTTTTTTCTTTATTATACTGGAATATAGTTGATTTACAATGTTTTGTTAGTTTTGCATGTACAGCAAAGTAACTTAGCTATACATATACATATATCTTAGCTATACATTTACATATATTTATTATTTTTCAAATTATTTTCCCATTTAGGATATTACAGAATATTAAGTAGAGTTCCCTGTGTTATACAGTAGGTACTTTTTGGTTATCTATTTTAAATATAGTAGTGTGTATATGTCAATCCCAAACTCCCAGTTTATCCCTCCCCCTCCCCACATTTCTCCTTTGGTAACCATAAATTTGTTTTCTAAGTCTGTGACTGTGTTTCTATTTTATAAATCAGTTCATTTGTACCATTTTTTTTAGATTCCACGTATAAGTGATATCATATGATATTTATCTTTGTCTGACTTATTTTACTTAATATGAAAATTTCCAGGTCCATTGATGTTGCTGCAAATAGAATTATTTCATTCCTTTTAGTGACTGAGTAATATTCCATTGTATATATGTACCACACCTTCTTTATCCATTCATTTTTCGATGGACATCTAGGTTGCTTCCATGTCTTGGCTTTTGTAAATAGTGCTGCAATGAACATTGGGATGCATGTATCCTTTTGAACCATGGTTTTCTCTGAATATATGTCCAAGAAGTGGGATTGCTGAATCATATTATAGCTCTATTTTTAGTTTTTTAAGGAACCTCCATACTGTTCTCTATTGTGGCTGTACCAATTAACATTCTGACCAACAGTGTAGGAGGTTTCCCTTTTATCCACAACCTCTCCAGCATTTATTTTTGTAGACATTTTTTAGATGATTACATTATTTTTTAATTGAAGTTAATAAAATAAATAGTTAATTTACAATGTATTAGTTTCTGATGTACAGCAAAGTGATTCAGAATACAGTACATGTATTCTTTTTCCATATTCTTTTCCATTACAATTTATTACAAGATATTGAATATAGTTCCCTGTGCTATACAGAAGGACCTTGTTGTTATCATTTTATATATAGTAGTTTGGATCTGCTAATTCCAAACTCCTAATTTATCCCTTCCCACCTTTCCCCTTTGGTAACCATAAATTTGTTTTCTATGTCCGTGGGTCTGTTTCTATTTTGTAAATAAGTTAATTTGTATCATATTTTAGATTTCACATGTGATATCATATGATATTTGACTTTCTCTTTCTGACTTACTTCACTTGGTATGATAATCTCTAGATCCAGGACTTCCCTGGTGGTCCAGGGGTTAAGACTTTGTCTTCCAATGCAGGAGGTGTGGGTGAAATCCGTGGTTGGGGAGTTAAGATTCCACATGCTCATGGCCAAAAAACCAAAACATAAAACAGAAGCAATATTGTAACAAATTCAATAAAGACTTTGAAAATAGTCCACATCAAAAAAAATATCTTAAAAAATCAATCTCTAGGTCCATCCATGTTGCTGCAAATGACATCTTCCATTCTTTTTGGTTTTTTTATTTAATTTAATTTTGTATATTTTTTTTAAACAGCAGTTTCTTATTAGTCATCAATTATATACACATCAGTGTATAAATATCAATCCCAATCACCCAATTCATCACACCACCCCCCACCCCCCTGCAGCTTTCCTCCCTTGTGTTCTCTACATCTGTGTCTCACTTTCTGCCCTGCAAACTGGTTCACCTGTACCATTTTTCTAGGTTCCACATATATGTGTTAATATATAATATTTGTTTTTCTCTTTCTGACTTACTTCACTCTGTATGACAGTCTCTAGATCCATCCACGTCTCAACAAATGACCCAATTTTGTTCCTTTTTATGGCTGAGTAATATTCCATTGTATTTATGTACCACAACTTCTTTATCCTTTCATCTGTTAATGGGCATTTAGGTTGCTTCCTGGCTATTGTAAATCATGCTACAATGAACATTGGGGTGCATGTGTCTTTTTGAATTATGGTTTTCTCTCGGTATATGCCCAGTAGTGGGATTGCTGGATCATATGGTAATTCTAATTTTAGTTTTTAAAGGAACCTTCTCTATGGTGGCTGTATCAACTTACATTCCCACCAACAGTGCAAGAGGGTTCCTTTTTCTGCACACCTTCTCCAGCATTTGTTGTTTGTAGATTTTCTGATGATTTCCATCTAACTAATGTGAGGTGATACCTCATTGCAGTTTTGATTTGCATTTCTCTAATAATTAGTGATGTTGAGTAGCTTTTCATGTGCTTCTTGGCCATCTGTATGTCTTCTTTGGAGAAATGTCTATTTAGGTCTTCTTCCCATTTTGGATTGGGTTGTTTGTTTTTTTAATATTGAGCTGCATGAGCTGTTTATATATTTTGGAGATTAATCATTTGTCCATTGATTCATTTGCAAATATTTTCTCCCATTCTGAGGGTTGTATTTTCATCTTGTTTATGGTTTCCTTTGCTTTGCAAAAGCTTTGAAGTTTCATTAGGTCCAATTTGTTTATTTTTGTTTTTATTTCCATTACTCGAGGAGGTGGATCAAAAAATATCTTGCTGTGATTTATGTCAAAGAGTGCTCTTCCTATGTTTTCTTCTAAGAGTTTTATAGTGTCCAGTCTTACATTTAGGTCTCTAATCCATGTTGAGTTTATTTTTCTGTATGGTGTTAAAGAATGTTCTAACATCATTATTTAACTATCCAGTTTTCCCAAAATTCTTATTGAAGAGATTGTCTTTTCTCCATTGTATATTCTTGCCTGTTTTGTCATAGATTAGTGGACTGTAGGTGCATGTGTTTAGGTCTAAATTTTTTTTCTGTTCCATTGACCTATATTTCTGTATTTGTGCCAGTACCATACTGTTTTGATTACTGTAGCTTTGTAGTATAGTTTGAAGTCAGGAAGCCTAATTCCTCCAACTCCAATTTTCTTTTTCAAGATTGCTTTTGCTATTTGGGGTCTTTGGTGTCTCCATGCAAATTTTTTAAAGTTTTGTTCTAGTTCTGTGAAAAATGCCATTGGTAATTTGATAGGAGTTTCATTGAATCTGTAGATTGCTTTGGGTAGTATAGTCATTTTGACAATATTGATTCTTCCAATCCAAAAGTATGGTATATCTTTTCGTCTGTTTGTGTCATCTTTGATTTCTTTCATCAGCATGTTATAGTTTTCTAAGTACAGGTCTTTTGCCTCCTTAGCTAGGTATTTTATTCTTTTTGATGCAATGATAAATGGGATTGTCTCCTTAATTTCTATGTCTAATCTTTTGTTGTTAGTATATAGAAACGCAAGAGAGTTCTGTGTAATTTTGTATCATGCAACTTTACCAAAATCATTGATGAGCTCTAGTAGTTTTCTAGTAACATCTTTAGGATTTTCTATGTATAGTATCATGTTATCTGCAAACACTGACAGTTTTACTTCTTCTTTTCCAGTTTGGATTTCTTTTACTTCTTTTTTTCCTCTGAGTGCCATGGCTAGGACTTCCAAATCTATGTTGCATAAAAGTGGCAAGAATAGACATCCTTGCCTTGTTTCTGACCTTAGAGGAAATGTTTTCAGCTTTTCACCATTGAATATGATATTAGCTATAGGTTTGTCATATATGGCCTATATTATGTTGAGGTAGGCTCCCTCTATGACCACGTTCTGGAGAGTTTTTATCATAAATGGGAGTTGAATTTTGTCAAAAGATTTTTTTGATTCTATTGAGATTATCTTGTGGTTTTTATTCTTCAATTTGTTAATGTGGTGTATCACACTGATTGATTTCCAAACATTGAAAAATCCTTGCAAGACTTCCCTGGTGGTGTAGTGGTTAAGGATCCACCTGCCAATGCAGGGCACACCGGTTCAATCCTTAGTCCAGGAAGATCCCACATGCTGCGAAGCAACAAAGCCCATGCACTGCAACTACTGAGCCTGTGCTCTAGAGCCCGTGAGCCACAATTACTGAAGCCTGTGCACCACAACTACTGAAGTCTGTACACCTAGAGCCCATGCTCCACAAAAGAAAAGTCACTGCAATGAGAAGCCCATGCACTACAATGAAGAGTAGCCCCCACTCACCCCAACAAGAGAAAGCCCACGTGAAGCAATGAAGACCCAATGCAGCCAAAAATAAAAATAAATTAATTAAAGAAAAAGAAAAAAAAGAAAAAATCTTGCATCCCTGGGATAAATCCCACTTGATTGTGTTGTATGATCCTTTTAATGTATTGTTGGGTTCTCTTTGCTAGTATGTTTTTGAGGATATTTGTACCTATGTTCATCAGTGATGTTGGCTGGTAATTTTCTTTTTTCTGGTATTTTGGTTTGGTTTTGGTATCAAGGTGATGCTGACCTCATCAAATTAGTTTAGGATTTTTCCTTCCTTGGCAAATTTTGAAATAGTTTGAGAAGGATGGGTGTTAATGCTTCTCAAAATGTTTGGTAGAATCCACCTGTGAAGCCACCTGGTCCTGAACTTTTCTTTGTTGGGAGTTTCTGAATCACAGTTTCAATTGTGATTTGCCTCTTCATATTTTCTATTTCTCCCTGGCTCAGTCTTGTGAGATTGTACTTTTCTAAGAATTTGCCTTCTTCTAGGTTGTCCATTTTATTGGCATATAGTTGCCTGTAGTAGTCTCTTATGAACCTCTGTATTTCTTCAGTGTCAGTTGTAACTTCTCCTTCCTCATTTCTAATTTTATTGATTTGAGCCCCCTCCCCTTTTTTTCCTGATGATTCTGGCTACAGGTTTATCAATTCTGTTTATCTTTTCAAAGAACAAACTTCAATTTCATTGATCCCTATTGTTTTCTTCACCTCTATTTCATTTATTTTTGCTCTGATCTTTATGATTTCTTTCCTTCTACTAACATTGGGTTTTGTTTATTCTTCTTTCTCTAGTTGCTTTAGTTGTAAGGTTAGGTTGTTTTTTGAGATTTTTTTTTGTTTTTTGAGGTAAGATTTTATTGCTACAAACTTCCCTCTTAGAAATGCTTTTGCTGCATCCCATAGGATTTGGATCATTGTGCTTTCATTTTCACCTGTTTCTAGGTATTTTTAATGTTCTCCTTGATTTCTTAACTGATTGAACTGTTGTTAAGTAGCATATTGTTTAGCAGCATATTGTTTAGCCTCCACATGTTTGTGTTTTTATAGTTTTTTTCTCTTTAATTTATTTCTAATCTCTTAGTTTTGTGGTCAGAAAAGATGCTTGATATGACTTCAATTTTCTCAAATTTACCAAGGCTCATTCTGTGCCCCAGCATGTGCTAAATCCTGGAGAATGTTCCATGTGCACTTGAAAATAATGTGTGTTCTTCTGCCTTTGGTTGCTCTATAAATATCAATTAAGTCCCCTTGGTCTAATGTGTCATTTAAAGCCTGTGTTTCCTTATTGATTTTCTATCTGGATGATCTGTCCATTGATGAAAGTGGGGTGTTAAATTCCCCCAATATTATTGTGTTACTGTTGATTTCTCTTTTTATGGCCTTATATATTGAGATGCCCCTATGTTGAGTGCATATATAATTACAATTGTTATATCTTCTTCTTGGATTGATCCCTTGATCATTATATAGTGGCCTTCTTTGTCTCTTGTAATAGTCTTTATTTTAAAGTCCATTTTGTCTGATATGAGTATTGCTACTCCAGCTTTCTTTTGATTTCCATTTGCATGGAATACCTTTTTCCATCCTCTTACTTTCATTTATATGTGTCCATATATCTGAAGTAGGTCTCTTATAGACAGCATATGTATGGGTCTTGTTTTTGTGTCCATTCAGCCAGTGTATGTCTTTTGGTTGGAGCATTTAATCCATTTACATTTTTTTTCGTTCAAGCAACAGGAAACATATTTTATTTACAACATTACAAATAAATCCTTCCTACTGCATTTAAGATCCCTCTCTTAAAGTAGGTAGTATGAAATCTCATAAAGGGGGTGTATATATGGCATCACAAAACATGGCTGTCTAGGAGACGCACCTCAGCCAGACACCTGGGGAAAAGTGCAGCCTAAATGAAGCTGGAGGATTCTCATCACAATATGACCTGCCATGGTTTTTCTGTCTCCCACGTCCTTTTAAATTTCTTTATTTAGTTAAAGAAATACGATGTTGCTTAACAAGCACAGAGCAAATATCCCCATGAATATATGTTTCTTTCTTCTTTTCTCTTAACCTTTCCTTTCTTCTTCCTTCCCTCTGATGCTCTCGTCCTTCTCAAATTTTTGCTCTTTTCTAGCTCTTTCTTTTTTAACATCTTTATTGGAGTATAATTGCTTTACAGTGGTGTGTTAGTTTCTGCTTTATAACAAAGTGAATCAGCTATACATATACATATATCCCCATATCTCCTCCCTCTTGCATCTCCCTCCCACCCTCCCTATCCCACCCCTCTAGGTGGTCACAAGGCACCGAGCTGATCTCCCTGTGCTATGTGCCTGCTTCCCACTAGCTATCTATTTTACATTTGGCAGTATAAATATGTCCGTGCCACTTTCTCACTTCATCCCAACTTACCCTTCCCCCTTCCCATGTCCTCAAGTCCATTCTCTACATCTGTGTCTTTATTCCTGTCCTGCCCCTAGGTTCTTCATGACCTTTTTTTTTTTTCAGATTCCATATATATGTGTTAGCATACGGTGTTTGTTTTTCTCTTTCTGACTTACATCACTCTGCATGACAGACTCTAAGTCCCACCACTTCACTACAAATAACTGAATTTCATTTCTTTTTATAATCCATTTACATTTAAGGTAATTATCAATTTGTGTGTTCTTATTGCCATTTTGTTAATTGTTTTGGATTTGTTTTTGTAACGCAGAATGCATTTTCTATGAAGAGTCAACTCTTTATTACATTATACACTATCCCAGGTAGCATTAACGTATGCATTTTGTACTATTTTATTCTTCATCACAAACAGTGCTTTTTATTTTAGAGTAACATTAACATTTAGTATGTGCATTAAAATGCACCTACCTCACTTTTCACCCCATGTTATATGTGGAAATAATGCACCTGACAACCATTCTAGGATATTAATAACAAATCAAAATATTATCCCTGTTTGCCACCCAAGGCATGCTATTTACCATAAAATAGGTGTTGAACATTTTACAGACCACACTTCTCCACTGTCAGGGAAGGATTAGCGCCACCACAAATCACTCTGATTCTGTGTTAGAAGCATTGAAACCAAGAGCATCAAGCTTTACTAATAGGCAACCTTGATCAAAATAAATAGTGAAAACTGAAAGCTCTAAAATGAGGACAGTGAAAGCCACCTCCTGCTTAGGTGTATTTTTTTAAGCTACCAGACTAACCAACATTTCTGGGTCCATATTTTGGAAGCAAATTGAGAATGTGGCCATGGAATCCAGGTATTCACCAGCCATCAGTGCATTCCTATTGTCATAGAGCCCTTGTTCCTCAGGAACTGCAGAACACTGACAAGTGTGAGGAGAATGAAAGGAGACTGAGCTGAACTGGGCACAGATATGAGAAATTAAGAAAAGAAAATAGACTTCAGAAGGAAACCTGAGAAGAGATCTGGCCATCAGTCTCAATCCAGCAGCTGCAGTAGCTCCACAGAAGTGGCAGAATGTCAAGACTAGGCAAAGATGTGAAACCTGCAGGTACAGAAACACATCTCACCTCAGAGGATTTCTCTCTGAGTGTCCAATGTGTTGTCAAGACTCTGGTGAACAGGACTGCGGTTTATGCCAACCTGAAAAATTTGAGTTCAAGGTGGCAGTGGTTACACAAAGAAGAGAAAGGGGCTGTTTGTACTCTCATATAAATGCTGGGCTTGTAAAAGCTCTTTGGTATGTGTTTGTTGAGTGAATGACTGAGAAAATGAGAGGGCTCACAGGTTCTGGTGATGGCTGGACAGGACAATTATGTATTCCTGTGGTGTCTGCAAGAAAAAAAAAAAAAAGATCCTAACAGGAGGAGGGGCCTTTAGACTGGCTGATGGGTTGGGGTTGGGGGTCTATGAGGGCAGATAGTAGCTTTGTTTTTAATTTTGGGGTTTTTGTTTGTTCTTATTAAAACTGTCAATTCTGAGAGAAGTGGAATGCATATTCCAGATGAGACAGTAGGAATGCACTCAGGCCAGAAGAAGTGGGCACATGAGCAGAAGAAACCAGATGGAAACTGGTGTAGGGGAGGAAAGAGATGGAGGGTGAGGAGGGGCCAATGCTGGACATCACTGGAGCAAATAGAAATGGAGGAGATATCTTTGTGAACAGCAAAACACCAGCTGAGAATTGTATTTGACTCACAGCCCAAAGGGGGTTAATTTCAGACCCTAAGAGAGAAGAAATCTTGCCCGTAATACAGTGTAGGTCAGAAATTGAAAGTGGGATAATTACCAGAATCAAGAGTGGCCCTGAACTCTTTATTCACAGGTGGTTAGAGTTAGAAATTAATATGAATAAGGATTCTCTTGGTTTCTTTACTGAGTGTTGGTGGGTTGTGATGTTTTGTATCAGCATTAACACTATTCCAAACTTTCTCAAAAACTTATTTTTTGAGTACCCCTGGACTTAGTAGTAGGAAATTTTGGAGGCTATTACTTTAGAAGTGAAAATCAGATATTATTCAAAGTTGCCCCCTATAATGTAGATTCGTGACAAAGATTCTCTCCTTGATCAAACTCTAACCAAGCCCTTATAAGCCCAGTTCTCTACTACACCTCAACCTTGGTCTATAAAACTTGAACACCAACAGAGTTTCTAACAGCTGAAGACTGCATCCCTAAGAAAACCCTAGCTGTCCCTTAAATTACCTACCTCACAAAACTCAAGTCTGCCAAAAGAGTTTGCAGTTTGTTCCAGTCAATGCCTGAGGGTAGGGCCCCTGTCTTCCAACCTCTGTGGGGTAGTAGGAGCATAACTTTAGTAAGCCTCTTGACTGAAAGAAAATGTGCAACCCAAAAGTTGAGAATTATGTTTTACTTGGAAGACAAACTGAGGACTTAGGCCCAGAAGACAGCCTCTCAGATAGCTCTGAGGGACTCCTCCCAAAATGTAAAGGAGGAGCCGGGATATATAGGAGGTTTTGTAGCATAAAACAGATAGAACATCAAAATATTACTGTTAACTAAAGAAAAACAGACATCTGAAGTTAATGAATTTAGTGCTTTTCTATGTATGGGAAGATGAAAGAGTTTGATCTCATTGAAACGTTTCTTTGATATGCACCCTAACTACCTAGGGCCAGTATCCTGCTTTTCTTCATCCTGAATCCCCTCAGGATGTACTGTCAAGGGCTGCTGCAGTGACTTATGGCTTGATGGCTGCAAAATCCTTTGTTTACTGATATGGCAGGCAACATTTTTCATCCAGAAGCCCTAGTTAATAAACCCAGATGGTGTCACATGGACTAATTCTTCTTCCCATTTTTTGTAATATTTCTGTTCTCTGACTCTACTGAGCCCCCACTCACCTCTCTCTATTCACTTATTCTCCCTTTAAAAGGTCAAAGTGAAGTTGAGTTCATTTCATGCTGGACACCTTTCCTCATTGCAATAGTTATTACTGTTTAAAATCTGTCCTAACCACTTTAATGAGTGTCTGACTTCATAAGTCTTTGACACTCATAAGAGGAGCAAAGGGAAAAATATAATTTTACAAACATATATTAAACTTAGAATATAGTGTTTTAATTTTTACTATACTAGAACATATTTCCATTAAGAAATATGGACCACAGCTACAAAAGAAAGAAATTAATATACAAAAGACAAAAATCCATTGAGACAAAAATTACCTAAGTGAATTTTAAAGAATTAAAATGTCATTACTTAGGATTGACTTTTCAAGGGAGGTGGTGGACTAGGAAGAAAGACTTTGAGGATGGGTGCTGGAGTCAAGCATCTTCCTTTCACTGATAATTAAATACGATTAAAATGAAAGCTGAGTGAGTTAACAATTTGGCAGTTGAATTAGTTTAATTCTCATTTTATTTAACAAGATGTAGATGAACTGTAGTTACAAGAGAATTTTACAGAATTAAAAAGAAAAAATTCCCTCAAATACCTAATTTTACTTGTGGACTGTGCTGAACACATACAAATTAAAAAAAATAATAATCCAAACCAAAGCAAAACACATTGGAATAATTTAAATCCTGTAATAAAGTATAGCAACTTTAAAATAACAGGGAAACAACTCTTAAATAGCAGGGAAAATGACTCTTTTAAAAATAGGTCATTAGCAAGTGTAACAAAGAAGATACAATTAGGAACTAAAGAATTTGAAATTGCTATTTACAAAGAAAATTGAGAAAATGCTTGGAAAATATGGAAACACATATTAAGTAATTTATCTGAATGACAAATATCCTAGGATAGTAAATAAATCAGTCAAGAAAATTAACTTGCAATGATTTCTCAAAACTCTTATAACTGGCCTCTCACCTTCCAAGATGGCCCACAATCTGTCTGTGGAGTGTGTTTCTCCCAAGGCCTCTCTCCTTCTGAGATGGCTCACACTCCATCTGTGGAGTGTGTTTCTCTCTAACTAAATCCACTTCTTACCAAAAAACAGAAATCAAACCAAAAAACAAAAACTCTTATAAGTGACTGAATCCTGACAACATAATTTCCATCATCAGAAAAAGATGAAGAAGAATAAACTCAGAAATTACCATGTGTTGATTTCTTCACTAATAATATTAATCTTTAATGAAATCAATAAGCAGAGAAATTCAGTGCATAACAAAAAATCATGACATAAGAACTGTAATGATCACTAGTATATTTTAAATTTTAAAAAGCATACACAAAATAATCTTCATTATTTTTATGTCAACATTTCTGAAACAAAATTAGAGGAAAAGGAAATTAAATATATATTGGCTGTTGAACATTTTAAAAAATAATTTTGGAATGTGAGAACTCAAAACTTCTCTGCCAAACTATTTTTAGTTGACTTGTTTAGTTCAGTTATATAAACAGAAACTTGTCCTTGGCAAGGGAAGACTGATAAGTATCATCACACCAGAAAACTCTCTAATGAAGGGTCATAATAGTTGACCAGGAGGTTAATTTCCATTTGTTTATGCCCTAAACTAATGATGTCAATACCAAACATTATGACATTGAGTCATGTTTCAATAGTGAGAGTAATTTAAAGAGTAAAACTTTTATTGCAATAGGAATTTGTGGGCAGCATTGGTATGTGTAGAGAAAGAGTGCATCTAAAACTTCAAAGCCAGAGGAAAGTAACTTACAAAGGGAAAATTGGAGACAAGTGTTTGAGAGGAAATAAAATCATTAATGAAGATATATGGGTGCATAAAAGTAAATAATCAGTGGAAGGAAGTTCCTAAGCTAGTCAGTTATTCACTAGAATCATCCTAGTCAGTTATTCACTAGAATCATCCTAGTCAGTTATTCACTAGAATCATGCACAGGTAGTGTTGAGAACCATCTCCTCCTATACTCTGCATTTACTGGTAAAGGCAATTTACTGGTATGCCAAACTTCATATATGTAGGGCTGAGCCTTTAGGGAGTCTGAGTATGACAGATTTGGGGGAACTAGCTTCATACTGTTGAAAACCACCAGTAGTCTCTGTAACACACTTGGGCAGTAAATTAGACAGAAATGATGTGGAAAGTTACAATTAGTGTCACCTTGCATATTGCAAATTACAATCTTTTGAGACTGTTGTTGAGTCTTGAATCCAAGACTCATAGCTGTTTTTTTTTTCTCACATTCAAAGAGTTGAAGGTAGAAGATTTTTTCTTTGCCAAAAAAATAAAAATTTGAAATGTATTGCTGCCAACTTATCCTCTAATCTCAGCTAACCTTTTAATTTCATTGAGTGTCTGCTTTCAGACTTAAATCATTTTATTACACTTGTAACTTTCACATTTGAAAACATTGAACACTTTCAATGGGAAAATTTTGAAAAAAATTATTTTAGCATTTTATGTGTATGAGATTCTCTTTTATCACTTATTTCTGTTCTATAATAAATGTATTGTAAGCAAAAGAAAAACCCCAAACTACAAACTAATATAGAAATAGAAATAGAAAAAATCTGAACATTTTATAGAAAAATTATTTAGTTATGCTCAGTATCACAGGGATTACATAAGTAAAATTATAAAGCTGAATTACTAATGGAACATCCTCAAAGTTCTACAGAATTTCGCTGGATATTTATCTATACCTCATCAATCTGGAAAAAAACTACAATGAAATTTCCTAAACTTGAACTAAATGTAGGTGAAAATATTTTAAGTTAAGTTTCCAACTCTTCTGAACTCCACCAAATATGGAAAAAATATTGAGATATTCCCCATCACATTTGAACTAATCCAGGTGTGCACACTGTTTAGGAACAAGTGCAACCGTTAATAGTGTGCCTCTGAAAAACACACTTTCATCTTTACAGCTGAAGGCAGTGTCTGTATTAATTGAATGAGATAATGTATTAGTGCACTCAGCAAATCACCTAACACATAGGCATGCTCGTTATATTTGTTATTGTTATTTAACACGAGATCACCAAATTAACAATTTTTTCTGTAAATAATACGTTTAAAATCTACTTGAAATCCAATTATAATCAATTATTTGCATACCTGTATTAAATAGCCATAAGATATATGACCCAAGTTATTATGTGCAGAGAGATTAGTCAAGCTATAAACACTGAATGAATATTTGCTACCAGCAGTGATCTGTACTGAGTATTGGAAACTTTAGATAGGATGTCTCACTGCACTTGAGTGGCTCCCAATGGATCTGAGAAAGTAGAAATATACATGACTAATGAAAAGAACAAAAGACTATAGGAAACAGAATAAATTTACTTGGCAGGTGATAATGGACGGGGCAACTCAGAGAGGTTGGAGCAAGTCTGAATGATGAACAGAACTTTTCCAGAAAGAGACCAGGGGAAGGACTTTCTGGACAGAGAAGTATGAGTAAGCAGAAGTGAGCAGGTGAAAGGTCATGACACACCCAGGGGAGGGTGTACGTGGTCCAAAGTTCCTGCAGCACATATAAGGTGTGTGCTACAGAATGGCAGGACATAAAATTGTGAAGATAAGTTGAGACAGATTTGAAGTACAGCAATGCCAGGTCAAAATGTAAACTGCATCCTGTAGGCACAGCGAAGTCACTGAAAATATTTAGGGAGGGTTGAGTCATGACAGATATATGTTATAGTAAATTACTCTGGAAGATGTATGGAACCATCAGGAGAATATACACACACACACACACACACACACATGTATATAGCTTAAGTGCAGAAATTGTAGGTTAGACATGCTGATATCAAATAAGAAAAGATTTTGTTCAATTTAGGACAAAATGAAAGATAAAAATATAGCAAAATAGCAGAATTTGAAGAAGCAACTTTAGTTAATTGAACTATGAATTAAATGGAAATTTTAATTAAATGGAAAAGCAGGGGGGCAAATTATTCATCAAACGTTTCATATGCAAGTCTTGTTGAAACAATTAGGTGTCATTCTAATTTTTCCTAGTATATTGTATATATTTGTATATTGAAGTAGTAACATCTTCTAAGTGACAGTATGACTGATGTTATGTGGAAAAATATTTGATTTTCAAGAAATATTTTCATTTTAGATCATTAAAATGCATTTCAGTTGTAGTTGCCCAATCTTAAAAAGCCTTTTAAAAGAGAACAGCTTCTAGCTCACTGTTACAAAGGCATTTGAACTTTCACATATCTCACCTTTACTGGTAGCAGCACTGAGATTAGGCAGATAAGGACTCAGATAACGTTATCTTAATTCCATTAGAAACCATAGACAGAATTCAACAACATTGAAAAGCGATGCTGGAAATAAAAATTTATGTTGGAAATATAAAGGGAATTAAAGAGTGATCCTGTCTTCAAGGAATTTGTAGTGTAGAGGCATTATACTATAGTTAGGTACCTACAATAATATCCATAAGAGGTTTTTATGGGAATGCAGAGGAACACCCGATTCAACCTGGGTGCCCAGGATGCTCTTTAGAGGATGTGATAACTGAGTTGAGCTTTGAGAAAAGCAGAAAAGAGGAGGTGAGTATACAGTGGTGGGAATGAATGTAAACTGAGTCTGGCACAAAAAAATCGAGTGACAGATTACTGCAAGGGAAAGGTGATAAATTTTAACTATGACAATTGTATCAGGGATAACGATAAAGGAGGAAACTGAAGACATACTTAGAAGACAAAAATTACCAAGATGTAAAATCTGTAATTATATATGGTCTCAGTTGTTGACCAGACTTATGGTGATCATTTTGCAATATATACAAATAATATCATTCTGTTGCACACCTGAAACTAATATAATGTTGCATGTCAATTATAACTCAATTTAAATATAAAAAAAGAGATTAGAGCACAGATGCACACATGTAGGACCATTAGAAGACATGGAGAGCAAACAGCCATCTGCAAGTCAAGGAGAGAGACCTCAGAAGAAACTAACTCTGCTGGGACCTTGATTGTGGGTTTCTAGCCTCCAGAATTGTGAGGTTATTTCTGTTGTTTAAAAAAAATTACTGAGACATGGGGACTAGTCAGCTGTGTGGTATAGAAGAGAGAGAACTGTGCTATTTTGAAGCCTACAATACAGTCTACACTATTTTGAAGTTTACAATAATGTGAAAAACAAAGACACACACTATAAACATCAGAGAAAGCTTTAAAACAATCTCTTCAGAAAAATATTAGTCTTTATTCAGTAGGAAACCAATGATGGATTGACTTTAGATATTGCCCAAGAGAGAAAAAAACACATTTTGTAATTGAAAGCCTGAAGTGGAATTAAAGGTAAGCAGTTTTTCCTAATCAAGTAGCTTAAGCCATGTATTAAATTAGTCTTGGGATAGCAAGCCTTTTAATTCAATTATTTTTAGATTCCTTCCATACTACAGTGGACTGTGAATTGACAGAATGGTAGGCAGTATGTAAATATGAATAAATTAGAATATTATCAGATAAATTAATCTGGCAGATTGGTTCATTTTACATATATATACATATGTAAAATTAGCCATATATATATATGGCTAAGTTTGGTGCAGTATTGTCTCCAATTTTTCTTGTTAAATTGTAGACAATATTGTGCCAAACTTAGTAATTTTCTTTAATAATTTTCTTGACCTGCGTGGTCCTATCTCAGTCAAGTAACCCTAACAACGACCAGTCGTCATAGTTTTACTGCTGCCTCCAGCATCATCAGGGGCTAGCATGGTTGATACAAAAAGCAAATTATGAAATCATCAGGGCAATAACTACATTCAGGAAGTGCGATTTAACAGTGGGGTGATCTCTCTAAAAATGGACGAGGGAAAGATGGGATCCAAACTAAGATATCCCTTTTAGAAAACAGTGTAACCTCAATATATTATGCAATTAAACATCAATAACAGCTGGACAATGGAGCAGAATCTAGGAATCTATTACCATCTAAATACTCTTCAGGACTAAAGCCTGAGAGTCCCTAAAATATCTGTAGCATAATTAACATGATGTGTCCTTCTGGTCAAGATTCATGCCATCACTTATCCTCTGTATTTACTATGCATGACCTATTTCTTAGAATAGGTGCCTTGATTGAAAAAGTGATTCATCTATCAGGGAGATAAAATTGATATTTATTCATGCAACAAATATTTGCTTGATTAAATTAAATGAACATATATTGAGCTTCCCTTTGTTACCTTCGAGGCGCTGACAGTTTGTTGGGGAAGGCAGGCTTATAGAGAAACAAAGTCATGAAAATATATTAAGTGCAGAGCTCTATATATGCATAAGGTTCTGTGTGAGAGCCGGAGAGATATCCTTGGCCCAGCTGAGTCTCAGAAAAGTCTTCTTAGAGAAAATAAATTCTAAGCTGAATTCTGAACTAAGTATGGTAATTTGCTAATGTATCAGCTAACTATGTCCATGGTAATGCTGAATACAAGACACCCCAAAATATGGTGGCCTAAAACAATAATTTCTGAACTTACAAAAATGTTTGTTTTCATCCTCTTTACCACTGCCTTGAGACCCCCAAGGGTCCCAGTCTACCAACCTGCATTGCTCTGGCAAAGGATGTAGATGTGGGATAATGAGGCCTCCATTAAGCTTCTGGTTCTCTCAAGTCTCATCTCTGCCTCTCACTAGCTTTATGCTTTTAATAAAGTTTCACATTGTTTTCTCTGAGTCTGATGTTCCTTCGTGATGAAGTGGGCTCAACAATACCTACCTTACAGGGAGATTATGAGGTCCAAATGTGATCATAACTGTAAAAGTGGTTTATAAACTCTAAAAATATTATACAATGTTAGTTCCTACACGTATATTTTTATTCCTTACCTCCCAGTCTATAATGTTGTAAGAGCATATCAAGTAATATCTCTGCATGCCTATGACAAATTTCTTAGAATTTATCTTGGGATAAACATATATGATTTTTATCCCCTTCTCAAAGATGCAAAACTAGAAATACAGAGCAGGTGAGTGTACCCTCAGTGAAAGGTTGGGACTGGACTAGGATTAGATTTTAATATACTTCTATGCCAGTTATGTATCCTTTCATACAACTAAGTTTTTCACTGTTTTCCTTTTATAAGGCTCTCTCATTTAATCCTCCAAATGACCTTGTAAGATAAACAATTTTGTTATTCTATGCATCTCATGGACAAGGAAACTCTGGCTAATCTAAATGCTAAGTGACCATTCAAGGGCAAACAAGCAATAAATAGCACAGCTAAGAACGGAGCCTTCTCTTGTATCCTGACATCTATTTGTGAAGAAACTAGAGACCCAAAAAATGTCACTTTCTAGTATCACACAGCTAATTGAAGGCAGAACCAGAGTCATCCTGCAGCCTTCCCAGATCCTCATTCTTTGTTACCAAAATCAGGTTCAGCTCTTTGCCACTCAAAAGCCAATAATCTAGAACCAAGTGTTGGTTGGAAAAGACAGATTAGTTTATTTAGGAGGCAGGCAACCTGGGGAGAAGGCAAGCTCATGTCCAAGAACAAACTCTGAAGATTGTGCCCGACAGTGAAAAATTTTAAAGGGATAAAGGGGAAGTTAATTTCAGTTAATCATTTGGGAAGGGGATCAGAGTCTTTGTTACCTTTCACTGTGCGTAGAATGGCCAGCAACATTGTTCTTCTTTTCCGATGCTATCTTGGTCACAGAGCCTACTCACAAGACTGCTAGAGGGAAGGTCTGGTTATCCTCTAATCACATACTTGCCATTTTCCCTTCCTTTGGTCTATGAAAAGAATCAACATGTTAAGCAAAGCAGAACAAAGGCCTTGGAAAGTATGCAGAAGCCTAAGGTTCCTGGAATTTAGCTAGAGTAGAGGTTAGAGGTTAAAGTATAACTAGGCTCTAGGGCCAGAAGAGTAAAGGGTTATGTGCTGGGGAGGGGGTGCTCTGCCATTTTCACATATGATTGTCTTGATCACAGCATTCCAAGTAGCCATCAGGTCTCTCTCGTGGTCAGAATATTATCTGAACCATAAATCTCTGGTCAACTGTGGAGGCGGAGGGCATAGGGTTCTGCTAGGTTTCATTTTGATGTCCACTGTGTGGAACCACAATGATGCTAATGGATGATGGGGTAAACTTGTACACTCAAGCATCTGCCATCGACTCTGTCTTTTTCCCAAGTCACAATGTATTCTTGAAGAAACATGAGAAGTTAGGGATTTTTATATAAAATCCTTGAGATTTTATATACTGGTTTATTCGTCTCTAGTATTTTGAGGAAAGAGAGAAGAATTGCAACTCATTAAACTTTTGATTGAAGGAATTTACTCATTCTTCATGCATTTGCATGCCAGTCTACTGAGAATGTATTTTTCACACTTAAAATTTCAAATAAATTTTTTTGAATTCAGATTCTCAAAGTATAAAAATAATTATCACTTAAAAATTTTAGAATATGCTAAATAATTTATGTCAACAATAAATTGGCAGTTGTCATGAGCATTTGCCATCTACCTCTACAAGGATTAAATCAGGTGCCACTACAGCTGCTAACCTTCAACATCCCCTGAAAGGAATTCAGGGTGGAAATCAGGGATGAGGCACTCGGTGCTCTGAGAAAATCAGGCAGAGTAGGTCTTCAGATAGCTAGATATTTTCGGGAGCTGATTTTATGAGCCCAATTCTTGCATCTGCTCATATCTAGAAAAGCACTAAATTCCTCCATGATGATGTCTGTTCCTCATGACTAGCAGTAACCCTCATGAGACCTTCTGCAAAAATATGTGCTTGATTGCATGTACTCCCTCTTCACCAAAATCACATATATATTGACCTTCCCCCCTACCTATTTGGAGCAGTTTCCCAGAGGTATCTGAAATGTTGTCTTCCAGGCTGCAGTCCTCATTTTACCCCAAATAAAACTTAACTCGTTGGGCTTCCCTGGTGGCGCAGTGGTTGAGAGTCCGCCTGCCGATGCAGGGGACACGGGTTCATGCCCCGGTCCGCGAAGATCCCACATGCCGCGGAGCGGCTTTGCCCGTGAGCCATGGCCGCTGAGCTTGCGCGTCTGGAGCCTGTGCTCCGCAATGGGAGAGGCCACAGTGGTGAGAGGCCCGCGTACCGCAAAAAAAAAAAAAAAAAAACTTAACTCGCAACTCTCATTTTGTGCAATTTTTTTTTTTAAGCCAACAGTTTTATGGTGACCGACAAAGTGACCCAGACTGGACTTCTTTCCTTCTCCTGAACTCCACGAGGAACCCGAGCCTTGGTACCAGCAGAGGTACCTCGTGTCCATCCACCTCCCCAGGGAGTCCAGACAAATTTGGGTAAGTCTCTCTTGGTTCTCAGATCTCCCATATCGGTTGATAATCCTGAGTTTTATTTGGTGGTGTATAACAGGTACCTACCCTCCCAGTTGAAAGATACTCGGGGCGGGGGCTGTTGAAAGATACCAGAGAATACTCACCCAGTTGAAAGATACTGGGGGGGGGGGGGCTTGTTGAAAGGTACCAGGGTTTGCTCAGTTGTAGGAGACTGAATGGTCTTCGCTGAGTGATTAGGTAAAAGGCTGATATGATACTTTTCCTCAATTCGCCTGCCTTAATAGAATTTGTTGGGATAAAAGTGAAGATATTACATGAGAGCTTTGCTCTGAAGAAAAGGGACAAGACTCCTCTTGGCTGGTTACGGCTTTCTCAGGTGACTGGGAAATATGGGAGTGGCCGAGGCAGAGTCCTCATGCCGTGCCGTGGTCCCATACGGAAACCCACTCATTAATTAAAACACTTGTTCATCCAGGGGTCGTGGATAAGAATTGGCCATTCAGTGATCTGAGCACCCGTGGTGGTCGTAGACCACCAAGGGGAGAAACTGAGACAAGAGGGCTGAAACAACTCTGGGGTGACACCTAGAGGAGCTGAGCTCACATGCAACACACTGGCCCACCACACAACTTCACTAGTAAATTTTATCCCTGAAAAATTCAACTCAAAAATGGGAAATAAAATCTCTCAAACACGGAACGAGGGGCGTCAGAAAACCAGCCTCCGGCTAACACCCCAGCCAGATTCATGTAAAATACGTACAGAGCTCATACTTGCAAGTCCCTAGTTAATTGGGGAAATTATACTAAAAGAGATCTCAACCTAAAATGGACAAATCGGGTCTCTTCTTATATTCCAAAATTGATAGTTTTGCACACACAATTAGAAAAAGCTGGTCGTAAGATCAAACATACTGAATGGAATGTTTACTTTGTTTGGTATTTAAAACTTCTAAAAGAGGAAATGATAGAGTAATTTCTTTGCAGTAAACAAAAAATTGCTTGAAATTATATCAGAACTAAAAAGGGCCGCTAGCACTGACTCTGTCTCTCCCTCTGCTCCTCCCACATATTCTCTTCTATATGAATTGCCTGGCCCTGATGCTATCTCTTTTTCTCTTCCAACTCTTCCACCTCCTGCTGCTCCCATTTCCCCAACAAAGGGGAATAAAAATAGAAGTGATTATAGCTCCCTTTAAGGAGAAACCTATTAAACGGAGGGGTGAACCCTCCTCGGTGCTTACGTATACACCTTGGACCCTAGTGAGAATTAGAGCTGTAGCTAAGGAATTTACTGATCCAAGTCAGGATCCATTGGGATTTGCTAAGGAATTTAAGTTAACCATCCATCCATACAAGCCCGGGTTTTCAGATCTATAACTAATACAGCTATTCGTTTCTGAAAGCAAAACAAGGGAATGGATAGAGAAAGCAGGATGGAAGCACCCCTTAATGGATTTTGAATCGCATATTCCACAGGTTAGCACTGAATGCAAGGAATTAGCTCAGAAATTACTCAAACTTATCCCAGAGCTTTTTCCAAAAACTGTCGACTGGACAAAGATTCAACAGTGCAAGCAAAGACTGGATGAATCAATTCTGGACTATTATGAGAGATTTGAAAAAAAACTTTTAAGCAATATTCTGGCTTGACACCTGAATCATTCTCTAACCACTAAAATGATCCTTTACATAACTCTTCCTTTTTAGAAGGCTTAGATAAAGATTTGGCCACTCTGGTCAAAAGACAATATAGGTTGGTCCTCATTACACCAAAACGCCCTTGTTACACTGGCTGACCACCTTTTAAAAAGCATTAAAAAGAAAGAAAAAGGTATATCTACAAAAATCATGAACCTTCAGCTGCTCCAATTAGGTACTCAACACCAGTTGAAAGTGAACCGATCTCCATTTAATTCTCAAGTGAGAGAGAAACAAAAAGTTTGCTTCCATTGCAGAAAACCAGGGCATCAGAAAATGAACTGTAAGAAAAGAAAGAGAAGACTAGAAGGAAAACTGGATTTTAGACTGGAATTTTGAGTTAAACAAGAATAGGGCTGCTCTGAGAGTACATAGGGAATCTTTCCCCTTCTCCTCTCTACTACCCTGGGAGAAGTAGAAATGATTATACAAAGAGAAACAATTAAAGTCCTAATAGACACAAGGGCCACCTTTTCAGTTTTGAACCCTAACAAAATTAAGGGCTCTCTTACTCAGAATAATACTTCTGTGCATATGGTAGGGGTTTCTAATGTGCCTATTAAGGCTCTTAAATCATTACCTTTAGAATTCTACATAGGGGGAACTTAAAGGAAGACAATCCTTTTTTCTAGTAGAAAGTGTTCCTGTTCACCTGATAGGTAGAGACCTATTAGAAGCTTATGAAGGTCATATCTCCTTTACTCCTAAGGGAGAAATGTTTCTAGATCTAAATGATCAATCAGACTTCCTTCATCATATAATGTTTGTGACTCATTATGAGTCACATAATGAGGATGTGATGAGGATGACACTGAACAAGACAAACTGCTAGGCTTAGTACCTGAAGAATTATGGGCACTTGATTCTACTGACATTGGAAGAATACATTCTGCATCCCCCATGAAAATTACTATAGATAAGGATAAGTCCCTGCCCAATATTCATCAATATCCATTAAGGCAGGAGGCCATAGAAGGAATAAAAACCTTTCATATCAGCTTACGTTGAGAAAGGGCTTATTGTGCCTTGCACCAGCCCTTGTAACACTCCCATTTTGCCAGTTAAAAAACCAAATGACAAGGGTTGTAGATTTGTATAGGACTTGAGATCTATCAATGCTATTATTATCCCTAGACATTCTATAGTGCCAAACCCCTATAACTTACTGTCCTATATTCCTAAAAACAGTGAATTCTCTGTGACAGACCTCTGTAGCATATTTTTTAGTGTCCCTGTACATCCTGATGATCAGTATCTTTTTGCCTTTACTTGGAATGAACGGCAATATGCATGGACTGTAATGCCACAGGGCTACACTGAAAGCCCCACTTACTTCTCCCACATATTAAAAGCTGATCTAGATGACCTTGATTTTCCTCATAAGTCAGTTTTGATAAAATATGGAGATGATTTGCCACTGTGTTCAAATTGTTGGAAAAACAACCCGCAGGACACCATGTATTTACTTCAGAAGCTAGTCTTAAAGGGACATAGAGTGTCCAAAGAAAAATGGCAATTCTGTATGACTAGTGTAAAAAATTTAGGACACGGGATATTTATAGAAGGACTTTTTATAAAGTATATACAGCACGTTCTTATTAGTTATCCATTTTATACATATTAGTGTATATATGTCAATCCCAGTCTCCCAATTCATCACACCACCACCACCACCACTGACACTTTCCCCCCTTGGTGACCGTACGTTTGTTTTCTACATCTGTGTCTCAATTTCTGCCCTGCAAATTGGTTCATCTGTACCATTTTTCTAGGTCCCATATATATGTGTTAATCTACAATTTTTGTTTTTCTCTTTCTGACTTACTTAACTCTGTATGACAGTCTCTAGGTCCATCCACATCTCTACAAATGACCCAATTTCATTCCTTTATATGGCTGAGTAATATTCTATTCTATATATGTACCACACCTTCATTATCCATTCATCAGTTGATGGGCATTTCGGTTGCTTCCATGTCCTGGCTATTGTAAATAGTGCTGCAATGAACATTGGGGTGAATGTGTCTTTTTGAATTATGGTTTTCTCTTGGGATATATCCAGTAGTGAGATTGCTAGGTCATATGGTAATTCTATTTTTAGCTTTTTTAAGGAACCTCCATACTGTTCTCCATAGTGGCTGTATCAATTTACATTCCCACCAACAGTGCAAGAGGGTTCCTTTGTCTCCACACCCTCTCCAGCATTTATTGTTTGAGATTTTTTGATGATGGCCATTCTGACTGGTGTGAGGTGATACCTTATTGTAATTTTGATTTGCATTTCTCTAATGATTAGTGATGTTGAGCAGCTTTTCATAAGCTTCTTGGCCATGTGTATGTCTTCTCTGGAGAAATGTCTATTTTGATCTTCAGCCCATTTTTGGATTGAGTTGTTTGTTTTTTTTTTTAATATTGAGCTACATGAACTGTTTATATATTTTGGAAATTAATCCTTTGTCCGTTGATTCCTTTGCAAATATTTTCTCCCATTCTGAGTGTTGTCTTTTGGTTTTGTTCATAGTTTCCTTTGCTGTGCAAAAGCTTTTAAGTTTCATTATGTCCCATTTGTTTATTTTTGTTTTTATTTCCATTCCTCTAGGAGGTGGGTCAAAAAGGATCTTGCGGTGATTCATGTCATAGACTGCTCTGCCTATGTTTTCCTCTAAGACTTTTACAGTGTCTGGACTTACATTTAGGTCTTTAATCCATTTTGAGTTTATTTTTATGTATGGTGTTAGGGAGTGTTCTAATTTCATTCTTTTACATGTAGCTGTCCAGTTTTCCCAACATCATTTATTGAAGAGGCTGTCTTTCTCCATTGTATATTCTTGCCTCTTTTATCAAAAATAAGGTGATTGGGCTTCCCTGGTGGTGCAGTGGTTGAGAGTCCGCCTGCCGATGCAGGGGACACGGGTTCGTGCCCCGGTCCAGGAAGATCCCACATGCTGTGGAGCGGCTGGGCCTGTGAGCCATGGCCGCTGAGCCTGCGCATCCAGAGCACAGGCTCCGCAACGGGAGAGGCCACAACAGTGAGAGGCCCGCGTACCGCAAAAAAAAATAATAATAAAAAAAAAAAATAAGGTGACCATAGGTGCCTGAGTTTACCTTTGGGATTTCTATCTTGTTCCACTGATCTATATTCCTGGTTTTGTGCCAGTACCATACTGTCTTGATTACTGTAGCTTTGTAGTATAGTTTGAAGTCTGGGAGCCTGATTTCTCCAGCTCTATTTTTCTTTCTCAAGATTGCTTTGGCTCTTCAGGGTCTTTTGTGTTTCCATACAAATTGTGCAATTTTTTGTTCTAGTTCTGTGAAAAATGCCAGTGGTAGTTAGGTAGGGATTACATTGAATCTGTAGATTGCTTTGGGTAGTTATTTTCACAGTGTTGATTCTTCCAATCCAAGAACACGGTATATCTCTCCATCTGTTTGTATTGTTATTAATTTCTTTCATCAGTGTCTTATAGTTTTCTGCATACAGGTCTTTTGTCTCCCTAGGTAGGTTTATTCCTAGGTATTTTATTCCTTTGGTTGCAATGGTAAATGGGAGTGTTTTCTTGCTTTCACTTTCAGATTTTTCATAATTAGTGTATAGGAATGCAACAGATTTCTGTTCATTAATTTTGTATCCTGCAACTTTACCAAATTCATTGATTAGCTCTAGTAGTTTCCTGGTGGCACCTTTAGGATTCTCTATGTATAGTATCATGTCATCTGCAAACAGTGACAGTGTTACTCCTTTTTTTCCAATTTGTATTCCTTTTATTTCTTTTTCTTCTCTGATTGCTGTGGCTAGGACATCCAAAACTATGTTGAATACTACTGGTAAGAGTGGACATCCTTGTCTTGTTCTTGATCTTAGAGGAAATGCTTTCAGATTTTCCCCATTGCGAATGATGTTTGCTGTGGGTTTCTCCTATGTGGCTTTTATTATGTTGAGGGAGGTTCCCACTATGCCCACTTTCTGGAGAGTTTTAATCATAAATGGGTGTTGAATTTTGTAAAAAAAAAAAAAAAAAAGAAGCTTTTTCTGCACCTATTGAAGTCATCATATGGATTTTCTTCTTCAATTTGTTAATATGGTGTATCACATTGATTGATTTGCATATGTTGAAGAATCCTTGCATCCCTGGGATAAATCCCACTTGTTCATGGTATACCATCCTTTTAATATGTTGTTGGATTCTGTTTGCTAGTGTTTTGTTGAGGAGTTTTGCATCTATATTCATGAGTGATATTGGTTTGCAATTTTCTCTTTTTGTAGTGTCTTTGTGTGGTTTTGGTATCAGGGTCATGATGGCCTCATAGAATGAGTATGGGAGTGTTCCTTCCTCTGCAATTTTTTGTAAGAGCTTGAGAAGGATGGGTGTTAGCTCTTCTCTAAATGTTTAATACAATTCACCTGTGAAGCCATCTGGTCCTGGACTTTTGTTTGTTGGAAGATTTTTAATCACAGTTTCAATTTCATTACTTGTGATTAGTCTGTTAATATTTTCTACTTCTTCCTGGTTCAGTCTTGGAAGGTTATACCTTTTAAGAATTTGTCCATTTCTTCCAGGTTGTCCATTTTATTAGCATAGAGCTGTTTGTAGTAGTCTCTTGGAGTGCTTTGTACTTCTGCGGTATCTGTTGTAACTTCTCCTTTTTCATTTCTAATTTTATTGATTTGAGTCCTCTCCCTCTTTTTCTTGATGAGTCTGGCCAAAGCTTTATCAATTTTGTTTATCTTCTCAAAGAACCAACATTTAATTTTATTGATCTTTCCTATTATTTTGTTTGTTTCTTTTTCATTTATTTCTGATCTGATCATTATGATTTCTTTCCTTTTACTAACTTTGGGGTTTTTTTGTTCTTCTTTCTCTATTTCCTTTAGGTGTAACATTAGAGTGTTTATTTGACACATTTGTTGCTTCTTGAGGTAGGCTTGTATTGCTATAAACTTCCCTCTTAGAACTGCCTTTGCTGCATCCCATAGGTTTCGGATCATCATGTTTTCGTTGTCATTTGCTGCTTGGTATTTTTTGATTTCCTCTTTGATTTCTTCAGCAATCTCTTGGTTATTTAGTAACATATTGTTTAGCTTCCATGTGTTTGTGGTTTTTACGTCTTTTTCCCTTTAATTGATTTTTAATCTCATAGTGTTGTGGTCAGAAAAGATGTTTGATATGATTTCAATTTTTTTTTTTTAATTTACTGAGGCTTGATTTGTGACCCAAGATGTAATCTATCCTGGAGAATGTTCCATGCACACTTGAAAAGAAAGTGTAATCTGCTGTATTTGAATAGAATGTCCCATGAATATCAATTAAATCTGTCTGGTCTATTGTGTCATTTAAAGCTTGTGTTTCCATATTAACTTTCTGTTTGGATGATCTGTCCATTGGTGTAAGTAAGGTTTTAAAATCCCCCACTATTTTTTTTTCTTTTTTTTTGCGGTATGCGGGCCTCTCACTGTTGTGGCCTCTCCCGTTGTGAAGCACAGGCTCCAGACGCGCAGGCTCAGTGGCCATGGCTCACGGGCACAGCTGCTCTGCGGCACGTGGGATCCTCCCAGACCGGGGCACAAACCCGCATCTGCTGCATCGGCAGGCGGACTCTCAACCACTGCGCCACCAGGGAAGCCCTCCCCCACTATTTTTGTGTTAATCTCAATTTCCTCTTTCTTAGCTCTTAGCAGTTGCCTTATGTATTGAGGTGTTCCTATGTTGGGTGCATATATATTTATAATTGTTATGTCTTCTTCCTGGATTGATCCCTTGATCATTATGTAGTGTGCTTCCTTGTATCTTGTAACATTCTTTATTTTAAAGTCTATTTTATCTGATATGAGTCTTGCTACTCCAGCTTTCTTTTGATTTCCATTTGCATGGAATATCTTTTTCCATCCCCTCACTTTCAGACTGTATGTGTCCCTAGGTCTGAAGTAGGTCTCTTGTAGACAGCATAAATATGGGTCTTGTTTTTGCATCCATTCAGCCAGCCTGTGTCTTTTGGTTGGAGCATTTAATCCATTCACATTTAAGGTAATTATCTATATGTATGTTCCTATTACCATTTTCTTAATTGTTTTTTATTTGTTTTTGTAGGTCCTTTTCTTCTCTTGTGTTTCCCACTTTAGCATTTGTTTTAGAGCTGGTTTGATGGTGCTGAATTCTCTTAGCTTTTGCTTGTCTGTAAAGGTTTTAATTTCTCCATCGAATCTGAATGAGATCCTTTCCGGGTAGAGCAATCTTGGTTGTAAGTTCTTCCCTTTCATCATTTTAAATATGTCATGCCTCTCCCTTCTGGCTTGTAGAATTTCTGCTGAGAAATCAGCTGTTAACCTATGGGAGTTCCCTTGTATGTTATTTGTCATTTTTCCATTGTTGCTTTCAATAATTTTTCTTTGTCTTTGATTTTTGCCAGTTTGATTATTATGTGTGTCAGCATGTTTCTCCTTGGGTTTGTCCTGTATGGGACTCTCTGCACTTCCTGGACTTGGGTGGTAATTCCTTTTCCCATGTTAGGGAAGTTTTCAACTCTAATCTCTTCAAATATTTTCTAACATCCTTCCTCTCTCTCTTCTTCTGGGACCCCTATTATGCGAATGTTGTTGCATTTAATGTTGTCCCAGAGGTCTCCTATGCTCTCTTCGTTTCTTTTCATTCTTTATTCTGTTCCACAGAAGTGAATCCACCACTTTCTCTTCCTGGTCATTTATCCATTTTTCTGCCTTAGGTATTTTGTTATTGATTCCTTCTAGTGTATTTTTAATTTCAGTTATTGTATTGCTCATCTCTGTTTGTTTGTTCTTTAATTCTTCTAGGTCTTTGTTAAACTTTTCTTGCATCTTCTCAACCTTTGCCTCCATTCTTTTAACAAGGTCCTGGATCATCTTCACTATCATTATTCTGAATTGTTTTTCTGAAAGGTTGACTATCTCCACTTCATTTAGTTGTTTTTCTGGGGGTTTATCTTTTTCCTTTACTAGTACATAGCCCTCTTCCTTTTCATCTTGTCTCTCTGTCTCTGAATGTGGTTTTTGTTCCTCAGGCTGCAGGTTTGTAGTTCTTCTTGCTTCTGCTGTCTGCCCTCTGGTAGATCTATAGAAGGACTTTTAACTAATCTGGATAGAGTGAAATGCATTCTAACCTTCTCTGCCCCAAAGACAAAAAAAGAATTTGGATTTTTAGTACTTGCAGGCTACTGTAGGAACTGGGTTCCAAATTTTTCCTTAGTAGCTCAACCACTATATAATCTACTAAAACAAGACCAACCTGAACCTCTTTGCTGGAATGTAGAGCATTCTGAAGTCATGGAGACCATGAAAAACTTCTGGCCAACGCCCCAGCCCTGGTGCATGCAAATTATGATCTACCTTTCTTCCTCTTTGTTCATGAAAACAAGGAGACTGCATTAGGTGTACTAAACCAGCAACATGGTGGTTACTATCAGCTGATAGGATATTATAGCCCACAGCTAGATTCGGTAGCCAGGGGCTTCAGCTCTTGCCTCCAGGCTGTCACAGCTGACAGCTGTGCTATGTCAGAAGAGATAGTCATGAGTCACCCTCTTACTATCTTTGTTTCTCATTCTGTGGAAGCCTTACTAAACTCTCATCACACACATTATTCTGCAATTCAATTAACTTCCCATGAGATGATCTTGCTCTCGCATGAACATAACTCTTCACAGGTGCAACAAGCTTAATCCAGCCTCCTCACTACCATAAGTATCAGATGTCAATAATGAAAACCATGATTGTATTGTTTTAACTGACAATCTTTTATCTCCTAGGACTGACCTCCCAGAAAACTCTATGGATAATCCTGATTTTATATTATTTATATCTGTGAGGACCTCATGGAAAGTAACTAGCTGGTTATGCTGCCTTTTCTCCAATATCAACCCTTGAGAATAGTCCCTTACCTAATGTCTCTTCTGCCCAGTAGGCTGAATTAATAGTGCTAACAAGAGCCTGCCAGTTGTCAGAAGGGAAATCTGCTAACATTTACACTGAGAGCCACTATGCTTTTAGCATAGCATATGATTTTTGACACACTTTGGAAATAAAGAGGATTTTTAACATCCTGAGGACAGCCTATTAAAAATGTGAGACAAGTTGCAAAATTATTGGATGCAATTCTACTACAAAGTGTGTTAGCTATCATTAAGGTATCAGGTCATTCAAAGGCTGACACCACTTAAGCAAAAAGGAACTCCTTAGCTGATCATGTCTCCAAAACAGCAGCTCTGCAGAATGATAATAGTCAACTAACAGTTGTTTTCTCTTTTCAGCCTCCCAGTAACCTTACTGACATCCTGTTAATTTTTCAGGAAATGGCACCAAAAGGAGAAGAGGAGAGTTGGAAACAAACAGGAGGAAGGTTTGACTCCAATAAAGGGCTCTGGATAGGCCCAAATGGAAAAACTATCCTTCTTTTTGGAGCTCAATACCTCATTTTACAATATATTGATGAGTTAACTCATTGGAACCCAGATAAGATCATATTGTGAGGTAAATAATTGTTTTGAAAGCCTTCTTTCACTATAGGTCAAAAAGTTTATTCTAGATGTACCATGTGTCCAAAATACAACACAGGTGAGCCATTACATAGTCCTCAAGGAAGATTTCCATTACCTGCTGCCCTTTTGTAATTTGGCAGATTGATTTTATCCAAATGCTCCCCTCTCAATGTTACCATTACATACTTGTTATGATTTGTATGTATTCACATTGGGTTGAGGCATTCCCATGCAGAAGGGGCACTGTGCAGATGGTAGGCAAATTAATATTAGAAAAGGTGATTCCCATTTTGGGAGTCCATGCAGAAATACATAGTGATAGGAGAACCCATTTTACTGGACAAATTGTCAAGGAAACTCACAAAATCTGGCCAATTATGCAACATTTCCATTGTGCTTATCACCCCCAGTCCTCTGGGCTAGTAGAAAGAACAAAGGGAACAATTAAAAATCAATTGGTTAAAATTATAGATGCTTATTCCTTACCCTGGCCAAAGGCCCTTCCATTGGTTCTCCTCAACCTAAGATCTACTCCCTTTGGAAGCATAATTTGTCTTCTTTTGAAATTATCACTGGGAGCCCAATGAGACTAAATGAAGGATTGTATGAACATACATTATTAAAAGGGGACATGTTACATTACTGTAAAAGCTTAATTGAGCTCCTAAAAGAGCATTCTTATCTTGTTTCTAAAGCTTATCATAGTAATCTATCGTTGAACGAATATCAGATATCCCATGACCTGCAACCAGGACATTATGTACATTGGAAAAGACATCATTTAAAGGACTCTCTACAACCCAGATGGAAAGGCCCTCACCAGGTACTCTTAACTAGCTCATGTGTGGCAAAATTAAAGGAAATTGACTCTTGGATTCATAATTCCCACTTAAAAAGGGCCCTTGCACCAGACTGGTGTGTAGAAAGGACTGCTGACCTCAAACTCACCTTAAAATGTGCTCAAGTAGAGGAGAAACTACACTCACAGCAGGATGAGAAGAAGACGACATCAGAAGTGGACAGCTTACCCAAGATGCTGGACCTGACTTGTATGATCATTTATAATGTTTTCCTGACCTCTTGGACCTTTGCATGTGAATCAAATGTTTTCGTATCATGGGCACCATCATATGCTAATTAAAAAAATCAATCCAATTGGGTTTCTGGCCAATTACCTGTGTCTAGTACTTTTATGTTACCTTGGTAGATTTCTCCCCTCCAAGGCTCTGATTGGGTAGCCCTTAGGAAATTTAGTTTAGAAGAAAGAAAATTCAGTCCTGTTCAGGCCACTTCTGATATTACTAGGTGGGATCCTCTCACCTGGCCAATTAATAATACCTGCTCTGATCCTGGCCATAGATACAAACTTTCTTTTAAGGTCACTCAAGCTCAATCAAAACGATGAGCTAAGTCTCAATCAAAAACTCTTACCTCTCATCTATTAAAAGGAAATCTCCCACAATTATGGGATAGAATTTTTGTGGTTAACACCAGGTTATGGTCATTTAAGTTTAAAACCTCCTCTATGTTAGGAACAATTAAATCATACTAAGGATGACCAGCCTAGTAACACTAGGAAATTAGGCTGGGTGTCTTATGAACAATGTCTACATATTATTACCCTTAGAGAGAGTGATTGGTATGGAACCAACTGGGTCAGACTACCAGAGATTCACTGGGCTGCACCTAATTGAACTCAGTGGATTTGTGGTATGAATTTATGGCCCTGGTTTCCACCAGGATGGATAGGAAGATGTACCCTGGGATTCCCATGAACTCAAGGTCACATAAATAACAATTTAGGGATGACCCCAGCCAATCTACCATTGGTACAAGCCCGATGGGTCAGGAGATCTGTATTCCACTGGTATGACCATTTAGTATCTATTTTTGTGCCTTCAATAGAATTGGAGAATGTAATCGGCCATATAGAAGCCTTAACAAAATTCACTCAACAGGCTTTAAATGATAGTAACCAGGCTATTGGCCTATTGAATTCTTTGGTCTCTATGATGAGAAAAGTGGTGCTACAAAACTGCATGGCCCTCAACATCCTTACAGTATTTCAGGGAGGCACCTGTGCCATAATTCAAACTGAATACTATGTTTTCATACCTTATGAATCCCCTAATGTAACACATTTAATGAAGCATATGAAAAATCAGATGTCTGCCTTAAATGACTCACTCCCTAGTCTTGACACCCTCTTCAAAACCTGGTTTGGCATGGAAAGGTCTTGGCTTAAATATTTACTTACAACTCTATTAACCTTATTAGCTATATAATTTGTACTTTTTGCCTGTTTCATAAGATGATCATTTCTTGTATTACCAAATGTACGACTGAGCCTCCAACAAAAATAATAATGACTAGGCGACTTGAAGCAGTTGATCAAATATATAGTTCTGTATGCAATCAAGATTGTAATAGTAACTCTAGATATGGGAAGATGCAATAAGAGGGATTTTTTTCCTGTACAATTACAAGCTAGTAAGGAGAAGTGGTCCAGAGATCTTTGACTATTAAGACCTATTCCAGTAATAGTACATTGAGTGGCCTATCAGCAAAATCTTTCCCAGACCTAGGAATGAGCCTTCCTAGCACTGTGGGATGAAATGGTCATGAAAGGCCTCCCAAAGCATGGTCAAATTTATGACCATGACAGGTCTCTGTCAACTGCAAATTGGCACTTGCCATGGACACTTGCCATTTACCTTTACAAGGATAAAATCAGGTGCCGCTACAGCTGCTGAACTTCAACATCCCCTGAAAGGAATTCAGGGTGGAGATCAGGAATGAGACACTCAGTGCTCTGAGAAAATCTGGCAGAACAGGTCTTCAGATAGTTAGACATTTTCAGGAGCTGATTTTAAGAGCCCAATTCTTGCATCTGCTCATATCTAGAAAAGCACTAAATTCCTCCATGGTGATGTCTGTTCCTCGTGACTAGCAGTAACCCTCATGAGACCTTCTGCAAAAATATGTGCTTGATTGCATGTATTTCCCCTTCACCAAAATCACATATATATTGACCTCCCCTCCCCCAGCCCCTTCTTTGGAGTAGTTTCTCAGAGCTATC
The DNA here is from genome assembly GCF_964165515.1 of Mesoplodon bidens. Taxonomy (NCBI): domain Eukaryota; kingdom Metazoa; phylum Chordata; class Mammalia; order Artiodactyla; family Ziphiidae; genus Mesoplodon; species Mesoplodon bidens. The sequence continues at coordinate 58,595,242 of NC_138172.1, read as the reverse complement.
TGAACTGCTATCTCTGGGCTGCAGTCCTCATTTAGTCCCAAATAAAACTTAACTGGCAAATCTCACATTGTACATATTTTTTAAGCCAACATTTACAAATACTATAATGTACACTTAGTTATCTAATACGAGAAGAGGAGATACTTATGGGTAGCAGAATTGGTTAGCACAAACTTATTAGAAACTAAATGCTTATATACATTTGAGTTGCAAAGAATAATCTTTATACTTAATCACAAGGACTTATTTACCTTATAACTGGAAGTTTGTATCTTTTGACCCCCTTTACACATTTTCCCTTGCTGCCACTGGCTGCCTCTGGACACCACTAATCTGTTTGCTGAATCTATAAGTTTGTTGTTGTTTTATTTTATTTATTTATTTATTTGTTTGTTTGTTTGTTTATTTATTTATTTACTTTTATTTTTAACATCTTTATTAGAGTATAATTGCTTTACAATGGTGTCGTAGTTTCTACTTTATAACAAAGTGAATCAGTTATACATATACATATGTCCCCATATCTCTTCCCTCTTGCATCTCCCTCCTTCCCACATTAACAATCCCACCCCTCTAGGCAGTAACAAAGCACCAAACTGATCTCCCTGTGCTATGCAGCTGCTTCCAACTAGCTATCTATTTTGGGTTTGGTAGTGTATATATGTCCATGCCACTCACTCACTTTGTCACAGCTTACCCTTCCCCCTCCCTGTATCCTCACGTCCATTCTCTAGTAGGTCTACATCTTTATTCCGATTGTGCCCCGAGGTTCTTCTGAATATTTTTTTTTCTTTTTTAAGATTCCATATATATATATGTTAGCATATGGTATTTGTTTTTATCTTTCTGACCTACTTCACTCTGTATGACAGTTTCTAGGTCCATCCACCTCATTACAAATAACACAGATTCGTTCCCCTTTATGGCTGAGTAATATTCCATTGTATATATGTGCCATATCTTCTTTATCCATTCATCTGTCGATGGACAGTTAGGTTCCTTCCATGTCCTGGCAATGTAAATAGAGCTGCAATGAACATTTTGGTACATGACTCTTTTTCAATTATGGTTTGCTAAGGGTATATGCCCAGTAGTGGGATGGCTGGGTTGAATGGTAGTTTTATTTTTAGTTTTTTAAAGAAACCTCCATATTGTTCTCTCTAGTGGCTGTATCAATTTACATTCCCAACAACAGTGCAAGAAGGTTCCCTTTCCTCCACACCCTCTCCAGCATTTATTGCTTGTAGATTTTTGAATATGGCCATTCTGACTGGGGTGAGATGATATCTCATAGTAGTTTTCATTTGCATTTCTCTAATAATTAATGATGCTGAGCATTCTTTCATGTGTTTGTTGGCAATCTGTATATTTTCTTTGGAGAAATGTCTATTTAGGTCTTCTGCCCATTTTGGGGTTGGGTTGTTTGTTTTCTTGTTATTGAGATGCTTGTAAATTTTGGAGATTAATCCTTTGTCAGTTGCTTCATTTGCAAATATTTTCTCCCATTTTGAGGGTTTTCTTTTGGTCTTGTTTATGGTTTCCTTTGCTGTGCAAAAGCTTTGAAGTTTCATTAGGTCCCATTTGTTTATTTTTGTTTTTATTTCCATTTCTCTAGGAGGTGGGTCCAAAAGGATCTTGCTGTGATTTATGTCATAGAGTGTTCTGCCTATATTTTCCTCTAAGAGTTTGATAGTGTCTGACCTTACACTTAGGTCTTTAATCCATTTTGAGTTTATTTTTGTGTATGGTGTTAGGGAGTGTTCTAAATTCATTCTTTTACATGTAGCTGTCCAGTTTTCCCAGCACCACTTTTGAAAAGGCTGTCTTTTCTCCACTGTATATTCTTGTCTCCTTTATCAAAGATAAGGTGACCATATGTGGGCAGGTTTATCTTTGGGATTCTTATCTGGTTCCATTGATCTATATTTCTATTTTTGTGCCCATACCATACTGTCTTGTTTACTATAACTTTGTAGAATAGTCTGAAGTCAGGGAGCCTGATTCCTCCACCTCCATTTTTCTTTCTCAAGATTTCTGTGGCTATTCAGGGTCTTTTGTGTTTCCATACAGATTGTGACATTTTTTGTTCTAGTTCTGTGAAAAATGCCAGTGGTTGTTTGATAGGGACTGCATTAAATCTGTAGATGGCTTTGCGTACTACAGTCATTTTCACAATGTTGATTCTTCCAACCCAGGAACATGGTATATCGCTCCATCTATTTGTATCATCTTTAATTTCTTTCTTCAGTGTCTTATAATTTTCTGCATACAGGTCTTTTGTCTCCTTAGGTAGGTTTATTCCTGGATATTTTATTCTTTTTGTTGTAATGGCAAATGGGAGTGTTTTCTTAATTTCACTTTCAGATTTTTCATCATTAGTGTATACAAAGGCAAGATTTCTGTGCATTAATTTTGTCTCCTGCTACTTTACCAAATTAATTGATTAGATGTAGTAGATTTCCGTTGCATCTTTAGGATTCTCTATGTATAGTATCATGACATCTTCAAACAGTGACAGCTTTACTTCTTCTTTTCCGATTTGGATTCCTTTTATTTCCTTTTCTTCTCTGATTGCTGTGGCTAGAACTTCCAAAACTATGTTGAATAATAGTGGTGAGAGTGGGCAACCTTGTCTTGCTCCTGATCTTAGTGGAAATGGTTTCAGTTTTTCACCATTGTGGATGATGTTGGCTGTGGGTTTGTCATATATGGCCTTTATTATGTTGAGGAAAGTTCCCTCTATGCCTACCTTCTGGAGGACTTTTATCATAAATGGGTGTTGAATTTTGTCAAAAGTTTTCTCTGCATCTATTGAGATGATCATATGGTTTTTCTCCTTCAATTTGTTAATATGGTGTACAACATTGATTGATTTGTGTATATTGAAGAATCCTTGCATTCCTGGCATAAATCCCACTTGATCATAGTGTATGATCCTTTTAATGTGCTGTTGGATTCTATTTGCTAGTATTTTGTTGAGGATTTTTGCATCTATGTTCATCAGTGATATTGGCCTGTAGTTTTCTTTCTTTGTGACACCTTTGTCTGGTTTTGGTATCAGAGTGATGGTGGCCTCGTAGAATGAGTTTGGGAGAGTTCCTTCCTCTGCTATATTTTGGAAGAGTTTAAGAAGGATAGGTGTTACCTCTTCTTTAAATCCCTCATAGAATTCGCCTGTGAAGCCCTCTGGTCCTGGTCTTTTGTTTGTTGGAAGATTTTTAATCACAGTTTCAATTTCAGTGCTTGTGATTGGTCTGTTCATATTTTCTAGTTCCTCCTGGTTCCATCTCGGAATGTTATGCATTTCTAAGAATTTGTCCATTTTTTCCAGGTTGTCCATTTTATTGGCATATAGTTGCTTGGAGTAATCTTTCATAATCCTTTTTTTTTCTGCAATGTCAGTTGTTACTTCTCCTTTTTCATTCCTTACTATGTTGATTTGAGTCTTCTCCCATTTTTCCCTTATAAGGACGTCTAATGGTTTGTCCATTTTGTTTATCTTCTCAAAGAACCAGCTTTTAGTTTTATTGATATTTGCTTTCATTTCCTTCATTTCTTTTTCATTTATTTCTGAGCTGATCTTTATGATTTCTTTCCTTCTGCCAACTTTGGGGTTTTTTGTTCTTCTTTCTCTATTTGCTTTAGGTGTAAAGTTAGGTTGTTTATTTGAGATGTTTCTTGTTTCTTAAGGTAGGCTTGTATAGCAATAAACTTCCCTCTTAGAACTGCTTTTGCTGCATCCCATAGGTTTTGGGTCGTTGTGTTTTCATTGTATTTTTTTCTAGGTATTTTTTGATTTCTTTAGTGATCTCTTGGTTATTAAGTAGTGTGTTGTTTAGCCTCCACGTGTTGGTATTTCTTACAGATTTTTTTCCTATATTTGATATCTAGTCTCATAGCTTTGTGGTAGGAAAAGGTACCTGATATGATTTCAATTTTCTTAATTTTACCACGGCTTGAACTGTGACCCAATATATGATCTATCATGGAGAATGTTCCATGAGCACTTGAGAAAAATGTGTATTCTGTTGTTTTTGGATGGAATGTCCTATAAATATCAATTAAGTCGTCTTGTTAAATGTATCATTTAAATCTTGTGTTTCCTTATTTATTTTCATTTTGGATGATCTGTCCATTGGTGAAACTGGGGTGTTAACGTCCCCTACTATGAATGTGTCACTGTCGATTTCCCCTTTTATGGCTGTTAGTATTTGCCTTATGTATTGAGATGCTCCTATGTTGGGTGTATAAATATTTACAATTGTTATATCTTCTTCTTGGATCGATCCCTTTATCATTATGTAGTGTCCTTCTTTGTCTCTTGTAATAGTCTTTATTTTAAAGTCTATTTTGTCTGATATGAGAATTGTTACTCCAGCTTTCTTCTGATTTCCATTTGCATGGAATATCTTGTTCCATCCCCTCACTTTCAGTCTCTATGTGTCCCTCGGTCTGAAGTGCGTCTCTTGTAGATAGTATATATACAGGTCTTGTTTTCGTATCCATTCAGCCAGTCTATGTCCTTTGGTTGGAGCATTTAATCCATTTGCATTTAATGTAATTATTGATATGTATGTTTCTATTACCATTTTCTCAACTGTTTTGTGATTATTATTGTAGGTCTTTTCCTTCTCTTGTGTTTCCTGCCTAGAGAAGTTCCTTTAGCATTTGTTGTAAAGCTGGTTTCTTGGTGCTGAATTCTCTTAGCTTTTGCCTGTCTGTAAATCTTCTAATTTCTCCATCAAATCTGAATGAGATCCTTGCTGGGTAGAGTAATCTTGGTTGTAGAATTTTCTCCTTCATAACTTTAAATATGTCCTGCCACTCCCTTCTGTCTTGCAGAGTTTCTGCTGAAAGATCAGTTGTTAATCTTATTGGGATTCCCTTATGTGTTATTTGTTGTTTTTCCCTTACTACTCTTAATATTTTTCTTTGTATTTAGTTTTTGATAGTTTGCTTAATATGTGTCTTGGCATGTTTCTCCTTGGATTTATCCTGTATGGGACTCTTTGTGCTCCCTGGATTTGATTAACTATTTCCTTTCCCATATTAGGAAAGTTTTCAACTATAATCTCCTCAAATATTTTCTCAGTCCCTTTCTTTTCCTCTTCTTCTTCTGGGACCCCTATAATTCGAATGTTGGTGCATTTACTGTTTTCCTGAGGTGTCTGAGACTATCCTCATTTCTTTTCAATTTTTTTTTATTCTGCTCTGCAGTAGCTATTTCCACTATTTTATCTTCCAGATCACTTATCTGTTCTTCTGCCTCAGTTATTCTGCTCTTGATCCCTTCTAGAGAATTTTTAATTTCAGTTATTGTGTTGTTCATCACTGTTTTTTTCCTCTTTAGTTTTTCTAGGTCCTTGTTAAATGTTTCTTGTATTTTCTCCATTCTATTTCCAGGATTTTGGATCATCTTTACTATCATTATTTTGAATTCTTTTTCAGGTAGACTACCTATTTCCTCTTCATTTGTTAGGTCTGCTGGGTTTTTGCCTTACTCCATCTGCTGTATGTTTCTCTGTCTTCTCATTTTGCTTAACTTACTGTGTTTGGTGTCTCTTTTTCAGTCTGCAGTTTCATAGTTTCCATTGTTTTTGTTGTCTTTCCCCAGTGGCTATAGTTGTTTCAGTGGGTTGTGTAGGCTTCCTGTTGGAGGGGACTAGTGCCTGTGTTTTGGTGGATGTAGATGGATCTTGTCTTTCTGGTGGACAGGTCTACGTCTGGTGGTATGTTTTGGGGTGTCTGTGGCCTTATTATGATTTTATGCAGCCTCTGTGTTAATGGATGGGGTTGTGTTCCTGAATTGCCAGTTGTTTGGCATAGGGTTTCCAGCACTGTAGCTTGCTGATCGTTAAGTGGAGTGGGCTTTTGGTGTTGAGATGGAGATCTCTGGGCGATTTTTGCCATTTGATATTATGTGGAGCTGGGAGGTCTCTTGTGGACCAGTGTCCTGAACTTGGCTCTCCCACCTCAGTGGCACATCCCTGACACTGGGCTGGAGTACCAAGAGCTTGTCCTCCTCACAGATCAGAAAAACATATGGAGAGAAAAAAGAAAAGATGAAAAAAGATAAAATAAAGTAAAATAAAATAGTTATTAAAATAAAAAACAATTATTAAGAAAAAATTTAATTTAAAAAAAACGGACAGACAGAACCCTAGGGAAAATGGTAAAAGCAAAGCTACAGAGAAAAAATCACACACAGAAGCATACACATACACACTCACAATAAGAGAAAAAGGGGAAATATATATATATATATATATATATATATATATATATATATATATATATATATATATATGTATATATGTATATATGTATATATGTATATATATATATATATCATTGCTCCCAATGTCCACCTCCTCATTTTGGCATGATTTGTTGTCTATTCAGGTATTCCACAGATGCAGGGTACATCAAGTTGATTGTGGAGATTTAATCTGCTGCCCCTGAGCCTGCTGGGAGAAATTTCCCTTTCTCTTCTTTGTTCACACAGCTCCCGTGGTTCAGCTTTGGATTTGGACTCGCCACTGCATGTACGTTGCCTGAGGGCATCTATTTTTCTCTCAGACAGGACTGAGTTAAAGGAGCAGCTGATTTGGGGCCTCTAGCTCACTCAGGCTGGGGGGAGGGAAGGGTACAGATGCAGGTTGAGCCTGTGGTGGCAGAGGCCAGCGTGACATTGCACCAGCCTGAGGCACACCGTGAGTTCTCCCAGGGAAGTTGTCCCTGGGTCATGGGACCCTGGCAGTAGTGAGCTGCACAGGTTCCTGGGATGGAAGGTGTGGGTAGTGACCTGTGCTTGCACACAGGTTTCTTGCTTGTTGCAGCAGCCTTAGCGTCTCATGCCCATCTCTGTTGTCCGTACTGATAGCCATGGCTCATGCCCATCTCTGGAGCTCCTTTAAGTGGCACTCTTAATCCCCTCTCCTCATGCACCAGGAAACAAAGAGGCAAGAAAAAGTCTCCTGCATCTTCGACAGCTCCAGAATTTCCTGGACTCCGTGCCAGCTAGCTGTGGCGCACTAGTCCCTTCTGGCTGTGTTCAGACAGCCAAACAGTCCTCTCCCTGGGATCCAACTGAAGCCCAAGTCTCAGCCCCTAGCACCCACAAGTCCCAGCGGGTGAGCAGACAAGCCTCTTGAGCTGGTGAGTGCTGGTAGGCACCAATCCTCTGTGCGGGAATCTCCACTTTGCCCTCCACACGCCTGTTGCTGTGCTCTCCTCTGTGGCTCCAAATCTCCTCCCCCTCCTCCACCTGCAGTCTCTGCCCGCAAAGGGGCTTCTAGTCCGTGGAAACCTTTCCTCCTTCACAGCTTCCTCCCACTGGTGCAGGTCCCATTCCTATTCTTTTGTTTCTGTTTTTTTCTTTTTTCTTTTGCTCTACCCACATACGTGGGGAGTGTCTTGCCTTTTGGGAGGTCTGAGGTCTTCTGCCAGTGTTCAGTAGGTGTTCTGTAGGAGTTATTCCACATGTAGATGTATTTCTGATGTATTTGTGGGGAGGAAGGTGATTTCCGTGTCTTACTCTTCCACCATCTTGAAGCTCCTCCTCTGTTGTTGTTTTAGATCCCACATATAAGTGAGATTTCATGGTATTTGTATTTCTCTCTGTCTGACTTATTTCACTTAGCATAATGTCTTCAGGGTTTACCTGTTTGTTTCAAATGGCAGAATTTACTTCTTTTTTACAGCTGAATAATATTTCTTTGTACTTGTATACCACATTTTCTTTACCCATTCATCTACTGATGAACACTTAGATTGTTTCCATGTCTTTACTATTGTAAATAATGGTGCAATGCACATGGGGGTGTAGATATCTTTTTGAGATAGTGATTTCAATTTCTTCACATATGTACCCAGTAGTGGAATTGATCATATGGTAGTTCTATTTTTATTTTTTTTAAGGAACCTCCATACTGTTTTCCATGATAGCTGCATCAATTTACATTCTCACCAACAGTGTGCAAGTGTTCTTTTTTGTCCACACCCTTGTCCACACTTATTATTTTTTGAGAAATCTTCTTGATAATAGCCATTCTGACAGCTGTTATGTGATACCTCATTGTGGTTTGGGATTTGCATTTTCCTAATGTTTAGTGATTTTGAGCCTGTTTTCATGTACCTGTTGGCCATTTGTATGTCTTTTTGAAAAATGTCTATTTGGTTCCTGTGCCCGTTTTTAATTGGATTTTTTCTATTAAGTTGTATAAGTTCTTTACACATTATGATTTAACACTTTTTCATATATATATAATATAATATATATGTTAAATTTTTGAATGATTCATAATTATGTGATTATACTTCATTTCATGCTCAGAAAAGCACACTCACAATTGTGCTTGAGACATACTTCTTTTTCTAGACCAGCAATATCCAATATGTTTCCATGATAGAAATGTTCAATATTCTCCACTGTCAACACAAAACCCCTTAGCCACATGTGCCTATTGAGCACTTGAAATGCATCTAGTGCAACTGAGGAACTGATTTTTAAGTGTTACTCATTTTTTTATTAATTTTAATTTAATCACATGTGGTGAATAGATGTCATATTGGACAGTACTTGACTTATTCATAGTTACTTTTCTATTCTATGTCAACTGCTGACTGAAAATGTCCTTAAGATTCCTAGAAGCTCTTTTATCTGGCTTACAGGATCTACCAAAAAATTCTACTAGGTTTTATCAAAGAGTCTTCCAGCCACACCCTTAATTTGATCTTTACCTTTAAACCTCATTGTATTTTGAGGAATTTTACTATCTTTGGAGATTGGAGAAGAGAAACAGTTTTATCTTACAACCCAGGTCCTGCCACCTGATTTTCAACATTTTGAAGATCTGGGTATTTCTTTGGCCAAATCAAAAAATGTATATATTCTCCATTTTCTAAATTACTTTATACAGCATTTTTGCCAATTGTTTTGTACTATAAAATGTATGTCAGCTATTTTCTACAGTCTTCAATATCAATTATTTTTCAACCCCTTAATCACAGTTTACTTGCTTTTTAAAAAAAAAATGTTTTTGCTATCAATTTCCCCACCACTTTTCCATACTTAGCCTGCAGCTTGGTCCTAAAGCCAATGGCACATATTTTGGACTTTTGTTATGGCAGCATCCAACCTCTAGTTATCAGTTTTTTATTGCTAAGCAGCAAAAAGTAAAAATCTCTAAACATTATCAGAATAAAACAACAACATTTATTTAGTTTATGATGGTGTGGGTTGGTGTTTTCAGCTAGACTCAGCTGGTCAGTCCTCCTATCTTTACTTATACATTCACACAAACTTATAAGCTGTGGGTCAGCAGAGGTGATTCTACTTCAGAGGATTGGCTAATTGTCATCTGGAGCAACAGGGAATGACAAACCCATCTTCCTCATCATCCAGCTGTTACCCAGGTTTGTTCTCCTAGTGTCTAGACAGGGTCTCAAAAACGAGAGAAACAGCACATGACTCTCTGGAATCTATTAAAAAACAAAATTTAATTGAGTAAATTTGAAGATCTAATTGGATTTATTAAGCAATTCATGAATTGGACAGCATTCCATCTAGCAACTTCATGGGTTCTCTGAGGGGTTGTAAATAATGGAAGATTTTTATATGAAGAAGGTTGGGGCAAGGAAACTATTAGCAAAATAAAAGAAAGACTTGTTTATAGGCCAGGACATCTTCTTTGGGGAAGGGAATGGGGTGGGTTTTATCACGCAGATTTCATTTTCTTCCTTTGGGAGATTGAGAGGGACAAGTAGCAGATTAACTCAGTGTTGCTGGCTAGAAAATTTCAGACTAGTTGATTAAGATTACATTTGTAGGGAAGGTGAAAACTGCCATTAGTTTAGGTATTAAAACTAGGTTTTAAGTCAAGAAGGAAGGGGACAGGGCACAACCCTTAAAGGAATGACACAGCCATGGAGGAAAAGAAAAAGTACACAACAAAATTTTAGAACCAACTAAGCCCAAGATGGTGGAAGATTTGATTTCTATAGACCTTGAGCCTCATTATATACTCATTGTACTACATTAGCGTGCTAAATGGTACAACCACAGACACCATGACAGTTCCGAGGCTGACCATAAAGGGCCAAAACTGGGCAGTGGCCCAATACCTTGGAAATCCCACCCCTTCCCCAAAATAGTTTGAATAATTATCCTGTAACAGGGCAGAGCAAAATCTGACTCCATGTTGGATCTGTTTCTTTTACTTTAATCTTTGCTTTTCATTGCCTTTGTTATTATAATCACTAAAAGGATGCTGTCTATAGCTGTAAGCACACATAGTGGCCTGCCCCAGGGAACCCTGCCCATCTGCCTGAATGTTAAACTAAAGTGCCTCTGTTCAACTCACAGGAAGACCACCTGACCCTGAACATCTGTAAATGGCTGCAGAAAAGAAGAAATTAACACATCCCCTCCCCAATGCAGGTCAAGCCAGGAGATATTTTGCAAGACAAATGGCCTTTTTACTTTACTTCTTCATCTCCTACCCCTCTCTGTTTTATAAAAGAAGCTGGCATCCAGACCCCGATAAGATGGTACTCTGGGACATTAGTCCGTCATCTTCTCAGACACCTGGCTTTCTGAACAAAGTCGCTATTTCTTGCCTCAACACCTTGTCTCCCAATTATTGGCCTGTCATGTGGCGAGCAGACCAAGCTTGGATTTGGTTGCAAATTTGGCGAGCCAGAGAGGAGGCTTGCTGTTTGAGGATAACCGGCCACGATGAGGGAATTTGGGGGCAAGGCTTTAGCAGCTGCCAGCTGTCCTGAGGCTCTTCCCTTCAAATTTCCCTGAAGTGGCACCTACTACCCGTGTTTGGCAGTTGAAGCAAGGAACTGACAAACTTCTGTGTTGATGGACTCGATTAGCAGGGTAATTCGCTCTAGTGTGTACAACCAGGAACAAATCCCCCCCTCAGGCTTCCCTGGTGGCGCAGTGGTTGAGAGTCTGCCTGCCGATGCAGGGGACACGGATTCATGCCTCAGTCCGGGAGGATCCCACATGCTGCAGAGCGGCTAGGCCTGTGAGCCATGGCCACTGAGCCTGTGCGTCTGGAGCCTGTGCTCCACAACGGGAGAGGCCACAAGAGTGAGAGGCCCGCATACTGCACACAAAAAAAAGAAAAATAAAACATTCCCCCCTCATTTGGGGCTTTCCCTTTATGGGACCAGCCAGTTTGTTTGATTGGGGTACCCTGTTGGAGAGGGGAATTGTTGTTGTACTCTACCTGATTTGGGAACCAAGTTGTTGGATTCTGTTTTGTGTGCATCAATGTTGGAATTTGTGCTTTTTGTATTGGAATTTGTTTGCATCTTTTTTGTTTTAGTGTTATCAAACTTATAAAAATGGGAAATACTTCATCTATCCTAAAGGAAAGCCCTTTGGGGCGTATATTAGATAAATGGGCGAAACATAGCCATGAGCCTATGACTAAGAAAAAGATAGTGTACTATTGTAATAGGGTGTGGACTCAGTATATGTTAGGATCAGAACAGCAATGACCCCTGAATGGCTCACTCAATTATTATACGATCTCGCAATTAGAAATGTTTTGCAAAAGAGCAGGGGAAACAGATGAGATTCCATATATAGAAGCATTTATGCTATGTTATGGTGCAGCAGTCTGAAAGGAAACCCAAGGCGGAACCTGTTCTATAAGGGGAAGATGGATAAAATGAGAGTGGGGACATGTTACTTCAAAACTTAAAACCCCCTCTGGCCTATCCAACCCTCCCACTGGCCAAACATGCTGCACTGGCCATTGTTCCAATGTCCCACCACTACACCACCAACATATTCACTCATTTCACCATCTCCTGTTTCCCCTACCCATGGGGATCGAATAGAAATTTCTCTGTTAACCCACAGGGCTCAGGGACCTGGTTTAGTATCACCATCTAAGACCTGAGAAGGCACCCAGTTTGGATCGGGAGCCCCTTCCCACAGCAGAGCAATTTCCCTTGTACTGATATCTGTATGAAGCCTTAATGCAAATGGCCAACCAACTGGGTTTCTATGGATGCACAATCCATTCTCAATTTTAGATTTGCTTAACTGGAAAAACCACAACCCTGCTTTCCAAATGGAATCACACCATATGACTGAACTTTTCACCTCTATATTTGCCACCTACCATCCCACTTGGGCAGACATTCACACTCATGAATATAATGCTTACTGGGTATGAAAGGAGGATGGTCATTGACAAGGCTAAAGAGGAAGTGCACCAGCTCCATCTAGTGGATCCAAATGGAACTCCAGAAACAATTCTGGCAATCCTCATTGCTGAGCCTGAGATCCTAATAATGGAGACAGGCCACTTTTAGAACATTATAGGAGATCTGTCTTAGTGGGTCTTCAAAAGGGGGTACCTCGAAAAAAGAGCTTAAACAAAATTCAGGAGATAAAACAAAAACCAAATGAGAATCCATCAGAGTTTCTAGAAAGGATTTATCAAGCTTATAAGTGCTACACAGATGCAGACCCTGGGGCCCCTGAGAACATAAGGATGGTAAATATGACCGTAATTAGGCAAAGTGCCCCAGATATAAGTAGAAAATTAGAGAAGTTAGATGGTGCATTTGGAATGAAACCTTCTCACGTTCTTTTACATGTTGCTTAAGTATTCAGAAACAGGGAACAACAACAGAAGCAAGAAGATGCAAAATGGAAGGCAGCTTTTCTGGCAGCAGCATTGAATTCCTGGAAACCGAGTAGCCTAAAGGAAGGTAAGCCACCATTGGGGAAGGGACAATGTGCTTACTGCAAGGAGGAAGAGCGTTGGAAAAAAGATTGCCTTACAGTAAAAATAGGAAGTAGAATAATAGAAGGAAGACAGGAACCTCTCATATGGTGGAAAGAGAGGAATACTCTGATAATGAATGAAGAGGCCCAGGGACTCCCTTGGACTTGAGGCGTCTGATTCTAATTTCCCCAAAGGAGCCCTGGGTAACTTTGACAATGGAGAACAAGTTGATTGACTTTCTAATAGATACAGGTGCCACATATTGTGAAAAATACCAAGGTGGCACAGAAACTATCTCAGTCTATCCTGGTCACAGGAGTTTCTGGAGAAGTAGAAGACTGTTCATTCTTACAACTTCTAGGATGCCAACTAGGGGACCTCACCCTGAAACATAGCTTCTTATATATGCCAGAGTGTCCAGTCCCCCTTTTGAGATGAGATCTCCTTTGTAAATTAAATGTTCAAGTAACTTTTTCACCAGAACAGCTTGACATCAGGGTCCCACCGGAGCACACTTTAAGCCTACAAATGGTGCTCATGGAAACCCCAGAAAAGGACACTGAGCTCTTTCCCACTACAAAAAGGTAAGGCCTGAAGTGTGGGCTAACAACACTCTGGGGAAGGCCAAAAATGCAAGACCAGGGGCTTCCCTGGTGGCGCAGTGGTTGGGAGTCCGCCTGCCGATGCAGGGGACGTGGGTTCGTGCCCCGGTCCAGGAAGATCCCACATGCCGCGGAGCGGCTGGGCCCATGAGCCATGACCGCTGAGCCTGCATGTCCGGAGCCTGTGCTCCTCAACAGGAAAGGCCACAACAGTGAGAGGCCCGCGTACCACACACACACACAAAAAAAGCAAGACCAATATAAATCCCATTAAAAAGGCATGCTGGGACACCTAATCTAAAACAATATCCTCTGAGACAAGAGGCTGAAAAGTGAATTCAGCCAATTCTGGAGAAGTTTTTGAAAATAGGACTGATTAAACCTTGCAGGTCCCCATATAACACCCCTATCTTCCCAGTCAAAAAGCCAAACTCGGCAGAGTATTGTTTTGTCTAAATTTGAGGGCTATTAATGAAGTAGCCCAAGAGTACACCCTGTGGTGTCTAATCCATACACTCTGTTCACAACTATTCCAGAAGAATATAGCTAGTTCTCAGTCCTGGACTTGAAAGATGTTTTTTTCTGCATTCCTACTGCAGAAGAAACACAGCAGTTATTTGCTTTTGAATGACAGGACCCAGAAACACAGGCAGTCCAACAGTATTGTTGGACAGTCCTGCCTCAAGGATTTAAGAATTCCCCTACCTTGTTTGGGGAGATGTTGGCTAGATATCTTAGAAACTTAATATTGGACAAAGGACTTTTGCTCCAATATGTGGACGACTTGCTCATAGTGAGCCCTGCATATGATAAATGTCTACAAAATACAATCAGAACCTTGAACTATTTGGCCAATTGTGGATATAAGGTCTCCCAGAAAAAGTTTCAGATTTACAAACAGCAAGTCATGTATCTGGGCTTTGTCCTCTCCCAAGGAGAGCAGGATCCTTTGCCCAAAAGAAAGCAGGCAATTGCAGGTTTGGGAGCAGCCAGGACCCACGGACAACTGAGAGGTTTTCTGGGAATGACAGGGTTCTCTCGGGTTTTGATCCCAAACTGTGGGCTCATAGTAAAACTCCTCTATTAGACACTGAAGGGACACAATTTTGAGCCCCTTACTTGGACTAAAGAGTGTCAAACAGCCTTTGAAACAATAAAAATGAAGTTAGTTTCATTCCCAGCTTTGGGGACTAATGGACTTAAAGAAACCTTTCAAACTGTATGTACATGAGAGACAAGGCATAAGTCTTGGGCTGTTAATTCAAACTCTGGGTAATATCCCTCGACTTGTTGCCTACTTCTCAAAACAACTAGAACAGACTGTTAAGGGGTGACCCCCTTGCCTTTGAGCTGTAGCAACTAGTAGTGATGTACTTCAGGAAGCTGAGATATTTACCCTGGGGCAACCCACCAATGTGTATATTCCTCACCATGTCCTTTCTTTGCTGGAACAGAAAGGGGGCTATTGGCTGACTTCCAGGATAATGGGAAACTACCAAGACATTCTCCTAGACAGTCCCAATGCAAGACTTCAAGTCACTTCAGCCCTAAATCCAGCCACGTTGCTCCCAATTGATGCTTCACAATCCCCAGAGCATGACTGCCTACACATCATTGAGCTAGTGTACTCTAGCAGACCAGACTTAAAGGACCAACCCTCGGCAGACCAGATATGGACTTTTCACTGATGGAAGCAGCTTCATGGACCAAGGTGCTGGTTATGCAGTTGTAACACTTAAAAGAATTGTTGAAGCAAAAGCCCTGCCTCCAGGGAGCTCAGCTCAGAAGGCAGAAATCATTGTTCTGACAAGAGCCCTGCTCCTTGCTGAAGAGAAGTGAGTAAATATATACACAGACTCCCTCTATGCATTCTATGTGGTACATGCTCTTGGGGAAATCTGGAAAGAAAGGGGACTTCTCACTTCAAAATAAAGATATAAAACATGCTTCTGAAATCCTGTCACTATTAAAAGCAGTCCATAAGCCTTCACAAGTGGCCATAATGCACTGCCCAGGCCGCCAGAAAGGAGAGACTTATATAATAAAGTACAATCAGTTAGCTGACCAAGCTGCAAAGAAAGTATCAAAGGAAGGTGATTGTCAAGCCATGATAGGGTCACTTCTCCCGCAGATTGACTTATCAAAATATCAGCCAGTGTTTTCAGAAAAGGACAAGGAGTGGGCCAAAGAGTGGGATTTCATTCTTGACCATAACTCAACTGGCTGGAAATGTAATGTACAAGGAATTGTTTTGATTCTTAAGGCCCTCTTGGACACTGTGCTGAAGCACATTCATGACAGTACCCATTACTGGAGAGATGCCACTTTGCAATGGATTCAGAAGTATATAATGGGACCTCACCTACGAAAGATCATCCAGTGAGTCACTCAGAATTGCATGATTTGTGCTAAAAATAAACCCTAAACTACTGTCAGGCCTCCCCAGATGGGGACCCAGCCAAAAGGGCCCTGTCCCAAATAAGATGGACAAATAGACCTTACTCAAATGCCAAGTGTTGCAGGAAAATTCAGATACCTGCTGGTGTGTGTGGACACTTTTTCAGGATGAGTGGAAGCATATCTCACCTGGACAGAAAAAGCCTCCAAAGTGGTTAAAGTCCTCCTTAGGAAATTATTCCGTCTGGACTACCTAACAACACCCTTCAGAGTGATAACAGACCTGCTTTTGTCTCTAGCATAACACAACAAATGTCTAAAGCACCGCAAATTAATTGAAAGTTACCTTCATCCTTGAGATAACAATCAGCAGGAAAAAATGAGAAAATGAATCATACATTGAAAAGGAGCATTGCTAAAATATGTCAAGAAACTAATTTAACTTGGGATAAGGCCTTTCTAATTGCCTTGCTACAGATCAGAGTGGCTTGAGAAGAAGGATTAAATTAAGTCCCTTTGAAATATAGTATGGTAGGCCAATCCAGGTGTCTGCCTGGAGTAAATCTGTAAATGCTCTGAAAGGCCTAGCTGTTGCTAATTATGTTAAAGCTTTGGGCACTATACTAACCTTTGTTCATGAGTTTGCTTCCAGCAGGTCTGTCTATCCAAATGAAGTAGCCTTACATCCTTTCCGACCTGGAGATTGAGTCCTCCTTAAAACCTGGAGAGAACAAGGGCCTGAGAACCAGCTGACTGCAAGGTGGACAGGACCATATGTGGTATTACTCACCACACATTCATCTGTCAAATTGGCTGGGATAAAACCTTGGATTCATCACACTCACATTAAAGCTGCACCACCATCATAAAAAAATGACTCAACTCCTGAGAGTCTTAGAGAGAAGTGGGTTTATGAACCCTTAGAAGGCTTAAGGTTGCCCTTCAAAAAGGATAAGTGATAACTGTTGAGACTACAGTTTCCTTACAGCTGGAGAAGAGTGGGTCAATCTACTTGTTTAATCCTGTTCTATTGAACAACACAGCAACAGGTTCAAATAATTGAGAGCTGCACTATTTCCTAAAAGTTCTAAGAATTATTCCGGGCCCAAGGCTGATCAATTCCATTCCACGATCACTCCTCATCGCCCCTACACAGCAGGAAGCAGTTAGAGTGGTCTCTGCCCCTTTCCCCACAAGACTGTGAAATGGACATTGAGAGTGGGGAATTGTAACAGGGAAGAGCAAAATCTGACTCCATGTTGGATCTGTTTCTTTTACTTTAATCTTTGCTTTTCATTGCCTTTGTTATTATGATCACTAAAAGGATGTTGTCTATAGTCATAGCATACATAATGGCCTGCCTCAGGGAAGTCTGAGCATACATAATGGTCTGAATGTTAAACTAAAGTGCCTTTGTTCAGCTCACAGGGAGACAATCTGACCCTGTCCAGATTTGCGAATGGCTGCAGAAAAGAAGAAATTAACACATCCCCTCCTTGATGCAGGTCAAGCCATGAGATATTTTGCAAGATTAATGGCCTTTTTTACTTTACTTCCTCATCTCCTCCCCCTCTCTGTTTTATAAAAGAAACTGGCATCCAGACCCCGATAAGATAGTACTCTGGGACATTAGTCTGCCACCTTCTTGGACACCTAGCTTTCTGAATAAAGTCACTATTCCTTGCCTCAACACCTTGTCTCCCAATTATTGGCCTGTTGTGCAGCAAGCAGACTGAGGTTGGATTCTGTAACACTCCCACTCATTAGGAAAAATGAATATGTCTCCTCTCTTGAGACAGGATGGCCTGTGTCATTCTCTTTCCTCTTTCCTCCTATTGCTTGGTAGTTTATCAATGTGCTACTATTCTGTTAAAGTCTCATCATTGCTATTTTCTAAGGCCTTGTCTTCATTCAGTAAATTTCAACTCTTTCAAATTGAAAAAATTGCCTTTCAAAACAACCATGTCTATTCTGGACTCAAAAAGTCTATTTTGAAAATATTAAAAAAACAGAACACCAGATTGTTTTTCTTTTCATTCTTACGGTAACAACCTAACTCTCTTCAAGCTAACATGGATACCTCTCGCTAACTAGAGGAAGGCTTATATTGAAGGAAATGCTAAAATGAAAAACAGAGAAAATTAGTGTATGATACCTCACTATAACTTATTACAATCCATTGTAAACAAGGGAGTCCACACAAAGTGTATATAATCTCTAAATACAGCTTTTTACTTTGAGAGACTAGGATTAAACACATTGGAGATTTCCAGTGTGTGCCTCTTTATAAATTATGCATTAAGACAACAATCCTGGTAACCATGACAATTCAGATTTGAGTAATGAATAAAACTTGCCCACATTCTATCAGCCAGGGAGATTTTTTTGATCACCCATGTTCTATGTTCCTAAATGTTATCAAGCTAAACACAATTAATCTTCCATTTTTCATGGAAGATTTTTCATATCTTTTTAAAAATTCAGCTTTTTTGAGGTATAATTGACATAAAATTGTGAGATATTTAAAGGTACACAGTGGTGATTTGATACATGTATGCAATGTGAAAGGATTCCCCCAACTAGTTAATTAACATTCATCACCTCACATATTTCTCTTTCCTTCTTTTCTTCCTTCCTCCCTCCCTTCCTTCCTTCCTTCCTCTTTCTTTTCTTTCATGAGAATATTTAGGATTTCCCTCTTATTGAATTTCAATTATACAAAACATATTAACTATAATCACTATGTTTTACATTAGATTTTCAGATCTTATTCATCTTATAGCTGAACATTTTTCCTTTTACCAACCTCTTCCTATTTTCCCCACTCCCGAACCCTGGTAACAACTTTTCTACTCTCTGTTTGTATGAGTTTGACTTTTTCATAGATGTAATATCAGAGGCAACTCTGAAATTTCCCCAAAATTATCATTTCTTTTTAAGAGCCATCACTACATTGTGTGTTATGTTCCATGTCATAGAAAAATACTCCCAACCAGTAATAGATCAGGTGTAGCAGGCAATGAACCCAGAAGACTTACAGAATGGCATCCATTCACTTTGGGAATTGTTAATTGGACTGATCAGTCTCACAATTTAGAACAACCTAATTTGACATCATACACAAAACGGATCTATTTATTGGTAGAAGGTTGACTTTACACTAAACCCATACAACTGGTATATAAAGCTAATCACCAAAGGAAATTAGTATCTCACAGGAACAGATGGGATATACTTTTGTAGGATAACGTGCTTCTTTTGGATCTGGCTAATTCTTTCTTTGTTCAGAAAGGCTAACCTCCAATTGTGACCCTTATGGTATAAAGAGCCACAACAGCCCATCACCATGGCAACAAACATTCCAATTATGGCATATGCTGAAAAAGAAACTCTCATCAAGATATTTATTTTAAACTATAGAAATAAACAGAACAGTGATGCCAGAGTTATAGTTTCATTTTACATATTTTTGGTTTTAGTTATGTACCTGAAATTTAATGAGAAAACCTATATAGAATCAATCTTTAAATCTTCTCATTACTTGATCATTATGAGAAAACCAAAGTGAAAATCCTGCACATGGTGAATTACATTGAATGGGACACTTAATAGTCAATTCATCATAGCAGAAAACAATTCGAACCAGGAAACACTAATGGGCAAGTTCAATGGGTAAGCAATTATAACCAAGAATGGCTTTGTTTGAGACTTTCAAGGATTCACCATCAGTAAGTGCATATGCTTTTTAATTTTTTCTTTCTTTCATTCTGGTCTTACCTGTGAGAATATGGTTCATCCTCCAAATTTCTAGCAAGATGTAGAGTTAACCTGAGCATGTCACTCACTCTGTTGAATGAGAGGAGATCACCAATATCAGAGAGTTTATGGATGGAAGCAGGGGCTGGTGCATTGCAGTGAGAGAGAGAGTGTGTGTATCAATGGTGTAATTTATAGATCAACCAGGAAAAGATTTGAGATTTTCCAGAATAAAATGATAAGGTAACAAATGTTGGTTCAAATATTTGTTCTGTCATTGAGTCACCATATGAAATGTTTCAACTCTGAATGTTAATTTCTGTTGTCTTAAAAATGTATCTTCTATAACTACCCTCTGTTAAAAACAAGAAAACAGGCCTAAAATAGGGCTGCTTATATTAAGCCTCATGCCACCAACCTGAGAATTAACTTACATACAGTTTCCTCTTTCCCAGAAATTGAATCTTAAACTCAATCTTAAATTCAATTAGGAATCTCCTGATCAGGACTAGTTAAGTCATCTGCCCAAGAAGCCCCTACCATAGCCTAAAGGAAAGTAAACTTGCAATTACCAACCAGCTTTTTGCCTAGTGCAACTTCTTTGTTCCCACTCTTTTTGCCTATAAAATCTCTTGCCTTCTTTAGCTCTTGGAGCTCATTTCTATTTAATAGACTGTATGGTTTCAGTTTCATGAATCACGGAATAAAGTCAAAAAACTCTTTAAAATTACTCAGTTGAATTTTGCTTTTGTAACACTTTGAAAGAAATTCAGATGATTTGCCAAGGTATAGAGTATCAAGTTATATAAGTAATGTGAGAAAAGACCTGTGAAATAGCTACATATTAAATGTTAAATTGATCTGCTGAAGAACTTTTAGGTTTTACATGAATGATGGTTTAGTATGGGTCCTGTGAAGAAATGGAGTGTAAACTTCTGCCCCCTGAATGATGAAAATGCTACAGGCAGCAGAGAGAAAAAGTCGTACCCTATTAACAAATAATTCCAAGAATGGAGACGTGGTTGAAATAAAGAGGCATTTATTCGGGGTTTGTTAGGATTGCAGCAAGAGATACAGATCCAAGAAACACTTGAATTGTGTTTTGTCAGGCTACAAAATGGGGAAAGTTTATAAAGGCAAAAATATATAAGGCTACATAAGTTGTTTATCAAGAATTAGGATTGAAGGTAGCAAGACATAAAGTTGCTTCTTAAGCAAAGATTTGTTTGAGTTTACAATGAATATATAGTTTTGAAGGTGGGGAAATTTGAAACTACAAGGTTGCAGCTGGCAACTTCTAGCAGATATTGTTTGGAAACTGGCTACTGGTGTCCTTGAGTTTGATATAGCTCTGAAAATTCAAGTTCTCAGTGATGCAGGCAAGTATCTGAAAACACATTTACAATGGCCACCTGGCTCTATTTGGATGCCTGAAGTATAGTTACTCCATTTTACTTTTTAGATGGCCTGAAATATGTCATCAACTGTAAACTAGATCTGAAATCTCCCTGTTTACAAGATGGATAGCCCCTACCTGTGTTAATCTTGGTCAGGTTTTCCCACTGGATTGACATTTCACATTGGCCACAGCTGGAGATAAAACTCAACACTTGAAAGATACCAACATTGGTAACATCTGAAAGAGGGAAGGAGAGGGGAACTAGACAGAACCAAGAATGCAAGCCAAGAGTGATAAAAATAAAGATTGAGTGAGGCTACTTGTAGGGATTCATCCCAGTGAGGTAAAAACAATCAATTTACATGTGCAGTTCAGTTATCAGGATGCCCTTAGAAAGGTGTCTTTAATTTCACATTGAAAATATAAAATAAATAATAAGTATGATGACTACATTCTTGTCATATCCAAGGCACAGCAGAATTTTACATGCAATTTTTTATTTAATCATCAGGACAATATTATCATGTCTCATTTTACAAATAAAGGTACTGAAGCTTAGGTGGGGCAAGGGCATGCCATATTCACAGTTACCATGAGGCAGAACTTAGATTCAAACCTAAGTCTGTCTTTAATTCTAAACATTACCAGATAGGACACGAGGTCTGTCAATGTTCACATCTTTACAGAAAAAAGAATTATCTGAATGTAAGTACTCTATGGAATTTTTAGAACAATGGACTTACTTAAGAATTTCATTGATCAAGGATTAAGTATTATTAAGTTTTAAGTATTATTAACTTTTAAGTATATTTAAATATGAAGTATACTGCCTTGGTATGCAACTAATTTACCCTTCATTACTCCACAGGTGGCAGACTGGATGAGGGTGTGGCTTCCTCTGCCAGGAAACTGGCATGACTTCTGCTGTTTGGGTGCTCCCTCTTCTGTCTTCCCCACTTCCAGTCTCTTTCTGATGTGACTCCTTCTATACACACCCAAGGTGCTTTGTACTCTGCCCTTTCTGTGTGTTGCTTCTCTTTTCTTATCTTTCTTTCTTCTTGTTTTGCCTTCACTGCATTTTGTTCACACTCAAGATCCAGTTTTCACTGTTTCTCTCCATCTTCTTTGAAGGCTCTCCTTCTATGAGACTATGGTCTGCTCTTGGTATCCTGGACCTCTAGGGAACCTCTCTCCACCCTGGTCCTTAGGTCATATTTTGTATAACTTTTCTGGTCACAAACACCTTTGCCCACTCTGCCCACTCTGACTACATGAACATTCTGGCCAGTTTGTTACTCATCACTGGCCTTGAGGCCAGGGCTGGACACATAACTCACTGCTTCAGAGAGTCTCAGCATCAGGCAGAATTATATACTTCCTGATTTAGGGTGAGGAAAAACAGTGGCTGTGACATGTAGGATGTCCCAATGAGTCAAGGGAATAAGCAGAGAGAAATGACAGGAGGTTGTCTGTTAGATAAAGCTGACGAGAGAAGCATGATCAGCCCCTCTCTATAGGTAGAGGTTGACACCACTGTTGGCTGAAACAAATGCAAACTAACCGGGTCCTGTGTTCCAAACCACAGCATGTAGTGACTTCAGATTTTCAGTTTCCTATACCAGGTAGGCACCTGTGAATCAGGGACAGCCTAGGGGAGAGAGGAGAGTCAAGCCAGGCAAGAGGTCAGCCCACAGAGCCTGCAAGCACCAGCACCCACTGACTAGAATAGAGAGAGACAGAAGAATAAGCCACATGGAACAGGGAGATCAGCTCGGTGCTTTGTGACCACCTGGTGGGGGGGTGATAGAGAGGGTGGGAGGGAGATGCAAGAGGTAGGAGATATGGGGATATATGTATATGTATAGCTGATTCTTTTCGTTATACAGCAGAAACTAACACACCACTGTAAAGCAATTATACTCCAATAAAGATGTTTAAAAATAAATTAATTAAGTGTATTTAAAAAAAAAAAATCAGCCAGTCACTAATTCTCAATAAGGGGACATGGCTGGAATCTGTGGCCTGAGACTCATTCTTAAGACTCTTATACATGGTAAAAAGCAGAAGTGACCATGTCTACATTCTGTTTATCAGTGGTTCTGGGCTCCTACTCCACCTAGTTTCTACTGGGCCAAAGGGAAGTCAGAAGAAAATGTTATAATCACTCATTTGCATTTATGTGTTCATTATTCAACATTTATTGAGCAGTGACCATTCCAATCAGTAAGAACATGAAAATAAGAAAAGATAAAATCTGTCCCTGACGAAACTGATCATTTAGTGGTGAAACAGAAAGTAAAAGACCATCATACAATGGAATATTACTCAGCCATAAAAAGAAACGAAACTGAGCTATTTTTAATGAGGTGGATAGACCTAGAGTCTGTCATACAGAGTGAAGTAAGTCAGAAAGAGAAAGACAAATACCGTATGCTAACACATATATATGGAATTTAAAAAAAAATGTCATGAAGAACCTAGGGGTAAAACGGGAATAAAGACACAGACCTACTTGAGAATGGACTTGAGGATATGGTAAGGGGGAAGGGTAAGCTGTGACAAAGCGAAAGAGAGGCATGGACATGTATACACTACCAAATGTGAGGTAG
Source organism: Mesoplodon bidens (assembly GCF_964165515.1). Classification (NCBI taxonomy): domain Eukaryota; kingdom Metazoa; phylum Chordata; class Mammalia; order Artiodactyla; family Ziphiidae; genus Mesoplodon; species Mesoplodon bidens. The sequence goes on along the minus strand of NC_138172.1, from coordinate 58,571,718 downwards.
ATAGATAGTGGGAAGCAGCCACAGAGCACGGGGAGATCAGCTCGGTGCTTTGTAACCGCCTGGAGGGGTGGGATGGGGAGGGTGGGAGGGAGGGAGATGCATGAGGGAAGGGATGTGGGAATGGATGTATATGTATGACTGATTCACTTTGTTATAAAGCAGAAACTAATAAAAAAATTTAAAAAAAAACCATCATAAATGCAGAGGAGTGTTCACTTGCTCAACCTAGGAGTCAGAAGGATGCTCAAATTGCTTTCTTAAAAACAAGAAGTTTTCCAATTAGGTAGGGGAATTGGGCTAATCTGAAGGGTAGAAGCTTGTAAAAATAGACTAGGATCCTGGTGTCCCTTTCCTCCTCATGCACATGAACATGCACATGCACATGCTCTGGCCACACTGGGTTCCTTGCCATTTTTGAAATCTCTGAGCACCCTCCAGCCACAGAGCATTTCCTTTTTTTTTCTGGCTTACTGAAATGTGCTACTCCTTCAGAAATAAATGTTTCATTTATTCACTATCTTTATGGTCTCTACTCAAATGCCTCTTACTTAGAGAAAACGTCCACACCTCTCATGGAAAATATCAGCCCCCCTCTTTCTCTGTCCATTTGTTCTAGTATACATTTTCTTGTATCTCCTACACCCTCCAGAGGTGGGATCTTAAGCCCAAGTGGGGGCTGTGGGTAAAGGGAGATGTGAGGAGGAGGTGGTGTAGCATCTTCTCCCCAAAGGCTTTGCTGGAGGAGGAGGTGCTTTCCTTCAGAAACAGTACATAAATATCAATTCCAGGTAAATTCAAATTCAAGGTGAAAGAAAAAAAACATAAAATATTTAGAAGTATACATAAGAGAATGTTCTTATGATGTCGGAGAATGAAGAACTTCTTAGAAATTTACACAAAATGGAAATCATAAAGAAAAAGATTGATAAATATGATAAATATTAAAAGATGCTCAATTTCACTGGTAATAAATTAAATACAAATTAAAATCACAATCAAACAATTTTTTCACAGTCCACAATTGGGCAAATGTTTTAAAATTGCAATAAAAACATTGGCTCAGATGTGGAATAACAGGAACTGTCATCCTTGGTTAATGGGAATATAAATTGTGATTATATTGTACAACTAGTTGTATAATTCCTAGGTTTTATTAATTCTTATCCAAGGCATAGAGCAGACACACGTGAACCATTTTCATAATAGTAATGAGCAGGAAACATCCAAATATTAAATAACAATACATAGGATAGATTTTGGTATATTTACCATATAGGCTACTAAATTATAATAAAACAAACCACCTGCATGCACCAACATAGATTAATCCCAGAAACAAATATAGAAAACAAAATAAAAATTACATCACAAAATGATAATCACTATATGATTCTACTTACATAAATGGCCAAAAGAGGAAAAGCCAAAGTATTGGTTAGGAATTCATATGCATGTGGGAATCTCTAATGAAAGCAAGGGAATGGCAGAGGGTTGGGATATACAGAGGAAATAGAATGTTCTATTTCTGAAGTTGTGTGGTGAGAATATGAGTAATTTTTTACTCTACACTTATATTGCCTATGAATTTTCTTTATATACTTCTCAGTAAAAAAAAAAAAAATGTGACTGATATCAAAATAAATTCCAAGTGGCCCAAAAGGATACATGAACCCCAGTGTTCATTTCAGTGCTGTTTACAACAGCTGAGATATGGAAGTAACATAAATGTCAATTGACAGAAAAATGGAATAAGAAGATGTGGTACATATACACAATGGAATATTACTCAGCCATTAAAAAAGAATGAAATAATGCCATTTGAAACAACATGGATGGGCCTAGAGCTTGTCACACTGAGTGAAGTAAGTCAGGCAGAGAAAGAGAAATATCATATGTTATCACTTATATGCAGAATCTAAAAAAATGATAAAAATGAACTTATTTACAAAACAGACTCACGGACTTAGAGAATGAATTTATGGTTACCGGGGGAAGGGTGGGGAAGGGATAGTTAGGGAGTTTGGGATTGACATGTACACAATGCTACTGTATGGTACAGGGAACTCTGCTCAATATTCTGTAACAATCTAATTGGGAAAATAATTTGAAAAAGAATAGTTACATGTATATATATAACAGAATCACTTTGTTGTACACCTGAAACTAACACAACATCATTAATCAACTATAGTTCAATATAAAATAAAAAGTTAGGGCTTCCCTGGTGGCGCAGTGGTTGAGAGTCCACCTGCCAATGCAGGCGACATGGGTTCATGCCCTGTCTGGGAAGATCCCATATGCCACAGAGTGGCTAGCCCCGTGAGCCATGGCCACTGAGCCTGCACATCCAGAGCCTGTGCTCTGCAGCAGGAGAGGCCACAACAGTGAGAGGCCCATGTACTGCAAAAAAAAAAAAAAGTAAAAAATTAATTTAAAAAAAGATTAATAATAAAGTGCTGTATAGCACAGGGAGCTCTACTCAATACTCTCTAATGGCCTACATGGGAAAAGAATCCTAAAAACAAAACAAACAAAAAAATAGAGTGGATATATGTATATGTATAACTGATTAACTTTACTGTACACCTGAAATAACACATTATAAATCAATCATATTCCAATAAAAATTTTAAAAATTCCAAGTGAATTTAAATATAAAATTTTATACTATAAACTTCAAGTAGAAAATATAAATATTTCTATGATCTTGAGATGGGGAAGACCTTTATAAACTGTTGTGAACTGGATTGTGTCCCCCAAATCCATATGTTGAATATCTAACCCCCAGTATTGTCAGAATGTGACTGGACTTGCTGGTAACACATTTAAAGGGTAACAAATTACAATGAGGCTGTTAAAGAGGGTACTAATCGAATCAGACTGATGTCCCTATAAAATGACAAAATTTGGAACCACAATGAACAGAGGGTTTTGTGCACAGAGGTAAGACTATGTGAGGACACACTGAGAAACCTGCCATCTGCAAGGGAATGAGAGAAGCCTCAGGAGAAACCAAACCTTATCATACCTTGATCTTGGACTTCCAGCCTCCAGAACTGTGAGAAAATAAATTTCTTTCATTTAAGTACTCCCCCCTCACTGCCCTGAAAACAATTCTGTGGTATACTGTATGACAGCTGCAAGGAAATAATATATATGCATTATCCTGAATGCCAAACTACACAGGAAAAGCTTAAAGGGTTTCTCTACACAACATTGTTAAACTCTTATATGTCAAAAAATAAGAGGAGAACTACAAACTCAGAATGTTATTTATAACATATTTGACAGAAGTCTGCTATTCTTAATAAATAACTCCTACAAATCTATAATACTACAAACAGTCAAGCAGAAAAATTGGCAAGATATATAAGTGGGAAAGTTCAAATAAAGAAATACAAATGGTTACTAGAAAATATAAAAAGGAGTCAACCTATCTGTACAAATTAAGACAGAAATAATGTTTTCTTTTCTATGAAGAGACAAGATCTTTTAGTTTAACACCTTGAACAGTAAGAAAACTGTAGTTTTCATCTGTGAAGATCTGTGTACCCTACCATTTTTAAAGCTTGGTCCTTAAGTTGTACATACAAATCAAAAACCTTTAAGATGACTTCTGTTTCACCTAGAAATTTTACTTCTCATTTATGGGAATTTATACCAAATACATACTTAGGTACAATATTTTAATTATCAGAAGGTTTGTTCTAAAATGAAAAACAATCTTAAATGCTCTACAATAACAATTTGGTGAAAAAGAGCATAGTAACTTTATATCAGGGAAATATTTCAAATGGAAAGGAAATAAAGCAAAATATGAAGAGAGATCATCTCTTAGAGGTAGACATTTTGTGTTGTGGATCACAGATGAATTTAAATTCCTTCTTTCATGTTTATCAACATTTTCAAAGCTTGCTGCAAGAAATATACAGTATTTTGGTAATAAGAGATATCTATAAGAGCTACTTCAAAAGAAACGAGTCCAATCATTGAGTTCTGAGTAGAACAGGTAGTGAACTTCCTGTAGGTGTGAAGGCCAAGGAATCAGAATTGTCTGGGTTTAAATATTGGTCACTCACTCATGCTGTGATACTGGTCAAGGTACTAAAAGTATCAAATCTCAATTCTGTGTTCTGGAAAATAAGGAGAATAGTTGAACTTCCTCAGAGCCTTGTTACAAAGATTAAATCATATCCTGAATTTAAGGGCTCAGGTGGGCACAGAGGAAGTCTTCTTCCCCCCCACCCCAACCACATACAAGGAGGAGTAGAATTTCCGTTGGAAGTAATTAGGTCAGTGTGGATCAAGTGGGATGTATAAGTAGAAACAGGACATGAGAGAAGAACAGGATTCAAAGCAAGACCAGAATCCAACACTAAGAATGATCACACTGGGGCGATTCAGAAAATTAACATAATTTTCTCAAATCATTTATTGGGATTATTGGCGATTGTTATGTGGCCTTAGATATGTTCTAATACATACATTATGTGGCCATAGATATGTTCTAATACATACATTATGTGGCCTTAGATATGTTCTAATACATACATTATCTCATAATATACTTCACACAGCTCTATGACATAATAGTATTGTCATCTCTGCTTTAGAGGTAAGGAAAGTGAGGGTGGCCTGTGCAACATAATACAAATAGGAAGGGGTGGAGCTAAGATATGAATGTTTGTGTAATTCAGAACAAGCTTTGCATATCCTATAAGCATCCCCATGTCTAAATAGATGAGCCACACCTAACACAACACAGTTTAATTCAGGTTTAGGAAATAAAAGTAGTGTTCTCCTACTTAATAAGCTTAAACTTATTTTTTGTAAAATAGAAAAAAAAAAAAAACATACAGGGTTGGAGGAACCTTCAGGATGGTGGAGGATTAAGACGTGGAGATCACCTTCCTCCCCACAAATACATCAAGAATACATCTACATGTGGAATAGCTCCTACAGAACACCTACTGAATACTGGCAGGGGACCTCAGACTACCAAAAAGACAAGAAAATCCCCACATAACTGGGTAGAGCAAAAGAAAAATGAAAAAAAAAAAAAGAGACAAAGGATTTGGGACAGGACCTGCTCCTCTGAGAGGGAGCTGTGAAAGAGGAAAAGTTTCCACACACTAGGAAGCCTCCTCGCTGGCAGGGCTTGGGGGTAGCTTTGGAGCCTTAGAGGACAGGGCAGCAACAGGGGTGCAGAGGGCAGAGTGGAGAATTCCTGCATGGAGGATCAGTGCCGACCATCACTCACCAGCCTGAGATGCTTGTCTGCTCATCCACTGGGGCAGGTGGGGGTTGAGTGCTGAGGCTTGGGTTTTGTAGGTCGGACTCCAGGGAGAGGAATGGGGTTGGCTGCGTGAAGACAGCCGAGGGGGGCTACTGTGCCACAGGTAGCTGGGAGGGAGTCCAGCAAAAAACCTGGGCCTGATGGAGAGGCAAGAGTCCATTGTTGCAGGCTGTGTGAGAAGAGGGGTGGGTCCGCCATAGGAGCTTCCCACTAAGTTCATTCACAGACCACAGGGCAGTGCCATTATGAGCACAAGCACAAGCCGTGTCTGTTATCTCAGAACCCAGAGGCTGCCACTGATGCCACCAAGTGTCCTGTGTGCAAGGCAGACCACAGCTCAGACCCTCTCAACAGCCTGTGCAGCCCGCCACTGCCGAGGGTCCTGCAATCTGGGGCCAACTTCCCCAGGAGAACACATGGCACACCTCAGGCTCTTGCAAATTAATGCCAGCCTCTGCTGTCACAGGCAATCCCCACACATTCCAATTTTGCCTGCCATATCCCTTCCTCCCACCAGCCTGAGTGAGTAAGTGAGCCCTAATCAGCTGTTACTTTCACCCCCACTTGCCTGGGAGGGGAAAAGATGCCTGAGGGTGGCCCACACACAGAGGCAGGGTCAAAACCATAGCTGAATCCCAGGGGCTGTATGACCAAAGAAGAGAAAGGGAAATATCTCCATGCAGCCATAGGAGCAGCAGGTTAAATCCCCACAGTTGACTTGGTAAACCCTGCATCTGTGGAATACCTGAATAGACAAGTGTTCCCACAACCGAGACTGTGGACTTTGGGGAAAAGTACATGAGGGAATAAGGCCAGAAACAGTCTGAGCTGGCCCCACAGTGCCCACAGGAGGTCCAGAGACCTGCCTAGAAGTATTAGAGGACTTCCTGGATGGGCAGGGTTTGGCTGTGGCTCACTGTGGGGGCAAGGACACTGACAGATGAGGTCAGAGGAAAATATTACTACTTTTTTATTCTTGGTTGTTTTTTGTTTTGCTTTGTTCTGTTGTTCTTCTTCTTTTAATTTTTTATTTACTTTTCTTTTCTTTTTTATGCTTTTATTTTTAATATATTTTATTTATTTTTTTCTTATTTCTACTGTACTTTTTCGTTATATTGTGCTTTTTCCTTGTGTTTGCTTTTTCCTTTGTTTGTATTCATTTTATTTTAAACTATATATTTTTCTATTTTTACTCTACTACTTTGGTGTTTTGTATGTTTCTTTTGTTTTCACCTTTCTTTGTTGTTATTTTTTATCTTTTTGTGTGTTTGATTTAGGCTTTCATTGTCATTTTATTTTGCTTTCTACATTTGATTCATTTCTGGTTCTATGTATTTATTAGTTTAGATTTTAGTGTTTATTTTTGTATTTTTAAGTTTGTTTATCCTCTTCTTTGTTTTTTCTTTTTTTTTTTTTATTTTCTTTATGTGAGTGAGTGTGTATATGTTTTAGTGGGTTATTTTGTCTGTTTAGTTTTGCTTTACCATTTTTTCTTCGGGTTTTGTCTCTTCATTTGTGTGGTTTTATTTTCTATTTCATTTTCCTCCATGTGTGTGGCTTGCAGGGTCTTGGTTGTCTGGACAGGGGACAGGCCTGAGTCTCTGAAGTGGGAGAGATGACTCCAGGACGTTGGACCACTATAGAGCTCCCAGGCCCATGGAACATTAATTACTGAGGTCTCCCCCAGAAGTCTCCATCCCAACACTAAGACCTGGTTCCACCCAAGGGCCAGCAAGCTCCAGAGATGGATGCCTCACTGCAAACAACTAGAAAGACAGGAATACAACCCCACCCCTTACCAGTCAGGCTGTCTAAAGTCGTACTAAGCTCACATACACCCCAAAACACACAACAAGATGCAGCCCTCCCTTTAGAGGGAAAATATCCAGCCACACCCACCAGAACACAGGCACAAGAGGCTCACCAGGAAGCTTACATCAGCCACTGGACCAAACCCACACCATGGGGACAGACAACAGAAGTAAGAGGAAATATGATCCTGTAGCCTGCAGAAAGGAGACCCCAAACACAGCAAGTTAACAAAATGAGAAAACAGAAAAATATGGAGCAGATGAAGGAGCAAGGTAAAAACCCACAACACCAAACAAATGTAGAGGAGATTGGCAGCCTACCTGAAAAAGAAATCACAGTAATGATAGTAAAGATGATCCAAAATATTGGAAACAGAATGGAGAAAATCCAAGAAACATTTAACAAGGAACTTGAAGAACTAAAGAGCAAACAAACAGTGATTAACAACACAATAACTGAAATTAAAAATACTCTGGAAGGAATCAGTGGCAGAATAACTGAGGCAGAAGAATACATAAGTGAACTGGAGGATAGAATGGTGGAAATAACTGTTGTGGAACAGAATGAAGAAAAAGAATGAAAAGAATTGAAGACAGTCTCAGAGACCTCTGGGATACTAAACACACCAACATTCGAATTACAGGGCTCCCAGAAGAAGAGAAAAATAAAGGGTCTGAGAAAATATTTGAAGATATTATAATTGAAAACTTCCTAACATAGACCACAAATACTCAATCAAGTCCAGGAAGCCCAGAGAGTCCCATACAGGATAAACCAAGGAGAAAGACATTGAGACACATATTAATCAAACTATAAAAAATTAAATACAAAGAAAAATATTAAAAGCAACAAGGGATTCCCTTGGGGTAAGATGGGAATAAAGACACAGACCTACTGGAGAATGGACTTGAGGATATGGGGAGGGGGAAGGGTAAGCTGTGACAAAGTGAGAGAGTGGCATGAACATATATACACTACCAAACATAAAATAGATAGCTAGTGGGAAGCAGCTGCATAGCACAGGGAGATCAGCTAGGTGGTTTGTGATCACCTAGAGGGGTGGGATAGGGAGGGTGAGAGGGAGGGAGATGCAAGAGGGAAGAGATATGGGAACATATGTATATGTATAGCTGATTCACTTTGTTATAAAGCAGAAACTAACACACCATTGTAAAGCAATTATACTCCAATAAAGATGTTTAAAAAAATCAGCAAGGGAAAAGCAATAAACAACATATAAGGGAATCCCCATAAAGTTATCAGCTGAATTTTCAGCAGAAACTCTGCAGGCTAGAAGGAAGTGGCAAGATATATTTAAAATGATGAAAGGGAAAAACCAACAAACAAGATTACTCTACCCAGCAAGGAACACATTCAGATTCGACAGAGAAATCAAAAGCTTTACAGAAAAGCAAAAGCTAAGAGAATTCAGAACCACCACACCAGCTCTACAACAAATGCTAAAGGAACTTCTCTAAGTAGGAAATGCAAGAGAAGAAAAAGACCTACATAAACAAACCCAAAACAACTGAGAAAATGGCAGTAAGAACATACATATTGATCATTACCTTAAATGTGAATGGATTAAATGCTCCAACCAAAAGTCACAAACTGGCTGAATGGATACCAAAAAAGACACATATATATGTGGTCTACAAGAGACCCACTTCAGACATAGGGACATATACAGACTGAAAGGGAGGGGATGGAAAAAGATATTTCATGCAAATAGAAATCAAAAGAAGGTTGGAGTAGAAATACTCATATCAAAATGACATTAAAATAAAGACTATTACAAGAGACAAAGAAGGACACTACATAATGATCAAGGGATCAATCCAAGAAGAAGTTATAACAATTGTAAATATTTATGCACCTAACATAGGAGCACCTCAATACATCAGGCAAATGCTAACAGCCATAAAAGTGGAAATCAGCAGTAACACAATCATAGTAGAGGATTTTAACACCCCACGTACACCACGTACAAGGGACAGATGTTCAAAACAGAAAAGAAATAAGGAAACACAAGCTTTAAATGACACATTAGGCTAGATGGACTTAATTGATATTTATAGGACATTGCATCCAAAAACAACAGAATACATTTTCTTCTCAAGTGCACATGGAATGCTCTCCAGGATAGATCATATCTTGGGTCAAAAATCAAGCCTTGGTAAATTTAAGAAAATTCAAATCATATCAAGCATCTTTTCCTACAACAACCCTGTGAGACAACATATCAATTACAGGAAAAAAAAACTGTAAAAAAATACAAACACATGGAGGTTAAACAACATGCTACTAAATAACCAAGAGATCACTGAAGAAATCAAAGAGGAAATAAAAAATACCTAGAAACAAATGACAACCGAAACATGGTGATCCAAAACCTATGGCATGCAGCAAAATCAGTTCTAAGAGGGAAGTTTATAGAAATATAATCCTAGCTCAAGAAACAAGAAACAGGACTTCCGGGTAAGATGGCGGAAGAGTAAGACGCGGAGATCACCTTCGTCCCCACGGATACACCAGAAATACAGCTACACGTGGAACAACTCCTACAGAACACCTACTGAACGCTGGCAGAAGACCCCAGACCTCCCAAAAGGCAAGAAACTCCCCACATACCTGGGTAGGGCAAAGCAGAGAGATTCCCACACAGAGGATCGGTGCCGAGCGGCACTTACCAGCCCGAGAGGCTTGTCTGCTCGCCCGCCAGGGCGGGCGGCGCTGGAAGCTGAGGCTCGGGCTTTGGTCAGAGCGCAGGGAGAGGACTGGGGCTGGCGGCGAGAACTCAGCCTAAAGGGGGCTAAAGTGCCACAGCTAGCCAGGAGGGAGTCCGGGAAAACTCTGGAGCTGCTGAAGAGGCAAGAGACTTTTTCTTCCCTCTTGGTTTCCTGGTGCGCGAGGAGAGGGGATTAAGAGCGCTGCTTAAAGGAGCCCCACAGACGGGCGCGAGTCGCGGCTGTGACGGGCGTGGGACGCTGGGGCTGCTGCTGCCGCCGCCAAGAAGCCTGTGTGCGAGTGCAGGTCACTGTCCACACCGCCCTTCCGGGAGCCTGTGCAGCCTGCCACTGCCGGGGTCCCGGGATCCAGGGGCGGCTTCCCTGGGAGAACGAACGGCATGCCTCGGGCTGGTGCAACGTCATGCCGGCCTCTGCCACTGCAGGCTCGCCCTGCACTCCGTGCCGCTCCCTCCCGCCCAGCCTGAGTGAGCCAGAGTCCCCGAAGAGGCTGCTCCTTTAACCCTGTCCTGTCTGAGCAAAGAACAGACGCCCTCCGGCGACCTACATGCAGAGGCGGGGTCAAATTGAAAGCTGAGACCCAGGAGCTGTGAGAACAAAGAAGAGAAAGGGAAACCTCTCCCAACAGCCTCAGAAGTAGCGGATTAAAAAAAAAAAAAAACTCTAGATGGGATCAATAGCAGAATAACTGAGGCAGAAGAACGGATAAGTGAGGTGGAAGATAAAATAGTGGAAATAACTGCTGCAGAGCAAAATAAAGAAAAAAGAATGAAAAGAACAGAGGACAGTCTCAAAGACCTCTGGGACAACATTAAACGCACTAACATTCGAATTATAGGGGTTCCAGAACAAGAAGAGAGAAAGAAAGGGACTGAGAAAATATTTGAAGAGATTATAGTTGAAAACTTCCTTAATATGGGAAAGGAAATAGTTAATCAAGTCCAGGAGGCACAGAGAGTCCCATACAGAATAAATCCAAGGAGAAATACGCCAAGACACATATTAATCAAACTGTCAAAAATTAAACACAAAGAAATCATATTAAAAGCAGCAAGGGAAAAACAACAAATAACACACAAGGGAATCCCCATCAGGTTAACAGCTGAACTCTCAGCAGAAACTCTACAAGCCAGAAGGGAGTGGCAGGACATAATTAAAGTGATGAAGGAGAGAAACCTGCAACCAAGATTACTCTACCCAGCAAGGATCTCATTCAGATTTGATGGAGAAATTAAAACCTTTACAGATAAGCAAAAGCTGAGAGAGTTCAGCACCACCAAACCAGCTTTACAACAAATGCTAAAGGAACTTCTCTAGGCAAGAAACACAGCAGAAGGAATATACCTACAATAACAAACCCAAAGCAATTAAGGAAATGGGAATAGGAACATACATATCAATAATTACCTTAAATGTAAATGGACTAAATGCTCCCACCAAAAGACACAGAGTGGCTGAATGGATACAAAAACAAGACCCATATATATGCTGTCTACAAGAGACCCACTTCAGACCTAGAGACACATACAGATTGAAAGTAAGGGGATGGAAAAAGATATTCCATGCAAATGGAAATCAAAAGAAAGCTGGAATAGCAATTCTTATATCAGAAAAAATAGACTTTAAAATAAAGACTATTACAAGAGACAAAGAAAGACACTACATAACGATAAAGGGATCGATCCAAGAAGAATATATAACAATTGTAAATACCTATGCACCCAACATAGGAGCACCTCAATACATAAGGCAAATACTAACAGCCATAAAAGGGGAAATCGACAGTAACACAATCATAGTAGGGGACTTTAACACCCCACTTTCACCAATGGACAGATCATCCAAAATGAAAATAAATAAGGAAACACAAGCTTTAAATGATACATAAAACAAGATGGACTTAGTTGATATTTATAGGACATTCCATCCAAAAACAACAGAATACACATTTTTCTCAAGTGCTCATGGAACATTCTCCAGGATAGATCATATCTTGGGTCACAAATCAGGCCTTGGTAAATTTAAGAAAATTGAAATTGTATCAAGTATCTTTTCCGAGCACAATGCTATGAGACTAGACATCAATTACAGGTAAAGATCTGTAAAAAATACAAACACATGGAGGCTAAACAATACACTACTCAATAACGAAGTGATCACTGAGGAAATCAAAGAGGAAATTTAAAAATACCTAGAAACAAATGACAATGGAGACACGACGACCCAAAACCTATGGGACGCAGCAAAAGCAGTTCTAAGGGGGAAGTTTATAGCAATACAATCCCACCTTAAGAAACAGGAAACATTTCGAGTAAACAACCTGACCCTGCACCTAAAGCAATTAGAGAAATAAGAACAAAAAACCCCCAAAGTTAGCAGAAGGAAAGAAATCATAAAGATCACATCAGAAATAAATGAAAAAGAAATGAAGGAAACGATAGCAAAGATCAACCAAACTAAAAGCTGGTTCTTTGAGAAGATAAACAAAATTGACAAACCATTAGCCAGACTCATCAAGAAAAGAAGGGAGAAGACTCAAATCAATAGAATTAGAAATGAAACAGGAGAAGTAACAACTGACACTGCAGAAATACAAAAGATCCTGAGAGATTACTACAAGCAACTCTATGCCAATAAAATGGACAACCTGGAAGAAATGGACAAATTCTTAGAAATGCACAACCTGCCAAGACTGACTCAGGAAGAAATAGAAAATATGAATAGACCAAGCACAAGCACTAAAATTGAAACTGTGATTAAAAATCTTCCATCAAACAAAAGCCCAGGACCAGATGGCTTCACAGGTGAATTCTATCAAACATTTATAGAAGAGCTAATACCCATCCTTCTCAAACTCTTCCAAACAATATCAGAGGAAGGAACACTCCCAAACTCATTCTACGAGGCCACCATCACCTTGATAGCAAAACCAGGCAAGGATGTCACAAAGAAAGAAAACTACAGGCCAATATCATTGATGAACATTGATGCAAAAATCCTCAACAAAATACTAGCAAAGAGAATCCAACAGCACATTAAAAGGATCATACACCATGATCAAGTGGGGTTTATTCCAGGAATGCAAGGATTCTTCAATATACGCAAATCAATCAATGTGATACACCTTATTAACAAGTTGAAGGAGAAAAACCATATGATCATCTCAGTAGATGCAGAGAAAGCTTTCGACAAAATTCAACACCCATTTATGATAAAAACCCTGCAGAAAGTAGGCATAGAGGGAACTTTCCTCAACATAATAAAGGCCATATATGACAAACCCACAGCCAACATTGTCCTCAATGGTGAAAGACTGAAACCATTTCCACTAAGATCAGGAACAAGACAAGGCTGCCCACTCTCACCACTCTTATTCAACCTAGTTTTGGAAGTTCTAGCCACAGCAATCAGAGAAGAAAAGGAAATAAAAGGAATCCAAATTGGAAAATAAGAAGTAAAGCTGTCACTGTTTGCAGATGACATGATACTATACATAGAGAATCCTAAAGACGCTACCGAAAAACTACTAGAGCTAATCAATGAATTTGGTAAAGTAGCAGGATACAAAATTAATGTACAGAAATCTCTGGCATTCCTGTACACCAGTGATGAAAAATCTGAAAATGAAATCAAGAAAACACTCCCATTTACCACTGCAACAAAAAGAATAAAATATCCAGGAATAAACCTACCTAAGGAGACAAAAGACCTGTATGCAGAAAATTATAAGACACTGATGAAAGAAATTAAAGATGATACAAATAGATGGAGAGATATACCATGCTCCTGGATTGGAAGAATCAATATTGTGAAAATGACTCTACTACCCAAAGCAATCTACAGATTCAATGCAATCCCTATCAAACTACCACTGGCATTTTTCACAGAACTAAAACAAATAATTTCAAAATTTGTTTGGAAAAACAAAAGACCCCGAATAGCCAAAGCAAACTTGAGAACGAAAAACGGAGCTGGAGGAATCAGGCTCGTGACTTCAGACTATACTACAAAGCTACAGTAATTAAGACAGTGTGGTACTGGCATAAAAACAGAAAGATAGATCAGTGGATCAGGATAGAAAGCCCAGAGATAAACCCATGCACATATGGCCAACTTATCTTTGATAAAGGAGGCAGGAATGTACAGTGGAGAAAGGACAGCCTCTTCAATAAGTGGTGTTGGGAAAACTGGATAGGGACATGTAAAAGTTTGAGATTAGATCATTCCCTAACACCATACACAAAAATAAGTTCAAAATGGATTAAAGACTTAAATGTAAGGCCAGAAACTATCAAACTCTTAGAGGAAAACATAGGTAGAACACTCTATGACATAAATCACAGCAAGATCCTTTTGGACCCACCTACTAGAGAAATGGAAATAAAAACAAAGATAAACATGGGCTTCCCTGGTGGCGCAGTGGTTGAGAGTCCGCCTGCCGATGCAGGGGACACGGGTTCGTGCCCCTATCCCGGAAGATCCCACATGCCGCGCAGCGGCTGGGCCCGCGAGCCATGGCCGCGGAGCCTGTGTGTCCGGAGCCTGTGCTCTGCAACGGGAGAGGCCACAGCAGTGAGAGGCCCGCGTACAGCAAAAAAAAAAAAAAAAAAAAAAAAAAAAAACAAAGATAAACAAATGGGACCTAATGAAACTTCAAAGCTTTTTCACAGCAAAGGAAACTATAAACAAGACCAAAAGACAACCCTCAGAATGGGAGAAAATATTTGCAAATGAAGCAACTGACAAAGGATTAATCTCCAAAATTTATAAACAGCTCATGCAGCTCAATAGCAAAAAAACAAACAACCCAATCCAAAAATGGGCAGAAGACTTAAATAGGCATTTCTCCAAAGAAGATATACAGACTGCCAACAAACACATGAAAGAATGCTCAACATCATTAATCATTAGAGAAATGCAAATCAAAACTACAATGAGATATCATCTCACACCAGTCAGAATGGCCAGCATCAAGAAATCTAGAAACAACAAATGCTGGAGAGGTTGTGGAGAAAAGGGAACCCTCTTGCACTGCTATTGGGAATGTGAATTGGTACAGCCACTATGGAGAACAGTATGGAGGTTCCTTAAAAAACTAAAAATAGAACTACCATATGACCCAGCAATCCCACTACTAGGCATATACCCTGAGAAAACCATAATTCAAAAAGAGACATGTACCAAAATGTTCATTGCAGCTCTATTCACAATAGCCCAGAACTGGAAACAACCTAAATGTCCATCATCAGATGAATGGATAAAGAAGATGTGGCACATATATACAATGGAATATTACTCAGCCATAAAAAGAAACGAAACTGAGCTATTTGTAATGAGGTGGTTAGACCTAGAGTCTGTCATACAGAGTGAAGTAAGTCAGAAAGAGAAAGACAAATACCGTATGCTAACACATATATATGGAATTTTTTTTTAAAAATGTCATGAAGAACCTAGGGGTAAAATGGGAATAAAGACACAGACCTACTTGAGAATGGACTTGAGGATATGGGGAGGGGGAAGGGTAAGCTGTGACAAAGCGAAAGAGAGGCATGGACATGTATACACTACCTAACGTGAGGTAGATAGATAGTGGGAAGCAGCCACAGAGCATGGGGAGATCAGCTCGGTGCTTTGTGACTGCCTGGAGGGGTGGGATGGGGTGGGTGGGAGGGAGGGAGATGCATGAGGGAAGGGATGTGGGAACGGATGTATATGTATGACTGATTCACTTTGTTATAAACCAGAAACTAATAAAAAATTTTTTTTAAATTAAAAAAAAAAAAAAAACTACAAATAGAACTACCATATGACCCAGCAATCCCACTACTAGGCATATACCCTGAGAAAACCATAATTCAAAAAGAGACATGTACCAAAATGTTCATTGCAGCTCTATTTACAATAGCCAGGAAATGGAAACAACCTAAGTGTCCATCATCAGATGAATGGATAAAGAAGATGTGGCACATATATACAATGGAATATTACTCAGCCATAAAAAGAAACGAAACTGAGCTATGTGTAATGAGGTGGATGGACCTAGAGTCTGTCATACAGAGTGAAGTAAGTCAGAAAGAGAAAGACAAATACCATATGCTAACACATATATATGGAATTTAAGAAGAAAAAATAATGTCATGAAGAACCTAGGGGTAAGACAGGAATAAAGACACAGACCTACTAGAGAATGGACTTGAGGATATGGGGAGGGGGAAGGGTAAGCTGTGACAAAGTTAGAGAGTGGCATGGACATATATACAGTACTAAACGTTAAATAGATAGCTAGTGGGAAGCAGCCGCATAGCACAGGGAGATCAACTCGGTGCTTTGTGACTGCCTGTAGGGGTGGGATAGGGAGGGTGGGAGGGAGACGCAAAAGGGAGGGGATATGGGAACATATGTATATGTATAACTGATTAAATTTGTTATAAAGCAAAAAAATAAAAAAAAGAAACAAGAAACATCTCAAATAAAAAACCTAACCTTTCACCTAAAGCAAATAGAGAAAGAACAACAAAAAAAAAGCCCAGAGCTAGCAGAAGGAAAGAAACCATAAATATCAGATCAGAAATCAACGAAAAAGAAATTAAGGAAACAATAGCAAAGATCAATAAAAATAAAAGCTGTTGTTTTAAGAAGATAAATATCATTGATAAACCATTAGCCAGAATCATCAGGAAAAAAAAAGAAGACTCAAATCAAAAGAATTAGAAAGGAGAACAGAGAAGTTAACAACTGATACCACACAAATACAAAGATCATGGGAGACTTCTACAAGCAACAATATGCAAATAAAATGGACAACCTGGAAGAAACGGACAAAACCTTAGACAAGAACAATCTTCCACTGAACCAGGAAGAAGTAGAAAATATAAACAGACCAATCACAAGCACTGAAATTGAAGCTGTGATTAAAAATCTTCCAGCAGGGCTTCCCTGGTGGCGCAGTGGTTGAGAGTCCACCTGCCGATGCAGGGAACACGGGTTCGTGCCCCGGTCTGGGAAGATCCCACATGCCGCGGAGCGGCTGGGCCCGTGAGCCGTGGCCGCTGAGCCTGCGCGTCCGGAGCCTGTGCTCCGCAGCGGGAGAGGCCACAACAGTGAGAGGCCCGCATACTGCAAAAAAATAAAAAAAATTAAAAAAAAAAAAAATCTTTCAGCAAAAATAGCCGAGGGCCAGATGGCTTCATAGGCAAATTCTATGAAGCATTTAAAGAAGAGCTAACACGTGTTTTTCTCAAAGTCTTCCTAAACATAGCAGAGGGGGGAATTATCCCAAATTCATTCTACGAGGCCACCATCACCCTGATACTAAAACCAGACATAGATGTCACAAAAAAGAAAAATTACAGGCCAATATCACTGATGAACATAGATGCAAATATCCTTAGCAAAATACTAGCAAACAGAATCCAGCAGCACATTAAAAGGTTCATACATCATGAACAAGTGGGATTTATCCCAGGAATGTAAGGATTCTTCAATATATACAATCAATCAATGTGCTACACTATATTAACAAACTGAGTGATAAAAACCATATGATAACCTCAATAGATGCAGAAAAAACTTCTGACAAAATGCAACACCCATAAATGATAAAAAAATAAAACCTCTCCAGAAAGTGGGCATAGAGGGAACCTACCTCAACATAATAAAGGCCATATATGACAAAACCACAACCAACATCATTCTCAATGGTGAAAAATCGAAAGCATTTACTCCTAAGTTCAGGAGCAAGACAAGGGTGCCCACTCTCACCACAATTATTCAACATAGCTTTGAAAGTTTTAACCACAGCAGTCAGAGAACAAAAAGACATAAAAGGAATCCAAATCAGAAAATAAGAAGTAAAGCTGTCACTGTTTGCAGATGACATGATACTATACATAGAGAATCCTAAAGACACTACCAGAAAACTACTAGAGCTAATCAATGCATTTTGTAAAGTAGCAGGATACAAAATTAATACACAGAAATATCTTACATTCCTATACACTAATGATGAAAATCTGAAACAGAAATTAAGGAAACACTCCCATTTACCCTTGCAACAAAAAAGAATAAAATATCTAGGAATAAACCTACCTAAGGAGACAAAAGACATGTATGCAGAAAACTACAAGACACTGATGAAAGAAATTAATGATGGTACATATCTCTTTAATATAATTAAACAGGATAGAAAGCCCAGAGATAAACCCATGCACATATGGTCACCTAATCTTTGATAAAGTGGGCAAGAATATACAAGGGAGAAAAGACATCTTCTTCAATAAGTGGTGCTGGGAAAACTGGACAGCTACATGTAAAAGAATGAAATTAGAACACTCTCTAACACCATACACAAAAATAAACTCAAAATGGATTAAAGACATAAATGTAAGGCGAGACACTGCAAAACTCTTAAAGGAAAACATAGGCAGAACACTCTATGAAATAAATCACAGCAAGATCCCTTTTGACTCACCTCCTGAAGAAATGAAAATAAAAACAAAAATAAACAAATGGGACCTAATGAAACTTAAAAGCTTTTGCACAGAAAAGGAAACCATAAACAAGACCAAAAGACAACCCTTAGAATGGGAGAAAACATTTTCAAAAGAAGTACCTGACAAAGGTTAATCTCCAAAATTTACAAGCAGCTCATTCAGCTCAATAGCAAAAAAAAATCAAAAAAACAAACAACCCAATCCAAAAATGGGCAGAAGACCTAAATAGACATTTCTCCAAAGAAGATATACAGATTGCCAACAAACACATGAAAGAGTGTTCAACTCACTAATCATTAGAGAAATGAAAATCAAAACTACAATGAGGTATCACCTCACACCAGTCAGAATGGCCATCATCAAAAAATCTAGGAACATTAAATGATGGACAGATTGTGGATAAAGCAGAACCTTCCTGCACTGTTGGTGAGAACGTGAATCAATACAACCACCGTGGAAAACAGTATTGAGAGTCCTTAAAACACTAAAAGTTGAACTACTATAAGACCCAGAAATGTAACTACTGGGCATTTGCCCTGAGAAAACCATAATTCAAAAAGAGACATGGGGCTTCCCTGGTGGCGCAGTGGTTGAGAGTCCGCCTGCCGATGCAGGGGACACGGGTTCGTGCCCCTATCCCGGAAGATCCCACATGCCGTGGAGCGGCTGGGCCCGCGAGCCATGGCCGCGGGGCCTGTGTGTCCGGAGCCTGTGCTCCGCAACGGGAGAGGCCACAGCAGTGAGAGGCCCGCGTACAGCAAAAAAAAAAAAAAAAAAAGAGACATGTAGGGCTTCCCTGGTGGCGCAGTGGTTGGGAGTCCGCCTGCCGATGCGGGGGACGTGGGTTCGTGCCCCGGTCCAGGAGGATCCCGCGTGCCGCGGAGTGGCTGGGCCCGTGAGCCATGGCTGCTGAGCCTGCGCGTCCGGAGCCTGTGCTCCGCAGCGGGAGAGGCCACAACAGTGAGAGGCCCGTGTACCCGTAAAAAAAAAAAAAAAAAAAAAGAGACATGTACCACAATGTTCATTGCAGCACTATTTACAATAGCCAAGACATGGAAGCAACATAAATATCCATTGACAGTTAAATGGATAAAGATGTGGCACATATATACAATGGAATATTACTCAGCCATAAAAAGAATGAAATTGAGTTATTTGTAGTGAGGTACATGGACCCAGAGACTGTCATACAGAGTGAAGTAATTCAGAAAAAGAAAAACAAACACCACATGCTAACACATTTATATTGAATCTAGAAAAGTGGTACTGATGAACCTAGTGGCATGGCGGGAATAAAGACGCAGACATAGAGAATGGACTTGAGGACACAGTGGGAGAAGGGGAGGTGGGGATGTAGTGAGAGACTAGCATTGACATATATACACTACCAAATGTAAAACGGATGGATAGTGGGAAACTGCTGCATAATACAGGGAGATAAACTTGGTGCTTTGTGACGACCTAGAGGGGTGGGATAGGGAGGGTGGGAGGGAGACTGAAGAGGGAGGAGCTATAGTGATATATGTATACATGTAGCTGATTCACTCTGTAGTACAGCATAAACTAACACAACATTGTAAAGCAGTTATACTCTTATAAAGAGGTATAAAAAATACATAATTTTATTTCAGATTAAATAAAATACTGCTGTCACTTTCTACTAAGTACAATAAGGGAGAGAAATAAAATTAAGTTTAAATAAAGTATATTTTAATTAGTTAGTTAATTAATTAATTCCCATGGATAACTTCATTTTTTTCCTGGTGGGCATCCTCCATACTTTCATCTGGATGCTCGGTGCTCAGCTGCTGGTTATAGTGCAGATGCAAAGACCTCAGGAAAGCCTCTTCAGCATCTCCCTCTCCCAACTCAGATGTCCTCAGAACTCTTCAGTAAGGTCCTGGGCTTATATGTTCTCCCTGATTGGCCCCCGAGGCTCCTCTTCTCATAGTCTCCTCCTGTTCTCAGGGGAGGATATTTAGCATCTGTCATAGCTCCTCCTCTTTCCTCAGCAATGTGATTCATATATATATATGTATATATATATATGTATGTATGTATATATATATATACATACATACATATATATATATAAATCCCGCACACACACATATACAGATTCTTTTACATTATAGAGGAGGAATAAATTATGTGTGTGGGATTAACAGATGTACACACCAATACATATAAAATAAACAAGAGAGAAACCTTCAAGGTGGCAGAAGAGTAACACGTGGAAATCATCTTCTTCCCCACAAATACATCAAAATATATACACATGTGGAACAACTCCTACAGAACACCTACTAAATGCTGGCAGAAGACCTCAGACTTCCCAAAAGGCAAGAAGCTCCCCACATACCTGAGTAGGGCAAAAGAAAAAAACAGAGCAAAAAATAGGGACAGGACCTGCACCTCTCAGAGAGAGCTGTGAAGGAGGGAAAGTTTCCACACACTAGGAAGCCCCTTCACTAGTGGAGACGGGGGACAGTGAGGGGGAAGCTTCGGAACCACAGAGGAGAACACAGCAACAGGGGTGCAGAGGGCAAAGTGGAGAGATTCCTGCACAAAGGATCAGTGCTGACCAGCACTCAACAGCCTGAGAGGCTTGCCTGGTCACCTGCCAGTTGGGACAGGTGGGGGCTGGGACCTGAGGCTCCTACTTCTTCAGAGGTCAGATCCCAGGAAGAGGACTGGGGTTGGCTGGGTTAACACAGCCTGAAGGGGGCTAGTGTCCCACAGCTAGCTAGGAGGGAGTCCAGGAACACGTCTAGACCTGCCTATGAGGCAAAAGACCATTGTTTCAAATAGAACTACCATACGACCCAGCAATCCCACTACTGGGCATATACCCTGAGAAAACCATAATTCAAAAAGAGTCATGTACCAATATGTTCATTGCAGCTCTATTTACAATAGCCAGGACATGGAAGCAACCTAAGTGTCCATCAACAGATGAATTGATAAAGAAGATGTGGTACATATATACAATGGAATATTACTCAGCCATAAAACGAAACAAAATTATTTGTACTGAGGTGGATCGACCTAGAGTCTGTCATACAGAGTGAAGTAAGTCAGAAAGAGAAAAACAAATACCATATGCTAAAACATATATATGGAATCTAAGAAAAAAAAAAAGGTCATGAAGAACCTGGGGTAAGATGGGAATAAAGACACAGACCTACTAGAGAATGGACTTAAGGATATGGGGAGGAGGAAGGGTAAGCTGTGACAAAGTGAGAGAGTGGCATGGACATCTATACACTACCAAATGTAAAATAGATAGCTAGTGGGAAACAGCCACATAGCACAGGGAGATCAGCTTGGTGGTTTGTGACCACCTAGAGGGGTGAGATAGTGAGGGTTGGAGGGAGGGAGATGCAAGAGGGAAGAGATATGGGTACATACGCATATGTATAACTGATTCACTGTGCTATAAACAGAAACAAACACATCATTGTAAAGCAATTATACTCCAATAAAGATGTTTTAAAAAAAAGGCCATTGTTTTGGGGTGCACGAGGAGAGGGAATTCAGAGCACCACCTAAATGAGCTCCATAGATGAGCACGAGCCACGGCTACTAGCGCAGACCCCAGAGACAGGCATGAAATGCTAAGGCTGCTTCTGCAGCCACAGAGAAGCCTGTGTGCAAGCAAGGGTCAGTATCCACACCTCCCCTCCCAGGAGTCTGTGCAGCCTGCCACTGCGAGGCTCCCGTGATCCAGGGAAACTTCCCTGGGAAAACACAGGGTGCGCCTCAGGCTGTTGCAACGTCACGATAGCCTCTGCTGCCAAGGCTCACCTTGTATTCTATACCCCTCCCTCCCCTTGGCCTGAGTGAGCCAGAGCCCCGTAATCAGCTGCTACTTTAACCTCATCCTGTGTGAACAAATAGATGCCCTCAGGCAACCTACATGCAGAGGCAGGGCCAAATCCAATTCTGAACCCCAGGAGCTGTGCGAAAAAGAAGAGAAAGGGAACTATCTCCCAGCAGCCTCAGGAGGAGAAGATTAAATCACTACAATCAACTTGATGTACCCTGCATCTGTGGAATACCTGAATAGAAAATGAATCCTCCCAAAATTCAGGCGGTGGACTTCGGGAGCAACTATATATATATATATATATATATATATATATATATATATATATATATATATATATATATATATATATATATATATATATATATATATTTGTTTTCCCTTTTCTCTTTTTGTGAGTGTGCATGTGTATACTTCCTTGTGTGATTTTGTCTGTATAGCTTTGCTTTTACCATTTGTCATAGGGTTCTGTCTGTCCGTTTCTTTGTTTGTTTGTTTGTTCATTTTAGTATAGTTTTTAGTGCTTGTTATCATTGGTGGATTTCTTTTTTGGTTTGGTTTCTCTCTTCTTTCTTTCCATTTTTTTTCACTTTTTAACTTTTCTATTGTTAATAATTATTTTTATTTTAATAACTTTATTTTCTTTTATATTTTTCTTTCCTTCTTTCTTCTTTTCTCCCATTTCTGCAGAGCCATGTGGAATGCAGGGTCTTGGTGCTCTGGCCGGTTGTCAGGCCTGTGCCTCAGAGGTGGGAGAGCCAAGTTCAGGACACTGGTCCACCAGAGACCTCCCAGCTCCATGTAATATCACATGGCAAAAGCTCTCTCAGAGATCTCCATCTCAATGTGAAGCCCCAGAACCACACAATGACCAGCAAGCTACAGTGCTAGAGAGCCAATGTGAAACAACTAGCAAGACAGGAACACAACTACACCCATTATTAGAGAGGTTAACTAAAATCATAATAAGGTCAAAGACACCACAAACCACAACACCAGATGTGGTCCTGCCCACCAGAAAGACAAGATCCAGCCTCATCCACCAGAACACAGGCACTAGACTCCTCCAACAGGAAGCCTACACAGCCCACTGAACCAACATTAGCCACTGGGGCCAGACACCAAAAATAAGGGGAATTATGAACCTGCAGCCTGCAAAAAGGAAACCCCAAACACAGCAAGTTAAACAAAATGAGAAGACAGAGAAACACACAGCAGATGAAGGAGCAAGGTAAAAACCCACCAGAAAAAAACAAATGAAGAGGAAATACGCAGTATACCTGAAAAAGAATTCAGAGTAATGATAGTAAAGATGATCCAAAACCTTGGAAATAGATGGAGAAAATACAAGAAAAGTTTAACAAGCACTGAGAAGAACTAAAGAGCAAACAAACAATGATGAACAACACAATAAAAGAAATTAAAAATTCTCTAGAAAGAATCAATAGCAGAATAACTGAGGCAGAAAAATGGACTAGTGACTTGGAAGATAAGATATGGAAACACTTACTGCAGAGCAGAATAAAGAAAAAAGAACGAAAAGAATTGAGGACAGTCTCAGAGACTTCTGGACAACTTTAAAAGAACGAACATTCGAATTATAGGGGACCCAGAAGA
This sequence comes from Mesoplodon bidens, assembly GCF_964165515.1. Lineage (NCBI taxonomy): Eukaryota > Metazoa > Chordata > Mammalia > Artiodactyla > Ziphiidae > Mesoplodon > Mesoplodon bidens. The sequence goes on along the minus strand of NC_138172.1, from coordinate 58,547,925 downwards.
AGAAGAGAAAAAAAAAAGGGACTGAGAAAATATTAGAGGAGATTATAGTTGAAAACTTCCCTAACATGGGAAAGGAAATAGTTAATCAAGTCCAGGAAGTGCAGAGAGTCCAATATAAGATAAATCCAAGGAGAAACACACCAAGGCATATATTAATCAAACTATCAAAAATTAAATACAAAGACAAAATAGTAAAAGCACTAAGGGAAAAACAACAAATAATATACAAGGGAATCCCCATAAGGTTAACAGCTGATCTTTCAGCAAAGCTCTGCAAGCCAGAAGGGAGTGGCAGGACATATTTAAAGTGATGAAAGGGATAAACCTACAATCAATATTACTCTACCCAGCAAGGATCTCATTCAGATTTGATGGAGAAATTAAAATCTTAACAGACAAGCAAAAGGTAAGAGAATTCAGCACCACCAAACCAGCTTTACAACAAATGCTAAAGGAACTTCTCTAGGCAGGAAATACAAGAGAAAGAAAAGACTGACAATATCAAACCCAAAACAATTAAGAAAATGGTAAAAGGAACATACATATCGATAATTATGCCAAATGTAAATGGATTAAATGCTCCAACCAAAACACATGGACTGGTTGTATAGATACAAAAACAAGACCCATATATATGCTGTCTACAAGAGACCCATTCAGACCTAGGGGCAAGGAAAGTGAGAGGATGGCAAAAGATATTCCATGCAAAGGGAAATCAAAAGAGCAGTGAGTAGCATATTTCATAACAAACAAAATACACTTTAAAAAGAGACTATTACAAGAGACAAAGAAGGACCCTACATAATGATCAAGGAATCAATCCAAGAAGAAGATATAACAATTGTAAATATTTATGCACCCAATATCCGAGCACATCAATACATAAGGCAAATGCGAACAGCCATAAAAGGGGAAATAATAGTAACACAATCATAGTAGGGGGCTTTAACACCCCACTTTCACCAATGGACAGATCACCCAAAATTAAAATAAATAAGGAAACACAAGCTTTAAATGATACATTAAATAAGAAGGACTTAATTGATATTTAAAGGGCATTCCATCCAAAAACAACAGAATATACTTTCTTCTCAAGTGCCAATTCTCCAGCATAGATCATATCTTGGGTCAAACAACAAGCCTTGGTAAATTTAAGAAAATTGAAATCGTATCAAGTATCTTTTCCTAACACAACGCTATGATACTAGATATGAATTACAGGAAAAAATGTGTAAAAAATACAAACACATAGAGGCTAAACAATGCACTACTTAATAATCAAGAGATCACTGAAGAAATCAAAGAGGAAATCAAAAATACCTAGATAATTGACAATGAAAACATGACGAACCAAAACCTATGGGATACAGCAAAAGCAACTCTAAGAGGGAAGTTTATAGCAATAAAATCCTACCTCAAGAAACAAGAAATATCTCAAATAAACAACCTAACCTTACACCTAAAGCAATTAGAGAAAAAAGAGCAAAAAACTCCCAATGTTAACAAAATGAAATAAATCATAAATATCAGACCAGAAAAAAGTGAAAAACAAAAGAAGGAAACAGTAGCAAAGATCAATAGTACTAAAAGCTGTTTCTCTGAGAAGTTAAACAAAATTGATAAACCATTAACCAGACTAATCAAGAAAAAGGGGAGAAGACTTAAATCAATAGAATTAGAAATGAAAAGGGAGAAGTAACAACTGACATGGCAGAAATAAAAAGGATCATGAGAGATTACTACAAGCAACTCTATGCCAATAAAATGGACAAACTGGAAGAAACTGACAAATTCTTAGAAAAAGACCACCTTCCGAAACTGAACCAGGAAGAAACAGAAAATGTTTACAGACCAATCACAAGCACTGAAACTGAGACTGTGATTAAAAATCTTCCAACAAACAAAAGCCCAGGACCAGATGGCTTCACAGGCGAATTCTATTACACATTTAGAGAAGAGTTAACACCGATCCTTCTCAATCTCTTCCAAAATATAGCAGAGGGAGGAACACTCCCAAACTCATTCTATGAGGCCAACATCACCCTGATACCAAAACCAGACAAAGATGTCACAAAGAAAGAAAACTACATGCCAATATCACTGATGAACATAGATGCAAAAATCCTCAACAAAATACTAGCAAACAGAATCCAACAGCACATTAAAAGGATCATACACCATGATCAAGTGGGATTTATCCCAGGAATGCAAGGATTCTTCAATATACACAGATCAATCAGTGTGTTACACCATATTAAAAAATTGAAGGGAAAAAAACATATGATCATCTCAACAGATACAGAAAAGCTTTCAACAAACCCTGAAGAAAGTAGGCATAGAGGGAAATTACCTCAACATGATAAAGGCCAAAGATGACAAACCCACAGCCAATATCATTCTCAATGGTGAAAAACTGAAACCATTTCCACTAAGATCAGGAGCAAGACAAGGTTGCCCACTCTCACTACTATTATTCAATGTAGTTTTGGAAGTTTTAGCCACAGCAATCAGGGAAGTAAAATAAGTATATTAATTAATGAATTAAAATAAATAAATAAATAAATAAATAAATAAATAGGAAAAGAAGAACTACAACTGTCACTCTTTTCAGGTGACATGATACTATACATAGAGAATCCTAAAGACTGTACCAGAAAACTATTAGAGCTAAACAATGAATTTGGTAAAGCAGCAGGATACAAAATTAATGTTCAGAAATCTCTTGCTTTCCTATACACTAATGATGAAAAATCTGAAAGAGAAATTAAGGAAACACTCCCATTTACCACTGCAACAAAAATAATAAAATACCTAGGAATAAACATATGTATGGAGACAAAAGACCTGTATGCAGAAAACTACAAGTCACTGATGAAAGAAATTAATGATGATATATATCTCTTTAGTATAGTTAAAGAGATATATATCTCTCTGATGTAGAGTTATATACTGTGTTCTTGGATTGGAAGAATCAACATTGGAATGATGACTATACTACCCAAAGCAATCTACAGATTCAAGGCAGTCCCCATCAAATTACCAATGCTGTTTTTCACAGAACTAGAACAAAACATTTCACAATTTGTATGGAAACACAAAAGATCCCGAATAGCTAAAGCAATCTTGAGAACGAAAAATTGAGCTGGAGGAATCAGACTCCCTGACTTCAGACTATACTACAAAGCTACAGTAATCAAGGCAGCATGGTACTGGCACAAAAACAGAAAGATAGATCAATGGAACAGGATAGAAAGCCCAGAGATAAACCCGCCCACATATGGTCACCTTATCTTTGATAAAGGAAGCAAGAATATACAAGGGAGAAAAGACAGCCTCTTCAATAAGTGGTGCTGGGAAAACTGGACAGCTACATGTAAAAGAATGAAATTAGAACACTCCCTAACACCATACACAAAAATAAACTCAAAATGGATTAAAGACCTAAATGTAAGGCCAGACACTATAAAACTCTTAGAGGAAAACATAGGCAGAACACTCTATGACATAAATCACAGCAAGATCCTTTTTGACCCACCTCCGTGAGAAATTGAAATAAAAACCAATTAAACAAATGGGATCTTTTGAAACTTAAAAGCTTTTGCAAAGCAAAGGAAACCATAAATAAAACCAAAAGACAACCCTCAGAATGGGAGAAAATATTTGCAAATGAAGCAACCGACAAAGGTTAATCTCCAAATATACAAGCAGGTCATGTAACTCATTATATAAAAAACAAAAAGCCCAATACAAAAATGGGCAGAAGCCCTAAATAGACATTTCTCCGAAGAAGATATACAGATTGCCAACAAACACATGAAAGAATGTTCAATATCACTAATCATTAGAGAAATGCAAATCAAAACTACAATAAAGTATCTCCTCACACCAGTCAGTGTGACCATCATCAAAAATTCTACAAACCATAAATGCTGGAGAGGGTGTGGAGAAAAGGGAACCCTCTTGCACTGTTGGTGGGAATATCAATTGATACAGCCACTATGAAGGTTCCTTCAAAAACTAAAAATAGAACTACCATTCAACCTAGCAATCCCACTACTGGGCGTATACCCTGAGAAAACATATTTCAAAAAGATTCTTGTACCACAAAGTTCATTGCAGGACTATTTACAATAGCCAGGACATGGAAGCAACCTAAGTGTCCATCGACAGATGAATGGATAAAGAAGATGTGGCACATATATAAAATGGAATATTACTCAGCCATAAAGCGAAACAAAATTGAGTTTTTTGTAGTGAGGTGGATGGACCCAGAGTCTGTCATACAGAGTGAAGTAAGTCAGAAAGTGAAAAACAAATACCATATGCTAACACATATATATAGAATTGTAAAAAAAAAAAAAAAAGAAGTTTATGAAAAACCTAGAGGCATACAGGAATAAAGGCACAGACTTAGAGAATCAACTTGAGGACACAGGGACAGGGAGAGTAAGCTGGGACAAAGTGAGAGAGTGTCATGGACATATATACTACCAAATGTAAAATAGATAGCTAGTGGGAAGCAGCCACATAGTACAGGGAGATCAACTCAGTGCTTTATGACCACCTAGAGGGGTGGGATAGGAAGGGTGGGAGGGAGATGCAAGAGGGAGGACATATGGGGATATATGTTTATGTATAGCTGATTCAGTTTGTTATAAAGCAGAAATAACACACCATTGTAAAGCAATTATTCTCCAGTAAAGACGGTAAAAAGTAATAGATTAACAACAAGGATTTACTGTATAGCACAGGGGACTATTTTCAATATCCTTTAATAAGCTATAATGTAAAATATATTTTAACAACACCATTTTTCTAAAAATTTCTGGACTCACATAGTTCTATAATCACAGTGTTTTAGATATCAATTTTATTTTATAAAGTGTCTACTTTTCTTTGTAAACTAGTCGCCACCATTTGGTAGTTACACAATTTGTAAAACCTCATGTATATTTGATTTGTAATATCAGAAATTTTATTTTTCAGTGTATTTTGTTTTTTATTGAAGTATAGTTGATGTACAATGTTGTGTTAGTTTCAGGTGTACAGCAAAGTGATTCAGGTTTTTTTTTTCAGATTCTTTTTCCTTATAGATTATTGCAATGTATCGAGTATACCACCTGCCCACAGCTCCCCCTCTTTCCTCTCAGAAGAGGGTCTTCTGAATTGATTTTCTGAGGAAAGAGTATCAGTGTGACCATTCCTCATTCTAACTCCCTAATACAAGGAAATTTCACTTATCTGTGTTACAATAAACCTGCTTTTTAAAAAAGATTCATTTCCCTAACTGTATTAGTTTCTGATTGTTTATGTAACTAATTATCACAAATTCATTCTCTTACATTTCTGGAAGTCAGAAGTCCAAAATGGGTCTCACTGTGCTGACATCAAGGTGTTGGCAGGACTGTGTTCCTTCTGTAAGATCAGGGGAGGGTCTACTCCTTGTCTTCACCAGATTCTAGAGTCTGCAAAATTCCTTGGCTCCAGGCCTCAGCCAGCAACCACTTCACTCCTGCCTTGTCTGTGTCCTCACATCTCCTTCTCTGGCTGTGATGCTCTTACCCCCTCTTTCACTTCCAAGGACCCTTGTGATTACATTGCACCCACAGAAATAATCAAGGAGAGTCTCCCTAGGTCAATATCCTTAATTTAATCACACCCACACAAGTCCCTTTTGCCATGTGACTTAAGATATTCATAAGCTCTGGGGATTGGGACCTGGATAACTTTGAGGGGCCATTTTTCTGCCAACCACACTACCTTTCTGCACCACTTGAAAGAACATTATTTTACACAATTAAATTTTTTTCACAACAGTTCAGAATATAATCAACTACTAAAGTATATGTTACAAACAATAAAATAATGAGGGTAGTGTGGTTCATAAGAGATGGATCTAGAGCAATGCTTTTCTAATTTTTCACCAGCAAGAATCAAGGAGAACACACTATGTGGGTAACACCCTGTCAGGCCAGTTTCATGAAGGAGGAGTTGGGGAAGGGCAGGTGGGGTCTGCACAGTTAGGGATGAACCAGGAGAGGACCCCAGGCTTGAGCCAACAGAGGACGCCAGTGAACACAGGCACAGAATCAAGTGAACAGCTTGTCTTGCTGCAGGGTTTATATAGGAGGAGACCAAGATATTAGGACTGATGGGCTGGGTTGGCCATATGTAGCTGTAGATATGGGTTTTTCTGAGATACTAAGGCTCCCACTTGAGTTATTTGTGAAAGCACCCTGCCCTCTTTAACATCTAGTGATGTTTTGATCTAGAGTCCATTCAACAAAAGAACACAACACAGCAGCATGTTGGAGCCCACAGAGGGAGGTCCTGTCTTACTAAGGTCAAGGAGAAACAAAGGTCATTAATAAATCCCACATTTATTTTAGGGCATGCAGGATGGAACAAGTGCAAGGAGCAGGGATGTTTTCCGAGTCAGGTGCCAGTGGCCTCGGGCAGTTGTTCCTAGGTGGTGTCCATTCCTCTGCCCTGAAAACACCTCAGACTCTCTGAAGCTCAGAAGTCACTTAGCTGAATCCTGGAGGTGGGGACTGCAGTTCTGGCCACCTACTTTTAGAAAAGCCTAGGGGCCAGTGCACTGGTTGGGGTCAAGTTTCTGGGTTTGGAGCCAGAGTGCCCTAAAGTTTAGGAAGAAAGGAATAGAACAAGAGGGAGACACTCCACACTCTAGGGCTGCATGGCCTGGCAATTTTGCTGCGTCTTCTGGGCAAGAAACTGAGACAGCATCTGCGGGATCACTCCTTCAATGCCCAAGGAGTTAAGACTCCAGAGGAGTCTGGAGCCCGGGCTGGGAGATCTCAACAAGTTCATGGGCGGAAGGTGTCATGGAGACCCTAGGGGCGCACATGGAAGTTGTAAGCATCTGGACCTAAGTGCTACAGAGACTCCTCTAACATCCTGACACCATGGGTGCTGGCGCCCTCCTCCTGGGTTCTTCTGTGTGGAGATTGGTGAGGATGATGACATCTGAGTCCTGGAGCCCGGAACAGGTCCCTGTTCCAGGAAGAAACGGCCTCATCCTGGGGGCAAGAAGAGTTGCTGGAATAACGCCACTGCCCTCGAGCTCCTTCTCCTGCCCACCAACCCATCTTGCAGGCACCAAGTTCCTGTGACAGCGCCAGAGGCATCTGGGATCAGCTTGAGAGTGGCGAGCAAGCGGAGGACATGCCCACAGAGCAGAGGGCTGCGTCAAGTGCAAGAAGCAGGAAGGTTCATGACCAAGCTGGGGCTGAGCTGGCCGGCAGGAAGTCCTTCAGCGAGGTTGAGGAGCCGCAGTGAAGCTTGAGAGCCTCTGCTATTTCGCCTGCGTGCCAAGGACTGGAGCAGCTCGTGGGCCTAGAGACCGCCCCTCTCCTCCCTGAGCCCCCTCCAGAGCTTTGGCCGCTGCTCTTCCAGCTCCCGGGCCAAGCACCTGTGATGGCAACGCAAATGCAGGGAGCTTGTGCACTTTCAGCGAACTGGAGGAGGGAGCACAAGGGCTCTGACCTGTGTTGGCTGTCCCAAGCCAAGGGCGTGCAGTGCACCCCACCTGCACCGAGGGGTGCTCCTTCTAGGATTTGTCAGCAGAGCTGCAGCCCGAGCCTGGCCTAAGTCTGGGGATTCAGGTGCACTTACATTTCTAGCTCTGCCTGCTTTTGGGCCTGACACCCAAGGAGCTGGAAGACAGGTAGGCTCCAGGTCCGTAGTTGTCTGTACTGCTGTGCACAGGGCCAGTACTGGGACAAAAACGCAGGGTCAATTACACGCTGCTCCCATCATGCCCTTTTCATCCTCATCTCTGATGTGAACGGGCCCAGATTTACCATCATGGACCAAAAAAAAAAAGAAGTTCTATAAAATTATTGTGTAGAAGGCATTCTGTCTCCTGCCAAAATGTGTTTGGTGAATTGAAATGTCAGAGTAATCTATAATCATTGGCTGTGAGCCACTAAACAGCCCCAACCACTTCGGATACACTGAGCACAAAATAGTGGCTGGACTCAACTGGCCATTAACAGTCAGAGAAGCAGGACTCTTAGTGGCTGGACTGCAAGCCCCAGTGGTGGGGCTGGAAAGGCAGCTTTCTGTTCCTCTGGAGACTTAGTGGTTAATGGTGACTTGATGGATGATGAACTGTGCCCAGCAAATAACTGCTGCTCATTACTAATGGGTATCCTGCATGGGGCAGGTTGGGGGCACAGGGTCTGAACAGCCTTCACTCACTGCTGGTGTCTGGGGATGCCAAGATAAGGTGGCCATGCATGAGCAGAGCTGGTGGGCATCCTGGAGGAGGACTTGATTCCCTCACACCTTGGTAAGCCCTTCATATTTTGTGTTGTTTTGTTTTTAGTTTTCACATTTTCTGGCACACATCTAGAGCAATCAATTTGTTTTGGAATGCTCATCTTAAGGAGGGATAGTTTCACTGTTGCTTTCTAGAACAGGTCATGGCATCCTACAACCTATGGGCAAAATCTTGCTCACTACCTGTGCTGGCAGGACCTGCAAGCTAAGAGTGGATTTGTAATTTTAAATGTTAAAAAGTTCCAAAAATAGTGCTATTTTTTGAAACATGAGAATTATATGACATTCAAATTTGTGTCTCTAAATAAAGTTTTATTGGAACACAACCATGCTCCTTCATTTACCTTTTATCTATGGCTGCTTTCCTACTACAATAACAGAATTGTGTAGATGCAACAGAATTTGTAAGGCAAAGTCTAAAATATTTACTATCTAGTCCTTTAGAAAAGTTTCCCATTCCCTGCTTAGAAAAGTAGTATTTTTTTAAACAATATATGCTGAGAGTTTTACTTAAAAAGCAGGTAAACTTTTAGTGAATTTTGCTATTTGAAATAAACATTTTTTGGGTAAACGTAAAACTGGTTACATTACCCTCAGTAATCTCAGTTAGAAAAAACACTATGACACCAAATGTGCAATTATTATTGGGGAGGGCAATCCACCTGCTGCCTTCTTTCATTCAGTAAATAATCACAAATCAGTCTGCCCAAAGCCCAGCACTTATCTGAATTAACATCAAATACAAAAACTGCTAGGTATTTCTGAGCCTCAAAATGGAGAATCATAAACCATAAAACTATTCAGTTTGAACCCTGGTTTGGAGACATCTCTTTTGATTGTGGCAGTGTTTGCCAAAGTTGATTGAATATGTAAATTTTATAAAATAATAATTTATTGATAGAAAACTATCAGTAGTTAATGGGTTCCAATTTACACTTTGGAGTGTGAAGCAAGCTATAGAACTGGTCAAATTGATGACATAATGAATATATAATTTGAATATGAATATGAAAACTTTATAACAAAAATAACCAATTTCCAGAATTATATTATTTTCTGTAATTAAATTAAAAAGCATTCCATGAAACTTCCAGATATCCTCACGTCTGGTATACCATTTCTTTCTTTAAAATGCATTCTTGCAGAATAACAACACACAGAAAATTTTATATTTTTTCTTATGTATTTATAAATACATTTTATTTCAAATTTATCAATAATGTGTATAGCCTATAGCACATTTTGGGAGATTCTAGCTTATATGGCAATATTGTGTTATTTTCCATAGTTTTGGATTATCTAAAATTGAGTTAGAATGAAATAAGGAGCTCAAAATAATGATTAAAATAGAGATCCTCTTGTATAGTCTTCTTTAAAATGGTACCCCACTGAATCTCAAATAAAATTGAAGATAAATGAAATTTTAAGGGGCATGGGCAGCAGATTTTCTATTCTAGTAAAAACCATTATTGATTTTCAAAAGTTTATTTTGGAATTCAAGCATTTTAAAAGTACTTATTTTATAACATAGAAAACAGGAAACTTGGCTCTTAAGAAAATAAATCTAGTTTTACTCCTCCCAAATCTTGTAGAATAGCTTTACCAATGTTCAGAATTTTAGACATATCTTTAATAACACAATCTTTCTGAAAATATATAACTTATCAAAGATCATGAATTGACAACGTTTGAAATATCAATTTTATTTTATAAAGTGCCAACTTTTCTTTGTAAACTAGTAGCAAAGATTTTGTAATTATACAATATGTAAACCTTTATTTACATTTGATTTTAAATGTCAGAAATTTTATTTTTCAGGATAGTATTTTTAGATTTTTTTAATTGACATATAGTTGATTTACAATGTTCTGTTAATTTCTTCTGTACTGTAAAGTGAGATATATATATACACACACACACACACACACACACACACACACACATACATACACACATTCTTTTTTATATTCTTTTCCATTATGGTTTATCTCAGGATACTGAATATAGTTCCCTGTATTATACAGTAGGACCTTGTTGTTTATCCATTCTATATGTAATAGTTTGCATCTACTAAACCCAAACTCCTAGTCCATCCCTCACCCCAAAGACTACAAGTCTGTCCTCTATGTCTGTGAGTCTGTTTCTGTCTCATAGATAGGCTCATTTGTGTCACATTTTAGATTCTACATATGTGATATCATATGGTATTTGTCTTTCTCTTTCTGAGTTCACTTAGTATGATAATCTCTAGTTGCATCCATGTTGCTGCAAATGGCATTATTTCATTTTTTTATGGCTGAGTAGTATTCCATTGTATATATGTACCACATCTTCTTTATCCATTCATCTGTTGATGGACATTTAGGCTGTTTCCATGTATTGGCTATTGTGAATAGTGCTGCTATGAACATAAGGGTGCATGTATCATTTTGAATTATAGTTTTGTCTGGATATATGTCCTAGAGTGGGATTGCTGAATCATATGGTAATTCTAATTTATCCACATCCTTTTATCCACACTCAGTCCAGCATTTATTTGTAGAATTTTTAATGATGGCCATTCTGAGTGGTGTGAGGTGGTACCTCATTGTAGTTTTCATTTACATTTATCTAATAATTAGTGATGTTGAGCCTCTTTTCATGTGCCTATTGGCCATCTGTATGTCTTTGAAGAAATGTCTATTTAGGTCTTCTGCACATTTTTCGATTGGGCTGTTTGTTTTTTGTTGTTGTTGAGTTGTATGAGTTGTTTGTATATTTTGGAAATTAAGCCCTTGTTGGTTCCATTTTTCCTAATATTTTCTCCCATTCTGTAGGTTGTCTATTTTTGATTGTTTGTCTCCTTTGCTGTGCAAAAGCTTGTAAGTTTGATTAGGTCCCATTTGTTTATTTTTGTTTTATTTTGTTTTATTTCTATTGCCTTGCGAGACTGACTTAAGAAAACAGTGGTATGATTTATGTCAGAGAATGTTTTGCCTGTGCTCTCTTCCAGGAGTTTTATGTCTTATGTTTAAGTATTTAAGCCATTTTGAGTTCTTGTACATGGTGTGAGGGTGTGTTCTAACTTCATTGATTTACATGCAGCTGTCCATCTTTCCCAGCACCACTTGCTGAAGAGACTATCTTTTTTCCCATTTTATAATCTTGCTTCCTTTGTTGAAGATTTATTGACTGTAGGTGTGTGAATTTATTTCTGGGATCTCTATTCTGTTACATTGTTCAGTATGTCTGTTTTTGTTGCAGGGTAATTTAATTAACTATATTTGAATGTAGAGTTCTATGAAGGTAAAGATATTGTATTATTTAAACATGAATTTTCATAACAATCCAGGTTCTGAAATATGGGAGGTTCCCAGTAAACCTTTGTTAATAATTGAAGATTTGATAAATGAATAAGGTGATTTAGATGATCTTTGCCCTGCATGACACATTTATGCAGTTGATTCCAGAGTCACCTTTTCCCTTTAGGATGAGATGGATGCTAGTCTCTCCCCCTTGTGTGTGTACTTGTGTGTGTGCTTCTTCTTTCTTCCTTCCACTTCTGGAGTTGCTCAAAGAGCCTGTATATTTCATGAAAGTAATGACCATGCCCTGCTAAGGGGCCTAAACCTCTCTCTGTCTGTGTCTTCAGAAGTTGAGTTGATTGCACACAATGTTTGTATGATAAGTCCAGGTGCAAAAGTTCAGTTGTGCCATTGGTTCGCACCTGCTGTGCCAAAGGAATGTCCTTCCCTTAGGAAAACAGTTCAAGGCTCTTGGAGAGGACAGCACCTATGCAGTTTGGGGCCAGCAACCCCTGGTGTAGATGACTGGGGCTCTCAGTATGAGGGAAGAGACTGAGGAGCCCAGCTCTGCAGAATCAGGATTACACCAGCCCCCTGTTAGCTCTGGGTGGAACAGAGAAGTTGAGAGGCTGAGATGCTAGCTGCTTGTCTGGGGTCTGTAATAGAAGGGGGCAGAAAATCAGGAGGTGTGGCCCATCTTTCTTTTTGAAGACACTCTTCTTTCTGGCTCCAGATCCCAGGATATAGGGAAGACTTTATTCTTGTTTTTCAAAATTGCTTTAGCTATTCTAATTCCTCTGCCTTTCTATCTAAGTTTCTCTGAAAGATAAATGCATATACTGTTTTTTTTAACACCACTGGGTGTTCTAAAACTTGCTATTATCATTTAACAATTCATCATGAAAATCTTTACAAGTCAGTACCTATAGGTTCACATCATTTAAAAGACAACAGTGACCAAACCACAAATTGAGAGCATTGCATTGTGTGGATGTACTAGACTTTATTTAACTGGTCCCTCTTAATGGCTATGATTTTCAAATGTTCTGATATTATATTAAGTAATGCTGATATCAATATTCTTATTACACATATATTTACACAAATGTTCCGCACAAACCTGTATGTTATCATTTGACTTTGCTTGCGGAATATGTAAGATCAGTTTGTGGTCAAGTTCAATTATTTTATGGTGCTGGACTGTGAAAAAAATGCTTTACAAGGACTCCAGTCTGAAAGTACAGAATAAAATTTTTTCATACATGTTTTATACGAATATTTTTATGGCTTCAGTTTTACAGTCCACGCTGCCCAAACCCCCGCAAAATTTCTAAGTCCACGGAGGAGCAGGAAACCTCCAGCATGCTCTGGGCAGCACCTGCGCATGCCCCAGCCTGGGAATCACCTAGGCAGTCTGTGTCCTTCTTGGCAGCTGCCCTCCCAGATCTTCCCAGTCCCTCATCTCCTGCCGGGATCACGTGGCGCCTTGAAGTGCCCAGAGTGAGCTAGGTCAGAGGCAGGAGAATAAATGGCCGGGAACCAGCTCGGGGGTTTAAGCTGGAGGCGCTGCGCCCTCGTGGGATCCGGATGCGTCCGGCTGATGTTCGCGCCTGTTGTCCGGCGCCTTCTGGGGGGTTCACTTTTTTATCGCCCCTTCTCACTGGAGCTCCAGTGACCTTTGCAAAGGATGGGTTTTGGCCACCAACCCAAAGCAAAGTTCTGGGAGGCCAGCAGCTGTGATGGCAGCTATCCCAGTCACGTAGGCACGGGGAGTGTCATTTATTGACCCAAGATCTGGTATGCAGTTCTGTGTGGTGTGAGGCCCACGCTGCACTTCCCACAAGTGGTTGGAGTGGTCTGGGGTGGGGGTGGGGGGTTGACCAGCATGTCCTGGTGTCTCTCTGCCCACAGGACTGACCAGGGTAACAGGAGATGGTGCTTGTGCCCGATGTCCTCCAGGCATCCTGGTGGCCGTAATTTCTCAATTTTTCCCACTCGCCTAGTGGTGAGGAATGCCAAGTATATACATGAACAATGCCAGGATTTCACAAGTGTTCTCCCTTAGATCACATTCGTCCTGATCCCCAAATTTTTACAAGTTTCTCCCTGGAGTGGGGACCAGCTTGGATGGCCGAAATGAGGAAGCACTTGGAGGCTGACCCCAGGCCTCCCCCATCCTGTTTCCCATGGGACCAGAAGACCTGGCCCACAGGCATCCGGGGGGTGAGTCCTTGCCAACTTGGAGTCCCAGGTCCACCCCCGTGCCATGGCAGTGGTGGGTCTGCATTCTTTCATGGCCACTTTAGTTTCTCCAGATTCCACACAGAGCATTCACAGGGGCAGATCTGAGCCTGGTGCTGAGGCAGGATCGTGGGGGCTCCACAGATCAGATCAACTCCACAGACTGGGCTGGCATCTACACAGAGAGTACCCTTTGCCCCCACTCTTCTCTTTTGGTCCATGCAGCACTTGCGTTTTGACCACACACACAGGTTTAGCCACCACAAGTGACCCACACAGACTGTTATGGGCAAGCGTAGGGCATTCAGGGTCCAGTTGCTGTCCTGCATGGGCTCAGTAGCTGTAGGCCCTCACTAATGTTTCCAACTCTTTGGGAAACTGAGACCAGCCTGTGCCGTCCAATGATGGTTGGGAGGACATCCGAGCCCAGCTGAGGTCCTGGGTGAGATGCAGTTGTCGGAGGGTTCACCAGGGAATTTGGTCTCTCTCTGGAGACATGGAGTGGCCTCCAAGCACATGGGAGGATGGGAGGACTCCCCAGGCATAGAAACTCGTCGGATGGTGGACTGGGTCAAAGCTGGGTGTCAGGGTGGTGGCTGTTGCCCTTCATCGGCTTGTGATCCAGATTCATCCTGCTGAGGTTTACACTAATTGTGCTTCACTTGGCTGTCGGGGTGAGGTCGACCAGATGACCACAAGTCAGTGTTGGGGCATGAAAAAATTAAATGAATTGAAGAATTTTTTGTTGTCACAAGTGGGATTTACTACATTGTGGACATTAGTGAAATGAGAAATCATGAGATTTGTAGTAATGACAAGTACCACTGTCATTGTTACTCAACATTACTATAATTACCATTGTTTGCAGTTAATTTTAAAAGCACTGATTAAAATTTCTCTATCCACAGAGTGTCTGATTGAATGAAGATGACAGAAAAGGGGTTTTGGAATGCAGAATTTTCTAAATCCACCTGGGAGTTGGGGAACCTTTCCCTTCAACCATGAGGCACTTACCTACAACCTGCAACAACCAACCTGGAAAGTCAGACCACAGCCTCTGCCGCAATAGGCCCCCAAGGGTCAGTGCTGAGTCTGTGACTCACAGATTCCTCATTATTAGTCCTTTCAATTTAAAACCAAATGGGGGAAAGCCAAATATATTCCCTTAAGCAATCATATGGAATGGCCCTCTTCCTGTCAGCCTGCCTCCAGCTTCCCTGCATCACAAGCTCTGAGCAGAACACTCCTTCCTGGCTTTTTTTTCCACCAGAAAGCTTTCCCACACCTGTGTCTGCCCTGAGTCTCAGCCTGATGCAAACTGTGGTGGCTGACTACTTTTGTCTACACAGCAAGTTCTGAATAAATGGTGCTTGTTCTCATTTGGGGTGGGGGGGCTTTGTTCACATCTACAAAGCTTAGTAGAATGGGAATCAAATAAAGCACTGAGGATAATATGTGTTTTCCCTGTTATTTAAATAAAACATTTATTTATTAATCACTGATTTTTAAGTTGAGATATAAGTCATATGCCATAAAATTCTCCCTTTGAAAAGTGTAAAATTTAGTGATTTTTAGTCTATTTATGAAGTTGTTCAACCATCAGTACTAGCTGATCCAGAACGTTTTATCAACCTACAGAGACACCTAGTACCCATTAAAATTTTGCTTCCCATTCCACTTTTCCCACAGCCCTGGGCAACTAAATGAATGCTCTTTGTCCATATGGATTTGCCTATTCTGTATATTTCAAGTAAATGGATTCATACAACTGCGACCATTTATGTCAGACTTCTTACACAGTGTTATTTTTTTGAGGCTCATCCATGTTTTATCATGTGATTCATTCCTCTGGCTTTAGAATTTTCCTTTCTAAGTCATTAAGATATGGACACACAGGCACACACAAACATGCTACCATTTTTTTAATGTGAAAAATACACAGAGTATAAAAATTTCCATTAGACCCATTTTAGGCATACATTTCCATGGCATAAAGTACTGCCTTCCTGCAGGGCCCCAACTTGCCCAACAAACCCAGAGCTGCCAGCAAGCACAGAGGACTCTAGTCCCCCCATGCTGCCCTTTCTCAGAACCCCCCACACTACCCACCCTGACCAGGACTTCACCAATGGGTGCCACATCCCAGTGGCCAAAGAATAGAGCACCTGTTCAAGGAGGGGTGATGTGGTGGTGAAGTGGCAAAGGGAAAGAGAGACAAAAAGAAAAATAACTACAGCACCTGGTATTCCAGTTGGTCTCCCAACCAAGTACTAACCAGGCTTAACTCTCCTTTAGCTTCTGAGCTCAGAAGGTACTAGGTCCCTTCATGCTTGGGTGGCCATAGATTATGGCAGCCCAGACCAGGTACTCCAATAACCCATGCTGTGCAGCCCGGCCATGCGAGAGTCCACTCACCAGCCCACTTCAGAACCCTGGGGTCCCCAGCCTCCTGTGAGAAAACTGTTCCTGAAACATCCTTCAGCCCTCTGAGGACCAGGTCATCAGGCTGTGACTTTTGAGTTTCCAGGAGATTGTGTATGCTCAGGGTACATGGCCAGTGGCAACAAGGCCTGACCAGCTGGAAGTGACTGGAGGAAAGACCAGTCCTCTGTAATTCAATGCTGCCCTGACAGTTATTGACTCCTTCATTACTTCACCCAAATATTCCACAAACACAGTTATGTTCCAGGCTGCGATTTCAGAGACAGCACTTAACAGACCTGCAGCATCTCACAGTGACCAATGCCAGGCACCCATAAACTCCCCCACCTCTGGACACTCATATTATGCAGCATCACTATCACATTCCTTAGGGGTAGGAACAGAGGATCCAAGACATGGACGAATTGTCCTAGGTCATGCAGAGGGCTTAGAACTGAGGTCTGGAGGCCTCTAATGCTGTTTCCTAAGGTCACACCATCTACCAGGAGACATGTTAATTTCCAGGTTATCACAATCAGATTGGTTAAGTACAAAAAGGGACTAGAAAGTCATGGTGAAGAAGGCAGTGGAAACTTCCTCCATTTCTGTTTTCCTATTTCCTCCTGCACAGAGGCCCAGCCACTAAGCCATCTCCTCCTCTTTATCCTGTGTTCCCAAGTTGTCCTGTTTTAGCTCAGACACCACAAAAGAATCCTTGCCTTTCAAGTGATAATTTTCACAGTTTTGAGGGGTACAGTCATGAAATGCCTTCAAAGTGTAAAACTAAACAAAAGATAAAAATCATTCAGATCCTTAGCGTTCTACATGAGGTGAGGTTGAAATGAGGTCCCTTGGGCTCCTGGTCCTGGAAGGAGAGAGGGAGGAGGAAGAGAAAACTAACCCTTGGTGAATTTGACCTACACATGGCCTGTGTTTAATTCTTTCATTTGTTCAGTTATTTATTCATCATCACATTTTTTTCTGAAATCCTTTCTTTCTCTGGGCCAGTGTCCTCACAGAGCTGACAGGCTGGAGAGGTAATCAAAGTACAATCATACCACTTTGGGGGACAGGGATCCCAGAAGCAGCCAGAAGGGATGTTGATCAAATAAGGCTTCATGGAGGTGACATCTGAGAAGTGTCTCCAAGGATGAGTTCTCATCTAGCCAGAGACCGACACCCAGCAGGAGCCACATAAAAGATGAATGAATGAGTGAGTGAATGAATACATTAATTAATGCATGGGCATCCCCCTAATACAAACAAGGAGTGGCAGCCCTCCAATGCCAAACCTTGGGAACACAGGACACACTGAAGGATCAGTAGGGAAGGGCTGCTACATGATGCCTGCCCCAATCCTTTTATGGGTGCCTTGTCAACAGTGTCCTGTGTTCTGTCTGCTCAGGGAGCCCTTGTCTGTTTTCTGCTCTGGGATGCTGCTTGTCATTCTCAGCAACACCTGCCTATGTGGCCTTGGTGATCCCATGTGTAATTATACTCATCTCAATGGGGCTTATTGAAGAGTGGGAGGTTGTTGTGTAGCCCAAGATAGGAAGGAGAGGATGACCGAGAGTCCTGCAGCAGTGGGATCATGGTGTGGGTTGCGTGGGAGTTGTGGGGAGGGGTAGAGGTCATGTCTTAGAGCTTGAGGTTGGGGCCACAAATGGGTATCCTCATTGATGGGGACTTTAAGAAGAGGAGGCAAGGGATGAACTCAGTTTGGTACCCACTTACTTTGAGAAGCTTCGGAGAATTTTGGGCAGAGATGTCTGAGTGAGCTACACATAGGAAATGAAGGTGAGATGGGGAGGAAGTTAAGTAGAAAGGGCCTGAAGACATTGAGGAAGTTTATTAACTGCAGTCATCAAGGGTGTTCAGTCGACAGCCTCCTAATTGCTAACAAAGTGCTGGGCCCAAGGAGCTGACTTGACTCAAATTCACCTCTGTTTCTACACTGAAGCACTGGAATAGAATTTGCAGAATTTACCAGGTTGTTGTGACCAAGCTCAAGTTAAGGAGCTAGGAAAATGAAACCAAGGATTACAAATAAAAGCAAAAACAGACTCAACAGAAGACTTGTATTCAGACTAAAAACAAAGACTCTGAAAAATGCAGCCTACAGTGACCTCAGTGCCTTTGCACTTGCTGTTCTCTCAGCCTGGGACACTGTGCCCTCTACATCTTTGCTTCCTAAACTCTTTCAGAAATTTTCTCAAGCATCCTTCCTGACTTTTATTTATGGTACATATCACCTCCTTACTTTGTGTACATTTCTTTTTCATTTTTTAGTCTGTCTCCCCCATGAGTCTGTCACCTGCATGATAATTAGGATCTAGCTCTACCTGTTTAACTCACTGTTGTCCTCTGGTGTCTGGCTCAGTCCTGGCACACAGTAGGGCGTCAGGTAAGTGTACACTGAGTTTGTAGTGAGGACAGCTGGGTGTCATAGATCAGTTCAGAAGGACAATCTGCTGACAGTCTTGGTCCCTTGTTCTTCTAGAAATGTCTCATTGTTATTGTAATGATGCAAAATTAGACCCAGGGAAAACAGCTGCTGCCCTGATTTGGGAACAGCCCTAAATAATATTCTGCTACTTCCTGGAGCTGAGATCACATGGATGGGTGTTAGGTCCAAGTGTCTCAGAGACACTTCAAATCCTCCTAATATCTCCCATCGATCTGAGAAACTCCATGGTCAGGACACCTCTGACCAATACTCTCCACTTGATGGAGGCTGGGGCTGAACTATCAGCATTTCTAGCCCAGAAATACCTTGCTCCCCTCTCTAGAAATTGAGAAACACTTCTTTTCACCCTCAGCCCATCCAAGTCCCACCCACTTCTCAGTTCCTACAGTTTCAGGAGGGTTTCTGAGTCTTCATTCAGCAGATGAGCCCCCACTAGGTGTCAGATGCTGAGACTCATCCAGACACCATGATCCACCCAAATCTCACATGCCAATTCCATGGTCCTCTGTGATTGGACAGAGATTCTTCCTGTGGGCCTCTTCTGGGACTACTGGGAACCTCTTATCTTTTTGTGGTCCTAAGATATGAACCCTGCAAATCTGAGTCCTGATTATGCTACCTACCTAGCCACTGCTCCCCTCACTGTGAAAATCACATAGATTCTCTTGCCTATTAGACAAAGCTCAAATACTGGTTAGACTCCCAAGGCACTCAGCAACATGGGCCCAAAGAAATACCAGTCTTGTCCCTTTATGGTCCTTACCAGCCCCATTGTCCTATGATGCCTGTTTTCCAATGACCAAAAAAAAGATGTTTAATGTATTGTGTCCAGTTTATAGGTGTGTGTAGTGAGGAAAAGTCCCACACCATTTCCTCCTTTACGGAAGATTTTGGAATGATCTTTTTTCATATGCTTCCCCTTCTGGACTGTGAGCTCTCAGAGCATAGCTAGACTGTGTTGACTCACAGCATCTATTGCCAAATTGTAGCTTTCATCACAAAATCTTTGTGGTGGCTTATATAAAAAAGGCAGCCACCTTCAATTCCTTCACTTCATATACAAGACACCCCACCCTGAGGAGAAAAGGGGTCTCTTTCTCCAGCCTCCTGCATCTATGCTGGCTTGTGACTGCTTTGACCAATAGAGAATTGCAGAAGTGGTTTTGGGCCAGCTTTGGACCTGTCTTTTAAGAGGTCTGGCAACTGCCACTTTCTTTACTTAGACTCTTGCTCATGTGCCATGGTCCCGGGAAACACAGGCTCTGCTTTGAGTAAACCAAGTCACATGGAGACAGCATGTGCACACTCTGATCAATGGCAAGGTGATCTCCAGACAACCAGCAGTGTCACCTGCCAGCTGTGTGAGGTAGCCTGGTGGAGCCTCCAACTGCCATCCAACTGCAGCAGCATGAATAACTCTGAGCAAGAAACATGGAACTAAGCCCAACAACCCACATAACTATGAGAGCTAATAATAAATTACATTTTAAACCACTAAGTTTTGTAATAGTTTGTTACATAGCAATAATAAACCCTACTGATTCTATAATAATTTCTTAAAAGCAAAATATAATCTTAAAATAAGCTATAAATCCTATAAAACAAAACAAAATCCAACTGATTAAAATTTTATTGACTTTATTTAAATATTTAGAAATCAGGCAGCATCCAATAGAAAGAAGCTTTGAAGAGCTGTACAAATGAAAGACTTTTATAGGCAGAAGGGAGCAAAATCAAGGAAGCTGTACTAGGCAAAGAAGGAAGTTGGTTATTGCAAAGTTAATTTTCATTAGGGGACTGCAGTGGCCTATCAGGCAGATTACTTAACTAATGCTGATAAGGTTCCTGATTGACTGGGGGAGCCACAACTGCATTTAAGTCTGAGTTTGATGACATGGTTCTTAACCTAAGCAACTCCATTTGGAGGAAGTTGTCTTGTTTTTAACAGTCCCTTGAGGACAGCAACGAGGTTTATCATTGTTGGTTTCTTGTGTTAAGCACAGTAACTGGCACATTTGGTCCCCAAAATGCTGACTTAGCATACACTATGTGTCAGGTCTGTGCTAGGAGCCAGACTTTCAGTAATGATACACCACAGTCCCTAAGGTTCCAGTGGAAACTTAGGTGTCTCCAGAGGAGACAGAGACTCACTCAACAAGGAAATAACACACATAACCCCCCCCCACATTTCAGGTATTGATAAGAGTTTTTCCTTCACTGTTCATTGAGCTTCTACTATGTGCCCAACACTGACCTAGGCTGTAGGCACTGCAGAGAATAAAACAGATAACAACAACAACAAAACCCTTTGCTGCTCCTGTAAAGCTGACACTGTGAAGAAGAAACAAACAATAAGCATACAGCATGTTAGAAGGGATTAGTGTTATGGAGAAAAAGGCAGGGCTCAGGGAAATTAAGAGATCGGGGTGGAGGTAGGGTTGAGGTGGGCAGAGAGAGGGGACAATGGCGGGAGAGGAGATTTGCAGATCTGTGACCTCTGTGAGGATTATTCCTCTGGGTGGGTGACCCACAGTGGGGTGCTAACAGGGGAAGTTCCAGAATGTTATGAAAACATGAAGTGAGTAATAGCTGGCAAGACTTGGGTGGAAGAAGCTGTCACTATAGGCTGCATAGGAAGGGAATATGTCTCTGATGAGGTGACATTTAAGCTCAGACCTTGTATTAACCAAATTTCTAGCTTCTGTAAACTTGATGCCTTAACATCTGCTTACATGAATAGGCTGGATATGCCTAGTTCTGGAGAACTGGACAACCACAAACATATGATGACATGCCTGAGTCACTTTGTCTTGGCTGCTGCTTTCTTTTTACCTCACTCCAGGACATGCTCTTCAAATAAAAAGCAACAAATTCAGAGCCAAATCTCCCAGATACTTCCTTTATGGCTCTCACAATCTGGGCCACTATCGTTCTCCCATAATCACCCATAGCCAGGTACTAGACAACCAAGGACAGCTCTTATGCCTCAGAGTTCTGAAACTATACATACTAGTCAACCCTGAACCTACTTACCCCATTCCACTCTTCTTTCCTCAGGAAATCAAAATAAAGGTGTTTGTCCAAAATTCCCCTCCCTTCTCTTCCTCCTGACCAATTCTGGTACTTTCCCATGTGTCCTCTTATGAGGTGTCCTGTCCCCTACTTTTCAGAACTGTAAGTTATCACTTTTTTTTCAATGGCAGTCATCTCCTGATCTGTTGGCCTTACTATGCCTCAAATTTCCTATTAATACACTATATTTTAAACTGGCCTTGAATGAAAAGACACTCTGTAGGTAATTAAGCATGAACAGATGAAGAACAAATGAACTATGCAACTTTTGAAATAATGTTCTCAATCAGTTTAATTTTTTTTGTATATTAGAGCTTCTTTTCCTCATAAAACTGTGGGTTTCATAAGGCTGGAGAGTATATGAGAAATTACATGCAGAAGACCATACATCTGGGAAGTCCTAAATACTTTCATTTGAACTGACAGCTCAGGCCAAGGCTTAATCAAGTCCCACTTTCTGGCTATATACTATGATTCGAATTTTTATGTTTTTTTATCTTTTTTTCAAATTAAGCTTATAAATGTACTGATTTAACAAAGAACTTATCACTTCTAAAATAATCTTTCTAGCAATAATCAAGTTACAACAGACATGAGATGGTCTGTGCCGAGTTATTTATTTAGAACCTGTAGATATCATCAAGGAAAGAGTTAGCACAGCATGTTTCAAAGCAAGCTATGTCTCTAGGAGACAATGGAGTGGGGTGCAAAATGTAGGAGGAAAGAACAAGACCACATCCCTGGAAAATATTTTTAGTTTCAGATACATCTAGTCGGAGAATAAATCTTCACACCTTAGATTTTTCATAGAACTGCTTAAAGAGTAGAGTGGATTTCAGCTGAGCTTGGCAGTCACCAATGGAAAAGCTGAAAATGTCAGAGAACTGTGTTTTCTTGGAGCAGCCTGACCCAAGTGAACTACACAGAAAAGCCCCTTCAGAGACTCCTGTACTATTTAAGGTTCTGTTGCTATAACCAAACCCCCCACATAGTTATGGCAAATAGAAATTTTCATTTCTGTCATATCTTGATCTTGAGGCAGAAAGCCCAGGCTGTGTTGGCAGGGCTACTTACAGGAAGCTTCTCTGTCAACCTTGATGTTCGGTCATCCTAGGGTTGTCGGCCTCATCCAGGGTGGACACAGGCCATGACACAGCTCTAGCTCCAGAGTTCAAATTTCCAAAGTAGGACAGAGGGAGAAAGAGAAAGTAAGGTCTTCCTCTTCCTTGTCGGAAATATTCTAGAGGTTACACAAATTGTTTTCTTTCTATCCTAGATGAGAGCATCATCACACAAATAACCTAGCTGCAGAGGAGGCTGGGAACTTCTGTATTTTCGGGTAGCCAGGTTCTCACTTAAATATCTAGTGTTAACATACTGACTGAAAGTGAGGGGATGGAAAAAGATATTACATGCAAATGGAAATCAGAAGAAAGCTGGAGTAGCAATTCTCATATCAGAAAAAAATAGACTTTAAAATAAAGATTATTACAAGAGACAAAGAAGGACATTACATAATGATAAAAGGATCGATCCAAGAAGAAGATATAACAATTGTAAATATTTATGCACCCAACATAGGAGCACCTCAATACATAAGGAAAATATTAACAACCATGAAAGAGGAAATCGACAGTGACAAAATCATAGTAGAGGACTATAGCACCCCACGTTCACCAGTGGACAGATCATCCAAAATGAAAATAAATAAGGAAACACAAGCTTTAAATGATATATTAAACAAGCTGGACTTAATTGATATTTATAGGACATTCCATTCAAAAACAACAGAATACACATTTTTCTCAAGTGCTTATGGAACATTCTCCAGGATAGATCATATATTGGTTCACAAATCTAGCCTTGGTAAATTTAAGAAAATTGAAATCATAACAAGTATCTTTTCCAACAACAACACTATCGGACTAGATATCAATTACAGGAAAATATCTGTAAAAAATACAAACATATGGAGGCTAAACAATATACTACTTAATAATGAAGTGATCACTGAAGAAATCAAAGAGGAAATCAAAATATACCTAGGAACAAATGACAATGGAGACACGATGACCCAAAACCAATGGGATGCAGCAAAAGCAGTTTTAAGAAGGAATTTTATAGCAATACAATCCTACCTTAAGAAACAGGAAGCATCGCAAATAAACAACCTAACCTTGCACCTAAAGCAATTAGAGAAAGAAGAACAAAAAACGCCAAAGTTAGCAGAAGGAAAGAAATAATAAAGATCAGATCAGAAATAAATGAATAAGAAATGAAGGAAATGATAGCAAAGATCAATAAAACTAAAAGCTGGTTCTTTGAGAAGATAAACAAAATTGATGAACGATTAGCCAGACTCATCGAGAAAAAAAGGGAGAAGACTCAAATCAATAGGATTAGAAAGGAAAAAGGAGAAGTAACAACTGACACTGCAGAAATATAAAGAATCATGAGAGATTACTACAAACAACTCTATGCCAATAAAATGAACAACCTGGAATAAATGGACAAATTCTTAGAAATGCACAACCTACCGAGACTGAACCAGGAAGAAATAGAAAATATGAACAGATCAATCACAAGCACTGAAAATAAAACTGTGATTTAAAATCTTCCAACAAACAAAAGCCCAGGACCAGATGGCTTCACAGGCGAATTCTACCACACACTTAGAGAACAATTAACACCTATCCTTCTCAAACTCTTCCAAAATATAGCAGAGGGAGGAACACTCCCAAACTCATTCTACAAGGCAACCATAACCCTGATAACAAAACCAGACAAAGATGTGACAAACAAAGAAAATTACAGGCCAATATCACTGATGAACATAGATCCAAAAATCCTCAAAAAAATACTAGCAAACAGAATCCAACGGCACATTAAAAGGATCATACGCCATGAACAAGTGGGGTTTATTCCAAGAATGCAAGGATTCTTCAATATATGCAAATCAATCAATGTGATACACCATATTAAAAAATTGAAGGAGAAAAACCATCTCAATAGATGTAGAGAAAGCTTTTGACAAAATTCAACACCCATTTATGATAAAAACCCTGCAGAAAGTAGGCATAGAGGGGACTTTCCTCAACATAATAAAGGCCATATATGACAAATCCACAGCCAACATCGTGCTCAATGTTGAAAAACTGAAAGCATTTCCACTAAGATCAGGAACAAGACAAGGCTGCCCATTCTCACCACTCTTATTCAACATAGTTTTGGAAGTTTTAGCCACAGCAATCAGAGAAGAAAAAGAAATAAAAGGAATCCAATTGGAAAAGAAGAAGTAAAGCTGTCACTGTTTGCAGATGACATGATACTATACATAGAGAATCCTAAAGATACTACCAGAAAATGACTAGTGCTAATCAATGAGTATGGTAAAGTTGCAGGATACAAAATTAAGCTCAGAAATCTTTGGCATTCTCATACACTAGTGATAAAGTATCTGAAAGTGAAATTAAGAAAACACTCCCATTTATCATTGCAACAAAAAGAATAAAATATCTAGGAATGAACCTACCTAAGGAGACAAAAGACCTCTATGCAGAAAGTTATAAGACACTGATGAAAGAAATTAAAGATGATATGAATAGATGGAGAGATATACCATGTTCTTGGATTGGAAGAATCAACATTGTGAAAATGACTCTACTACCCAAAGTAATCTACAGATTCAGTGCAATCCCTATCAAGCTACCACTGGCATTTTTCACAGAACTAGAACAAAAAATGTCACAATTTGTATGGAAACACAAAAGAACCCGAATAGCCAAAGCAATCTTGAGAATGAAAAATGGAGCTGGAGAGATCAGGCTCCCTCACTTCAGACTATACTACAAATCTACAGTAATCAAGGCAGTATGGTACTGGCACAAAAACAGAAAGATAGATCAATGGAACAGGATAGAAAGCCCAGAGATAAACCCGCCCACATATGGTCACCTTATCTTTGATAAAGGAGGCAAAAATATACAATGGAGAAAAGACAGCCTCTTCAATAAGTGGTGCTGGGAAAACTGGACAGCTACATGTAAAAGAATGAAATTAGAACACTCTCTAACACCATATACAAAAATAAACTCAAAATGGATTAAAGACCTAAGTGTAAGGTCAGACACTATCAAACTCTTAGAGGAAAACATAGGCAGAAGACTCTATGACATAAATCACAGCAAGATCCTTTTGGACCCACCTCCTAGAGAAATGGAAATAAAAACAAAAATAAACAAATGGGACCTAATGAAACTTCAAAGCTTTTGCACAACAAAGGAAACCATAAACAAGACCATAAGACAACCTTCAGAATGGGAGAAAATATTTACAAATAAAGCAACTGACAAAGGATTAATCTCCAAATTTTACAAGCAGCTCAAAAACAAGAAAACAAGCAACCCAATCCAAAAATGGGCAGAAGACCTAAATAGACATTTCTCCAAAGAAGATATACAGATTGCCAACAAACACATGAATGAATGCTCAACATCATTAATCATTAGAGAAATGCAAATCAAAACTACAAAGAGATATCATCTCACACCAGTCAGAATAGACATCATCAAAAAAATCTAGAAACAATAAATGCTGGAAAGGTTGTGGAGAAAAGGGTACACTCTTGCACTGCTAGTGGGAATGTAAATTGATACAACCACTATGGAGAACAGTATGGAGGTTCCTTAAAAATCTGCAAGTAGAACTACCATACGACCCAGAAATCCCACTACCAGGCATATACCCTGAGAAAACCATAATTCAAAAAGAGTCATGTACCAAAATATTCATTGCAGCTCTATTTACAATAGCCAGGACATGGAAGCAACCTAAGTGTCGATCGACAGATGAATGGATAAAGAAGATGTGGCACATATATACAATGGAATATTACTCAGCCATAAAAAGAAATGAAATTGAGTTATTTGTAGTGAGTTGGATGGACCTAGAATCTGCCATACAGAGTGAAGTAAGTCATAAAGAGAAAAACAAATACCATTTGCTAACGCATATATATGGAATTTAAGAAGAAAAAAAAAAGGTCATGAAGAACCTAGGGGTAAGAGGGGAATAAAGACACTGACCTACTAGAGCATGGACTTGCAGATATGAGGACAGGGAAAGGTAAGCTGTGACAAAGTGAGAGAGTGTCATGGACATATATACACTACCAAACGTAAAATAGATAGCTAGTGGGAAGTAGCCACATAGCACAGGGAGATCAGCTAGGTGGCTTGTGACCACCTAGAGGGGTGGGATAGGGAAGGTGGGAGGGAGGGAGATGCAAGAGGGAAGAGATATGGGGACATATGTGTATGTATAACTGATTCACTTTGCTATAAAGCAGAAACTAACACACCATTGTAAGGCAATTATACTCTAATAAAGATGTTAAAAAGAGAAAAATCTAGTGTTAGGTTTCTCTAATAGGGAAGTGGGCAAAGCTGTTGGGAGCAAACTGGATGTCTCTGCCACACCTCTTTTTCAATGTTCTCTATCATCATCCACTCTCCCTACCCAGAGTTCATGTTTTACAAAAATTTATCTGTAAGGAAAATTGCATTAATTCATAGTTCAGGAACTAGCTGAAAATAGTGGGCTAGTCAGTGCTTTTCATTAGACTTGCTTGAGAATTGCTGGTGGAACTCCAGCTAATTGATGGTGGTACTAACTCCAGCTAATTGATGGTGGTACTAACTCTGAGTGTCTCTGGCCGGGGGAGGTGAAGGGGCAAGGAAGTGAGAGAATAAAAGTAATATATTGAAGGGAAGCAATAGGGTGTCAGGCAGAGGCTTCAAACTCCAGGAGGAAAATAAGCACAGGCACACATATTTGTTCAATCACCCCAAATAATTTTATAAGAAAGAAATATCTATAATTAAGTAAAATCACATCTAAACATTTAGAATTCTACACCTGAGAATTCCCCATTAGTCAGAATATCCACAAACATTTCATCCAGATGTGAAAGTAACATAGTTTTTTTGTTGTTGTTCTTGTTTTGCATATCTAACTAGCAAGTTGTCAGAAAAATTGCAAAAAGTAAAGGTGGTGAGGATACAGAGAGACCAGCACTCTTAGATGTTACTCTTGGAAAAATGTAGATGGTCCCTTTTTTTCTGGAACATCATTTGGCAATATGAATTTTTTAAAAATGTAAAATGTTTGTGGTGTTTGATCTATTAATTCTACTTCTAGGAATTTACATGAAGAAAATAATCAGAGATGCTGAAAAAATTTATGTACAAACGTTTACAAAATAAATTGTAAGACATTCCATGTTTATAGGTTGGAAGAGTATTGGCAAAATTTCCACTCCCCCAAAGCAATCTGAAGATTTAATATAATCCCTATCAAAATTCCAATGATATTATTCACAAAAATAGAAAAATAAAACTCCTAAAATTTGTATGGAACCCCAAAGGATACCAACTAGCTAAAGCAATCTTGAGAAAAAAGAACTTTGGTTGGAGGCATCACACTTCCTGCTCTCCAACTATAATACAAAGCTATAGTAATCTAAACAGTATGGTATTGGCATGAAAATAGACAGATCAGGAGGACAAAAATGAGAGCTCAGTATTAAACCCCTGCATTCACTGTCAACTGAAATTTGACAAGGGCACCAAGAATACTCAGTGGGGAAAGGATAGTCTTCTCAATACATGGTGTTGTAAAAACTGACAGCCATATGCAAAAGAATAAAACTGGACCCCTATCTTACATCATATGCAAAAATCAACTCAAAGTGGATTAAAGACAAATTTAAGATCTGAAACTATAAAAATCCTACAAGAAAACATAAGGCATAGGCTCCTTCACATCAGTCTTGGCCATGAGTTTTTGGATTTGACACCAGAAGCAAAGACAAAAAAGCAAAACTAAACAGGTGGGAGCACATCAAACTAAAAAGCTTCTGCACTGCAAAGGAAACCACCAGGTAACTGAAAAGGCAAACTATATAATGGGAGAAAATATTTGCAAATATCTAATAAAGGTTTAATATGCAAAAACATTAAAAACCCACATGACTCAGTAGCAATAAAACAACAACAACAACAAAAACCATCTCATTAGAAAATGAGCAGAGAAACTGAATAGACATTTTCCCAAAGACATACAACTGGGCAACAATACATGAAAAGGTGCTCAACATCACTAATCATCAGGGAAATGCAAATCAAAGCCACAGAGACTGAAGCTTCTATGTAGAAGAAAAATAATAAATTAATCCTGTAGAACCAAATTACACATTGTTATCCTCTATCCCAAAAGATAAATTGTATCAGAAATTCAACAGAGAGTTATAAAAAATTATCAGGATATAGAGAAAATCATTCATTAACATACTCTCTCAATAAAAGTGAGTTTTTACAGTTTCTAGGTGAATAATTATCAATTCTTAATCAAATAAATAGCAGTCTTTAATAAAATTGCATGCATAATACCTAAAGTTTTGAATCTCTGGAAGTGAAAAGAAAAATGTTCTTTCTTCAAAATAAACTGGTTTCAATTTTTTTTTTAAATACATGATGAGATATCACCTCACACCTGTTAGAATGGCTGCCCTTAACAGGATAAAAGATGTGGAGAAAAAGGAAATCCTTGTGCACTGTAGGTGGGAATGTAAATTGGTACAACCACTATGGAAAACAGTATGGACTTTCCTCTATTGTACCACAACAGAGCTGAAAAACGCTTAAAATCTATTTTAAAATGAAAAAGCCACAACAACGAAACCAAAATTACAGGGCTTGTGGGGAGATGGGGTAGGACCCAATATGCAAAAACTCTGTCATTGGTACGTTTAAAAACTAGGATAGGGCTTCCCTGGTGGCACAGTGGTTGAGAATCTGCCTGCCAATGCAGGGGACACGGGTTCAAGCCCTGGTCTGGGAAGATCCCACATGCCCCGGAGCAACTAGCCCCGTGAGCCACAATTACTGAGCCTGCGCGTCTGGAGCCTGTGCTCCGCAACAGAGAGGCCGCGATAGTGGGAGGCCCATGCACCGCGATGAGGAGTGGCCCCCACTTGCCGCAACTAGAGAAAGCCCTTGCACAGAAACGAAGAGCCAACACAGACATAAATAAATAAATAAATAAATAAATAAATAAATAAATAAATAAATAAATAAAAACTAGGATAATATCTTGCTATGGACTGAATGCTTGTGAAAATTAATATGTTGAAGCTGAATCCTCAATGTGCTGTTATTTGGAAGTGGGGCCTTTGGGAAGTAATTAAGTCGGGGCGGGGTGGAGTTCTAATGAATGGGATTAGTGCCCTTATAAAAAGACACCAGAGAGCTCACTTTCTCTGCTCTTCACCCAGAGAGTATCTATCCAGGAAGCAGCTCTCACCAGACAAGTGCTGCCTCCTCAATCTTGGAGTCCCCAGCCTCCACAACTGTGAGAAACAAAAGTTTGTTGTCAAAGCCACCCAGTCTATGGTATATTTGTTACAGCAGTCCAAACTGACTAAGACAGACCCTAATAAAAATGGTAGTACAATTGTATGTGTTAAATAGTTAAACATTTAACTACAACAAATTTGGCACTTTATCTTGAAAAGGGCCTGCAGTTTGCTGATTAATTTAGGTATCAGAAGGATTGCAGCTGTGGATGATTGTGAAGCAGTGGGAAGAGGGTGATTTGAAATGCCCCCCCAAAACTGTAATATCTGATGTGAATGGAGTAGCTATTTTAGGTACATGAAGTGTGTGTTTTGTGTTTTCCTACCTGGTTAGGTTCAGTTGGGTGCAATTGTGCGTTCATTCACCAACTGTTTCTCTGGATAAAATTACATGTAAACACAAGTGAAATCCAGAATATATTCAAAATTTCCCCTATATGTCAAGCACGTTAGAGCAAAACCTTATTGCAGCATTGACAATATATTAATGTCTTTCTCCAAGATGGCTAAGAATGAGCATATATAGCCTTAAATCTGGTGACCCCTATAGATCAGGAACTGTAATTGAAGGAATTGGAACAAAGGGACTTTAATAATTATTTGTAAATAATTAATTTAACACATTATGGAAAAAAGAGTACTACCTTTACTTCCATGTTCATTTGAAAAAGTTTCTTTTACTGGATTCAGTTCTCAGATTATGTAATCTAAAAAAAAATAGGCTTTTGTATAGTTAAATGTAGAATATTATTATATAATACTAACATAGTATTAGGTTCAATAGGTGTGGAGAACAATCTTTTGAAATGTTAAAATCTATAAAGGATGATTAATAATTCTGTAGTCACTATAGTTCCTGCTCTCTAAAGGAAGTAATGACCATAAATATCTGAGATGGTTAAAACCAGTTTTTGAACTTTTCTTATGGTTAAGACCCACACTGTCTTCACAATATCATCAACTTACTTTTGATTAAACAACTCTAAAATAAATGCACTCCAAGGAATACCAAAAACTCTTTACCTAATTAAAAATAATATACCAGAAATTTTCATCTAGATTTTGGTTGCTTTAGCATAAATAATTATTTTTATGTGAGTAATGTATTGTCAAAATTTATAAAGTACCAAGAAGACAAGAACTATGTATGTCTCTATCACCAAGAAAGAGCTATTAACATTTTTATATATTCACATTCTTAATAAACTCACATGTAAATATTTTTGGCTATTCTCTCTCTCTCTCTCTCTCTCTCTCTCCATATATATATATATATATATATATATATATATATATATATATACACACATATATTTAATTTTATTTCTTTCATATGTAAATATAATTTGGGGAGTAATGCATTGAAAGGATACAAGCTTGAGTATCAAATCTGTTTTATTCTTTGTATTTAAGTCAATTTGTATCAATGTTTTAATGTTAAAAATATTAACCTATACAAATATTAACCTGTTGAAGTTTTCCATTTTTATGTAGTTAATTTTTCCTTTAGTTTTTCTTCTATCTTTTTTATGTATGTTTTCCCATCTAGAAATCATATAATCATATATGTGCATATATATATATATATGCACATATATGATAATATGTATGATTATATGTTTTTATTAAACACTTTAACTTTACATCAAATTCATTTTTGTGTATGGTATTGAGTGAAGACATAAATAGTTTTGTTTCTAAACTACCCAGTATTTCATCAGCACTTAGTGAATGCTTCATAATGGCTTATACTGATTGTAATGCCTTGATCATATATGTTGTCATCCTAGAATCTACATTTAGGCTAATTCCAGTTAAAAAAATTTTTTTTCTGTACTAGAACCATACTTTTTATTTAGCTTTATATAGTTATATATATAACTATATATATATATATATATTTATATATATATATATATAACTAGTATGGTACATTTCACTCATTCTTTTCAAGAAAATTATAGCTTGACCTTCAGCGAAACCTTAGTCACTTTCTCAAAAATATAGTGGGATTTTGATTGTAATTCTATTAGAGTTAGAATTGAGAAAGATACTTATCTCTATAATATTTGGTGTTCTCATAATCATGGTATTTTCTTCCTTTTTTTTGTTTGATCTTTTTAAAATGGTCCTTAGTAAATTTGATTTGTTTTCTATTTATTCATGCTGTATATGTTTAAAGGTCATATTTATTTTAAATTTTAGTTGCTTTTATGAATGAGATCATATCTATAATATATATTATATGTAATATATATGTTCTAAGTACTTTCTAGAAAGTAGAAAATCAATTATTTTATATTTTATGATTCTTGCCCTGTGAACTGTCATATTTTTAAGGGTTTTAAGTGCCTTTCATTAACCATTGAGAAACCTCATAATTTCTGAAAAAGTTCTTTAGCATTCAATTATTCATATATTATTAATTCATATTTTAGTAAAATGCAACTTTGATGCTGAGTAGCAAGTAAAGTTGATGTTTGCTTTTGTTTTGTGTCATCTATGTCAAGTTCTAATATCAGGGTTAAATTATCTTCACAAAATATAGATTTCCTTCTATTCTTGACTCTTTGAAACTATCCATTACTTTCGTAGTCAGCTGTTCCTTTAATTCCATAGTCCATACGTGATTTTCAGAAGTAATTCTTTCTTTTTAATTTATTTTTTAATTGTAGTTGATTTGCAATGTTGTGTTAGTTTTATGTATACAGAAAAGTGATACATCTTTTTCAGGTTTTTTCCCATAGAGGTTATTACAAAATATTGCAGAAGTAATTCTTGAGAAAACATTATTTTATATTCTTCCTTGCTTATTTTTTCTTTTGTTTTAGTTGCTTTAGATATTGGTCTTGATAATTTGTATTTTTCCAGAAAGTAGTCAATTTCTTGAATATTCTAATGTATTTGTGGTGCATATAAAGAGGTTTACATTCATTTTTGTAGGTGGGTATGAAATAATAAGAAATATATATATCTGACCTAGTGTCTGACACAGGAATCCTAACACACTTGGAATTTCCCAGGTGATAGAAGTGTCTTTTGCTTGTTTTCTGTTGTGTGCTTTTAAAAAGTGATAGATTATTTTTTCTGGCAGGAAATTATTACTTGCATATCAGTTGAAACCTTTCAAGGCCTATTTTTAAGTTTTGTTAATATTTACAGGATCCTTCATTGTAAGGTTTGTGATTAGTTCCACCTCTAATATGTGTGTTTTCTGGGGTTTCAGTTGAATGACCTATATATTCAAGGAGGTTTCTCCACTCTTGTTGGTGAGGATTCCCAGACGTATATGAACTTTGAGAATTATTCAATTTACAGGCCTCCAGTAATTATTATTCCCTCAAAAGTTATTCATGCCCAGCCTTCTGGAATTTCACCTACGTGTGCTCAGATTAGTAGTCAAAAAAACTCAAGTGGATCATTAGGCAATTGTGGAAATTTCTCTCTGAGTAGCTCCCTCTTTCTGATGCCCTGCCTCACAAATTAAAGCCTCCTGGGCCTCCCCAACTCATCTGTGTAATCAATTCAGATTTTTGCTGGGCTATATCTGGGTTTCCCCTTCCTGCATCAGCAGTGTGGAAATAGCCTGAAGGCAGAATGCCACATGTGTCATTACACTGATTTGTGTAATGACTTTCAATCTAGGAACATAGATCCTGCACTGCCTGGTGTCCAGTACCTGAAAACAGTTTCATGCGTTTTATTCAGCTTTCTATTACCAATGGTAGGTGAGGAAGCCCAGACACTGTTCTTCTTCTAGTTGAAAGTCAGAGTAATATTTCATTTTTAGAGAAAATTATAATTTTTGTATCAATAATCTTAAATCATTTAACCACACATGTTTGAAGGTATTTTGTTTTGTTTCCCTCTTGAACATATTAAAAGAAAAACAAACATCAGGAAGCACACTAAAATACTTTATTTTTCTCTTAGCTGAACTTTATGCCAGCAAATTTTGGGTAAGGACATAGGAACCTCTGAAACTGAATCCTTCAGGGACTATCAGTTCACTGCAGCAACATTTGCTCCTGTTTTCAAAAGAGCTGTTGGTCTGTGAGTCACACTAAATTTTCCCACAGTTTATATTGTGGACACCATTTTTTCCCTGAATCTCAGGGTTTATTTTCTTGTTCAGTCATTAGTAGATGATTCTGCTCTGAAGTGTAGAGTTTACTGTCTCTGGATTGGCTTGAGGTAGCCACCTGGGTGACACTTGGCAGTTCATTTAATTTCTCGTGTTTTTATTTTTCCCCCTGGTTATTTCATTTTCTTTTCTTTTCTTTTTTTTTCCTCTGCTCTTCTTTTAATTGAAGTAAGTTGATTTACAATATTGTGCCAATCTCTGCTGTACAGCAAAGTGACTCAGTTTTACACACATAGACATTTTTTATATTCTTTTCCATTATGTTTTATCAGAGGATATTGAATATAGTTCCCTGTGCTATACAGTAGGACCTAGCTGCTTATCCATCCTATATATAATAGTTTACATCTGCTAATCCCAAACTCCCCATCGTTCCTTCCTCCACACCCCTCCCCCTTGGCAATCACAAGTCTGTTCTCTATGTCTGTGATTCTGTTTCTTTTTTGTAGATAGGGTCTTTTGTGCCACATTTAATTAATTAATTAACTTATGCTACACTACGTGGTATGCAGGTTCTTAGTTCTCCAACCAGGGATTGAACCTGTGCCCCAATGGAGTAGAAGCTTGAAGTCTTAACCACTGGACCACCAGGGAAGCCCCCATGTTCCATATTTTAGATTCCACATATAAGTAATATCATATGGTATTTGTATTTCTCTTTCTGACTTACTTCATTTAGTATGGTAATCTCTAGTTACATCCGTGTTGCTGCAAATGGCATTATTTCATTCCATTTTCATGACTGAGTAGTATTCCATTGTATATATGTACCATATCTTCTTTATCCATTTATCTGTCAATGGATATTTGCCAATGGTTGTTTCCATGTTTTGGTTATTGTGAATAGTGCTTCTATGAACATAGGGGTGCAAGTATCTTTTTGAATTATAGTTTTGCCCGAGTATATGCCCAGGAGTGGGATTGCTGGATCATATGGTAATTCTATTTTTAGTTTTCTGAGGAACTTCCACAGTATTTTCCATAGTGGCTGCACCAACTTACATTCCCACCAACAATGTAGGAGGGTTCCCTTTTATCCACATCCTCTCCAGCATTTGTTATTTGTAGACTTTTAATGATGGTCATTCTGACTGGTGTGAGGTGGTACCTCTCTGTAGTTTTGCATTGCATTTCTCTAATAATTAGTGATGTTGAGCATCTTTTCATGTGCCTACTGGCCATCTATGTGTTTTCTTTGGAGAAATGTCTATTTAGGCCTTCTGCCCATTTTTTGATTGGTTTGTTTGTTTTTGTTGAGTTGTATGAGCTGTTTGTATATTTTGGAAATTAAACCCTTGTCTGTTGCATCATTTGAAAATATTTTCTCCCATTCCATAAGTTGCCTTTTTATCAGGGAGTGTTTTGCCTATGCTCTCTTCTAGGAGTTTTATGATGTCATGTCTTATGTTTAGGTCTTTAAGCTGCTTTGAGTTTATTTTTGTGCATGGTGTGAAGTTGTGTTCTCACTTCATTGATTTACAAGCAGATGTCCAACTTTCCCAGCACCACTTGCTGAAGAGACTGTCCTTTTACCATTTTATATTCTTGCCTTCTTTGTTGAAGATTAATTGACCATAGGTATGTGGGTTTATCTCTGGAGTCTCTATTCTGTTTCATTGATCCATATGTCTGTGTTTGTACCAATACCACACTGGTTTGATTACTGTGGCTTTATAGTATTGTCTGAAGTCTGGGAGAGTTATGCCACCTGCTTTTATTTCTTTTCTTTCCTCAGGATTTCTTTGACAATTCTGGGTCTTTTATGGTTTTATATAAATTTTTTGATTATTTGTTCTAGCTCTGTGAAAAATGTCATGGGTATTTTTATACAGATCACATTAATTCTGTAGATTGCTTTGGGTAGTATTGCTATTTTAACAATATTATTTCTTCCAATCCAAGAGCATGGGATTTCTTTTCATTTCTTTGAATCTTCTTTAATTTTCTTTGTTAATGTTTTACTATTCTCAGCATATATGTCTTTCACAGGTTTATTCTTAGGGTTTTAATTTAATTTAATTTTTTGGTGCTATTTTAAAAGGTATGTCATTTTTTTGTGTGTTTTACATTCCCTTTCTGATATTTCATTGCTAGTTAAAGAAATGCAACAAAATTTTGAATGTTGATCTTGTATCCTGCTACTTTGCTGAATTCATTTATTAGATCTAGTAATTTTTGTGTGGAGGCCTTAGGGTTTTCTATATACATAGTATCATGTAATCTGCATATAGTGACAATTTTACCTCTTTTCTTCCCATTTGTATACCTTTTATTTCTTTTTCTTGTCTGATTGCTATGGCTAGGGCTTCCAATTCTATGCTGAATAGAAGTGGTGAGAGTGGGCATCCTTGTCCTGTTCCAGATTTAAGTTTTAGCTTTTCACTGTTGAATATTATATTGGCTGTGGGTTTATCATAAAAGGCTTTTATTAATGTTCCCTTGATTCCCATTTTGGTAAGAGTTTTTTTTTTATCATGAATGGATGTTGAATTTTGTTGAATGCTTTTTCTGCATCTATTGAAATGATCATGTGGTTTTTTACTTTTCTTTTGTTAATGTGATGTATTACATTGATTGATTTGTGAATGTTGTACCATACTTGTGAACTTGGGATGAATCTCACTTGGTCATGGTGAATGATCATTTTTAAGTATTGTTGGATTCAGTTTGCTAATATTTTGTTGAGAATTTTTACATCTATATTCATCAAAGATATTGGCCTGTAATTTCCTTTTTGGTGGTGTCTTTTTCTCATTTTGGTATCAGGGTGATGGCAGCTTCATAGAATGTCTTTGGGTGTGTTCCCACCTCTTCAATCTTTTGGAAGAGTTTGAGAAGAATTGGTGGAGGTTCTTCTTTGTATATTTGTAGAATTCGCCTGTGAAGCCATCTGGTCCTGGACTTTTGTTTGTAGGGAGGTTTTTGTTTGTTAGTTTGTTTTGTTTGTTTGCTTTTACAGATTCTATTTCACTGCTAGTGATTGGTCTGTTCAAATCATCTATTTCTTCTTGATTCAATTTTGGTGGTCTCTATGTTAATAGAAACTTGCCCATTTCTTCTAGGTTGTCAAATTTTCTGACATATAGTTCTTCATAGTATTCTTTTATAGTTTTATGTATATCTGTCATATCAGATGAGATTTCTCCTTTTTAATTTCTTATTTGTTTACTTGGGTTTTCTCTCTTTTCTTCTTGGTGAGCCTTGACAGAGCATTGTCAATTTTGTTCACCCTTTCAAAGAACCAGCTCTTGGATTTATTGAATTTTTTATTGATTTTTAAACTTGATTTTATTTATTTCCTCCCTGATCTTTATTTACTTCTTTCTGCTGACTTTAGGTTTTGTTTCTTCTTCTTTTTCTAATTCTTTTAGGTGGTAGGTTATGTTGTTTACTTGAGATTTTTTTTTTTTTTTCAGTACATGGGCCTTTCACTGTTGTGGCCTCTCCCGTTGCAGAGCACAGGTTCTGGATGCACAGGCTCAGTGGCCATGGCTCACAGGCCCAGCCGCTCCGTGGCATGTGGGATCTTCCCAGACCGGGACATGAACCTGTGTCCCCTGCATCGGCATGTGGACTCTCAACCGCTGTGCCACCAGGGAAGCCTTATTTTTTGTTTTTTGATGAAAGTCTGTATCGCTATGAACTTCCTTCTAAGAATTGCTTTTGCTGCATTCCATAGATTTTTGTATGGTTGTGTTTTGTCTCAAGGTATTT
The DNA here is from genome assembly GCF_964165515.1 of Mesoplodon bidens. Lineage (NCBI taxonomy): Eukaryota > Metazoa > Chordata > Mammalia > Artiodactyla > Ziphiidae > Mesoplodon > Mesoplodon bidens. The sequence continues at coordinate 58,509,865 of NC_138172.1, read as the reverse complement.
TTAATTTCCATTTTGATTTCCTCATTGACCTGTTGGTTTTTTAGTAGCATGTTGCTTAGTCTCCATGTAGTCTTTTTTTTTTCTCATTTCTTTTCCCATGGTTAATTTATAGTTTCATGCCATTTTGGCCAGAGAAGATGCTTGAAATAAATTCTATACTCTTAAATGTGTTGAGGTTAGTTTGTGCCCTAGTATGTAGTCAATCCTAGAGAATATTCCATATGTGCTTGAAAAGAATGTGTATTCTGTTTTGTTTTGTTTTGTTTTGTTTTTGATGTAATGTCCTGAAAATATCAATTAAATCTAACCATTCTCTTGTATCATTTGAGATCTATATTGCCTTATTGATTATCTGTCTGGCACACCTGTTCATTAACGTGACTGGGGTGTTAAATTCTCCTACTATTATTGTAATTCCAACAATTTCTCCCTTTATGTCTTTTAGTATTTGTTTTATGTATTTGGGTGCTCCTATATTAGGTGCATATGGGTAGATGAGTGTAAAATCCTCTTCTTGTATTGATCCTTTTATCATTATATAGTGTCCTTCTTTATCTTTCTTTATAGTCTTTACTTAAGTTTATCTTGTCTGATATGAGTATTGCAACTCCCACTTTCTTGTCATTTCAATTTGCCTGAAATATCTTTTTCCATCCCTTCACTTTTAATCTATGTGTGTCCTTTGCCCTAAGATGGGTCTCTTGTAGGCAGCATTCTGTAGGCTCTTTTTTTTTTTTTAATCCAGTCTGCCACTGTATGTCTTTTGATTGGAGCATTCAGTCCACTGACATTTAAAGTAATTACTGATACATATATATTTATTGCCATATCAAACCTGTTTTCCAGTTGATTCTTTGTTTCTTCTTTGTTCCGTTCTTTTTGTTTTTCTTTTTGTGGTTTGATGATCTCCTTTTTTGTTATGCTTGTCTTCTCTTCTTTTCAGTTTTGGTGAATCTATTGTTTTTGATTTGTGGTTGCTCTGTTTTTCAAGTATGTTAACCCCTTCCTATATCTGCTTGCTTTAGGCTGATAGTCATATAGGCTCAAACACATTGACGAAAGAAAGAAAGAAAGAAAGAAGAAAGAAAGAAAAAGAATCTGCATTTTATTACTCTCATTCACCTCATACTATGATTTTGATGTCCATTTTTACATCTTCGTTTTTATCCTTTAGCCCTTCCTTGTGATTATCATTGCTTTCACATATAGGGATTTTGTTTTTTGGTTTTCTTTTCTTTTTTATTTTTTTTGAGCTGTATACTGGCTAATTTAAGTGATTTACTTTACAATTTTGATTTCCTCCTCCTTATATCTTCTTGCTTCTTTTCTGTTTAGAGATGACCTTTCAATATTTCTGTTCAGATATGTTTATGATAGGCTTGTATTCTTTTAGTTTTTTCTTGTCTGAGAAATTCTTTATTGCTCCTCCTATTCTAAATGATAATCTTGCTGGGTAGAGCATTCTAGGTTTCAGACTTTTCTCTTTCAAAATTTTGAAGGTATTTTGCCACTCCCTTCTGGCCTCCAGTGTTTCTGTAGAGAAAACAGCTGATAGGGCTTCCCTGGTGGCGCAATGGTTGAGAGTCCACCTGCCGATGCAGGGGACATGGGTTTGTGCCCCGGTCTGGGAAGATTCCACATGTCACGGAGCAGCTAGGCCTGTGAGCCATGGCCGCTGAGCCTGTGCATCCAGAGCCTGTGCTCCACAACGGGAGAGGCCACAACATTGAGAGGCCCGCATACCACAAAAAACAAAACAAAAAAAAAAACAGCTGATAGCCTTATGGGGGTTCTCTTGTAATTAACTCTTTGTTTTTCTCTTGCTGCCTTTAGAATTCTCTCTTTACCTTTAACTTTTGCCATTTTTATTATGATATGTCTTGGTGTATGTCTATTTGGTTTCATCTTGTTTGGGACCTGCTGTGCTTCCTGTATCTGGATATCTGTTTCCTTCTTTAGGTTTGGGGAGTTTTCGGCCATAGTTTCTTCAAATGCATTTTCAACTGCCTTTTCTCCTTCTTCTCCTTCTGGAATCCCTATTATGCATAGTTTGGCCCATTTTATATTATCCTGTATGTCTCTTATATTGCTTTCATTTTTTTTTTCATTTGGCTTTCTGTCTGCTGTGTTGATTGGGTATTTTCCATTATTCTATCCTCCAGGTCACTTATTCTTTCTTCTGCATTATTCATTCTGCTATTCATTGCCTTGAGCTCAGATTTCATCTCAGCAAATGAACTTTCTAATTTTTCTTGGCTCCTCCTTATAGCTTCTAGTTCCTTTTTACAGTAATCTGAATTTCTGTGGATAACCTTTCTCAATTTCTTGAGTATTTTCATTACCTCCTTTTTGAAGTCAGTGTCTATTAGACTGAAGAGGTCTGTATTATTGTTTGTTCCTTCAGGGGAATTCTCTTGGTCTCTTCACTGAGAGTGGTTCCTCTGCTTCTTCATTTTGCTTACATTTCTCTTAATCTTTGACATTAGGAAAAACAAATGTCTACTGTAGTCTTAGAGGCATCCCTGTGTAACTTATGTGGGTTTAATATTTTTTTGGCGTGAGGGCTGTTTTTGTTTGGATGTTTGCCATCTCTTTCCTCAGTGTGTGCTGGCCATTATCCTCTTGATAAGTGGTGTGCAAGTGCATGGCCCAAACACACACTCTCAGGAAGGTGGGGGCAGCATTTGGCTCCTGAATGCAGGTCCCTCAGAGCAGGCAGCTGGCTGCATGTCCTCCCTAGGAGGCAAGGGCAGTATTTGGCACCAGGTCACAGGACACTCAGCACTGGTGGTGGGCCCTACTCACCCACAGGGTGGCAGGGGCAGTGGTTGACACCATGTTGCAGGACCCTTGGTGTCGGCAGCTCTCACATGCTCCTGGAAAGTTGGGGGCAGTGACCTGCAACCTCTCACAGGACCCTCAGTAGCAGCAGGGGTCCACACTTTCCTCTGGAGTCCGAGATGGCAGGAGCAGCTTGCGTCCTTCCCCATAGCATGAAGAAAGAAGCTCCTAAGGTGGGCCTGCCCTTCTCCTTGCATGCTCCTCAACAATTGTGCTTTGCCTCTCTGGTGGTCCCAGGCTTCTTCCCAGACTCCCTGCATTGTGGCACACCACGCCCTAACCCCCTCAGACTGTCTCTGCACAGCCAAACCCAGTCCTCTTCCTAGGGTCTGACCTCGCAAGCCCGAGCCTCAGCACCAAGCCCCACCCACCTCAATAGACAAGTCAGGAGAGTGCTGGTCAGCACTGATCGTCTGTGCAGGTCTCTCTCTGCATTGCCCTCTGCAAACCTCTTGCTGCACTGTCCTCTGAGGCTCTGAAGCTTCCCCTCTGTCCTGGCTGATCTCCCCACCAGTGAGGGGACTTCCTGTATGTGGGAACTTTCCTCTTTCACACCTCCTTCCCAGGGGCACAGGTCCCATCCCGCTTCCTTTCTTTCACTCTTTTTTTCTTTTTTTCTTTTTTCCTACCCAGTTATGTGGAGATTTTCCTGCCCTTTTGGAGGTCTGAGCTCTTCTGCCAGCATTCGGTAGATGTTTTATGAGAGTCATTCCACATGTAGATGTATTTTTGGTATATCTGTGGGGAGAAGGTAAGCTCCATGTCCTACTCTTCCTCTATCTTTATCCACCAGTCTACCATCTCATTTCTAATCAATGGATTTGAGTTAAAGGGACTTTAAAGTCCCTTCCATTCATTATTCAATAAATATTTATTATTTATTGAATATGAGAATTATAATCACTGGAGACATATTAATAAATGAGACAGAAATGGATCCTGCTCTTGTGTTGCTTGTTGCTTGGTGGAGTACACAGACACCTGTAAATAAAAATTTAATAAAAAATAGCTTTGAGAAGTGCTATGAAGGAAACAAATCAGGGTAATAGTAATAGGGAAAAGCCAGTATTAAATGGGATGGTCCAAGAAGTCTTCTCTGAGGTACTAACATCTGAGCTGCCATCCAAATGGGCAGAAGACATCAGCCATTTGAAGTTCTAGGGCAAGGGCATTCTAGGCACAGGAAAGAGAACATACAACGGCCTTGAGATGGGCACAAATCTGGATGGTGAAGGAACATGGTGGCTCTATAGTAATGAGTGAGGGCCATAAATGATGGCGGGAAGAGGAGGAAAGGGGAGGAGTCAGGACCTAGATCACTGCTGGCAGTCTGTGATCCTGAGAATGTCTTCTCACTTGCAATTGCATTTCAACCTTAATAGTGCACATTAAGTTTCACATGACCACATAGGGGAATAGCAGAGAGTCCCAGCAGTTATACTGCAGTGGTTGAGGCACTAGAGAGATCACAGGACCTTAAGGACACAGAAGGCTGAAGGCCAGGTACAGCACTTTTGGTCAGTATGAGCTGAAATATATTAAGTTTTAAATTTCCAGAATCATTACCTCAAACAGAATGTTCACTTTTTTCTGAAGTTCACATAGAAAGGCTGCATAGAATACTTAGACCAGAAATTCTACTTCCATGGAAGAAAGCCACGAGTATGACTGCTTGGAGAGTTTAAGAAATGTGTGGATTTTAAGCAGAGAAAGAAAAAGACACTATATAGCAAGTGCAGTTCAGAAATAGAAGGGGCTTGTCCAAATGCAGCAGGCTTTGTTCTGGTGGAAGACGTGTACCCTGCTCTCAACACTCCTTCCCCATGTTGCTGAAATCAGTTTTATTATGCTTTATATAGCTCCAGTTAAAACTTCAATTCACGTTAAGTAACTCTCAAAGACTCAGATAGCTCCTACTTGACATTATCAGCACATTACATGTGTAGTATGCACAAACACCCTCCTCCCCAGGAGGCTCAGAGTCTCTACCTGACCACATTTGACTCCACCACTGTGTCATGTGGCCTCCTTGTTTGCCTCTGCACAGAATTGTTCCTGATGGAATCTCTTTTAAGGTAGGGAAATTATTCTTGTGAGCCGTCACCTAAGTATCAATGTCTTCTCACTTGCAGTTGCATTTCTATGTTCCTTGAAAGAGCATTTAAACAAACAAACAAAAAATCTCAGTTTTAACATGTATGGTTTTTATTTATCAGTTTTTATCTGTCCTTCACTGTATCCTATGGTCTGGCTTCTGCACTTAAGACTCTCATGAAACAACTTGCAGGACTTTTTAATGACCTCTAATCTCCCCTCCCATTACCTCTTTTCCATTCTCCTCCATCTCTGAGACATATGCTACTACAGACACATCATCATTACCATGACAATCTCTCCTTCCTTTGGGAAGCCCATTATTGCCTTCCTACATTTTTACTGCCTCCTGGACGCATGTGTGTCTCTTCCCAGCATTCACAGCAGGTTCACAGCAGACTCTCCCTCACTCTTCCCTTTGGAGTCTTTGCCTATCAGTTCAGCTGTAATTTCTGGACTACTCTTCCAAGTACTTGTCTCCAACCCTGTCTTCTCCTGCTGTTATGTCCGGGCACAGTAGAATCTTCACATTAATGATGACCATGGATAAAACCTAAATTCTCCTTTTCTCCTTCTTCCCCAACTACTTTAAACTCCTCTGTGGATGTCTCCTCTCATCTTGGCTCAAGATCATCCATAGTCCATTTTTCTATACTCAACAAGATATCTAGCCATGTTGATTCTACCTCCAGTGGGGTACCTTGAGCAATGATGGACAAAGGGAGTAGTGGAGACAGCAGGCACAGACCAAGTCAGACTGTGATAAGAATGAGGATGAGGGACAGCATTAAGAAGAAGAGCAAACTTAAGATTTAAGTTACAAAGGTATAAGAGACTGGAGAACGTTTTAAAACACAGATCGGGGAGAAATCTGGTAGAGGAAAGGTTGAGTTTAAAAGAAAGATAAAAGATCATTGCTAGGTTCATCAGAAGAATTTAGTAGCATGCTATCTTACTGGTAACATCATATCAAATGCTATTTCAGTTAGAAATATTTCAGGCTACAAATCCTTTAGAAATTTTCCTATACATTTTCCAGCAATGGAATAACATACTTCAAGATTATGTGTTGCAGCATTGTTTGTAATGTCAAGAGATCATTGAATATTACTGTTTATTTCAATTTAAATTGGTAAAGTACATTATAGTGCATCATCCACTCGGTGGACTGTTTTGCAGGAAACAGTGATCTGATAGAGGACTTTTCTCAAGGTATGGTCAACTGACTATAAACAAGATATAATTAAACATTGTGCTTAGTATACTACCATACATATTTTTAAATGGGGAGTGAAGGATAAAGAGATATTCATATTTGCTTGTATATACATAAACAGACATTTCAGAAGGATACCTGGGAAACCAACCACAGTGGCTAACTGTGAAAACAGAGGGTCCTGAACAAGAATGAAGGGAGTGAGAGGCACAATATAAACTATTTTATATTTTTAGGTTCTTGAATCTTATACTCATATTATAACCTTCTCAGAGATTTCAAGACATTAACTTTTTAAAAAACCTCTAAAGATTAAAATTATAGCACTATTTCTACCAGCTGAATGAAAGTCAAGTCGGTTTTACCAAAGATTATCTAATTTCCCTAAAATGTCCACTCATGAGAATTTTCTCGTAGCTTTTACTCACTTTATTTCACTTTGGAAGACAGTTTTCTAATTCATAATTCTTCATGTTCTTCCCTTCAAAGAACATCTACCACTTCTAACGTTATTAGTTAAGTTTGATCCATATTCCTTACATTTCTTTCCCTTTTTTCCCTAAACAAAGGCTCTGTACATTCATTACCAATTGAGATAACATTTAGATAATTCATACGGATGGGAGGATAATTATTTGTGTTAATCCTTGAATTCTTTCTCTGAATCTGACATATTAATAACACCAGTAAAATATTATATAAAACCACTGACTTTATTATAAAAAAATTAGAGTCAGAAGACTATATCTTAAGATTGATTTTAAAAATAGCAACCACGTTGATATTGAGGAACTATGACACATGAGGGGACATTTTATGTGATGGGAGAAAAGAGAGTTTTCTTGAGTGATTTTAAGGGCTGTTTGAAACCATAGAAGAACTAGGACCATTGGAGAGACCTTATGGGAGTCACTTCCCAAGGAAGCATAGGACAGAATCCTGAGTATCTTGAGTGCCCTGCAAGGTGAAGGTCTGAAGTGGTGGCTATGACAACTCTCTGTAAATCCAAAGATATGATCGTTGTATCCGTGTGTCTGTACAAGTCAATCTTGCATTTGGAAAAAAGAAATTTGACTAAATGGCAGGTGACCCCAGCTCCAATAATAAGATACTTTCTTGAACCAGTGTTCTTTTCCCTTTCAACTACTCAAATCCAGCCTAGGTACTCTGTATGAGAGCCATTCTCTTTTAATTCCATTCTTCAAAGTCTCAAACGTTTTAGCTTATTTTCAATAAGTACTTTTCCATCTTTATTCTTAAGATAAACAAGAGGGTAATTTTCTTATCAGATTTTTAAGGAAAACAAATACCTTTAAAATTAGACTTTCTAAAGATTCTAATTTTATTCTGTGTCCTTCAAACCTGAGTTTGTAATGAGCATTTTCACTTAATTCAGATATGACTCTTAGGAGTTAATTGGTGATGGAACCTCACAGACCCCTGGGATTTCAAACTCTTGGCAATTATATCTCCATTAATAGAAGTATTAGCAGCCAGTGCAATAAACAACATAGTCATAGGCTACAGGAGTGACATCCAGGAAGAGACAATTTATGGATGTCAGAAGAGATTCGCCTTTTTATGATTTTTCTTTTCAGTAATTTTTATTGGAGTATAGTTGCTTTACCATGTTGTGTTAGTTTCTGCTGCAAAGCAAAATGAGTCAGATATATGGATACATATATCCACTCTTTTTTGGATTTCCTTCCAGTTTAGGTTACCACAGAGCATCAAGTATAGTCCCCTGTGCTATACAGTAGGTTCTCATTAATTATGTATTTTATGCATAGTAGTGTATATATGTCAATCCCAATCGCCCAATTCATCCCAACGCCCAAGCCCCCTTAGTATCCATATATTTGTTCTCTACATCTGTGTCTCTATTTCTGCTTTGAAAATAAGTTAATCTATACCATATTTCTAGGTTCCACATATAAACAATATTATACAATATTTGTTTTTCTCTTTCTGACTTACTTCACTCTGTATGACAGTCTCTAGGTCCATCCACGTCTCTGCAAATGGCACAATTTTGTTCCTTTTTACAATGTTCCATTGTATATATGTACCACATGTTTATCCAGTCCTCTGTTGATGGACATTTAGGTTGCTTACATGTACTGGCTATTGTAAGTAGTGCTGCAATGAACATTAGGGTACATATACCTTTTTGAATTATAGTGTTCTCTGAGTATATGCCCAGGAGTGGTCTTGCTGGGTCATATGGTAGTTCTATTTTTAGTTTTTTAAGGAACCCCCGTACTGTTCTCCATAGCAGCTGTATCAATTTACATTCCCACTAACAATGTAGGAGGATTCCCTTTTATCCATGCCCCCTCCATCACTTATTGTATGTAGATTTTTTGATGATGACCATTCTGACTGGTTGAGGTGATACCTCACTATAGTTTTGATTTGTTAAAATCAAGACTCTAATAATTAGTGATATTGAGCATCTTTTCATTTGTTTGTTGTCAATCTGTATGTCTTCTCTGGAGAAATGTCTATTTAAGTCATATGCCCATTTCTTTATTGGGTTGTTTGGGTTTTTTTGATACTGAGCTGCATTAGCTGCTTGTATATTTTGGATATTAATCCTTTGTCAGTTACTTCAATTTCAAACATTATTTTCCCATTCTGAGGGTTGTCTTTTCATCTTGTTTATGGTTTCTTTTGCTGTTCAGAAGCTTTGAAGTTTCATTAGGTCCCATTTGTTTACTTTTGTTTTTATTTCCATTACTCTAGGAGGTGGGTCAAAAAAGATCTTGCTGCAATTTATGTCAGAGAGTGTTCTGCCTATGTTTTCCTTTAAAACTTTTATAGTGTCTGTCCTTACCTTTAGGTCTTTAATCCATTTTGAGTTTATTTTTGTGTATGGTGTTAGGGAGTGTCCAAATTTCATTCTTTTACATGTAGCTGTCTAGTTTTCCCAGCACCACTTATTGAAGAGACTGTCTTTTCTCCACTGTATATTCCTGCCCCTTTTGTCATAGATTAGGTGACCATAGGTGTATGGGTTTTTCTCTGGGAATTCTATCCTGTTCCAGAGATCTATATTTCTGATTTTGTTCCAGTACCATAATGTTTTGATTACTGTACTTTTGTAGTATACTCTGAAGTCAGAGAGCCTGATTCTTCCAGCTCTGTTTTTAGAAAAACAGAGATTTTTTTGACTTGATTTTTTGATTGATTGTTTTGACTATTAGGGGTCTTTTGTGTTTCCATACAACTTATAAAATTTTTTGCTCTAATTCTGTGAAAAATACCTTTGGTACTTTGATAAGGATTGCATTGAATCTGTAGACTGCTTTGGGAAGTATAATCATTTTGACAATATTGATTCTTCTAATCCAAGGGCATGGTATATCTCTCCATCTGTCTGTGTTGTCTTTGATTTCTTTCATCAGTATTTTATAGTTTTCTGAGTACAGGTCTTTCACCTCCTTAGGTAGGTTTATTTTATTATTTTCATTGCAATGGTAAATGGGATTGTTTCCTTAATTTCTCTTTCTGATGTTTCATTGTTAGTGTATAGGAAAGCAAGAGATTTCTGTGCATTAATTTTGTATCCTTCAACTTTACCAAATTCATTGATTAGCTCTAGTAGTTTTCTGGTGGCACCCTTAGGATTTTCTATTTATAGTATCATGTCATCTGCAAACAATGACAGCTTTACTTCTTCCTTTCCAATTTGGATTCCTTTCATTTCTTCTTCTTCTCTGATTGCTCTGGCTAGGATCTGCAAAACTCTGTTGACTAATAGTGGCAAGGGTCGACCTCCTTCTCTTGTTCCTTATCTTAGAGGAAATATTTTCTATTTTTCACTGTGGGTTTGTCATATATGGACTTTATTATGTTGAGGTATGTTCTCTCTATGCCCAGTTTCTGGAGAGTTTTTATCATAAACAGGTGTTGAATTTTGTCGAAAACTTTTCTGCATCTATTGAGATGATCATATGATTTTTATTCTTCAATTTGTAAATATGGTATATCACATTGATTGATTTGTGTATATTGAAGAATCCTTGCATCAGTGGGATAAATCCCACTTGATGATGGTGTATGATCGTTTAATGTGTTGTTAGATTTAGTTTGCTAGTGTTTTGTTGAGGATTTCTGTGTCTATGTTCATCAGTGATATTGGCCTGTAATTTTCTTTTTTTGTGATATCTTTGTCTGGTTTTATTATCAGGGTGATGGTGGCATCATAGAATAACCTTGGGAGTGTTCCTTCCTCTGCAATTTTTTGGAAGAGTTTCAGAAGGATAGGTGTTAACTCTTCTTTAAATGTTTGATAGAATTCACTTGTGAAGTCATCTGGCCCTGGACTATTTTATTTTGGATGTTTTAAATCTGTTTCAATTTCCTTACTTGTGATTGGTCTGTTCATATTCTCTATTTCTTCCTGGTTCAGTCTTGGAAGGTTGTACCTTTCTAAATACTTGTCCATTTCTTCCAGGTTGTCCATTTTATTGGCATAGAGTTGCTTGTAGTAGTCTCTTATGATCCTCTGTATTTCTGTGCTGTCAGTTGTAACTTCTCCTTTTTCATTTCTAATTTGATTGAGTTGAGTCCTCTTCCTTTTAGTATTGATGAATCTGGCTAAAGCTTTCTCAATTTTGTTTATCTTCTCAAAGAACCAGCTTTTTTTTTTTTTTTTGCTGTATGCAGGGCTCTCACTGTTGTGGCCTCTCCCATTGTGGAGCACAGGCTCCGGACGTGCAGGCTCAGTTGCCATGGCTCACGGGTCTAGCTGCTCCATCGCAGGTGGGATCTTCCCGGACCAGGGCATGAACACATGTCACCTGCATTGGCAGGCAGACTCTCAACCAGTGCGTCACCAGGGAAGCCCCAGCTTTTAGTTTGATTGATCTCTTCATTTCTATTTCACTTCTTTCTGCTCTGATCTTTACGATTTCTTTCCTTCTACTAACTGTGGGTTTTGTTTGTTCTTTTTTCTCTAGTTGCTTTAACTGTAATGTTACATTGTTTATTTGAGAATTTTCTTGTTTCTTCAGGTAAGAATATACTGCTGTAAACTTCCTTCTCAGAACTGCTTTTGCTGCTTCCCACAAGTTTGGGGTCATCGTGTTTTGTTGTCATTTGTTTCTAGGTATTTTTTGATCTCCTCTTTGATTTCTTCAGTGATCCATTGGTTATTTAGTAGCATATTGTTTAGCCTCCATGCTTTTGTAATTTTTTACAGTTTTTTTTTCCTGTAATTGATTTATAATCTCATAGTGTTGTGGTCTGAAAAGATGCTTGATACGATTTCAATTTTCTTAAATTTATCAAGGCTTGATTGTGACCCAAGATGTGATCTATCCTGGAGAATGTTCCATGTGTGCTTGAGAAGAAAGTGTATTCTACTGTTTTCAGGTGAAATGTCCTATAAATATCAACAAATTCAATCTGGTCTAATGTGTCATTTAACTCTTGTGTTTTCTCATTAATTTTCTGTCTGGAAGATCTGTCCATTGGTGTCAGTGAGGTGTTAATGTCCCCACTATTATTGTGTTACTATCAATTTCTCCTTTATTTATGGCTGTTAGCATTTGCCTTTGTATTGAGGTGCCCCTATGTTGGGTGCATAAATATTTACAGTTGTTATATCTTCTTCTTGTTATATCTTCTTGTATTGATCCCTTGATTATTATGTAGTGTCTCTTCTTCCTTGTCTCTTATAACAGTCTTCATTTTAAAGTCTATTTTGTCTGATGAGTATTGCCACTCCAGGTTTCTTTTGATTTCCATTTGCATGGAAATACTTTTCCATCGCCTCTCTTTCAGGGTGTATGTGTCTGTAGGTCCAAAGTGGGTCTCTTGTATACAGCATATTATACAGGTCTTGTTTTTGTATCCATTCAGCAAGCCTGTGTCTTTTGGTTGGAGCATTTAATCCATTTATACTTAAGGTAATTATTGATATGTATGTTCCTATTGCCATTTTCTTAATTGTTTTTGGGTTTATTTTTGTATGTCTTTTTCTTCTCTTGTGTTTCCCGCCTAGTGAAGTTCCTTTGGCATTTGTTGAAAGCTGGTTGGTGGTGCTGAATTCTCTTAGCTTTTGCTTGTCTGTAAAGCTTTGATTTCTCCATCAAATCTGAATGAGATCCTTGCTGGGTAGAGTAATCTTGGTTATAGATTTTTCCCTTTCATCACTTTAAATATATCATGCCACTCCCTTCTGGCCTGCAGAGTTTCTGCTGAAAAATCAGATGATAACCTTATGACAATTCCCTTGTATGTTATTTGTTGCTTTTCCTTTGCTGTTTTTAATATTTTTCTTTGAATTTAATTTTTGTCAGTTTGATTAATATGTGTTTTGGTGTGTTTCTCCTTGGCTTTATCCTATATGGGACTCTCTGTGTTTCCTGGACTTGGGTGGCTATTTTCTTTCCCATGTTGTTAGGGAATTTTTCAACTATAATCTCTTCAAATATTTTCTCAGGCCCTTTCCCTTTCTTTTCTTCTTCTTGGACCCCTATAATTCAAATGTTGGTGTGTTTAATGTTGTCCCAGTGGTCTCTGAGACTTTCCCCATTTCTTTTCATTCTTTTTCTTTATTCTGCTCCTTGGTAGTTATTTCCACCATTCTGTCTTCCAGCTCACTTATCCATTCTTTTGTCTCAGTTATTCTGCTATTGATTTGATCTAGTGTATTGTTCATTTCAGTTATTGTGTTTGTTCTTTAGTTATTCTAGGTCTTTGTTAAATATTTCTTGTATCTTTCTGATACCTTTCTGCCTCTATTCTATTTCCTAGACCTTGGATCACCTTTACTATAATTACACTGAATTCTTTTTCATGTAGATTGCTTGTTTCCTCTCATGTATTTGGTCTTGTGGGTTTTTACCTTGTTCCTTCGTCTGCAACATATTTTTCTGTCTTCTCATTTTGTCTAACTTACTGTGTTTATGGTCTCCTTTCTGCAGGATTGTAATTCCTTTTGCTTCTGGTGTCCAACCCCTGGTGGGTGAGGTTGGTCCTGGGGCTTGTGTAGGCTTCCTAGTGGGAGGGACTTGTGCCTGCATTCTGGGAGGTGGAGCTGAGTCTTGTCCCTTTCATGGGCAGGGCGGTGTCAGGTGGTGTGTTTTTGGGTGTCTGTGAGCTTAGTACAACTTTAGGCAGCCTGTCTGGTGATGGGTTTGGCTCTGTTTCTGTCTTGCTGGTTGTCTGGCTTGAGGCGTCCAGCACTGGAGCCTACAGGCAGTTGGGTGGTGCTGGGTCTTTGTGTCGAGATGGAGACCTCCAGGAGAGAATATGGTGGTTAATAATCCCTGGGGTTGGGAATTCTCTGGTGGTCCAGAATCCTGTACTTGGTACTCCCACCTTGGGTGCTCAGGTCCGACCTCTGGCTGGAAAACCAAGACCCTGCAAGCTGCACAGCACAGTCAAAAAAAAAAAAAAAAAAGGAAAAAGGAAAAAAAGGGGAAAAGAAAACAAACAAAACCCAAGGCAAATGATAAAAACAAAACTAAACAAACAAAAACAAACCAAGAAAAGGCAAAAAATCCCAAAGAAAATAGAAAACAAGAAACCAACCAAACAGACAAAGAACCCCGAAGTGAAAACAAACAATAAAAACAAAAACAGAAAGCAAACTTAAATAAATAAAACACAAAAATGATTTAAAAAAGAAAAAAGGTAAAATAAACCAAATAAAGCAAAAAGGAAACACGCAAAAAATAAATAGAAAAATAGAAAAATTAAAAAGGTATTAAAAATTTTTAAGCCAGAAAATATAAATAAAATAATAATAATAATAAATAAAACAAGAATAGAACAAAACAAAAGAAAATCAAAATTTTTTGAGGCCTCTGCTGTCAGTGTCCTTACCCCCACAGTGAGCCACAGCCAACCTCTGCCTCCCCAAGAGGCCCTCCAGTACCTCTAGGTAGGTCTCTAGACCTGTTGTGGGCACTGTGGTGGCAGCTCAGACTCTGACCTGGACCAATTCCCAAGTGTACTTGTCCCCAAAGTCCACAGCTTCTAAAGCTAGGTGAGTACCAGCTGTGGGAACACATTGTCTATTCAGATATTCCACAAAGGCAGGGTTTACCAAGCTGATCACTAGGATTTAATCTCCAGCTTGTGCAGCTGCATGGAGAGATTTCCATACCTAATCACACAGCTCCTGGGGCTCAGTTTTGATTTTGGCCCCAACTCTGCTTGTGGGCCACCCACAGGAGTCTGTTCCCTGCCCAAGTGAGAGGGTGGCGACTGTAGCAGATGACTGAGGTACACTTCCTTGCTCAGGCCAGGGAGGGATAAGGTGGCCATAACTGGGGCAGGCCACTCACTCTGATGGGATCCCTCTCTAGTGCCTGCAGCAGCAGAGACCATCAGGAAGTTGCAACAGAATGGAGTGTGCTCGCTCTGGTGGGAGTCCTTCTCAGTGCCTGTGGAGGCAGAGGCTGGCATGTGGAGAGGGAGTCGGGGATTGTGGTCCTGTCCCTTGTGTACTACTCAATGGTGCTTCATTTCCAAGGCAGACCATGCTTCCTCCAGGAGCATTCCTGGCCATGGGGCCCCTCACTCCTAACCCCTCAGGTTGTCTCTGTGCAGCTGAGCTCCTCACTCTTGTCCCTTCAGGCCATTGTCGCACAGCCAACAGCAGTCCTCTCCCTGGGTCCACTCTCCTAACTCCATGCTTTAGCACTCAGCCCCCACCAGCATTAGCAGATTCCCATCTCAGGTTGGGGTGCCCAGGGCTGATTACCTAGTAGGCTTTGGCAGGGACAGCACTCAGGACCCCAATGCTTGCGTGGATGGAGGAGGCTTTGTCTTGAGGGTGGACGAGACTGCTCAGATGGATGCCCCTCCAAGTGCTCATGGAGGAATGGACCTGCTGGTGGGGAAGGTGGTTACAAAGGTGGCCCCACTCCTTGCACGCCACTCTCCAATGGCTCCTTGCCTCCATTGTGGCCCAGGAGTTTTCTGTAAACTTTTCCAATGGTGGAGCTCCTTACTCCTGTCCCTTCAGACTGTCTCTTCACAGACAACAGCTGTACCCTCCCTGGGTCTGCCCTCCAAACCCCACTTCCCAGCACCCAGCCCCACTCCACACCAGGAGACACATGAGGAAACACACTAGGGTGTTCGGGACTATGGCACAGATCATGTGTGCAGATTTTACTCTGTCTTGCCTTCCATAGACTGGTTGTTGCATTCCCCTCTGATCCTCTGAAGCTCCTTCTCTGCCCCACCTGTTTTCCCCACCATGAAGGGTCTTCTCTGAGTGTGGGAACCTCTCCTCTCCTTCAGCTTCCTGCCATAGGTGCTGAACCCTTCCCACTTCCTCTTTTCTATCTTTTGTCCTACCCAGTTGTATGGGGATTTTTCATCATTTTAGGTGTCTTAGGTCTTCCACTAGAGTTCAGGGGTGTTCTGTGAGAATAGTTCCATTTGTAGATGTATTCTTGATGTACTTGTTGAGATCCGCTTTTTGACAAGCAGTTGCATTTCATTGTGAGGCAAACAGAAGTTGCCTTCAGATACAGAGATGTTGTCAGCAGGAAGCAGGATGGTTTCACTCACATCTGTTAGCAAAAAGACCATCAGAAGTGTCATTCTTTGGGCCGAGTCTTGCTTCCTGTTTCTTCACTCCCTTGTGCTTTGGGCCTGCTCTGATGACTTGGCACTCTCCTTTGTGCGTTTTCTAAATCTCCTGGGCCATCTCACAATGCCCAGCGGAGGTAGGAAGCAGAGGCACAGTTTGGCAGGCCTGCTCCTTATAACACATATGACTGCAGTGAAGTTGGGGCAGTATGTGTGTGCTGAGTGTGTATCTTCCTTCTCATGGGTGTGGCTATGATGGAACCAGAGGTCTGAGTGAGGAAGATGGCAGAAATACCTTTGTGTTCTTTCACCTCTCAGGCCAGAAGGTATTAATCTGAGGGGCATAGGGAGCTTCCAGTTTCCTGGGGTATCCCTGAAGTCACATATAAAATGTGTTTGTGCACAAGATTTTATTCAGATAAGATTAAATGCCCTGATTCCACCCTCTTCAGAATATTTTATCTTATTACTAGACCTTCTTGATCTTCTTCTGTGGGGTCGACTTTATTATTTATTTTATATGGTGTTTGACAGATGACAGAAAAAGAGAAAGCACTAAATGGAGGATGTTTTCAGGTATGCAAAAGTGGTGTTTTGTTTTTTTTTTTTTCTTTGCGGTACACGGGCCTCTCACTGTTGTGGCCTCTCCTGTTGCAGAGCACAGGCTCCGGATGTGCAGGTTCAGTGGCCATGGCTCACAGGCTTAGCTGATCCATGGCATGTGGGATCTTCCCACACCGGGGCATGAACCCGTGTCCCCTGCATCGGCAGGCGGACTCTCAACCACTGCGCTACCAGGGAAACCCAAAAGTGATGTTTTTTAATATTGATTTGGGTGTTTTGTTTTTAATGGAACAATCCATGCTAGAACAGGCTCAAACAAGTTTTGAGAATAAAATGTACATATTCTTCCCCTGAGATATACTCATAGCCAAATTAGTTTAAAACGTGTTTTTTATGAACCTGGCATAAATTTTGACTTGCTTTGGGCAAATAACTGATTTCAAGGCCGGCTTAAACCCAGGGAGTGTTCAAGGAATGTTCTAAAAACTAGAGTATACAGTAGTGTGTAACCAGAGTTTCACTATTTGTGCTGTGACTATGGTCTGTATTTGATCCTTAAATAAAGATCCATTGTCTTCCACATAACTTACCTTTTGTTTGACTCTGAAATACATTGGCTGGCTTTATGACAAGATAGTTCTATACAATCACATATAAAGTTGCTTTTTAAAAATATGAACAGTGTACACTCTCGTTCAAGTTCATCCAGAGTTACAAATACACAAAAAATAAATAATAATGAGTAAAAGTAAAATTTCTCTTTCACCACTGTCAAGGTATACATAGGTCATTTGTATAAATTCCTCCAACTTAAATTTTTTTCAAATATATATTTATTTACACACACGGATAATATAGATTTATTTTTAATTCTGTTAAATAAATTCTATGTGTTACTTTGCAACTTGCTTTTTCATGAAACAGCATGACTTTGAGGTATCACCATTTCCTGTTTTGGGGTTTTCTACTGCTATATCATAACAGGGAAAAAGCTTTCCCTAGAACCACATAATTATTGAAATTTTCTAATTTTTCAGATATGAATTTTATTTAAAGTGAGTAAAACCCAGTCACTGGGCAGTTTCTGTGCTATCTTAACATATTCTAGTCTTGTCTTGAATTCCTTAAAATTTTGAGGCAAAAACTTCATTGTAACAAGTTTCTTAAAGAAAAGTAGAAAATCAGAAGTTTAGGTTAAACTTTAGGCTTTCAAGTATCTCCTGCAGCTAATTCTATTATTGAAATTTGTGGTAATAACCAGTTTTCAGATTAATTGTAATAAAAATATCCAGTACATTAATGATAAAAACAAAGTTATTATGAGTCAGTTCATAACATTAGGGTTTTGAAGCCTGCAGGAGCCAGTAGCTGCCTCTCTGTGTGTAGAGGCTTGAGGAGCCTCCTCTGTCTCCCCTCTCTACCATGAAGGAGTGAGAGGGGAGCTCTGAGTAGGCAGAGATGTGGGAAGAGAACAAAGTGAGCCAGTAAATGTGCCCTGAAAACCTGACCTCTTCCCCACTCAGTCCTATTCCAGACATTCACATGCAGCGAGACCTCAGCTGAGAAGTGTCCCTGAACTGGCTATTAAAACTTCAGACCCTCGTTGCTTCATCTTCCCCCAAAAACCCCTAGACTATTGCTCTTAAAGAATTTTTAAACTTTGGGGAAATGTCTGTAAATTAGTAAGTGTTTTTCTAATGATTGGAGAGAATTTTCATTTTTTTAAAAATTATGTCTTTAAAACATAATTCAACAATCTTTGGCCAATATCATCTCTTTCCTTCCCTGCCATACCCAACACAACATTCAATTCAGTTCACAAACAATTCAGAAGGAACTGAAATTGAAATTTAATATGTAGCATTGGGCACATATGAACCTTCATGTGTTTTCATTTTTATTCCTTTTAATGTTACTCTATAGAATCATTACATTATTTCATTGATTTTCACCACTCCCTCAAAGATTTCCAGATGTTAGCAGTGGAAAAGTTTCTACTTCTCCTTGTTCATATGAGGCAGATGAAAGTGGATCTTCTCCAGGGCACCTGGGGAGACAGAATTCAAAAACGCTTCCTCTATACTGTGGAGATAATTCAGCAGTTACCTTTACAATAGTCATTAGTACCTGAGCATAGAAAATGCATTTCCATCATGTGTCACTGCCTCCAATACTTTAAAGGTGGCAGAACTGAAGTAGCATCATGTACGTTGTCTCCACCTATCCCAAGAGTCTGCTTAGAATGTTGCTTTGACTCTGTATCATTAAAACCTAGTGTGGTCTTTTTAACAATCCTCAGGCTCTCTCACTGAGAAGGTTAGTGAGTGCAACTCATTCATTTAAATGAGTTAATTATCATGCCCAAAACCTTAGCCTTGAGGGACCCCCTGTGCTGAGGTCAGCAGCACTGATGGTGCCGAGCCCTTGAGAACAGCAGCTGGAGCAGGACTTGTGAGCTGCTAAACACTGAACCCCTCCTCTCCCCATTCTTCACACACTCACCCCCATACCTCCTCTCCTCCAAAATAATGAATGATCTGTTCTGTCAGTGTCTGGGGTGGGAAGACACTGTTTAGATGTTTAGTTATGATTTTCAGAGAAAATTGCTTTAGCTTTCAAATTGCTGAATTGCAGAGAGCCTCCAGATTGTTATTCTAAGTACCGAGTGTACACTGTGAATCAGAAGACAATGTCCATCCTCATGGAGCACACTTCCAACCCGGGGCTATCGAAACCACGGACCTTCCCAATACTTTGTCAGCTACTGAAGATGCTGTGTGTGACTCAGTCAGAGGGTCCTGGGTCAAGAGACCACTCCTGCACTTCCTTTGTGGTGGGGTTGGCTCTTTTGGTCTGGTGCTGTGCTCTGTGACACTCATACCAGTGGAACATTCCATAAGCTTCAGAGAGTGGTGCTGCCCGAGTCCCTGCAGTTAGGGAGGCAAACTCAAACCCAGAGTAATTGTCTATTTCTGTGAAACAGCTTATAGATAAGTGGGTATCTTGCTAGTCTCCTCAGAGTGATGCTTACAGGTGGCTCAGGATGTTTGTCTTGCATGCAGGCTAGACATTCAACAATGACAGTAGCTAAATCAGCCTTAATCAGTAATAGTACACATTGTTGAGCTCCATCTTTCACACTGTAGCCATTCGGCTTGTGTGTCCATCCTGTTAGCACTGAGGTGGCCTGTGACAAAGACTGGCCAACATCACCTGTCCTACATAGTCCTTTAGTTCCTCTTCTGTTCTTGGAGCTCTCTGGTGGACATGAATGTGACACAGCAATCTGCACACATTCCTGGTCATCCAACCACAAACCAGTAGCTCAGACCTTGTTCCCAAACTTCCAGGCTCCTGAAAAACAAACCATGTAATTCACAACTCTCATGGGTCAGTAAGTATTTAACCCTGACCCACTTCTTCTACACAAGGTTGATGACCTGGTAAATCCCCTATTGGGAAGCATTTTCTCTCATCACTGTCTTTTGCAGACACTGCTGAGTGAGGCTCCAGCGAAGTTGACATCTGAATTTTGGCTTGCACACCCACAAATTTAGCCAGCCCACCCATAAGCCAAGGTTGGTAATAAGGAATCCTCCCTATAGCAGTAGATGTTGGCTCAGGCAGGGTGCTAGTGCAGCAGGGGTAGGTAACTTGGGGGTCTGGGCCACCTGTTCATGCAGCTGCCTGTACCCTCTGGTGTTTGTGCCTGATTCCAACAGTGTACCTGCCACTGGTGGTTCCTGACCTTATGGTTTGGTGGTTCTGATAGAACTCAGCTCATGATGTACTTTCCCAATGCATGGTCACTTGGTGTCCCATGGACAGGAATTCTCTCTCTACCAGGGCCCAATTATAACTCCAGGAGTTGTTTTTGTAAAGGCACATACTCCTCTGATGTGACAACATGGCCTTGTTCCATAACCCCAGGGGTCTGACCTGTGATCCTTGTTCTGGCACATGCTACTGACTCCACATGGCCTCTTGTCCCTCCTCCTCCACTGTAAGCCATGGTAATTCTGGCATTTCAGCTTCATTTGACCTGGGCCATCACTTTTTCCATGTTTCTTGGAGCCACCTCAGTAGCAAGGTCACATGATGTCCTGGGGAATATGCCAGGGTGTTAAATCTTGTATCATGGGAGAGCACACAAATCAGTGAACTCTCCTGTTCAACTTTATGATCTGGCCCTGGATTGAGCCTTAGAATTCAGTCCCATTTGTCTTCTCTCGGCTCCCACTAGCACACTCTGGCTGGGTCATGAAATTCTTTTGGGAGAGTTATAATAACCTGTTGGCCAGGAGAGGAGACAGGGACAGGTGTTAAAGGAAAGGATATTGTCTTGTAGAGAAACATCTTCATTGTCTCCAAGCAAGGTGGCAACACTTCTTGTTGTTTTCTTTTTAGCATCTGTTGAATTTATTCTACATAATCACAGAGTTATTATCTTCATGCTATCACACAAACACAGATACTGCACTCTATCCATATTGAGCCCAAGTGCATTCCTTCTGAGACTTATTTATATGTTTTCATATGCCACAGCCCATCACTTAAATAATGGATATTTTAAATGTCAATTCCCTTGTTGACTTTCACAGTATCATCTACAGACGTCTTCATGATTTCAACACACAGAGCAAGCTATTTTCCTTCTGCCATGATTCCAACAATCATATCTACTGCAGCAGAGTAAAGCTTAGCTCCTGGAGAAGTTAAGCCTAGACATATGATGTCTGCTCCTCTGAGTACAAATTTGATGGCTCCTTTATCAACCTGCTGGTGTAGCAAGAAGGGGATTTTTTGTCTCTATTTGTGAAGTAACCTTAGGGTTGGATAAAAAAGTCCTTCTCTTTTTCTAAATAAAGTAACTCTCCATTCACTGTAAGAATTTCTATATGTACATGGCATCCCACTATTTTAACTAGATCCTTCTTAGGCATGATTTGATTAAAGCATGGTTCAATGCCTAGGAATTGCTCTACTGGTTCTTAAGACCTTTAATAACAGGTTTTAAACTGGATGCAATTAGACACATTTTCTTTTTTTATTACATTTCTTGAACATGATTCAAGGTGAAGGGATAATGAAAGGGAAGAGTTGGGAATGGGGAAAAATAGAATTAGTAAAGGCCCAGCAAACCCCCTACACCTGGAATGCCAAAGGGATAGTCACAGCTGCTGTTGCTATCTGGAAGTTAGATAGCTGGCCACAGTTTAGGGCCTCTAGGGAAATCTGACTACTTCTGCTCCTCCAACTACTTCCTTTGACTACTCATGTGAACACTGTGGCACTTTGGGGGGCTGTTTGTGGTTACCAATTTCTTTCCAGAGTGGAAGTTGAAAAGATGAAGGGATGGAGCAATCATTCTAGTTGCAAGAAGAGAAAGGAGGGACAGCACCTGTTCTTAATAAGGATGGTTGAACAAATGAAGGCTCAGAGGGGTCAGAAGAGCCTGGGGTTCAAAGTTCAGGGGCATCCACCTGAATTCTTCTACCAGGTTTTAGGGTCTCCCTCGCATCCCTAACCTCCCACAGCCTAGCAGACATCTCGTGGGTGGGTGACTAACTTTGTGTAGAGCTTGGAGCTTGGCTACTGTGACTAACAAACCCTGGGTCAGGGTGTGGTTTTCAGCTTTTTCTGCTTTCTTTCTACCTGGAAGCCCCTCTGCTTGTTTCAGTGGTGACTAGCAATTACTATCCTGTCATCTGTGAGAGTTTTGGCAGCTGGACCACCACCTATTTCAGACACTATGGGTACTCCACCTAGCCCATGAAGAGGTTCTTGTTGTCAGTTAAATGGGGGGCAGTGTGGCTCCAAAATCCCTTGCATCACTGCTTTTCCACCTGTCAGTTAGCTTCTCTGTAAGGAAGAGAAACTTTGCTTTTCCTTGCAATCTGCTGGTGCCACTTAAGAAGTGATTTTCAACTGGGGCAATCCTGCCTCCATCCACCACCCCCAAGCAACAAGTGGCAGTGTCTGGATATATTTTGGGTTATCACAACTGAGGAGATGCTAGTGGATAGACACCATGTGTGTTGCTCAACATCCCACAACTCATAAGACAGCCTCCATACCAAAATATCATCCAGCGCAGAATCTCTTTAGTGTCCAGGTGGAGAAATTGCTCTTGTAGAGCAAGAGCACATAGTTTTAACTTTAGACAATATAAATTCTGTACTTTTTAAAACAGAGTATTTGACTAAAACCTTTATGCAGAAAGTGAATAAACATGTTGAGCTGAGTGGTACAGAGACAACTCTTGTTGATTCAGTTTCTCTCATGAGTGTTATTATCAGAGGGAAAAAGTGCATGTAGATAAAACAAACTGTGAGAGCTTATAGTGCCCACTGCAGGGAGAGAGATCTTTGGAGCTACGTTGAAGTCACAAGCTATGCAAATCAGCTTAGGAGTATATGCTTGTACAATTTAGCCCTCCTTGTCCCCAATAAATGTCCTTGGAATGCCTGTTATATGCCAGACACTGGAATGTCTCAGCCCAGTCTCAAGTAATACCTCTGTCAACCTGTACACTCGGGAAGTGTAAGCACCAGAATAAACCTCAGTTGAGGAAAGAACAAAGCACAACCTAGTGACTGACAGAGACTCTAATTTGTGAACCTAGAAGCTCATGCATGAAGCTAAAGAAGTGCCTAATGAATGGCTGATATACTTACCCTGAGTTTACCAAGAAAACCTGCCCATGTGGGGGTCTTAGAGACCAGCACTGGGGAGGAAGTGGCAAAGCTGTCACCACTGCTTCCTCCATAAGGTTTGAAACTGCCTGATCCCACCATTCACGTCAGGCCAGCTTCCTCTCCTTACCTCTTACTGTCACCTTTTCGGCTGAACAAAAAGAGGTCTCTATTTGACTTTCCTTTGGCAATTCACATTTGTGTGGATGGTTACACAATAACACTTTAAAAGTAGATGGACAATTTTGACTAAATTAGGTATTTTACAAGTGTTTTTTACATTAAGTCCTTTGTTTAGTCTGCCTTCTGAAAAAAAGACATCTAATAAATTTCCCAATGACCAATCTTTGCAGATCTGAAGTTAGAAATCTCTTATTGTAAAACTATAGATAATTGAGTATATGAGAATCGGCTCACTCAAATTTGAATATATTTAGTCATGATAATCTTATTAAGGGAGTTTTTTTTCTTATTTCACTGCCCATGCTTAAGTGGAAAGCATTAACAACATCTAATCCACTCTAGCACTCATCAGGTAAATTCAGAAATGCTCTTAGTTTTCCTGCAGATCTGATGATCTGAGGGGAGGAAACTTAAAGTAGGGAAAGACTTTGCAGTCACAGAAGGTACTGAGCAGCCAGACTCTGAAAGGAGGAAGAAGAACAACATAGACACCTTGCTGACTTGAAAGAAGGGTTCTTAAGATTGGTTGTGGGCCCAAGCCTGACTGACATCAGATCTGAGAAAATCAAGGAAAGGAAATAAAAGAGAGACAAGAAAGAGGAGAACAGTGGTAGGGCAGTAAATTGACCTCCAGGTGGCAAAAAAATAATATTCAAACAATGACTGGGAAGGGCAGAGAGGGTCCTAAGAAGAAATACCTGAAGGATGTTTCCTCCTCTTCACTCTCCACTCCAGATGGGGTACATGGGGTGGGCAAGGTGGTTTGCATCCACTACCCTAAGACTCTGTAGTTCAAGTTGCTCTTGAGAACATACTTCGTGTTCCACATGAGTGATTCAGTTGTGGTGTCATCACTGTAATCGCAAGGTCTTCTCTGCCTGCCCCCTCCTCCCATTTCACTTTGGCATCAAGTCTTCATTTTTTCAGACAAAGAAATTGTGGCTCATTGGGCAGAAGCTGACCATACAAGAGGCAAAGACCTGACTCCCAGGTGTAATACATATTAACACTATTATACTAATTAATTTATATTAATTAATTTAATTTATTATAACAAATTAATACAATATGTATACAAAATGTAAAAGGGTATATAAAATATGATATGCTATTTTATATTAATAGAATATTTATATCAATAATATATATTAATGTTAATAATACATAGACTGATTAAGTTAGTGACATCCTTGGCGAGAAGACTAATGCAGACTAAGGAAAACAGAAGAATCCATAACTTTTAAGACCTTTGAGAGATCTCTTTGCCCATGATGTAAATGGAGAGAGGTATATGGAAGACATCAGCTAGGGCTGCTCATACTGCTCCTCTTGATCCCCTCTTACTGCATCAATAGTGAATCAGGGTGCCCCAAGTGTCCAGGCAAAGCAGGAGCCCAGAGGCCAGGGCCCAGCCTCCCTGGGCAACTCCCTACCTTCTTTCACCACATCTCAGTGGCCCCAGCCCACTCATACATCACTTCCTCAGTTACACAGTTATGAACAAATATTATAACTTCTCCTAAAGAATGAAGCCTGTATGTTGCAGGAGAATAGGCACCTATCAAATAGTGACACCCGTCTTAAAACTACAGAGAGAGGGAGAGGGAGAAAAGTAGATAGATAAATAGATATGCATGCCCCAGTTGTAGACTAAAATGTAAAATTTATAAAAATAGAAATTGATGTTAAAACTGTTCAGCTCTTAGCTTTTATTTTTACCAATGCCTGAGTTAAATAATTTATCAGTCCTTTTAGTACAGTAGGTTCTAAATCATAAAATAGGATTTAATTTGGAAATACTGTAGTACATTACCAAAATGTACCTTTGAAGCCAATATTCAAATCATCCAATTTCTTCTTAACCAAAGCAGAGGTTTGCTGCATCTTCATAGACACTGTCAAAATGTTCCCCAGAGGTTAGAGAGGAGTTTTCTGGAACATAATTTGCCCTCCCCCTGTTGCCAGAAGTAAGAGTGTTTATATATGGAGATGCAGAAAGAGTTTGTTGACCATCAACATTTTCCAGTAGGTTCAGCCTCCATTTGAATATGCCCTAAATCCTGACCCACTAAGCAGGCCAAGTCCCCCCGACCCAATGTTCCAACTATCCACTTTGCTTCCACTCACCAGGATCATGGGCTCACATGATGCAGAATGGACTGGACTCTTTAAGCCACTTGTCCTCTCCTACCCTTCCACACTCACAGGCATGGAGAAGTCAAGCTCCTTGCACTGGCTCAAAGAGGAAGGAGTTCCAGCAACAGTCCCAGAAGAAGTGCATGGGAGGGGCCCCTCCACTCACAGAGGACCATGGACTCTTCATGTAGGGTTGGGTGTATTATGGTGATTGGAGGAGTCTCAGTACCCAACACTTATAGGAGCACATCTGCTGAATGAGACTCAGAAGATATCTTTGGGCTGCAGGAGCTGAGGAGCAGTTGAGATTTGGATTGGCTGGGAATAGACGGGAATGTTTTCCATGTTCCAAAGCACAGGCTATGGTCATTCTAAGCTGGAAATATTGACAGCTCAGCTCCCACCAAATGGATGGTATTGGTTGGAGGTGTCCTGAGACATAAGAGTTTTGTAGGGAGATAACAGAAGAAAGTGGGAGGATGCAAAATGTTTCTGAGAACCTTGGACAACACACCCAGCCTTCTGATTCCAGCTGTGGGAGGTAGTGGGTTATTATATTTAGGACGGTGCAAAACACAGAGCAGCTGCTTTTCCTGGGTGTGATGCTGCATCTTTGCAATAACAATGAGACATTTCCAGAACAAGAAGCCAAGATCTTCAGCATGTTGTCCTCTGACTCCTTCATTCTTGATCTGGGACTATGTTTGATGAATCCAGCTGTCTCCACTACACACTCAATGTTCCTTCAACCAGCACATATTTACTGAGGCCCTACAATGTGCCAGGCCCTTTCCAGACACTGGGACACAGCAGTGGTTAAGCAGGAGGAGGGAGGTACTCATTCTTATGCAGATGACATACTCATGAGGGACCCAGAGAAAAACATAAAATGTACACAAAGTCAGGCAGTGCTATGTGCCATGGAGAAAAATAAAGTCAGGAGGGACATTTGAGCAAATTTCAGAATGTGTTTAGAAATCAAGAAATACAGTGGGCAGATTATTCCAGACTGAGAAAACAGCAAATGCAAAGGCCCTGAGTGCCATAGTGGGCTTAGTTTTGTTTTGTTTTTGGGGTTTATTTTTTTTATTTTTTTAATTTTGGAGTATAGTTAATTTACAGTGCTGTGTTAAGTTCATGTATACAGCAAAGTGAATAATATATACATATATATATATATATATATATATATATATATATATATATATATATATATATATTCTTTTTCAGATTCTTTTCTATATAGGTTATTACATAATATTGAGTAGGGGTCCTTTTGCTATACAATAAGTCCTTATTAGTTGTTATGCATTTGGTATATAGTAGTGTGTATAGGTTAACTCCAATCTCCTAATTTATCATTTCCCTCCATGTTTCTCCTTTGATAATCATGTTTAATTTCTAGATCTGTGTGTCTGTTTCTGTTTTGTAAAGATGTTCATTTGTATCATTTTTAATAGATTCCACATATAAATGATATCATGTGATATTTGACTTTCCCTGTTTGACTTACTTCAGTTAGTATGATAATCTCTAGTCCATCCATGTTGCTGTAAAAGGCATTATTTCATTCTTTTTTTCTGGCTGAGTAATAGCACTATATATATATATATATATATATATATATATATATATATATATATATATATATATATATATATACCATGTCTTCTTTATCCATTTTTCTGTTGATAAAAATTTAGGTTGTTTCCATGTCTCACTATTTTAAATAATGCTGCAATGAGCATTGGGGTCCACATTTCCACATTAACAAACTGAAAAATAAAAACCATATGATGCTCACAATAGATGGAGAAAAAGCTTCTGACAAAATTCAACACCCATTTATGATAAAAACTCTCCAGAAAGTGAGCATAGAGGAAACCTACCTCAGCATAATAAAGGTCATATATGACAAACCCACAGCTAACATCATTGTCAATAGTGAAAACTGAAAGTATTTCCTCTACGATCAGGAAGAATACAAGGATGCCCACTGTAACCACTTTTGTTCAAAATAGTTTTGGAAGTCCTAGTCACAGCAATCAGAGAAGAAAAAGAAATAAAAGGAAACCAAATTGGAAAAAAAGTAAAACTGTCACTGTTTGCAGATGACATGCATAGAAAATCCTAAAAACACTGCCAGAAAACTACTGGAGCTCATCAATAAATTTGGTAAAGTTGCAGGAAACTGAATTAATACACAGGAATATTTGCATTCCTATACACTAACAATAAAACGTCAGAAAGAGAAACTAAGGAAACAATCTCATTTACCATCACATGAAAAATAATCAAATACCTAGGAATAAACTCACCTAAGGAAGCAAAAGACCTATACCTAGAAAACTATAAGATGCTGATGAAAGAAATTGAAGATGACAGAAACAGATGGAAAGATACACCATGTTCTTGGACTGTAAGAATCAATATTGTCAAAATGACTATACTACCCAAAGCTATCTACAGATTCAATGTAATCCTTATCAAACAACAAATGACATTTTTCACAGAATTAGAACAAAAAAAATACAATTTATATGGAGACACAAAAGACCCTGAAGAGCCAAAGCAATCTTGAGAAAGAAAAACGAAGCTGGAGGAATCAGGATCCCTGACTTCGGACTATATTACAAAGCTACAGTCATAAAACAGTATGGTACTGGCACAAAAACAGAAATATAGATCAATGGAACAGGATAGAAAACCCAGAGATAAACCCACACACCTATGGACTACTAATCTGTGACAAAAGAGGCAGCAATATACAGTGAAGAAAAGGCAGTCTCTTCAATAAGTGGTTCTGGGAAAACTGGACAGCTACAAGGTAAAAGTATGAAATTAGAATATTCTCTAACACTATACACAAAACTAAACTAAAAATGGAATAAAGACCTAAATGTAAGGCCGGATACTATAAAACTCTAAGAGGAAAACAGGGAGAACACTCTCTGACATAAATCACAGCAAGATCCTTTTTGACCCACCTCCTAGACTAATGAAAATAAAAACAAAAATAAACAAATTGGAGAGAGGGCAGACAGCAGAAGCAAGAAGAACTACAATCCTGCAGCCTGTGGAACAAAAACCACATTCAAAGAAAGATACACAAGAGGAAAAGGCAGAGGGCTATGTACCAGATGAAGGAACAAGATAAAACCCCAGAAAAACAACTAAATGAAGTGGAGATAGGAAACGTTCCAGAAAAAGAATTCAGAATAATGATAGTGAAGATGATCCAGGACCTCGGAAAAAGAATGGAGATAAAGATCAAGAAGATGTAAGAAATGTTTAACAAAGACCTAGAAGAATTAAAGAACAAACAAACAGAGATGAACAATACAATAACTGAAATGAAAACTACACTAGAAGGAATCAATAGCAGAATAACTGAGGCAGAAGAATGGATAAGTGATCTGGAAGACAGAATGGTGGAATTCACTGCTGTGGAACAGAATAAAAAAAAAAAAAAAAGATTGAAAAGAAATGGAGACAGCCTAAGAGACCACTGGGACAAGATTAAACGCAACAACATTCTCATTATAGGGGTCCCAGAAGGAGAAGAGAGAGAGAAAGGAGCAGAGAAAATATTTGAAGAAATTATAGTCGAAAATTTCCCTGACATGAGAAAGGAAATAGCCACCCAAGTCCAGCAAGTGCAGAGAGTCCCATACAGGATAAGCCCAAGGAGAAACATGCCGACACACATAGTCATCAAATTGGCAAAAAAACAAAGACAAAGAAAAATTATTAAGAGCAGCAAGGAAAAACAACAAATAACATACAAGGGAAATCCTATAAGGTTAACAGCTGATTTCTCAGCAGAAACTCTATAAGCCAGAAGGCAGTGTCATGATATACTTAAAGTGTTGAAAGGGAAGAAACTACAACCAAGATTACTGTATCTGGCAAGGATCTCATTCAGATTTGATGGAGAAATCAAAAGCTTTACAGACAAGCAAAAGCTAAGAGAATTCAGCATCACCAAACCAGCTCTACAACAAATGCTAAAGGAATTTCTCTAAGTGGGAAACACAAGAGAAGAAAAGGGCCTACAAAAACAAACCCAAAACAATTAAGAAAATGGTCATAGGAAAATACTTATCGATAATTACCTTAAACATGAATGGATTAAATGCTGCAACCAAAAGACACAGGCTTGCTTAAAGGATACAAAAACAAGATCCATATATATGCTGTCTAAAAGAGACCCACTTCAGACCTAGGGACACATTCAGACTGAAAGAGAGGGGATGGAAAAAGATATTCCATGTAAATGGAGATCAAAAGAAAGCTGGATTAGCAATTATCATACCAGATAAAATAGACTTTAAAATAAAGAATGTTAAAAGAGACAAGGAAGGACACTACATAATGATCAGGGGATCAACCCAAGAAGAAGATATAACAATTATAAATATATATGCTCCCAACATAGGAGCACCTCAATACATAAGGCAACTGTTAAGAGCTATAAAAGAGGAAATTAACAGTAGCACAATAATAGTGGGGAACTTTAACACCTCACTTACAAAAATAGACAGATCATCCAAAATGAAAGTAATTAAGGAAACAGAAGCTTTCAATGACACAATAGACCAGATAGATTTAATTGATATTTATAGGACATTCCATCCCAAAACAGCAGATTACACTTTCTTCTCAAGTGAGCATGGAACATTCTCCAGGATAGATCACGTCTTGGGCCACAAATCAAGCCTCAGTAAATTTAAGAAAATTGAAATCATATCGAGCATGACCAAAATGCAATGAGATTAGAAATCAATTACAGGGATAAAAAAACGTAAAAAACACAAATACATGGAGGCTAAACAATAAATTACTAAATAACCAAGAGATCACTGATGAAATCAAAGAGGAAATCAAAAAAAAATACCTAGAGAAAAATGATAATGGAAATATGACAATCCAAAACCTATGGGATGCAACAAAAGCAGTTCTAAGAGGGAAGTTTATAGCTATACAAGCCTACCTCAAGAAACAAGAAAAATCTCAAATAAAAAATCTAACCTTACAGCTGAAGGAACTAGAGAAAGAATAATAAACAAAACCCAAAGTTAGCTGAAGGAAAGAAATCATAAAGATCAGAGCAGAAAGAAATGA
This sequence comes from Mesoplodon bidens, assembly GCF_964165515.1. NCBI lineage: Eukaryota > Metazoa > Chordata > Mammalia > Artiodactyla > Ziphiidae > Mesoplodon > Mesoplodon bidens. The sequence continues at coordinate 58,479,451 of NC_138172.1, read as the reverse complement.
AATAGAAACAAAGAAAACAACAATAAAGATCAATAAAACTAAAAGCTGGTTCTCTGAGAAGATAAACAAAATTGATAAGCCATTAGCCAGACTCATCAAGAAAAAGAGGGAGAGGACTCAAATCAATAAAATTAGAAATGAAAAGGAGAAGTTACAACAGACACCACAGAAATACAAAGCATTCTAAGAGACTACTACAAGCAACTCTATGCCAATAAAATGGACAACCAGGAAGAAATGGACAAATTCTAGAAAGGTATAACCTTCTGGGGAGCTCAGGGGAAGATGGCGGAAGAGTAAGACACAGAAATCACCTTCCTCCCCACAGATACACCAGAAATTCATCTACACGTGGAACAACTCCTACAGAACACCAACTGAAGACTGGCAGAAGACCTCATACCCCCCAAAAGGCAAGAAACTCCCCACGTACCGGGGTAGGGCAAAAGAAAAAAGAATAAACAGAGACAAAAGGATAGGGATGGGACCTGCCCCAGTGGGAGGGAGCCATGAAGGAGGAAACGTTTCCACACACTAGGAAGCCCCTTCACGGGCGGAGGGGGAAAGCTTCAGAGTAGTGAAGGAGAGCACAAAAACAGGGGTGTGGAGGGCAAAGTGGAGAGATTCCTACACAGAGGATCAGTGCCAACCAGTACTTACCACCCCAAGAGACTTGTCTGCTCAGCCACCGGGGCAGGTGGGGCTGGGAGCTGAGGCTCAGGCTTCAGTCAGAGCGCAGGGAGAAGACTGCGGTTCACAGCGTGAACACAGCCTGCAGGGGGTTAGTGAAACATGGCTAGCTGGGAGGGAGTCTGGGAAAAAGGCTGGACCTGCCGAAGAGGCAAGAGACATTTTCTTCCTTTTTTGTTTCCTGGTGCATGAGGAGAGGGGATTAAGAGCACTGCTTAAAGGAGCTCCAGAGACGGGCACGAGCCGCAGCTAAAAGCACAGACAACAGAGATGGGCGTGGGACGCTGGGGCTGCTGCTGCCAGAGCCACGAGGCCTGTGTGTGAGCTCAGGTCACTGTCCATGCCCCCTTTCCGGGAAGCCTGTGCAGCCCGCCACTGCCGGGGTCCCAGGATCCAGGGATGGCTTCCCCAGGAGATAGCACAGTGCCCCTCAGGCTGGTGCAACGTCACGCTGGCCTTTGCTTCCACAGGCTCGCCCTGCACTCCATACCCCTCACTCCCCCAGGCCTGAGTGAGCCAAAGTACCCGAAGCGGCTGCTCCTTTAACCCCGTCCTGAACGAAGAACAGACGCCCTCCGGCGATCTACACTCAGAGGCAGGGCCAAATCCAAAGCTGAGACCTGGGAGCTGTGAGAATAAAGAAGAGAAAAGGAAATCTCTCCCAGCAGTCTCAGAAGCAGCGGATTAAAGCTCCACAATCAACTTGATGTACCCTGCATCTGTGGAATACATGAATAGACAAAGAATCATCCCAAAGTGAGGAGGTGGACTTTGAGAATAAGATTTATGATATTTTCCCCTTTTCCTCTTTTTGTGAGTGTGTATGTGTATGCTTCTGTGTGAGATTTTGCCTGTACAGCTTTGCTTCCACTATTTCTCCTAGGGTACTATTCATCCATATTTTTTTTTAATTTTTTTCTTAATAAATATTTTTTTATTTTAATAACATTTTATTTTATCTTTATTTTATTTTACTTTATCTTCTTTCTTTCTTTCTTTCCTTCCCTCCTTTAGACAACGAATCATCCCAAATTGAGGAGGTGGACATTGAGAGCAAGATTTATGATTTTCTCCCCTCTTCCTCTTTTTGTGAATGTGTATGTGTATGCTTCTGTGTGAGATTTTGTCTCTATAGCTTTGCTTCCACCATTTGTCCCAGGGTTCTATCTGTCTGGTTTTTTTAATAATTATATTTTTATTTTAATAACTTTATTATATTTTATCATATGATATTCTATTTTACTTTATCTTCTTTCTTTTTTTCCTACCTTCCCTCCTCCCTCCCTCCTTTCTTTCTTTCCTTCTTTCTTTCTCTCTTTCTTTCTTTCTACTTCTACTAATTCTTTCTTTCTACATTTTCTCACCTTTATTTTGAGCCTTGTGGATGAAATGCTCATAGTGCTGCAGCCAGGAGTCAGTGCTGTGCCTCTGAGGTGGGAGAGCCAACTTCAGGACACTGGTCCACAAGAGACCTCCCAGCTCCACATAATATCAAATTGTGAAAATCTCCCAGAAATCTCCATCTCAACACCAGCACCCAGCTTCACTCAACAACCAGCAAGCTACAGTGCTGGACACCCTATGCCAAACAACTAGCAAGACAGGAACACAACCCCAACCATTAGCAGAGAGGCTGTCTAAAATCATAATAAGGCCACAAACACCCCAAATCACACCACCAGACGTGGACATGTCCCCCAAAAAGACAAGATCCAGCCTCATCCACCAGAACACAGGCACTGTCTCCTCCACCAGGGAGCCTACACAACCCACTGAACAAACCTTAACCACTAGGAATAGACACCAAAAACAAAAGGAACTACAAACCTGCAGCCTGCAAAAAGGAGACCCCAAAAACAGTAAGATAAGCAAAATGAGAAGACAGAAAAACACACAGCAGATGAAGGAGCAAGATAAAAACCCACCAGACTTAACAAATGAAGAGGAAATAGGCAGTCTACCTGAAAAATAATTCAGAATAATGATAGTAAAGATGATCCAAAATCTTGGAAATAGAATAGACAAAATGCAAGAAACAGTTAACAAGGACCTAGAAGAACTAAAGATGAATCAAGCAATGATGAGCAACACAATAAATGAAATTATAAATACTCTAGATGGGATCTATAACAGAATAACTCAGGCAGAAGAACGGATAAGTCACGTGGAAGATAAAATAGTGGAAAAAACTGCTGCAGAGCAGAATAAAGAAAGATGAATGAAAAGAACTGAGGACAGTCTCAGAGACCTCTGGGACAACATTAAACACACCAACATCCGAATTATAGGGGTTCCAGAAGAAGAAGAGAAAAAGAAAGGGACTGAGAAAATATTTGAAGAGATTATAGTTGAAAACTTCCCTAATATGGGAAAGGAAATAGTTAATCAAGTCCAGGAGGCACAGAGAGTCCCATACAGGATAAATCCAAGGAGAAACACACTAAGACACATATTAATCAAACTGTCAGAAATTAAATACAAAGAAAACATATTAAAAGCAGCAAGGAAAAAACAACAAATAACACACAAGGGAATCCCCATCAGGTTAACAGCTAATCTTTCAGCAGAAAATCTACAAGCCAGAAGGGACTGGCAAGACATATTTAAAGTGATGAAGGAGAAAAACCTGCAACCAAGATTACTCTACCCAGCAAGGATCTCATTCAGATTTGATGGAGAAATTAAAACGTTTACAGACAAGCAAAAGCTGAGAGAGTTCAGCACCACCAAACCAGCTTTACAACAAATGCTAAAGGAACTTCTCTAGGCAAGAAACACAGCAGAAGGAAAAGACCTAAAATAACGAACCCAAAAAATTAAGAAAATGGGAATAGGAACATACATATTGATAATTACCTTACATGTAAATGGACTAAAGGCTCCCACCAAAAGACACAGATTGGCTGAATGGATACAAAAGCAAGACCCAAATAAATGCTGTCTACAAGAGACCCACTTCAGACCTAGAGACACATACAGACTGAAAGTTAGACAATGGAAAAAGATATTCCATGCAAATGGAAATCAAAAGAAAGCTGGAGTAACAATTCTCATATCAGACATAATACTTTAAAATAAAGATTATTAAAAGAGATAAAGAAGGACGCTACATAATGATCAAGGGATTGATCCAAAAGGAAGATATAACAATTGTAAATATTTATGCACCCAACATAGGACCACCTCAATATATGAGGAAAATACTAACAGCCATAAAAGGGGAAATCGACAGTAACACATTCATAGTAGGGGACTTCAACACCCCACTTTCACAAATGGACAGATCATCCAAAGTGAAAATAAATAAGAAACAGCAGCTTTAAATGATACATTAAATGAGATGCACTTAATTGATATTTATGGGACATTCCATCGAAAAACAACAGTATACACATTTTTCTCAAGTGCTCATGGAACATTCTCCAGGATAGATCATATCTTGGGTCACAAATCAAGTCTTGGTAAATTTAAGAAAATTGAAATTGTATCAAGTATCATTTCCAACCACAACTCTATGAGACTAGATATCAATTACAGGAAAGATCTGTAAAAAATACAAACACATGGAGGCTAAACAATACACTACATAATAACGAAGTGATCCCTGAAGAAATCAAACAGGAAATAAAAAAATACCTAGAAACAAATGACAATGGAGACACGACGACCCAAAACCTATGGGATGCAGCAAAAACAGTTTTAAGAGGGAAGTTTATAGCAATATAATCCCACCTTAAGAAACAGGAAACATTGCGAGTAAACAACCTGAACTTGCACCTAAAGCAAGTAGAGAAAGAAGAACAAAAAAAACCCAAAGTTAGCAGAAGGAAAGAAATCATAAAAATCAGCTCAGAAATAAATGAAAAAGAAATGAAGGAAATGATAGCAAAGATAAATAAAGTTAAAAGCTGGTTCTTTGAGAATATAAACAAAATTGATAAACCATTAGCCAGACTCAGCAAGAAGAAAAGGGAGAAGACTCAAATCAGAAGAATTAGAATTGGAAAAGTAGAAGTAACAACTGACACTGCAGAAATACAAAAGATCATGAGAGATTACTACAAGCAACTCTATGCCAATAAAATGGACAACCTGGAAGAAATGGACAAATTCTTAGAAATGCACAACTGCCAAGACTGAATCAGGAAGAAATAGAAAATATGAACAGGCCAATCACAAGCACTGAAATTGAAACTGTGATTAAAAATCTTCCAACAAACAAAAGCCCAGGACCAGATGGCTTCACAGGCGAATTTTATCAAACTTTTAGAGAAGAGCTAACACCTATCCTTCTCAAACTCTTCCAGAATATTGCAGAGGGAGGAACACTCCCAAACTCATTCTATGAGGCCACCATCACCTTGATAACAAAACCAGAAAAGGATGTCACAAAGAAGGAAAACTACAGGCCAATATCACCGATGAACATAGATGCAAAAATCCTCAACAAAATACTAGCAAAGAGAATCCAACAGCACATTAAAAGGATCATACACCATGATCAAGTGGGGTTTATTCCAGGAATGCAAGGATTCTTCAATATATGCAAATCAATCAATGTGATACACCATATTAACAAGTTGAAGGAGAAAAACCATATGATCCTCTCAGTAGATGCAGAGAAAGCTTTCGACAAAATTCAACACCCATTTATGATAAAAACCCTGCAGAAAGTAGGCATAGAGGGAACTTTCCTCAACATAATAAAGGCCATATATGACAAACCCACAGCCAACATTGTCCTCAATGGTGAAAAACTGAAACCATTTCCACTAAGATCAGGAACAAGACAAGGTTGCCCATTCTCAACCCTCTTATTCAACCTAGTTTTGGAAGTTCTAGCCACAGCAATCAGAGAAGAAAAGGAAATAAAAGGAATCCAAATCGGAAAAGAAGAAGTAAAGCTGTCACTGTTTGCAAATGACATGATACTATACATAGAGAATCCTATAGATGCTACCAGAAATCTACTAGATCTAATCAATGAATTTGGTAAAGTAGCAGGATACAAATTTAGGCACAGAAATCTCTGGAATTCCTGTACACTAATAATGAAAAAGCTGAAAGTGAAATCAAGAAAACACTCCCATTTACCATTGCAACAAAAAGAATAAAATATCTAGGAATAAACCTACCTAAGGAGACAAAAGAGCTCTATGCAGAAAAGTATAAGACACGGATGAAAGAAATTAAAGATGATACAAATAGATGGAGAGATATACCATGTTCCTGGATTGGAAGAATCAATATTGTGAAAATGACTCTACTACCCAAAGCAATCTACAGATTCAGTGCAATCCCTATCAAACTACCACGGGCATTTTTCACAGAACTAGAACACAAAATGTCACAATTTGTATGGAAACACAAAAGACCCCGAATAGCCAAAACATTCTTGAGAATGAAAAATGGAGCTGGAGGAATCAGGCTCCCTGACTTCAGACTACACTACAAAGCTACAGTATTCAAGACAGTATGGTACTGGCACAAAAACAGAAAGATAGATCAATGGAACAGGATAGAAAGCCCAGAGATAAACCCATGCACATATGGTAACCTTACCTTTGATAAAGGAGGCAGGAACATATAGTGTAGAAAGGACAGCCTCTTCAATAAATGGTGCTGTGAATACTGGACAGGTACATATAAAAGTATGAGATTAGATCATTCCCTAACACCATACACAAAAATAAGCTCAAAATGTATTAAAGACCTAAAGGTAAGCCCAGAAACTATCACACTATTAGAGGAAAACATATGCAGAACACTCTATGACATAAATCACAGCAAGTTCCTTTTTGACCCACATCCTAGAGAAATGGAAACAAAAACAAAAATAAACAAATGGGACCTAATGAAACTTCAAACCTTTTTCACAGCAAAGGAAACCATAAACAAGACGAAAAGACAACCCTCAGAATGGGAGAAAAGACACAGACCTACTTGAGAATGGACTTGAGGATATGGGGAGGGGGAAGGGTAAGCTGTGACAAAGCGAAAGAGAGGCATGGACATATATACACTACCAAACGTAAGGTAGATAGATAGTGGGAAGCAGCCGCAGAGCACAGGGAGATCAGCTCGGTGCTTTGTGACCACCTGGAGGGGTGGGATGGGGAGGGTGGGAGGGAGGGAGATGCATGAGGGAAGGGATGTGGGAACAGATGTATATGTATGACTGATTCACTTTGTTATAAAGCAGAAACTAATTTAAAAAAATAAATAAATAAACTTTACTTTAAAAAAAAATATTTGCAAATGAAGCAACAGACAGAGGATTAATCTCCAAAATTTATAAGCAGCTCATGCAACTCAATAGCAAAAAACAAACAATCCAATCCAAAAATGGGCAGAAAACCTAAATAGACATTTCTCCAAAGAAGATATACAGACTGCCAACAAACACATGAAAGAATGCTCAACATCATTAATCATTAGAGAAATGCAAATCAAAACTACGAGATATCATCTCACACCAGTCAGAATGGCCATCCTCAAAAAATCTAGAAACAATAAATGCTGGAGAGGGTGTGGAGAAAAGGGAACACTCTTGCACTGCTGATGGGAATGTGAATTGATACAGCCACTGTGGCGAACAGTATGGAGGTTCCTTAAAAAACTACAAATAGAACTAACATATGACCCAGCAATCCCACTACTGTGCATATACCCTGAGAAAACCATAATTCAAAAAGAGTCATGTACCAAAATGTTCGTTGCAGTTCTATTTACAATAGCCCGGAGATGGAAACAACCTAAGTGTCCATCATCAGATTAATGGATAAAGAAGATGTGGCACATGTATACAATGGAATATTACTCAGCAATAAAAAGAAATGAAATTGAGCTATTTGTAATGAGGTGGATAGACCTAGAGTCTGTCATACAGAGTGAAGTAAGTCAGAAAAAGAAAGGCAAATACCATATGCTAACACATATATTTGGAATTTAAGAAATAAAAAAGTCATGAAGAACCTAGTGGTAAAACAGGAATGAAGCCACAGATCTACTTGAGAATGGACTTGAGGATGTGGGGAAGGGGAACGGTAAGTTGTGACAAAGCGAGAGAGAGGCATGGTCATATATACACTACCAAACATAAGGTAGATAGCTAGTGGGAAGCAGCCTCATAGCACAGGGAGAACAGCTCGGTGCTTTGTGACCTCCTGGAGGGGTGGGATAGGGAGGGTCGGCGGGAGGGAGACGCAAGAGTGAAGGGATATGGGAACAGATATATATGTATAACTGATTCACTTTGTTATAAAGCAGAAACTAATACACCATTGTGAAGCAATTATACTCCAATAAAAAAAAGAAAGAAATGAAAGGTATAGCCTTCCAAAACTGAACCAGGAAGAAATAGAAAATATGAACAGACCTATCACAAGTAATGAAATTGAAACTGGGATTAAAAATCTTCCAACAAACAAAAGTCCAGGCCCAGATGCTTTCACAGGTGAATTCTATTAAACATTTAGAAAAGAGCTAACACCCATTCTTCTCAAACTCTTCCAAAATATTGCAGAAGAAGGAACACTCTCAGTCTCATTCTATGAGGCCACCATCACCCTAATACTAAAACCTGACAAAGATACTACAAAAAAGGAAAATTACAGACCAATATCACTGATGAATATAGATACAAAAATCCTCAACCAAGTACTAGCAAACAGAATCCAACAACACATTAAAAGGATCACACACAATGATTAAGTGGGATTTATCCCAGGGATGCAAGGATTCTTCAATATATGCAAATCAATCAATGTGTTACATCATATTAACAAATTGAAGAATAAAAATCATATGATCATCTCAATAGATGCAGAAAAAGTTTGACAAAATTCAACACCCATTTATGATAAAAAATAAATTTATTTATAAAATAAATGAATTTTCTTTCTCCAGAAAGTGGGCATAGAGTGAACCTACCTCAACATAATAAAGGCCATATACGACACACCCACAGCAAACATCATTATCAATTTTGAAAAACTGAAACATTTTCTCTAAGATCAGGAACAAGACAAGGATGTCCACTCTCACCACTGTTATTAAACATAGTTTTGGAAGTCCTAGCCACGGCAATCAGAGAAGAAAAAGAAATAAAAGGCATATAAATTGGAAAAGAAGAAGTAAAATTGTCACTATTTGCAGATGACATGATACTATACATAGAGAATCCTAAAGATGCCACCAGAAATCTACTAGAGCTAATCAATGAATTTGGTAAAGTTGCAGGATACAAAATCAATGCACAGAAATGTCTTGCATTCCTATACACTAATGATGAAAAATCTGAAAGAGAAATTAAGGAAACACACCCATTTACTATTGCAACAAAAAGAATAAAACACCTAGGTATAAACCTATCTAGGGAGACAAAAGACCTGTATGTAGAAACCTATAAGACACTGATGAAATAAATTAAAGACAATACCAACAGATGGAGAGATATACCGTGTTCTTGGATTGGAAGAATCAATATTGTGAAAATGTCTATACTACCCAAAGCAATCTACATATTCAGTGCAATCTCTATCAAATTACCAATGGCATTTTTACGGAACTAGAAAAAAATTTTTTAATTTGCATGGAGACACAAAAGACCCTGAATAGCCAAAGCGGTCTTTAGGGGAAAAAAACAAAAAAAACAAAACAGAGCTGGAAGAATCACTCTCCCTGACTTCAGACTATGCTATAAAGCTACAGTAATCAAGACAATGTGGTACTGTCACAAAAACATAAACATAGATCAATGGAACAAGATTGAAAGCCTAGAGATATACCAATGCACCTATGGTCAACTAATCTCTGACAAAGGAGACAAGGATATACAATGGAGAAAACACAGCCTCTTCAGTAAGTGGTGCTGGGAAAACTGGACAGCTACATGTAAAAGAATGAAATTAGCACACTCCTTAACACCATACACAAAAATAAACTCAAAATGGATTAAAAACCTAAATGTAAGACCGGACACTATAAAACTCTTAGAGGAAAATATAGGAAGAAGACTCTTTGACATAAATCACAGCAAGTTCTTTTTTTATCCACCTCCTAGAGTAATGGAAATAAAAACAAAAATAAACAAATGGGACCTAATGAAACTTCAAAGCTTTTTCACAGCAAAGGAAACCATAAACAAGAAAAAAAGACAACCCTCAGAATGGGAGAAAATATTTGCAAGTGAATCAACGGACAATGGATTAATCTCCAAAATATATAAATAGTTCATGAAGCTTAATATTAAAAAACAAACAACCCAATCCAAAAATGGGCAGAAGACCTAAATAGACATTTCTCCAAAGAAGACATACAGATGGCCAATAAGCACATGAAAAGCTGCTCAACATCATTAATTATTATAGAAATGCAAATCAAAGCTAAAATTAGATATCACCTCACACCATTTAGAATGGACATCATCAGAAAACCTATAAACAACAAATACTGGGGAGAGTGTGGAGAAAAGGGAACCCTCTTGCACTGTTGGTGGGAATGTAAATTGATATAGCCACTATGGAGAACAGTATGGAGGTTCCTTAAAAAACTAAAAATAGAATTACCATATGATCCAGCAATCTCACTACTGGGCATACACCCAGAGAAACCATAATTCAGAAACACACATGCGGGCTTCCCTGTTGGCACAGTGGTTGAGAGTCCACCTGCCGATGCAGGGGACACGTGTTTGTGCCCTTGTCTGGGAAGATCCCACATGCTGTGCAGTGGCTGGACCTGTAAGCCATGGCCTCTGAGGCTGCACGTCCAGAGCCTGTGCTCCACAATGGGAGAGGCCACAACAGTGAGAGGCCCACGTACCACACAAAAAGAAAAAAAGACACATGCACCCCAATGTTCATTGAAACACTATTTACAATAGCCAGGTCATGGAAGCAACCTAAATGTTCATCAACAGATGAATGGATAAAGAAGATGTAGTGCATATATACAATGGAATATTACTCAGCCATAAAAAGGAATGAAATTGGGTCATTTGTTGAGACGTGGATGGATTTAGAGACTGACATACAGAGTGAAGTAAGTCAGAAAGAAAAACACATATCGTATATTAATGCATATATGTGGAACCTAGAAAAATGGTACAGATGAACCAGTTTGCAAGGCAGAAATTGAGACACAGATGTAAAGAACAAACGTTTGGGCACCAATCAGGGAAAGCGGTGGGGTGTTGGGGTGGTTGTGTGATGAATTGTGCGATTGGGCTTGACATGTATACACTGATGTGTACAAAATTAATGACTAATAAGAAAAAAACAAAACAAATGGGACATAATTAAACTTAAAAGCTTTTGCACAACAAAGGAAACCATAAATAAATGAAAAGACAATCCAGAGACTGGGAGAAAATATTTTCAAATGAAGCAACTGACAAGGGATTAATCTCCAAAATATACAAACAGCACATGCAGCTCAATTTCAAAAAAACAACCCAATCAGAAAATGGCAGAAGACCTAAACAGACATTTTTTCCAAAGAGGACATACAGATATCCAAAAAGCACATGCAAAGATGCTCTACATATCTAATTATTAGAGAAATGTAAATCAAAACTACTATGAGGTATCATCTCACACCAGTCAGAATGGTCATCATCAAAAACTCTACAAACAATAAATGCTGGAGAGGGTGTGGATAAAAGAGAAACCTCCTACACTGTTGGTGGGAATGTAAATTGGTATGACCATTATGGAGAACAGTATGGAGGTTCCTTAAAAAAAGAAATATATAACTACTACAGTGGGCTTAGTTTTTAGTTTATGAGGTTGAGAGTCTTAGTTTTTAATGCCGAGTCTTAGTTTTGTTTGAGTCTCTATGTATGCTTTTATTTATAAACCTTGATTTCACTTTCCTAGCTAATTCACCTGAGTTTGGGTGACCAATCTGTTGAATTCAGCAAATTATATTCCAGTGATTCAAAGAAATATAGGTGAATTTGGGTCAATGTTTACTGAGCGGCCTTCCTGAGCTGGGAGGTGTTAGGCACCAGGAGGCTGTGAAATGAACATTGATGTGTCTTCACCTTGAGGACCTCACTTAAGCAACTTTCTCAACATCCTCACATCCCTCCCACTGTACCCCTCCACATCTCATATGAGTTACAAGCTTCAACCCTGATCCTCCTTTACACCTTTATCCTCTACATCCAACTCCTCCCAGACATCTCTGCCCCATGTCTCCCAAGCCTCTCAAAGTCATCTCTTCCCAAACTCAGTTCAGCTCTTACCCATGATGGTCTTCTCTTGCTGATATCCCTTTCTGTGAGGAAAGCCACAACCAGCTGGATCCTTGAGCTGCAAAAACTCTCTAACCCACCCCAGCAGGTTCCCAACCCATGACCCCAGTGCTGTGGGAATTTCCAGCATCCTCTTCTTCCCCATTTCATCCTTGAACTGCACACTGACCTCCCCTTCTTCACATAACCCCCTCGAGGTGAGTGCAACTGCACATGGGAATGCTGAGTTGGGTGTTGCTAATGAGCAGTGTCCCAGAGCAGAGGACAGACAAGGGCTCCTGAGAAGCCAGAATAAAGGATATTGAGTCAGCAAGACAGCCATGACAGGGGTGAGGCAAACATCATGCTAGAGCCTTTCTTCACTGTTCCCTCCACTGTTCCCCCAGTGTGCCCTGTGTTTCCAAGCTTTGGCCTGGACGGACTGCCCCAGCTTGCTCTTCTTGGGGGAGATGTTCATTCATTCTTTCATTCATTCATCATGTATTTGAGTCTTACTCAGAGCCAGGCCCTGCCTAATCAATAACTTACACTTGGAGACCCAGCTCAGATATCAGCTGGTCCATGAAGCCTTTCTTGATCTCCGCCTCTGCCCACACCATTTTCCAGCCTCACCTGACCTAGGCAGCTCATGGATACTCTGAATCTCATGCCTTACTCCATACTGTGTGACTCAGAATCTTCAGTCTAACACACCCCAGGTGATTCCACTGCACATTTAGGTTGGAGAAGTGCTGCCTTCATACTGCATCCCAAAACTTGAGTGGTCATGAGAATCACCTGGGAATTTCCTTAAAAACTTCCAAAAACACAAATTTCAGGCTTCCCTGGTGGTGCAGTGGTTGAGAGTCCGCCTGCTGATGCAGGGGACACAGGTTCATGCTCCGGTCTGGGAAGATCCCACATGCCGCAAAGCAGCTAGGCCCGTGAGCCATGGACGCTGAGCCTGCGTGTCTAGAGCCTGTTGCTCTGCAACAGGAGAGGCCACAACAGTGATAGGCCCGCATACTGCAAAAAACAAAACAAAACAAAACACAAAAAATCCCCACAAATTTCTTGGCACTTCCCTCTTCTCAGGTTCTGACCCAGTAGTGAGGGGTGACACACAATTTTATATATATATATATATATATAAGTTCTCCAAGTGCATTTAATGTTTAGCCATTTCTGGAGACTATGCTCTCTGAGTATGTCCAAAGTAATAAAGACATCATTTATATTCTTTTATCCCTGGAATCACATTCTTTCAAATCATATGCAAATAATGTATTGAATAACTTATTTGACTTCTGGGGAGATTGTGAGATACCTAGACACTAACAGAGTGATTTCTTGCTTCCTTTTGTAAGCACTACTAAGTCAATTCGTTATTTGTGGGTTAAGCTTTGGAACAGGCTCATATAAATATTCAGAGAAACTAAAATATCTCTGAATGTGTAGCTGACCTGCTACTGAACATCTCTCCATGTCATTTTAATTCTCACAGTCATGTGAGTCAACTATGAGCCATCTGGGTCCACATCCTTCTCATGCACACATTGAAAGATAGTGTTTGCTGGCTCATCCATAGATAGTAGGTTTTGTTGTGAGGGTATATTCAAAATAGATTAAACATGTAGTTATTCTACTAGGCTATGCATCTTTCACATCAGGATGCTTTTGCTGATGGATAAAGTCTATGCACCTGTAGGACTAGTGCAGGTCTTATTAGGCCCTGGTTCTGTTACCCTGTAAACCATCCATGAGCAGTCTTGGGTCTGCTGTGAGAGAATGACCATTGAGTGGATGATAAACTTGGTGATGTGGGAAATGTAATCTCCTCAACTGACTGTCATGGGGTAGATTCTCTCAGCCTTGGTGTGTGCACTATGGGGCACTTTCCACACTGCATCCGTAGAATATGTGGTCATTCAGTAACGATTCTGTTTCCCACAAAGATACTAATGGATCTCAACTTTGCTTTATACTTCATTACTTAAAGTAAGTGTTAATTGGAAACACAAACCCATATTTGAACCGCTCCTCTCAAAGTATCAAATGGCCAGCAGGAAGACAGTTCCCTTAGAGATATTCTCCCAGGTTATAGTCACAGAGTCAGTTGACCAAGAAGACTTAACTTGTTCTGCAGGCCTTTAACAGGTGGTTGTTTTATGTTAATTAAACCACAGAAATGGGTTTAAATATGTCCAAATCCTTGATAATATAGAGCTAATTCCTGTGACTCAGGTAACATTAACTATGTATTTGGGATCTGTGGACAGATACAAATGAGAATTCTGTCACATAAAAAGCTACATAAAGGGGCTTAAGCCTCTGAGAGATTTTAGGTGTAGCTATGGCTGGCTGAGTCTTGCTCTGGATATTCCCCATTTCAGAAGACCCAAGGATGAAAGCTTTGAAAAAAGCCACATTCCACCTATAGTGCTTTAATACCAAAGAAACTATATAGCCAAGGGCATGACTATGTTGTTCTGATGGCTATTGCTCTCTGGACTATGGAATGGAAATAAGATCGAAGAAATGAAGTAGAATGCTTTTGTTAAGTACCTACATGCAATGAAACAGCTGTCACTTTTAACACCGTCATTCATAGCTTCATGCAACAACTCAAATAACTCAGTAAAACTGATGGTCAACCCAAATTCAGGAGCAAAATGGACAGAATGTGCTCAAGTCTAAAGATTAAAACCATAAAAGCTCTAGAAGGTGGAAAGTTGAAACAACAGAAGTATGTCCCTTCTACCGCACCTTGCAGATACAAAACAGAGAAAGAAAGCACAGGGAGAATGCTCTGTTGTCCCTTTAGAATACAAGGCTTGAAGGGAAACTTTATTTTTCTCATTGGGATGCACAGAGTTGCAGGCTCAATTCTCCCCAAGAATCACTGTTGTTGCAAACCTTCTCTTCATAACACAATTGCCATTTTGATGACGTGAGTTTCTAAAAAAGAAACTTGGAGGTTGCCAGTCCTGGCTGGGTGCTCATACTTCAGTAATCTTCAGGGAACGGGCCAAACACATGAGACCATTAGCCTCAAGCTAACGTCCAGGATTTTCATAACAGAAGTAAATATGCAACACTTACCATACAGCATTAGTCCATATGGTTCTTGAACTCTAGGAAGCATATAAGATCTCCTTTGACTCGCCGGTCTGCACTAGCTTCTGAAACAAACTAAAGGACTGCCTGTGGCTTCAGGAAGCTGAGAGCAATCTACCGTTGGAAACAACTAGATGCCCAGGGATGGGCAGAGAAGGGCTTCATTGTTTAGACACCTGGATTGCGATAGCTTGAAAGCAAACACAGTTGTCAACATTCCATTCTTTCCGTCGTTTAAAGGGTGTCTGCTCTCTTGAGAAACCGTGAGCTGCACTGAAAAATGCATGGCTACCATGCATTCTGGGAACGAATCCATGACCTCGGTCTACATCAAGCAGCAACTACACTTTAGGTCCAGCTTCCACCATTTCACCGTTTCCCATAACTGATAGGTATTCTGGAGAAACACTGTCCCCTAGGCTAACATAAGCCATCGCCTAGATATCCTTACACAAGTATCAAGAATCCCAACATGGCAATGGTTCCTAACGTCACGGCCCACTGTTTCCACTGGATGTGCAAGGGAGGGTCAGAAGCAACTGAATAATACGCCACCTGGTCCTGCTGGAAATTGAGGCTTCCTGGGAAACTTTATTATCCTCATTGGAAAGTGCAGACTTACGGCCTCCGAGTTCCCGGGTAAACACTGTTGTGGCCCATCTTCTCTTCATGGCACAATGGTTTTGTGAGGACAAATTATTTTCCATGAAACGACACTTGGCTTTGAATTCCTCCTAGCTCCTCATCCCTCAACGATTGTTAGTGAATAGGCCAAACACATGGGACGACTGAACTCAAGCTAACGATCTCTTTTTCTCCTCACAGAGATAGGCAGGCCGCAGGTCCAAGGCAGCATGTGTCAAAGCGGTACTTTAAATCAAGGAAGCGTTTATGGTGTCTTAGGCCACAGGGCTCTGCACTAGGATCCAAGAAGTAAACGACGGATTGCCCATCACTTCTGGGACTGGGAAGCAATGTTCAGTTGAGGACAACTATATGCCAAAAGAAGGGCAATTGAGGCCTTCTTTGGTTAAGCCACTAGAAGGTGTAAAAGAGAACAGCAGAATTATCTCCCTTCTACTGCACCTGGGAAGTGCAAAACATAAGAGGAAAGTGCAGCAAGAATGCTCTGTGGTCCCTTTGGAAAATAGGACTTGAAGGGAAACTTTCTTTTCTTCACCGGGATTTAGAGAGTTGCAGACTCAATTCTTCCCTGGAAACACTGTTGTTACACATCTTCTCTTCATAACACAATTGCCAGTGTGATGACCTGAGTTTCTAGGAAAGAAACTTGGAGGTTGCCATTCCTGGCTGGGTGCTCGTTGTTCGGTAATCTTCAGGAAATGTGCCAAACACACGGGACCTCTAGCCTCAAGCTAACGTTCAGCGTTTCTCCGGACAGAAGTAAGCATGCAACAGATACCACCGAGCCTTATTCCCTGTGGTTCTTGAACTCTAGAAAGTGTATCTGCTCTCTTTTGACTTGCCGGTCTGCACTATGTTCCGAAACAAACTAAACGATTGCCTGTGTCTTCGGGGAGCTGAGAGCCATCTACCGTTGGGAACAAATAGATGCCCCAGGATGGGCAGTGAAGGGCTTCGTTGTTTAGACACCTGGATTGCGATAGCTTGAAAGCAAACACAGTTGTCAACCTCCCATGCTTTCCATCATGGAAAGGTGTCTTCCCTCATGACAAACTCTGAGCTGTACTGAAAAATGCAGTTAGCCTACCATGGCTTTTGGGAATGAATCCATGACCTCGGTCTATGTCAAGTGGCAACTATACTTTAGGTCCAGCTTCCGAACATTCTGCGTTTCCATTAACTGACAGGTATTCTGGAGAAACAGAGTCCCCTACGCCTACATAAGCCATCACCTAGGTATCCTTATGCAAGCATCACGAATCCCAGCATGGCAATCGTTACAAAGGTCACGACACACTATGTCCACTGGATGTTCAGGGGAGGGTCAGAAGCGACTGGTTAATATGCCGCTTGGTCCTGCTGGAAAGTGAGGCTTCCTGGGAACCTTTATTGTCCTCATTCGAAACTGCTGACTCACGGCCTCCGTGTTCCTTCGTAAAAACCGTTGTGGCCCATCTTCTCTTTGTGGCACAACGGTCTTTCTGAGGACAAGTTATTTTCCGTGAAATGACACTTGGCTTTGAATTTCTGCTAGCTCCTCATCCTTCAACGATTGTTAGTGAATAGGCCATCCATATGGGGTGACTGACCTCGAGCTAACGCTCTCTGTTTCTCGTCACAGTGATAGGCAGTCCGCAGGCCCAAGGCAGCCTGTGTCAAAGTGGTGCTTTAAATCCAGGACTTGTTTACAGTGTCTCAGGCCACGGGGCTCTGAAGGAGGATCCAAGATGTAAACGACGGACTGCCCGTCACTTCTGGGACTTGTAAGCCCTGTTCAGTTGAGGACAAATATGCCAAAAGAAGGGCAATTGACGCCTTCCTTTGTTAAGCTATTAGAAGGTGTACATGTGAACAAGAGAAGTATCTCCCTTCTACCGCACCTGGGAGGTACAAAAAACAGAAGGAAAGCAAATGGAGAATGCTCTGTGGTCCCTTTGGAAAATAGGTCTTGAAGGGAAACTTTGTTTTCCTCACTGGGATTTAGAGAGTTGCAGGCTCAATTCTGCCTGGGAAACACTGTTGTTACACAGCTTCTCTTCATAACACAATTGCCAGTGTGATGACGTGAGTTTCTAGAAAAGAAACTTGGAGGTTGCCATTCGTGGCTGGGTGCTTGTCGTTCAGTAATCTTCAGGAAATGGGCCAAACACACGGGATCTCTAGCTTCAAGTTATCCTTCAGCGTTTCTCCAGACAGTAGTAAGCATGCAACAGATACCAGCAAGCCTTATTCCCTGTGGTTCTTGAACTCTAGGAAGCATATCAGCTCTCCTTTGACACACCATTCTGCAGTAGGTTATGAAACAAACTAAAGGACTGCCTGTGTCTTTGGGGAACTGAGAGCCTTCTACCATTGGGAACAACAAGATGCCCAGGGATAGGCAGTGAAGGGCTTCGTTGTTTAGAGACCTGGATTTTGATAGCTTGAAAGTAAACACAGTTGTCAACGTTCTATGCTTTCTGTCATGCCAAGGGTGTCTGCCCCCTTGAGAAACCCTGAGATGCACTGGAAAATGCAATTAGCTTACCATGGCTTCTGGGAACGAATCCATGACCACAGTCTACATCAAGCAGCAACTACACTATAGGTCCAGCTTCCGAACATTCAGCGTTTCCCTTAACTGAGAGGTATTCTGGAGAAACACTGTCCCGTTGACCTTCATAAGCCATCACCTAGATATCCTTACACAAGCATCACGAATTTCAGCATAGCAAAGTTTACTAACGTCATGACACACTGTGTCCACTGGATTTGCAAGCGTGCGTCAGAAGTGACGGGGTAATACGCCCCTTGGTCCTGCTGGAAATTGAGGCTTCATGGGAAGGTTTTTTGTCCTCATTGGAAAGTGCTGACTCACGGCCTCTGTATTCCCTGGTAAACACTCTTGTGGCCCATCTTCTCTTTGTGGCACAACGGTCTTTGTGAGGACAAGTTATTTTCTGTGAAATGACACTTGGGTGTGAATTCCTGCTGGCTCCTCATCCCTCAACGATTGTTGGTGAATAGGCCAACCACATGGGATGACTGGCCTCGAGCTAATGCTCTCTTTTTCTCATCACAGTGATAGGCAGCCCGCAGGTCCAAGGCAGCATGTTTCAACGTGTTGCTTTAAATCCAGGAAGCATTTACAGTGTTTTAGGCCATAGGGCTCTGCACTAGGATCCAAGAAGTAAACGACGGACTGCCCATCACTTCTGGGACTTGTAACCCATGTTCATTTGAGGACTACTATATGCCAAAAGAAGGGCAATGAAGGCCTTCTTCTGTTAAGCCACTAGAAGGTGTAAATGTGAACAGCAGAAGTATCTGCCTTCTACCTCACGTGGGAGGTACAAAACACAGAAGGAAAGCACATGAAGAATGCTCTGTGTTCCCTTTTGGAAAATAAGGCTTGAAGGGAATCTTTCTTTTCCTCACTGAGCTTTAGAGAGTTGCAGGCTCAATTCTGCCTGGGAAACACTGTTGTTACACATTTTCTCTTCATAACACAATTGCCAGTGTGATGACCTGAGTTTCTAGGAAAGAAACTTGGAGGTTGCCATTCCTGGCTGGGTGCTCGTCATTCAGTAATCTTCAGGAAATGGGCCAAACACATGGGACCTCTAGCCTCAATCTAATGTTCAGTGTTTCTCGGGACAGAAGAAAGCATGCAATATATACCACAGCCTTAGTCCCTGTGGTTCTTGAACTCTAGGAAGCATATCAGGTCTCTTTTGACTCGATGGTCTGCACTATGTTCCGAAATGAACAAAAGGACTACCTGTGTCTTCGGGGAGCTGAGATCCTTCTACCATTGGGAACTACTAGATGCCCAGGGATGGGCAGTGAAGGGCTTCGTTGTTTATACACCTGTGTTGCGATAGCTTGGAAGCAAACACAGTTGTCAACGTTCCATGCTTTCCATCATGCAAAGGCTGTCTGCCCTCTTGAGAAACCCTGAGCTGCACTGAAAAATGCAATTAGCCTACCGTGGCTTATGGGAATGAATCCGTGACCATGGTCTACATCAAGGGGCAACTTCACTTTAGGTCCTGCTTCTGAACTTTCAGCGTTTCCCTTAACTGATAGATAATGTGCAGAAACAATGTCCCCTAGGCCTACATAAGCCATCACCTAGATATCCTTACACAAGCATCACGAATCCCAGCATGGCAAATGTTACTAACGTCATGACGCACTGTGTCCACTGGATGTGCAAGGGTGGGTCAGAAGCGACTGGGTAATACACCCTTTGGTCCTGCTGGAAATTGAGGCTTCCCAGGAGAGTTTATTGTCTTCATTGGAAAGAGTTAACTCACGGACTCCGTGTTCCCTGGTAAACACTGTTGTGGCCCACCTTCTCTTTGTGGCACAACGGTCTTTGTGAGGACAAGTTATTTTCCATGAAACGACACTTGGCTTTGAATTCCTGCTATCTCCTCTTCCCTCAATAATTGTTAGTGAAGAGGCCAACCACATGGGATGACTGGCCTCGAGCTAACGCTCTCTTTTTCTCATCACAGTGATAGGCAGCCCGCAGGTGCAAGGCAGCGTGTTTCAACGTGGTGCTTTAAATCCGGGAAGCGTTTACGGTGTCTTAGGCCACAGGGCTATGCTCTAGGATCCAAGAAGTTAACGACGGACATCCCGTCACTTCTGCGACTTGGAAACAATGTTCAGTTGAAGACAACTATATGCCAAAAGAAGGGCAATTGAGGCCTTCTTTGGTTAAGCCACTAGAAGGTGTAAATGAGAACAGCAGAATTATCTCCCTTCTACCACACCTGGGAGGTACAAAACATAGGGGGAAAGATCAGCAAGAATGCTCTGTGGTCCCTTTGGAAAATAGGGCTTGAAGGGAAACTTTCTTTTCCTCACTGGGATTTAGAGAGTTGCAGGCTCAATTCTTCCCGGGAAACACTGTTGTTACACATCTTCTCTTCATAACACAATTGCCAGTGTGATGACCTGAGTTTCTAGGAAAGAAACCTGGAGGTTGCCATTCCTGGCTGGATGCTCGTTGTTCGGTAATCTTCAGGAAATGGGCCAAACACACGGGACCTCTAGCCTCAAGCTAACGTTCAGCGTTTCTCCGGACAGAAGTAAGCATGCAACAGATACCACCGAGCCTTATTCCTTGTGGTTCTTGAACTCTAGGAAGCGTATCAGCTCTTTTGACTCGCCGGTCTGCACTATGTTCCGAAATGAACTAAAGGACTGCCTGTGTCTTCGGGGAGCTGAGAGCCTTCTACCATTGGGAACAACTAGATGCCCAGGGAGAGGCAGTGAAGGGCTTCCTTGTTTAGAGACCTGGATTTCGATAGCTTTAAAGCAAACACAGTTGTCAACGTTCCATGCTTTCCGTCATGCAAAGTGTGTCTGCCCTTTTGAGAAACCCTGAGCTGCACTGAAAAATGCAATTAGCTTACCATGGCTTCTGGGAACTAATCCATGACCACAGTCTACATCAAGCGGCAACTACACTTTAGGTCCAGCTTCCGAACATTCAGTGTTTCCCTTAACTGAGAGGTATTCTGGAGAAACACTGTCCCGTTGACCTTCATAAACCATCACCCAGATATCCTTATACAAGCATCACGAATCCCAGAATAGCAAATTTACTAACGTCACGACCCACTGTGTCCACTGGATGTGCAAGTGTGGGACAGAAGCAACTGGGTAATACGCCCCTTGGTCCTGCTGGAAATTGAGCCTTCATGGGAAGGTTTATTGTCCTCATTGGAAAGTGCTGCCTCACGGCCTCCTTGTTCCCTGGTAAACACTGTTGTGGCCCACCTTCTCTTTGTGGCACAACGGTCTTTGTGAGGACGTTATTTTCCCTGAAATGACACTTGGCTTTGAATTTCTGCTAGCTCCTCATCCCTCAATGATTGTTAGTGAATAGGCCAACCACACCGGCGGACTGGCCTCGAGCTAATGATCTCTTTTTCTCGTTACAGAGATAGCCATGCCGCAGGTCCAAGGCAGCCTGTGTCAAAGCGTTTCTTTAAATCCAGGACTTGTTTATGGTGTCTCAGGCCACGGGGCTCTGAAGGAGGATTCAAGATGTAAATGACGGACTGCCCGTCACTTCTGGGACTTGTAAGCCCTGTTCAGTTGAGGACAACTATATGCCAAAAGAAGGGCAATTGAGGCCTTCTTTGGTTAAGCCATTAGAAGGTGTACATGTGAACAAGAGAAGTATCTCCCTTCTACCGCACCGGGGAAGTACAAAACACAGAAGGAAAGTGCATGGAGAATGCTCTGTGGGCCCGTTGGAAAATAGGTCTTGAAGGGAAACTTTGTTTTCCTCACTGGGATTTAGAGAGTTGCAGGCTCAATTCTGCCTGGGAAACACAGTTGTTACACATCTTCTTTTCATAACACAATTGCCAGTGTGATGACCTGAGTTTCTAGGAAATAAACCTGGAGGTTGCCATTCCTGGCTGGTTGCTCATCGTTCGGTAATCTTCAGGAAATGGGCCAAACACACGGGACCTCTAGCCTCAAGCTAACGTTCAGCGTTTCTCTGGAGAGAAGTAAGCATGCAACAGATACCACCGAGCCTTAGTCCCTGTGGTTCTTGAACTCTAGAAAGCGTATCACATGGGACATCTAGCCTCAAGCTCACCCTCAGCATTTCTCGGTACACAAGTAAGCATGCAACAGATACCACAGAGCCTTAGTCTCAGTGGCTCTTGAACTGGAGGAAGCATATCAGCTCTCTTTTGACACACCATTCTGCACTAGGTTCCAAAACAAACTAAATGACTTCCTCTGTCTTCGGGGAGCTGAGAGCCATCTACCGTTGGGAACAACTAGATTGCCAGTGATGGGCAGTGAAGGGCTTCGTTGTTTAGACACCTGGATTGCGATAGCTTGAAAGCAAACACAGTTGTCAACGTTCCATGCTTTCCATCATGCAAAGGTGTCTGCACTCATGAGAAAGTGTGAGCTGAACTGCAACATGCAGTTAGCCTACCAGGGCTTCTGGGAATGATTCTGTGACCTCAGTCTACGTCAAGTGGCAACAACACTTTAGCTCCAGCCTCCGAACATTCTGCGTTTCCATTAACTGAGAGGTATTCTGGAGAAATGCAGTCCCCTAGGCCTACATATTCCATCACCTAGATATCCTTACACAAGCATCACGAATCTCAGCATGGCAATGGTTCCTAATGTCATGACCCACTGTGCCCACAGGATGTGCAGGGGAGGGTCAGAAGCAACTGGGTAATACGCCGCTTGGTCCTGCTGGAAATTGAGGCTTCCCGGGAAACTTTATTTTCCTCGTTGGAAACTCTTGACTCACGGCCACTGTGTTCCCTGGTAAACAGAGTTGTGGCCCATCTTCCCTTTGTGGCACAACAGTGTTTGTGAGGAAAAGTTATTTTCTGTGAAATGGCACTTGGCTTTGAATTCCTGCTAGCTCCTCATCCTTCAAAGATTGTTACTGAATAGGAAGACTGGCCTCGAGCTAATGATCTCTTTTTCTCATCACAGAGATACACATGCTGCACATCAAAGGCAGCCTGTGTCAAGGCAGTGCTTTAAATCCAGGATTGTTAATGGTGTCTCACACCATGGGTCTCTGAAGGAGGATCCGAAATGTAAACGATAGACTGCCTGTCAGTTCTGGGACTTGAGGAAAACTATATGCCAAAAAAACGGAAATGAAAGCCTTCTTTATTAAGCCACTACATGTTGTAAATATGAACAGCAGAAGAATCTCCCTTCTACCACACCTGAGAGATAGAAAACACTGGAAGAAAGTGCAGGAAGAATGATCTGTGGTCCCTTTGGAAAATAGGGCTTGAAGGGAAACTTTGTTTTCCTCACTGGGATTTAGAGAGTTGCAGGCTCAATTCTGCCCGGGAAACACTGGTGTTCCATAGCTTCTCTTCTTAACACAATACATTTCTCGTCAAAGAAATAGGCAGTCCACAGGTCCAAGGCAGCATGTGTCAAAGGGGTGCTTTAACTCCAGGAAGTGTTTATGTTGTCTTAGGCCTCTAGGCTCTGCACTAGGATCCAAGATGTAGGCGATGGACTTCCCTTCACTTCTGGGAGGTGTAAGCCAGGTTCAGTAGAGGAAAACTATATGCCAAAGAAGGGCAATGTAGGTCTTCTTTCCTTAAGGCACTAGAAGGTGTAAATGGGAACAGCAGAAGTATCTCCCTTCTACCGCACGTGGGAAGTACAAAACTCAAGAGGAAAAGGCAGGGAGAATGCTCTGTGTTCCCTTCGGAAAAGAGAGCATGAAAGGAATCTTTCTTTTCCTCACTGGGATCTAGAGCATTGCAGGCCCAGTTCTGCCCGGGAAACACTGTTGTTCCATAGTTTATCTTCTTAACACAATCCCTTTTTCGTCACAGAAATAGCCAGGTGCCAGGTCCAAGGCAGCATGGGTCAAAGCAGTGACTTAACTCCAGGAAGCGTTTATGCTGTGTTAAGCCACTAGGCTGTGCATTAGGATCCAAGATGTAGGCGACGGACTGTCCCTCACTTTTGGGACCTGTAAGCCACGTTCAGTTGAAGAGAACTATATGCAAAGAGAAGGGCAATGTAGACCTTATTTCCTTAAGCCACTGGAGGGTGTAAATGTGAACGGTAGAATTATCACCCTTCTACCACACCTGGAAATACAAAACTCAAAACGAAAGTGCAGGGAGAATGCTCTGGGTTCACTTTGGAAAAGAGAGCTAGAAGAGACACATTCTTTACTTCACAGGGATTTAGAGCATTGCAGGCTCAATTCTGCCCAGGGAACACTGTTGTTCCATTGCTTCTCTTCTTAACACAGTCCCTTTCACATCAAAGAAATAGGCAGGCCCCAGATCAAAGGCAGCATGTGTCAAAGTGGTGCTTTAACTACAGGAAGCGTTTATGTTGTCATAGAGTACAAGGCTGTGCTCTAGGATCGAAGATGTAGGCAAAGGCATGCCCCTCACTTCTGGGACCCATAAGCCACGTTCAGCTGAGGACAACTATATGTCAAAAGAAGGGCAATGTATGCCTTCTATCCTTAAGCCACTAGAAGGTATAAATATGAACAACATATGTGAACGGTAGAATTATCACCCTTCTGCCGCACCTGGGAAGTACAAAACTCAAAAGGAAAGTGCAGGGAGAATGCTCTGAATTCCCTTTGGAAAAGAGAGCTTGAGGGGAAGCGTTCGTTTTACGGTGTCTTAGGCCATGTGCCTCTGCACTAGGATGCAACATGTAAACGACGGACTGCCTGACACTACTGGGACCTGTAAGCCACTTTCAGTTGAGGACAACTATATGCCAAAAGTGGGATTTATAGCATTGCAGGCTCAATTCTGACAGAGAAACACTGTGGTTCCATACCTTCTCTTCTTAACAGAATGAATTTCTCCTCACAGAAAGAGGCAGACCCTAGGTCCAAGGCAGCATGTGTCCAAGATGTGCTTTAACTCCAGGAAGCGTTTATGCTGTCTTAGGCCAATAGGCTCTGCATTAGGATCCAAGATGTAAGCGACGGACTGCCCATTATTTCTTGGAGGTGTAACACACGTTCAGTAGAGGACAACTATATGCCAAAAGAAGGGCAATGGAGGCCTTCTTTCCATAAGCCACTATAAGGTGTAAATGTGAACAGCAGAGTATCTCCCTTCTACCACACCTGGGAAGTACAAAACACAGAAGGAAGGCGCAGGGAGAATGCCCTGTGATCACTTTGGAAAATAGGGCTTGAAAACTGACCGGAAAACGTTCAGCGTTTTCTTAAGCCACTAGAAGGTGTCAGTGTGAACAACAGAAATATCTACCTTCTACAACACCGGGAAGCCCAAAAGACCGAAGGAGGGCAAAGAGAGAGTGCTCTGTGGTCCCTTTGGAAAATAGGGTTTGAAGGGATTCAATAACGATTGTTAGTGAATAGGACAACCACATGGGAAGACTGGCCTCGAGCTCACGCTCTGTTTTTCTCTTCACAAAGATAGGCACGTCGCAGGTCCAAGGCAGCGTATGTGAAAGTGGTGCTTTAAATACAGGAAGCGTTTATTATGTCATAGGCCACTAGGCTGTGCACAAGATTCTAAGATGTAGGAGACGGACTGCCCGTCACTTCTGGGACCTGTAAGCCACGTTCAGTTGAGGAGAACTATATGCCAAAAGAAGGGCAATTGAGACCTTCTTTTCTTAAGCCACTAGAAGCTGTAAATGTGAATAGCAGATGTATCTCTCTTCTACCGCACCTGGGAAGTACAAAACACAGAACGAAGGTTCAGGGTGAATTATCTGTGGTCCTTGTGGAGAATAGGGCTTGAAAACTGACCTGAAAACGTTCAGCGTTTTCGGAAGCCACTAGAAGGTGTCAATGTGAACAACAGAAATATCTACCTTCTACAGCACCGGGAAGCCCCAAAGACCGAAGGAAGGCAAAGGGAGAGTGCTTTGTGGTCCCTTTGGAAAACAGGGTTTGAAGGAATTCACTAAGGATTGTTAGTGAAGAGGTAAACCACATGGGACGACTAGCATCGAGCTCAAGCTCTCTGTTTCTCGTCACACAGATAGGCAGGCCACAGGTCCAAGGCACCGTGCATCAAAGCGGTGCTTTAAATGCAGGAAGATTTTACGGTGTCTTAGGCCATGTGCCTCTGCACTAGGATGCAACATGTAAACGACGGACTGCCTGACACTACTGGGACCTGTAAGCCACTTTCAGTTGAGGACAAGTATATGCCAAAAGAAGGGCAATGGAGGCCTGTCCTTAAGCCACTAGAAGTTTTAAATGTGACCAGCAAAAGTATCTCCCTTCTACCGCACCTGGGAAGTACAAAACTCAAAAGGAAAGTGCAGGGACAATGCTCTGTGTTTCCTTTGGAAAAGAGAGCTTGAAGGGAAACGTTTTTTTCCTTACTGGGATTTAGAGCGTTGCAGGCACAATTGTGGCAGGGAAAAACTGTTGTTCCATATCTTCTCTTCATAACACAATCCATTTCTCGTCCCAGAAATAGGCAAGCCCCGGGTCGAAGGCTGCATGAGTCAAAAGTGGTGCTTTAACTCCAGGAAGCGTTTATGGTGTCATAGGCCACTAGGCTGTGCACTAGATTCTAAGATGTAGGCGACGGACGGCCCGTCACTTCTGGAACCTGTAAGCCACGTTCAGTTGAGGGCAACTATATGCCACAAGAAGGGCAATGGAGCCCTTCTTTTCTTAAGCCACAAGAAGGTGTAAATGTGAACAGCAGATGTATCTCCCTTCTACCGCACCTGGGAAGTACAAAACTCAAAGGGAAAGTGCAGGGAGAATGCTCTGTGTTCCCTTTGGAAAAGAGCTTGAAGGGAAACGTTTTTTTCCTCACTGGAATTTACAGCGTTGCAGGCTCAATTGTGGCAGGGAAACACTGTTGTTCCATATCTTCTCTTCTTAACACAATCCATTTCTCGTCACAAAAATAGGCAGGCACCAGATCCAAGGCATCCTGTGTCAAAGCGGTGCTTAAACTACAGCAAGCGTTTCTAGTGTCATAGGCCACTAGGCTGTGCACTAGATTCTAAGATGTAGGCCAAGGACTGCCCGTCACTTCTGGGACCTGTAAGCCACGTTCAGTTGAGGAGAACTATATGCCAGAAGAAGGGCAATGGAGGCCTTCTTTCCTTAAGCCACTAGAACGTGTAAATGTGAACAGCAGATGTATCTCCCTTCTACCGCACCTGGGAAGTACTAAACTCAAAGGGAAAGTGCAGGGAGAATGCTGTGTGTTCCCTTTGGAAAAGATCTTGAAGGGAAACGTTTTTTTCCTCACTGGAATTTACAACGTTGCAGGCTCAATTGTGGCAGGGAAACACTGTTGTTCCATATCTTCTCTTCTTAAAACAATCCATTTCTCGTCACAGAAATAGGCAGGCCCCAGGTCCAAGACAGCCTGGTTCAAAGCGGTGCTTAAACCCCAGCAAGCGTTAATAGTGTCATAGGCCACTAGGCTGTGCACTAGATTCTAAGATGAGGGCGACGGAGTGCCCGACACTTCTGGGACCTGTAAGCCACGTTCAGTTGAGGAGAACTATATGCCAAAAGAAGGGCAATGGAGACCTTCTTTTCTTAAGCCACTAGAGGCTGTAAATGAGAACAGCAGATGTATCTCCCTTCTACCGCACCTGGGAAGTACAAAACACAGAACGAAGGCGCAGCGGGAATGCTCTGTGGTCCTTGTGGAGAATAGGGCTTGAAAACTGACCTGAAAACGTTCAGCGTTTTCGGAAGCCACTAAAAGGTATCAATGTGAACAACAGAAGTACCTACATTCTACAGCACCGGGAAGTCCCAAAGACCGAAGGAAGGCAAAGGGAGAGTGCTTTGTGGTCCCTTTGCAAAACAGGGTTTCAAGGGATTCACTAAGGATTAATAGTGAATAGGTAAAACATATGGGATGACAAGCATCGAGCTCAAGCTCTCTGTTTCTCATCACACAGATAGGCAGGCCGCAGGTCCAAGGCAGCGTGGGTCAAAGAGGTGCTTTAAATGCAGGAAGCTTTTGCGGTGTCTTAGGCCCTGTGCCTCTGCACTAGGATGCAACATGTAAACGACAGACTGCCTGACACTACTCGGACCTGTAAGCCGCTTTCAGTTGAGGACAACTATATGCCAAAAGAAGGGTAATGGAGGCCTTCTTTCCTTAAGCCACTAGAACGTGTAAATGTGAACAGCCAAAGTATCTCCCTTCTACCGCACCTGGGAAGTACAGAACTCAAAAGGAAAGTGTAGGGAGAATGCTCTGTGTTCCCTTTGGAAACGAGAGCTTGAAGGGAAACTTTATTTCCTCACTGGGATTTAGAGCGTTGCAGGCTCAATTGTGGAAGGGAAACACTGTTGCTCCATATCTTCTCTTCTTAACACAATCCATTTCTCGTCACAGAAAGAGGCAGACCCCAGATCCAAGGCAGCCTGTGTCAAAGCGGTGCTTAAACTACAGCAAGCGTTAATAGTGTCATAGGCCACTAGGCTGTGCACTAGATTCTAAGATGTAGGCGAAGGACTGCCCATCACTTCTGGGACCTGTAAGCCACGTTCAGTTGAGGAGAACTATATGCCACAAGAAGGGCAATGGAGGCCTTCTTTCCTTAAGCCACTAGAACGTGTAAATATGAACAACAGATGTATCTCCCTTCTACCGCACCAGGGAATTACAAAAGTGAAAGGGAAAATGCAGGGAGAATGCTCTGTGCTCCCATTGGAAAAGAGCTTGAAGGGAAACGTTTTTTTCCTCACTGGAATTACAGCGTTGCAGTTTCAAATGTGGCAGGGAAACACTGTTGTTCCGTATCTCCTCTTCTTAACACAATCCATTTCTCGTCACAGAAATAGGCAGGCCCCAGGTACAAGGCAGCCTGCGTCAAAGAGGTGCTTAAACTCCAGCAAGCGTTAATAGTGTCTTAGGCCACTAGGCTGTGCACTAGATTCTAAGATGAGGGCGACGGAGTGCGCGACACTTCTGGGACCTGTAAGCCACGTTCAGTTGAGGAGAACTATATGCCAAAAGAAGGACAATGGAGACCTTCCTTTCTTAAGCCACTAGAGGCTGTAAATGTGAACAGCAGATGTATCTCCCTTCTACCGCACCTGGGAAGTACAAAACACAGAACGAAAGCGCAGCGGGAATGCTCTGTGGTCCTTGTGGAGATTAGGGCTTGAAAACTGACCTGAAAACGTTCAGCCTTTTCGGAAGCCACTAGAAGGTATCAATGTGAAAAACAGAAGAACCTACATTCTACAGCACCGGGAAGCCCCAAAGACCGAAGGAAGGCAAAGGGAGAGTGCTTTGTGGTCCCTTTGGAAAACAGGGTTTGAAGGGATTCACTAAGGATTAATAGTGAATAGGTAAACATATGGGACGACCAGCATCGAGCTCAAGCTCTCTGTTTCTCGTCACACAGATAGGCAGGACGCAGGTCCAAGGCAGCGTGTGTCAAAGCGGTGCTTTAAATGTAGGAAGGTTTTACGTGTCTTAGGCCATGTGCCTCTGCACTAGGATGCAACATGTAAACGACAGACTGCCTGACACTACACGGACCTGTAAGCCACTTTCAGTTGAGGACAACTATATGCCAAAAGAAGGGTAATGGAGGCCTTCTTTCCTTAAGCCACTAGAACGTTTAAATGTGAACAGCCAAAGTATCTCCCTTCTACCGCACCTGGGAAGTACAGAACTCAAAAGGAAAGTGCAGGGAGAATGCTCTGTGTTCCCTTTGGAACAGAGAGCTTGAAGGGAAACTTTATTTCCTCACTTGGATTCAGAGCGTTGCAGGCTCAATTGTGGCAGGGAAACACTGTTGTTCCATATCTTCTCTTCTTAACACAATCCATTTCTCGTCATAGAAAGAGGCAGACCCCAGATCCAAGGCAGCCTGTGTCAAAGCGGTGCTTAAACTCCAGCAAGCGTTTATAGTGTCATAGGACACTAGGCTCTGGACTAGATTCTAAGATGTAGGCGAAGGACTGCCCATCACTTCTGGAAGCTGTAAGCCACGTTCAGCTCAGGAGAACTATATGCCACAAGAAGGGCAATGGAGGCCTTCTTTCCTTAAGCCACTAGAACGTGTAAATATGAACAACAGATGTATCTCCCTTCTACCGCACCTGGGAATTACAAAAGTGAAAGGGAAAGTGCAGGGAGGATGTTCTGTGCTCCCACTGGAAAAGAGCTTGAAGGGAAACGTTTTTTTCCTCACTGGAATTACAGCGTTGCAGTTTCAAATGTGGCAAGGAAACACTGTTGTTCCGTATCTCCTCTTCTTAACACAATCCATTTCTCGTCACAGAAATAGGCAGGCCCCAGGTACAAGGCAGCATGGGTCAAATCGGTGCTTAAAGTCCAGCAAGCGTTTATGATGTCATAGGCCACTAGGCTGTGCACTAGATTCTAAGATGTAGGCGATGGACTGCCCTTCAGTTCTGGGAACTGTAAGCCACGTTCAGTTGAGGAGAACTATATGCCAAAAGAAGGGCAAAGGAGACCTTCTTTTTTTAAGCCACTAGAAGCTATAAATGTGAACAGCAGATGTATCTCCCTTCTACCGCACCTGGGAAGTACAAAACACAGTTCGGACGCGCAGGGGGAAAGCTGTGTGGGCCTTGTGGAGAATAGGGCTTGAAAACTGACCTGAAAACGTTCAGCGTTTTCGGAAGCCACTAGAATGTGTCAATGTGAACAACAGAAGTACCTACATTCTACAGCACCGGGAAGCCCCAAAGACCAAAGGAAGGCAAAGGGAGAGTGCTTTGTGGTCCCTTTGGAAAACAGGGTTTGAAGAGATTCACTAAGGATTATTAGTGAATAGGTAAAACATATGGTACGACTAGCATCGAGCTCAAGCTCTCTGTTTCTCGTCACACAGATAGGCAGGCAGCAGGTCCAAGGCAGCGTGTGTCAAAGCGGTGCTTTAAATGCAGGAAGCTTTTGCGGTGTCTTAGGCCATGTGCCTCTGCACTAGGATGCAACGTGTAAACGACGAACTGCCTGACACTACTCGTACCTGTAAGCCACTTTCAGTTGAGGACAACTATATGCCAAAAGAAGGGCAATGGAGGCCTTCTTTCCTTAAGCCACTAGAACGTGTAAATGTGAACAGCCAAAGTATCTCCCTTCTACCGCACCTGGGAAGTACAGAACTCAAAAGGAAAGTGCAGGGAGAATGCTCTGTGTTCCCTTTGGAAAAGAGAGCTTGAAGGGAAACTTTATTTCCTCACTGGGATTTAGAGCGTTGCAGGCTCAATTGTGGCAGGGATACACTGTTGTTCCATATCTTCTCTTCTTAACACAATACATTTCTCGTCACAGAAATAGGCAGGCACCAGATCCAAGGCAGCCTGTGTCAAAGCGGTGCTTAAACTCCAGCAAGCGTTTCTAGTGTCATAGGCCATTAGGCCGTGCACTAGATTCTAAGATGTAGGCGAAGGACTGCCCGTCACTTCTGGGACCTGTAAGCCACGTTCAGCTGAGGAGAACTATATGCCACAGGAAGGGCAATGGAGGCCTTCTTTCCTTAAGCCATAGAACGTGTAAATATGAACAACAGATGTATCTCCCTTCTATCGCACGTGGGAATTACAAAAGTGAAAGGGAAAGTGCAGGGAGAATGTTCCGTGTTCCCAATGGAAAAGAGCTTGAAGGGAAACGGTTTTTTCCTCACTGGAATTACAGCGTTGCAGTTTCAAATGAGGCAGGGAAACACTGTTGTTCCGTATCTCCTCTTCTTAACACAATCCATTTCTCGTCACAGAAATAGGCAGTCCCCAGGTACAAGGCAGCCTGGGTCAAAGAGGTGCTTAAACTCCAGCAAGCGTTAATAGTGTCATAGGCCACTAGGCTGTGCACTTGATTCTAAGATGAGGGCGACGGAGTGCCAGACACTTCTGGGACCTGTAAGACACGTTTAGTTGAGGAGAACTATATGCCAAAAGAAGGGCAATGGAGACCTTCTTTTCTTAAGCCACTAGAGGCTGTAAATGTGAACAGCAGATGTATCTCCCTTCTACCGCACCTGGGAAGTACAAAACACAGAACGAAGGCGCAGCGGGAATGCTCTGTGGTCCTTGTGGAGAATAGGGCTTGAAAACTGACCTGAAAACGTTCAGCGTTTTCGGAAGCCACTAGAAGGTATCAATGTGAACAACAGAAGAACCTACATTCTACAGCACCGGGAAGCCCCAAAGACCGAAGGAAGGCAAAGGGAGAGTGCATTGTGTTCCCTTTGGAAAACAGGGTTTGAAGGGATTTAGTAAGGATTAGTAGTGAATAGGTAAAACATATGGGACGACTAGCATCGAGCTCAAGCTCTCTGTTTCTCGTCACACAGATAGGCAGGCCGCAGGTCCAAGGCAGCGTGAGTCAAAGCGGTGCTTTAAATGCAGGAAGCTTTTGCGGTGTCTTAGGCCATGTGCCTCTGCACTAGGATGCAACGTGTAAACGACGGACTGCCTGACACTACTCGGAACTGTAAGCCACTTTCAGTTGAGGACAACTATATGCCAAAAGAAGGGCAATGGAGGCCTTCTTTCCTTAAGCCACTAGAACGTGTAAATGTGAACAGCAAAAGTATCTCCCTTCTACCGCACCTGGGTAGTACAAAACTCAAAAGGAAAGTGCAGGGAGAATGCTCTGTGTTCCCGTTGGAAAAGAGAGCTTGAAGGGAAACTTTATTTCCTCACTGGGATTTAGAGCGTTGCAGGCTCAATTGTGGCAGGGAAACACTGTTGTTCCATATCTTCTCTTCTTAACACAATCCATTTCTCGTCACAGAAATAGGCAGGCCCCAGATCCAAGGCAGCCTGTGTCAAATCGGTGCTTAAACTCCAGCAAGCGTTTCTAGTGTCATAGGCCACTAGGCTGTGCACTAGATTCTAAGATGTAGGCGAAGGACTGCCCATCACTTCTGGGACCTGTAAGCCACGTTCAGTTGAGGAGAACTATATGCCACAAGAAGGGCAAGGGAGGCCTTCTTTCCTTAAGCCACTAGAACTTGTAAAGATGAACAACAGATATATCTCCCTTCTACCACACCTGGGAATTACAAAAGTGAAAGGGAAAGTGCAGGGAGAATGTTCTGTGCTCCCATTGGAAAAGAGCATGAAGGGAAACGTTTTTTTCCTCATTGGAATTACAGCGCTGCAGTTTCAAATGTGGCAGGGAAACACTGTTGTTCCGTATCTCCTCTTCTTAACACAATCCATTTCTCGTCACAGAAATAGGCAGGCCCCAGGTACAAGGCAGCCTGTGTCAAATCGGTGCTTAAACTCCAGCAAGCGTTTCTAGTGTCATAGGCCACTAGGCTGTGCACTAGATTCTAAGATGTAGGCGAAGGACTGCCCATCACTTCTGGGACCTGTAAGCCACGTTCAGTTGAGGAGAACTATATGCCGAAAGAAGGGCAAAGGAGACCTTCTTTTTTTACGCCACTAGAAGCTGTAAATGTGAACAGCAGATGTATCTCCCTTCTACCGCACCTGGGAAGTACAAAACACAGTTCGGACGCGCAGGGGGAAAGCTGTGTGGTCCTTGTGGAGAATGAGGCCTGAAACAGACCTGAAAACGTTCAGCGTTTTCGGAAGCCACTAGAATGTGTCAATGTGAACAACAGATGTACCTACATTCTACAGCACCGGGAAGCCCCAAAGACCGAAGGAAGGCAAAGGGAGAGTGCTTTGTTGTCCCTTTGGAAAACAGGGTTTGAAGGGATTCACTAAGGATTAATAGTGAATAGGTAAAACTTATGGAACGACCAGCATCGAGCTCAAGCTCTCTGTTTCAAGTCACACAGATAGAAAGGCCGCAGGTCCAAGGCAGCGTGGGTCAAAGCGGTGCTTTAAATGCAGGAAGCTTTTCGGTGTCTTAGGCCATGTGCCTCTGCACTAGGATGCAACATGTAAACGACAGACTCCCTGACACTACTCGGACCTGTAAGCCACTTTCAGTTGAGGACAACTATATGCCAAAAGAAGGGCAATGGAGGCCTTCTTTCCTTAAGCCACTAGAACGTGTAAATATGAACAGCAAATGTATCTCCCTTCTACCGCACCTGGGAAGTACAAAACACAGTTCGGACGCGCAGGGGGAAAGTTGTGTGGTCCTTGGGGAGAATAAGGCCTGAAACAGACCTGAAAACGTTCAGCGTTTTCGGAAGCCACTAGAATGTGTCAATGTGAACAACAGATGTACCTACATTCTACAGCACCGGGAAGCCCCAAAGACCGAAAGAAGGCAAAGGGAGAGTGCTTTGTGGTCCCTTTGGAAAACAGGGTTTGAAGAGATTCACTAAGGATTATTAGTGAATAGGTAAAACATGTGGAACGACCAGCATCGAGCTCAAGCTCTCTGTTTCAAGTCACACAGATAGAAAGGCCACAGGTCCAAGGCAGCGTGGGTCAAAGCGGTGCTTTAAATGCAGGAAGCTTTTCAGTGTCTTAGGCCATGTGCCTCTGCACTAGGATGCAACATGTAAACGACACACTGCCTGACACTACTCGGACCTGTAAGCCACTTTCAGTTGAGGACAAGTATATGCCACAAGAAGGGCAATGGAGGCCTTCTTTCCTTAAGGCACTATAACGTGTAAATATGAACAACAGATGTATCTCCCTTCTACCGCACCTGGGAATTACAAAAGTAAAAGGGAAAGTGCAGGGACAATGCTCTGTGCTCCCATTGGAAAAGAGCTTGAAGGGAAACGTTTTTTTCCTCACTGGAATTACAGCGTTGCAGTTTCAAATGTGGCAGGGAAACACTGTTATTCCGTATCTCCTCTTCTTAACACAATCCATTTCTCGTCACAGAAATAGGCAGGCCCCAGGTCCAAGGCAGCCTGGGTCAAAGCGGTGCTTAAAGTTCAGCAAGCGTTTATGATGTCATAGGCCTCTAGGATGTGCACTAGATTCTAAGATGTAGGCGAAGGACTGCCCTTCAATTCTGGGAACTGTAAGCCACGTTCAGTTGAGGAGAGCTATATGCCAAAAGAAGGGCAATGGAGACCTTCTTTTTTTACGCCACTAGAAGCTGTAAATGTGAACAGCAGATGTATCTCCCTTCTACCGCACCTGGGAAGTACAAAACACAGTTCGGACGCGCAGGGGGAAAGCTGTGTGGTCCTTGTGGAAAATAGGGCTTGAAAACTGACCTGAAAACGTTCAGCGTTTTCGGAAGCCACTAGAAGGTGTCAATGTGAACAACAGAAGTACCTACATTCTACAGCACCGGGAAGCCCCAAAGACCGAAGGAAGGCAAATGGAGAGTGCTTTGTGGCCCCTTTGGAAAACAGGGTTTGAAGAGATTCCCTAAGGATTATTAGTGAATAGGTAAAACATATTGGACGACCAGCATCGAGCTCAAGCTCTCTGTTTCTCGTCACACAGATAGAAAGGCCGCAGGTCCAAGGCAGCGTGGGTCAAAGCGGTGCTTTAAATGCAGGAAGCTTTTCGGTGTCTTAGGCCATGTGCCTCTGCACTAGGATGCAACATGTAAACGACAGACTGCCTGACACTACTCGGACCTGTAAGCCACTTTCAGTTGAGGGCAACTATATGCCAGAAGAAGGGCAATGGCGGCCTTCTTTCCTTAAGCCACTAGAACGTGTAAACGTGAACAGCAAAAGTATCTCCCTTCTACCGCACCTGGGAAGTACAGAACTCAAAAGGAAAGTGCAGGGAGAACGCTCTGTGTTCCCTTTGGAAAAGGGAGCTTGAAGGGAAACTTTATTTCCTCACTGGGATTTAGAGCGTTGCAGGCTCAATTGTGGCAGGGAAACACTGCTGTTCCGTATCTCCTCTTCTTAACCCAATCCATTTCTCGTCAAAGAAATAGGCAGGCCCCAGGTCCAAGGCAGCCTGGGTCAAAGCGGTGCTTAAAGTCCAGCAAGCGTTTATGATGTCATAGGCCACTAGGCTGTGAACTAGATTCTAAGATGTAAGCGAAGGACTGCCCTTCACTTCTGGGAACTGTAAGCCACGTTCAGTTGAGGAGAACTATATGCCAAAACAAGGTCAAAGGAGACCTTCTTTTTTTACGCCACTAGAAGCTGTAAATGTGAACAGCAGATGTATCTCCCTTCTACCGCACCTGGGAAGTACAAAACACAGTTCGGACGCGCAGGGGGAAAGCTGTGTGGTCCTTGTGGAGAATAGGGCTTGAAAACTGACCTGAAAACGTTCAGCGTTTTCGGAAGCCACTAGAAGGTGTCAATGTGAACAACAGAAGTACCTACATTCTACAGCACCGGGAAGCCCCAAAGACCGAAGGAAGGCAAATGGAGAGTGCTCTGTGGTCCCTTTGGAAAACAGGGTTTGAAGCGATTCACTAAGGATTATTAGTGAATAGGTAAAACATATGGGACGACCAGCATCGAGCTCAAGCTCTCTGTTTCTCGTCACACAGATAGAAAGGCCGCAGGTCCAAGGCAGCGTGGGTCAAAGCGGTGTTTTAAATGCAGGAAGCTTTTCGGTGTCTTAGGCCATGTGCCTCTGCACTAGGATGCAACATGTAAACGACAGACTGCCTGACACTACTCGGACCTGTAAGCCACTTTCAGTTGAGGACAACTATATGCCAAAAGAAGGGCAATGGAGGCCTTCTTTCCTTAAGCCACTAGAACGTGTAAACGTGAACAGCCAAAGTATCTCCCTTGTACCGCACCTGGGAAGTACAGCACTCAAAAGGAAAGTGCAGGGAGAACGCTCTGTGTTCCCTTTGGAAAAGAGAGCTTGAAGGGAAACTTTATTTCCTCACTGGGATTTAGAGCGTTGCAGGCTCAATTGTGGCAGGGAAACACTGTTGTTCCATATCTTCTCTTCTTAACACAATCCATTTCTCGTCACAGAAATAGGCAGGCCCCAGATCCAAGGCAGCCTGTGTCAAAGCGGTGCTTAAACTCCAGCAAGCGTTTATAGTGTCATAGGCCACTAGGCTGTGCACTAGATTCTAAGATGTAGGCGAAGGACTGCCCATCACTTCTGGGACCTGTAAGCCACGTTCAGCTCAGGAGAACTATATGCCACAAGAAGGGCAACGGAGACCTTCTTTCCTTAAGCCAGTAGAACGTGTAAATATGAACAACAGATGTATCTCCCTTCTACCGCACCTGGGAATTACAAAAGTGAAAGGGAAAGTGCAGGGAGAATGCTCTGTGCTCCCATTGGAAAAGAGCTTGAAGGGAAACGTTTTTTTCCTCACTTGAATTACAGCGTTGCAGTTTCAAATGTAGCAGGGAAACACTGTTGTTCCGTATCTCCTCTTCTTAACACAATCCATTTCTCGTCACAGAAATAGGCAGGTCGCAGGTCCAAGGCAGCCTGGGTCAAAGCGGTGCTTAATCTCCAGCAAGCGTTAATAGTGTCTTAGACCACTAGGCTGTGCACTAGATTCTAAGATGAGGGCGACGGAGTGCCCGACACTTCTGGGACCTGTGAGCCATGTTCAGTTGAGGAGAACTATATGCCAAAAGAAGGGCAATGGAGACCTTCTTTTCTTAAGCCACTAGAGGCTGTAAATGTGAACAGCAGATGTATCTCCCTTCTACCGCATCTGGGAAGTACAAAACTCAGTTCGGACGCGCAGGGGGAAAGCTGTGTAGTCCTTGTGAAGAATAGGGCTTGAAAACTGACCTGAAAACGTTCAGCGTTTTCGGAAGCCACTAGAAGGTATTAATGTGAACAACAGAAGTACCTACATTCTACAGCACCGGGAAGCCCCAAAGACCGAAGGAAGGCAAAGGGAGAGTGCTTTGTGGTCCCTTTGGAAAACAGGGTTTGAAGGGATTCACTAAGGATTAATAGTGAATAGGTAAAACATATGGGACGACCAGCATCGAGCTCAAGCTCTCTGTTTCTCGTCACACAGATCGAAAGGCCGCAGGTCCAAGGCAGCGTGGGTCAAAGCGGTGTTTTAAATGCAGGAAGCTTTTCGGTGTCTTAGGCCATGTGCCTCTGCACTAAGATGCAACATGTAAACGACAGACTGCCTGACACTACTCGGACCTGTAAGCCACTTTCAGTTGAGGGCAACTATATGCCAGAAGAAGGGCAATGGCGGCCTTCTTTCCTTAAGCCACTAGAACGTGTAAACGTGAACAGCAAAAGTATCTCCCTTCTACCGCACCTGGGAAGTACAGAACTCAAAAGGAAAGTGCAGGGAAAACGCTCTGTGTTCCCTTTGGAAAAGGGAGCTTGAAGGGAAACTTTATTTCCTCACTGGGATTTAGAGCGTTGCAGGCTCAATTGTGGCAGGGAAACACTGCTGTTCCGTATCTCCTCTTCTTAACCCAATCCATTTCTCGTCAAAGAAATAGGCAGGCCCCAGGTCCAAGGCAGCCTGGGTCAAAGCGGTGCTTAAAGTCCAGCAAGCGTTTATGATGTCATAGGCCACTAGGCTGTGCACTAGATTCTAAGATGTAAGTGAAGGACAGCCCTTCACTTCTGGGAACTGTAAGCCACGTTCAGTTGAGGAGAACTATATGCCAAAACAAGGGCAAAGGAGACCTTCTTTTTTTACGCCACTAGAAGCTGTAAATGTGAACAGCAGATGTATCTCCCTTCTACCGCACCTGGGAAGTACAAAACACAGTTCGGACGCGCAGGGGGAAAGCTGTGTGGTCCTTGTGGAGAATAGGGCTTGAAAACTGACCTGAAAACGTTCAGCGTTTTCGGAAGCCACTAGAAGGTGTCAATGTGAACAACAGAAGTACCTACATTCTACAGCACCGGGAAGCCCCAAAGACCGAAGGAAGGCAAATGGAGAGTGCTCTGTGGTCCCTTTGGAAAACAGGGTTTGAAGCGATTCACTAAGGATTATTAGTGAATAGGTAAAACATATGGGACGGCCAGCATCGAGCTCAAGCTCTCTGTTTCTCGTCACACAGATCGAAAGGCCGCAGGTCCAAGGCAGCGTGGGTCAAAGCGGTGTTTTAAATGCAGGAAGCTTTTCGGTGTCTTAGGCCATGTGCCTCTGCACTAGGATGCAACATGTAAACGACAGACTGCCTGACACTACTCGGACCTGTAAGCCACTTTCAGTTGAGGACAACTATATGCCAAAAGAAGGGCAATGGCGGCCTTCTTTCCTTAAGCCACTAGAACGTGTAAATGTGAACAGCCAAAGTATCTCCCTTGTACCGCACCTGGGAAGTACAGCACTCAAAAGGAAAGTGCAGGGAGAACGCTCTGTGTTCCCTTTGGAAAAGAGAGCTTGAAGGGAAACTTTATTTCCTCACTGGGATTTAGAGCGTTGCAGGCTCAATTGTGGCAGGGAAACACTGTTGTTCCATATCTTCTCTTCTTAACACAATCCATTTCTCGTCACAGAAATAGGCAGGCCCCAGATCCAAGGCAGCCTGTGTCAAAGCGGTGCTTAAACTCCAGCAAGCGTTTATAGTGTCATAGGCCACTAGGCTGTGCACTAGATTCTAAGATGTAGGCGAAGGACTGCCCATCACTTCTGGGACCTGTAAGCCACGTTCAGCTCAGGAGAACTATATGCCACAAGAAGGGCAACGGAGACCTTCTTTCCTTAAGCCAGTAGAACGTGTAAATATGAACAACAGATGTATCTCCCTTCTACCGCACCTGGGAATTACAAAAGTGAAAGGGAAAGTGCAGGGAGAATGCTCTGTGCTCCCATTGGAAAAGAGCTTGAAGGGAAACGTTTTTTTCCTCACTTGAATTACAGCGTTGCAGTTTCAAATGTAGCAGGGAAACACTGTTGTTCCGTATCTCCTCTTCTTAACACAATCCATTTCTCGTCACAGAAATAGGCAGGCCGCAGGTCCAAGGCAGCCTGGGTCAAAGCGGTGCTTAATCTCCAGCAAGCGTTAATAGTGTCTTAGACCACTAGGCTGTGCACTAGATTCTAAGATGAGGGCGACGGAGTGCCCGACACTTCTGGGACCTGTGAGCCATGTTCAGTTGAGGAGAACTATATGCCAAAAGAAGGGCAATGGAGACCTTCTTTTCTTAAGCCACTAGAGGCTGTAAATGTGAACAGCAGATGTATCTCCCTTCTACCGCATCTGGGAAGTACAAAACTCAGTTCGGACGCGCAGGGGGAAAGCTGTGTGGTCCTTGTGAAGAATAGGGCTTGAAAACTGACCTGAAAACGTTCAGCGTTTTCGGAAGCCACTAGAAGGTATCAATGTGAACAACAGAAGTACCTACATTCTACAGCACCGGGAAGCCCCAAAGACCGAAGGAAGGCAAAGGGAGAGTGCTTTGTGGTCCCTTTGGAAAACAGGGTTTGAAGGGATTCACTAAGGATTAATAGTGAATAGGTAAAACATATGGGACGACCAGCATCGAGCTCAAGCTCTCTGTTTCTCGTCACACAGATCGAAAGGCCGCAGGTCCAAGGCAGCGTGGGTCAAAGCGGTGTTTTAAA
The DNA here is from genome assembly GCF_964165515.1 of Mesoplodon bidens. Classification (NCBI taxonomy): domain Eukaryota; kingdom Metazoa; phylum Chordata; class Mammalia; order Artiodactyla; family Ziphiidae; genus Mesoplodon; species Mesoplodon bidens. The sequence continues at coordinate 58,438,897 of NC_138172.1, read as the reverse complement.
TGCAGGAAGCTTTTCGGTGTCTTAGGCCATGTGCCTCTGCACTAGGATGCAACATGTAAACGACAGACTGCCTGACACTACTCGGACCTGTAAGCCACTTTCAGTTGAGGGCAACTATATGCCAGAAGAAGGGCAATGGCGGCCTTCTTTCCTTAAGCCACTAGAACGTGTAAACGTGAACAGCAAAAGTATCTCCCTTCTACCGCACCTGGGAAGTACAGAACTCAAAAGGAAAGTGCAGGGAAAACGCTCTGTGTTCCCTTTGGAAAAGGGAGCTTGAAGGGAAACTTTATTTCCTCACTGGGATTTAGAGCGTTGCAGGCTCAATTGTGGCAGGGAAACACTGCTGTTCCGTATCTCCTCTTCTTAACCCAATCCATTTCTCGTCAAAGAAATAGGCAGGCCCCAGGTCCAAGGCAGCCTGGGTCAAAGCGGTGCTTAAAGTCCAGCAAGCGTTTATGATGTCATAGGCCACTAGGCTGTGCACTAGATTCTAAGATATAAGTGAAGGACAGCCCTTCACTTCTGGGAACTGTAAGCCACGTTCAGTTGAGGAGAACTATATGCCAAAACAAGGGCAAAGGAGACCTTCTTTTTTTACGCCACTAGAAGCTGTAAATGTGAACAGCAGATGTATCTCCCTTCTACCGCACCTGGGAAGTACAAAACACAGTTCGGACGCGCAGGGGGAAAGCTGTGTGGTCCTTGTGGAGAATAGGGCTTGAAAACTGACCTGAAAACGTTCAGCGTTTTCGGAAGCCACTAGAAGGTGTCAATGTGAACAACAGAAGTACCTACATTCTACAGCACCGGGAAGCCCCAAAGACCGAAGGAAGGCAAATGGAGAGTGCTTTGTGGTCCCTTTGGAAAACAAGGTTTGAAGAGATTCACTAAGGATTATTAGTGAATAGGTAAAACATATGGGACGACCAGCATCGAGCTCAAGCTCTCTGTTTCTCGTCACACAGATAGAAAGGCCGCAGGTGCTAGGCAGCGTGGGTCAAAGCGGTGTTTTAAATGCAGGAAGCTTTTCGGTGTCTTAGGCCATGTGCCTCTGCACTAGGATGCAACATGTAAACGACAGACTGCCTGACACTACTCGGACCTGTAAGCCACTTTCAGTTGAGGACAACTATATGCCAAAAGAAGGGCAATGGAGGCCTTCTTTCCTTAAGCCACTAGAACGTGTAAATGTGAACAGCCAAAGTATCTCCCTTCTACCGCACCTGGGAAGTACAGCACTCAAAATGAAAGTGCAGGGAGAATGCTCTGTGTTCCCTTTGGAAAAGAGAGCTTGAAGGGAAACTTTATTTCCTCACTGGGATTTAGAGCGTTGCAGTCTCAATTGAGGCAGGGAAACACTGTTGTTCCATATCTTCTCTTCTTAACACAATCCATTTCTCGTCACAGAAATAGGCAGGCCCCAGATCCAAGGCAGCCTGTATCAAAGCGGTGCTTAAACTCCAGCAAGCGTTTATAGTGTCATAGGCCACTAGGCTGTGCACTAGATTCTAAGATGTAGGCGAAGGACTGCCCATCACTTCTGGGACCTGTAAGCCACGTTCAGCTCAGGAGAACTATATGCCACAAGAAGGGCAACGGAGACCTTCTTTCCTTAAGCCAGTAGAACGTGTAAATATGAACAACAGATGTATCTCCCTTCTACCGCACCTGGGAATTAAAAAAGTGAAAGGGAAAGTGCACGGAGAATGCTCTGTGCTCCCATTGGAAAAGAGCTTGAAGGGAAACGTTTTTTTCCTCACTGGAATTACAGCGTTGCAGTTTCAAATGTAGCAGGGAAACACTGTTGTTCCGTATCTCCTCTTCTTAACACAATCCATTTCTCGTCACAGAAATAGGCAGGCCCCAGGTCCAAGGCAGCCTGGGTCAAAGCGGTGCTTAATCTCCAGCAAGCGTTAATAGTGTCTTAGACCACTAGGCTGTGCACTAGATTCTAAGATGAGGGCGACGGAGTGCCCGACACTTCTGGGACCTGTAAGCCATGTTCAGTTGAGGAGAACAATATGCCAAAAGAAGGGCAATGGAGACCTTCTTTTCTTAAGCCACTAGAGGCTGTAAATGTGAACAGCAGATGTATCTCCCTTCTACCGCATCTGGGAAGTACAAAACTCAGTTCGGACGCGCAGGGGGAAAGCTGTGTGGTCCTTGTGGAGAATAGGGCTTGAAAACTGACCTGAAAACGTTCAGCGTTTTCGGAAGCCACTAGAAGGTGTCAATGTGAACAACAGAAGTACCTACATTTACAGCACCGGGAAGCCCCAAAGACCGAAGGAAGGCAAAGGGAGAGTGCTGTGTGGTCCCTTTGGAAAACAGGGTTTGAAGGGATTCACTAAGGATTAATAGTGAATAGGTAAAACATATGGGACGACTAGCATCGAGCTCAAGCTCTCTGTTTCTCGTCACACAGATCGAAAGGCCGCAGGTCCAAGGCAGCGTGGGTCAAAGCGGTGTTTTAAATGCAGGAAGCTTTTCGGTGTCTTAGGCCATGTGCCTCTGCACTAGGATGCAACATGTAAACGACAGACTGCCTGACACTACTCGGACCTGTAAGCCACTTTCAGTTGAGGGCAACTATATGCCAGAAGAAGGGCAATGGCGGCCTTCTTTCCTTAAGCCGCTAGAACGTGTAAACGTGAACAGCAAAAGTATCTCCCTTCTACCGCACCTGGGAAGTACAGAACTCAAAAGGAAAGTGCAGGGAGAACGCTCTGTGTTCCCTTTGGAAAAGGGAGCTTGAAGGGAAACTTTATTTCCTCACTGGGATTTAGAGCGTTGCAGGCTCAATTGTGGCAGGGAAACACTGTTGTTCCATATCTCCTCTTCTTAACCCAATCCATTTCTCGTCAAAGAAATAGGCAGGCCCCAGGTCCAAGGCAGCCTGGGTCAAAGCGGTGCTTAAAGTCCAGCAAGCGTTTATGATGTCATAGGCCACTAGGCTGTGCACTAGATTCTAAGATGTAAGCGAAGGACAGCCCTTCACTTCTGGGAACTGTAAGCCACGTTCAGTTGAGGAGGACTATATGCCAAAACAAGGGCAAAGGAGACCTTCTTTTTTTACGCCACTAGAAGCTGTAAATGTGAACAGCAGATGTATCTCCCTTCTACCGCACCTGGGAAGTACAAAACACAGTTCGGACGCGCAGGGGGAAAGCTGTGTGGTCCTTGTGGAGAATAGGGCTTGAAAACTGACCTGAAAACGTTCAGCGTTTTCGGAAGCCACTAGAATGTGTCCATGTGAACAACAGAAGTACCTACATTCTACAGCACCGGGAAGCCCCAAAGACCGAAGGAAGGCAAATGGAGAGTGCTTTGTGGCCCCTTTGGAAAACAGGGTTTGAAGAGATTCCCTAAGGATTATTAGTGAATAGGTAATACATATGGGACGACCAGCATCGAGCTCAAGCTCTCTGTTTCTCGTCACACAGATAGAAAGGCCGCAGGTCCAAGGCAGCGTGGGTCAAAGCGGTGCTTTAAATGCAGGAAGCTTTTCGGTGTCTTAGGCCATGTGCCTCTGCACTAGGATGCAACATGTAAACGACAGACTGCCTGACACTACTCGGACCTGTAAGCCACTTTCAGTTGAGGACAACTATATGCCAAAAGAAGGGCAATGGAGGCCTTCTTTCCTTAAGCCACTAGAACGTGTAAATGTGAACAGCCAAAGTATCTCCCTTCTACCGCACCTGGGAAGTACAGCACTCAAAAGGAAAGTGCAGGGAGAATGCTCTGTTTTCCCATAGGAAAAGAGAGCTTGAAGGGAAACTTTATTTCCTCACTGGGATTTAGAGCGTTGCAGGCTCAATTGTGGCAGGGAAACACTGTTGTTCCATATCTTCTCTTCTTAACACAATCCATTTCTCGTCACAGAAATAGGCAGGCCCCAGATCCAAGGCAGCCTGTGTCAAAGCGGTGCTTAAACTCCAGCAAGCGTTTATAGTGTCATAGGCCACTAGGCTGTGCACTAGATTCTAAGATGTAGGCGAAGGACTGCCCATCACTTCTGGGACCTGTAAGCCACGTTCAGCTCAGGAGAACTATATGCCACAAGAAGGGCAACGGAGACCTTCTTTCCTTAAGCCAGTAGAACGTGTAAATATGAACAACAGATGTATCTCCCTTCTACCGCACCTGGGAATTACAAAAGTGAAAGGGAAAGTGCAGGGAGAATGCTCTGTGCTCCCATTGGAAAAGAGCATGAAGGGAAACGTTTTTTTCCTCACTGGAATTACAGCGTTGCAGTTTCAAATGTAGCAGGGAAACACTGTTGTTCCGTATCTCCTCTTCTTAACACAATCCATTTCTCGTCACAGAAATAGGCAGGCCCCAGGTCCAAGGCAGCCTGGGTCAAAGCGGTGCTTAATCTCCAGCAAGCGTTAATAGTGTCTTAGACCACTAGGCTGTGCACTAGATTCTAAGATGAGGGCGACGGAGTGCCCGACACTTCTGGGACCTGTAAGCCATGTTCAGTTGAGGAGAACAATATGCCAAAAGAAGGGCAATGGAGACCATCTTTTCTTAAGCCACTAGAGGCTGTAAATGTGAACAGCAGATGTATCTCCCTTCTACCGCATCTGGGAAGTACAAACCTCAGTTCGGACGCGCAGGGGGAAAGCTGTGTGGTCCTTGTGGAGAATAGAGCTTGAAAACTGACCTGAAAACGTTCAGCGTTTTCGGAAGCCACTAGAAGGTGTCAATGTGAACAACAGAAGTACCTACATTTACAGCACCGGGAAGCCCCAAAGACCGAAGGAAGGCAAAGGGAGAGTGCTTTGTGGTACCTTTGGAAAACAAGGTTTGAAGAGATTCACTAAGGATTAATAGTGAATAGGTAAAACATAGGGAAGACCAGCATCGAGCTCAAGCTCTCTGTTTCTCGTCACACAGATCGAAAGACCGCAGGTCCAAGGCAGCGTGGGTCAAAGCGGTGCTTTAAATGCAGGAAGCTTTTCGGTGTCTTAGGCCATGTGCCTCTGCACTAGGATGCAACATGTAAACGACAGACTGCCTGACACTACTCGGACCTGTAAGCCACTTTCAGTTGAGGGCAACTATATGCCAGAAGAAGGGCAATGGCGGCCTTCTTTACTTAAGCCACTAGAACGTGTAATCGTGAACAGCAAAAGTATCTCCCTTCTACCGCACCTGGGAAGTACAGAACTCAAAAGGAAAGTGCAGGGAGAACGCTCTGTGTTCCCTTTGGAAAAGGGAGCTTGAAGGGAAACTTTATTTCCTCACTGGGATTTAGAGCGTTGCAGGCTCAATTGTGGCAGGGAAACACTGCTGTTCCGTATCTCCTCTTCTTAACCCAATCCATTTCTCGTCAAAGAAATAGGCAGGCCCCAGGTCCAAGGCAGCCTGGGTCAAAGCGGTGCTTAAAGTCCAGCAAGCGTTTATGATGTCATAGGCCAGTAGGCTGTGCACTAGATTCTAAGATGTAAGCGAAGGACAGCCCTTCACTTCTGGGAACTGTAAGCCACGTTCAGTTGAGGAGAACTATATGCTAAAACAAGGGCAAAGGAGACCTTCTTTTTTTACGCCACTAGAAGCTGTAAATGTGAACAGCAGATGTATCTCCCTTCTACCGCACTTGGGAAGTACAAAACAGAGTTCGGACGCGCAGGGGGAAAGCTGTGTGGTCCTTGTGGAGAATAGGGCTTGAAAACTGACCTGAAAACGTTCAGCGTTTTCGGAAGCCACTACAAGGTATCAATGTGAACAACAGAAGTACCTACATTCTACAGCACCGGGAAGCCCCAAAGACCGAAGGAAGGCAAAGGGAGAGTGCTTTGTGGTCCCTTTGGAAAACAGGGTTTGAAGGGATTCACTAAGGATTAATAGTGAATAGGTAAAACATATGGGACGACCAGCATCGAGCTCAAGCTCTCTGTTTCTCGTCACACAGATCGAAAGGCCGCAGGTCCAAGGCAGCGTGGGTCAAAGCGGTGTTTTAAATGCAGGAAGCTTTTCGGTGTCTTAGGCCATGTGCCTCTGCACTAGGATGCAACATGTAAACGACAGACTGCCTGACACTACTCGGACCTGTAAGCCACTTTCAGTTGAGGGCAACTATATGCCAGAAGAAGGGCAATGGCGGCCTTCTTTCCTTAAGCCACTAGAACGTGTAAATGTGAACAGCAAAAGTATCTCCCTTCTACCGCACCTGGGAAGTACAGAACTCAAAAGGAAAGTGCAGGGAGAACGCTCTGTGTTCCCTGTGGAAAAGGGAGCTTGAAGGGAAACTTTATTTCCTCACTGGGATTTAGAGCGTTGCAGGCTCAATTGTGGCAGGGAAACACTGCTGTTCCGTATCTCCTCTTCTTAACCCAATCCATTTCTCGTCAAAGAAATAGGCAGGCCCCAGGTCCAAGGCAGCCTGGGTCAAAGCGGTGTTAAAGTCCAGCAAGCGTTTATGATGTCATAGGCCACTAGGCTGTGCACTAGATTCTACGATGTAAGTGAAGGACAGCCCTTCACTTCTGGGAACTGTAAGCCACGTTCAGTTGAGGAGAACTATATGCCAAAACAAGGGCAAAGGAGACCTTCTTTTTTTACGCCACTAGAAGCTGTAAATGTGAACAGCAGATGTATCTCCCTTCTACCGCACCTGGGAAGTACAAAACACAGTTCGGACGCGCAGGGGGAAAGCTGTGTGGTCCTTGTGGAGAATAGGGCTTGAAAACTGACCTGAAAACGTTCAGCGTTTTCGGAAGCCACTAGAATGTGTCCATGTGAACAACAGAAGTACCTACATTCTACAGCACCGGGAAGCCCCAAAGACCGAAGGAAGGCAAATGGAGAGTGCTTTGTGGCCCCTTTGGAAAACAGGGTTTGAAGAGATTCCCTAAGGATTATTAGTGAATAGGTAAAACATATGGGACGACCAGCATCGAGCTCAAGCTCTCTGTTTCTCGTCACACAGTTAGAAAGGCCGCAGGTCCAAGGCAGCGTGGGTCAAAGCGGTGCTTTAAATGCAGGAAGCTTTTCGGTGTCTTAGGCCATGTGCCTCTGCACTAGGATGCAACATGTAAACGACAGACTGCCTGACACTACTCGGACCTGTAAGCCACTTTCAGTTGAGGACAACTATATGCCAAAAGAAGGGCAATGGCGGCCTTCTTTCCTTAAGCCACTAGAACGTGTAAATGTGAACAGCCAAAGTATCTCCCTTCTACCGCACCTGGGAAGTACAGCACTCAAAAGGAAAGTGCAGGGAGAATGCTCTGTGTTCCCTTAGGAAAAGAGAGCTTGAAGGGAAACTTTATTTCCTCACTGGGATTTAGAGCGTTGCAGGCTCAATTGTGGCAGGGAAACACTGTTGTTCCATATCTTCTCTTCTTAACACAATCCATTTCTCGTCACAGAAATAGGCAGTCCCCAGATCCAAGGCAGCCTGTGTCAAAGCGGTGCTTAAACTCCAGCAAGCGTTTATAGTGTCATAGGCCACTAGGCTGTGCACTAGATTCTAAGATGTAGGCGAAGGACTGCCCATCACTTCTGGGACCTGTAAGCCACGTTCAGCTCAGGAGAACTATATGCCACAAGAAGGGCAGCGGAGACCTTCTTTCCTTAAGCCAGTAGAACGTGTAAATATGAACAACAGATGTATCTCCCTTCTACCGCACCTGGGAATTAAAAAAGTGAAAGGGAAAGTGCAGGGAGAATGCTCTGTGCTCCCATTGGAAAAGAGCTTGAAGGGAAACGTTTTTTTCCTCACTGGAATTACAGCGTTGCAGTTTCAAATGTAGCAGGGAAACACTGTTGTTCCGTATCTCCTCTTCTTAACACAATCCATTTCTCGTCACAGAAATAGGCAGGCCCCAGGTCCAAGGCAGCCTGGGTCAAAGCGGTGCTTAATCTCCAGCAAGCGTTAATAGTGTCTTAGACCACTAGGCTGTGCACTAGATTTTAAGATGAGGGCGACGGAGTGCCCGACACTTCTGGGACCTGTAAGCCATGTTCAGTTGAGGAGAACAATATGCCAAAAGAAGGGCAATGGAGACCATCTTTTCTTAAGCCACTAGAGGCTGTAAATGTGAACAGCAGATGTATCTCCCTTCTACCGCATCTGGGAAGTACAAACCTCAGTTCGGATGCGCAGGGGGAAAGCTGTGTGGTCCTTGTGGAGAATAGGGCTTGAAAACTGACCTGAAAACGTTCAGCGTTTTCGGAAGCCACTAGAAGGTGTCAATGTGAACAACAGAAGTACCTACATTTACAGCACCGGGTAGCCCCAAAGACCGAAGGAAGGCAAAGGGAGAGTGCTTTGTGGTCCCTTTGGAAAACAAGGTTTGAAGAGATTCACTAAGGATTAATAGTGAATAGGTAAAACATAGGGAAGACCAGCATCGAGCTCAAGCTCTCTGTTTCTCGTCACACAGATAGAAAGGCCGCAGGTCCAAGGCAGCGTGGGTCAAAGCGGTGCTTTAAATGCAGGAAGCTTTTCGGTGTCTTAGGCCATGTGCCTCTGCACTAGGATGCAACATGTAAACGACAGACTGCCTGACACTACTCGGACCTGTAAGCCACTTTCAGTTGAGGGCAACTATATGCCAGAAGAAGGGCAATGGCGGCCTTCTTTACTTAAGCCACTAGAACGTGTAATCGTGAACAGCAAAAGTATCTCCCTTCTACCGCACCTGGGAAGTACAGAACTCAAAAGGAAAGTGCAGGGAGAACGCTCTGTGTTCCCTTTGGAAAAGGGAGCTTGAAGGGAAACTTTATTTCCTCACTGGGATTTAGAGCGTTGCAGGCTCAATTGTGGCAGGGAAACACTGCTGTTCCGTATCTCCTCTTCTTAACCCAATCCATTTCTCGTCAAAGAAATAGGCAGGCCCCAGGTCCAAGGCAGCCTGGGTCAAAGCGGTGCTTAAAGTCCAGCAAGCGTTTATGATGTCATAGGCCACTAGGCTGTGCACTAGATTCTAAGATGTAAGCGAAGGACAGCCCTTCACTTCTGGGAACTGTAAGCCACGTTCAGTTGAGGAGAACTATATGCTAAAACAAGGGCAAAGGAGACCTTCTTTTTTTACGCCACTAGAAGCTGTAAATGTGAACAGCAGATGTATCTCCCTTCTACCGCACCTGGGAAGTACAAAACAGAGTTCGGACGCGCAGGGGGAAAGCTGTGTGGTCCTTGTGGAGAATAGGGCTTGAAAACTGACCTGAAAACGTTCAGCGTTTTCGGAAGCCACTAAAAGGTGTCAATGTGAACAACAGAAGTACCTACATTTACAGCACCGGGAAGCCCCAAAGACCGAAGGAAGGCCAATAGAGTGTGCTTTGTGGTCCCTTTGGAAAACAGGGTTTGAAGAGATTCACTAAGGATTATTAGTGAATAGGTAAAACATATGGGACGACCAGCATCGAGCTCAAGCTCTCTGTTTCTCGTCACACAGATAGAAAGGCCGCAGGTCCAAGGCAGCGTGGGTCAAAGCGGTGCTTTAAATGCAGAAAGCTTTTCGGTGTCTTAGGCCATGTGCCTCTGCACTAGGATGCAACATGTAAACGACAGACTGCCTGACACTACTCGGACCTGTAAGCCACTTTCAGTTGAGGACAACTATATGCCAAAAGAAGGGCAATGGAGGCCTTCTTTCCTTAAGCCACTAGAACGTGTAAATGTGAACAGCCAAAGTATCTCCCTTCTACCGCACCTGGGAAGTACAGCACTCAAAAGGAAAGTGCAGGGAGAACGCTCTGTGTTCCCTTTGGAAAAGAGAGCTTGAAGGGAAACTTTATTTCCTCACTGGGATTTAGAGCGTTGCAGGCTCTATTGTGGAAGGGAAACACTGTTGTTCCATATCTTCTCTTCTTAACACAATCCATTTCTCGTCACAGAAATAGGCAGGCCCCAGATCCAAGGCAGCCTGTGTCACAGCGGTGCTTAAACTCCAGCAAGCGTTTATAGTGTCATAGGCCACTAGGCTGTGCACTAGATTCTAAGATGTAGGCGAAGGACTGCCCATCACTTCTGGGACCTGTAAGCCACGTTCAGCTCAGGAGAACTATATGCCACAAGAAGGGCAACGGAGACCTTCTTTCCTTAAGCCAGTAGAACGTGTAAATATGAACAACAGATGTATCTCCCTTCTACCGCACCTGGGAATTACAAAAGTGAAAGGGAAAGTGCAGGGAGAATGCTCTGTGCTCCCATTGGAAAAGAGCTTGAAGGGAAACGTTTTTTTCCTCACTGGAATTACAGCGTTGCAGTTTCAAATGTAGCAGGGAAACACTGTTGTTCCGTATCTCCTCTTCTTAACACAATCCATTTCTCGTCACAGAAATAGGCAGGCCCCAGGTCCAAGGCAGCCTGGGTCAAAGCGGTGCTTAAAGTCCAGCCAGCGTTTATGATGTCATAGGCCACTAGGCTGTGCACTAGATTCTAAGATGTAAGCGAAGGACAGCCCTTCACTTCTGGGAACTGTAAGCCACGTTCAGTTGAGGAGAACTATATGCCAAAACAAGGGCAAAGGAGACCTTCTTTTTTTACGCCACTAGAAGCTGTAAATGTGAACAGCAGATGTATCTCCCTTCTACCGCACCTGGGAAGTACAAAACACAGTTCGGACGCGCAGGGGGAAAGCTGTGTGGTCCTTGTGGAGAATAGGGCTTGAAAACTGACCTGAAAACGTTCAGCGTTTTCGGGAGCCACTAGAAGGTGTCAATGTGAACAACAGAAGTACCTACATTTACAGCACCGGGAAGCCCCAAAGACCGAAGGAAGGCAAAGGGAGAGTGCTTTGTGGTCCCTTTGGAAAACAGGGTTTGAAGAGATTCACTAAGGATTATTAGTGAATAGGTAAAACATATGGGACGACCAGCATCGAACTCAAGCTCTCTGTTTCTCGTCACACAGATCGAAAGGCCGCAGGTCCAAGGCAGCGTGGGTCAAAGCGGTGCTTTAAATGCAGGAAGCTTTTCGGTGTCTTAGGCCATGTGCCTCTGCACTAGGATGCAACATGTAAACGACAGACTGCCTGACACTACTCGGACCTGTAAGCCACTTTCAGTTGAGGACAACTATATGCCAGAAGAAGGGCAATGGCGGCCTTCTTTCCTTAAGCCACTAGAACGTGTAAACGTGAACAGCAAAAGTATCTCCCTTCTACCGCACCTGGGAAGTACAGAACTCAAAAGGAAAGTGCAGGGAGAACGCTCTGTGTTCCCTTTGGAAAAGGGAGCTTGAAGGGAAACTTTATTTCCTCACTGGGATTTAGAGCGTTGCAGTCTCAATAGTGGCAGGGAAACACTGCTGTTCCGTATCTCCTCTTCTTAACCCAATCCATTTCTCGTCAAAGAAATAGGCAGGCCCCAGGTCCAAGGCAGCCTGGGTCATAGCGGTGCTTAAAGTCCAGCAAGCGTTTATGATGTCATAGGCCACTAGGCTGTGCACTAGATTCTAAGATGTAGGCGAAGGACTGCCCATCACTTCTGGGACCTGTAAGCCACGTTCAGCTCAGGAGAACTATATGCCACAAGAAGGGCAACGGAGACCTTCTTTCCTTAAGCCAGTAGAACGTGTAAATATGAACAACAGATGTATCTCCCTTCTACCGCACCTGGGAATTACAAAAGTGAAAGGGAAAGTGCAGGGAGAATGCTCTGTGCTCCCATTGGAAAAGAGCTTGAAGGGAAACGTTTTTTTCCTCACTTGAATTACAGCGTTGCAGTTTCAAATGTAGCAGGGAAACACTGTTGTTCCGTATCTCCTCTTCTTAACACAATCCATTTCTCGTCACAGAAATAGGCAGGCCGCAGGTCCAAGGCAGCCTGGGTCAAAGCGGTGCTTAATCTCCAGCAAGCGTTAATAGTGTCTTAGACCACTAGGCTGTGCACTAGATTCTAAGATGAGGGCGACGGAGTGCCCGACACTTCTGGGACCTGTGAGCCATGTTCAGTTGAGGAGAACTATATGCCAAAAGAAGGGCAATGGAGACCTTCTTTTCTTAAGCCACTAGAGGCTGTAAATGTGAACAGCAGATGTATCTCCCTTCTACCGCATCTGGGAAGTACAAAACTCAGTTCGGACGCGCAGGGGGAAAGCTGTGTGGTCCTTGTGAAGAATAGGGCTTGAAAACTGACCTGAAAACGTTCAGCGTTTTCGGAAGCCACTAGAAGGTATCAATGTGAACAACAGAAGTACCTACATTCTACAGCACCGGGAAGCCCCAAAGACCGAAGGAAGGCAAAGGGAGAGTGCTTTGTGGTCCCTTTGGAAAACAGGGTTTGAAGGGATTCACTAAGGATTAATAGTGAATAGGTAAAACATATGGGACGACCAGCATCGAGCTCAAGCTCTCTGTTTCTCGTCACACAGATCGAAAGGCCGCAGGTCCAAGGCAGCGTGGGTCAAAGCGGTGTTTTAAATGCAGGAAGCTTTTCGGTGTCTTAGGCCATGTGCCTCTGCACTAGGATGCAACATGTAAACGACAGACTGCCTGACACTACTCGGACCTGTAAGCCACTTTCAGTTGAGGGCAACTATATGCCAGAAGAAGGGCAATGGCGGCCTTCTTTCCTTAAGCCACTAGAACGTGTAAACGTGAACAGCAAAAGTATCTCCCTTCTACCGCACCTGGGAAGTACAGAACTCAAAAGGAAAGTGCAGGGAAAACGCTCTGTGTTCCCTTTGGAAAAGGGAGCTTGAAGGGAAACTTTATTTCCTCACTGGGATTTAGAGCGTTGCAGGCTCAATTGTGGCAGGGAAACACTGCTGTTCCGTATCTCCTCTTCTTAACCCAATCCATTTCTCGTCAAAGAAATAGGCAGGCCCCAGGTCCAAGGCAGCCTGGGTCAAAGCGGTGCTTAAAGTCCAGCAAGCGTTTATGATGTCATAGGCCACTAGGCTGTGCACTAGATTCTAAGATGTAAGTGAAGGACAGCCCTTCACTTCTGGGAACTGTAAGCCACGTTCAGTTGAGGAGAACTATATGCCAAAACAAGGGCAAAGGAGACCTTCTTTTTTTACGCCACTAGAAGCTGTAAATGTGAACAGCAGATGTATCTCCCTTCTACCGCACCTGGGAAGTACAAAACACAGTTCGGACGCGCAGGGGGAAAGCTGTGTGGTCCTTGTGGAGAATAGGGCTTGAAAACTGACCTGAAAACGTTCAGCGTTTTCGGAAGCCACTAGAAGGTGTCAATGTGAACAACAGAAGTACCTACATTCTACAGCACCGGGAAGCCCCAAAGACCGAAGGAAGGCAAATGGAGAGTGCTTTGTGGTCCCTTTGGAAAACAAGGTTTGAAGAGATTCACTAAGGATTATTAGTGAATAGGTAAAACATATGGGACGACCAGCATCGAGCTCAAGCTCTCTGTTTCTCGTCACACAGATAGAAAGGCCGCAGGTGCTAGGCAGCGTGGGTCAAAGCGGTGTTTTAAATGCAGGAAGCTTTTCGGTGTCTTAGGCCATGTGCCTCTGCACTAGGATGCAACATGTAAACGACAGACTGCCTGACACTACTCGGACCTGTAAGCCACTTTCAGTTGAGGACAACTATATGCCAAAAGAAGGGCAATGGAGGCCTTCTTTCCTTAAGCCACTAGAACGTGTAAATGTGAACAGCCAAAGTATCTCCCTTCTACCGCACCTGGGAAGTACAGCACTCAAAATGAAAGTGCAGGGAGAATGCTCTGTGTTCCCTTTGGAAAAGAGAGCTTGAAGGGAAACTTTATTTCCTCACTGGGATTTAGAGCGTTGCAGTCTCAATTGAGGCAGGGAAACACTGTTGTTCCATATCTTCTCTTCTTAACACAATCCATTTCTCGTCACAGAAATAGGCAGGCCCCAGATCCAAGGCAGCCTGTATCAAAGCGGTGCTTAAACTCCAGCAAGCGTTTATAGTGTCATAGGCCACTAGGCTGTGCACTAGATTCTAAGATGTAGGCGAAGGACTGCCCATCACTTCTGGGACCTGTAAGCCACGTTCAGCTCAGGAGAACTATATGCCACAAGAAGGGCAACGGAGACCTTCTTTCCTTAAGCCAGTAGAACGTGTAAATATGAACAACAGATGTATCTCCCTTCTACCGCACCTGGGAATTAAAAAAGTGAAAGGGAAAGTGCACGGAGAATGCTCTGTGCTCCCATTGGAAAAGAGCTTGAAGGGAAACGTTTTTTTCCTCACTGGAATTACAGCGTTGCAGTTTCAAATGTAGCAGGGAAACACTGTTGTTCCGTATCTCCTCTTCTTAACACAATCCATTTCTCGTCACAGAAATAGGCAGGCCCCAGGTCCAAGGCAGCCTGGGTCAAAGCGGTGCTTAATCTCCAGCAAGCGTTAATAGTGTCTTAGACCACTAGGCTGTGCACTAGATTCTAAGATGAGGGCGACGGAGTGCCCGACACTTCTGGGACCTGTAAGCCATGTTCAGTTGAGGAGAACAATATGCCAAAAGAAGGGCAATGGAGACCTTCTTTTCTTAAGCCACTAGAGGCTGTAAATGTGAACAGCAGATGTATCTCCCTTCTACCGCATCTGGGAAGTACAAAACTCAGTTCGGACGCGCAGGGGGAAAGCTGTGTGGTCCTTGTGGAGAATAGGGCTTGAAAACTGACCTGAAAACGTTCAGCGTTTTCGGAAGCCACTAGAAGGTATCAATGTGAACAACAGAAGTACCTACATTCTACAGCACCGGGAAGCCCCAAAGACCGAAGGAAGGCAAAGGGAGAGTGCTTTGTGGTCCCTTTGGAAAACAGGGTTTGAAGGGATTCACTAAGGATTAATAGTGAATAGGTAAAACATATGGGACGACCAGCATCGAGCTCAAGCTCTCTGTTTCTCGTCACACAGATCGAAAGGCCGCAGGTCCAAGGCAGCGTGGGTCAAAGCGGTGTTTTAAATGCAGGAAGCTTTTCGGTGTCTTAGGCCATGTGCCTCTGCACTAGGATGCAACATGTAAACGACAGACTGCCTGACACTACTCGGACCTGTAAGCCACTTTCAGTTGAGGGCAACTATATGCCAGAAGAAGGGCAATGGCGGCCTTCTTTCCTTAAGCCACTAGAACGTGTAAACGTGAACAGCAAAAGTATCTCCCTTCTACCGCACCTGGGAAGTACAGAACTCAAAAGGAAAGTGCAGGGAAAACGCTCTGTGTTCCCTTTGGAAAAGGGAGCTTGAAGGGAAACTTTATTTCCTCACTGGGATTTAGAGCGTTGCAGGCTCAATTGTGGCAGGGAAACACTGCTGTTCCGTATCTCCTCTTCTTAACCCAATCCATTTCTCGTCAAAGAAATAGGCAGGCCCCAGGTCCAAGGCAGCCTGGGTCAAAGCGGTGCTTAAAGTCCAGCAAGCGTTTATGATGTCATAGGCCACTAGGCTGTGCACTAGATTCTAAGATGTAAGTGAAGGACAGCCCTTCACTTCTGGGAACTGTAAGCCACGTTCAGTTGAGGAGAACTATATGCCAAAACAAGGGCAAAGGAGACCTTCTTTTTTTACGCCACTAGAAGCTGTAAATGTGAACAGCAGATGTATCTCCCTTCTACCGCACCTGGGAAGTACAAAACACAGTTCGGACGCGCAGGGGGAAAGCTGTGTGGTCCTTGTGGAGAATAGGGCTTGAAAACTGACCTGAAAACGTTCAGCGTTTTCGGAAGCCACTAGAAGGTGTCAATGTGAACAACAGAAGTACCTACATTCTACAGCACCGGGAAGCCCCAAAGACCGAAGGAAGGCAAATGGAGAGTGCTTTGTGGTCCCTTTGGAAAACAAGGTTTGAAGAGATTCACTAAGGATTATTAGTGAATAGGTAAAACATATGGGACGACCAGCATCGAGCTCAAGCTCTCTGTTTCTCGTCACACAGATAGAAAGGCCGCAGGTGCTAGGCAGCGTGGGTCAAAGCGGTGTTTTAAATGCAGGAAGCTTTTCGGTGTCTTAGGCCATGTGCCTCTGCACTAGGATGCAACATGTAAACGACAGACTGCCTGACACTACTCGGACCTGTAAGCCACTTTCAGTTGAGGACAACTATATGCCAAAAGAAGGGCAATGGAGGCCTTCTTTCCTTAAGCCACTAGAACGTGTAAATGTGAACAGCCAAAGTATCTCCCTTCTACCGCACCTGGGAAGTACAGCACTCAAAATGAAAGTGCAGGGAGAATGCTCTGTGTTCCCTTTGGAAAAGAGAGCTTGAAGGGAAACTTTATTTCCTCACTGGGATTTAGAGCGTTGCAGTCTCAATTGAGGCAGGGAAACACTGTTGTTCCATATCTTCTCTTCTTAACACAATCCATTTCTCGTCACAGAAATAGGCAGGCCCCAGATCCAAGGCAGCCTGTATCAAAGCGGTGCTTAAACTCCAGCAAGCGTTTATAGTGTCATAGGCCACTAGGCTGTGCACTAGATTCTAAGATGTAGGCGAAGGACTGCCCATCACTTCTGGGACCTGTAAGCCACGTTCAGCTCAGGAGAACTATATGCCACAAGAAGGGCAACGGAGACCTTCTTTCCTTAAGCCAGTAGAACGTGTAAATATGAACAACAGATGTATCTCCCTTCTACCGCACCTGGGAATTAAAAAAGTGAAAGGGAAAGTGCACGGAGAATGCTCTGTGCTCCCATTGGAAAAGAGCTTGAAGGGAAACGTTTTTTTCCTCACTGGAATTACAGCGTTGCAGTTTCAAATGTAGCAGGGAAACACTGTTGTTCCGTATCTCCTCTTCTTAACACAATCCATTTCTCGTCACAGAAATAGGCAGGCCCCAGGTCCAAGGCAGCCTGGGTCAAAGCGGTGCTTAATCTCCAGCAAGCGTTAATAGTGTCTTAGACCACTAGGCTGTGCACTAGATTCTAAGATGAGGGCGACGGAGTGCCCGACACTTCTGGGACCTGTAAGCCATGTTCAGTTGAGGAGAACAATATGCCAAAAGAAGGGCAATGGAGACCTTCTTTTCTTAAGCCACTAGAGGCTGTAAATGTGAACAGCAGATGTATCTCCCTTCTACCGCATCTGGGAAGTACAAAACTCAGTTCGGACGCGCAGGGGGAAAGCTGTGTGGTCCTTGTGGAGAATAGGGCTTGAAAACTGACCTGAAAACGTTCAGCGTTTTCGGAAGCCACTAGAAGGTGTCAATGTGAACAACAGAAGTACCTACATTTACAGCACCGGGAAGCCCCAAAGACCGAAGGAAGGCAAAGGGAGAGTGCTGTGTGGTCCCTTTGGAAAACAGGGTTTGAAGGGATTCACTAAGGATTAATAGTGAATAGGTAAAACATATGGGACGACTAGCATCGAGCTCAAGCTCTCTGTTTCTCGTCACACAGATCGAAAGGCCGCAGGTCCAAGGCAGCGTGGGTCAAAGCGGTGTTTTAAATGCAGGAAGCTTTTCGGTGTCTTAGGCCATGTGCCTCTGCACTAGGATGCAACATGTAAACGACAGACTGCCTGACACTACTCGGACCTGTAAGCCACTTTCAGTTGAGGGCAACTATATGCCAGAAGAAGGGCAATGGCGGCCTTCTTTCCTTAAGCCGCTAGAACGTGTAAACGTGAACAGCAAAAGTATCTCCCTTCTACCGCACCTGGGAAGTACAGAACTCAAAAGGAAAGTGCAGGGAGAACGCTCTGTGTTCCCTTTGGAAAAGGGAGCTTGAAGGGAAACTTTATTTCCTCACTGGGATTTAGAGCGTTGCAGGCTCAATTGTGGCAGGGAAACACTGTTGTTCCATATCTCCTCTTCTTAACCCAATCCATTTCTCGTCAAAGAAATAGGCAGGCCCCAGGTCCAAGGCAGCCTGGGTCAAAGCGGTGCTTAAAGTCCAGCAAGCGTTTATGATGTCATAGGCCACTAGGCTGTGCACTAGATTCTAAGATGTAAGCGAAGGACAGCCCTTCACTTCTGGGAACTGTAAGCCACGTTCAGTTGAGGAGGACTATATGCCAAAACAAGGGCAAAGGAGACCTTCTTTTTTTACGCCACTAGAAGCTGTAAATGTGAACAGCAGATGTATCTCCCTTCTACCGCACCTGGGAAGTACAAAACACAGTTCGGACGCGCAGGGGGAAAGCTGTGTGGTCCTTGTGGAGAATAGGGCTTGAAAACTGACCTGAAAACGTTCAGCGTTTTCGGAAGCCACTAGAATGTGTCCATGTGAACAACAGAAGTACCTACATTCTACAGCACCGGGAAGCCCCAAAGACCGAAGGAAGGCAAATGGAGAGTGCTTTGTGGCCCCTTTGGAAAACAGGGTTTGAAGAGATTCCCTAAGGATTATTAGTGAATAGGTAATACATATGGGACGACCAGCATCGAGCTCAAGCTCTCTGTTTCTCGTCACACAGATAGAAAGGCCGCAGGTCCAAGGCAGCGTGGGTCAAAGCGGTGCTTTAAATGCAGGAAGCTTTTCGGTGTCTTAGGCCATGTGCCTCTGCACTAGGATGCAACATGTAAACGACAGACTGCCTGACACTACTCGGACCTGTAAGCCACTTTCAGTTGAGGACAACTATATGCCAAAAGAAGGGCAATGGAGGCCTTCTTTCCTTAAGCCACTAGAACGTGTAAATGTGAACAGCCAAAGTATCTCCCTTCTACCGCACCTGGGAAGTACAGCACTCAAAAGGAAAGTGCAGGGAGAATGCTCTGTTTTCCCATAGGAAAAGAGAGCTTGAAGGGAAACTTTATTTCCTCACTGGGATTTAGAGCGTTGCAGGCTCAATTGTGGCAGGGAAACACTGTTGTTCCATATCTTCTCTTCTTAACACAATCCATTTCTCGTCACAGAAATAGGCAGGCCCCAGATCCAAGGCAGCCTGTGTCAAAGCGGTGCTTAAACTCCAGCAAGCGTTTATAGTGTCATAGGCCACTAGGCTGTGCACTAGATTCTAAGATGTAGGCGAAGGACTGCCCATCACTTCTGGGACCTGTAAGCCACGTTCAGCTCAGGAGAACTATATGCCACAAGAAGGGCAACGGAGACCTTCTTTCCTTAAGCCAGTAGAACGTGTAAATATGAACAACAGATGTATCTCCCTTCTACCGCACCTGGGAATTACAAAAGTGAAAGGGAAAGTGCAGGGAGAATGCTCTGTGCTCCCATTGGAAAAGAGCATGAAGGGAAACGTTTTTTTCCTCACTGGAATTACAGCGTTGCAGTTTCAAATGTAGCAGGGAAACACTGTTGTTCCGTATCTCCTCTTCTTAACACAATCCATTTCTCGTCACAGAAATAGGCAGGCCCCAGGTCCAAGGCAGCCTGGGTCAAAGCGGTGCTTAATCTCCAGCAAGCGTTAATAGTGTCTTAGACCACTAGGCTGTGCACTAGATTCTAAGATGAGGGCGACGGAGTGCCCGACACTTCTGGGACCTGTAAGCCATGTTCAGTTGAGGAGAACAATATGCCAAAAGAAGGGCAATGGAGACCATCTTTTCTTAAGCCACTAGAGGCTGTAAATGTGAACAGCAGATGTATCTCCCTTCTACCGCATCTGGGAAGTACAAACCTCAGTTCGGACGCGCAGGGGGAAAGCTGTGTGGTCCTTGTGGAGAATAGAGCTTGAAAACTGACCTGAAAACGTTCAGCGTTTTCGGAAGCCACTAGAAGGTGTCAATGTGAACAACAGAAGTACCTACATTTACAGCACCGGGAAGCCCCAAAGACCGAAGGAAGGCAAAGGGAGAGTGCTTTGTGGTACCTTTGGAAAACAAGGTTTGAAGAGATTCACTAAGGATTAATAGTGAATAGGTAAAACATAGGGAAGACCAGCATCGAGCTCAAGCTCTCTGTTTCTCGTCACACAGATCGAAAGACCGCAGGTCCAAGGCAGCGTGGGTCAAAGCGGTGCTTTAAATGCAGGAAGCTTTTCGGTGTCTTAGGCCATGTGCCTCTGCACTAGGATGCAACATGTAAACGACAGACTGCCTGACACTACTCGGACCTGTAAGCCACTTTCAGTTGAGGGCAACTATATGCCAGAAGAAGGGCAATGGCGGCCTTCTTTACTTAAGCCACTAGAACGTGTAATCGTGAACAGCAAAAGTATCTCCCTTCTACCGCACCTGGGAAGTACAGAACTCAAAAGGAAAGTGCAGGGAGAACGCTCTGTGTTCCCTTTGGAAAAGGGAGCTTGAAGGGAAACTTTATTTCCTCACTGGGATTTAGAGCGTTGCAGGCTCAATTGTGGCAGGGAAACACTGCTGTTCCGTATCTCCTCTTCTTAACCCAATCCATTTCTCGTCAAAGAAATAGGCAGGCCCCAGGTCCAAGGCAGCCTGGGTCAAAGCGGTGCTTAAAGTCCAGCAAGCGTTTATGATGTCATAGGCCAGTAGGCTGTGCACTAGATTCTAAGATGTAAGCGAAGGACAGCCCTTCACTTCTGGGAACTGTAAGCCACGTTCAGTTGAGGAGAACTATATGCTAAAACAAGGGCAAAGGAGACCTTCTTTTTTTACGCCACTAGAAGCTGTAAATGTGAACAGCAGATGTATCTCCCTTCTACCGCACTTGGGAAGTACAAAACAGAGTTCGGACGCGCAGGGGGAAAGCTGTGTGGTCCTTGTGGAGAATAGGGCTTGAAAACTGACCTGAAAACGTTCAGCGTTTTCGGAAGCCACTACAAGGTATCAATGTGAACAACAGAAGTACCTACATTCTACAGCACCGGGAAGCCCCAAAGACCGAAGGAAGGCAAAGGGAGAGTGCTTTGTGGTCCCTTTGGAAAACAGGGTTTGAAGGGATTCACTAAGGATTAATAGTGAATAGGTAAAACATATGGGACGACCAGCATCGAGCTCAAGCTCTCTGTTTCTCGTCACACAGATCGAAAGGCCGCAGGTCCAAGGCAGCGTGGGTCAAAGCGGTGTTTTAAATGCAGGAAGCTTTTCGGTGTCTTAGGCCATGTGCCTCTGCACTAGGATGCAACATGTAAACGACAGACTGCCTGACACTACTCGGACCTGTAAGCCACTTTCAGTTGAGGGCAACTATATGCCAGAAGAAGGGCAATGGCGGCCTTCTTTCCTTAAGCCACTAGAACGTGTAAATGTGAACAGCAAAAGTATCTCCCTTCTACCGCACCTGGGAAGTACAGAACTCAAAAGGAAAGTGCAGGGAGAACGCTCTGTGTTCCCTGTGGAAAAGGGAGCTTGAAGGGAAACTTTATTTCCTCACTGGGATTTAGAGCGTTGCAGGCTCAATTGTGGCAGGGAAACACTGCTGTTCCGTATCTCCTCTTCTTAACCCAATCCATTTCTCGTCAAAGAAATAGGCAGGCCCCAGGTCCAAGGCAGCCTGGGTCAAAGCGGTGTTAAAGTCCAGCAAGCGTTTATGATGTCATAGGCCACTAGGCTGTGCACTAGATTCTACGATGTAAGTGAAGGACAGCCCTTCACTTCTGGGAACTGTAAGCCACGTTCAGTTGAGGAGAACTATATGCCAAAACAAGGGCAAAGGAGACCTTCTTTTTTTACGCCACTAGAAGCTGTAAATGTGAACAGCAGATGTATCTCCCTTCTACCGCACCTGGGAAGTACAAAACACAGTTCGGACGCGCAGGGGGAAAGCTGTGTGGTCCTTGTGGAGAATAGGGCTTGAAAACTGACCTGAAAACGTTCAGCGTTTTCGGAAGCCACTAGAATGTGTCCATGTGAACAACAGAAGTACCTACATTCTACAGCACCGGGAAGCCCCAAAGACCGAAGGAAGGCAAATGGAGAGTGCTTTGTGGCCCCTTTGGAAAACAGGGTTTGAAGAGATTCCCTAAGGATTATTAGTGAATAGGTAAAACATATGGGACGACCAGCATCGAGCTCAAGCTCTCTGTTTCTCGTCACACAGTTAGAAAGGCCGCAGGTCCAAGGCAGCGTGGGTCAAAGCGGTGCTTTAAATGCAGGAAGCTTTTCGGTGTCTTAGGCCATGTGCCTCTGCACTAGGATGCAACATGTAAACGACAGACTGCCTGACACTACTCGGACCTGTAAGCCACTTTCAGTTGAGGACAACTATATGCCAAAAGAAGGGCAATGGCGGCCTTCTTTCCTTAAGCCACTAGAACGTGTAAATGTGAACAGCCAAAGTATCTCCCTTCTACCGCACCTGGGAAGTACAGCACTCAAAAGGAAAGTGCAGGGAGAATGCTCTGTGTTCCCTTAGGAAAAGAGAGCTTGAAGGGAAACTTTATTTCCTCACTGGGATTTAGAGCGTTGCAGGCTCAATTGTGGCAGGGAAACACTGTTGTTCCATATCTTCTCTTCTTAACACAATCCATTTCTCGTCACAGAAATAGGCAGTCCCCAGATCCAAGGCAGCCTGTGTCAAAGCGGTGCTTAAACTCCAGCAAGCGTTTATAGTGTCATAGGCCACTAGGCTGTGCACTAGATTCTAAGATGTAGGCGAAGGACTGCCCATCACTTCTGGGACCTGTAAGCCACGTTCAGCTCAGGAGAACTATATGCCACAAGAAGGGCAGCGGAGACCTTCTTTCCTTAAGCCAGTAGAACGTGTAAATATGAACAACAGATGTATCTCCCTTCTACCGCACCTGGGAATTAAAAAAGTGAAAGGGAAAGTGCAGGGAGAATGCTCTGTGCTCCCATTGGAAAAGAGCTTGAAGGGAAACGTTTTTTTCCTCACTGGAATTACAGCGTTGCAGTTTCAAATGTAGCAGGGAAACACTGTTGTTCCGTATCTCCTCTTCTTAACACAATCCATTTCTCGTCACAGAAATAGGCAGGCCCCAGGTCCAAGGCAGCCTGGGTCAAAGCGGTGCTTAATCTCCAGCAAGCGTTAATAGTGTCTTAGACCACTAGGCTGTGCACTAGATTTTAAGATGAGGGCGACGGAGTGCCCGACACTTCTGGGACCTGTAAGCCATGTTCAGTTGAGGAGAACAATATGCCAAAAGAAGGGCAATGGAGACCATCTTTTCTTAAGCCACTAGAGGCTGTAAATGTGAACAGCAGATGTATCTCCCTTCTACCGCATCTGGGAAGTACAAACCTCAGTTCGGATGCGCAGGGGGAAAGCTGTGTGGTCCTTGTGGAGAATAGGGCTTGAAAACTGACCTGAAAACGTTCAGCGTTTTCGGAAGCCACTAGAAGGTGTCAATGTGAACAACAGAAGTACCTACATTTACAGCACCGGGTAGCCCCAAAGACCGAAGGAAGGCAAAGGGAGAGTGCTTTGTGGTCCCTTTGGAAAACAAGGTTTGAAGAGATTCACTAAGGATTAATAGTGAATAGGTAAAACATAGGGAAGACCAGCATCGAGCTCAAGCTCTCTGTTTCTCGTCACACAGATAGAAAGGCCGCAGGTCCAAGGCAGCGTGGGTCAAAGCGGTGCTTTAAATGCAGGAAGCTTTTCGGTGTCTTAGGCCATGTGCCTCTGCACTAGGATGCAACATGTAAACGACAGACTGCCTGACACTACTCGGACCTGTAAGCCACTTTCAGTTGAGGGCAACTATATGCCAGAAGAAGGGCAATGGCGGCCTTCTTTACTTAAGCCACTAGAACGTGTAATCGTGAACAGCAAAAGTATCTCCCTTCTACCGCACCTGGGAAGTACAGAACTCAAAAGGAAAGTGCAGGGAGAACGCTCTGTGTTCCCTTTGGAAAAGGGAGCTTGAAGGGAAACTTTATTTCCTCACTGGGATTTAGAGCGTTGCAGGCTCAATTGTGGCAGGGAAACACTGCTGTTCCGTATCTCCTCTTCTTAACCCAATCCATTTCTCGTCAAAGAAATAGGCAGGCCCCAGGTCCAAGGCAGCCTGGGTCAAAGCGGTGCTTAAAGTCCAGCAAGCGTTTATGATGTCATAGGCCACTAGGCTGTGCACTAGATTCTAAGATGTAAGCGAAGGACAGCCCTTCACTTCTGGGAACTGTAAGCCACGTTCAGTTGAGGAGAACTATATGCTAAAACAAGGGCAAAGGAGACCTTCTTTTTTTACGCCACTAGAAGCTGTAAATGTGAACAGCAGATGTATCTCCCTTCTACCGCACCTGGGAAGTACAAAACAGAGTTCGGACGCGCAGGGGGAAAGCTGTGTGGTCCTTGTGGAGAATAGGGCTTGAAAACTGACCTGAAAACGTTCAGCGTTTTCGGAAGCCACTAAAAGGTGTCAATGTGAACAACAGAAGTACCTACATTTACAGCACCGGGAAGCCCCAAAGACCGAAGGAAGGCCAATAGAGTGTGCTTTGTGGTCCCTTTGGAAAACAGGGTTTGAAGAGATTCACTAAGGATTATTAGTGAATAGGTAAAACATATGGGACGACCAGCATCGAGCTCAAGCTCTCTGTTTCTCGTCACACAGATAGAAAGGCCGCAGGTCCAAGGCAGCGTGGGTCAAAGCGGTGCTTTAAATGCAGAAAGCTTTTCGGTGTCTTAGGCCATGTGCCTCTGCACTAGGATGCAACATGTAAACGACAGACTGCCTGACACTACTCGGACCTGTAAGCCACTTTCAGTTGAGGACAACTATATGCCAAAAGAAGGGCAATGGAGGCCTTCTTTCCTTAAGCCACTAGAACGTGTAAATGTGAACAGCCAAAGTATCTCCCTTCTACCGCACCTGGGAAGTACAGCACTCAAAAGGAAAGTGCAGGGAGAACGCTCTGTGTTCCCTTTGGAAAAGAGAGCTTGAAGGGAAACTTTATTTCCTCACTGGGATTTAGAGCGTTGCAGGCTCTATTGTGGAAGGGAAACACTGTTGTTCCATATCTTCTCTTCTTAACACAATCCATTTCTCGTCACAGAAATAGGCAGGCCCCAGATCCAAGGCAGCCTGTGTCACAGCGGTGCTTAAACTCCAGCAAGCGTTTATAGTGTCATAGGCCACTAGGCTGTGCACTAGATTCTAAGATGTAGGCGAAGGACTGCCCATCACTTCTGGGACCTGTAAGCCACGTTCAGCTCAGGAGAACTATATGCCACAAGAAGGGCAACGGAGACCTTCTTTCCTTAAGCCAGTAGAACGTGTAAATATGAACAACAGATGTATCTCCCTTCTACCGCACCTGGGAATTACAAAAGTGAAAGGGAAAGTGCAGGGAGAATGCTCTGTGCTCCCATTGGAAAAGAGCTTGAAGGGAAACGTTTTTTTCCTCACTGGAATTACAGCGTTGCAGTTTCAAATGTAGCAGGGAAACACTGTTGTTCCGTATCTCCTCTTCTTAACACAATCCATTTCTCGTCACAGAAATAGGCAGGCCCCAGGTCCAAGGCAGCCTGGGTCAAAGCGGTGCTTAAAGTCCAGCCAGCGTTTATGATGTCATAGGCCACTAGGCTGTGCACTAGATTCTAAGATGTAAGCGAAGGACAGCCCTTCACTTCTGGGAACTGTAAGCCACGTTCAGTTGAGGAGAACTATATGCCAAAACAAGGGCAAAGGAGACCTTCTTTTTTTACGCCACTAGAAGCTGTAAATGTGAACAGCAGATGTATCTCCCTTCTACCGCACCTGGGAAGTACAAAACACAGTTCGGACGCGCAGGGGGAAAGCTGTGTGGTCCTTGTGGAGAATAGGGCTTGAAAACTGACCTGAAAACGTTCAGCGTTTTCGGGAGCCACTAGAAGGTGTCAATGTGAACAACAGAAGTACCTACATTTACAGCACCGGGAAGCCCCAAAGACCGAAGGAAGGCAAAGGGAGAGTGCTTTGTGGTCCCTTTGGAAAACAGGGTTTGAAGAGATTCACTAAGGATTATTAGTGAATAGGTAAAACATATGGGACGACCAGCATCGAACTCAAGCTCTCTGTTTCTCGTCACACAGATCGAAAGGCCGCAGGTCCAAGGCAGCGTGGGTCAAAGCGGTGCTTTAAATGCAGGAAGCTTTTCGGTGTCTTAGGCCATGTGCCTCTGCACTAGGATGCAACATGTAAACGACAGACTGCCTGACACTACTCGGACCTGTAAGCCACTTTCAGTTGAGGACAACTATATGCCAGAAGAAGGGCAATGGCGGCCTTCTTTCCTTAAGCCACTAGAACGTGTAAACGTGAACAGCAAAAGTATCTCCCTTCTACCGCACCTGGGAAGTACAGAACTCAAAAGGAAAGTGCAGGGAGAACGCTCTGTGTTCCCTTTGGAAAAGGGAGCTTGAAGGGAAACTTTATTTCCTCACTGGGATTTAGAGCGTTGCAGTCTCAATAGTGGCAGGGAAACACTGCTGTTCCGTATCTCCTCTTCTTAACCCAATCCATTTCTCGTCAAAGAAATAGGCAGGCCCCAGGTCCAAGGCAGCCTGGGTCATAGCGGTGCTTAAAGTCCAGCAAGCGTTTATGATGTCATAGGCCACTAGGCTGTGCACTACATTCTAAGATGTAAGCGAAGGACAGCCCTTCACTTCTGGGAACTGTAAGCCACGTTCAGTTGAGGAGAACTATATGCCAAAAGAAGAGCAATGGAGACCTTCTTTTTTTACGCCACTAGAAGCTGTAAATGTGAACAGCAGATGTATCTCCCTTCTACCGCACCTGGGAAGTACAAAACACAGTTCGGACGCGCAGGGGGAAAGCTGTGTGGTCCTTGTGGAGAATAGGGCTTGAAAACTGACCTGAAAATGTTCAGCGTTTTCGGAAGCCACTAGAAGGTGTCAATGTGAACAACAGAAGTACCTACATTTACAGCACCGGGAAGCCCCAAAGACCGAAGGAAGGCAAATGGAGAGTGCTTTGTGGCCCCTTTGGAAAACAGGGTTTGAAGAGATTCCCTAAGGATTATTAGTGAATAGGTAAAACATATGGGACGACCAGCATCGAGCTCAAGCTCTCTGTTTCTCGTCACACAGATAGAAAGGCCGCAGGTCCAAGGCAGCGTGGGTCAAAGCGGTGCTTTAAATGCAGGAAGCTTTTCGGTGTCTTAGGCCATGTGCCTCTGCACTAGGATGCAACATGTAAACGACAGACTGCCTGACACTACTCGGACCTGTAAGCCACTTTCAGTTGAGGACAACTATATGCCAAAAGAAGGGCAATGGCGGCCTTCTTTCCTTAAGCCACTAGAACGTGTAAATGTGAACAGCCAAAGTATCTCCCTTCTACCGCACCTGGGAAGTACAGCACTCAAAAGGAAAGTGCAGGGAGAATGCTCTGTGTTCCCTTTGGAAAAGAGAGCTTGAAGGGAAACTTTATTTCCTCACTGGGATTTAGAGCGTTGCAGGCTCAATTGTGGCAGGGAAACACTGTTGTTCCATATCTTCTCTTCTTAACACAATCCATTTCTCGTCACAGAAATAGGCAGGCCCCAGATCCAAGGCAGCCTGTGTCAAAGCGGTGCTTAAACTCCAGCAAGCGTTTATAGTGTCATAGGCCACTAGGCTGTGCACTAGATTCTAAGATGTAGGCGAAGGACTGCCCATCACTTCTGGGACCTGTAAGCCACGTTCAGCTCAGGAGAACTATATGCCACAAGAAGGGCAACGGAGACCTTCTTTCCTTAAGCCAGTAGAACGTGTAAATATGAACAACAGATGTATCTCCCTTCTACCGCACCTGAGAATTACAAAAGTGAAAGGGAAAGTGCACGGAGAATGCTCTGTGCTCCCATTGGAAAAGAGCTTGAAGGGAAACGTTTTTTTCCTCACTGGAATTACAGCGTTGCAGTTTCAAATGTAGCAGGGAAACACTGTTGTTCCGTATCTCCTCTTCTTAACACAATCCATTTCTCGTCACAGAAATAGGCAGGCCCCAGGTCCAAGGCAGCCTGGGTCAAAGCGGTGCTTAATCTCCAGCAAGCGTTAATAGTGTCTTAGACCACTAGGCTGTGCACTAGATTCTAAGATGAGGGCGACGGAGTGCCCGACACTTCTGGGACCTGTAAGCCATGTTCAGTTGAGGAGAACTATATGCCAAAAGAAGGGCAATGGAGACCTTCTTTTCTTAAGCCACTAGAGGCTGTAAATGTGAACAGCAGATGTATCTCCCTTCTACCGCATCTGGGAAGTACAAAACTCAGTTCGGACGCGCAGGGGGAAAGCTGTGATGTCCTTGTGAAGAATAGGGCTTGAAAACTGACCTGAAAACGTTCAGCGTTTTCGGAAGCCACTAGAAGGTATCAATGTGAACAACAGAAGTACCTACATTCTACAGCACCGGGAAGCCCCATAGACCGAAGGAAGGCAAAGGGAGAGTGCTTTGTGGTCCCTTTCGAAAACGGGGTTTGAAAGGATTCACTAAGGATTGTTAGTCAATAGATAAACCACATGGGACGACTAGCATCGAGCTCAAGTTCTCTGTTTCTCGTCACACAGATAGGCAGTCCGCAGGTCCAAGGCAGCGTGTGTCAAAGCGGTGCTTTAAATGCAGGAAGCTTTTGCGGTGTCTTAGGCCATGTGCCTCGGCACTAGGATGCAACGTGTAAACGATGGACTGCCTGACACTACTCGGACCTGTAAGCCACTTTCACTTGAGGACAACTATATGCCACAAGAAGGGCAATGGAGGCCTTCTTTCCTTAAGCCACTAGAACGTGTAAATGTGAACAGCAAAAGTATCTCCCTTCTACCGCACCTGGGAAGTACAAAACTCAAAAGGAAAGTGCAGGGAGAATGCTCTGTGTTCCCTTTGGAAAAGAGAGCTTGAAGGGAAACTATTTCCTCACTGGGATTTAGAGCATTGCAGGCTCAACTGTGGAAGGGAAACACTGTTGTTCCATATCTTCTCTTCTTAACACAATCCATTTCTCGTCACAGAAATAGGCAGGCCCTAGATCCAAGGCAGCCTGTGTCAAGGCGGTGCTTAAACTCCAGCAAGCGTTTATAGTGTCATAGGCCACTAGGCTGTGCACTAGATTCTAAGATATAGGCGAAGGACTGCCCGTCACCTCTGAGACCTATAAGCCACGTTCAGTTGAGGAGAACAATATGCCAAAAGAAGGGCAAAGGAGGCCTTCTTTCTTTAAGCCACTAGAACGTGTAAATATGAACAACAGATGTATCTCCCTTCTACCGCACCTGGGAATTACAAAACTGAAAGGGAAAGTGCAGGGAGAATGCTCTGTGCTCCCATTGGAAAAGAGCTTGAAGGGAAACGTTTTTTTCCTCACTGGAATTACAGCGTTGCAGTTTCAAATGTGGTAGGGAAACACTGTTGTTCCGTATCTCCTCTTCTTGACACAATCCATTTCACGTCACAGAAATAGGCAGGCCACAGATCCAAGGCAGCCTGGGTCAAAGCGGTGCTTAAACTCCAGCAAGCGTTAATGATGTCATAGGCCACTAGGCTGTGCACTAGATTCTAAGATGTAGGCAAAGGACTGCCCGTCTCTTCTGGGACCTGTAAGCCACGTTCAGTTGAGGAGAACTATATACCAAAAGAAGGGCAATGGAGAATTTCTTTTCTTAAGCCACTAGAAGCTGTAAATGTGAACAGCAGATGTATCTCTATTCTACCGCACCTGGAGAGTACAAAACACAGAACGAAGGCGCAGTGGGAATGCTCTGTGGTCCTTGTGGAGAATAGGGCTTGAAAACTGACCTGAAATCGTTCAGCGTTTTCGGAAGCCACTACAAGGTGTCAATGTGAACAACCGAAGTATCTACCTTCTACAGCACCGGGAAGCCCCATAGACCGAAGGAAGGCAAAGGGAGAGTGCTTTGTGGTCCCTTTCGAAAACGGGGTTTGAAAGGATTCACTAAGGATTGTTAGTCAATAGATAAACCACATGGGACGACTAGCATCGAGCTCAAGCTCTCTGTTTCTCGTCACACAGATAGGCAGTCCGCAGGTCCAAGGCAGCGTGTGTCAAAGCGGTGCTTTAAATGCAGGAAGCTTTTGCGGTGTCTTAGGCCATGTGCCTCGGCACTAGGATGCAACGTGTAAACGATGGACTGCCTGACACTACTCGGACCTGTAAGCCACTTTCACTTGAGGACAACTATATGCCACAAGAAGGGCAATGGAGGCCTTCTTTCCTTAAGCCACTAGAACGTGTAAATGTGAACAGCAAAAGTATCTCCCTTCTACCGCACCTGGGAAGTACAAAACTCAAAAGGAAAGTGCAGGGAGAATGCTCTGTGTTCCCTTTGGAAAAGAGAGCTTGAAGGGAAACTATTTCCTCACTGGGATTTAGAGCATTGCAGGCTCAACTGTGGAAGGGAAACACTGTTGTTCCATATCTTCTCTTCTTAACACAATCCATTTCTCGTCACAGAAATAGGCAGGCCCTAGATCCAAGGCAGCCTGTGTCAAGGCGGTGCTTAAACTCCAGCAAGCGTTTATAGTGTCATAGGCCACTAGGCTGTGCACTAGATTCTAAGATATAGGCGAAGGACTGCCCGTCACCTCTGAGACCTATAAGCCACGTTCAGTTGAGGAGAACAATATGCCAAATAAGGGCAAAGGAGGCCTTCTTTCTTTAAGCCACTAGAACGTGTAAATATGAACAACAGATGTATCTCCCTTCTACCGCACCTGGGAATTACAAAACTGAAAGGGAAAGTGCAGGGAGAATGCTCTGTGCTCCCATTGGAAAAGAGCTTGAAGGGAAACGTTTTTTTCCTCACTGGAATTACAGCGTTGCAGTTTCAAATGTGGCAGGGAAACACTGTTGTTCCGTATCTCCTCTTCTTGACACAATCCATTTCACGTCACAGAAATAGGCAGGCCACAGATCCAAGGCAGCCTGGGTCAAAGCGGTGCTTAAACTCCAGCAAGCGTTAATGATGTCATAGGCCACTAGGCTGTGCACTAGATTCTAAGATGTAGGCAAAGGACTGCCCGTCTCTTCTGGGACCTGTAAGCCACGTTCAGTTGAGGAGAACTATATACCAAAAGAAGGGCAATGGAGAATTTCTTTTCTTAAGCCACTAGAAGCTGTAAATGTGAACAGCAGATGTATCTCTATTCTACCGCACCTGGAGAGTACAAAACACAGAACGAAGGCGCAGTGGGAATGCTCTGTGGTCCTTGTGGAGAATAGGGCTTGAAAACTGACCTGAAATCGTTCAGCGTTTTCGGAAGCCACTACAAGGTGTCAATGTGAACAACCGAAGTATCTACCTTCTACAGCACCGGGAAGCCCCATAGACCGAAGGAAGGCAAAGGGAGAGTGCTTTGTGGTCCCTTTCGAAAACGGGGTTTGAAAGGATTCACTAAGGATTGTTAGTCAATAGATAAACCACATGGGACGACTAGCATCGAGCTCAAGCTCTCTGTTTCTCGTCACACAGATAGGCAGTCCGCAGGTCCAAGGCAGCGTGTGTCAAAGCGGTGCTTTAAATGCAGGAAGCTTTTGCGGTGTCTTAGGCCATGTGCCTCGGCACTAGGATGCAACGTGTAAACGACGGACTGCCTGACACTACTCGGACCTGTAAGCCACTTTCACTTGAGGACAACTATATGCCACAAGAAGGGCAATGGAGGCCTTCTTTCCTTAAGCCACTAGAACGTGTAAATGTGAACAGCCAAAGTATCTCCCTTCTACCGCACCTGGGAAGTACAAAACTCAAAAGGAAAGTGCAGGGAGAATGCTCTGTGTTCCCTTTGGAAAAGAGAGCTTGAAGGGAAACTATTTCCTCACTGGGATTTAGAGCATTGCAGGCTCAACTGTGGAAGGGAAACACTGTTGTTCCATATCTTCTCTTCTTAACACAATCCATTTCTCGTCACAGAAATAGGCAGGCCCCAGATCCAAGGCAGCCTGGGTCAAAGCGGTGCTTAAACTCCAGCAAGCGTTTATGATGTCATAGGCCACTAGGCTGTGCACTAGATTCTAAGATGAGGGCGACGGAGTGCCCGACACTTTTGGGACTTGTAAGCCACCTTCAGTTGAGGAGAACAATATGCCAAATAAGGGCAAAGGAGGCCTTCTTTCTTTAAGCCACTAGAACGTGTAAATATGAACAACAGATGTATCTCCCTTCTACCGCACCTGGGAATTACAAAACTGAAAGGGAAAGTGCAGGGAGAATGCTCTGTGCTCCCATTGGAAAAGAGCTTGAAGGGAAACGTTTTTTTCCTCACAGGAATTACAGCGTTGCAGTTTCAAATGTAGCAGGGAAACACTGTTGTTCCGTATCTCCTCTTCTTGACACAATCCATTTTTGGTCACAGAAATAGGCAGGCCCCAGATCCAAGGCAGCCTGGGTCAAAGCGGTGCTTAAATTCCAGCAAGCGTTAATGATGTCATAGGCCACTAGGCTGTGCACTAGATTCTAAGAGATAGGCAAAGGACTGCCCGTCTCTTCTGGGACCTGTAAGCCACGTTCAGTTGAGGAGAACTATATACCAAAAGAAGGGCAATGGAGAATTTCTTTTCTTAAGCCACTAGAAGCTGTAAATATGAACAGCAGATGTATCTCTCTTCTACCGCACCTGGAAAGTACAAAACACAGAACGAAGGCGCAGTGGGAATGCTCTGTGGTCCTTGTGGAGAATAGGGCTTGAAAACTGACCTGAAATCGTTCAGCGTTTTCGGAAGCCACTACAAGGTGTCAATGTGAACAACCGAAGTATCTACCTTCTACAGCACCGGGAAGCCCCATAGACCGCAGGAAGGCAAAGGGAGAGTGCTTTGTGGTCCCTTTCGAAAACGGGGTTTGAAAGGATTCACTAAGGATTGTTAGTCAATAGATAAACCACATGGGACGACTAGCATCGAGCTCAAGCTCTCTGTTTCTCGTCACACAGATAGGCAGTCCGCAGGTCCAAGGCAGCGTGTGTCAAAGCGGTGCTTTAAATGCAGGAAGCTTTTGCGGTGTCTTAGGCCATGTGCCTCGGCACTAGGATGCAACGTGTAAACGACGGACTGCCTGACACTACTCGGACCTGTAAGCCACTTTCACTTGAGGACCACTATATGCCACAAGAAGGGCAATGGAGGCCTTCTTTCCTTAAGCCACTAGAACGTGTAAATGTGAACAGCAAAAGTATCTCCCTTCTACCGCACCTGGGAAGTACAAAACTCAAAAGGAAAGTGCAGGGAGAATGCTCTGTGTTCCCTTTGGAAAAGAGAGCTTGAAGGGAAACTATTTCCTCACTGGGATTTAGAGCATTGCAGGCTCAACTGTGGAAGGGAAACACTGTTGTTCCATATCTTCTCTTCTTAACACAATCCATTTCTCGTCACAGAAATAGGCAGGCCCCAGATCCAAGGCAGCCTGTGTCAAAGCGGTGCTTAAACTCCAGCAAGCGTTTATAGTGTCATAGGCCACTAGGCTGTGCACTAGATTCTAAGATATAGGCGAAGGACTGCCCGTCACCTCTGAGACCTGTAAGCCACGTTCACTTGAGGAGAACAATATGCCAAAAGAAGGGCAAAGGAGGCCTTCTTTCTTTAAGCCACTAGAACGTGTAAATATGAACAACAGATGTATCTCCCTTCTACCGCACCTGGGAATTACAAAACTGAAAGGGAAAGTGCAGGGAGAATGCTCTGTGCTCCCATTGGAAAAGAGCTTGAAGGGAAACGTTTTTTTCCTCACAGGAATTACAGCGTTGCAGTTTCAAATGTACCAGGGAAACACTGTTGTTCCGTATCTCCTCTTCTTGACACAATCCATTTTTGGTCACAGAAATAGGCAGGCCCCAGATCCAAGGCAGCCTGGGTCAAAGCGGTGCTTAAATTCCAGCAAGCGTTAATGATGTCATAGGCCACTAGGCTGTGCACTAGATTCTAAGATGTAGGCAAAGGACTGCCCGTCTCTTCTGGGACCTGTAAGCCACGTTCAGTTGAGGAGAACTATATACCAAAAGAAGGGCAATGGAGAATTTCTTTTCTTAAGCCACTAGAAGCTGTAAATGTGAACAGCAGATGTATCTCTCTTCTACCGCACCTGGAAAGTACAAAACACAGAACGAAGGCGCAGTGGGAATGCTCTGTGGTCCTTGTGGAGAATAGGGCTTGAAAACTGACCTGAAATCGTTCAGCGTTTTCGGAAGCCACTACAAGGTGTCAATGTGAACAACCGAAGTATCTACCTTCTACAGCACCGGGAAGCCCCATAGACCGCAGGAAGGCAAAGGGAGAGTGCTTTGTGGTCCCTTTCGAAAACGGGGTTTGAAAGGATTCACTAAGGATTGTTAGTCAATAGATAAACCACATGGGACGACTAGCATCGAGCTCAAGTTCTCTGTTTCTCGTCACACAGATAGGCAGTCCGCAGGTCCAAGGCAGCGTGTGTCAAAGCGGTGCTTTAAATGCAGGAAGCTTTTGCGGTGTCTTACGCCATGTGCCTCGGCACTAGGATGCAACGTATAAACGACGGACTGCCTGACACTACTCGGACCTGTAAGCCACTTTCACTTGAGGACCACTATATGCCACAAGAAGGGCAATGGAGGCCTTCTTTCCTTAAGCCACTAGAACGTGTAAATGTGAACAGCAAAAGTATCTCCCTTCTACCGCACCTGGGAAGTACAAAACTCAAAAGGAAAGTGCAGGGAGAATGCTCTGTGTTCCCTTTGGAAAAGAGAGCTTGAAGGGAAACTATTTCCTCACTGGGATTTAGAGCATTGCAGGCTCAACTGTGGAAGGGAAACACTGTTGTTCCATATCTTCTCTTCTTAACACAATCCATTTCTCGTCACAGAAATAGGCAGGCCCCAGATCCAAGGCAGCCTGGGTCAAAGCGGTGCTTAAACTCCAGCAAGCGTTTATGATGTCATAGGCCACTAGGCTGTGCACTAGATTCTAAGATGAGGGCGACGGAGTGCCCGACACTTTTGGGACTTGTAAGCCACCTTCAGTTGAGGAGAACAATATGCCAAATAAGGGCAAAGGAGGCCTTCTTTCTTTAAGCCACTAGAACGTGTAAATATGAACAACAGATGTATCTCCCTTCTACCGCACCTGGGAATTACAAAACTGAAAGGGAAAGTGCAGGGAGAATGCTCTGTGCTCCCATTGGAAAAGAGCTTGAAGGGAAACGTTTTTTTCCTCACAGGAATTACAGCGTTGCAGTTTCAAATGTAGCAGGGAAACACTGTTGTTCCGTATCTCCTCTTCTTGACACAATCCATTTTTGGTCACAGAAATAGGCAGGCCCCAGATCCAAGGCAGCCTGGGTCAAAGCGGTGCTTAAATTCCAGCAAGCGTTAATGATGTCATAGGCCACTAGGCTGTGCACTAGATTCTAAGAGATAGGCAAAGGACTGCCCGTCTCTTCTGGGACCTGTAAGCCACGTTCAGTTGAGGAGAACTATATACCAAAAGAAGGGCAATGGAGAATTTCTTTTCTTAAGCCACTAGAAGCTGTAAATATGAACAGCAGATGTATCTCTCTTCTACCGCACCTGGAAAGTACAAAACACAGAACGAAGGCGCAGTGGGAATGCTCTGTGGTCCTTGTGGAGAATAGGGCTTGAAAACTGACCTGAAATCGTTCAGCGTTTTCGGAAGCCACTACAAGGTGTCAATGTGAACAACCGAAGTATCTACCTTCTACAGCACCGGGAAGCCCCATAGACCGCAGGAAGGCAAAGGGAGAGTGCTTTGTGGTCCCTTTCGAAAACGGGGTTTGAAAGGATTCACTAAGGATTGTTAGTCAATAGATAAACCACATGGGACGACTAGCATCGAGCTCAAGCTCTCTGTTTCTCGTCACACAGATAGGCAGTCCGCAGGTCCAAGGCAGCGTGTGTCAAAGCGGTGCTTTAAATGCAGGAAGCTTTTGCGGTGTCTTAGGCCATGTGCCTCGGCACTAGGATGCAACGTGTAAACGACGGACTGCCTGACACTACTCGGACCTGTAAGCCACTTTCACTTGAGGACCACTATATGCCACAAGAAGGGCAATGGAGGCCTTCTTTCCTTAAGCCACTAGAACGTGTAAATGTGAACAGCAAAAGTATCTCCCTTCTACCGCACCTGGGAAGTACAAAACTCAAAAGGAAAGTGCAGGGAGAATGCTCTGTGTTCCCTTTGGAAAAGAGAGCTTGAAGGGAAACTATTTCCTCACTGGGATTTAGAGCATTGCAGGCTCAACTGTGGAAGGGAAACACTGTTGTTCCATATCTTCTCTTCTTAACACAATCCATTTCTCGTCACAGAAATAGGCAGGCCCCAGATCCAAGGCAGCCTGTGTCAAAGCGGTGCTTAAACTCCAGCAAGCGTTTATAGTGTCATAGGCCACTAGGCTGTGCACTAGATTCTAAGATATAGGCGAAGGACTGCCCGTCACCTCTGAGACCTGTAAGCCACGTTCACTTGAGGAGAACAATATGCCAAAAGAAGGGCAAAGGAGGCCTTCTTTCTTTAAGCCACTAGAACGTGTAAATATGAACAACAGATGTATCTCCCTTCTACCGCACCTGGGAATTACAAAACTGAAAGGGAAAGTGCAGGGAGAATGCTCTGTGCTCCCATTGGAAAAGAGCTTGAAGGGAAACGTTTTTTTCCTCACAGGAATTACAGCGTTGCAGTTTCAAATGTACCAGGGAAACACTGTTGTTCCGTATCTCCTCTTCTTGACACAATCCATTTTTGGTCACAGAAATAGGCAGGCCCCAGATCCAAGGCAGCCTGGGTCAAAGCGGTGCTTAAATTCCAGCAAGCGTTAATGATGTCATAGGCCACTAGGCTGTGCACTAGATTCTAAGATGTAGGCAAAGGACTGCCCGTCTCTTCTGGGACCTGTAAGCCACGTTCAGTTGAGGAGAACTATATACCAAAAGAAGGGCAATGGAGAATTTCTTTTCTTAAGCCACTAGAAGCTGTAAATGTGAACAGCAGATGTATCTCTCTTCTACCGCACCTGGAAAGTACAAAACACAGAACGAAGGCGCAGTGGGAATGCTCTGTGGTCCTTGTGGAGAATAGGGCTTGAAAACTGACCTGAAATCGTTCAGCGTTTTCGGAAGCCACTACAAGGTGTCAATGTGAACAACCGAAGTATCTACCTTCTACAGCACCGGGAAGCCCCATAGACCGCAGGAAGGCAAAGGGAGAGTGCTTTGTGGTCCCTTTCGAAAACGGGGTTTGAAAGGATTCACTAAGGATTGTTAGTCAATAGATAAACCACATGGGACGACTAGCATCGAGCTCAAGTTCTCTGTTTCTCGTCACACAGATAGGCAGTCCGCAGGTCCAAGGCAGCGTGTGTCAAAGCGGTGCTTTAAATGCAGGAAGCTTTTGCGGTGTCTTAGGCCATGTGCCTCGGCACTAGGATGCAACGTATAAACGACGGACTGCCTGACACTACTCGGACCTGTAAGCCACTTTCACTTGAGGACCACTATATGCCACAAGAAGGGCAATGGAGGCCTTCTTTCCTTAAGCCACTAGAACGTGTAAATGTGAACAGCAAAAGTATCTCCCTTCTACCGCACCTGGGAAGTACAAAACTCAAAAGGAAAGTGCAGGGAGAATGCTCTGTGTTCCCTTTGGAAAAGAGAGCTTGAAGGGAAACTATTTCCTCACTGGGATTTAGAGCATTGCAGGCTCAACTGTGGAAGGGAAATACTGTTGTTCCATATCTTCTCTTCTTAACACAATCCATTTCTCGTCACAGAAATAGGCAGGCCCCAGATCCAAGGCAGCCTGTGTCAAAGCGGTGCTTAAACTCCAGCAAGCGTTTATAGTGTCATAGGCCACTAGGCTGTGCACTAGATTCTAAGATATAGGCGAAGGACTGCCCGTCACCTCTGAGACCTGTAAGCCACGTTCAGATGAGGAGAACAATATGCCAAAAGAAGGGCAAAGGAGGCCTTCTTTCTTTAAGCCACTAGAACGTGTAAATATGAACAACAGATGTATCTCCCTTCTACCGCACCTGGGAATTACATAACTGAAAGGGAAAGTGCAGGGAGAATGCTCTGTGCTCCCATTGGAAAAGAGCTTGAAGGGAAACGTTTTTTTCCTCACTGGAATTACAGCGTTGAAGTTTCAAATGTGGCAGGGAAACACTGTTGTTCCGTATCTCCTCTTCTTGACACAATCCATTTTTGGTCACAGAAATAGGCAGGCCCCAGATCCAAGGCAGCCTGGGTCAAAGCGGTGCTTAAATTCCAGCAAGCGTTAATGACGTCATAGGCCACTAGGCTGTGCACTAGATTCTAAGATGTAGGCAAAGGACTGCCCGTCTCTTCTGGGACCTGTAAGCCACGTTCAGTTGAGGAGAACTATATACCAAAAGAAGGGCAATGGAGAATTTCTTTTCTTAAGCCACTAGAAGCTGTAAATGTGAACAGCAGATGTATCTCTCTTCTACCGCACCTGGAAAGTACAAAACACAGAACGAAGGCGCAGTGGGAATGCTCTGTGGTCCTTGTGGAGAATAGGGCTTGAAAACTGACCTGAAATCGTTCAGCGTTTTCGGAAGCCACTACAAGGTGTCAATGTGAACAACCGAAGTATCTACCTTCTACAGCACCGGGAAGCCCCATAGACCGCAGGAAGGCAAAGGGAGAGTGCTTTGTGGTCCCTTTCGAAAACGGGGTTTGAAAGGATTCACTAAGGATTGTTAGTGAATAGATAAACCACATGGGACGACTAGCATCGAGCTCAAGCTCTCTGTTTCTCGTCACACAGATAGGCAGTCCGCAGGTCCAAGGCAGCGTGTGTCAAAGCGGTGCTTTAAATGCAGGAAGCTTTTGCGGTGTCTTAGGCCATGTGCCTCGGCACTAGGATGCAACGTGTAAACGACGGACTGCCTGACACTACTCGGACCTGTATGCCACTTTCACTTGAGGACCACTATATGCCACAAGAAGGGCAATGGAGGCCTTCTTTCCTTAAGCCACTAGAACGTGTAAATGTGAACAGCAAAAGTATCTCCCTTCTACCGCACCTGGGAAGTACAAAACTCAAAAGGAAAGTGCAGGGAGAATGCTCTGTGTTCCCTTTGGAAAAGAGAGCTTGAAGGGAAACTATTTCCTCACTGGGATTTAGAGCATTGCAGGCTCAACAGTGGAAGGGAAACACTGTTGTTCCATATCTTCTCTTCTTAACACAATCCATTTCTCGTCACAGAAATAGGCAGGCCCCAGATCCAAGGCAGCCTGTGTCAAGGCGGTGCTTAAACTCCAGCAAGCGTTTATAGTGTCATAGGCCACTAGGCTGTGCACTAGATTCTAAGATATAGGCGAAGGACTGCCCGTCACCTCTGAGACCTATAAGCCACGTTCAGTTGAGGAGAACAATATGCCAAAAGAAGGGCAAAGGAGGCCTTCTTTCTTTAAGCCACTAGAACGTGTAAATATGAACAACAGATGTATCTCCCTTCTACCGCACCTGGGAATTACAAAACTGAAAGGGAAAGTGCAGGGAGAATGCTCTGTGCTCCCATTGGAAAAGAGCTTGAAGGGAAACGTTTTTTTCCTCACTGGAATTACAGCGTTGCAGTTTCAAATGTGGCAGGGAAACACTGTTGTTCCGTATCTTCTCTTCTTAACACAATCCATTTCTCGTCACAGAAATAGGCAGGCCCCAGATCCAAGGCAGCCTGGGTCAAAGCGGTGCTTAAACTCCAGCAAGCGTTTATGATGTCATAGGCCACTAGGCTGTGCACTAGATTCTAAGATGAGGGCGACGGAGTGCCCGACACTTCTGGGACTTGTAAGCCACCTTCAGTTGAGGGGAACTATATGCCAAAAGAAGTGCAATTGATACCTTCTTTTCTTAAGCCACTAGAAGCTGTAAATGTGAACAGCAGTTGTATCCCTTCTACCGCACCTGGAAAGTACAAAACACAGAACGAAGGCGCAGTGGGAATGCTCTGTGGTCCTTGTGGAGAATAGGGCTTGAAAACTGACCTGAAATCGTTCAGCGTTTTCGGAAGCCACTACAAGGTGTCAATGTGAACAACCGAGGTATCTACCTTCTACAGCACCGGGAAGCCCCATAGAGCGCAGGAAGGCAAAGGGAGAGTGCTTTGTGGTCCCTTTCGAAAACGGGGTTTGAAAGGATTCACTAAGGATTGTTAGTGAATAGATAAACCACATGGGACGACTAGCATCGAGCTCAAGCTCTCTGTTTCTCGTCACACAGATAGGCAGTCCGCAGGTCCAAGGCAGCGTGTGTCAAAGCGGTGCTTTAAATGCAGGAAGCTTTTGCGGTGTCTTAGGCCATGTGCCTCGGCACTAGGATGCAACGTGTAAACGACAGACTGCCTGACACTACTCGGACCTGTAAGCCACTTTCAGTTGAGGACAACTATATGCCACAAGAAGGGCAATGGAGGCCTTCTTTCCTTAAGCCACTAGAACGTGTAAATGTGAACAGCAAAAGTATCTCCCTTCAACCGCACCTGGGAAGTACAAAACTCAAAAGGAAAGTGCAGGGAGAATGCTCTGTGTTCCCTTTGGAAAAGAGAGCTTGAAGGGAAACTATTTCCTCACTGGGATTTAGAGCATTGCAGGCTCAACTGTGGAAGGGAAACACTGTTGTTCCATATCTTCTCTTCTTAACACAATCCATTTCTCGTCACAGAAATACGCAGGCCCCAGATCCAAGGCAGCCTGGGTCAAAGCGGTGCTTAAACTCCAGCAAGCGTTTATGATGTCATAGGCCACTAGGCTGTGCACTAGATTCTAAGATGAGGGCGACGGAGTGCCCGACACTTTTGGGACTTGTAAGCCACCTTCAGTTGAGGAGAACAATATGCCAAATAAGGGCAAAGGAGGCCTTCTTTCTTTAAGCCACTAGAAAGTGTAAATATGAACAACAGATATATCTCCCTTCTACCGCACCTGGGAATTACAAAACTGAAAGGGAAAGTGCAGGGAGAATGCTCTGTGCTCCCATTGGAAAAGAGCTTGAAGGGAAACGTTTTTTTCCTCACTGGAATTACAGCGTTGCAGTTTCAAATGTGGCAGGGAAACACTGTTGTTCCGTATATCCTCTTCTTAACACAATCCATTTCTCGTCACAGAAATAGGCAGGCCCCAGATCCAAGGCAGCCTGGGTCAAAGCGGTGCTTAAACTCCAGCAAGCGTTTATGATGTCATAGGCCACTAGGATGTGCACTAGATTCTAAGATGAGGGCGACGGAGTGCCCGACACATCTGGGACTTGTAAGCCACCTTCAGTTGAGGAGAACTATATGCCAAAAGAAGGGCAATTGAGACCTTCTTTTCTTAAGCCACTAGAAGCTGTAAATGTGAACAGCAGTTGTATCCCTTTTACCGCACCTGGAAAGTACAAAACACAGAACGAAGGCGCAGTGGGAATGCTCTGTGGTCCTTGTGGAGAATAGGGCTTGAAAACTGACCTGAAATCGTTCAGCGTTTTCGGAAGCCACTACAAGGTGTCAATGTGAACAACCGAAGTATCTACCTTCTACAGCACCGGGAAGCCCCATAGACCGCAGGAAGGCAAAGGGAGAGTGCTTTGTGGTCCCTTTCGAAAACGGGGTTTGAAAGGATTCACTAAGGATTGTTAGTGAATAGATAAACCACATGGGATGACTAGCATCGAGCTCAAGCTCTCTGTTTCTCGTCACACAGATAGGCAGTCCGCAGGTCCAAGGCAGCGTGTGTCAAAGCGGTGCTTTAAATGCAGGAAGCTTTTGCGGTGTCTTAGGCCATGTGCCTCGGCACTAGGATGCAACGTGTAAACGATGGACTGCCTGACACTACTCGGACCTGTAAGCCACTTTCACTTGAGGACAACTATATGCCACAAGAAGGGCAATGGAGGCCTTCTTTCCTTAAGCCACTAGAACGTGTAAATGTGAACAGCAAAAGTATCTCCCTTCTACCGCACCTGGGAAGTACAAAACTCAAAAGGAAAGTGCAGGGAGAATGCTCTGTGTTCCCTTTGGAAAAGAGAGCTTGAAGGGAAACTATTTCCTCACTGGGATTTAGAGCATTGCAGGCTCAACTGTGGAAGGGAAACACTGTTGTTCCATATCTTCTCTTCTTAACACAATCCATTTCTCGTTACAGAAATAGGCAGGCCCCAGATCCAAGGCAGCCTGTGTCAAGGCGGTGCTTAAACTCCAGCAAGCGTTTATAGTGTCATAGGCCACTAGGCTGTGCACTAGATTCTAAGATATAGGCGAAGGACTGCCCGTCACCTCTGAGACCTATAAGCCACGTTCAGTTGAGGAGAACAATATGCCAAAAGAAGGGCAAAGGAGGCCTTCTTTCTTTAAGCCACTAGAACGTGTAAATATGAACAACAGATGTATCTCCCTTCTACCGCACCTGGGAATTACAAAACTGAAAGGGAAAGTGCAGGGAGAATGCTCTGTGCTCCCATTGGAAAAGAGCTTGAAGGGAAACGTTTTTTTCCTCACTGGAATTACAGCGTTGCAGTTTCAAATGTAGCAGGGAAACACTGTTGTTCCGTATCTCCTCTTCTTGACACAATCCATTTCTCGTCACAAAAATAGGCAGGCCCCAGATCCAAGGCAGCCTGGGTCAAAGCGGTGCTTAAACTCCAGCAAGCGTTTATGATGTCATAGGCCACTAGGCTGTGCACTAGATTCTAAGATGTAGGCAAAGGACTGCCCGTCTCTTCTGGGACCTGTAAGCCACGTTCAGTTGAGGAGAACTATATACCAAAAGAAGGGCAATGGAGAATTTCTTTTCTTAAGCCACTAGAAGCTGTAAATGTGAACAGCAGATGTATCTCTCTTCTACCGCACCTGGAAAGTACAAAACACAGA
This sequence comes from Mesoplodon bidens, assembly GCF_964165515.1. Classification (NCBI taxonomy): domain Eukaryota; kingdom Metazoa; phylum Chordata; class Mammalia; order Artiodactyla; family Ziphiidae; genus Mesoplodon; species Mesoplodon bidens. The sequence goes on along the minus strand of NC_138172.1, from coordinate 58,396,379 downwards.
ACGAAGGCGCAGTGGGAATGCTCTGTGGTCCTTGTGGAGAATAGGGCTTGAAAACTGACCTGAAATCGTTCAGCGTTTTTGGAAGCCACTACAAGGTGTCAATGTGAACAACCGAAGTATCTACCTTCTACAGCACCGGGAAGCCCCATAGACCGCAGGAAGGCAAAGGGAGAGTGCTTTGTGGTCCCTTTCGAAAACGGGGTTTGAAAGGATTCACTAAGGATTGTTAGTGAATAGATAAACCACATGGGACGACTAGCATCGAGCTCAAGCTCTCTGTTTCTCGTCACACAGATAGGCAGTCCGCAGGTCCAAGGCAGCGTGTGTCAAAGCGGTGCTTTAAATGCAGGAAGCTTTTGCGGTGTCTTAGGCCATGTGCCTCGGCACTAGGATGCAACGTGTAAACGATGGACTGCCTGACACTACTCGGACCTGTAAGCCACTTTCACTTGAGGACAACTATATGCCACAAGAAGGGCAATGGAGGCCTTCTTTCCTTAAGCCACTAGAACGTGTAAATGTGAACAGCAAAAGTATCTCCCTTCTACCGCACCTGGGAAGTACAAAACTCAAAAGGAAAGTGCAGGGAGAATGCTCTGTGTTCCCTTTGGAAAAGAGAGCTTGAAGGGAAACTATTTCCTCACTGGGATTTAGAGCATTGCAGGCTCAACTGTGGAAGGGAAACACTGTTGTTCCATATCTTCTCTTCTTAACACAATCCATTTCTCGTTACAGAAATAGGCAGGCCCCAGATCCAAGGCAGCCTGTGTCAAGGCGGTGCTTAAACTCCAGCAAGCGTTTATAGTGTCATAGGCCACTAGGCTGTGCACTAGATTCTAAGATATAGGCGAAGGACTGCCCGTCACCTCTGAGACCTATAAGCCACGTTCAGTTGAGGAGAACAATATGCCAAAAGAAGGGCAAAGGAGGCCTTCTTTCTTTAAGCCACTAGAACGTGTAAATATGAACAACAGATGTATCTCCCTTCTACCGCACCTGGGAATTACAAAACTGAAAGGGAAAGTGCAGGGAGAATGCTCTGTGCTCCCATTGGAAAAGAGCTTGAAGGGAAACGTTTTTTTCCTCACTGGAATTACAGCGTTGCAGTTTCAAATGTGGCAGGGAAACACTGTTGTTCCGTATCTCCTCTTCTTGACACAATCCATTTCTCGTCACAGAAATAGGCAGGCCCCAGATCCAAGGCAGCCTGGGTCAAAGCGGTGCTTAAACTCCAGCAAGCGTTTATGATGTCATAGGCCACTAGGCTGTGCACTAGATTCTAAGATGTAGGCAAAGGACTGCCCGTCTCTTCTGGGACCTGTAAGCCACGTTCAGTTGAGGAGAACTATATACCAAAAGAAGGGCAATGGAGAATTTCTTTTCTTAAGCCACTAGAAGCTGTAATGTGAACAGCAGATGTATCTCTCTTCTACCGCACCTGGAGAGTACAAAACACAGAACGAAGGCGCAGTGGGAATGCTCTATGGTCCTTGTGGAGAATAGGGCTTGAAAACTGACCTGAAATCGTTCAGCGTTTTCGGAAGCCACTACAAGGTGTCAATGTGAACAACCGAAGTATCTACCTTCTACAGCACCGGGAAGCCCCATAGACCGCAGGAAGGCAAAGGGAGAGTGCTTTGTGGTCCCTTTCGAAAACGGGGTTTGAAAGGATTCACTAAGGATTGTTAGTCAATAGATAAACCACATGGGACGACTAGCATCGAGCTCAAGCTCTCTGTTTCTCGTCACACAGATAGGCAGTCCGCAGGTCCAAGGCAGCGTGTGTCAAAGCGGTGCTTTAAATGCAGGAAGCTTTTGCGGTGTCTTAGGCCATGTGCCTCGGCACTAGGATGCAACGTGTAAACGATGGACTGCCTGACACTACTCGGACCTGTAAGCCACTTTCACTTGAGGACAACTATATGCCACAAGAAGGGCAATGGAGGCCTTCTTTCCTTAAGCCACTAGAACGTGTAAATGTGAACAGCAAAAGTATCTCCCTTCTACCGCACCTGGGAAGTACAAAACTCAAAAGGAAAGTGCAGGGAGAATGCTCTGTGTTCCCTTTGGAAAAGAGAGCTTGAAGGGAAACTATTTCCTCACTGGGATTTAGAGCATTGCAGGCTCAACTGTGGAAGGGAAACACTGTTGTTCCATATCTTCTCTTCTTAACACAATCCATTTCTCGTCACAGAAATACGCAGGCCCCAGATCCAAGGCAGCCTGTGTCAAGGCGGTGCTTAAACTCCAGCAAGCGTTTATGATGTCATAGGCCACTAGGCTGTGCACTAGATTCTAAGATGAGGGCGACGGAGTGCCCGACACTTTTGGGACTTGTAAGCCACCTTCAGTTGAGGAGAACAATATGCCAAATAAGGGCAAAGGAGGCCTTCTTTCTTTAAGCCACTAGAAAGTGTAAATATGAACAACAGATATATCTCCCTTCTACCGCACCTGGGAATTACAAAACTGAAAGGGAAAGTGCAGGGAGAATGCTCTGTGCTCCCATTGGAAAAGAGCTTGAAGGGAAACGTTTTTTTCCTCACTGGAATTACAGCGTTGCAGTTTCAAATGTGGCAGGGAAACACTGTTGTTCCGTATATCCTCTTCTTAACACAATCCATTTCTCGTCACAGAAATAGGCAGGCCCCAGATCCAAGGCAGCCTGGGTCAAAGCGGTGCTTAAACTCCAGCAAGCGTTTATGATGTCATAGGCCACTAGGATGTGCACTAGATTCTAAGATGAGGGCGACGGAGTGCCCGACACATCTGGGACTTGTAAGCCACCTTCAGTTGAGGAGAACTATATGCCAAAAGAAGGGCAATTGAGACCTTCTTTTCTTAAGCCACTAGAAGCTGTAAATGTGAACAGCAGTTGTATCCCTTTTACCGCACCTGGAAAGTACAAAACACAGAACGAAGGCGCAGTGGGAATGCTCTGTGGTCCTTGTGGAGAATAGGGCTTGAAAACTGACCTGAAATCGTTCAGCGTTTTCGGAAGCCACTACAAGGTGTCAATGTGAACAACCGAAGTATCTACCTTCTACAGCACCGGGAAGCCCCATAGACCGCAGGAAGGCAAAGGGAGAGTGCTTTGTGGTCCCTTTCGAAAACGGGGTTTGAAAGGATTCACTAAGGATTGTTAGTGAATAGATAAACCACATGGGATGACTAGCATCGAGCTCAAGCTCTCTGTTTCTCGTCACACAGATAGGCAGTCCGCAGGTCCAAGGCAGCGTGTGTCAAAGCGGTGCTTAAACTCCAGCAAGCGTTTATGATGTCATAGGCCACTAGGCTGTGCACTAGATTCTAAGATGTAGGCAAAGGACTGCCCGTCTCTTCTGGGACCTGTAAGCCACGTTCAGTTGAGGAGAACTATATACCAAAAGAAGGGCAATGGAGAATTTCTTTTCTTAAGCCACTAGAAGCTGTAAATGTGAACAGCAGATGTATCTCTCTTCTACCGCACCTGGAAAGTACAAAACACAGAACGAAGGCGCAGTGGGAATGCTCTGTGGTCCTTGTGGAGAATAGGGCTTGAAAACTGACCTGAAATCGTTCAGCGTTTTCGGAAGCCACTACAAGGTGTCAATGTGAACAACCGAAGTATCTACCTTCTACAGCACCGGGAAGCCCCATAGACCGCAGGAAGGCAAAGGGAGAGTGCTTTGTGGTCCCTTTCGAAAACGGGGTTTGAAAGGATTCACTAAGGATTGTTAGTGAATAGATAAACCACATGGGACGACTAGCATCGAGCTCAAGCTCTCTGTTTCTCGTCACACAGATAGGCAGTCCGCAGGTCCAAGGCAGCGTGTGTCAAAGCGGTGCTTTAAATGCAGGAAGCTTTTGCGGTGTCTTAGGCCATGTGCCTCGGCACTAGGATGCAACGTGTAAACGATGGACTGCCTGACACTACTCGGACCTGTAAGCCACTTTCACTTGAGGACAACTATATGCCACAAGAAGGGCAATGGAGGCCTTCTTTCCTTAAGCCACTAGAACGTGTAAATGTGAACAGCAAAAGTATCTCCCTTCTACCGCACCTGGGAAGTACAAAACTCAAAAGGAAAGTGCAGGGAGAATGCTCTGTGTTCCCTTTGGAAAAGAGAGCTTGAAGGGAAACTATTTCCTCACTGGGATTTAGAGCATTGCAGGCTCAACTGTGGAAGGGAAACACTGTTGTTCCATATCTTCTCTTCTTAACACAATCCATTTCTCGTTACAGAAATAGGCAGGCCCCAGATCCAAGGCAGCCTGTGTCAAGGCGGTGCTTAAACTCCAGCAAGCGTTTATAGTGTCATAGGCCACTAGGCTGTGCACTAGATTCTAAGATATAGGCGAAGGACTGCCCGTCACCTCTGAGACCTATAAGCCACGTTCAGTTGAGGAGAACAATATGCCAAAAGAAGGGCAAAGGAGGCCTTCTTTCTTTAAGCCACTAGAACGTGTAAATATGAACAACAGATGTATCTCCCTTCTACCGCACCTGGGAATTACAAAACTGAAAGGGAAAGTGCAGGGAGAATGCTCTGTGCTCCCATTGGAAAAGAGCTTGAAGGGAAACGTTTTTTTCCTCACTGGAATTACAGCGTTGCAGTTTCAAATGTGGCAGGGAAACACTGTTGTTCCGTATCTCCTCTTCTTGACACAATCCATTTCTCGTCACAGAAATAGGCAGGCCCCAGATCCAAGGCAGCCTGGGTCAAAGCGGTGCTTAAACTCCAGCAAGCGTTTATGATGTCATAGGCCACTAGGCTGTGCACTAGATTCTAAGATGTAGGCAAAGGACTGCCCGTCTCTTCTGGGACCTGTAAGCCACGTTCAGTTGAGGAGAACTATATACCAAAAGAAGGGCAATGGAGAATTTCTTTTCTTAAGCCACTAGAAGCTGTAATGTGAACAGCAGATGTATCTCTCTTCTACCGCACCTGGAGAGTACAAAACACAGAACGAAGGCGCAGTGGGAATGCTCTATGGTCCTTGTGGAGAATAGGGCTTGAAAACTGACCTGAAATCGTTCAGCGTTTTCGGAAGCCACTACAAGGTGTCAATGTGAACAACCGAAGTATCTACCTTCTACAGCACCGGGAAGCCCCATAGACCGCAGGAAGGCAAAGGGAGAGTGCTTTGTGGTCCCTTTCGAAAACGGGGTTTGAAAGGATTCACTAAGGATTGTTAGTGAATAGATAAACCACATGGGACGACTAGCATCGAGCTCAAGCTCTCTGTTTCTCGTCACACAGATAGGCAGTCCGCAGGTCCAAGGCAGCGTGTGTCAAAGCGGTGCTTTAAATGCAGGAAGCTTTTGCGGTGTCTTAGGCCATGTGCCTCGGCACTAGGATGCAACGTGTAAACGATGGACTGCCTGACACTACTCGGACCTGTAAGCCACTTTCACTTGAGGACAACTATATGCCACAAGAAGGGCAATGGAGGCCTTCTTTCCTTAAGCCACTAGAACGTGTAAATGTGAACAGCAAAAGTATCTCCCTTCTACCGCACCTGGGAAGTACAAAACTCAAAAGGAAAGTGCAGGGAGAATGCTCTGTGTTCCCTTTGGAAAAGAGAGCTTGAAGGGAAACTATTTCCTCACTGGGATTTAGAGCATTGCAGGCTCAACTGTGGAAGGGAAACACTGATGTTCCATATCTTCTCTTCTTAACACAATCCATTTCTCGTTACAGAAATAGGCAGGCCCCAGATCCAAGGCAGCCTGTGTCAAGGCGGTGCTTAAACTCCAGCAAGCGTTTATAGTGTCATAGGCCACTAGGCTGTGCACTAGATTCTAAGATATAGGCGAAGGACTGCCCGTCACCTCTGAGACCTATAAGCCACGTTCAGTTGAGGAGAACAATATGCCAAAAGAAGGGCAAAGGAGGCCTTCTTTCTTTAAGCCACTAGAACGTGTAAATATGAACAACAGATGTATCTCCCTTCTACCGCACCTGGGAATTACAAAACTGAAAGGGAAAGTGCAGGGAGAATGCTCTGTGCTCCCATTGGAAAAGAGCTTGAAGGGAAACGTTTTTTTCCTCACTGGAATTACAGCGTTGCAGTTTCAAATGTGGCAGGGAAACACTGTTGTTCCGTATCTCCTCTTCTTGACACAATCCATTTCTCGTCACAGAAATAGGCAGGCCCCAGATCCAAGGCAGCCTGGGTCAAAGCGGTGCTTAAACTCCAGCAAGCGTTTATGATGTCATAGGCCACTAGGCTGTGCACTAGATTCTAAGATGTAGGCAAAGGACTGCCCGTCTCTTCTGGGACCTGTAAGCCACGTTCAGTTGAGGAGAACTATATACCAAAAGAAGGGCAATGGAGAATTTCTTTTCTTAAGCCACTAGAAGCTGTAATGTGAACAGCAGATGTATCTCTCTTCTACCGCACCTGGAGAGTACAAAACACAGAACGAAGGCGCAGTGGGAATGCTCTATGGTCCTTGTGGAGAATAGGGCTTGAAAACTGACCTGAAATCGTTCAGCGTTTTCGGAAGCCACTACAAGGTGTCAATGTGAACAACCGAAGTATCTACCTTCTACAGCACCGGGAAGCCCCATAGACCGAAGGAAGGCAAAGGGAGAGTGCTTTGTGGTCCCTTTCGAAAACGGGGTTTGAAAGGATTCACTAAGGATTGTTAGTCAATAGATAAACCACATGGGACGACTAGCATCGAGCTCAAGCTCTCTGTTTCTCGTCACACAGATAGGCAGTCCGCAGGTCCAAGGCAGCGTGTGTCAAAGCGGTGCTTTAAATGCAGGAAGCTTTTGCGGTGTCTTAGGCCATGTGCCTCGGCACTAGGATGCAACGTGTAAACGACGGACTGCCTGACACTACTCGGACCTGTAAGCCACTTTCACTTGAGGACAACTATATGCCACAAGAAGGGCAATGGAGGCCTTCTTTCCTTAAGCCACTAGAACGTGTAAATGTGAAGAGCAAAAGTATCTCCCTTCTACCGCACCTGGGAAGTACAAAACTCAAAAGGAAAGTGCAGGGAGAATGCTCTGTGTTCCCTTTGGAAAAGAGAGCTTGAAGGGAAACTATTTCCTCACTGGGATTTAGAGCATTGCAGGCTCAACTGTGGAAGGGAAACACTGTTGTTCCATATCTTCTCTTCTTAACACAATCCATTTCTCGTCACAGAAATAGGCAGGCCCCAGATCCAAGGCAGCCTGGGTCAAAGCGGTGCTTAAACTCCAGCAAGCGTTTATAGTGTCATAGGCCACTAGGCTGTGCACTAGATTCTAAGATATAGGCGAAGGACTGCCCGTCACCTCTGAGACCTGTAAGCCACGTTCACTTGAAGAGAACAATATGCCAAAAGAAGGGCAAAGGAGGCCTTCTTTCTTTAAGCCACTAGAACGTGTAAATATGAACAACAGATGTATCTCCCTTCTACCGCACCTGGGAATTACAAAAGTGAAAGGGAAAGTGCAGGGAGAATGCTCTGTGCTCCCATTGGAAAAGAGCTTGAAGGGAAACGTTTTTTTCCTCACAGGAATTACAGCGTTGCAGTTTCAAATGTAGCAGGGAAACACTGTTGTTCCGTATCTCCTCTTCTTGACACAATCCATTTTTGGTCACAGAAATAGGCAGGCCCCAGATCCAAGGCAGCCTGGGTCAAAGCGGTGCTTAAATTCCAGCAAGCGTTAATGATGTCATAGGCCACTAGGCTGTGCACTAGATTCTAAGATGTAGGCAAAGGACTGCCCGTCTCTTCTGGGACCTGTAAGCCACGTTCAGTTGAGGAGAACTATATACCAAAAGAAGGGCAATGGAGAATTTCTTTTCTTAAGCCACTAGAAGCTGTAAATGTGAACAGCAGATGTATCTCTCTTCTACCGCACCTGGAAAGTACAAAACACAGAACGAAGGCGCAGTGGGAATGCTCTGTGGTCCTTGTGGAGAATAGGGCTTGAAAACTGACCTGAAATCGTTCAGCGTTTTCGGAAGCCACTACAAGGTGTCAATGAGAACAACCGAGGTATCTACCTTCTACAGCACCGGGAAGCCCCATAGAGCGCAGGAAGGCAAAGGGAGAGTGCTTTGTGGTCCCTTTCGAAAACGGGGTTTGAAAGGATTCACTAAGGATTGTTAGTGAATAGATAAACCACATGGGACGACTAGCATCGAGCTCAAGCTCTCTGTTTCTCGTCACACAGATAGGCAGTCCGCAGGTCCAAGGCAGCGTGTGTCAAAGCGGTGCTTTAAATGCAGGAAGCTTTTGCGGTGTCTTAGGCCATGTGCCTCGGCACTAGGATGCAACGTGTAAACGACGGACTGCCTGACACTACTCGGACCTGTAAGCCACTTTCACTTGAGGACAACTATATGCCACAAGAAGGGCAATGGAGGCCTTCTTTCCTTAAGCCACTAGAACGTGTAAATGTGAACAGCAAAAGTATCTCCCTTCAACCGCACCTGGGAAGTACAAAACTCAAAAGGAAAGTGCAGGGAGAATGCTCTGTGTTCCCTTTGGAAAAGAGAGCTTGAAGGGAAACTATTTCCTCACTGGGATTTAGAGCATTGCAGGCTCAACTGTGGAAGGGAAACACTGTTGTTCCATATCTTCTCTTCTTAACACAATCCATTTCTCGTCACAGAAATAGGCAGGCCCCAGATCCAAGGCAGCCTGGGTCAAAGCGGTGCTTAAACTCCAGCAAGCGTTTATGATGTCATAGGCCACTAGGCTGTGCACTAGATTCTAAGATGAGGGCGACGGAGTGCCCGACACTTTTGGGACTTGTAAGCCACCTTCAGTTGAGGAGAATAATATGCCAAATAAGGGCAAAGGAGGCCTTCTTTCTTTAAGCCACTAGAACGTGTAAATATGAACAACAGATGTATCTCCCTTCTACCGCACCTGGGAATTACAAAACTGAAAGGGAAAGTGCAGGGAGAATGCTCTGTGCTCCCATTGGAAAAGAGCTTGAAGGGAAACGTTTTTTTCCTCACTGGAATTACAGCGTTGCAGTTTCAAATGTGGCAGGGAAACACTGTTGTTCCGTATCTTCTCTTCTTAACACAATCCATTTCTCGTCACAGAAATAGGCAGGCCCCAGATCCAAAGCAGCCTGGGTCAAAGCGGTGCTTAAACTCCAGCAAGCGTTTATGATGTCATAGGCCACTAGGCTGTGCACTAGATTCTAAGATATAGGCGAAGGACTGCCCGTCACCTCTGAGACCTGTAAGCCACGTTCAGTTGAGGAGAACAATATGCCAAAAGAAGGGCAAAGGAGGCCTTCTTTCTTTAAGCCACTAGAACGTGTAAATATGAACAACAGATGTATCTCCCTTCTACCGCACCTGGGAATTACAAAACTGAAAGGGAAAGTGCAGGGAGAATGCTCTGTGCTCCCATTGGAAAAGAGCTTGAAGGGAAACGTTTTTTTCCTCACTGGAATTACAGCGTTGCAGTTTCAAATGTGGCAGGGAAACACTGTTGTTCCGTATCTCCTCTTCTTGACACAATCCATTTCTCGTCACAGAAATAGGCAGGCCCCAGATCCAAGGCAGCCTGTGTCAAAGCGCTGCTTAAACTCCAGCAAGCGTTTATAGTGTCATAGGCCACTAGGCTGTGCACTAGATTCTAAGATATAGGCGAAGGACTGCCCGTCACCTCTGAGACCTGTAAGCCACGTTCAGTTGAGGAGAACAATATGCCAAAAGAAGGGCAAAGGAGGCCTTCTTTCTTTAAGCCACTAGAACGTGTAAATATGAACAACAGATGTATCTCCCTTCTACCGCACCTGGGAATTACAAAAGTGAAAGGGAAAGTGCAGGGAGAATGCTCTGTGCTCCCATTGGAAAAGAGCTTGAAGGGAAACGTTTTTTTCCTCACAGGAATTACAGCGTTGCAGTTTCAAATGTAGCAGGGAAACACTGTTGTTCCGTATCTCCTCTTCTTGACACAATCCATTTTTGGTCACAGAAATAGGCAGGCCCCAGATCCAAGGCAGCCTGGGTCAAAGCGGTGCTTAAATTCCAGCAAGCGTTAATGATGTCATAGGCCACTAGGCTGTGCACTAGATTCTAAGATGTAGGCAAAGGACTGCCCGTCTCTTCTGGGACCTGTAAGCCACGTTCAGTTGAGGAGAACTATATACCAAAAGAAGGGCAATGGAGAATTTCTTTTCTTAAGCCACTAGAAGCTGTAAATGTGAACAGCAGATGTATCTCTCTTCTACCGCACCTGGAAAGTACAAAACACAGAACGAAGGCGCAGTGGGAATGCTCTGTGGTCCTTGTGGAGAATAGGGCTTGAAAACTGACCTGAAATCGTTCAGCGTTTTCGGAAGCCACTACAAGGTGTCAATGTGAACAACCGAAGTATCTACCTTCTACAGCACCGGGAAGCCCCATAGACCGCAGGAAGGCAAAGGGAGAGTGCTTTGTGGTCCCTTTCGAAAACGGGGTTTGAAAGGATTCACTAAGGATTGTTAGTGAATAGATAAACCACATGGGACGACTAGCATCGAGCTCAAGCTCTCTGTTTCTCGTCACACAGATAGGCAGTCCGCAGGTCCAAGGCAGCGTGTGTCAAAGCGGTGCTTTAAATGCAGGAAGCTTTTGCGGTGTCTTAGGCCATGTGCCTCGGCACTAGGATGCAACGTGTAAACGATGGACTGCCTGACACTACTCGGACCTGTAAGCCACTTTCACTTGAGGACAACTATATGCCACAAGAAGGGCAATGGAGGCCTTCTTTCCTTAAGCCACTAGAACGTGTAAATGTGAACAGCAAAAGTATCTCCCTTCTACCGCACCTGGGAAGTACAAAACTCAAAAGGAAAGTGCAGGGAGAATGCTCTGTGTTCCCTTTGGAAAAGAGAGCTTGAAGGGAAGCTATTTCCTCACTGGGATTTAGAGCATTGCAGGCTCAACTGTGGAAGGGAAACACTGTTGTTCCATATCTTCTCTTCTTAACACAATCCATTTCTCGTTACAGAAATAGGCAGGCCCCAGATCCAAGGCAGCCTGTGTCAAGGCGGTGCTTAAACTCCAGCAAGCGTTTATAGTGTCATAGGCCACTAGGCTGTGCACTAGATTCTAAGATATAGGCGAAGGACTGCCCGTCACCTCTGAGACCTGTAAGCCACGTTCAGTTGAGGAGAACAATATGCCAAAAGAAGGGCAAAGGAGGCCTTCTTTCTTTAAGCCACTAGAACGTGTAAATATGAACAACAGATGTATCTCCCTTCTACCGCACCTGGGAATTACAAAAGTGAAAGGGAAAGTGCAGGGAGAATGCTCTGTGCTATCATTGGAAAAGAGCTTGAAGGGAAACGTTTTTTTCCTCACTGGAATTACAGCGTTGCAGTTTCAAATGTGGCAGGGAAACACTGTTGTTCCGTATCTCCTCTTCTTGACACAATCCATTTCTCGTCACAGAAATAGGCAGGCCCCAGATCCAAGGCAGCCTGGGTCAAAGCGGTGCTTAAACTCCAGCAAGCGTTTATGATGTCATAGGCCACTAGGCTGTGCACTAGATTCTAAGATGTAGGCAAAGGACTGCCCGTCTCTTCTGGGACCTGTAAGCCACGTTCAGTTGAGGAGAACTATATACCAAAAGAAGGGCAATGGAGAATTTCTTTTCTTAAGCCACTAGAAGCTGTAATGTGAACAGCAGATGTATCTCTCTTCTACCGCACCTGGAGAGTACAAAACACAGAACGAAGGCGCAGTGGGAATGCTCTATGGTCCTTGTGGAGAATAGGGCTTGAAAACTGACCTGAAATCGTTCAGCGTTTTCGGAAGCCACTACAAGGTGTCAATGTGAACAACCGAAGTATCTACCTTCTACAGCACCGGGAAGCCCCATAGACCGAAGGAAGGCAAAGGGAGAGTGCTTTGTGGTCCCTTTCGAAAACGGGGTTTGAAAGGATTCACTAAGGATTGTTAGTCAATAGATAAACCACATGGGACGACTAGCATCGAGCTCAAGCTCTCTGTTTCTCGTCACACAGATAGGCAGTCCGCAGGTCCAAGGCAGCGTGTGTCAAAGCGGTGCTTTAAATGCAGGAAGCTTTTGCGGTGTCTTAGGCCATGTGCCTCGGCACTAGGATGCAACGTGTAAACGATGGACTGCCTGACACTACTCGGACCTGTAAGCCACTTTCACTTGAGGACAACTATATGCCACAAGAAGGGCAATGGAGGCCTTCTTTCCTTAAGCCACTAGAACGTGTAAATGTGAACAGCAAAAGTATCTCCCTTCAACCGCACCTGGGAAGTACAAAACTCAAAAGGAAAGTGCAGGGAGAATGCTCTGTGTTCCTTTGGAAAAGAGAGCTTGAAGGGAAACTATTTCCTCACTGGGATTTAGAGCATTGCAGGCTCAACTGTGGAAGGGAAACACTGTTGTTCCATATCTTCTCTTCTTAACACAATCCATTTCTCGTCACAGAAATAGGCAGGCCCCAGATCCAAGGCAGCCTGGGTCAAAGCGGTGCTTAAACTCCAGCAAGCGTTTATTGTGTCATAGGCCACTAGGCTGTGCACTAGATTCTAAGATATAGGCGAAGGACTGCCCGTCACCTCTGAGACCTGTAAGCCACGTTCACTTGAAGAGAACAATATGCCAAAAGAAGGGCAAAGGAGGCCTTCTTTCTTTAAGCCACTAGAACGTGTAAATATGAACAACAGATGTATCTCCCTTCTACCGCACCTGGGAATTACAAAAGTGAAAGGGAAAGTGCAGGGAGAATGCTCTGTGCTCCCATTGGAAAAGAGCTTGAAGGGAAACGTTTTTTTCCTCACTGGAATTACAGCGTTGCAGTTTCAAATGTGGCAGGGAAACACTGTTGTTCCGTATCTCCTCTTCTTGACACAATCCATTTCTCGTCACAAAAATAGGCAGGCCTCAGATCCAAGGCAGCCTGGGTCAAAGCGGTGCTTAAACTCCAGCAAGCGTTTATGATGTCATAGGCCACTAGGCTGTGCACTAGATTCTAAGATGTAGGCAAAGGACTGCCCGTCTCTTCTGGGACCTGTAAGCCACGTTCAGTTGAGGAGAACTATATACCAAAAGAAGGGCAATGGAGAATTTCTTTTCTTAAGCCACTAGAAGCTGTAAATGTGAACAGCAGATGTATCTCTCTTCTACCGCACCTGGAAAGTACAAAACACAGAACGAAGGCGCAGTGGGAATGCTCTGTGGTCCTTGTGGAGAATAGGGCTTGAAAACTGACCTGAAATCGTTCAGCGTTTTCGGAAGCCACTACAAGGTGTCAATGTGAACAACCGAAGTATCTACCTTCTACAGCACCGGGAAGCCCCATAGACCGAAGGAAGGCAAAGGGAGAGTGCTTTGTGGTCCCTTTCGAAAACGGGGTTTGAAAGGATTCACTAAGGATTGTTAGTCAATAGATAAACCACATGGGACGACTAGCATCGAGCTCAAGCTCTCTGTTTCTCGTCACACAGATAGGCAGTCCGCAGGTCCAAGGCAGCGTGTGTCAAAGCGGTGCTTTAAATGCAGGAAGCTTTTGCGGTGTCTTAGGCCATGTGCCTCGGCACTAGGATGCAACGTGTAAACGATGGACTGCCTGACACTACTCGGACCTGTAAGCCACTTTCACTTGAGGACAACTATATGCCACAAGAAGGGCAATGGAGGCCTTCTTTCCTTAAGCCACTAGAACGTGTAAATGTGAACAGCAAAAGTATCTCCCTTCTACCGCACCTGGGAAGTACAAAACTCAAAAGGAAAGTGCAGGGAGAATGCTCTGTGTTCCCTTTGGAAAAGAGAGCTTGAAGGGAAACTATTTCCTCACTGGGATTTAGAGCATTGCAGGCTCAACTGTGGAAGGGAAACACTGATGTTCCATATCTTCTCTTCTTAACACAATCCATTTCTCGTTACAGAAATAGGCAGGCCCCAGATCCAAGGCAGCCTGTGTCAAGGCGGTGCTTAAACTCCAGCAAGCGTTTATAGTGTCATAGGCCACTAGGCTGTGCACTAGATTCTAAGATATAGGCGAAGGACTGCCCGTCACCTCTGAGACCTATAAGCCACGTTCAGTTGAGGAGAACAATATGCCAAAAGAAGGGCAAAGGAGGCCTTCTTTCTTTAAGCCACTAGAACGTGTAAATATGAACAACAGATGTATCTCCCTTCTACCGCACCTGGGAATTACAAAAGTGAAAGGGAAAGTGCAGGGAGAATGCTCTGTGCTCCCATTGGAAAAGAGCTTGAAGGGAAACGTTTTTTTCCTCACAGGAATTACAGCGTTGCAGTTTCAAATGTAGCAGGGAAACACTGTTGTTCCGTATCTCCTCTTCTTGACACAATCCATTTTTGGTCACAGAAATAGGCAGGCCCCAGATCCAAGGCAGCCTGGGTCAAAGCGGTGCTTAAATTCCAGCAAGCGTTAATGATGTCATAGGCCACTAGGCTGTGCACTAGATTCTAAGATGTAGGCAAAGGACTGCCCGTCTCTTCTGGGACCTGTAAGCCACGTTCAGTTGAGGAGAACTATATACCAAAAGAAGGGCAATGGAGAATTTCTTTTCTTAAGCCACTAGAAGCTGTAAATGTGAACAGCAGATGTATCTCTCTTCTACCGCACCTGGAAAGTACAAAACACAGAACGAAGGCGCAGTGGGAATGCTCTGTGGTCCTTGTGGAGAATAGGGCTTGAAAACTGACCTGAAATCGTTCAGCGTTTTCGGAAGCCACTACAAGGTGTCAATGAGAACAACCGAGGTATCTACCTTCTACAGCACCGGGAAGCCCCATAGAGCGCAGGAAGGCAAAGGGAGAGTGCTTTGTGGTCCCTTTCGAAAACGGGGTTTGAAAGGATTCACTAAGGATTGTTAGTGAATAGATAAACCACATGGGACGACTAGCATCGAGCTCAAGCTCTCTGTTTCTCGTCACACAGATAGGCAGTCCGCAGGTCCAAGGCAGCGTGTGTCAAAGCGGTGCTTTAAATGCAGGAAGCTTTTGCGGTGTCTTAGGCCATGTGCCTCGGCACTAGGATGCAACGTGTAAACGACGGACTGCCTGACACTACTCGGACCTGTAAGCCACTTTCACTTGAGGACAACTATATGCCACAAGAAGGGCAATGGAGGCCTTCTTTCCTTAAGCCACTAGAACGTGTAAATGTGAACAGCAAAAGTATCTCCCTTCAACCGCACCTGGGAAGTACAAAACTCAAAAGGAAAGTGCAGGGAGAATGCTCTGTGTTCCCTTTGGAAAAGAGAGCTTGAAGGGAAACTATTTCCTCACTGGGATTTAGAGCATTGCAGGCTCAACTGTGGAAGGGAAACACTGTTGTTCCATATCTTCTCTTCTTAACAAAATCCATTTCTCGTCACAGAAATAGGCAGGCCCCAGATCCAAGGCAGCCTGGGTCAAAGCGGTGCTTAAACTCCAGCAAGCGTTTATGATGTCATAGGCCACTAGGCTGTGCACTAGATTCTAAGATATAGGCGAAGGACTGCCCGTCACCTCTGAGACCTGTAAGCCACGTTCAGTTGAGGAGAACAATATGCCAAAAGAAGGGCAAAGGAGGCCTTCTTTCTTTAAGCCACTAGAACGTGTAAATATGAACAACAGATGTATCTCCCTTCTACCGCACCTGGGAATTACAAAACTGAAAGGGAAAGTGCAGGGAGAATGCTCTGTGCTCCCATTGGAAAAGAGCTTGAAGGGAAACGTTTTTTTCCTCACTGGAATTACAGCGTTGCAGTTTCAAATGTGGCAGGGAAACACTGTTGTTCCGTATCTCCTCTTCTTGACACAATCCATTTCTCGTCACAGAAATAGGCAGGCCCCAGATCCAAGGCAGCCTGTGTCAAAGCGCTGCTTAAACTCCAGCAAGCGTTTATAGTGTCATAGGCCACTAGGCTGTGCACTAGATTCTAAGATATAGGCGAAGGACTGCCCGTCACCTCTGAGACCTGTAAGCCACGTTCACTTGAGGAGAACAATATGCCAAAAGAAGGGCAAAGGAGGCCTTCTTTCTTTAAGCCACTAGAACGTGTAAATATGAACAACAGATGTATCTCCCTTCTACCGCACCTGGGAATTACAAAAGTGAAAGGGAAAGTGCAGGGAGAATGCTCTGTGCTCCCATTGGAAAGAGCTTGAAGGGAAACGTTTTTTTCCTCACAGGAATTACAGCGTTGCAGTTTCAAATGTAGCAGGGAAACACTGTTGTTCCGTATCTCCTCTTCTTGACACAATCCATTTTTGGTCACAGAAATAGGCAGGCCCCAGATCCAAGGCAGCCTGGGTCAAAGCGGTGCTTAAATTCCAGCAAGCGTTAATGATGTCATAGGCCACTAGGCTGTGCACTAGATTCTAAGATGTAGGCAAAGGACTGCCCGTCTCTTCTGGGACCTGTAAGCCACGTTCAGTTGAGGAGAACTATATACCAAAAGAAGGGCAATGGAGAATTTCTTTTCTTAAGCCACTAGAAGCTGTAAATGTGAACAGCAGATGTATCTCTCTTCTACCGCACCTGGAAAGTACAAAACACAGAACGAAGGCGCAGTGGGAATGCTCTGTGGTCCTTGTGGAGAATAGGGCTTGAAAACTGACCTGAAATCGTTCAGCGTTTTCGGAAGCCACTACAAGGTGTCAATGAGAACAACCGAGGTATCTACCTTCTACAGCACCGGGAAGCCCCATAGACCGCAGGAAGGCAAAGGGAGAGTGCTTTGTGGTCCCTTTCGAAAACGGGGTTTGAAAGGATTCACTAAGGATTGTTAGTGAATAGATAAACCACATGGGACGACTAGCATCGAGCTCAAGCTCTCTGTTTCTCGTCACACAGATAGGCAGTCCGCAGGTCCAAGGCAGCCTGGGTCAAAGCGGTGCTTAAACTCCAGCAAGCGTTTATTGTGTCATAGGCCACTAGGCTGTGCACTAGATTCTAAGATATAGGCGAAGGACTGCCCGTCACCTCTGAGACCTGTAAGCCACGTTCACTTGAAGAGAACAATATGCCAAAAGAAGGGCAAAGGAGGCCTTCTTTCTTTAAGCCACTAGAACGTGTAAATATGAACAACAGATGTATCTCCCTTCTACCGCACCTGGGAATTACAAAAGTGAAAGGGAAAGTGCAGGGAGAATGCTCTGTGCTCCCATTGGAAAAGAGCTTGAAGGGAAACGTTTTTTTCCTCACTGGAATTACAGCGTTGCAGTTTCAAATGTGGCAGGGAAACACTGTTGTTCCGTATCTCCTCTTCTTGACACAATCCATTTCTCGTCACAAAAATAGGCAGGCCTCAGATCCAAGGCAGCCTGGGTCAAAGCGGTGCTTAAACTCCAGCAAGCGTTTATGATGTCATAGGCCACTAGGCTGTGCACTAGATTCTAAGATGTAGGCAAAGGACTGCCCGTCTCTTCTGGGACCTGTAAGCCACGTTCAGTTGAGGAGAACTATATACCAAAAGAAGGGCAATGGAGAATTTCTTTTCTTAAGCCACTAGAAGCTGTAAATGTGAACAGCAGATGTATCTCTCTTCTACCGCACCTGGAAAGTACAAAACACAGAACGAAGGCGCAGTGGGAATGCTCTGTGGTCCTTGTGGAGAATAGGGCTTGAAAACTGACCTGAAATCGTTCAGCGTTTTCGGAAGCCACTACAAGGTGTCAATGTGAACAACCGAAGTATCTACCTTCTACAGCACCGGGAAGCCCCATAGACCGAAGGAAGGCAAAGGGAGAGTGCTTTGTGGTCCCTTTCGAAAACGGGGTTTGAAAGGATTCACTAAGGATTGTTAGTCAATAGATAAACCACATGGGACGACTAGCATCGAGCTCAAGCTCTCTGTTTCTCGTCACACAGATAGGCAGTCCGCAGGTCCAAGGCAGCGTGTGTCAAAGCGGTGCTTTAAATGCAGGAAGCTTTTGCGGTGTCTTAGGCCATGTGCCTCGGCACTAGGATGCAACGTGTAAACGATGGACTGCCTGACACTACTCGGACCTGTAAGCCACTTTCACTTGAGGACAACTATATGCCACAAGAAGGGCAATGGAGGCCTTCTTTCCTTAAGCCACTAGAACGTGTAAATGTGAACAGCAAAAGTATCTCCCTTCTACCGCACCTGGGAAGTACAAAACTCAAAAGGAAAGTGCAGGGAGAATGCTCTGTGTTCCCTTTGGAAAAGAGAGCTTGAAGGGAAACTATTTCCTCACTGGGATTTAGAGCATTGCAGGCTCAACTGTGGAAGGGAAACACTGATGTTCCATATCTTCTCTTCTTAACACAATCCATTTCTCGTTACAGAAATAGGCAGGCCCCAGATCCAAGGCAGCCTGTGTCAAGGCGGTGCTTAAACTCCAGCAAGCGTTTATAGTGTCATAGGCCACTAGGCTGTGCACTAGATTCTAAGATATAGGCGAAGGACTGCCCGTCACCTCTGAGACCTATAAGCCACGTTCAGTTGAGGAGAACAATATGCCAAAAGAAGGGCAAAGGAGGCCTTCTTTCTTTAAGCCACTAGAACGTGTAAATATGAACAACAGATGTATCTCCCTTCTACCGCACCTGGGAATTACAAAAGTGAAAGGGAAAGTGCAGGGAGAATGCTCTGTGCTCCCATTGGAAAAGAGCTTGAAGGGAAACGTTTTTTTCCTCACTGGAATTACAGCGTTGCAGTTTCAAATGTGGCAGGGAAACACTGTTGTTCCGTATCTCCTCTTCTTGACACAATCCATTTCTCGTCACAGAAATAGGCAGGCCCCAGATCCAAGGCAGCCTGGGTCAAAGCGGTGCTTAAACTCCAGCAAGCGTTTATGATGTCATAGGCCACTAGGCTGTGCACTAGATTCTAAGATGTAGGCAAAGGACTGCCCGTCTCTTCTGGGACCTGTAAGCCACGTTCAGTTGAGGAGAACTATATACCAAAAGAAGGGCAATGGAGAATTTCTTTTCTTAAGCCACTAGAAGCTGTAATGTGAACAGCAGATGTATCTCTCTTCTACCGCACCTGGAGAGTACAAAACACAGAACGAAGGCGCAGTGGGAATGCTCTATGGTCCTTGTGGAGAATAGGGCTTGAAAACTGACCTGAAATCGTTCAGCGTTTTCGGAAGCCACTACAAGGTGTCAATGTGAACAAACGAAGTATCTACCTTCTACAGCACCGGGAAGCCCCATAGACCGCAGGAAGGCAAAGGGAGAGTGCTTTGTGGTCCCTTTCGAAAACGGGGTTTGAAAGGATTCAGTAAGGATTGTTAGTCAATAGATAAACCACATGGGACGACTAGCATCGAGCTCAAGCTCTCTGTTTCTCGTCACACAGATAGGCAGTCCGCAGGTCCAAGGCAGCGTGTGTCAAAGCGGTGCTTTAAATGCAGGAAGCTTTTGCGGTGTCTTAGGCCATGTGCCTCGGCACTAGGATGCAACGTGTAAACGACGGACTGCCTGACACTACTCGGACCTGTAAGCCACTTTCACTTGAGGACAACTATATGCCACAAGAAGGGCAATGGAGGCCTTCTTTCCTTAAGCCACTAGAACGTGTAAATGTGAACAGCAAAAGTATCTCCCTTCAACCGCACCTGGGAAGTACAAAACTCAAAAGGAAAGTGCAGGGAGAATGCTCTGTGTTCCCTTTGGAAAAGAGAGCTTGAAGGGAAACTATTTCCTCACTGGGATTTAGAGCATTGCAGGCTCAACTGTGGAAGGGAAACACTGTTGTTCCATATCTTCTCTTCTTAACACAATCCATTTCTCGTCACAGAAATAGGCAGGCCCCAGATCCAAGGCAGCCTGGGTCAAAGCGGTGCTTAAACTCCAGCAAGCGTTTATAGTGTCATAGGCCACTAGGCTGTGCACTAGATTCTAAGATATAGGCGAAGGACTGCCCGTCACCTCTGAGACCTGTAAGCCACGTTCACTTGAAGAGAACAATATGCCAAAAGAAGGGCAAAGGAGGCCTTCTTTCTTTAAGCCACTAGAACGTGTAAATATGAACAACAGATGTATCTCCCTTCTACCGCACCTGGGAATTACAAATGTGAAAGGGAAAGTGCAGGGAGAATGCTCTGTGCTCCCATTGGAAAAGAGCTTGAAGGGAAACGTTTTTTTCCTCACAGGAATTACAGCGTTGCAGTTTCAAATGTAGCAGGGAAACACTGTTGTTCCGTATCTCCTCTTCTTGACACAATCCATTTTTGGTCACAGAAATAGGCAGGCCCCAGATCCAAGGCAGCCTGGGTCAAAGCGGTGCTTAAATTCCAGCAAGCGTTAATGATGTCATAGGCCACTAGGCTGTGCACTAGATTCTAAGATGTAGGCAAAGGACTGCCCGTCTCTTCTGGGACCTGTAAGCCACGTTCAGTTGAGGAGAACTATATACCAAAAGAAGGGCAATGGAGAATTTCTTTTCTTAAGCCACTAGAAGCTGTAAATGTGAACAGCAGATGTATCTCTCTTCTACCGCACCTGGAAAGTACAAAACACAGAACGAAGGCGCAGTGGGAATGCTCTGTGGTCCTTGTGGAGAATAGGGCTTGAAAACTGACCTGAAATCGTTCAGCGTTTTCGGAAGCCACTACAAGGTGTCAATGAGAACAACCGAGGTATCTACCTTCTACAGCACCGGGAAGCCCCATAGAGCGCAGGAAGGCAAAGGGAGAGTGCTTTGTGGTCCCTTTCGAAAACGGGGTTTGAAAGGATTCACTAAGGATTGTTAGTGAATAGATAAACCACATGGGACGACTAGCATCGAGCTCAAGCTCTCTGTTTCTCGTCACACAGATAGGCAGTCCGCAGGTCCAAGGCAGCGTGTGTCAAAGCGGTGCTTTAAATGCAGGAAGCTTTTGCGGTGTCTTAGGCCATGTGCCTCGGCACTAGGATGCAACGTGTAAACGACGGACTGCCTGACACTACTCGGACCTGTAAGCCACTTTCACTTGAGGACAACTATATGCCACAAGAAGGGCAATGGAGGCCTTCTTTCCTTAAGCCACTAGAACGTGTAAATGTGAACAGCAAAAGTATCTCCCTTCAACCGCACCTGGGAAGTACAAAACTCAAAAGGAAAGTGCAGGGAGAATGCTCTGTGTTCCCTTTGGAAAAGAGAGCTTGAAGGGAAACTATTTCCTCACTGGGATTTAGAGCATTGCAGGCTCAACTGTGGAAGGGAAACACTGTTGTTCCATATCTTCTCTTCTTAACACAATCCATTTCTCGTCACAGAAATAGGCAGGCCCCAGATCCAAGGCAGCCTGGGTCAAAGCGGTGCTTAAACTCCAGCAAGCGTTTATGATGTCATAGGCCACTAGGCTGTGCACTAGATTCTAAGATGAGGGCGACGGAGTGCCCGACACTTTTGGGACTTGTAAGCCACCTTCAGTTGAGGAGAACAATATGCCAAATAAGGGCAAAGGAGGCCTTCTTTCTTTAAGCCACTAGAACGTGTAAATATGAACAACAGATGTATCTCCCTTCTACCGCACCTGGGAATTACAAAACTGAAAGGGAAAGTGCAGGGAGAATGCTCTGTGCTCCCATTGGAAAAGAGCTTGAAGGGAAACGTTTTTTTCCTCACTGGAATTACAGCGTTGCAGTTTCAAATGTGGCAGGGAAACACTGTTGTTCCGTATCTTCTCTTCTTAACACAATCCATTTCTCGTCACAGAAATAGGCAGGCCCCAGATCCAAAGCAGCCTGGGTCAAAGCGGTGCTTAAACTCCAGCAAGCGTTTATGATGTCATAGGCCACTAGGCTGTGCACTAGATTCTAAGATATAGGCGAAGGACTGCCCGTCACCTCTGAGACCTGTAAGCCACGTTCAGTTGAGGAGAACAATATGCCAAAAGAAGGGCAAAGGAGGCCTTCTTTCTTTAAGCCACTAGAACGTGTAAATATGAACAACAGATGTATCTCCCTTCTACCGCACCTGGGAATTACAAAACTGAAAGGGAAAGTGCAGGGAGAATGCTCTGTGCTCCCATTGGAAAAGAGCTTGAAGGGAAACGTTTTTTTCCTCACTGGAATTACAGCGTTGCAGTTTCAAATGTGGCAGGGAAACACTGTTGTTCCGTATCTCCTCTTCTTGACACAATCCATTTCTCGTCACAGAAATAGGCAGGCCCCAGATCCAAGGCAGCCTGTGTCAAAGCGCTGCTTAAACTCCAGCAAGCGTTTATAGTGTCATAGGCCACTAGGCTGTGCACTAGATTCTAAGATATAGGCGAAGGACTGCCCGTCACCTCTGAGACCTGTAAGCCACGTTCACTTGAGGAGAACAATATGCCAAAAGAAGGGCAAAGGAGGCCTTCTTTCTTTAAGCCACTAGAACGTGTAAATATGAACAACAGATGTATCTCCCTTCTACCGCACCTGGGAATTACAAAAGTGAAAGGGAAAGTGCAGGGAGAATGCTCTGTGCTCCCATTGGAAAAGAGCTTGAAGGGAAACGTTTTTTTCCTCACAGGAATTACAGCGTTGCAGTTTCAAATGTAGCAGGGAAACACTGTTGTTCCGTATCTCCTCTTCTTGACACAATCCATTTTTGGTCACAGAAATAGGCAGGCCCCAGATCCAAGGCAGCCTGGGTCAAAGCGGTGCTTAAATTCCAGCAAGCGTTAATGATGTCATAGGCCACTAGGCTGTGCACTAGATTCTAAGATGTAGGCAAAGGACTGCCCGTCTCTTCTGGGACCTGTAAGCCACGTTCAGTTGAGGAGAACTATATACCAAAAGAAGGGCAATGGAGAATTTCTTTTCTTAAGCCACTAGAAGCTGTAAATGTGAACAGCAGATGTATCTCTCTTCTACCGCACCTGGAAAGTACAAAACACAGAACGAAGGCGCAGTGGGAATGCTCTGTGGTCCTTGTGGAGAATAGGGCTTGAAAACTGACCTGAAATCGTTCAGCGTTTTCGGAAGCCACTACAAGGTGTCAATGTGAACAACCGAAGTATCTACCTTCTACAGCACCGGGAAGCCCCATAGACCGCAGGAAGGCAAAGGGAGAGTGCTTTGTGGTCCCTTTCGAAAACGGGGTTTGAAAGGATTCACTAAGGATTGTTAGTGAATAGATAAACCACATGGGACGACTAGCATCGAGCTCAAGCTCTCTGTTTCTCGTCACACAGATAGGCAGTCCGCAGGTCCAAGGCAGCGTGTGTCAAAGCGGTGCTTTAAATGCAGGAAGCTTTTGCGGTGTCTTAGGCCATGTGCCTCGGCACTAGGATGCAACGTGTAAACGATGGACTGCCTGACACTACTCGGACCTGTAAGCCACTTTCACTTGAGGACAACTATATGCCACAAGAAGGGCAATGGAGGCCTTCTTTCCTTAAGCCACTAGAACGTGTAAATGTGAACAGCAAAAGTATCTCCCTTCTACCGCACCTGGGAAGTACAAAACTCAAAAGGAAAGTGCAGGGAGAATGCTCTGTGTTCCCTTTGGAAAAGAGAGCTTGAAGGGAAACTTTATTTCCTCACTGGGATTTAGAGCATTGCAGGCTCAACTGTGGAAGGGAAACACTGTTGTTCCATATCTTCTCTTCTTAACACAATCCATTTCTCGTTACAGAAATAGGCAGGCCCCAGATCCAAGGCAGCCTGTGTCAAGGCGGTGCTTAAACTCCAGCAAGCGTTTATAGTGTCATAGGCCACTAGGCTGTGCACTAGATTCTAAGATATAGGCGAAGGACTGCCCGTCACCTCTGAGACCTGTAAGCCACGTTCAGTTGAGGAGAACAATATGCCAAAAGAAGGGCAAAGGAGGCCTTCTTTCTTTAAGCCACTAGAACGTGTAAATATGAACAACAGATGTATCTCCCTTCTACCGCACCTGGGAATTACAAAACTGAAAGGGAAAGTGCAGGGAGAATGCTCTGTGCTATCATTGGAAAAGAGCTTGAAGGGAAACGTTTTTTTCCTCACTGGAATTACAGCGTTGCAGTTTCAAATGTGGCAGGGAAACACTGTTGTTCCGTATCTCCTCTTCTTGACACAATCCATTTCTCGTCACAGAAATAGGCAGGCCCCAGATCCAAGGCAGCCTGGGTCAAAGCGGTGCTTAAACTCCAGCAAGCGTTTATGATGTCATAGGCCACTAGGCTGTGCACTAGATTCTAAGATGTAGGCAAAGGACTGCCCGTCTCTTCTGGGACCTGTAAGCCACGTTCAGTTGAGGAGAACTATATACCAAAAGAAGGGCAATGGAGAATTTCTTTTCTTAAGCCACTAGAAGCTGTAATGTGAACAGCAGATGTATCTCTCTTCTACCGCACCTGGAGAGTACAAAACACAGAACGAAGGCGCAGTGGGAATGCTCTATGGTCCTTGTGGAGAATAGGGCTTGAAAACTGACCTGAAATCGTTCAGCGTTTTCGGAAGCCACTACAAGGTGTCAATGTGAACAACCGAAGTATCTACCTTCTACAGCACCGGGAAGCCCCATAGACCGAAGGAAGGCAAAGGGAGAGTGCTTTGTGGTCCCTTTCGAAAACGGGGTTTGAAAGGATTCACTAAGGATTGTTAGTCAATAGATAAACCACATGGGACGACTAGCATCGAGCTCAAGCTCTCTGTTTCTCGTCACACAGATAGGCAGTCCGCAGGTCCAAGGCAGCGTGTGTCAAAGCGGTGCTTTAAATGCAGGAAGCTTTTGCGGTGTCTTAGGCCATGTGCCTCGGCACTAGGATGCAACGTGTAAACGATGGACTGCCTGACACTACTCGGACCTGTAAGCCACTTTCACTTGAGGACAACTATATGCCACAAGAAGGGCAATGGAGGCCTTCTTTCCTTAAGCCACTAGAACGTGTAAATGTGAACAGCAAAAGTATCTCCCTTCAACCGCACCTGGGAAGTACAAAACTCAAAAGGAAAGTGCAGGGAGAATGCTCTGTGTTCCTTTGGAAAAGAGAGCTTGAAGGGAAACTATTTCCTCACTGGGATTTAGAGCATTGCAGGCTCAACTGTGGAAGGGAAACACTGTTGTTCCATATCTTCTCTTCTTAACACAATCCATTTCTCGTCACAGAAATAGGCAGGCCCCAGATCCAAGGCAGCCTGGGTCAAAGCGGTGCTTAAACTCCAGCAAGCGTTTATTGTGTCATAGGCCACTAGGCTGTGCACTAGATTCTAAGATATAGGCGAAGGACTGCCCGTCACCTCTGAGACCTGTAAGCCACGTTCACTTGAAGAGAACAATATGCCAAAAGAAGGGCAAAGGAGGCCTTCTTTCTTTAAGCCACTAGAACGTGTAAATATGAACAACAGATGTATCTCCCTTCTACCGCACCTGGGAATTACAAAAGTGAAAGGGAAAGTGCAGGGAGAATGCTCTGTGCTCCCATTGGAAAAGAGCTTGAAGGGAAACGTTTTTTTCCTCACTGGAATTACAGCGTTGCAGTTTCAAATGTGGCAGGGAAACACTGTTGTTCCGTATCTCCTCTTCTTGACACAATCCATTTCTCGTCACAAAAATAGGCAGGCCTCAGATCCAAGGCAGCCTGGGTCAAAGCGGTGCTTAAACTCCAGCAAGCGTTTATGATGTCATAGGCCACTAGGCTGTGCACTAGATTCTAAGATGTAGGCAAAGGACTGCCCGTCTCTTCTGGGACCTGTAAGCCACGTTCAGTTGAGGAGAACTATATACCAAAAGAAGGGCAATGGAGAATTTCTTTTCTTAAGCCACTAGAAGCTGTAAATGTGAACAGCAGATGTATCTCTCTTCTACCGCACCTGGAAAGTACAAAACACAGAACGAAGGCGCAGTGGGAATGCTCTGTGGTCCTTGTGGAGAATAGGGCTTGAAAACTGACCTGAAATCGTTCAGCGTTTTCGGAAGCCACTACAAGGTGTCAATGTGAACAACCGAAGTATCTACCTTCTACAGCACCGGGAAGCCCCATAGACCGAAGGAAGGCAAAGGGAGAGTGCTTTGTGGTCCCTTTCGAAAACGGGGTTTGAAAGGATTCACTAAGGATTGTTAGTCAATAGATAAACCACATGGGACGACTAGCATCGAGCTCAAGCTCTCTGTTTCTCGTCACACAGATAGGCAGTCCGCAGGTCCAAGGCAGCGTGTGTCAAAGCGGTGCTTTAAATGCAGGAAGCTTTTGCGGTGTCTTAGGCCATGTGCCTCGGCACTAGGATGCAACGTGTAAACGATGGACTGCCTGACACTACTCGGACCTGTAAGCCACTTTCACTTGAGGACAACTATATGCCACAAGAAGGGCAATGGAGGCCTTCTTTCCTTAAGCCACTAGAACGTGTAAATGTGAACAGCAAAAGTATCTCCCTTCTACCGCACCTGGGAAGTACAAAACTCAAAAGGAAAGTGCAGGGAGAATGCTCTGTGTTCCCTTTGGAAAAGAGAGCTTGAAGGGAAACTATTTCCTCACTGGGATTTAGAGCATTGCAGGCTCAACTGTGGAAGGGAAACACTGATGTTCCATATCTTCTCTTCTTAACACAATCCATTTCTCGTTACAGAAATAGGCAGGCCCCAGATCCAAGGCAGCCTGTGTCAAGGCGGTGCTTAAACTCCAGCAAGCGTTTATAGTGTCATAGGCCACTAGGCTGTGCACTAGATTCTAAGATATAGGCGAAGGACTGCCCGTCACCTCTGAGACCTATAAGCCACGTTCAGTTGAGGAGAACAATATGCCAAAAGAAGGGCAAAGGAGGCCTTCTTTCTTTAAGCCACTAGAACGTGTAAATATGAACAACAGATGTATCTCCCTTCTACCGCACCTGGGAATTACAAAAGTGAAAGGGAAAGTGCAGGGAGAATGCTCTGTGCTCCCATTGGAAAAGAGCTTGAAGGGAAACGTTTTTTTCCTCACAGGAATTACAGCGTTGCAGTTTCAAATGTAGCAGGGAAACACTGTTGTTCCGTATCTCCTCTTCTTGACACAATCCATTTTTGGTCACAGAAATAGGCAGGCCCCAGATCCAAGGCAGCCTGGGTCAAAGCGGTGCTTAAATTCCAGCAAGCGTTAATGATGTCATAGGCCACTAGGCTGTGCACTAGATTCTAAGATGTAGGCAAAGGACTGCCCGTCTCTTCTGGGACCTGTAAGCCACGTTCAGTTGAGGAGAACTATATACCAAAAGAAGGGCAATGGAGAATTTCTTTTCTTAAGCCACTAGAAGCTGTAAATGTGAACAGCAGATGTATCTCTCTTCTACCGCACCTGGAAAGTAAAAAACACAGAACGAAGGCGCAGAGGGAATGCTCTGTGGTCCTTGTGGAGAATAGGGCTTGAAAACTGACCTGAAATCGTTCAGCGTTTTCGGAAGCCACTACAAGGTGTCAATGAGAACAACCGAGGTATCTACCTTCTACAGCACCGGGAAGCCCCATAGAGCGCAGGAAGGCAAAGGGAGAGTGCTTTGTGGTCCCTTTCGAAAACGGGGTTTGAAAGGATTCACTAAGGATTGTTAGTGAATAGATAAACCACATGGGACGACTAGCATCGAGCTCAAGCTCTCTGTTTCTCGTCACACAGATAGGCAGTCCGCAGGTCCAAGGCAGCGTGTGTCAAAGCGGTGC
Source organism: Mesoplodon bidens (assembly GCF_964165515.1). Classification (NCBI taxonomy): domain Eukaryota; kingdom Metazoa; phylum Chordata; class Mammalia; order Artiodactyla; family Ziphiidae; genus Mesoplodon; species Mesoplodon bidens. The sequence goes on along the minus strand of NC_138172.1, from coordinate 58,368,887 downwards.
TTTAAATGCAGGAAGCTTTTGCGGTGTCTTAGGCCATGTGCCTCGGCACTAGGATGCAACGTGTAAACGACGGACTGCCTGACACTACTCGGACCTGTAAGCCACTTTCACTTGAGGACAACTATATGCCACAAGAAGGGCAATGGAGGCCTTCTTTCCTTAAGCCACTAGAACGTGTAAATGTGAACAGCAAAAGTATCTCCCTTCAACCGCACCTGGGAAGTACAAAACTCAAAAGGAAAGTGCAGGGAGAATGCTCTGTGTTCCCTTTGGAAAAGAGAGCTTGAAGGGAAACTATTTCCTCACTGGGATTTAGAGCATTGCAGGCTCAACTGTGGAAGGGAAACACTGTTGTTCCATATCTTCTCTTCTTAACAAAATCCATTTCTCGTCACAGAAATAGGCAGGCCCCAGATCCAAGGCAGCCTGGGTCAAAGCGGTGCTTAAACTCCAGCAAGCGTTTATGATGTCATAGGCCACTAGGCTGTGCACTAGATTCTAAGATATAGGCGAAGGACTGCCCGTCACCTCTGAGACCTGTAAGCCACGTTCAGTTGAGGAGAACAATATGCCAAAAGAAGGGCAAAGGAAGCCTTCTTTCTTTAAGCCACTAGAACGTGTAAATATGAACAACAGATGTATCTCCCTTCTACCGCACCTGGGAATTACAAAACTGAAAGGGAAAGTGCAGGGAGAATGCTCTGTGCTCCCATTGGAAAAGAGCTTGAAGGGAAACGTTTTTTTCCTCACTGGAATTACAGCGTTGCAGTTTCAAATGTGGCAGGGAAACACTGTTGTTCCGTATCTCCTCTTCTTGACACAATCCATTTCTCGTCACAGAAATAGGCAGGCCCCAGATCCAAGGCAGCCTGTGTCAAAGCGCTGCTTAAACTCCAGCAAGCGTTTATAGTGTCATAGGCCACTAGGCTGTGCACTAGATTCTAAGATATAGGCGAAGGACTGCCCGTCACCTCTGAGACCTGTAAGCCACGTTCACTTGAGGAGAACAATATGCCAAAAGAAGGGCAAAGGAGGCCTTCTTTCTTTAAGCCACTAGAACGTGTAAATATGAACAACAGATGTATCTCCCTTCTACCGCACCTGGGAATTACAAAACTGAAAGGGAAAGTGCAGGGAGAATGCTCTGTGCTCCCATTGGAAAGAGCTTGAAGGGAAACGTTTTTTTCCTCACAGGAATTACAGCGTTGCAGTTTCAAATGTAGCAGGGAAACACTGTTGTTCCGTATCTCCTCTTCTTGACACAATCCATTTTTGGTCACAGAAATAGGCAGGCCCCAGATCCAAGGCAGCCTGGGTCAAAGCGGTGCTTAAATTCCAGCAAGCGTTAATGATGTCATAGGCCACTAGGCTGTGCACTAGATTCTAAGATGTAGGCAAAGGACTGCCCGTCTCTTCTGGGACCTGTAAGCCACGTTCAGTTGAGGAGAACTATATACCAAAAGAAGGGCAATGGAGAATTTCTTTTCTTAAGCCACTAGAAGCTGTAAATGTGAACAGCAGATGTATCTCTCTTCTACCGCACCTGGAAAGTACAAAACACAGAACGAAGGCGCAGTGGGAATGCTCTGTGGTCCTTGTGGAGAATAGGGCTTGAAAACTGACCTGAAATCGTTCAGCGTTTTCGGAAGCCACTACAAGGTGTCAATGTGAACAACCGAAGTATCTACCTTCTACAGCACCGGGAAGCCCCATAGACCGCAGGAAGGCAAAGGGAGAGTGCTTTGTGGTCCCTTTCGAAAACGGGGTTTGAAAGGATTCACTAAGGATTGTTAGTGAATAGATAAACCACATGGGACGACTAGCATCGAGCTCAAGCTCTCTGTTTCTCGTCACACAGATAGGCAGTCCGCAGGTCCAAGGCAGCGTGTGTCAAAGCGGTGCTTTAAATGCAGGAAGCTTTTGCGGTGTCTTAGGCCATGTGCCTCGGCACTAGGATGCAACGTGTAAACGATGGACTGCCTGACACTACTCGGACCTGTAAGCCACTTTCACTTGAGGACAACTATATGCCACAAGAAGGGCAATGGAGGCCTTCTTTCCTTAAGCCACTAGAACGTGTAAATGTGAACAGCAAAAGTATCTCCCTTCTACCGCACCTGGGAAGTACAAAACTCAAAAGGAAAGTGCAGGGAGAATGCTCTGTGTTCCCTTTGGAAAAGAGAGCTTGAAGGGAAGCTATTTCCTCACTGGGATTTAGAGCATTGCAGGCTCAACTGTGGAAGGGAAACACTGTTGTTCCATATCTTCTCTTCTTAACACAATCCATTTCTCGTTACAGAAATAGGCAGGCCCCAGATCCAAGGCAGCCTGTGTCAAGGCGGTGCTTAAACTCCAGCAAGCGTTTATAGTGTCATAGGCCACTAGGCTGTGCACTAGATTCTAAGATATAGGCGAAGGACTGCCCGTCACCTCTGAGACCTGTAAGCCACGTTCAGTTGAGGAGAACAATATGCCAAAAGAAGGGCAAAGGAGGCCTTCTTTCTTTAAGCCACTAGAACGTGTAAATATGAACAACAGATGTATCTCCCTTCTACCGCACCTGGGAATTACAAAACTGAAAGGGAAAGTGCAGGGAGAATGCTCTGTGCTATCATTGGAAAAGAGCTTGAAGGGAAACGTTTTTTTCCTCACTGGAATTACAGCGTTGCAGTTTCAAATGTGGCAGGGAAACACTGTTGTTCCGTATCTCCTCTTCTTGACACAATCCATTTCTCGTCACAGAAATAGGCAGGCCCCAGATCCAAGGCAGCCTGGGTCAAAGCGGTGCTTAAACTCCAGCAAGCGTTTATGATGTCATAGGCCACTAGGCTGTGCACTAGATTCTAAGATGTAGGCAAAGGACTGCCCGTCTCTTCTGGGACCTGTAAGCCACGTTCAGTTGAGGAGAACTATATACCAAAAGAAGGGCAATGGAGAATTTCTTTTCTTAAGCCACTAGAAGCTGTAATGTGAACAGCAGATGTATCTCTCTTCTACCGCACCTGGAGAGTACAAAACACAGAACGAAGGCGCAGTGGGAATGCTCTATGGTCCTTGTGGAGAATAGGGCTTGAAAACTGACATGAAATCGTTCAGCGTTTTCGGAAGCCACTACAAGGTGTCAATGTGAACAACCGAAGTATCTACCTTCTACAGCACCGGGAAGCCCCATAGACCGAAGGAAGGCAAAGGGAGAGTGCTTTGTGGTCCCTTTCGAAAACGGGGTTTGAAAGGATTCACTAAGGATTGTTAGTCAATAGATAAACCACATGGGACGACTAGCATCGAGCTCAAGCTCTCTGTTTCTCGTCACACAGATAGGCAGTCCGCAGGTCCAAGGCAGCGTGTGTCAAAGCGGTGCTTTAAATGCAGGAAGCTTTTGCGGTGTCTTAGGCCATGTGCCTCGGCACTAGGATGCAACGTGTAAACGATGGACTGCCTGACACTACTCGGACCTGTAAGCCACTTTCACTTGAGGACAACTATATGCCACAAGAAGGGCAATGGAGGCCTTCTTTCCTTAAGCCACTAGAACGTGTAAATGTGAACAGCAAAAGTATCTCCCTTCAACCGCACCTGGGAAGTACAAAACTCAAAAGGAAAGTGCAGGGAGAATGCTCTGTGTTCCTTTGGAAAAGAGAGCTTGAAGGGAAACTATTTCCTCACTGGGATTTAGAGCATTGCAGGCTCAACTGTGGAAGGGAAACACTGTTGTTCCATATCTTCTCTTCTTAACACAATCCATTTCTCGTCACAGAAATAGGCAGGCCCCAGATCCAAGGCAGCCTGGGTCAAAGCGGTGCTTAAACTCCAGCAAGCGTTTATTGTGTCATAGGCCACTAGGCTGTGCACTAGATTCTAAGATATAGGCGAAGGACTGCCCGTCACCTCTGAGACCTGTAAGCCACGTTCACTTGAAGAGAACAATATGCCAAAAGAAGGGCAAAGGAGGCCTTCTTTCTTTAAGCCACTAGAACGTGTAAATATGAACAACAGATGTATCTCCCTTCTACCGCACCTGGGAATTACAAAAGTGAAAGGGAAAGTGCAGGGAGAATGCTCTGTGCTCCCATTGGAAAAGAGCTTGAAGGGAAACGTTTTTTTCCTCACTGGAATTACAGCGTTGCAGTTTCAAATGTGGCAGGGAAACACTGTTGTTCCGTATCTCCTCTTCTTGACACAATCCATTTCTCGTCACAAAAATAGGCAGGCCTCAGATCCAAGGCAGCCTGGGTCAAAGCGGTGCTTAAACTCCAGCAAGCGTTTATGATGTCATAGGCCACTAGGCTGTGCACTAGATTCTAAGATGTAGGCAAAGGACTGCCCGTCTCTTCTGGGACCTGTAAGCCACGTTCAGTTGAGGAGAACTATATACCAAAAGAAGGGCAATGGAGAATTTCTTTTCTTAAGCCACTAGAAGCTGTAAATGTGAACAGCAGATGTATCTCTCTTCTACCGCACCTGGAAAGTACAAAACACAGAACGAAGGCGCAGTGGGAATGCTCTGTGGTCCTTGTGGAGAATAGGGCTTGAAAACTGACCTGAAATCGTTCAGCGTTTTCGGAAGCCACTACAAGGTGTCAATGTGAACAACCGAAGTATCTACCTTCTACAGCACCGGGAAGCCCCATAGACCGAAGGAAGGCAAAGGGAGAGTGCTTTGTGGTCCCTTTCGAAAACGGGGTTTGAAAGGATTCACTAAGGATTGTTAGTCAATAGATAAACCACATGGGACGACTAGCATCGAGCTCAAGCTCTCTGTTTCTCGTCACACAGATAGGCAGTCCGCAGGTCCAAGGCAGCGTGTGTCAAAGCGGTGCTTTAAATGCAGGAAGCTTTTGCGGTGTCTTAGGCCATGTGCCTCGGCACTAGGATGCAACGTGTAAACGATGGACTGCCTGACACTACTCGGACCTGTAAGCCACTTTCACTTGAGGACAACTATATGCCACAAGAAGGGCAATGGAGGCCTTCTTTCCTTAAGCCACTAGAACGTGTAAATGTGAACAGCAAAAGTATCTCCCTTCTACCGCACCTGGGAAGTACAAAACTCAAAAGGAAAGTGCAGGGAGAATGCTCTGTGTTCCCTTTGGAAAAGAGAGCTTGAAGGGAAACTATTTCCTCACTGGGATTTAGAGCATTGCAGGCTCAACTGTGGAAGGGAAACACTGATGTTCCATATCTTCTCTTCTTAACACAATCCATTTCTCGTTACAGAAATAGGCAGGCCCCAGATCCAAGGCAGCCTGTGTCAAGGCGGTGCTTAAACTCCAGCAAGCGTTTATAGTGTCATAGGCCACTAGGCTGTGCACTAGATTCTAAGATATAGGCGAAGGACTGCCCGTCACCTCTGAGACCTATAAGCCACGTTCAGTTGAGGAGAACAATATGCCAAAAGAAGGGCAAAGGAGGCCTTCTTTCTTTAAGCCACTAGAACGTGTAAATATGAACAACAGATGTATCTCCCTTCTACCGCACCTGGGAATTACAAAACTGAAAGGGAAAGTGCAGGGAGAATGCTCTGTGCTCCCATTGGAAAAGAGCTTGAAGGGAAACGTTTTTTTCCTCACTGGAATTACAGCGTTGCAGTTTCAAATGTGGCAGGGAAACACTGTTGTTCCGTATCTCCTCTTCTTGACACAATCCATTTCTCGTCACAGAAATAGGCAGGCCCCAGATCCAAGGCAGCCTGGGTCAAAGCGGTGCTTAAACTCCAGCAAGCGTTTATGATGTCATAGGCCACTAGGCTGTGCACTAGATTCTAAGATGTAGGCAAAGGACTGCCCGTCTCTTCTGGGACCTGTAAGCCACGTTCAGTTGAGGAGAACTATATACCAAAAGAAGGGCAATGGAGAATTTCTTTTCTTAAGCCACTAGAAGCTGTAATGTGAACAGCAGATGTATCTCTCTTCTACCGCACCTGGAGAGTACAAAACACAGAACGAAGGCGCAGTGGGAATGCTCTATGGTCCTTGTGGAGAATAGGGCTTGAAAACTGACCTGAAATCGTTCAGCGTTTTCGGAAGCCACTACAAGGTGTCAATGTGAACAACCGAAGTATCTACCTTCTACAGCACCGGGAAGCCCCATAGACCGCAGGAAGGCAAAGGGAGAGTGCTTTGTGGTCCCTTTCGAAAACGGGGTTTGAAAGGATTCAGTAAGGATTGTTAGTCAATAGATAAACCACATGGGACGACTAGCATCGAGCTCAAGCTCTCTGTTTCTCGTCACACAGATAGGCAGTCCGCAGGTCCAAGGCAGCGTGTGTCAAAGCGGTGCTTTAAATGCAGGAAGCTTTTGCGGTGTCTTAGGCCATGTGCCTCGGCACTAGGATGCAACGTGTAAACGACGGACTGCCTGACACTACTCGGACCTGTAAGCCACTTTCACTTGAGGACAACTATATGCCACAAGAAGGGCAATGGAGGCCTTCTTTCCTTAAGCCACTAGAACGTGTAAATGTGAACAGCAAAAGTATCTCCCTTCAACCGCACCTGGGAAGTACAAAACTCAAAAGGAAAGTGCAGGGAGAATGCTCTGTGTTCCCTTTGGAAAAGAGAGCTTGAAGGGAAACTATTTCCTCACTGGGATTTAGAGCATTGCAGGCTCAACTGTGGAAGGGAAACACTGTTGTTCCATATCTTCTCTTCTTAACACAATCCATTTCTCGTCACAGAAATAGGCAGGCCCCAGATCCAAGGCAGCCTGGGTCAAAGCGGTGCTTAAACTCCAGCAAGCGTTTATAGTGTCATAGGCCACTAGGCTGTGCACTAGATTCTAAGATATAGGCGAAGGACTGCCCGTCACCTCTGAGACCTGTAAGCCACGTTCACTTGAAGAGAACAATATGCCAAAAGAAGGGCAAAGGAGGCCTTCTTTCTTTAAGCCACTAGAACGTGTAAATATGAACAACAGATGTATCTCCCTTCTACCGCACCTGGGAATTACAAAAGTGAAAGGGAAAGTGCAGGGAGAATGCTCTGTGCTCCCATTGGAAAAGAGCTTGAAGGGAAACGTTTTTTTCCTCACAGGAATTACAGCGTTGCAGTTTCAAATGTAGCAGGGAAACACTGTTGTTCCGTATCTCCTCTTCTTGACACAATCCATTTTTGGTCACAGAAATAGGCAGGCCCCAGATCCAAGGCAGCCTGGGTCAAAGCGGTGCTTAAATTCCAGCAAGCGTTAATGATGTCATAGGCCACTAGGCTGTGCACTAGATTCTAAGATGTAGGCAAAGGACTGCCCGTCTCTTCTGGGACCTGTAAGCCACGTTCAGTTGAGGAGAACTATATACCAAAAGAAGGGCAATGGAGAATTTCTTTTCTTAAGCCACTAGAAGCTGTAAATGTGAACAGCAGATGTATCTCTCTTCTACCGCACCTGGAAAGTACAAAACACAGAACGAAGGCGCAGTGGGAATGCTCTGTGGTCCTTGTGGAGAATAGGGCTTGAAAACTGACCTGAAATCGTTCAGCGTTTTCGGAAGCCACTACAAGGTGTCAATGTGAACAACCGAAGTATCTACCTTCTACAGCACCGGGAAGCCCCATAGACCGCAGGAAGGCAAAGGGAGAGTGCTTTGTGGTCCCTTTCGAAAACGGGGTTTGAAAGGATTCAGTAAGGATTGTTAGTCAATAGATAAACCACATGGGACGACTAGCATCGAGCTCAAGCTCTCTGTTTCTCGTCACACAGATAGGCAGTCCGCAGGTCCAAGGCAGCGTGTGTCAAAGCGGTGCTTTAAATGCAGGAAGCTTTTGCGGTGTCTTAGGCCATGTGCCTCGGCACTAGGATGCAACGTGTAAACGACGGACTGCCTGACACTACTCGGACCTGTAAGCCACTTTCACTTGAGGACAACTATATGCCACAAGAAGGGCAATGGAGGCCTTCTTTCCTTAAGCCACTAGAACGTGTAAATGTGAACAGCAAAAGTATCTCCCTTCAACCGCACCTGGGAAGTACAAAACTCAAAAGGAAAGTGCAGGGAGAATGCTCTGTGTTCCCTTTGGAAAAGAGAGCTTGAAGGGAAACTATTTCCTCACTGGGATTTAGAGCATTGCAGGCTCAACTGTGGAAGGGAAACACTGTTGTTCCATATCTTCTCTTCTTAACACAATCCATTTCTCGTCACAGAAATAGGCAGGCCCCAGATCCAAGGCAGCCTGGGTCAAAGCGGTGCTTAAACTCCAGCAAGCGTTTATAGTGTCATAGGCCACTAGGCTGTGCACTAGATTCTAAGATATAGGCGAAGGACTGCCCGTCACCTCTGAGACCTGTAAGCCACGTTCACTTGAAGAGAACAATATGCCAAAAGAAGGGCAAAGGAGGCCTTCTTTCTTTAAGCCACTAGAACGTGTAAATATGAACAACAGATGTATCTCCCTTCTACCGCACCTGGGAATTACAAAAGTGAAAGGGAAAGTGCAGGGAGAATGCTCTGTGCTCCCATTGGAAAAGAGCTTGAAGGGAAACGTTTTTTTCCTCACAGGAATTACAGCGTTGCAGTTTCAAATGTAGCAGGGAAACACTGTTGTTCCGTATCTCCTCTTCTTGACACAATCCATTTTTGGTCACAGAAATAGGCAGGCCCCAGATCCAAGGCAGCCTGGGTCAAAGCGGTGCTTAAATTCCAGCAAGCGTTAATGATGTCATAGGCCACTAGGCTGTGCACTAGATTCTAAGATGTAGGCAAAGGACTGCCCGTCTCTTCTGGGACCTGTAAGCCACGTTCAGTTGAGGAGAACTATATACCAAAAGAAGGGCAATGGAGAATTTCTTTTCTTAAGCCACTAGAAGCTGTAAATGTGAACAGCAGATGTATCTCTCTTCTACCGCACCTGGAAAGTACAAAACACAGAACGAAGGCGCAGTGGGAATGCTCTGTGGTCCTTGTGGAGAATAGGGCTTGAAAACTGACCTGAAATCGTTCAGCGTTTTCGGAAGCCACTACAAGGTGTCAATGTGAACAACCGAAGTATCTACCTTCTACAGCACCGGGAAGCCCCATAGACCGCAGGAAGGCAAAGGGAGAGTGCTTTGTGGTCCCTTTCGAAAACGGGGTTTGAAAGGATTCACTAAGGATTGTTAGTGAATAGATAAACCACATAGGACGACTAGCATCGAGCTCAAGCTCTCTGTTTCTCGTCACACAGATAGGCAGTCCGCAGGTCCAAGGCAGCGTGTGTCAAAGCGGTGCTTTAAATGCAGGAAGCTTTTGCGGTGTCTTAGGCCATGTGCCTCGGCACTAGGATGCAACGTGTAAACGATGGACTGCCTGACACTACTCGGACCTGTAAGCCACTTTCACTTGAGGACAACTATATGCCACAAGAAGGGCAATGGAGGCCTTCTTTCCTTAAGCCACTAGAACGTGTAAATGTGAACAGCAAAAGTATCTCCCTTCTACCGCACCTGGGAAGTACAAAACTCAAAAGGAAAGTGCAGGGAGAATGCTCTGTGTTCCCTTTGGAAAAGAGAGCTTGAAGGGAAACTATTTCCTCACTGGGATTTAGAGCATTGCAGGCTCAACTGTGGAAGGGAAACACTGTTGTTCCATATCTTCTCTTCTTAACACAATCCATTTCTCGTCACAGAAATAGGCAGGCCCCAGATCCAAGGCAGCCTGTGTCAAGGCGGTGCTTAAACTCCAGCAAGCGTTTATAGTGTCATAGGCCACTAGGCTGTGCACTAGATTCTAAGATATAGGCGAAGGACTGCCCGTCACCTCTGAGACCTATAAGCCACGTTCAGTTGAGGAGAACAATATGCCAAAAGAAGGGCAAAGGAGGCCTTCTTTCTTTAAGCCACTAGAACGTGTAAATATGAACAACAGATGTATCTCCCTTCTACCGCACCTGGGAATTACAAAACTGAAAGGGAAAGTGCAGGGAGAATGCTCTGTGCTCCCATTGGAAAACAGCTTGAAGGGAAACGTTTTTTTCCTCACTGGAATTACAGCGTTGCAGTTTCAAATGTGGCAGGGAAACACTGTTGTTCCGTATCTCCTCTTCTTGACACAATCCATTTCTCGTCACAGAAATAGGCAGGCCCCAGATCCAAGGCAGCCTGGGTCAAAGCGGTGCTTAAACTCCAGCAAGCGTTTATGATGTCATAGGCCACTAGGCTGTGCACTAGATTCTAAGATGTAGGCAAAGGACTGCCCGTCTCTTCTGGGACCTGTAAGCCACGTTCAGTTGAGGAGAACTATATACCAAAAGAAGGGCAATGGAGAATTTCTTTTCTTAAGCCACTAGAAGCTGTAATGTGAACAGCAGATGTATCTCTCTTCTACCGCACCTGGAGAGTACAAAACACAGAACGAAGGCGCAGTGGGAATGCTCTATGGTCCTTGTGGAGAATAGGGCTTGAAAACTGACCTGAAATCGTTCAGCGTTTTCGGAAGCCACTACAAGGTGTCAATGTGAACAACCGAAGTATCTACCTTCTACAGCACCGGGAAGCCCCATAGACCGAAGGAAGGCAAAGGGAGAGTGCTTTGTGGTCCCTTTCGAAAACGGGGTTTGAAAGGATTCACTAAGGATTGTTAGTCAATAGATAAACCACATGGGACGACTAGCATCGAGCTCAAGCTCTCTGTTTCTCGTCACACAGATAGGCAGTCCGCAGGTCCAAGGCAGCGTGTGTCAAAGCGGTGCTTTAAATGCAGGAAGCTTTTGCGGTGTCTTAGGCCATGTGCCTCGGCACTAGGATGCAACGTGTAAACGACGGACTGCCTGACACTACTCGGACCTGTAAGCCACTATCACTTGAGGACAACTATATGCCACAAGAAGGGCAATGGAGGCCTTCTTTCCTTAAGCCACTAGAACGTGTAAATGTGAACAGCAAAAGTATCTCCCTTCAACCGCACCTGGGAAGTACAAAACTCAAAAGGAAAGTGCAGGGAGAATGCTCTGTGTTCCCTTTGGAAAAGAGAGCTTGAAGGGAAACTATTTCCTCACTGGGATTTAGAGCATTGCAGGCTCAACTGTGGAAGGGAAACACTGTTGTTCCATATCTTCTCTTCTTAACACAATCCATTTCTCGTCACAGAAATAGGCAGGCCCCAGATCCAAGGCAGCCTGGGTCAAAGCGGTGCTTAAACTCCAGCAAGCGTTTATAGTGTCATAGGCCACTAGGCTGTGCACTAGATTCTAAGATATAGGCGAAGGACTGCCCGTCACCTCTGAGACCTGTAAGCCACGTTCACTTGAAGAGAACAATATGCCAAAAGAAGGGCAAAGGAGGCCTTCTTTCTTTAAGCCACTAGAACGTGTAAATATGAACAACAGATGTATCTCCCTTCTACCGCACCTGGGAATTACAAAACTGAAAGGGAAAGTGCAGGGAGAATGCTCTGTGCTCCCATTGGAAAAGAGCTTGAAGGGAAACGTTTTTTTCCTCACAGGAATTACAGCGTTGCAGTTTCAAATGTACCAGGGAAACACTGTTGTTCCGTATCTCCTCTTCTTGACACAATCCATTTTTGGTCACAGAAATAGGCAGGCCCCAGATCCAAGGCAGCCTGGGTCAAAGCGGTGCTTAAATTCCAGCAAGCGTTAATGATGTCATAGGCCACTAGGCTGTGCACTAGATTCTAAGATGTAGGCAAAGGACTGCCCGTCTCTTCTGGGACCTGTAAGCCACGTTCAGTTGAGGAGAACTATATACCAAAAGAAGGGCAATGGAGAATTTCTTTTCTTAAGCCACTAGAAGCTGTAAATGTGAACAGCAGATGTATCTCTCTTCTACCGCACCTGGAAAGTACAAAACACAGAACGAAGGCGCAGTGGGAATGCTCTGTGGTCCTTGTGGAGAATAGGGCTTGAAAACTGACCTGAAATCGTTCAGCGTTTTCGGAAGCCACTACAAGGTGTCAATGTGAACAACCGAAGTATCTACCTTCTACAGCACCGGGAAGCCCCATAGACCGCAGGAAGGCAAAGGGAGAGTGCTTTGTGGTCCCTTTCGAAAACGGGGTTTGAAAGGATTCACTAAGGATTGTTAGTGAATAGATAAACCACATGGGACGACTAGCATCGAGCTCAAGCTCTCTGTTTCTCGTCACACAGATAGGCAGTCCGCAGGTCCAAGGCAGCGTGTGTCAAAGCGGTGCTTTAAATGCAGGAAGCTTTTGCGGTGTCTTAGGCCATGTGCCTCGGCACTAGGATGCAACGTGTAAACGATGGACTGCCTGACACTACTCGGACCTGTAAGCCACTTTCACTTGAGGACAACTATATGCCACAAGAAGGGCAATGGAGGCCTTCTTTCCTTAAGCCACTAGAACGTGTAAATGTGAACAGCAAAAGTATCTCCCTTCTACCGCACCTGGGAAGTACAAAACTCAAAAGGAAAGTGCAGGGAGAATGCTCTGTGTTCCCTTTGGAAAAGAGAGCTTGAAGGGAAGCTATTTCCTCACTGGGATTTAGAGCATTGCAGGCTCAACTGTGGAAGGGAAACACTGTTGTTCCATATCTTCTCTTCTTAACACAATCCATTTCTCGTCACAGAAATAGGCAGGCCCCAGATCCAAGGCAGCCTGGGTCAAAGCGGTGCTTAAACTCCAGCAAGCGTTTATTGTGTCATAGGCCACTAGGCTGTGCACTAGATTCTAAGATATAGGCGAAGGACTGCCCGTCACCTCTGAGACCTGTAAGCCACGTTCACTTGAAGAGAACAATATGCCAAAAGAAGGGCAAAGGAGGCCTTCTTTCTTTAAGCCACTAGAACGTGTAAATATGAACAACAGATGTATCTCCCTTCTACCGCACCTGGGAATTACAAAAGTGAAAGGGAAAGTGCAGGGAGAATGCTCTGTGCTCCCATTGGAAAAGAGCTTGAAGGGAAACGTTTTTTTCCTCACTGGAATTACAGCGTTGCAGTTTCAAATGTGGCAGGGAAACACTGTTGTTCCGTATCTCCTCTTCTTGACACAATCCATTTCTCGTCACAAAAATAGGCAGGCCTCAGATCCAAGGCAGCCTGGGTCAAAGCGGTGCTTAAACTCCAGCAAGCGTTTATGATGTCATAGGCCACTAGGCTGTGCACTAGATTCTAAGATGTAGGCAAAGGACTGCCCGTCTCTTCTGGGACCTGTAAGCCACGTTCAGTTGAGGAGAACTATATACCAAAAGAAGGGCAATGGAGAATTTCTTTTCTTAAGCCACTAGAAGCTGTAAATGTGAACAGCAGATGTATCTCTCTTCTACCGCACCTGGAAAGTACAAAACACAGAACGAAGGCGCAGTGGGAATGCTCTGTGGTCCTTGTGGAGAATAGGGCTTGAAAACTGACCTGAAATCGTTCAGCGTTTTCGGAAGCCACTACAAGGTGTCAATGTGAACAACCGAAGTATCTACCTTCTACAGCACCGGGAAGCCCCATAGACCGAAGGAAGGCAAAGGGAGAGTGCTTTGTGGTCCCTTTCGAAAACGGGGTTTGAAAGGATTCACTAAGGATTGTTAGTCAATAGATAAACCACATGGGACGACTAGCATCGAGCTCAAGCTCTCTGTTTCTCGTCACACAGATAGGCAGTCCGCAGGTCCAAGGCAGCGTGTGTCAAAGCGGTGCTTTAAATGCAGGAAGCTTTTGCGGTGTCTTAGGCCATGTGCCTCGGCATTAGGATGCAACGTGTAAACGATGGACTGCCTGACACTACTCGGACCTGTAAGCCACTTTCACTTGAGGACAACTATATGCCACAAGAAGGGCAATGGAGGCCTTCTTTCCTTAAGCCACTAGAACGTGTAAATGTGAACAGCAAAAGTATCTCCCTTCTACCGCACCTGGGAAGTACAAAACTCAAAAGGAAAGTGCAGGGAGAATGCTCTGTGTTCCCTTTGGAAAAGAGAGCTTGAAGGGAAACTATTTCCTCACTGGGATTTAGAGCATTGCAGGCTCAACTGTGGAAGGGAAACACTGATGTTCCATATCTTCTCTTCTTAACACAATCCATTTCTCGTTACAGAAATAGGCAGGCCCCAGATCCAAGGCAGCCTGTGTCAAGGCGGTGCTTAAACTCCAGCAAGCGTTTATAGTGTCATAGGCCACTAGGCTGTGCACTAGATTCTAAGATATAGGCGAAGGACTGCCCGTCACCTCTGAGACCTATAAGCCACGTTCAGTTGAGGAGAACAATATGCCAAAAGAAGGGCAAAGGAGGCCTTCTTTCTTTAAGCCACTAGAACGTGTAAATATGAACAACAGATGTATCTCCCTTCTACCGCACCTGGGAATTACAAAACTGAAAGGGAAAGTGCAGGGAGAATGCTCTGTGCTCCCATTGGAAAAGAGCTTGAAGGGAAACGTTTTTTTCCTCACTGGAATTACAGCGTTGCAGTTTCAAATGTGGCAGGGAAACACTGTTGTTCCGTATCTCCTCTTCTTGACACAATCCATTTCTCGTCACAGAAATAGGCAGGCCCCAGATCCAAGGCAGCCTGGGTCAAAGCGGTGCTTAAACTCCAGCAAGCGTTTATGATGTCATAGGCCACTAGGCTGTGCACTAGATTCTAAGATGTAGGCAAAGGACTGCCCGTCTCTTCTGGGACCTGTAAGCCACGTTCAGTTGAGGAGAACTATATACCAAAAGAAGGGCAATGGAGAATTTCTTTTCTTAAGCCACTAGAAGCTGTAATGTGAACAGCAGATGTATCTCTCTTCTACCGCACCTGGAGAGTACAAAACACAGAACGAAGGCGCAGTGGGAATGCTCTATGGTCCTTGTGGAGAATAGGGCTTGAAAACTGACCTGAAATCGTTCAGCGTTTTCGGAAGCCACTACAAGGTGTCAATGTGAACAACCGAAGTATCTACCTTCTACAGCACCGGGAAGCCCCATAGACCGCAGGAAGGCAAAGGGAGAGTGCTTTGTGGTCCCTTTCGAAAACGGGGTTTGAAAGGATTCAGTAAGGATTGTTAGTCAATAGATAAACCACATGGGACGACTAGCATCGAGCTCAAGCTCTCTGTTTCTCGTCACACAGATAGGCAGTCCGCAGGTCCAAGGCAGCGTGTGTCAAAGCGGTGCTTTAAATGCAGGAAGCTTTTGCGGTGTCTTAGGCCATGTGCCTCGGCACTAGGATGCAACGTGTAAACGACGGACTGCCTGACACTACTCGGACCTGTAAGCCACTTTCACTTGAGGACAACTATATGCCACAAGAAGGGCAATGGAGGCCTTCTTTCCTTAAGCCACTAGAACGTGTAAATGTGAACAGCAAAAGTATCTCCCTTCAACCGCACCTGGGAAGTACAAAACTCAAAAGGAAAGTGCAGGGAGAATGCTCTGTGTTCCCTTTGGAAAAGAGAGCTTGAAGGGAAACTATTTCCTCACTGGGATTTAGAGCATTGCAGGCTCAACTGTGGAAGGGAAACACTGTTGTTCCATATCTTCTCTTCTTAACACAATCCATTTCTCGTCACAGAAATAGGCAGGCCCCAGATCCAAGGCAGCCTGGGTCAAAGCGGTGCTTAAACTCCAGCAAGCGTTTATAGTGTCATAGGCCACTAGGCTGTGCACTAGATTCTAAGATATAGGCGAAGGACTGCCCGTCACCTCTGAGACCTGTAAGCCACGTTCACTTGAAGAGAACAATATGCCAAAAGAAGGGCAAAGGAGGCCTTCTTTCTTTAAGCCACTAGAACGTGTAAATATGAACAACAGATGTATCTCCCTTCTACCGCACCTGGGAATTACAAAAGTGAAAGGGAAAGTGCAGGGAGAATGCTCTGTGCTCCCATTGGAAAAGAGCTTGAAGGGAAACGTTTTTTTCCTCACAGGAATTACAGCGTTGCAGTTTCAAATGTAGCAGGGAAACACTGTTGTTCCGTATCTCCTCTTCTTGACACAATCCATTTTTGGTCACAGAAATAGGCAGGCCCCAGATCCAAGGCAGCCTGGGTCAAAGCGGTGCTTAAATTCCAGCAAGCGTTAATGATGTCATAGGCCACTAGGCTGTGCACTAGATTCTAAGATGTAGGCAAAGGACTGCCCGTCTCTTCTGGGACCTGTAAGCCACGTTCAGTTGAGGAGAACTATATACCAAAAGAAGGGCAATGGAGAATTTCTTTTCTTAAGCCACTAGAAGCTGTAAATGTGAACAGCAGATGTATCTCTCTTCTACCGCACCTGGAAAGTACAAAACACAGAACGAAGGCGCAGTGGGAATGCTCTGTGGTCCTTGTGGAGAATAGGGCTTGAAAACTGACCTGAAATCGTTCAGCGTTTTCGGAAGCCACTACAAGGTGTCAATGTGAACAACCGAAGTATCTACCTTCTACAGCACCGGGAAGCCCCATAGACCGCAGGAAGGCAAAGGGAGAGTGCTTTGTGGTCCCTTTCGAAAACGGGGTTTGAAAGGATTCAGTAAGGATTGTTAGTCAATAGATAAACCACATGGGACGACTAGCATCGAGCTCAAGCTCTCTGTTTCTCGTCACACAGATAGGCAGTCCGCAGGTCCAAGGCAGCGTGTGTCAAAGCGGTGCTTTAAATGCAGGAAGCTTTTGCGGTGTCTTAGGCCATGTGCCTCGGCACTAGGATGCAACGTGTAAACGACGGACTGCCTGACACTACTCGGACCTGTAAGCCACTTTCACTTGAGGACAACTATATGCCACAAGAAGGGCAATGGAGGCCTTCTTTCCTTAAGCCACTAGAACGTGTAAATGTGAACAGCAAAAGTATCTCCCTTCAACCGCACCTGGGAAGTACAAAACTCAAAAGGAAAGTGCAGGGAGAATGCTCTGTGTTCCCTTTGGAAAAGAGAGCTTGAAGGGAAACTATTTCCTCACTGGGATTTAGAGCATTGCAGGCTCAACTGTGGAAGGGAAACACTGTTGTTCCATATCTTCTCTTCTTAACACAATCCATTTCTCGTCACAGAAATAGGCAGGCCCCAGATCCAAGGCAGCCTGGGTCAAAGCGGTGCTTAAACTCCAGCAAGCGTTTATAGTGTCATAGGCCACTAGGCTGTGCACTAGATTCTAAGATATAGGCGAAGGACTGCCCGTCACCTCTGAGACCTGTAAGCCACGTTCACTTGAAGAGAACAATATGCCAAAAGAAGGGCAAAGGAGGCCTTCTTTCTTTAAGCCACTAGAACGTGTAAATATGAACAACAGATGTATCTCCCTTCTACCGCACCTGGGAATTACAAAAGTGAAAGGGAAAGTGCAGGGAGAATGCTCTGTGCTCCCATTGGAAAAGAGCTTGAAGGGAAACGTTTTTTTCCTCACAGGAATTACAGCGTTGCAGTTTCAAATGTAGCAGGGAAACACTGTTGTTCCGTATCTCCTCTTCTTGACACAATCCATTTTTGGTCACAGAAATAGGCAGGCCCCAGATCCAAGGCAGCCTGGGTCAAAGCGGTGCTTAAATTCCAGCAAGCGTTAATGATGTCTTAGGCCACTAGGCTGTGCACTAGATTCTAAGATGTAGGCAAAGGACTGCCCGTCTCTTCTGGGACCTGTAAGCCACGTTCAGTTGAGGAGAACTATATACCAAAAGAAGGGCAATGGAGAATTTCTTTTCTTAAGCCACTAGAAGCTGTAAATGTGAACAGCAGATGTATCTCTCTTCTACCGCACCTGGAAAGTACAAAACACAGAACGAAGGCGCAGTGGGAATGCTCTGTGGTCCTTGTGGAGAATAGGGCTTGAAAACTGACCTGAAATCGTTCAGCGTTTTCGGAAGCCACTACAAGGTGTCAATGTGAACAACCGAAGTATCTACCTTCTACAGCACCGGGAAGCCCCATAGACCGCAGGAAGGCAAAGGGAGAGTGCTTTGTGGTCCCTTTCGAAAACGGGGTTTGAAAGGATTCACTAAGGATTGTTAGTGAATAGATAAACCACATAGGACGACTAGCATCGAGCTCAAGCTCTCTGTTTCTCGTCACACAGATAGGCAGTCCGCAGGTCCAAGGCAGCGTGTGTCAAAGCGGTGCTTTAAATGCAGGAAGCTTTTGCGGTGTCTTAGGCCATGTGCCTCGGCACTAGGATGCAACGTGTAAACGATGGACTGCCTGACACTACTCGGACCTGTAAGCCACTTTCACTTGAGGACAACTATATGCCACAAGAAGGGCAATGGAGGCCTTCTTTCCTTAAGCCACTAGAACGTGTAAATGTGAACAGCAAAAGTATCTCCCTTCTACCGCACCTGGGAAGTACAAAACTCAAAAGGAAAGTGCAGGGAGAATGCTCTGTGTTCCCTTTGGAAAAGAGAGCTTGAAGGGAAACTATTTCCTCACTGGGATTTAGAGCATTGCAGGCTCAACTGTGGAAGGGAAACACTGTTGTTCCATATCTTCTCTTCTTAACACAATCCATTTCTCGTCACAGAAATAGGCAGGCCCCAGATCCAAGGCAGCCTGTGTCAAGGCGGTGCTTAAACTCCAGCAAGCGTTTATAGTGTCATAGGCCACTAGGCTGTGCACTAGATTCTAAGATATAGGCGAAGGACTGCCCGTCACCTCTGAGACCTATAAGCCACGTTCAGTTGAGGAGAACAATATGCCAAAAGAAGGGCAAAGGAGGCCTTCTTTCTTTAAGCCACTAGAACGTGTAAATATGAACAACAGATGTATCTCCCTTCTACCGCACCTGGGAATTACAAAACTGAAAGGGAAAGTGCAGGGAGAATGCTCTGTGCTCCCATTGGAAAAGAGCTTGAAGGGAAACGTTTTTTTCCTCACTGGAATTACAGCGTTGCAGTTTCAAATGTGGCAGGGAAACACTGTTGTTCCGTATCTCCTCTTCTTGACACAATCCATTTCTCGTCACAGAAATAGGCAGGCCCCAGATCCAAGGCAGCCTGGGTCAAAGCGGTGCTTAAACTCCAGCAAGCGTTTATGATGTCATAGGCCACTAGGCTGTGCACTAGATTCTAAGATGTAGGCAAAGGACTGCCCGTCTCTTCTGGGACCTGTAAGCCACGTTCAGTTGAGGAGAACTATATACCAAAAGAAGGGCAATGGAGAATTTCTTTTCTTAAGCCACTAGAAGCTGTAATGTGAACAGCAGATGTATCTCTCTTCTACCGCACCTGGAGAGTACAAAACACAGAACGAAGGCGCAGTGGGAATGCTCTATGGTCCTTGTGGAGAATAGGGCTTGAAAACTGACCTGAAATCGTTCAGCGTTTTCGGAAGCCACTACAAGGTGTCAATGTGAACAACCGAAGTATCTACCTTCTACAGCACCGGGAAGCCCCATAGACCGAAGGAAGGCAAAGGGAGAGTGCTTTGTGGTCCCTTTCGAAAACGGGGTTTGAAAGGATTCACTAAGGATTGTTAGTCAATAGATAAACCACATGGGACGACTAGCATCGAGCTCAAGCTCTCTGTTTCTCGTCACACAGATAGGCAGTCCGCAGGTCCAAGGCAGCGTGTGTCAAAGCGGTGCTTTAAATGCAGGAAGCTTTTGCGGTGTCTTAGGCCATGTGCCTCGGCACTAGGATGCAACGTGTAAACGACGGACTGCCTGACACTACTCGGACCTGTAAGCCACTATCACTTGAGGACAACTATATGCCACAAGAAGGGCAATGGAGGCCTTCTTTCCTTAAGCCACTAGAACGTGTAAATGTGAACAGCAAAAGTATCTCCCTTCAACCGCACCTGGGAAGTACAAAACTCAAAAGGAAAGTGCAGGGAGAATGCTCTGTGTTCCCTTTGGAAAAGAGAGCTTGAAGGGAAACTATTTCCTCACTGGGATTTAGAGCATTGCAGGCTCAACTGTGGAAGGGAAACACTGTTGTTCCATATCTTCTCTTCTTAACACAATCCATTTCTCGTCACAGAAATAGGCAGGCCCCAGATCCAAGGCAGCCTGGGTCAAAGCGGTGCTTAAACTCCAGCAAGCGTTTATAGTGTCATAGGCCACTAGGCTGTGCACTAGATTCTAAGATATAGGCGAAGGACTGCCCGTCACCTCTGAGACCTGTAAGCCACGTTCACTTGAAGAGAACAATATGCCAAAAGAAGGGCAAAGGAGGCCTTCTTTCTTTAAGCCACTAGAACGTGTAAATATGAACAACAGATGTATCTCCCTTCTACCGCACCTGGGAATTACAAAACTGAAAGGGAAAGTGCAGGGAGAATGCTCTGTGCTCCCATTGGAAAAGAGCTTGAAGGGAAACGTTTTTTTCCTCACAGGAATTACAGCGTTGCAGTTTCAAATGTAGCAGGGAAACACTGTTGTTCCGTATCTCCTCTTCTTGACACAATCCATTTTTGGTCACAGAAATAGGCAGGCCCCAGATCCAAGGCAGCCTGGGTCAAAGCGGTGCTTAAATTCCAGCAAGCGTTAATGATGTCATAGGCCACTAGGCTGTGCACTAGATTCTAAGATGTAGGCAAAGGACTGCCCGTCTCTTCTGGGACCTGTAAGCCACGTTCAGTTGAGGAGAACTATATACCAAAAGAAGGGCAATGGAGAATTTCTTTTCTTAAGCCACTAGAAGCTGTAAATGTGAACAGCAGATGTATCTCTCTTCTACCGCACCTGGAAAGTACAAAACACAGAACGAAGGCGCAGTGGGAATGCTCTGTGGTCCTTGTGGAGAATAGGGCTTGAAAACTGACCTGAAATCGTTCAGCGTTTTCGGAAGCCACTACAAGGTGTCAATGAGAACAACCGAGGTATCTACCTTCTACAGCACCGGGAAGCCCCATAGAGCGCAGGAAGGCAAAGCGAGAGTGCTTTGTGGTCCCTTTCGAAAACGGGGTTTGAAAGGATTCACTAAGGATTGTTAGTGAATAGATAAACCACATGGGACGACTAGCATCGAGCTCAAGCTCTCTGTTTCTCGTCACACAGATAGGCAGTCCGCAGGTCCAAGGCAGCGTGTGTCAAAGCGGTGCTTTAAATGCAGGAAGCTTTTGCGGTGTCTTAGGCCATGTGCCTCGGCACTAGGATGCAACGTGTAAACGACGGACTGCCTGACACTACTCGGACCTGTAAGCCACTTTCACTTGAGGACAACTATATGCCACAAGAAGGGCAATGGAGGCCTTCTTTCCTTAAGCCACTAGAACGTGTAAATGTGAACAGCAAAAGTATCTCCCTTCAACCGCACCTGGGAAGTACAAAACTCAAAAGGAAAGTGCAGGGAGAATGCTCTGTGTTCCCTTTGGAAAAGAGAGCTTGAAGGGAAACTATTTCCTCACTGGGATTTAGAGCATTGCAGGCTCAACTGTGGAAGGGAAACACTGTTGTTCCATATCTTCTCTTCTTAACACAATCCATTTCTCGTCACAGAAATAGGCAGGCCCCAGATCCAAGGCAGCCTGGGTCAAAGCGGTGCTTAAACTCCAGCAAGCGTTTATGATGTCATAGGCCACTAGGCTGTGCACTAGATTCTAAGATGAGGGCGACGGAGTGCCCGACACTTTTGGGACTTGTAAGCCACCTTCAGTTGAGGAGAACAATATGCCAAATAAGGGCAAAGGAGGCCTTCTTTCTTTAAGCCACTAGAACGTGTAAATATGAACAACAGATGTATCTCCCTTCTACCGCACCTGGGAATTACAAAACTGAAAGGGAAAGTGCAGGGAGAATGCTCTGTGCTCCCATTGGAAAAGAGCTTGAAGGGAAACGTTTTTTTCCTCACTGGAATTACAGCGTTGCAGTTTCAAATGTGGCAGGGAAACACTGTTGTTCCGTATCTTCTCTTCTTAACACAATCCATTTCTCGTCACAGAAATAGGCAGGCCCCAGATCCAAGGCAGCCTGGGTCAAAGCGGTGCTTAAACTCCAGCAAGCGTTTATGATGTCATAGGCCACTAGGCTGTGCACTAGATTCTAAGATATAGGCGAAGGACTGCCCGTCACCTCTGAGACCTGTAAGCCACGTTCACTTGAAGAGAACAATATGCCAAAAGAAGGGCAAAGGAGGCCTTCTTTCTTTAAGCCACTAGAACGTGTAAATATGAACAACAGATGTATCTCCCTTCTACCGCACCTGGGAATTACAAAAGTGAAAGGGAAAGTGCAGGGAGAATGCTCTGTGCTCCCATTGGAAAAGAGCTTGAAGGGAAACGTTTTTTTCCTCACAGGAATTACAGCGTTGCAGTTTCAAATGTAGCAGGGAAACACTGTTGTTCCGTATCTCCTCTTCTTGACACAATCCATTTTTGGTCACAGAAATAGGCAGGCCCCAGATCCAAGGCAGCCTGGGTCAAAGCGGTGCTTAAATTCCAGCAAGCGTTAATGATGTCATAGGCCACTAGGCTGTGCACTAGATTCTAAGATGTAGGCAAAGGACTGCCCGTCTCTTCTGGGACCTGTAAGCCACGTTCAGTTGAGGAGAACTATATACCAAATGAAGGGCAATGGAGAATTTCTTTTCTTAAGCCACTAGAAGCTGTAAATGTGAACAGCAGATGTATCTCTCTTCTACCGCACCTGGAAAGTACAAAACACAGAACGAAGGCGCAGTGGGAATGCTCTGTGGTCCTTGTGGAGAATAGGGCTTGAAAACTGACCTGAAATCGTTCAGCGTTTTCGGAAGCCACTACAAGGTGTCAATGTGAACAACCGAGGTATCTACCTTCTACAGCACCGGGAAGCCCCATAGAGCGCAGGAAGGCAAAGGGAGAGTGCTTTGTGGTCCCTTTCGAAAACGGGGTTTGAAAGGATTCACTAAGGATTGTTAGTCAATAGATAAACCACATGGGACGACTAGCATCGAGCTCAAGCTCTCTGTTTCTCGTCACACAGATAGGCAGTCCGCAGGTCCAAGGCAGCGTGTGTCAAAGCGGTGCTTTAAATGCAGGAAGCTTTTGCGGTGTCTTAGGCCATGTGCCTCGGCACTAGGATGCAACGTGTAAACGACGGACTGCCTGACACTACTCGGACCTGTAAGCCACTTTCACTTGAGGACAACTATATGCCACAAGAAGGGCAATGGAGGCCTTCTTTCCTTAAGCCACTAGAACGTGTAAATGTGAACAGCAAAAGTATCTCCCTTCAACCGCACCTGGGAAGTACAAAACTCAAAAGGAAAGTGCAGGGAGAATGCTCTGTGTTCCCTTTGGAAAAGAGAGCTTGAAGGGAAACTATTTCCTCACTGGGATTTAGAGCATTGCAGGCTCAACTGTGGAAGGGAAACACTGTTGTTCCATATCTTCTCTTCTTAACACAATCCATTTCTCGTCACAGAAATAGGCAGGCCCCAGATCCAAGGCAGCCTGGGTCAAAGCGGTGCTTAAACTCCAGCAAGCGTTTATGATGTCATAGGCCACTAGGCTGTGCACTAGATTCTAAGATGAGGGCGACGGAGTGCCCGACACTTTTGGGACTTGTAAGCCACCTTCAGTTGAGGAGAACAATATGCCAAATAAGGGCAAAGGAGGCCTTCTTTCTTTAAGCCACTAGAACGTGTAAATATGAACAACAGATGTATCTCCCTTCTACCGCACCTGGGAATTACAAAAGTGAAAGGGAAAGTGCAGGGAGAATGCTCTGTGCTCCCATTGGAAAAGAGCTTGAAGGGAAACGTTTTTTTCCTCACTGGAATTACAGCGTTGCAGTTTCAAATGTGGCAGGGAAACACTGTTGTTCCGTATCTCCTCTTCTTGACACAATCCATTTCTCGTCACAGAAATAGGCAGGCCCCAGATCCAAGGCAGCCTGGGTCAAAGCGGTGCTTAAACTCCAGCAAGCGTTAATGATGTCATAGGCCACTAGGCTGTGCACTAGATTCTAAGATGTAGGCAAAGGACTGCCCGTCTCTTCTGGGACCTGTAAGCCACGTTCAGTTGAGGAGAACTATATACCAAAAGAAGGGCAATGGAGAATTTCTTTTCTTAAGCCACTAGAAGCTGTAAATGTGAACAGCAGATGTATCTCTCTTCTACCGCACCTGGAAAGTACAAAACACAGAACGAAGGCGCAGTGGGAATGCTCTGTGGTCCTTGTGGAGAATAGGGCTTGAAAACTGACCTGAAATCGTTCAGCGTTTTCGGAAGCCACTACAAGGTGTCAATGTGAACAACCGAAGTATCTACAGCACCGGGAAGCCCCATAGACCGCAGGAAGGCAAAGGGAGAGTGCTTTGTGGTCCCTTTCGAAAACGGGGTTTGAAAGGATTCACTAAGGATTGTTAGTGAATAGATAAACCACATGGGACGACTAGCATCGAGCTCAAGCTCTCTGTTTCTCGTCACACAGATAGGCAGTCCGCAGGTCCAAGGCAGCGTGTGTCAAAGCGGTGCTTTAAATGCAGGAAGCTTTTGCGGTGTCTTAGGCCATGTGCCTCGGCACTAGGATGCAACGTGTAAACGACGGACTGCCTGACACTACTCGGACCTGTAAGCCACTTTCACTTGAGGACAACTATATGCCACAAGAAGGGCAATGGAGGCCTTCTTTCCTTAAGCCACTAGAACGTGTAAATGTGAACAGCAAAACTATCTCCCTTCAACCGCACCTGGGAAGTACAAAACTCAAAAGGAAAGTGCAGGGAGAATGCTCTGTGTTCCCTTTGGAAAAGAGAGCTTGAAGGGAAACTATTTCCTCACTGGGATTTAGAGCATTGCAGGCTCAACTGTGGAAGGGAAACACTGTTGTTCCATATCTTCTCTTCTTAACAAAATCCATTTCTCGTCACAGAAATAGGCAGGCCCCAGATCCAAGGCAGCCTGGGTCAAAGCGGTGCTTAAACTCCAGCAAGCGTTTATGATGTCATAGGCCACTAGGCTGTGCACTAGATTCTAAGATGTAGGCAAAGGACTGCCCGTCTCTTCTGGGACCTGTAAGCCACGTTCAGTTGAGGAGAACTATATACCAAAAGAAGGGCAATGGAGAATTTCTTTTCTTAAGCCACTAGAAGCTGTAAATGTGAACAGCAGATGTATCTCTCTTCTACCGCACCTGGAAAGTACAAAACACAGAACGAAGGCGCAGTGGGAATGCTCTGTGGTCCTTGTGGAGAATAGGGCTTGAAAACTGACCTGAAATCGTTCAGCGTTTTCGGAAGCCACTACAAGGTGTCAATGAGAACAACCGAGGTATCTACCTTCTACAGCACCGGGAAGCCCCATAGAGCGCAGGAAGGCAAAGCGAGAGTGCTTTGTGGTCCCTTTCGAAAACGGGGTTTGAAAGGATTCACTAAGGATTGTTAGTGAATAGATAAACCACATGGGACGACTAGCATCGAGCTCAAGCTCTCTGTTTCTCGTCACACAGATAGGCAGTCCGCAGGTCCAAGGCAGCGTGTGTCAAAGCGGTGCTTTAAATGCAGGAAGCTTTTGCGGTGTCTTAGGCCATGTGCCTCGGCACTAGGATGCAACGTGTAAACGACGGACTGCCTGACACTACTCGGACCTGTAAGCCACTTTCACTTGAGGACAACTATATGCCACAAGAAGGGCAATGGAGGCCTTCTTTCCTTAAGCCACTAGAACGTGTAAATGTGAACAGCAAAAGTATCTCCCTTCAACCGCACCTGGGAAGTACAAAACTCAAAAGGAAAGTGCAGGGAGAATGCTCTGTGTTCCCTTTGGAAAAGAGAGCTTGAAGGGAAACTATTTCCTCACTGGGATTTAGAGCATTGCAGGCTCAACTGTGGAAGGGAAACACTGTTGTTCCATATCTTCTCTTCTTAACACAATCCATTTCTCGTCACAGAAATAGGCAGGCCCCAGATCCAAGGCAGCCTGGGTCAAAGCGGTGCTTAAACTCCAGCAAGCGTTTATGATGTCATAGGCCACTAGGCTGTGCACTAGATTCTAAGATGAGGGCGACGGAGTGCCCGACACTTTTGGGACTTGTAAGCCACCTTCAGTTGAGGAGAACAATATGCCAAATAAGGGCAAAGGAGGCCTTCTTTCTTTAAGCCACTAGAACGTGTAAATATGAACAACAGATGTATCTCCCTTCTACCGCACCTGGGAATTACAAAACTGAAAGGGAAAGTGCAGGGAGAATGCTCTGTGCTCCCATTGGAAAAGAGCTTGAAGGGAAACGTTTTTTTCCTCACTGGAATTACAGCGTTGCAGTTTCAAATGTGGCAGGGAAACACTGTTGTTCCGTATCTCCTCTTCTTGACACAATCCATTTCTCGTCACAGAAATAGGCAGGCCCCAGATCCAAGGCAGCCTGGGTCAAAGCGGTGCTTAAACTCCAGCAAGCGTTAATGATGTCATAGGCCACTAGGCTGTGCACTAGATTCTAAGATGTAGGCAAAGGACTGCCCGTCTCTTCTGGGACCTGTAAGCCACGTTCAGTTGAGGAGAACTATATACCAAAAGAAGGGCAATGGAGAATTTCTTTTCTTAAGCCACTAGAAGCTGTAAATGTGAACAGCAGATGTATCTCTCTTCTACCGCACCTGGAAAGTACAAAACACAGAACGAAGGCGCAGTGGGAATGCTCTGTGGTCCTTGTGGAGAATAGGGCTTGAAAACTGACCTGAAATCGTTCAGCGTTTTCGGAAGCCACTACAAGGTGTCAATGTGAACAACCGAAGTATCTACCTTCTACAGCACCGGGAAGCCCCATAGACCGCAGGAAGGCAAAGGGAGAGTGCTTTGTGGTCCCTTTCGAAAACGGGGTTTGAAAGGATTCACTAAGGATTGTTAGTCAATAGATAAACCACATGGGACGACTAGCATCGAGCTCAAGCTCTCTGTTTCTCGTCACACAGATAGGCAGTCCGCAGGTCCAAGGCAGCGTGTGTCAAAGCGGTGCTTTAAATGCAGGAAGCTTTTGCGGTGTCTTAGGCCATGTGCCTCGGCACTAGGATGCAACGTGTAAACGATGGACTGCCTGACACTACTCGGACCTGTAAGCCACTTTCACTTGAGGACAACTATATGCCACAAGAAGGGCAATGGAGGCCTTCTTTCCTTAAGCCACTAGAACGTGTAAATGTGAACAGCAAAAGTATCTCCCTTCTACCGCACCTGGGAAGTACAAAACTCAAAAGGAAAGTGCAGGGAGAATGCTCTGTGTTCCCTTTGGAAAAGAGAGCTTGAAGGGAAACTATTTCCTCACTGGGATTTAGAGCATTGCAGGCTCAACTGTGGAAGGGAAACACTGTTGTTCCATATCTTCTCTTCTTAACACAATCCATTTCTCGTCACAGAAATAGGCAGGCCCAAGATCCAAGGCAGCCTGTGTCAAGGCGGTGCTTAAACTCCAGCAAGCGTTTATAGTGTCATAGGACACTAGGCTGTGCACTAGATTCTAAGATATAGGCGAAGGACTGCCCGTCACCTCTGAGACCTATAAGCCACGTTCAGTTGAGGAGAACAATATGCCAAAAGAAGGGCAAAGGAGGCCTTCTTTCTTTAAGCCACTAGAACGTGTAAATATGAACAACAGATGTATCTCCCTTCTACCGCACCTGGGAATTACAAAACTGAAAGGGAAAGTGCAGGGAGAATGCTCTGTGCTCCCATTGGAAAAGAGCTTGAAGGGAAACGTTTTTTTCCTCACTGGAATTACAGCGTTGCAGTTTCAAATGTGGCAGGAAAACACTGTTGTTCCGTATCTCCTCTTCTTGACACAATCCATTTCTCGTCACAGAAATAGGCAGGCCCCAGATCCAAGGCACCCTGGGTCAAAGCGGTGCTTAAACTCCAGCAAGCGTTTATGATGTCATAGGCCACTAGGCTGTGCACTAGATTCTAAGATGTAGGCAAAGGACTGCCCGTCTCTTCTGGGACCTGTAAGCCACGTTCAGTTGAGGAGAACTATATACCAAAAGAAGGGCAATGGAGAATTTCTTTTCTTAAGCCACTAGAAGCTGTAATGTGAACAGCAGATGTATCTCTCTTCTACCGCACCTGGAGAGTACAAAACACAGAACGAAGGCGCAGTGGGAATGCTCTATGGTCCTTGTGGAGAATAGGGCTTGAAAACTGACCTGAAATCGTTCAGCGTTTTCGGAAGCCACTACAAGGTGTCAATGTGAACAACCGAAGTATCTACCTTCTACAGCACCGGGAAGCCCCATAGACCGAAGGAAGGCAAAGGGAGAGTGCTTTGTGGTCCCTTTCGAAAACGGGGTTTGAAAGGATTCACTAAGGATTGTTAGTCAATAGATAAACCACATGGGACGACTAGCATCGAGCTCAAGCTCTCTGTTTCTCGTCACACAGATAGGCAGTCCGCAGGTCCAAGGCAGCGTGTGTCAAAGCGGTGCTTTAAATGCAGGAAGCTTTTGCGGTGTCTTAGGCCATGTGCCTCGGCACTAGGATGCAACGTGTAAACGACGGACTGCCTGACACTACTCGGACCTGTAAGCCACTTTCACTTGAGGACAACTATATGCCACAAGAAGGGCAATGGAGGCCTTCTTTCCTTAAGCCAATAGAACGTGTAAATGTGAACAGCAAAAGTATCTCCCTTCTACCGCACCTGGGAAGTACAAAACTCAAAAGGAAAGTGCAGGGAGAATGCTCTGTGTTCCCTTTGGAAAAGAGAGCTTGAAGGGAAACTATTTCCTCACTGGGCTTTAGAGCATTGCAGGCTCAACTGTGGAAGGGAAACACTGTTGTTCCATATCTTCTCTTCTTAACACAATCCATTTCTCGTCACAGAAATAGGCAGGCCCCAGATCCAAGGCAGCCTGGGTCAAAGCGGTGCTTAAACTCCAGCAAGCGTTTATAGTGTCATAGGCCACTAGGCTGTGCACTAGATTCTAAGATATAGGCGAAGGACTGCCCGTCACCTCTGAGACCTGTAAGCCACGTTCACTTGAAGAGAACAATATGCCAAAAGAAGGGCAAAGGAGGCCTTCTTTCTTTAAGCCACTAGAACGTGTAAATATGAACAACAGATGTATCTCCCTTCTACCGCACCTGGGAATTACAAAAGTGAAAGGGAAAGTGCAGGGAGAATGCTCTGTGCTCCCATTGGAAAAGAGCTTGAAGGGAAACGTTTTTTTCCTCACAGGAATTACAGCGTTGCAGTTTCAAATGTAGCAGGGAAACACTGTTGTTCCGTATCTCCTCTTCTTGACACAATCCATTTTTGGTCACAGAAATAGGCAGGCCCCAGATCCAAGGCAGCCTGGGTCAAAGCGGTGCTTAAATTCCAGCAAGCGTTAATGATGTCATAGGCCACTAGGCTGTGCACTAGATTCTAAGATGTAGGCAAAGGACTGCCCGTCTCTTCTGGGACCTGTAAGCCACGTTCAGTTGAGGAGAACTATATACCAAATGAAGGGCAATGGAGAATTTCTTTTCTTAAGCCACTAGAAGCTGTAAATGTGAACAGCAGATGTATCTCTCTTCTACCGCACCTGGAAAGTACAAAACACAGAACGAAGGCGCAGTGGGAATGCTCTGTGGTCCTTGTGGAGAATAGGGCTTGAAAACTGACCTGAAATCGTTCAGCGTTTTCGGAAGCCACTACAAGGTGTCAATGTGAACAACCGAGGTATCTACCTTCTACAGCACCGGGAAGCCCCATAGAGCGCAGGAAGGCAAAGGGAGAGTGCTTTGTGGTCCCTTTCGAAAACGGGGTTTGAAAGGATTCACTAAGGATTGTTAGTCAATAGATAAACCACATGGGACGACTAGCATCGAGCTCAAGCTCTCTGTTTCTCGTCACACAGATAGGCAGTCCGCAGGTCCAAGGCAGCGTGTGTCAAAGCGGTGCTTTAAATGCAGGAAGCTTTTGCGGTGTCTTAGGCCATGTGCCTCGGCACTAGGATGCAACGTGTAAACGACGGACTGCCTGACACTACTCGGACCTGTAAGCCACTTTCACTTGAGGACAACTATATGCCACAAGAAGGGCAATGGAGGCCTTCTTTCCTTAAGCCACTAGAACGTGTAAATGTGAACAGCAAAAGTATCTCCCTTCAACCGCACCTGGGAAGTACAAAACTCAAAAGGAAAGTGCAGGGAGAATGCTCTGTGTTCCCTTTGGAAAAGAGAGCTTGAAGGGAAACTATTTCCTCACTGGGATTTAGAGCATTGCAGGCTCAACTGTGGAAGGGAAACACTGTTGTTCCATATCTTCTCTTCTTAACACAATCCATTTCTCGTCACAGAAATAGGCAGGCCCCAGATCCAAGGCAGCCTGGGTCAAAGCGGTGCTTAAACTCCAGCAAGCGTTTATGATGTCATAGGCCACTAGGCTGTGCACTAGATTCTAAGATGAGGGCGACGGAGTGCCCGACACTTTTGGGACTTGTAAGCCACCTTCAGTTGAGGAGAACAATATGCCAAATAAGGGCAAAGGAGGCCTTCTTTCTTTAAGCCACTAGAACGTGTAAATATGAACAACAGATGTATCTCCCTTCTACCGCACCTGGGAATTACAAAAGTGAAAGGGAAAGTGCAGGGAGAATGCTCTGTGCTCCCATTGGAAAAGAGCTTGAAGGGAAACGTTTTTTTCCTCACTGGAATTACAGCGTTGCAGTTTCAAATGTGGCAGGGAAACACTGTTGTTCCGTATCTCCTCTTCTTGACACAATCCATTTCTCGTCACAGAAATAGGCAGGCCCCAGATCCAAGGCAGCCTGGGTCAAAGCGGTGCTTAAACTCCAGCAAGCGTTAATGATGTCATAGGCCACTAGGCTGTGCACTAGATTCTAAGATGTAGGCAAAGGACTGCCCGTCTCTTCTGGGACCTGTAAGCCACGTTCAGTTGAGGAGAACTATATACCAAAAGAAGGGCAATGGAGAATTTCTTTTCTTAAGCCACTAGAAGCTGTAAATGTGAACAGCAGATGTATCTCTCTTCTACCGCACCTGGAAAGTACAAAACACAGAACGAAGGCGCAGTGGGAATGCTCTGTGGTCCTTGTGGAGAATAGGGCTTGAAAACTGACCTGAAATCGTTCAGCGTTTTCGGAAGCCACTACAAGGTGTCAATGTGAACAACCGAAGTATCTACAGCACCGGGAAGCCCCATAGACCGCAGGAAGGCAAAGGGAGAGTGCTTTGTGGTCCCTTTCGA
Source organism: Mesoplodon bidens (assembly GCF_964165515.1). Classification (NCBI taxonomy): domain Eukaryota; kingdom Metazoa; phylum Chordata; class Mammalia; order Artiodactyla; family Ziphiidae; genus Mesoplodon; species Mesoplodon bidens. Next base: position 58,337,954 of record NC_138172.1, on the reverse strand, counting down.
AAACGGGGTTTGAAAGGATTCACTAAGGATTGTTAGTGAATAGATAAACCACATGGGACGACTAGCATCGAGCTCAAGCTCTCTGTTTCTCGTCACACAGATAGGCAGTCCGCAGGTCCAAGGCAGCGTGTGTCAAAGCGGTGCTTTAAATGCAGGAAGCTTTTGCGGTGTCTTAGGCCATGTGCCTCGGCACTAGGATGCAACGTGTAAACGACGGACTGCCTGACACTACTCGGACCTGTAAGCCACTTTCACTTGAGGACAACTATATGCCACAAGAAGGGCAATGGAGGCCTTCTTTCCTTAAGCCACTAGAACGTGTAAATGTGAACAGCAAAACTATCTCCCTTCAACCGCACCTGGGAAGTACAAAACTCAAAAGGAAAGTGCAGGGAGAATGCTCTGTGTTCCCTTTGGAAAAGAGAGCTTGAAGGGAAACTATTTCCTCACTGGGATTTAGAGCATTGCAGGCTCAACTGTGGAAGGGAAACACTGTTGTTCCATATCTTCTCTTCTTAACACAATCCATTTCTCGTCACAGAAATAGGCAGGCCCCAGATCCAAGGCAGCCTGGGTCAAAGCGGTGCTTAAACTCCAGCAAGCGTTTATGATGTCATAGGCCACTAGGCTGTGCACTAGATTCTAAGATGAGGGCGACGGAGTGCCCGACACTTTTGGGACTTGTAAGCCACCTTCAGTTGAGGAGAACAATATGCCAAATAAGGGCAAAGGAGGCCTTCTTTCTTTAAGCCACTAGAACGTGTAAATATGAACAACAGATGTATCTCCCTTCTACCGCACCTGGGAATTACAAAACTGAAAGGGAAAGTGCAGGGAGAATGCTCTGTGCTCCCATTGGAAAAGAGCTTGAAGGGAAACGTTTTTTTCCTCACTGGAATTACAGCGTTGCAGTTTCAAATGTGGCAGGGAAACACTGTTGTTCCGTATCTTCTCTTCTTAACACAATCCATTTCTCGTCACAGAAATAGGCAGGCCCCAGATCCAAAGCAGCCTGGGTCAAAGCGGTGCTTAAACTCCAGCAAGCGTTTATGATGTCATAGGCCACTAGGCTGTGCACTAGATTCTAAGATATAGGCGAAGGACTGCCCGTCACCTCTGAGACCTGTAAGCCACGTTCAGTTGAGGAGAACAATATGCCAAAAGAAGGGCAAAGGAGGCCTTCTTTCTTTAAGCCACTAGAACGTGTAAATATGAACAACAGATGTATCTCCCTTCTACCGCACCTGGGAATTACAAAAGTGAAAGGGAAAGTGCAGGGAGAATGCTCTGTGCTCCCATTGGAAAAGAGCTTGAAGGGAAACGTTTTTTTCCTCACTGGAATTACAGCGTTGCAGTTTCAAATGTGGCAGGGAAACACTGTTGTTCCGTATCTACTCTTCTTGACACAATCCATTTCTCGTCACAGAAATAGGCAGGCCCCAGATCCAAGGCAGCCTGTGTCAAAGCGGTGCTTAAACTCCAGCAAGCGTTTATAGTGTCATAGGCCACTAGGCTGTGCACTAGATTCTAAGATATAGGCGAAGGACTGCCCGTCACCTCTGAGACCTGTAAGCCACGTTCACTTGAGGAGAACAATATGCCAAAAGAAGGGCAAAGGAGGCCTTCTTTCTTTAAGCCACTAGAACGTGTAAATATGAACAACAGATGTATCTCCCTTCTACCGCACCTGGGAATTACAAAAGTGAAAGGGAAAGTGCAGGGAGAATGCTCTGTGCTCCCATTGGAAAAGAGCTTGAAGGGAAACGTTTTTTTCCTCACAGGAATTACAGCGTTGCAGTTTCAAATGTAGCAGGGAAACACTGTTGTTCCGTAACTCCTCTTCTTGACACAATCCATTTTTGGTCACAGAAATAGGCAGGCCCCAGATCCAAGGCAGCCTGGGTCAAAGCGGTGCTTAAATTCCAGCAAGCTTTAATGATGTCATAGGCCACTAGGCTGTGCACTAGATTCTAAGATGTAGGCAAAGGACTGCCCGTCTCTTCTGGGACCTGTAAGCCACGTTCAGTTGAGGAGAACTATATACCAAAAGAAGGGCAATGGAGAATTTCTTTTCTTAAGCCACTAGAAGCTGTAAATGTGAACAGCAGATGTATCTCTCTTCTACCGCACCTGGAAAGTACAAAACACAGAACGAAGGCGCAGTGGGAATGCTCTGTGGTCCTTGTGGAGAATAGGGCTTGAAAACTGACCTGAAATCGTTCAGCGTTTTCGGAAGCCACTACAAGGTGTCAATGTGAACAACCGAAGTATCTACCTTCTACAGCACCGGGAAGCCCCATAGACCGAAGGAAGGCAAAGGGAGAGTGCTTTGTGGTCCCTTTCGAAAACGGGGTTTGAAAGGATTCACTAAGGATTGTTAGTCAATAGATAAACCACATGGGACGACTAGCATCGAGCTCAAGCTCTCTGTTTCTCGTCACACAGATAGGCAGTCCGCAGGTCCAAGGCAGCGTGTGTCAAAGCGGTGCTTTAAATGCAGGAAGCTTTTGCGGTGTCTTAGGCCATGTGCCTCGGCACTAGGATGCAACGTGTAAACGACGGACTGCCTGACACTACTCGGACCTGTAAGCCACTTTCAGTTGAGGACAACTATATGCCACAAGAAGGGCAATGGAGGCCTTCTTTCCTTAAGCCACTAGAACGTGTAAATGTGAACAGCAAAAGTATCTCCCTTCTACCGCACCTGGGAAGTACAAAACTCAAAAGGAAAGTGCAGGGAGAATGCTCTGTGTTCCCTTTGGAAAAGAGAGCTTGAAGGGAAACTATTTCCTCACTGGGATTTAGAGCATTGCAGGCTCAACTGTGGAAGGGAAACACTGTTGTTCCATATCTTCTCTTCTTAACACAATCCATTTCTCGTCACAGAAATGGCAGGCCCCAGATCCAAGGCAGCCTGGGTCAAAGCGGTGCTTAAACTCCAGCAAGCGTTTATAGTGTCATAGGCCACTAGGCTGTGCACTAGATTCTAAGATATAGGCGAAGGACTGCCCGTCACCTCTGAGAACTGTAAGCCACGTTCACTTGAAGAGAACAATATGCCAAAAGAAGGGCAAAGGAGGCCTTCTTTCTTTAAGCCACTAGAACGTGTAAATATGAACAACAGATGTATCTCCCTTCTACCGCACCTGGGAATTACAAAAGTGAAAGGGAAAGTGCAGGGAGAATGCTCTGTGCTCCCATTGGAAAAGAGCTTGAAGGGAAACGTTTTTTTCCTCACAGGAATTACAGCGTTGCAGTTTCAAATGTAGCAGGGAAACACTGTTGTTCCGTATCTCCTCTTCTTGACACAATCCATTTTTGGTCACAGAAATAGTCAGGCCCCAGATCCAAGGCAGCCTGGGTCAAAGCGGTGCTTAAATTCCAGCAAGCGTTAATGATGTCATAGGCCACTAGGCTGTGCACTAGATTCTAAGATGTAGGCAAAGGACTGCCCGTCTCTTCTGGGACCTGTAAGCCACGTTCAGTTGAGGAGAACTATATACCAAAAGAAGGGCAATGGAGAATTTCTTTTCTTAAGCCACTAGAAGCTGTAAATGTGAATAGCAGATGTATCTCTCTTCTACCGCACCTGGAAATTACAAAACACAGAACGAAGGCGCAGTGGGAATGCTCTGTGGTCCTTGTGGAGAATAGGGCTTGAAAACTGACCTGAAATCGTTCAGCGTTTTCGGAAGCCACTACAAGGTGTCAATGTGAACAACCGAGGTATCTACCTTCTACAGCACCGGGAAGCCCCTTAGAGCGCAGGAAGGCAAAGGGAGAGTGCTTTGTGGTCCCTTTCGAAAACGGGGTTTGAAAGGATTCACTAAGGATTGTTAGTCAATAGATAAACCACATGGGACGACTAGCATCGAGCTCAAGCTCTCTGTTTCTCGTCACACAGATAGGCAGTCCGCAGGTCCAAGGCAGCGTGTGTCAAAGCGGTGCTTTAAATGCAGGAAGCTTTTGCGGTGTCTTAGGCCATGTGCCTCGGCACTAGGATGCAACGTGTAAACGACGGACTGCCTGACACTACTCGGACCTGTAAGCCACTTTCAGTTGAGGACAACTATATGCCATAAGAAGGGCAATGGAGGCCTTCTTTCCTTAAGCCACTAGAACGTGTAAATGTGAACAGCAAAAGTATCTCCCTTCTACCGCACCTGGGAAGTACAAAACTCAAAAGGAAAGTGCAGGGAGAATGCTCTGTGTTCTCTTTGGAAAAGAGAGCTTGAAGGGAAACTATTTCCTCACTGGGATTTAGAGCATTGCAGGCTCAACTGTGGAAGGGAAACACTGTTGTTCCATATCTTCTCTTCTTAACACAATCCATTTCTCGTCACAGAAATAGGCAGGCCCCAGATCCAAGGCAGCCTGGGTCAAAGCGGTGCTTAAACTCCAGCAAGCGTTTATGATGTCATAGGCCACTAGGCTGTGCACTAGATTCTAAGATGAGTGCGACGGAGTGCCCGACACTTTTGGGACTTGTAAGCCACCTTCAGTTGAGGAGAACAATATGCCAAATAAGGGCAAAGGAGGCCTTCTTTCTTTAAGCCACTAGAACGTGTAAATATGAACAACAGATGTATCTCCCTTCTACCGCACCTGGGAATTACAAAACTGAAAGGGAAAGTGCAGGGAGAATGCTCTGTGCTCCCATTGGAAAAGAGCTTGAAGGGAAACGTTTTTTTCCTCACAGGAATTACAGCGTTGCAGTTTCAAATGTGGCAGGGAAACACTGTTGTTCCGTATCTTCTCTTCTTAACACAATCCATTTCTCGTCACAGAAATAGGCAGGCCCCAGATCCAAGGCAGCCTGGGTCAAAGCGGTGCTTAAACTCCAGCAAGCGTTTATGATGTCATAGGCCACTAGGCTGTGCACTAGATTCTAAGATGAGGGCGACGGAGTGCCCGACACTTCTGGGACTTGTAAGCCACCTTCAGTTGAGGAGAACTATATGCCAAAAGAAGGGCAATGGAGAATTTCTTTTCTTAAGCCACTAGAAGCTGTAAATGTGAACAGCAGATGTATCTCTCTTCTACCGCACCTGGAAAGTAAAAAACACAGAACGAAGGCGCAGAGGGAATGCTCTGTGGTCCTTGTGGAGAATAGGGCTTGAAAACTGACCTGAAATCGTTCAGCGTTTTCGGAAGCCACTACAAGGTGTCAATGTGAACAACCGAGGTATCTACCTTCTACAGCACCGGGAAGCCCCATAGACCGCAAGAAGGCAAAGGGAGAGTGCTTTGTGGTCCCTTTCGAAAACGGGGTTTGAAAGGATTCACTAAGGATTGTTAGTGAATAGATAAACCACATGGGACGACTAGCATCGAGCTCAAGCTCTCTGTTTCTCGTCACACAGATAGGCAGTCCGCAGGTCCAAGGCAGCGTGTGTCAAAGCGGTGCTTTAAATGCAGGAAGCTTTTGCGGTGTCTTAGGCCATGTGCCTCGGCACTAGGATGCAACGTGTAAACGACGGACTGCCTGACACTACTCGGACCTGTAAGCCACTTTCACTTGAGGACAACTATATGCCACAAGAAGGGCAATGGAGGCCTTCTTTCCTTAAGCCACTAGAACGTGTAAATGTGAACAGCAAAAGTATCTCCCTTCAACCGCACCTGGGAAGTACAAAACTCAAAAGGAAAGTGCAGGGAGAATGCTCTGTGTTCCCTTTGGAAAAGAGAGCTTGAAGGGAAACTATTTCCTCACTGGGATTTAGAGCATTGCAGGCTCAACTGTGGAAGGGAAACACTGTTGTTCCATATCTTCTCTTCTTAACACAATCCATTTCTCGTCACAGAAATAGGCAGGCCCCAGATCCAAGGCAGCCTGTGTCAAGGCGGTGCTTAAACTCCAGCAAGCGTTTATAGTGTCATAGGCCACTAGGCTGTGCACTAGATTCTAAGATATAGGCGAAGGACTGCCCGTCACCTCTGAGACCTATAAGCCACGTTCAGTTGAGGAGAACAATATGCCAAAAGAAGGGCAAAGGAGGCCTTCTTTCTTTAAGCCACTAGAACGTGTAAATATGAACAACAGATGTATCTCCCTTCTACCGCACCTGGGAATTACAAAACTGAAAGGGAAAGTGCAGGGAGAATGCTCTGTGCTCCCATTGGAAAAGAGCTTGAAGGGAAACGTTTTTTTCCTCACTGGAATTACAGCGTTGCAGTTTCAAATGAGGCAGGGAAACACTGTTGTTCCGTATCTCCTCTTCTTGACACAATCCATTTCTCGTCACAGAAATAGGCGGGCCCCAGATCCAAGGCAGCCTGGGTCAAAGCGGTGCTTAAACTCCAGCAAGCGTTTATGATGTCATAGGCCACTAGGCTGTGCACTAGATTCTACGATGTAGGCAAAGGACTGCCCGTCTCTTCTGGGACCTGTAAGCCACGTTCAGTTGAGGAGAACTATATACCAAAAGAAGGGCAATGGAGAATTTCTTTTCTTAAGCCACTAGAAGCTGTAAATGTGAACAGCAGATGTATCTCTCTTCTACCGCACCTGGAGAGTACAAAACACAGAACGAAGGCGCAGTGGGAATGCTCTATGGTCCTTGTGGAGAATAGGGCTTGAAAACTGACCTGAAATCGTTCAGCGTTTTCGGAAGCCACTACAAGGTGTCAATGTGAACAACCGAAGTATCTACCTTCTACAGCACCGGGAAGCCCCATAGACCGAAGGAAGGCAAAGGGAGAGTGCTTTGTGGTCCCTTTCGAAAACGGGGTTTGAAAGGATTCACTAAGGATTGTTAGTCAATAGATAAACCACATGGGACGACTAGCATCGAGCTCAAGCTCTCTGTTTCTCGTCACACAGATAGGCAGTCCGCAGGTCCAAGGCAGCGTGTGTCAAAGCGGTGCTTTAAATGCAGGAAGCTTTTGCGGTGTCTTAGGCCATGTGCCTCGGCACTAGGATGCAACGTGTAAACGACGGACTGCCTGACACTACTCGGACCTGTAAGCCACTTTCACTTGAGGACAACTATATGCCACAAGAAGGGCAATGGAGGCCTTCTTTCCTTAAGCCACTAGAACGTGTAAATGTGAACAGCAAAAGTATCTCCCTTCTACCGCACCTGGGAAGTACAAAACTCAAAAGGAAAGTGCAGGGAGAATGCTCTGTGTTCCCTTTGGAAAAGAGAGCTTGAAGGGAAACTATTTCCTCACTGGGATTTAGAGCATTGCAGGCTCAACTGTGGAAGGGAAACACTGTTGTTCCATATCTTCTCTTCTTAACACAATCCATTTCTCGTCACAGAAATAGGCAGGCCCCAGATCCAAGGCAGCCTGGGTCAAAGCGGTGCTTAAACTCCAGCAAGCGTTTATAGTGTCATAGGCCACTAGGCTGTGCACTAGATTCTAAGATATAGGCGAAGGACTGCCCGTCACCTCTGAGACCTGTAAGCCACGTTCACTTGAAGAGAACAATATGCCAAAAGAAGGGCAAAGGAGGCCTTCTTTCTTTAAGCCACTAGAACGTGTAAATATGAACAACAGATGTATCTCCCTTCTACCGCACCTGGGAATTACAAAAGTGAAAGGGAAAGTGCAGGGAGAATGCTCTGTGCTCCCATTGGAAAAGAGCTTGAAGGGAAACGTTTTTTTCCTCACAGGAATTACAGCGTTGCAGTTTCAAATGTAGCAGGGAAACACTGTTGTTCCGTATCTCCTCTTCTTGACACAATCCATTTTTGGTCACAGAAATAGGCAGGCCCCAGATCCAAGGCAGCCTGGGTCAAAGCGGTGCTTAAATTCCAGCAAGCGTTAATGATGTCATAGGCCACTAGGCTGTGCACTAGATTCTAAGATGTAGGCAAAGGACTGCCCGTCTCTTCTGGGACCTGTAAGCCACGTTCAGTTGAGGAGAACTATATACCAAAAGAAGGGCAATGGAGAATTTCTTTTCTTAAGCCACTAGAAGCTGTAAATGTGAACAGCAGATGTATCTCTCTTCTACCGCACCTGGAAAGTACAAAACACAGAACGAAGGCGCAGTGGGAATGCTCTGTGGTCCTTGTGGAGAATAGGGCTTGAAAACTGACCTGAAATCGTTCAGCGTTTTCGGAAGCCACTACAAGGTGTCAATGTGAACAACCGAGGTATCTACCTTCTACAGCACCGGGAAGCCCCATAGACCGCAGGAAGGCAAAGGGAGAGTGCTTTGTGGTCCCTTTCGAAAACGGGGTTTGAAAGGATTCACTAAGGATTGTTAGTCAATAGATAAACCACATGGGACGACTAGCATCGAGCTCAAGCTCTCTGTTTCTCGTCACACAGATAGGCAGTCCGCAGGTCCAAGGCAGCGTGTGTCAAAGCGGTGCTTTAAATGCAGGAAGCTGTTGCGGTGTCTTAGGCCATGTGCCTCGGCACTAGGATGCAACGTGTAAACGACGGACTGCCTGACACTACTCGGACCTGTAAGCCACTTTCACTTGAGGACAACTATATGCCACAAGAAGGGCAATGGAGGCCTTCTTTCCTTAAGCCACTAGAACGTGTAAATGTGAACAGCAAAAGTATCTCCCTTCAACCGCACCTGGGAAGTACAAAACTCAAAAGGAAAGTGCAGGGAGAATGCTCTGTGTTCCCTTTGGAAAAGAGAGCTTGAAGGGAAACTATTTCCTCACTGGGATTTAGAGCATTGCAGGCTCAACTGTGGAAGGGAAACACTGTTGTTCCATATCTTCTCTTCTTAACACAATCCATTTCTCGTCACAGAAATAGGCAGGCCCCAGATCCAAGGCAGCCTGGGTCAAAGCGGTGCTTAAACTCCAGCAAGCGTTTATGATGTCATAGGCCACTAGGCTGTGCACTAGATTCTAAGATGAGGGCGACGGAGTGCCCGACACTTTTGGGACTTGTAAGCCACCTTCAGTTGAGGAGAACAATATGCCAAATAAGGGCAAAGGAGGCCTTCTTTCTTTAAGCCACTAGAACGTGTAAATATGAACAACAGATGTATCTCCCTTCTACCGCACCTGGGAATTACAAAACTGAAAGGGAAAGTGCAGGGAGAATGCTCTGTGCTCCCTTTGGAAAAGAGCTTGAAGGGAAACGTTTTTTTCCTCACTGGAATTACAGCGTTGCAGTTTCAAATGTGGCAGGGAAACACTGTTGTTCCGTATCTCCTCTTCTTGACACAATCCATTTCTCGTCACAGAAATAGGCAGGCCCCAGATCCAAGGCAGCCTGTGTCAAAGCGGTGCTTAAACTCCAGCAAGCGTTTATAGTGTCATAGGCCACTAGGCTGTGCACTAGATTCTAAGATATAGGCGAAGGACTGCCCGTCACCTCTGAGACCTGTAAGCCACGTTCACTTGAGGAGAACAATATGCCAAAAGAAGGGCAAAGGAGGCCTTCTTTCTTTAAGCCACTAGAACGTGTAAATATGAACAACAGATGTATCTCCCTTCTACCGCACCTGGGAATTACAAAACTGAAAGGGAAAGTGCAGGGAGAATGCTCTGTGCTCCCATTGGAAAAGAGCTTGAAGGGAAACGTTTTTTTCCTCACAGGAATTACAGCGTTGCAGTTTCAAATGTAGCAGGGAAACACTGTTGTTCCGTATCTCCTCTTCTTGACACAATCCATTTTTGGTCACAGAAATAGGCAGGCCCCAGATCCAAGGCAGCCTGGGTCAAAGCGGTGCTTAAATTCCAGCAAGCGTTAATGATGTCATAGGCCACTAGGCTGTGCACTAGATTCTAAGATGTAGGCAAAGGACTGCCCGTCTCTTCTGGGACCTGTAAGCCACGTTCAGTTGAGGAGAACTATATACCAAAAGAAGGGCAATGGAGAATTTCTTTTCTTAAGCCACTAGAAGCTGTAAATGTGAACAGCAGATGTATCTCTCTTCTACCGCACCTGGAAAGTACAAAACACAGAACGAAGGCGCAGTGGGAATGCTCTGTGGTCCTTGTGGAGAATAGGGCTTGAAAACTGACCTGAAATCGTTCAGCGTTTTCGGAAGCCACTACAAGGTGTCAATGTGAACAACCGAAGTATCTACCTTCTACAGCACCGGGAAGCCCCATAGACCGCAGGAAGGCAAAGGGAGAGTGCTTTGTGGTCCCTTTCGAAAACGGGGTTTGAAAGGATTCACTAAGGATTGTTAGTGAATAGATAAACCACATGGGACGACTAGCATCGAGCTCAAGCTCTCTGTTTCTCGTCACACAGATAGGCAGTCCGCAGGTCCAAGGCAGCGTGTGTCAAAGCGGTGCTTTAAATGCAGGAAGCTTTTGCGGTGTCTTAGGCCATGTGCCTCGGCACTAGGATGCAACGTGTAAACGATGGACTGCCTGACACTACTCGGACCTGTAAGCCACTTTCACTTGAGGACAACTATATGCCACAAGAAGGGCAATGGAGGCCTTCTTTCCTTAAGCCACTAGAACGTGTAAATGTGAACAGCAAAAGTATCTCCCTTCTACCGCACCTGGGAAGTACAAAACTCAAAAGGAAAGTGCAGGGAGAATGCTCTGTGTTCCCTTTGGAAAAGAGAGCTTGAAGGGAAACTATTTCCTCACTGGGATTTAGAGCATTGCAGGCTCAACTGTGGAAGGGAAACACTGTTGTTCCATATCTTCTCTTCTTAACACAATCCATTTCTCGTTACAGAAATAGGCAGGCCCCAGATCCAAGGCAGCCTGTGTCAAGGCGGTGCTTAAACTCCAGCAAGCGTTTATAGTGTCATAGGCCACTAGGCTGTGCACTAGATTCTAAGATATAGGCGAAGGACTGCCCGTCACCTCTGAGACCTATAAGCCACGTTCAGTTGAGGAGAACAATATGCCAAAAGAAGGGCAAAGGAGGCCTTCTTTCTTTAAGCCACTAGAACGTGTAAATATGAACAACAGATGTATCTCCCTTCTACCGCACCTGGGAATTACAAAACTGAAAGGGAAAGTGCAGGGAGAATGCTCTGTGCTCCCATTGGAAAAGAGCTTGAAGGGAAACGTTTTTTTCCTCACTGGAATTACAGCGTTGCAGTTTCAAATGTGGCAGGGAAACACTGTTGTTCCGTATCTCCTCTTCTTGACACAATCCATTTCTCGTCACAGAAATAGGCAGGCCCCAGATCCAAGGCAGCCTGGGTCAAAGCGGTGCTTAAACTCCAGCAAGCGTTTATGATGTCATAGGCCACTAGGCTGTGCACTAGATTCTACGATGTAGGCAAAGGACTGCCCGTCTCTTCTGGGACCTGTAAGCCACGTTCAGTTGAGGAGAACTATATACCAAAAGAAGGGCAATGGAGAATTTCTTTTCTTAAGCCACTAGAAGCTGTAATGTGAACAGCAGATGTATCTCTCTTCTACCGCACCTGGAGAGTACAAAACACAGAACGAAGGCGCAGTGGGAATGCTCTATGGTCCTTGTGGAGAATAGGGCTTGAAAACTGACCTGAAATCGTTCAGCGTTTTCGGAAGCCACTACAAGGTGTCAATGTGAACAACCGAAGTATCTACCTTCTACAGCACCGGGAAGCCCCATAGACCGAAGGAAGGCAAAGGGAGAGTGCTTTGTGGTCCCTTTCGAAAACGGGGTTTTAAAGGATTCACTAAGGATTGTTAGTCAATAGATAAACCACATGGGACGACTAGCATCGAGCTCAAGCTCTCTGTTTCTCGTCACACAGATAGGCAGTCCGCAGGTCCAAGGCAGCGTGTGTCAAAGCGGTGCTTTAAATGCAGGAAGCTTTTGCGGTGTCTTAGGCCATGTGCCTCGGCACTAGGATGCAACGTGTAAACGACGGACTGCCTGACACTACTCGGACCTGTAAGCCACTTTCACTTGAGGACAACTATATGCCACAAGAAGGGCAATGGAGGCCTTCTTTCCTTAAGCCACTAGAACGTGTAAATGTGAACAGCAAAAGTATCTCCCTTCAACCGCACCTGGGAAGTACAAAACTCAAAAGGAAAGTGCAGGGAGAATGCTCTGTGTTCCCTTTGGAAAAGAGAGCTTGAAGGGAAACTATTTCCTCACTGGGATTTAGAGCATTGCAGGCTCAACTGTGGAAGGGAAACACTGTTGTTCCATATCTTCTCTTCTTAACACAATCCATTTCTCGTCACAGAAATAGGCAGGCCCCAGATCCAAGGCAGCCTGTGTCAAGGCGGTGCTTAAACTCCAGCAAGCGTTTATAGTGTCATAGGCCACTAGGCTGTGCACTAGATTCTAAGATATAGGCGAAGGACTGCCCGTCACCTCTGAGACCTATAAGCCACGTTCAGTTGAGGAGAACAATATGCCAAAAGAAGGGCAAAGGAGGCCTTCTTTCTTTAAGCCACTAGAACGTGTAAATATGAACAACAGATGTATCTCCCTTCTACCGCACCTGGGAATTACAAAACTGAAAGGGAAAGTGCAGGGAGAATGCTCTGTGCTCCCATTGGAAAAGAGCTTGAAGGGAAACGTTTTTTTCCTCACTGGAATTACAGCGTTGCAGTTTCAAATGTGGCAGGGAAACACTGTTGTTCCGTATCTCCTCTTCTTGACACAATCCATTTCTCGTCACAGAAATAGGCAGGCCCCAGATCCAAGGCAGCCTGGGTCAAAGCGGTGCTTAAACTCCAGCAAGCGTTAATGATGTCATAGGCCACTAGGCTGTGCACTAGATTCTAAGATGTAGGCAAAGGACTGCCCGTCTCTTCTGGGACCTGTAAGCCACGTTCAGCTGAGGAGAACTATATACCAAAAGAAGGGCAATGGAGAATTTCTTTTCTTAAGCCACTAGAAGCTGTAAATGTGAACAGCAGATGTATCTCTCTTCTACCGCACCTGGAAAGTACAAAACACAGAACGAAGGCGCAGTGGGAATGCTCTGTGGTCCTTGTGGAGAATAGGGCTTGAAAACTGACCTGAAATCGTTCAGCGTTTTCGGAAGCCACTACAAGGTGTCAATGTGAACAACCGAAGTATCTACCTTCTACAGCACGGGGAAGCCCCATAGACCGCAGGAAGGCAAAGGGAGAGTGCTTTGTGGTCCCTTTCGAAAACGGGGTTTGAAAGGATTCACTAAGGATTGTTAGTGAATAGATAAACCACATGGGACGACTAGCATCGAGCTCAAGCTCTCTGTTTCTCGTCACACAGATAGGCAGTCCGCAGGTCCAAGGCAGCGTGTGTCAAAGCGGTGCTTTAAATGCAGGAAGCTTTTGCGGTGTCTTAGGCCATGTGCCTCGGCACTAGGATGCAACGTGTAAACGATGGACTGCCTGACACTACTCGGACCTGTAAGCCACTTTCACTTGAGGACAACTACATGCCACAAGAAGGGCAAAGGAGGCCTTCTTTCCTTAAGCCACTAGAACGTGTAAATGTGAACAGCAAAAGTATCTCCCTTCTACCGCACCTGGGAAGTACAAAACTCAAAAGGAAAGTGCAGGGAGAATGCTCTGTGTTCCCTTTGGAAAAGAGAGCTTGAAGGGAAACTATTTCCTCACTGGGATTTAGAGCATTGCAGGCTCAACTGTGGAAGGGAAACACTGTTGTTCCATATCTTCTCTTCTTAACACAATCCATTTCTCGTTACAGAAATAGGCAGGCCCCAGATCCAAGGCAGCCTGTGTCAAGGCGGTGCTTAAACTCCAGCAAGCGTTTATAGTGTCATAGGCCACTAGGCTGTGCACTAGATTCTAAGATATAGGCGAAGGACTGCCCGTCACCTCTGAGACCTATAAGCCACGTTCAGTTGAGGAGAACAATATGCCAAAAGAAGGGCAAAGGAGGCCTTCTTTCTTTAAGCCACTAGAACGTGTAAATATGAACAACAGATGTATCTCCCTTCTACCGCACCTGGGAATTACAAAACTGAAAGGGAAAGTGCAGGGAGAATGCTCTGTGCTCCCATTGGAAAAGAGCTTGAAGGGAAACGTTTTTTTCCTCACTGGAATTACAGCGTTGCAGTTTCAAATGAGGCAGGGAAACACTGTTGTTCCGTATCTCCTCTTCTTGACACAATCCATTTCTCGTCACAGAAATAGGCAGGCCCCAGATCCAAGGCAGCCTGGGTCAAAGCGGTGCTTAAACTCCAGCAAGCGTTTATGATGTCATAGGCCACTAGGCTGTGCACTAGATTCTACGATGTAGGCAAAGGACTGCCCGTCTCTTCTGGGACCTGTAAGCCACGTTCAGTTGAGGAGAACTATATACCAAAAGAAGGGCAATGGAGAATTTCTTTTCTTAAGCCACTAGAAGCTGTAATGTGAACAGCAGATGTATCTCTCTTCTACCGCACCTGGAGAGTACAAAACACAGAACGAAGGCGCAGTGGGAATGCTCTATGGTCCTTGTGGAGAATAGGGCTTGAAAACTGACCTGAAATCGTTCAGCGTTTTCGGAAGCCACTACAAGGTGTCAATGTGAACAACCGAAGTATCTACCTTCTACAGCACCGGGAAGCCCCATAGACCGAAGGAAGGCCAAGGGAGAGTGCTTTGTGGTCCCTTTCGAAAACGGGGTTTGAAAGGATTCACTAAGGATTGTTAGTCAATAGATAAACCACATGGGACGACTAGCATCGAGCTCAAGCTCTCTGTTTCTCGTCACACAGATAGGCAGTCCGCAGGTCCAAGGCAGCGTGTGTCAAAGCGGTGCTTTAAATGCAGGAAGCTTTTGCGGTGTCTTAGGCCATGTGCCTCGGCACTAGGATGCAACGTGTAAACGACGGACTGCCTGACACTACTCGGACCTGTAAGCCACTTTCACTTGAGGACAACTATATGCCACAAGAAGGGCAATGGAGGCCTTCTTTCCTTAAGCCACTAGAACGTGTAAATGTGAACAGCAAAAGTATCTCCCTTCTACCGCACCTGGGAAGTACAAAACTCAAAAGGAAAGTGCAGGGAGAATGCTCTGTGTTCCCTTTGGAAAAGAGAGCTTGAAGGGAAACTATTTCCTCACTGGGATTTAGAGCATTGCAGGCTCAACTGTGGAAGGGAAACACTGTTGTTCCATATCTTCTCTTCTTAACACAATCCATTTCTCGTCACAGAAATAGGCAGGCCCCAGATCCAAGGCAGCCTGGGTCAAAGGGGTGCTTAAACTCCAGCAAGCGTTTATAGTGTCATAGGCCACTAGGCTGTGCACTAGATTCTAAGATATAGGCGAAGGACTGCCCGTCACCTCTGAGACCTGTAAGCCACGTTCACTTGAAGAGAACAATATGCCAAAAGAAGGGCAAAGGAGGCCTTCTTTCTTTAAGCCACTAGAACGTGTAAATATGAACAACAGATGTATCTCCCTTCTACCGCACCTGGGAATTACAAAAGTGAAAGGGAAAGTGCAGGGAGAATGCTCTGTGCTCCCATTGGAAAAGAGCTTGAAGGGAAACGTTTTTTTCCTCACAGGAATTACAGCGTTGCAGTTTCAAATGTAGCAGGGAAACACTGTTGTTCCGTATCTCCTCTTCTTGACACAATCCATTTTTGGTCACAGAAATAGGCAGGCCCCAGATCCAAGGCAGCCTGGGTCAAAGCGGTGCTTAAATTCCAGCAAGCGTTAATGATGTCATAGGCCACTAGGCTGTGCACTAGATTCTAAGATGTAGGCAAAGGACTGCCCGTCTCTTCTGGGACCTGTAAGCCACGTTCAGTTGAGGAGAACTATATACCAAAAGAAGGGCAATGGAGAATTTCTTTTCTTAAGCCACTAGAAGCTGTAAATGTGAACAGCAGATGTATCTCTCTTCTACCGCACCTGGAAAGTACAAAACACAGAACGAAGGCGCAGTGGGAATGCTCTGTGGTCCTTGTGGAGAATAGGGCTTGAAAACTGACCTGAAATCGTTCAGCGTTTTCGGAAGCCACTACAAGGTGTCAATGTGAACAACCGAGGTATCTACCTTCTACAGCACCGGGAAGCCCCATAGAGCGCAGGAAGGCAAAGGGAGAGTGCTTTGTGGTCCCTTTCGAAAACGGGGTTTGAAAGGATTCACTAAGGATTGTTAGTCAATAGATAAACCACATGGGACGACTAGCATCGAGCTCAAGCTCTCTGTTTCTCGTCACACAGATAGGCAGTCCGCAGGTCCAAGGCAGCGTGTGTCAAAGCGGTGCTTTAAATGCAGGAAGCTGTTGCGGTGTCTTAGGCCATGTGCCTCGGCACTAGGATGCAACGTGTAAACGACGGACTGCCTGACACTACTCGGACCTGTAAGCCACTTTCACTTGAGGACAACTATATGCCACAAGAAGGGCAATGGAGGCCTTCTTTCCTTAAGCCACTAGAACGTGTAAATGTGAACAGCAAAAGTATCTCCCTTCAACCGCACCTGGGAAGTACAAAACTCAAAAGGAAAGTGCAGGGAGAATGCTCTGTGTTCCCTTTGGAAAAGAGAGCTTGAAGGGAAACTATTTCCTCACTGGGATTTAGAGCATTGCAGGCTCAACTGTGGAAGGGAAACACTGTTGTTCCATATCTTCTCTTCTTAACACAATCCTTTTCTCGTCACAGAAATAGGCAGGCCCCAGATCCAAGGCAGCCTGGGTCAAAGCGGTGCTTAAACTCCAGCAAGCGTTTATAGTGTCATAGGCCACTAGGCTGTGCACTAGATTCTAAGATATAGGCGAAGGACTGCCCGTCACCTCTGAGACCTATAAGCCACGTTCAGTTGAGGAGAACAATATGCCAAAAGAAGGGCAAAGGAGGCCTTCTTTCTTTAAGCCACTAGAACGTGTAAATATGAACAACAGATGTATCTCCCTTCTACCGCACCTGGGAATTACAAAACTGAAAGGGAAAGTGCAGGGAGAATGCTCTGTGCTCCCATTGGAAAAGAGCTTGAAGGGAAACGTTTTTTTCCTCACTGGAATTACAGCGTTGCAGTTTCAAATGTGGCAGGGAAACACTGTTGTTCCGTATCTCCTCTTCTTGACACAATCCATTTCTCGTCACAGAAATAGGCAGGCCCCAGATCCAAGGCAGCCTGTGTCAAAGCGGTGCTTAAACTCCAGCAAGCGTTTATAGTGTCATAGGCCACTAGGCTGTGCACTAGATTCTAAGATATAGGCGAAGGACTGCCCGTCACCTCTGAGACCTGTAAGCCACGTTCACTTGAGGAGAACAATATGCCAAAAGAAGGGCAAAGGAGGCCTTCTTTCTTTAAGCCACTAGAACGTGTAAATATGAACAACAGATGTATCTCCCTTCTACCGCACCTGGGAATTACAAAAGTGAAAGGGAAAGTGCAGGGAGAATGCTCTGTGCTCCCATTGGAAAAGAGCTTGAAGGGAAACGTTTTTTTCCTCACAGGAATTACAGCGTTGCAGTTTCAAATGTAGCAGGGAAACACTGTTGTTCCGTATCTCCTCTTCTTGACACAATCCATTTTTGGTCACAGAAATAGGCAGGCCCCAGATCCAAGGCAGCCTGGGTCAAAGCGGTGCTTAAATTCCAGCAAGCGTTAATGATGTCATAGGCCACTAGGCTGTGCACTAGATTCTACGATGTAGGCAAAGGACTGCCCGTCTCTTCTGGGACCTGTAAGCCACGTTCAGTTGAGGAGAACTATATACCAAAAGAAGGGCAATGGAGAATTTCTTTTCTTAAGCCACTAGAAGCTGTAATGTGAACAGCAGATGTATCTCTCTTCTACCGCACCTGGAGAGTACAAAACACAGAACGAAGGCGCAGTGGGAATGCTCTATGGTCCTTGTGGAGAATAGGGCTTGAAAACTGACCTGAAATCGTTCAGCGTTTTCGGAAGCCACTACAAGGTGTCAATGTGAACAACCGAAGTATCTACCTTCTACAGCACCGGGAAGCCCCATAGACCGAAGGAAGGCCAAGGGAGAGTGCTTTGTGGTCCCTTTCGAAAACGGGGTTTGAAAGGATTCACTAAGGATTGTTAGTCAATAGATAAACCACATGGGACGACTAGCATCGAGCTCAAGCTCTCTGTTTCTCGTCACACAGATAGGCAGTCCGCAGGTCCAAGGCAGCGTGTGTCAAAGCGGTGCTTTAAATGCAGGAAGCTTTTGCGGTGTCTTAGGCCATGTGCCTCGGCACTAGGATGCAACGTGTAAACGACGGACTGCCTGACACTACTCGGACCTGTAAGCCACTTTCACTTGAGGACAACTATATGCCACAAGAAGGGCAATGGAGGCCTTCTTTCCTTAAGCCACTAGAACGTGTAAATGTGAACAGCAAAAGTATCTCCCTTCTACCGCACCTGGGAAGTACAAAACTCAAAAGGAAAGTGCAGGGAGAATGCTCTGTGTTCCCTTTGGAAAAGAGAGCTTGAAGGGAAACTATTTCCTCACTGGGATTTAGAGCATTGCAGGCTCAACTGTGGAAGGGAAACACTGTTGTTCCATATCTTCTCTTCTTAACACAATCCATTTCTCGTCACAGAAATAGGCAGGCCCCAGATCCAAGGCAGCCTGGGTCAAAGCGGTGCTTAAACTCCAGCAAGCGTTTATAGTGTCATAGGCCACTAGGCTGTGCACTAGATTCTAAGATATAGGCGAAGGACTGCCCGTCACCTCTGAGACCTGTAAGCCACGTTCACTTGAAGAGAACAATATGCCAAAAGAAGGGCAAAGGAGGCCTTCTTTCTTTAAGCCACTAGAACGTGTAAATATGAACAACAGATGTATCTCCCTTCTACCGCACCTGGGAATTACAAAAGTGAAAGGGAAAGTGCAGGGAGAATGCTCTGTGCTCCCATTGGAAAAGAGCTTGAAGGGAAACGTTTTTTTCCTCACAGGAATTACAGCGTTGCAGTTTCAAATGTAGCAGGGAAACACTGTTGTTCCGTATCTCCTCTTCTTGACACAATCCATTTTTGGTCACAGAAATAGGCAGGCCCCAGATCCAAGGCAGCCTGGGTCAAAGCGGTGCTTAAATTCCAGCAAGCGTTAATGATGTCATAGGCCACTAGGCTGTGCACTAGATTCTAAGATGTAGGCAAAGGACTGCCCGTCTCTTCTGGGACCTGTAAGCCACGTTCAGTTGAGGAGAACTATATACCAAAAGAAGGGCAATGGAGAATTTCTTTTCTTAAGCCACTAGAAGCTGTAAATGTGAACAGCAGATGTATCTCTCTTCTACCGCACCTGGAAAGTACAAAACACAGAACGAAGGCGCAGTGGGAATGCTCTGTGGTCCTTGTGGAGAATAGGGCTTGAAAACTGACCTGAAATCGTTCAGCGTTTTCGGAAGCCACTACAAGGTGTCAATGTGAACAACCGAGGTATCTACCTTCTACAGCACCGGGAAGCCCCATAGAGCGCAGGAAGGCAAAGGGAGAGTGCTTTGTGGTCCCTTTCGAAAACGGGGTTTGAAAGGATTCACTAAGGATTGTTAGTCAATAGATAAACCACATGGGACGACTAGCATCGAGCTCAAGCTCTCTGTTTCTCGTCACACAGATAGGCAGTCCGCAGGTCCAAGGCAGCGTGTGTCAAAGCGGTGCTTTAAATGCAGGAAGCTGTTGCGGTGTCTTAGGCCATGTGCCTCGGCACTAGGATGCAACGTGTAAACGACGGACTGCCTGACACTACTCGGACCTGTAAGCCACTTTCACTTGAGGACAACTATATGCCACAAGAAGGGCAATGGAGGCCTTCTTTCCTTAAGCCACTAGAACGTGTAAATGTGAACAGCAAAAGTATCTCCCTTCAACCGCACCTGGGAAGTACAAAACTCAAAAGGAAAGTGCAGGGAGAATGCTCTGTGTTCCCTTTGGAAAAGAGAGCTTGAAGGGAAACTATTTCCTCACTGGGATTTAGAGCATTGCAGGCTCAACTGTGGAAGGGAAACACTGTTGTTCCATATCTTCTCTTCTTAACACAATCCTTTTCTCGTCACAGAAATAGGCAGGCCCCAGATCCAAGGCAGCCTGGGTCAAAGCGGTGCTTAAACTCCAGCAAGCGTTTATAGTGTCATAGGCCACTAGGCTGTGCACTAGATTCTAAGATATAGGCGAAGGACTGCCCGTCACCTCTGAGACCTATAAGCCACGTTCAGTTGAGGAGAACAATATGCCAAAAGAAGGGCAAAGGAGGCCTTCTTTCTTTAAGCCACTAGAACGTGTAAATATGAACAACAGATGTATCTCCCTTCTACCGCACCTGGGAATTACAAAACTGAAAGGGAAAGTGCAGGGAGAATGCTCTGTGCTCCCATTGGAAAAGAGCTTGAAGGGAAACGTTTTTTTCCTCACTGGAATTACAGCGTTGCAGTTTCAAATGTGGCAGGGAAACACTGTTGTTCCGTATCTCCTCTTCTTGACACAATCCATTTCTCGTCACAGAAATAGGCAGGCCCCAGATCCAAGGCAGCCTGTGTCAAAGCGGTGCTTAAACTCCAGCAAGCGTTTATAGTGTCATAGGCCACTAGGCTGTGCACTAGATTCTAAGATATAGGCGAAGGACTGCCCGTCACCTCTGAGACCTGTAAGCCACGTTCACTTGAGGAGAACAATATGCCAAAAGAAGGGCAAAGGAGGCCTTCTTTCTTTAAGCCACTAGAACGTGTAAATATGAACAACAGATGTATCTCCCTTCTACCGCACCTGGGAATTACAAAAGTGAAAGGGAAAGTGCAGGGAGAATGCTCTGTGCTCCCATTGGAAAAGAGCTTGAAGGGAAACGTTTTTTTCCTCACAGGAATTACAGCGTTGCAGTTTCAAATGTAGCAGGGAAACACTGTTGTTCCGTATCTCCTCTTCTTGACACAATCCATTTTTGGTCACAGAAATAGGCAGGCCCCAGATCCAAGGCAGCCTGGGTCAAAGCGGTGCTTAAATTCCAGCAAGCGTTAATGATGTCATAGGCCACTAGGCTGTGCACTAGATTCTACGATGTAGGCAAAGGACTGCCCGTCTCTTCTGGGACCTGTAAGCCACGTTCAGTTGAGGAGAACTATATACCAAAAGAAGGGCAATGGAGAATTTCTTTTCTTAAGCCACTAGAAGCTGTAATGTGAACAGCAGATGTATCTCTCTTCTACCGCACCTGGAGAGTACAAAACACAGAACGAAGGCGCAGTGGGAATGCTCTATGGTCCTTGTGGAGAATAGGGCTTGAAAACTGACCTGAAATCGTTCAGCGTTTTCGGAAGCCACTACAAGGTGTCAATGTGAACAACCGAAGTATCTACCTTCTACAGCACCGGGAAGCCCCATAGACCGAAGGAAGGCCAAGGGAGAGTGCTTTGTGGTCCCTTTCGAAAACGGGGTTTGAAAGGATTCACTAAGGATTGTTAGTCAATAGATAAACCACATGGGACGACTAGCATCGAGCTCAAGCTCTCTGTTTCTCGTCACACAGATAGGCAGTCCGCAGGTCCAAGGCAGCGTGTGTCAAAGCGGTGCTTTAAATGCAGGAAGCTTTTGCGGTGTCTTAGGCCATGTGCCTCGGCACTAGGATGCAACGTGTAAACGACGGACTGCCTGACACTACTCGGACCTGTAAGCCACTTTCACTTGAGGACAACTATATGCCACAAGAAGGGCAATGGAGGCCTTCTTTCCTTAAGCCACTAGAACGTGTAAATGTGAACAGCAAAAGTATCTCCCTTCTACCGCACCTGGGAAGTACAAAACTCAAAAGGAAAGTGCAGGGAGAATGCTCTGTGTTCCCTTTGGAAAAGAGAGCTTGAAGGGAAACTATTTCCTCACTGGGATTTAGAGCATTGCAGGCTCAACTGTGGAAGGGAAACACTGTTGTTCCATATCTTCTCTTCTTAACACAATCCATTTCTCGTCACAGAAATAGGCAGGCCCCAGATCCAAGGCAGCCTGGGTCAAAGCGGTGCTTAAACTCCAGCAAGCGTTTATAGTGTCATAGGCCACTAGGCTGTGCACTAGATTCTAAGATATAGGCGAAGGACTGCCCGTCACCTCTGAGACCTGTAAGCCACGTTCACTTGAAGAGAACAATATGCCAAAAGAAGGGCAAAGGAGGCCTTCTTTCTTTAAGCCACTAGAACGTGTAAATATGAACAACAGATGTATCTCCCTTCTACCGCACCTGGGAATTACAAAAGTGAAAGGGAAAGTGCAGGGAGAATGCTCTGTGCTCCCATTGGAAAAGAGCTTGAAGGGAAACGTTTTTTTCCTCACAGGAATTACAGCGTTGCAGTTTCAAATGTAGCAGGGAAACACTGTTGTTCCGTATCTCCTCTTCTTGACACAATCCATTTTTGGTCACAGAAATAGGCAGGCCCCAGATCCAAGGCAGCCTGGGTCAAAGCGGTGCTTAAATTCCAGCAAGCGTTAATGATGTCATAGGCCACTAGGCTGTGCACTAGATTTTAAGATGTAGGCAAAGGACTGCCCGTCTCTTCTGGGACCTGTAAGCCACGTTCAGTTGAGGAGAACTATATACCAAAAGAAGGGCAATGGAGAATTTCTTTTCTTAAGCCACTAGAAGCTGTAAATGTGAACAGCAGATGTATCTCTCTTCTACCGCACCTGGAAAGTACAAAACACAGAACGAAGGCGCAGTGGGAATGCTCTGTGGTCCTTGTGGAGAATAGGGCTTGAAAACTGACCTGAAATCGTTCAGCGTTTTCGGAAGCCACTACAAGGTGTCAATGTGAACAACCGAGGTATCTACCTTCTACAGCACCGGGAAGCCCCATAGACCGCAGGAAGGCAAAGGGAGAGTGCTTTGTGGTCCCTTTCGAAAACGGGGTTTGAAAGGATTCACTAAGGATTGTTAGTCAATAGATAAACCACATGGGACGACTAGCATCGAGCTCAAGCTCTCTGTTTCTCGTCACACAGATAGGCAGTCCGCAGGTCCAAGGCAGCGTGTGTCAAAGCGGTGCTTTAAATGCAGGAAGCTGTTGCGGTGTCTTAGGCCATGTGCCTCGGCACTAGGATGCAACGTGTAAACGACGGACTGCCTGACACTACTCGGACCTGTAAGCCACTTTCACTTGAGGACAACTATATGCCACAAGAAGGGCAATGGAGGCCTTCTTTCCTTAAGCCACTAGAACGTGTAAATGTGAACAGCAAAAGTATCTCCCTTCAACCGCACCTGGGAAGTACAAAACTCAAAAGGAAAGTGCAGGGAGAATGCTCTGTGTTCCCTTTGGAAAAGAGAGCTTGAAGGGAAACTATTTCCTCACTGGGATTTAGAGCATTGCAGGCTCAACTGTGGAAGGGAAACACTGTTGTTCCATATCTTCTCTTCTTAACACAATCCATTTCTCGTCACAGAAATAGGCAGGCCCCAGATCCAAGGCAGCCTGGGTCAAAGCGGTGCTTAAACTCCAGCAAGCGTTTATAGTGTCATAGGCCACTAGGCTGTGCACTAGATTCTAAGATATAGGCGAAGGACTGCCCGTCACCTCTGAGACCTATAA
Organism: Mesoplodon bidens; assembly: GCF_964165515.1. NCBI lineage: Eukaryota > Metazoa > Chordata > Mammalia > Artiodactyla > Ziphiidae > Mesoplodon > Mesoplodon bidens. The sequence continues at coordinate 58,314,620 of NC_138172.1, read as the reverse complement.
GCCACGTTCAGTTGAGGAGAACAATATGCCAAAAGAAGGGCAAAGGAGGCCTTCTTTCTTTAAGCCACTAGAACGTGTAAATATGAACAACAGATGTATCTCCCTTCTACCGCACCTGGGAATTACAAAACTGAAAGGGAAAGTGCAGGGAGAATGCTCTGTGCTCCCATTGGAAAAGAGCTTGAAGGGAAACGTTTTTTTCCTCACTGGAATTACAGCGTTGCAGTTTCAAATGTGGCAGGGAAACACTGTTGTTCCGTATCTCCTCTTCTTGACACAATCCATTTCTCGTCACAGAAATAGGCAGGCCCCAGATCCAAGGCAGCCTGTGTCAAAGCGGTGCTTAAACTCCAGCAAGCGTTTATAGTGTCATAGGCCACTAGGCTGTGCACTAGATTCTAAGATATAGGCGAAGGACTGCCCGTCACCTCTGAGACCTGTAAGCCACGTTCACTTGAGGAGAACAATATGCCAAAAGAAGGGCAAAGGAGGCCTTCTTTCTTTAAGCCACTAGAACGTGTAAATATGAACAACAGATGTATCTCCCTTCTACCGCACCTGGGAATTACAAAAGTGAAAGGGAAAGTGCAGGGAGAATGCTCTGTGCTCCCATTGGAAAAGAGCTTGAAGGGAAACGTTTTTTTCCTCACAGGAATTACAGCGTTGCAGTTTCAAATGTAGCAGGGAAACACTGTTGTTCCGTATCTCCTCTTCTTGACACAATCCATTTTTGGTCACAGAAATAGGCAGGCCCCAGATCCAAGGCAGCCTGGGTCAAAGCGGTGCTTAAATTCCAGCAAGCGTTAATGATGTCATAGGCCACTAGGCTGTGCACTAGATTCTAAGATGTAGGCAAAGGACTGCCCGTCTCTTCTGGGACCTGTAAGCCACGTTCAGTTGAGGAGAACTATATACCAAAAGAAGGGCAATGGAGAATTTCTTTTCTTAAGCCACTAGAAGCTGTAAATGTGAACAGCAGATGTATCTCTCTTCTACCGCACCTGGAAAGTACAAAACACAGAACGAAGGCGCAGTGGGAATGCTCTGTGGTCCTTGTGGAGAATAGGGCTTGAAAACGGACCTGAAATCGTTCAGCGTTTTCGGAAGCCACTACAAGGTGTCAATGTGAACAACCGAAGTATCTACCTTCTACAGCACCGGGAAGCCCCATAGACCGCAGGAAGGCAAAGGGAGAGTGCTTTGTGGTCCCTTTCGAAAACGGGGTTTGAAAGGATTCACTAAGGATTGTTAGTGAATAGATAAACCACATGGGACGACTAGCATCGAGCTCAAGCTCTCTGTTTCTCGTCACACAGATAGGCAGTCCGCAGGTCCAAGGCAGCGTGTGTCAAAGCGGTGCTTTAAATGCAGGAAGCTTTTGCGGTGTCTTAGGCCATGTGCCTCGGCACTAGGATGCAACGTGTAAACGATGGACTGCCTGACACTACTCGGACCTGTAAGCCACTTTCACTTGAGGACAACTATATGCCACAAGAAGGGCAATGGAGGCCTTCTTTCCTTAAGCCACTAGAACGTGTAAATGTGAACAGCAAAAGTATCTCCCTTCTACCGCACCTGGGAAGTACAAAACTCAAAAGGAAAGTGCAGGGAGAATGCTCTGTGTTCCCTTTGGAAAACAGAGCTTGAAGGGAAACTATTTCCTCACTGGGATTTAGAGCATTGCAGGCTCAACTGTGGAAGGGAAACACTGTTGTTCCATATCTTCTCTTCTTAACACAATCCATTTCTCGTTACAGAAATAGGCAGGCCCCAGATCCAAGGCAGCCTGTGTCAAGGCGGTGCTTAAACTCCAGCAAGCGTTTATAGTGTCATAGGCCACTAGGCTGTGCACTAGATTCTAAGATATAGGCGAAGGACTGCCCGTCACCTCTGAGACCTATAAGCCACGTTCAGTTGAGGAGAACAATATGCCAAAAGAAGGGCAAAGGAGGCCTTCTTTCTTTAAGCCACTAGAACGTGTAAATATGAACAACAGATGTATCTCCCTTCTACCGCACCTGGGAATTACAAAACTGAAAGGGAAAGTGCAGGGAGAATGCTCTGTGCTCCCATTGGAAAAGAGCTTGAAGGGAAACGTTTTTTTCCTCACTGGAATTACAGCGTTGCAGTTTCAAATGTAGCAGGGAAACACTGTTGTTCCGTATCTCCTCTTCTTGACACAATCCATTTCTCGTCACAGAAATAGGCAGGCCCCAGATCCAAGGCAGCCTGGGTCAAAGCGGTGCTTAAACTCCAGCAAGCGTTTATGATGTCATAGGCCACTAGGCTGTGCACTAGATTCTACGATGTAGGCAAAGGACTGCCCGTCTCTTCTGGGACCTGTAAGCCACGTTCAGTTGAGGAGAACTATATACCAAAAGAAGGGCAATGGAGAATTTGTTTTCTTAAGCCACTAGAAGCTGTAATGTGAACAGCAGATGTATCTCTCTTCTACCGCACCTGGAGAGTACAAAACACAGAACGAAGGCGCAGTGGGAATGCTCTATGGTCCTTGTGGAGAATAGGGCTTGAAAACTGACCTGAAATCGTTCAGCGTTTTCGGAAGCCACTACAAGGTGTCAATGTGAACAACCGAAGTATCTACCTTCTACAGCACCGGGAAGCCCCATAGACCGAAGGAAGGCAAAGGGAGAGTGCTTTGTGGTCCCTTTCGAAAACGGGGTTTTAAAGGATTCACTAAGGATTGTTAGTCAATAGATAAACCACATGGGACGACTAGCATCGAGCTCAAGCTCTCTGTTTCTCGTCACACAGATAGGCAGTCCGCAGGTCCAAGGCAGCGTGTGTCAAAGCGGTGCTTTAAATGCAGGAAGCTTTTGCGGTGTCTTAGGCCATGTGCCTCGGCACTAGGATGCAACGTGTAAACGACGGACTGCCTGACACTACTCGGACCTGTAAGCCACTTTCACTTGAGGACAACTATATGCCACAAGAAGGGCAATGGAGGCCTTCTTTCCTTAAGCCACTAGAACGTGTAAATGTGAACAGCAAAAGTATCTCCCTTCTACCGCACCTGGGAAGTACAAAACTCAAAAGGAAAGTGCAGGGAGAATGCTCTGTGTTCCCTTTGGAAAAGAGAGCTTGAAGGGAAACTATTTCCTCACTGGGATTTAGAGCATTGCAGGCTCAACTGTGGAAGGGAAACACTGTTGTTCCATATCTTCTCTTCTTAACACAATCCATTTCTCGTCACAGAAATAGGCAGGCCCCAGATCCAAGGCAGCCTGGGTCAAAGCGGTGCTTAAACTCCAGCAAGCGTTTATAGTGTCATAGGCCACTAGGCTGTGCACTAGATTCTAAGATATAGGCGAAGGACTGCCCATCACCTCTGAGACCTGTAAGCCACGTTCACTTGAAGAGAACAATATGCCAAATAAGGGCAAAGGAGGCCTTCTTTCTTTAAGCCACTAGAACGTGTAAATATGAACAACAGATGTATCTCCCTTCTACCGCACCTGGGAATTACAAAACTGAAAGGGAAAGTGCAGGGAGAATGCTCTGTGCTCCCATTGGAAAAGAGCTTGAAGGGAAACGTTTTTTTCCTCACAGGAATTACAGCGTTGCAGTTTCAAATGTAGCAGGGAAACACTGTTGTTCCGTATCTCCTCTTCTTGACACAATCCATTTTTGGTCACAGAAATAGGCAGGCCCCAGATCCAAGGCAGCCTGGGTCAAAGCGGTGCTTAAATTCCAGCAAGCGTTAATGATGTCATAGGCCACTAGGCTGTGCACTAGATTCTAAGATGTAGGCAAAGGACTGCCCGTCTCTTCTGGGACCTGTAAGCCACGTTCAGTTGAGGAGAACTATATACCAAAAGAAGGGCAATGGAGAATTTCTTTTCTTAAGCCACTAGAAGCTGTAAATGTGAACAGCAGATGTATCTCTCTTCTACCGCACCTGGAAAGTACAAAACACAGAACGAAGGCGCAGTGGGAATGCTCTGTGGTCCTTGTGGAGAATAGGGCTTGAAAACTGACCTGAAATCGTTCAGCGTTTTCGGAAGCCACTACAAGGTGTCAATGTGAACAACCGAGGTATCTACCTTCTACAGCACCGGGAAGCCCCATAGAGCGCAGGAAGGCAAAGGGAGAGTGCTTTGTGGTCCCTTTCGAAAACGGGGTTTGAAAGGATTCACTAAGGATTGTTAGTCAATAGATAAACCACATGGGACGACTAGCATCGAGCTCAAGCTCTCTGTTTCTCGTCACACAGATAGGCAGTCCGCAGGTCCAAGGCAGCGTGTGTCAAAGCGGTGCTTTAAATGCAGGAAGCTTTTGCGGTGTCTTAGGCCATGTGCCTCGGCACTAGGATGCAACGTGTAAACGACGGACTGCCTGACACTACTCGGACCTGTAAGCCACTTTCACTTGAGGACAACTATATGCCACAAGAAGGGCAATGGAGGCCTTCTTTCCTTAAGCCACTAGAACGTGTAAATGTGAACAGCAAAAGTATCTCCCTTCAACCGCACCTGGGAAGTACAAAACTCAAAAGGAAAGTGCAGGGAGAATGCTCTGTGTTCCCTTTGGAAAAGAGAGCTTGAAGGGAAACTATTTCCTCACTGGGATTTAGAGCATTGCAGGCTCAACTGTGGAAGGGAAACACTGTTGTTCCATATCTTCTCTTCTTAACACAATCCATTTCTCGTCACAGAAATAGGCAGGCCCCAGATCCAAGGCAGCCTGGGTCAAAGCGGTGCTTAAATTCCAGCAAGCGTTTATGATGTCATAGGCCACTAGGCTGTGCACTAGATTCTAAGATGAGGGCGACGGAGTGCCCGACACTTTTGGGACTTGTAAGCCACCTTCAGTTGAGGAGAACAATATGCCAAATAAGGGCAAAGGAGGCCTTCTTTCTTTAAGCCACTAGAACGTGTAAATATGAACAACAGATGTATCTCCCTTCTACCGCACCTGGGAATTACAAAACTGAAAGGGAAAGTGCAGGGAGAATGCTCTGTGCTCCCATTGGAAAAGAGCTTGAAGGGAAACGTTTTTTTCCTCACTGGAATTACAGCGTTGCAGTTTCAAATGTGGCAGGGAAACACTGTTGTTCCGTATATCCTCTTCTTAACACAATCCAATTCTCGTCACAGAAATAGGCAGGCCCCAGATCCAAGGCAGCCTGGGTCAAAGCGGTGCTTAAACTCCAGCAAGCGTTTATGATGTCATAGGCCACTAGGCTGTGCACTAGATTCTAAGATATAGGCGAAGGACTGCCCGTCACCTCTGAGACCTGTAAGCCACGTTCAGTTGAGGAGAACAATATGCCAAAAGAAGGGCAAAGGAGGCCTTCTTTCTTTAAGCCACTAGAACGTGTAAATATGAACAACAGATGTATCTCCCTTCTACCGCACCTGGGAATTACAAAACTGAAAGGGAAAGTGCAGGGAGAATGCTCTGTGCTCCCATTGGAAAAGAGCTTGAAGGGAAACGTTTTTTTCCTCACTGGAATTACAGCGTTGCAGTTTCAAATGTGGCAGGGAAACACTGTTGTTCCGTATCTCCTCTTCTTGACACAATCCATTTCTCGTCACAGAAATAGGCAGGCCCCAGATCCAAGGCAGCCTGTGTCAAAGCGGTGCTTAAACTCCAGCAAGCGTTTATAGTGTCATAGGCCACTAGGCTGTGCACTAGATTCTAAGATATAGGCGAAGGACTGCCCGTCACCTCTGAGACCTGTAAGCCACGTTCACTTGAGGAGAACAATATGCCAAAAGAAGGGCAAAGGAGGCCTTCTTTCTTTAAGCCACTAGAACGTGTAAATATGAACAACAGATGTATCTCCCTTCTACCGCACCTGGGAACTACAAAAGTGAAAGGGGAAGTGCAGGGAGAATGCTCTGTGCTCCCATTGGAAAAGAGCTTGAAGGGAAACGTTTTTTTCCTCACAGGAATTACAGCGTTGCAGTTTCAAATGTAGCAGGGAAACACTGTTGTTCCGTATCTCCTCTTCTTGACACAATCCATTTTTGGTCACAGAAATAGGCAGGCCCCAGATCCAAGGCAGCCTGGGTCAAAGCGGTGCTTAAATTCCAGCAAGCGTTAATGATGTCATAGGCCACTAGGCTGTGCACTAGATTCTAAGATGTAGGCAAAGGACTGCCCGTCTCTTCTGGGACCTGTAAGCCACGTTCAGTTGAGGAGAACTATATACCAAAAGAAGGGCAATGGAGAATTTCTTTTCTTAAGCCACTAGAAGCTGTAAATGTGAACAGCAGATGTATCTCTCTTCTACCGCACCTGGAAAGTACAAAACACAGAACGAAGGCGCAGTGGGAATGCTCTGTGGTCCTTGTGGAGAATAGGGCTTGAAAACTGACCTGAAATCGTTCAGCGTTTTCGGAAGCCACTACAAGGTGTCAATGTGAACAACCGAAGTATCTACCTTCTACAGCACCGGGAAGCCCCATAGACCGCAGGAAGGCAAAGGGAGAGTGCTTTGTGGTCCCTTTCGAAAACGGGGTTTGAAAGGATTCACTAAGGATTGTTAGTCAATAGATAAACCACATGGGACGACTAGCATCGAGCTCAAGCTCTCTGTTTCTCGTCACACAGATAGGCAGTCCGCAGGTCCAAGGCAGCGTGTGTCAAAGCGGTGCTTTAAATGCAGGAAGCTTTTGCGGTGTCTTAGGCCATGTGCCTCGGCACTAGGATGCAACGTGTAAACGATGGACTGCCTGACACTACTCGGACCTGTAAGCCACTTTCACTTGAGGACAACTATATGCCACAAGAAGGGCAATGGAGGCCTTCTTTCCTTAAGCCACTAGAACGTGTAAATGTGAACAGCAAAAGTATCTCCCTTCTACCGCACCTGGGAAGTACAAAACTCAAAAGGAAAGTGCAGGGAGAATGCTCTGTGTTCCCTTTGGAAAAGAGAGCTTGAAGGGAAACTATTTCCTCACTGGGATTTAGAGCATTGCAGGCTCAACTGTGGAAGGGAAACACTGTTGTTCCATATCTTCTCTTCTTAACACAATCCATTTCTCGTTACAGAAATAGGCAGGCCCCAGATCCAAGGCAGCCTGTGTCAAGGCGGTGCTTAAACTCCAGCAAGCGTTTATAGTGTCATAGGCCACTAGGCTGTGCACTAGATTCTAAGATATAGGCGAAGGACTGCCCGTCACCTCTGAGACCTATAAGCCACGTTCAGTTGAGGAGAACAATATGCCAAAAGAAGGGCAAAGGAGGCCTTCTTTCTTTAAGCCACTAGAACGTGTAAATATGAACAACAGATGTATCTCCCTTCTACCGCACCTGGGAATTACAAAACTGAAAGGGAAAGTGCAGGGAGAATGCTCTGTGCTCCCATTGGAAAAGAGCTTGAAGGGAAACGTTTTTTTCCTCACTGGAATTACAGCGTTGCAGTTTCAAATGTGGCAGGGAAACACTGTTGTTCCGTATCTCCTCTTCTTGACACAATCCATTTCTCGTCACAGAAATAGGCAGGCCCCAGATCCAAGGCAGCCTGGGTCAAAGCGGTGCTTAAACTCCAGCAAGCGTTAATGATGTCATAGGCCACTAGGCTGTGCATTAGATTCTAAGATGTAGGCAAAGGACTTCCCGTCTCTTCTGGGACCTGTAAGCCACGTTCAGTTGAGGAGAACTATATACCAAAAGAAGGGCAATGGAGAATTTCTTTTTTTAAGCCACTAGAAGCTGTAAATGTGAACAGCAGATGTATCTCTCTTCTACCGCACCTGGAAAGTACAAAACACAGAACGAAGGCGCAGTGGGAATGCTCTGTGGTCCTTGTGGAGAATAGGGCTTGAAAACTGACCTGAAATCGTTCAGCGTTTTCGGAAGCCACTACAAGGTGTCAATGTGAACAACCGAGGTATCTACCTTCTACAGCACCTGGAAGCCCCATAGAGCGCAGGAAGGCAAAGGGAGAGTGCTTTGTGGTCCCTTTCGAAAACGGGGTTTGAAAGGATTCACTAAGGATTGTTAGTGAATAGATAAACCACATGGGACGACTAGCATCGAGCTCAAGCTCTCTGTTTCTCGTCACACAGATAGGCAGTCCGCAGGTCCAAGGCAGCGTGTGTCAAAGCGGTGCTTTAAATGCAGGAAGCTTTTGCGGTGTCTTAGGCCATGTGCCTCGGCACTAGGATGCAACGTGTAAACGACGGACTGCCTGACACTACTCGGACCTGTAAGCCACTTTCACTTGAGGACAACTATATGCCACAAGAAGGGCAATGGAGGCCTTCTTTCCTTAAGCCACTAGAACGTGTAAATGTGAACAGCAAAAGTATCTCCCTTCAACCGCACCTGGGAAGTACAAAACTCAAAAGGAAAGTGCAGGGAGAATGCTCTGTGTTCCCTTTGGAAAAGAGAGCTTGAAGGGAAACTATTTCCTCACTGGGATTTAGAGCATTGCAGGCTCAACTGTGGAAGGGAAACACTGTTGTTCCATATCTTCTCTTCTTAACACAATCCATTTCTCGTCACAGAAATAGGCAGGCCCCAGATCCAAGGCAGCCTGGGTCAAAGCGGTGCTTAAACTCCAGCAAGCGTTTATGATGTCATAGGCCACTAGGCTGTGCACTAGATTCTAAGATGAGGGCGACGGAGTGCCCGACACTTTTGGGACTTGTAAGCCACCTTCAGTTGAGGAGAACAATATGCCAAATAAGGGCAAAGGAGGCCTTCTTTCTTTAAGCCACTAGAAAGTGTAAATATGAACAACAGATATATCTCCCTTCTACCGCACCTGGGAATTACAAAACTGAAAGGGAAAGTGCAGGGAGAATGCTCTGTGCTCCCATTGGAAAAGAGCTTGAAGGGAAACGTTTTTTTCCTCACTGGAATTACAGCGTTGCAGTTTCAAATGTGGCAGGGAAACACTGTTGTTCCGTATATCCTCTTCTTAACACAATCCAATTCTCGTCACAGAAATAGGCAGGCCCCAGATCCAAGGCAGCCTGGGTCAAAGCGGTGCTTAAACTCCAGCAAGCGTTTATGATGTCATAGGCCACTAGGCTGTGCACTAGATTCTAAGATGAGGGCGACGGAGTGCCCGACACTTCTGGGACTTGTAAGCCACCTTCAGTTGAGGAGAACTATATGCCAAAAGAAGGGCAATTGAGACCTTCTTTTCTTAAGCCACTAGAAGCTGTAAATGTGAACAGCAGTTGTATCCCTTTTACCGCACCTGGAAAGTACAAAACACAGAAAGAAGGCGCAGTGGGAATGCTCTGTGGTCCTGTGGAGAATAGGGCTTGAAAACTAACCTGAAATCGTTCAGCATTTTCGGAAGCCACTACAAGGTGTCAATGTGAACAACCGAAGTATCTACCTTCTACAGCACCGGGAAGCCCCATAGACCGCAGGAAGGCAAAGGGAGAGTGCTTTGTGGTCCCTTTCGAAAACGGGGTTTGAAAGGATTCACTAAGGATTGTTAGTGAATAGATAAACCACATGGGACGACTAGCATCGAGCTCAAGCTCTCTGTTTCTCGTCACACAGATAGGCAGTCCGCAGGTCCAAGGCAGCGTGTGTCAAAGCGGTGCTTTAAATGCAGGAAGCTTTTGCGGTGTCTTAGGCCATGTGCCTCGGCACTAGGATGCAACGTGTAAACGATGGACTGCCTGACACTACTCGGACCTGTAAGCCACTTTCACTTGAGGACAACTATATGCCACAAGAAGGGCAATGGAGGCCTTCTTTCCTTAAGCCACTAGAACGTGTAAATGTGAACAGCAAAAGTATCTCCCTTCTACCGCACCTGGGAAGTACAAAACTCAAAAGGAAAGTGCAGGGAGAATGCTCTGTGTTCCCTTTGGAAAAGAGAGCTTGAAGGGAAACTATTTCCTCACTGGGATTTAGAGCATTGCAGGCTCAACTGTGGAAGGGAAACACTGTTGTTCCATATCTTCTCTTCTTAACACAATCCATTTCTCGTCACAGAAATAGGCAGGCCCCAGATCCAAGGCAGCCTGTGTCAAGGCGGTGCTTAAACTCCAGCAAGCGTTTATAGTGTCATAGGCCACTAGGCTGTGCACTAGATTCTAAGATATAGGCGAAGGACTGCCCGTCACCTCTGAGACCTATAAGCCACGTTCAGTTGAGGAGAACAATATGCCAAAAGAAGGGCAAAGGAGGCCTTCTTTCTTTAAGCCACTAGAACGTGTAAATATGAACAACAGATGTATCTCCCTTCTACCGCACCTGGGAATTACAAAACTGAAAGGGAAAGTGCAGGGAGAATGCTCTGTGCTCCCATTGGAAAAGAGCTTGAAGGGAAACGTTTTTTTCCTCACTGGAATTACAGCGTTGCAGTTTCAAATGTGGCAGGGAAACACTGTTGTTCCGTATCTCCTCTTCTTGACACAATCCATTTCTCGTCACAGAAATAGGCAGGCCCCAGATCCAAGGCAGCCTGGGTCAAAGCGGTGCTTAAACTCCAGCAAGCGTTTATGATGTCATAGGCCACTAGGCTGTGCACTAGATTCTAAGATGTAGGCAAAGGACTGCCCGTCTCTTCTGGGACCTGTAAGCCACGTTCAGTTGAGGAGAACTATATACCAAAAGAAGGGCAATGGAGAATTTCTTTTCTTAAGCCACTAGAAGCTGTAAATGTGAACAGCAGATGTATCTCTCTTCTACCGCACCTGGAGAGTACAAAACACAGAACGAAGGCGCAGTGGGAATGCTCTGTGGTCCTTGTGGAGAATAGGGCTTGAAAACTGACCTGAAATCGTTCAGCGTTTTCGGAAGCCACTACAAGGTGTCAATGTGAACAACCGAAGTATCTACCTTCTACAGCACCGGGAAGCCCCATAGACCGAAGGAAGGCAAAGGGAGAGTGCTTTGTGGTCCCTTTCGAAAACGGGGTTTGAAAGGATTCACTAAGGATTGTTAGTCAAGAGATAAACCACATGGGACGACTAGCATCGAGCTCAAGCTCTCTGTTTCTCGTCACACAGATAGGCAGTCCGCAGGTCCAAGGCAGCGTGTGTCAAAGCGGTGCTTTAAATGCAGGAAGCTTTTGCGGTGTCTTAGGCCATGTGCCTCGGCACTAGGATGCAACGTGTAAACGACGGACTGCCTGACACTACTCGGACCTGTAAGCCACTTTCACTTGAGGACAACTATATGCCACAAGAAGGGCAATGGAGGCCTTCTTTCCTTAAGCCACTAGAACCTGTAAATGTGAACAGCAAAAGTATCTCCCTTCTACCGCACCTGGGAAGTACAAAACTCAAAAGGAAAGTGCAGGGAGAATGCTCTGTGTTCCCTTTGGAAAAGAGAGCTTGAAGGGAAACTATTTCCTCACTGGGATTTAGAGCATTGCAGGCTCAACTGTGGAAGGGAAACACTGTTGTTCCATATCTTCTCTTCTTAACACAATCCATTTCTCGTCACAGAAATAGGCAGGCCCCAGATCCAAGGCAGCCTGGGTCAAAGCGGTGCTTAAACTCCAGCAAGCGTTTATGATGTCATAGGCCACTAGGCTGTGCACTAGATTCTAAGATGAGGGCGACGGAGTGCCCGACACTTCTGGGACTTGTAAGCCACCTTCAGTTGAGGAGAACTATATGCCAAAAGAAGGGCAATTGAGACCTTCTTTTCTTAAGCCACTAGAAGCTGTAAATGTGAACAGCAGTTGTATCCCTTCTACCGCACCTGGAAAGTACAAAACACAGAACGAAGGCGCAGTGGGAATGCTCTGTGGTCCTTGTGGAGAATAGGGCTTGAAAACTGACCTGAAATCGTTCAGCGTTTTCGGAAGCCACTACAAGGTGTCAATGTGAACAACCGAGGTATCTACCTTCTACAGCACCGGGAAGCCCCATAGAGCGCAGGAAGGCAAAGGGAGAGTGCTTTGTGGTCCCTTTCGAAAACGGGGTTTGAAAGGATTCACTAAGGATTGTTAGTGAATAGATAAACCACATGGGACGACTAGCATCGAGCTCAAGCTCTCTGTTTCTCGTCACACAGATAGGCAGTCCGCAGGTCCAAGGCAGCGTGTGTCAAAGCGGTGCTTTAAATGCAGGAAGCTTTTGCGGTGTCTTAGGCCATGTGCCTCTGCACTAGGATGCAACGTGTAAACGACGGACTGCCTGACACTACTCGGACCTGTAAGCCACTTTCAGTTGAAGACAACTATATGCCACAAGAAGGGCAATGGAGGCCTTCTTTCCTTAAGCCACTAGAACGTGTAAATGTGAACAGCAAAAGTATCTCCCTTCTACCGCACCTGGGAAGTAAAAAACTCAAAAGGAAAGTGCAGGGAGAATGCTCTGTGTTCCCTTTGGAAAAGAGAGCTTGAAGGGAAACTATTTCCTCACTGGGATTTAGAGCATTGCAGGCTCAACTGTGGAAGGGAAACACTGTTGTTCCATATCTTCTCTTCTTAACACAATCCATTTCTCGTCACAGAAATAGGCAGGCCCCAGATCCAAGGCAGCCTGGGTCAAAGCGGTGCTTAAACTCCAGCAAGCGTTTATGATGTCATAGGCCACTAGGCTGTGCACTAGATTCTAAGATGAGGGCGACGGAGTGCCCGACACTTTAGGGACTTGTAAGCCACCTTCAGTTGAGGAGAACAATATGCCAAATAAGGGCAAAGGAGGCCTTCTTTCTTTAAGCCACTAGAAAGTGTAAATATGAACAACAGATGTATCTCCCTTCTACCGCACCTGGGAATTACAAAACTGAAAGGGAAAGTGCAGGGAGAATGCTCTGTGCTCCCATTGGAAAAGAGCTTGAAGGGAAACGTTTTTTTCCTCACTGGAATTACAGCGTTGCAGTTTCAAATGTGGCAGGGAAACACTGTTGTTCCGTATCTCCTCTTCTTGACACAATCCATTTCTCGTCACAGAAATAGGCAGGCCCCAGATCCAAGGCAGCCTGGGTCAAAGCGGTGCTTAAACTCCAGCAAGCGTTAATGATGTCATAGGCCACTAGGCTGTGCACTAGATTCTAAGATGAGGGCGACGGAGTGCCCGACACTTCTGGGACTTGTAAGCCACGTTCAGTTGAGGAGAACTATATACCAAAAGAAGGGCAATGGAGAATTTCTTTTCTTAAGCCACTAGAAGCTGTAAATGTGAACAGCAGATGTATCTCTCTTCTACCGCACCTGGAAAGTACAAAACACAGAACGAAGGCGCAGTGGGAATGCTCTGTGGTCCTTGTGGAGAATAGGGCTTGAAAACTGACCTGAAATCGTTCAGCGTTTTCGGAAGCCACTACAAGGTGTCAATGTGAACAACCGAGGTATCTACCTTCTACAGCACCGGGAAGCCCCATAGAGCGCAGGAAGGCAAAGGGAGAGTGCTTTGTGGTCCCTTTCGAAAACGGGGTTTGAAAGGATTCACTAAGGATTGTTAGTGAATAGATAAACCACATGGGACGACTAGCATCGAGCTCAAGCTCTCTGTTTCTCGTCACACAGATAGGCAGTCCGCAGGTCCAAGGCAGCGTGTGTCAAAGCGGTGCTTTAAATGCAGGAAGCTTTTGCAGTGTCTTAGGCCATGTGCCTCGGCACTAGGATGCAACGTGTAAACGACGGACTGCCTGACACTACTCGGACCTGTAAGCCACTTTCACTTGAGGACAACTATATGCCACAAGAAGGGCAATGGAGGCCTTCTTTCCTTAAGCCACTAGAACGTGTAAATGTGAACAGCAAAAGTATCTCCCTTCTACCGCACCTGGGAAGTACAAAACTCAAAAGGAAAGTGCAGGGAGAATGCTCTGTGTTCCCTTTGGAAAAGAGAGCTTGAAGGGAAACTATTTCCTCACTGGGATTTAGAGCATTGCAGGCTCAACTGTGGAAGGGAAACACTGTTGTTCCATATCTTCTCTTCTTAACACAATCCATTTCTCGTCACAGAAATAGGCAGGCCCCAGATCCAAGGCAGCCTGGGTCAAAGCGGTGCTTAAACTCCAGCAAGCGTTTATGATGTCATAGGCCACTAGGCTGTGCACTAGATTCTAAGATGAGGGCGACGGAGTGCCCGACACTTTTGGGACTTGTAAGCCACCTTCAGTTGAGGAGAACAATATGCCAAATAAGGGCAAAGGAGGCCTTCTTTCTTTAAGCCACTAGAAAGTGTAAATATGAACAACAGATATATCTCCCTTCTACCGCACCTGGGAATTACAAAACTGAAAGGGAAAGTGCAGGGAGAATGCTCTGTGCTCCCATTGGAAAAGAGCTTGAAGGGAAACGTTTTTTTCCTCACTGGAATTACAGCGTTGCAGTTTCAAATGTGGCAGGGAAACACTGTTGTTCCGTATATCCTCTTCTTAACACAATCCATTTCTCGTCACAGAAATAGGCAGGCCCCAGATCCAAGGCAGCCTGGGTCAAAGCGGTGCTTAAACTCCAGCAAGCGTTTATGATGTCATAGGCCACTAGGCTGTGCACTAGATTCTAAGATGAGGGCGACGGAGTGCCCGACACTTCTGGGACTTGTAAGCCCCCTTCAGTAGAGGAGAACTATATGCCAAAAGAAGGGCAATTGAGACCTTCTTTTCTTAAGCCACTAGAAGCTGTAAATGTGAACAGCAGTTGTATCCCTTCTACCGCACCTGGAAAGTACAAAACACAGAACGAAGGCGCAGTGGGAATGCTCTGTGGTCCTTGTGGAGAATAGGGCTTGAAAACTAACCTGAAATCGTTCAGCGTTTTCGGAAGCCACTACAAGGTGTCAATGTGAACAACCGAAGTATCTACCTTCTACAGCACCGGGAAGCCCCATAGACCGCAGGAAGGCAAAGGGAGAGTGCTTTGTGGTCCCTTTCGAAAACGGGGTTTGAAAGGATTCACTAAGGATTGTTAGTGAATAGATAAACCACATGGGACGACTAGCATCGAGCTCAAGCTCTCTGTTTCTCGTCACACAGATAGGCAGTCCGCAGGTCCAAGGCAGCGTGTGTCAAAGCGGTGCTTTAAATGCAGGAAGCTTTTGCGGTGTCTTAGGCCATGTGCCTCGGCACTAGGATGCAACGAGTAAACGACGGACTGCCTGACACTACTCGGACCTGTAAGCCACTTTCACTTGAGGACAACTATATGCCGATAGAAGGGCAATGGAGGCCTGCTTTCTTAAGCCACTAGAACGTGTAAATGTGAACAGCAAAAGTATCTCCCTTCTACCGCACCTGGGAAGTACAAAACTCAAAAGGAAAGTGCAGGGAGAATGCTCTGTGTTCCCTTTGGAAAAGAGAGCTTGAAGGGAAACTATTTCCTCACTGGGATTTAGAGCATTGCAGGCTCAACTGTGGAAGGGAAACACTGTTGTTCCATATCTTCTCTTCTTAACACAATCCATTTCTCGTCACAGAAATAGGCAGGCCCCAGATCCAAGGCAGCCTGGGTCAAAGCGGTGCTTAAACTCCAGCAAGCGTTTATGATGTCATAGGCCACTAGGCTGTGCACTAGATTCTAAGATGAGGGCGACGGAGTGCCCGACACTTTTGGGACTTGTAAGCCACCTTCAGTTGAGGAGAACAATATGCCAAATAAGGGCAAAGGAGGCCTTCTTTCTTTAAGCCACTAGAACGTGTAAATATGAACAACAGATGTATCTCCCTTCTACCGCACCTGGGAATTACAAAACTGAAAGGGAAAGTGCAGGGAGAATGCTCTGTGCTCCCATTGGAAAAGAGCTTGAAGGGAAACGTTTTTTTCCTCACTGGAATTACAGCGTTGCAGTTTCAAATGTGGCAGGGAAACACTGTTGTTCCGTATCTCCTCTTCTTGACACAATCCATTTCTCGTCACAGAAATAGGCAGGCCCCAGATCCAAGGCAGCCTGGGTCAAAGCGGTGCTTAAACTCCAGCAAGCGTTTATGATGTCATAGGCCACTAGGCTGTGCACTAGATTCTAAGATGAGGGCGACGGAGTGCCCGACACTTCTGGGACTTGTAAGCCACCTTCAGTTGAGGAGAACTATATGCCAAAAGAAGGGCAATTGAGACCTTCTTTTCTTAAGCCACTAGAAGCTGTAAATGTGAACAGCAGTTGTATCCCTTCTACCGCACCTGGAAAGTACAAAACACAGAACGAAGGCGCAGTGGGAATGCTCTGTGGTCCTTGTGGAGAATAGGGCTTGAAAACTGACCTGAAATCGTTCAGCGTTTTCGGAAGCCACTACAAGGTGTCAATGTGAACAACCGAGGTATCTACCTTCTACAGCACCGGGAAGCCCCATAGAGCGCAGGAAGGCAAAGGGAGAGTGCTTTGTGGTCCCTTTCGAAAACGGGGTTTGAAAGGATTCACTAAGGATTGTTAGTGAATAGATAAACCACATGGGACGACTAGCATCGAGCTCAAGCTCTCTGTTTCTCGTCACACAGATAGGCAGTCCGCAGGTCCAAGGCAGCGTGTGTCAAAGCGGTGCTTTAAATGCAGGAAGCTTTTGCGGTGTCTTAGGCCATGTGCCTCTGCACTAGGATGCAACGTGTAAACGACGGACTGCCTGACACTACTCGGACCTGTAAGCCACTTTCAGTTGAAGACAACTATATGCCACAAGAAGGGCAATGGAGGCCTTCTTTCCTTAAGCCACTAGAACGTGTAAATGTGAACAGCAAAAGTATCTCCCTTCTACCGCACCTGGGAAGTAAAAAACTCAAAAGGAAAGTGCAGGGAGAATGCTCTGTGTTCCCTTTGGAAAAGAGAGCTTGAAGGGAAACTATTTCCTCACTGGGATTTAGAGCATTGCAGGCTCAACTGTGGAAGGGAAACACTGTTGTTCCATATCTTCTCTTCTTAACACAATCCATTTCTCGTCACAGAAATAGGCAGGCCCCAGATCCAAGGCAGCCTGGGTCAAAGCGGTGCTTAAACTCCAGCAAGCGTTTATGATGTCATAGGCCACTAGGCTGTGCACTAGATTCTAAGATGAGGGCGACGGAGTGCCCGACACTTTAGGGACTTGTAAGCCACCTTCAGTTGAGGAGAACAATATGCCAAATAAGGGCAAAGGAGGCCTTCTTTCTTTAAGCCACTAGAAAGTGTAAATATGAACAACAGATGTATCTCCCTTCTACCGCACCTGGGAATTACAAAACTGAAAGGGAAAGTGCAGGGAGAATGCTCTGTGCTCCCATTGGAAAAGAGCTTGAAGGGAAACGTTTTTTTCCTCACTGGAATTACAGCGTTGCAGTTTCAAATGTGGCAGGGAAACACTGTTGTTCCGTATCTCCTCTTCTTGACACAATCCATTTCTCGTCACAGAAATAGGCAGGCCCCAGATCCAAGGCAGCCTGGGTCAAAGCGGTGCTTAAACTCCAGCAAGCGTTAATGATGTCATAGGCCACTAGGCTGTGCACTAGATTCTAAGATGAGGGCGACGGAGTGCCCGACACTTCTGGGACTTGTAAGCCACGTTCAGTTGAGGAGAACTATATACCAAAAGAAGGGCAATGGAGAATTTCTTTTCTTAAGCCACTAGAAGCTGTAAATGTGAACAGCAGATGTATCTCTCTTCTACCGCACCTGGAAAGTACAAAACACAGAACGAAGGCGCAGTGGGAATGCTCTGTGGTCCTTGTGGAGAATAGGGCTTGAAAACTGACCTGAAATCGTTCAGCGTTTTCGGAAGCCACTACAAGGTGTCAATGTGAACAACCGAGGTATCTACCTTCTACAGCACCGGGAAGCCCCATAGACCGCAGGAAGGCAAAGGGAGAGTGCTTTGTGGTCCCTTTCGAAAACGGGGTTTGAAAGGATTCACTAAGGATTGTTAGTGAATAGATAAACCACATGGGACGACTAGCATCGAGCTCAAGCTCTCTGTTTCTCGTCACACAGATAGGCAGTCCGCAGGTCCAAGGCAGCGTGTGTCAAAGCGGTGCTTTAAATGCAGGAAGCTTTTGCGGTGTCTTAGGCCATGTGCCTCGGCACTAGGATGCAACGTGTAAACGACGGACTGCCTGACACTACTCGGACCTGTAAGCCACTTTCACTTGAGGACAACTATATGCCACAAGAAGGGCAATGGAGGCCTTCTTTCCTTAAGCCACTAGAACGTGTAAATGTGAACAGCAAAACTATCTCCCTTCAACCGCACCTGGGAAGTACAAAACTCAAAAGGAAAGTGCAGGGAGAATGCTCTGTGTTCCCTTTGGAAAAGAGAGCTTGAAGGGAAACTATTTCCTCACTGGGATTTAGAGCATTGCAGGCTCAACTGTGGAAGGGAAACACTGTTGTTCCATATCTTCTCTTCTTAACACAATCCATTTCTCGTTACAGAAATAGGCAGGCCCCAGATCCAAGGCAGCCTGTGTCAAGGCGGTGCTTAAACTCCAGCAAGCGTTTATAGTGTCATAGGCCACTAGGCTGTGCACTAGATTCTAAGATATAGGCGAAGGACTGCCCGTCACCTCTGAGACCTATAAGCCACGTTCAGTTGAGGAGAACAATATGCCAAAAGAAGGGCAAAGGAGGCCTTCTTTCTTTAAGCCACTAGAACGTGTAAATATGAACAACAGATGTATCTCCCTTCTACCGCACCTGGGAATTACAAAACTGAAAGGGAAAGTGCAGGGAGAATGCTCTGTGCTCCCATTGGAAAAGAGCTTGAAGGGAAACGTTTTTTTCCTCACTGGAATTACAGCGTTGCAGTTTCAAATGTGGCAGGGAAACACTGTTGTTCCGTATCTCCTCTTCTTGACACAATCCATTTCTCGTCACAGAAATAGGCAGGCCCCAGATCCAAGGCAGCCTGGGTCAAAGCGGTGCTTAAACTCCAGCAAGCGTTTATGATGTCATAGGCCACTAGGCTGTGCACTAGATTCTAAGATGTAGGCAAAGGACTGCCCGTCTCTTCTGGGACCTGTAAGCCACGTTCAGTTGAGGAGAACTATATACCAAAAGAAGGGCAATGGAGAATTTCTTTTCTTAAGCCACTAGAAGCTGTAAATGTGAACAGCAGATGTATCTCTCTTCTACCGCACCTGGAAAGTACAAAACACAGAACGAAGGCGCAGTGGGAATGCTCTGTGGTCCTTGTGGAGAATAGGGCTTGAAAACTGACCTGAAATCGTTCAGCGTTTTCGGAAGCCACTACAAGGTGTCAATGTGAACAACCGAAGTATCTACCTTCTACAGCACCGGGAAGCCCCATAGACCGCAGGAAGGCAAAGGGAGAGTGCTTTGTGGTCCCTTTCGAAAACGGGGTTTGAAAGGATTCACTAAGGATTGTTAGTCAATAGATAAACCACATGGGACGACTAGCATCGAGCTCAAGCTCTCTGTTTCTCGTCACACAGATAGGCAGTCCGCAGGTCCAAGGCAGCGTGTGTCAAAGCGGTGCTTTAAATGCAGGAAGCTTTTGCGGTGTCTTAGGCCATGTGCCTCGGCACTAGGATGCAACGTGTAAACGATGGACTGCCTGACACTACTCGGACCTGTAAGCCACTTTCACTTGAGGACAACTATATGCCACAAGAAGGGCAATGGAGGCCTTCTTTCCTTAAGCCACTAGAACGTGTAAATGTGAACAGCAAAAGTATCTCCCTTCTACCGCACCTGGGAAGTACAAAACTCAAAAGGAAAGTGCAGGGAGAATGCTCTGTGTTCCCTTTGGAAAAGAGAGCTTGAAGGGAAACTATTTCCTCACTGGGATTTAGAGCATTGCAGGCTCAACTGTGGAAGGGAAACACTGTTGTTCCATATCTTCTCTTCTTAACACAATCCATTTCTCGTTACAGAAATAGGCAGGCCCCAGATCCAAGGCAGCCTGTGTCAAGGCGGTGCTTAAACTCCAGCAAGCGTTTATAGTGTCATAGGCCACTAGGCTGTGCACTAGATTCTAAGATATAGGCGAAGGACTGCCCGTCACCTCTGAGACCTATAAGCCACGTTCAGTTGAGGAGAACAATATGCCAAAAGAAGGGCAAAGGAGGCCTTCTTTCTTTAAGCCACTAGAACGTGTAAATATGAACAACAGATGTATCTCCCTTCTACCGCACCTGGGAATTACAAAACTGAAAGGGAAAGTGCAGGGAGAATGCTCTGTGCTCCCATTGGAAAAGAGCTTGAAGGGAAACGTTTTTTTCCTCACTGGAATTACAGCGTTGCAGTTTCAAATGTGGCAGGGAAACACTGTTGTTCCGTATCTCCTCTTCTTGACACAATCCATTTCTCGTCACAGAAATAGGCAGGCCCCAGATCCAAGGCAGCCTGGGTCAAAGCGGTGCTTAAACTCCAGCAAGCGTTAATGATGTCATAGGCCACTAGGCTGTGCATTAGATTCTAAGATGTAGGCAAAGGACTTCCCGTCTCTTCTGGGACCTGTAAGCCACGTTCAGTTGAGGAGAACTATATACCAAAAGAAGGGCAATGGAGAATTTCTTTTTTTAAGCCACTAGAAGCTGTAAATGTGAACAGCAGATGTATCTCTCTTCTACCGCACCTGGAAAGTACAAAACACAGAACGAAGGCGCAGTGGGAATGCTCTGTGGTCCTTGTGGAGAATAGGGCTTGAAAACTGACCTGAAATCGTTCAGCGTTTTCGGAAGCCACTACAAGGTGTCAATGTGAACAACCGAAGTATCTACCTTCTACAGCACCGGGAAGCCCCATAGACCGAAGGAAGGCAAAGGGAGAGTGCTTTGTGGTCCCTTTCGAAAACGGGGTTTGAAAGGATTCACTAAGGATTGTTAGTCAATAGATAAACCACATGGGACGACTAGCATCGAGCTCAAGCTGTTTCTCGTCACACAGATAGGCAGTCCGCAGGTCCAAGGCAGCGTGTGTCAAAGCGGTGCTTTAAATGCAGGAAGCTTTTGCGGTGTCTTAGGCCATGTGCCTCGGCACTAGGATGCAACGTGTAAACGACGGACTGCCTGACACTACTCGGACCTGTAAGCCACTTTCAGTTGAGGACAACTATATGCCACAAGAAGGGCAATGGAGGCCTTCTTTCCTTAAGCCACTAGAACCTGTAAATGTGAACAGCAAAAGTATCTCCCTTCTACCGCACCTGGGAAGTACAAAACTCAAAAGGAAAGTGCAGGGAGAATGCTCTGTGTTCCCTTTGGAAAAGAGAGCTTGAAGGGAAACTATTTCCTCACTGGGATTTAGAGCATTGCAGGCTCAACTGTGGAAGGGAAACACTGTTGTTCCATATCTTCTCTTCTTAACACAATCCATTTCTCGTCACAGAAATAGGCAGGCCCCAGATCCAAGGCAGCCTGGGTCAAAGCGGTGCTTAAACTCCAGCAAGCGTTTATAGTGTCATAGGCCACTAGGCTGTGCACTAGATTCTAAGATATAGGCGAAGGACTGCCCGTCACCTCTGAGACCTGTAAGCCACGTTCACTTGAAGAGAACAATATGCCAAAAGAAGGGCAAAGGAGGGCTTCTTTCTTTAAGCCTCTAGAACTTGTAAATATGAACAACAGATGTATCTCCCTTCTACCGCACCTGGGAATTACAAAACTGAAAGGGAAAGTGCAGGGAGAATGCTCTGTGCTCCCATTGGAAAAGAGCTTGAAGGGAAACGTTTTTTTCCTCACAGGAATTACAGCGTTGCAGTTTCAAATGTAGCAGGGAAACACTGTTGTTCCGTATCTCCTCTTCTTGACACAATCCATTTTTGGTCACAGAAATAGGCAGGCCCCAGATCCAAGGCAGCCTGGGTCAAAGCGGTGCTTAAATTCCAGCAAGCGTTAATGATGTCATAGGCCACTAGGCTGTGCACTAGATTCTAAGATGTAGGCAAAGGACTGCCCGTCTCTTCTGGGACCTGTAAGCCACGTTCAGTTGAGGAGATCTATATACCAAAAGAAGGGCAATGGAGAATTTCTTTTCTTAAGCCACTAGAAGCTGTAAATGTGAACAGCAGATGTATCTCTCTTCTACCGCACCTGGAAAGTACAAAACACAGAACGAAGGCGCAGTGGGAATGCTCTGTGGTCCTTGTGGAGAATAGGGCTTGAAAACTGACCTGAAATCGTTCAGCGTTTTCGGAAGCCACTACAAGGTGTCAATGTGAACAACCGAGGTATCTACCTTCTACAGCACCGGGAAGCCCCATAGAGCGCAGGAAGGCAAAGGGAGAGTGCTTTGTGGTCCCTTTCGAAAACGGGGTTTGAAAGGATTGTTAGTCAATAGATAAACCACATGGGACGACTAGCATCGAGCTCAAGCTCTCTGTTTCTCGTCACACAGATAGGCAGTCCGCAGGTCCAAGGCAGCGTGTGTCAAAGCGGTGCTTTAAATGCAGGAAGCTTTTGCGGTGTCTTAGGCCATGTGCCTCGGCACTAGGATGCAACGTGTAAACGACGGACTGCCTGACACTACTCGGACCTGTAAGCCACTTTCACTTGAGGACAACTATATGCCACAAGAAGGGCAATGGAGGCCTTCTTTCCTTAAGCCACTAGAACGTGTAAATGTGAACAGCAAAAGTATCTCCCTTCTAGCGCACCTGGGAAGTACAAAACTCAAAAGGAAAGTGCAGGGAGAATGCTCTGTGTTCCCTTTGGAAAAGAGAGCTTGAAGGGAAACTATTTCCTCACTGGGATTTAGAGCATTGCAGGCTCAACTGTGGAAGGGAAACACTGTTGTTCCATATCTTCTCTTCTTAACACAATCCATTTCTCGTCACAGAAATAGGCAGGCCCCAGATCCAAGGCAGCCTGGGTCAAAGCGGTGCTTAAACTCCAGCAAGCGTTTATGATGTCATAGGCCACTAGGCTGTGCACTAGATTCTAAGATGAGGGCGACGGAGTGCCCGACACTTTAGGGACTTGTAAGCCACCTTCAGTTGAGGAGAACAATATGCCAAATAAGGGCAAAGGAGGCCTTCTTTCTTTAAGCCACTAGAAAGTGTAAATATGAACAACAGATGTATCTCCCTTCTACCGCACCTGGGAATTACAAAACTGAAAGGGAAAGTGCAGGGAGAATGCTCTGTGCTCCCATTGGAAAAGAGCTTGAAGGGAAACGTTTTTTTCCTCACTGGAATTACAGCGTTGCAGTTTCAAATGTGGCAGGGAAACACTGTTGTTCCGTATCTCCTCTTCTTGACACAATCCATTTCTCGTCACAGAAATAGGCAGGCCCCAGATCCAAGGCAGCCTGGGTCAAAGCGGTGCTTAAACTCCAGCAAGCGTTAATGATGTCATAGGCCACTAGGCTGTGCACTAGATTCTAAGATGAGGGCGACGGAGTGCCCGACACTTCTGGGACTTGTAAGCCACCTTCAGTTGAGGAGAACTATATGCCAAAAGAAGGGCAATTGAGACCTTCTTTTCTTAAGCCACTAGAAGCTGTAAATGTGAACAGCAGTTGTATCCCTTCTACCGCACCTGGAAAGTACAAAACACAGAACGAAGGCGCAGTGGGAATGCTCTGTGGTCCTTGTGGAGAATAGGGCTTGAAAACTGACCTGAAATCGTTCAGCGTTTTCGGAAGCCACTACAAGAAGTCAATGTGAACAACCGAAGTATGTACCTTCTACAGCACCGGGAAGCCCCATAGACCGCAGGAAGGCAAAGGGAGAGTGCTTTGTGGTCCCTTTCGAAAACGGGGTTTGAAAGGATTCACTAAGGATTGTTAGTGAATAGATAAACCACATGGGACGACTAGCATCGAGCTCAAGCTCTCTGTTTCTCGTCACACAGATAGGCAGTCCGCAGGTCCAAGGCAGCGTGTGTCAAAGCGGTGCTTTAAATGCAGGAAGCTTTTGCGGTGTCTTAGGCCATGTGCCTCGGCACTAGGATGCAACGTGTAAACGACGGACTGCCTGACACTACTCGGACCTGTAAGCCACTTTCACTTGAGGACAACTATATGCCACAAGAAGGGCAATGGAGGCCTTCTTTCCTTAAGCCACTAGAACGTGTAAATGTGAACAGCAAAAGTATCTCCCTTCTACCGCACCTGGGAAGTACAAAACTCAAAAGGAAAGTGCAGGGAGAATGCTCTGTGTTCCCTTTGGAAAAGAGAGCTTGAAGGGAAACTATTTCCTCACTGGGATTTAGAGCATTGCAGGCTCAACTGTGGAAGGGAAACACTGTTGTTCCATATCTTCTCTTCTTAACACAATCCATTTCTCGTCACAGAAATAGGCAGGCCCCAGATCCAAGGCAGCCTGGGTCAAAGCGGTGCTTAAACTCCAGCAAGCGTTTATGATGTCATAGGCCACTAGGCTGTGCACTAGATTCTAAGATATAGGCGAAGGACTGCCCGTCACCTCTGAGACCTGTAAGCCACGTTCAGTTGAGGAGAACAATATGCCAAAAGAAGGGCAAAGGAGGCCTTCTTTCTTTAAGCCACTAGAACGTGTAAATATGAACAACAGATGTATCTCCCTTCTACCGCACCTGGGAATTACAAAACTGAAAGGGAAAGTGCAGGGAGAATGCTCTGTGCTCCCATTGGAAAAGAGCTTGAAGGGAAACGTTTTTTTCCTCACTGGAATTACAGCGTTGCAGTTTCAAATGTGGCAGGGAAACACTGTTGTTCCGTATCTCCTCTTCTTGACACAATCCATTTCTCGTCACAGAAATAGGCAGGCCCCAGATCCAAGGCAGCCTGTGTCAAAGCGGTGCTTAAACTCCAGCAAGCGTTTATAGTGTCATAGGCCACTAGGCTGTGCACTAGATTCTAAGATATAGGCGAAGGACTGCCCGTCACCTCTGAGACCTGTAAGCCACGTTCACTTGAGGAGAACAATATGCCAAAAGAAGGGCAAAGGAGGCCTTCTTTCTTTAAGCCACTAGAACGTGTAAATATGAACAACAGATGTATCTCCCTTCTACCGCACCTGGGAATTACAAAAGTGAAAGGGAAAGTGCAGGGAGAATGCTCTGTGCTCCCATTGGAAAAGAGCTTGAAGGGAAACGTTTTTTTCCTCACAGGAATTACAGCGTTGCAGTTTCAAATGTAGCAGGGAAACACTGTTGTTCCGTATCTCCTCTTCTTGACACAATCCATTTTTGGTCACAGAAATAGGCAGGCCCCAGATCCAAGGCAGCCTGGGTCAAAGCGGTGCTTAAATTCCAGCAAGCGTTAATGATGTCATAGGCCACTAGGCTGTGCACTAGATTCTAAGATGTAGGCAAAGGACTGCCCGTCTCTTCTGGGACCTGTAAGCCACGTTCAGTTGAGGAGAACTATATACCAAAAGAAGGGCAATGGAGAATTTCTTTTCTTAAGCCACTAGAAGCTGTAAATGTGAACAGCAGATGTATCTCTCTTCTACCGCACCTGGAAAGTACAAAACACAGAACGAAGGCGCAGTGGGAATGCTCTGTGGTCCTTGTGGAGAATAGGGCTTGAAAACTGACCTGAAATCGTTCAGCGTTTTCGGAAGCCACTACAAGGTGTCAATGTGAACAACCGAAGTATCTACCTTCTACAGCACCGGGAAGCCCCATAGACCGCAGGAAGGCAAAGGGAGAGTGCTTTGTGGTCCCTTTCGAAAACGGGGTTTGAAAGGATTCACTAAGGATTGTTAGTGAATAGATAAACCACATGGGACGACTAGCATCGAGCTCAAGCTCTCTGTTTCTCGTCACACAGATAGGCAGTCCGCAGGTCCAAGGCAGCGTGTGTCAAAGCGGTGCTTTAAATGCAGGAAGCTTTTGCGGTGTCTTAGGCCATGTGCCTCGGCACTAGGATGCAACGTGTAAACGATGGACTGCCTGACACTACTCGGACCTGTAAGCCACTTTCACTTGAGGACAACTATATGCCACAAGAAGGGCAATGGAGGCCTTCTTTCCTTAAGCCACTAGAACGTGTAAATGTGAACAGCAAAAGTATCTCCCTTCTACCGCACCTGGGAAGTACAAAACTCAAAAGGAAAGTGCAGGGAGAATGCTCTGTGTTCCCTTTGGAAAAGAGAGCTTGAAGGGAAACTATTTCCTCACTGGGATTTAGAGCATTGCAGGCTCAACTGTGGAAGGGAAACACTGTTGTTCCATATCTTCTCTTCTTAACACAATCCATTTCTCGTTACAGAAATAGGCAGGCCCCAGATCCAAGGCAGCCTGTGTCAAGGCGGTGCTTAAACTCCAGCAAGCGTTTATAGTGTCATAGGCCACTAGGCTGTGCACTAGATTCTAAGATATAGGCGAAGGACTGCCCGTCACCTCTGAGACCTATAAGCCACGTTCAGTTGAGGAGAACAATATGCCAAAAGAAGGGCAAAGGAGGCCTTCTTTCTTTAAGCCACTAGAACGTGTAAATATGAACAACAGATGTATCTCCCTTCTACCGCACCTGGGAATTACAAAACTGAAAGGGAAAGTGCAGGGAGAATGCTCTGTGCTCCCATTGGAAAAGAGCTTGAAGGGAAACGTTTTTTTCCTCACTGGAATTACAGCGTTGCAGTTTCAAATGAGGCAGGGAAACACTGTTGTTCCGTATCTCCTCTTCTTGACACAATCCATTTCTCGTCACAGAAATAGGCAGGCCCCAGATCCAAGGCAGCCTGGGTCAAAGCGGTGCTTAAACTCCAGCAAGCGTTTATGATGTCATAGGCCACTAGGCTGTGCACTAGATTCTACGATGTAGGCAAAGGACTGCCCGTCTCTTCTGGGACCTGTAAGCCACGTTCAGTTGAGGAGAACTATATACCAAAAGAAGGGCAATGGAGAATTTCTTTTCTTAAGCCACTAGAAGCTGTAATGTGAACAGCAGATGTATCTCTCTTCTACCGCACCTGGAGAGTACAAAACACAGAACGAAGGCGCAGTGGGAATGCTCTATGGTCCTTGTGGAGAATAGGGCTTGAAAACTGACCTGAAATCGTTCAGCGTTTTCGGAAGCCACTACAAGGTGTCAATGTGAACAACCGAAGTATCTACCTTCTACAGCACCGGGAAGCCCCATAGACCGCAGGAAGGCAAAGGGAGAGTGCTTTGTGGTCCCTTTCGAAAACGGGGTTTTAAAGGATTCACTAAGGATTGTTAGTCAATAGATAAACCACATGGGACGACTAGCATCGAGCTCAAGCTCTCTGTTTCTCGTCACACAGATAGGCAGTCCGCAGGTCCAAGGCAGCGTGTGTCAAAGCGGTGCTTTAAATGCAGGAAGCTTTTGCGGTGTCTTAGGCCATGTGCCTCGGCACTAGGATGCAACGTGTAAACGACGGACTGCCTGACACTACTCGGACCTGTAAGCCACTTTCACTTGAGGACAACTATATGCCACAAGAAGGGCAATGGAGGCCTTCTTTCCTTAAGCCACTAGAACGTGTAAATGTGAACAGCAAAAGTATCTCCCTTCTACCGCACCTGGGAAGTACAAAACTCAAAAGGAAAGTGCAGGGAGAATGCTCTGTGTTCCCTTTGGAAAAGAGAGCTTGAAGGGAAACTATTTCCTCACTGGGATTTAGAGCATTGCAGGCTCAACTGTGGAAGGGAAACACTGTTGTTCCATATCTTCTCTTCTTAACACAATCCATTTCTCGTCACAGAAATAGGCAGGCCCCAGATCCAAGGTAGCCTGGGTCAAAGCGGTGCTTAAACTCCAGCAAGCGTTTATAGTGTCATAGGCCACTAGGCTGTGCACTAGATTCTAAGATATAGGCGAAGGACTGCCCATCACCTCTGAGACCTGTAAGCCACGTTCACTTGAAGAGAACAATATGCCAAATAAGGGCAAAGGAGGCCTTCTTTCTTTAAGCCACTAGAACGTGTAAATATGAACAACAGATGTATCTCCCTTCTACCGCACCTGGGAATTACAAAAGTGAAAGGGAAAGTGCAGGGAGAATGCTCTGTGCTCCCATTGGAAAAGAGCTTGAAGGGAAACGTTTTTTTCCTCACAGGAATTACAGCGTTGCAGTTTCAAATGTAGCAGGGAAACACTGTTGTTCCGTATCTCCTCTTCTTGACACAATCCATTTTTGGTCACAGAAATAGGCAGGCCCCAGATCCAAGGCAGCCTGGGTCAAAGCGGTGCTTAAATTCCAGCAAGCGTTAATGATGTCATAGGCCACTAGGCTGTGCACTAGATTCTAAGATGTAGGCAAAGGACTGCCCGTCTCTTCTGGGACCTGTAAGCCACGTTCAGTTGAGGAGAACTATATACCAAAAGAAGGGCAATGGAGAATTTCTTTTCTTAAGCCACTAGAAGCTGTAAATGTGAACAGCAGATGTATCTCTCTTCTACCGCACCTGGAAAGTACAAAACACAGAACGAAGGCGCAGTGGGAATGCTCTGTGGTCCTTGTGGAGAATAGGGCTTGAAAACTGACCTGAAATCGTTCAGCGTTTTCGGAAGCCACTACAAGGTGTCAATGTGAACAACCGAGGTATCTACCTTCTACAGCACCGGGAAGCCCCATAGAGCGCAGGAAGGCAAAGGGAGAGTGCTTTGTGGTCCCTTTCGAAAACGGGGTTTGAAAGGATTCACTAAGGATTGTTAGTCAATAGATAAACCACATGGGACGACTAGCATCGAGCTCAAGCTCTCTGTTTCTCGTCACACAGATAGGCAGTCCGCAGGTCCAAGGCAGCGTGTGTCAAAGCGGTGCTTTAAATGCAGGAAGCTGTTGCGGTGTCTTAGGCCATGTGCCTCGGCACTAGGATGCAACGTGTAAACGACGGACTGCCTGACACTACTCGGACCTGTAAGCCACTTTCACTTGAGGACAACTATATGCCACAAGAAGGGCAATGGAGGCCTTCTTTCCTTAAGCCACTAGAACGTGTAAATGTGAACAGCAAAAGTATCTCCCTTCTAGCGCACCTGGGAAGTACAAAACTCAAAAGGAAAGTGCAGGGAGAATGCTCTGTGTTCCCTTTGGAAAAGAGAGCTTGAAGGGAAACTATTTCCTCACTGGGATTTAGAGCATTGCAGGCTCAACTGTGGAAGGGAAACACTGTTGTTCCATATCTTCTCTTCTTAACACAATCCATTTCTCGTCACAGAAATAGGCAGGCCCCAGATCCAAGGCAGCCTGGGTCAAAGCGGTGCTTAAACTCCAGCAAGCGTTTATGATGTCATAGGCCACTAGGCTGTGCACTAGATTCTAAGATGAGGGCGACGGAGTGCCCGACACTTTTGGGACTTGTAAGCCACCTTCAGTTGAGGAGAACAATATGCCAAATAAGGGCAAAGGAGGCCTTCTTTCTTTAAGCCACTAGAACGTGTAAATATGAACAACAGATGTATCTCCCTTCTACCGCACATGGGAATTACAAAACTGAAAGGGAAAGTGCAGGGAGAATGCTCTGTGCTCCCATTGGAAAAGAGCTTGAAGGGAAACGTTTTTTTCCTCACTGGAATTACAGCGTTGCAGTTTCAAATGTGGCAGGGAAACACTGTTGTTCCGTATCTTCTCTTCTTAACACAATCCATTTCTCGTCACAGAAATAGGCAGGCCCCAGATCCAAGGCAGCCTGGGTCAAAGCGGTGCTTAAACTCCAGCAAGCGTTTATGATGTCATAGGCCACTAGGCTGTGCACTAGATTCTAAGATATAGGCGAAGGACTGCCCGTCACCTCTGAGACCTGTAAGCCACGTTCAGTTGAGGAGAACAATATGCCAAAAGAAGGGCAAAGGAGGCCTTCTTTCTTTAAGCCACTAGAACGTGTAAATATGAACAACACATGTATCTCCCTTCTACCGCACCTGGGAATTACAAAACTGAAAGGGAAAGTGCAGTGAGAATGCTCTGTGCTCCCATTGGAAAAGAGCTTGAAGGGAAACGTTTTTTTCCTCACTGGAATTACAGCGTTGCAGTTTCAAATGTGGCAGGGAAACACTGTTGTTCCGTATCTCCTCTTCTTGACACAATCCATTTCTCGTCACAGAAATAGGCAGGCCCCAGATCCAAGGCAGCCTGTGTCAAAGCGGTGCTTAAACTCCAGCAAGCGTTTATAGTGTCATAGGCCACTAGGCTGTGCACTAGATTCTAAAATATAGGCGAAGGACTGCCCGTCACCTCTGAGACCTGTAAGCCACGTTCACTTGAGGAGAACAATATGCCAAAAGAAGGGCAAAGGAGGCCTTCTTTCTTTAAGCCACTAGAACGTGTAAATATGAACAACAGATGTATCTCCCTTCTACCGCACCTGGGAATTACAAAAGTGAAAGGGAAAGTGCAGGGAGAATGCTCTGTGCTCCCATTGGAAAAGAGCTTGAAGGGAAACGTTTTTTTCCTCACAGGAATTACAGCGTTGCAGTTTCAAATGTAGCAGGGAAACACTGTTGTTCCGTATCTCCTCTTCTTGACACAATCCATTTTTGGTCACAGAAATAGGCAGGCCCCAGATCCAAGGCAGCCTGTGTCAAAGCGGTGCTTAAATTCCAGCAAGCGTTAATGATGTCATAGGCCACTAGGCTGTGCACTAGATTCTAAGATGTAGGCAAAGGACTGCCCGTCTCTTCTGGGACCTGTAAGCCACGTTCAGTTGAGGAGAACTATATACCAAAAGAAGGGCAATGGAGAATTTCTTTTCTTAAGCCACTAGAAGCTGTAAATGTGAACAGCAGATGTATCTCTCTTCTACCGCACCTGGAAAGTACAAAACACAGAACGAAGGCGCAGTGGGAATGCTCTGTGGTCCTTGTGGAGAATAGGGCTTGAAAACTGACCTGAAATCGTTCAGCGTTTTCGGAAGCCACTACAAGGTGTCAATGTGAACAACCGAAGTATCTACCTTCTACAGCACCGGGAAGCCCCATAGACCGAAGGAAGGCAAAGGGAGAGTGCTTTGTGGTCCCTTTCGAAAACGGGGTTTGAAAGGATTCACTAAGGATTGTTAGTCAATAGATAAACCACATGGGACGACTAGCATCGAGCTCAAGCTCTCTGTTTCTCGTCACACAGATAGGCAGTCCGCAGGTCCAAGGCAGCGTGTGTCAAAGCGGTGCTTTAAATGCAGGAAGCTTTTGCGGTGTCTTAGGCCATGTGCCTCGGCACTAGGATGCAACGTGTAAACGACGGACTGCCTGACACTACTCGGACCTGTAAGCCACTTTCAGTTGAGGACAACTATATGCCACAAGAAGGGCAATGGAGGCCTTCTTTCCTTAAGCCACTAGAACGTGTAAATGTGAACAGCAAAAGTATCTCCCTTCTACCGCACCTGGGAAGTACAAAACTCAAAAGGAAAGTGCAGGGAGAATGCTCTGTGTTCCCTTTGGAAAAGAGAGCTTGAAGGGAAACTATTTCCTCACTGGGATTTAGAGCATTGCAGGCTCAACTGTGGAAGGGAAACACTGTTGTTCCATATCTTCTCTTCTTAACACAATCCATTTCTCGTCACAGAAATGGCAGGCCCCAGATCCAAGGCAGCCTGGGTCAAAGCGGTGCTTAAACTCCAGCAAGCGTTTATAGTGTCATAGGCCACTAGGCTGTGCACTAGATTCTAAGATATAGGCGAAGGACTGCCCGTCACCTCTGAGACCTATAAGCCACGTTCAGTTGAGGAGAACAATATGCCAAAAGAAGGGCAAAGGAGGCCTTCTTTCTTTAAGCCACTAGAACGTGTAAATATGAACAACAGATGTATCTCCCTTCTACCGCACCTGGGAATTACAAAACTGAAAGGGAAAGTGCAGGGAGAATGCTCTGTGCTCCCATTGGAAAAGAGCTTGAAGGGAAACGTTTTTTTCCTCACTGGAATTACAGCGTTGCAGTTTCAAATGTAGCAGGGAAACACTGTTGTTCCGTATCTCCTCTTCTTGACACAATCCATTTCTCGTCACAGAAATAGTCAGGCCCCAGATCCAAGGCAGCCTGGGTCAAAGCGGTGCTTAAACTCCAGCAAGCGTTAATGATGTCATAGGCCACTAGGCTGTGCACTAGATTCTACGATGTAGGCAAAGGACTGCCCGTCTCTTCTGGGACCTGTAAGCCACGTTCAGTTGAGGAGAACTATATACCAAAAGAAGGGCAATGGAGAATTTCTTTTCTTAAGCCACTAGAAGCTGTAATGTGAACAGCAGATGTATCTCTCTTCTACCGCACCTGGAGAGTACAAAACACAGAACGAAGGCGCAGTGGGAATGCTCTATGGTCCTTGTGGAGAATAGGGCTTGAAAACTGACCTGAAATCGTTCAGCGTTTTCGGAAGCCACTACAAGGTGTCAATGTGAACAACCGAAGTATCTACCTTCTACAGCACCGGGAAGCCCCATAGACCGAAGGAAGGCAAAGGGAGAGTGCTTTGTGGTCCCTTTCGAAAACGGGGTTTGAAAGGATTCACTAAGGATTGTTAGTCAATAGATAAACCACATGGGACGACTAGCATCGAGCTCAAGCTCTCTGTTTCTCGTCACACAGATAGGCAGTCCGCAGGTCCAAGGCAGCGTGTGTCAAAGCGGTGCTTTAAATGCAGGAAGCTTTTGCGGTGTCTTAGGCCATGTGCCTCGGCACTAGGATGCAACGTGTAAACGACGGACTGCCTGACACTACTCGGACCTGTAAGCCACTTTCACTTGAGGACAACTATATGCCACAAGAAGGGCAATGGAGGCCTTCTTTCCTTAAGCCACTAGAACGTGTAAATGTGAACAGCAAAAGTATCTCCCTTCTACCGCACCTGGGAAGTACAAAACTCAAAAGGAAAGTGCAGGGAGAATGCTCTGTGTTCCCTTTGGAAAAGAGAGCTTGAAGGGAAACTATTTCCTCACTGGGATTTAGAGCATTGCAGGCTCAACTGTGGAAGGGAAACACTGTTGTTCCATATCTTCTCTTCTTAACACAATCCATTTCTCGTCACAGAAATAGGCAGGCCCCAGATCCAAGGCAGCCTGGGTCAAAGCGGTGCTTAAACTCCAGCAAGCGTTTATAGTGTCATAGGCCACTAGGCTGTGCACTAGATTCTAAGATATAGGCGAAGGACTGCCCATCACCTCTGAGACCTGTAAGCCACGTTCACTTGAAGAGAACAATATGCCAAATAAGGGCAAAGGAGGCCTTCTTTCTTTAAGCCACTAGAACGTGTAAATATGAACAACAGATGTATCTCCCTTCTACCGCACCTGGGAATTACAAAAGTGAAAGGGAAAGTGCAGGGAGAATGCTCTGTGCTCCCATTGGAAAAGAGCTTGAAGGGAAACGTTTTTTTCCTCACAGGAATTACAGCGTTGCAGTTTCAAATGTAGCAGGGAAACACTGTTGTTCCGTATCTCCTCTTCTTGACACAATCCATTTTTGGTCACAGAAATAGGCAGGCCCCAGATCCAAGGCAGCCTGGGTCAAAGCGGTGCTTAAATTCCAGCAAGCGTTAATGATGTCATAGGCCACTAGGCTGTGCACTAGATTCTAAGATGTAGGCAAAGGACTGCCCGTCTCTTCTGGGACCTGTAAGCCACGTTCAGTTGAGGAGAACTATATACCAAAAGAAGGGCAATGGAGAATTTCTTTTCTTAAGCCACTAGAAGCTGTAAATGTGAACAGCAGATGTATCTCTCTTCTACCGCACCTGGAAAGTACAAAACACAGAACGAAGGCGCAGTGGGAATGCTCTGTGGTCCTTGTGGAGAATAGGGCTTGAAAACTGACCTGAAATCGTTCAGCGTTTTCGGAAGCCACTACAAGGTGTCAATGTGAACAACCGAGGTATCTACCTTCTACAGCACCGGGAAGCCCCATAGAGCGCAGGAAGGCAAAGGGAGAGTGCTTTGTGGTCCCTTTCGAAAACGGGGTTTGAAAGGATTCACTAAGGATTGTTAGTCAATAGATAAACCACATGGGACGACTAGCATCGAGCTCAAGCTCTCTGTTTCTCGTCACACAGATAGGCAGTCCGCAGGTCCAAGGCAGCGTGTGTCAAAGCGGTGCTTTAAATGCAGGAAGCTGTTGCGGTGTCTTAGGCCATGTGCCTCGGCACTAGGATGCAACGTGTAAACGACGGACTGCCTGACACTACTCGGACCTGTAAGCCACTTTCACTTGAGGACAACTATATGCCACAAGAAGGGCAATGGAGGCCTTCTTTCCTTAAGCCACTAGAACGTGTAAATGTGAACAGCAAAAGTATCTCCCTTCTAGCGCACCTGGGAAGTACAAAACTCAAAAGGAAAGTGCAGGGAGAATGCTCTGTGTTCCCTTTGGAAAAGAGAGCTTGAAGGGAAACTATTTCCTCACTGGGATTTAGAGCATTGCAGGCTCAACTGTGGAAGGGAAACACTGTTGTTCCATATCTTCTCTTCTTAACACAATCCATTTCTCGTCACAGAAATAGGCAGGCCCCAGATCCAAGGCAGCCTGGGTCAAAGCGGTGCTTAAACTCCAGCAAGCGTTTATGATGTCATAGGCCACTAGGCTGTGCACTAGATTCTAAGATGAGGGCGACGGAGTGCCCGACACTTTTGGGACTTGTAAGCCACCTTCAGTTGAGGAGAACAATATGCCAAATAAGGGCAAAGGAGGCCTTCTTTCTTTAAGCCACTAGAACGTGTAAATATGAACAACAGATGTATCTCCCTTCTACCGCACATGGGAATTACAAAACTGAAAGGGAAAGTGCAGGGAGAATGCTCTGTGCTCCCATTGGAAAAGAGCTTGAAGGGAAACGTTTTTTTCCTCACTGGAATTACAGCGTTGCAGTTTCAAATGTGGCAGGGAAACACTGTTGTTCCGTATCTTCTCTTCTTAACACAATCCATTTCTCGTCACAGAAATAGGCAGGCCCCAGATCCAAGGCAGCCTGGGTCAAAGCGGTGCTTAAACTCCAGCAAGCGTTTATGATGTCATAGGCCACTAGGCTGTGCACTAGATTCTAAGATATAGGCGAAGGACTGCCCGTCACCTCTGAGACCTGTAAGCCACGTTCAGTTGAGGAGAACAATATGCCAAAAGAAGGGCAAAGGAGGCCTTCTTTCTTTAAGCCACTAGAACGTGTAAATATGAACAACACATGTATCTCCCTTCTACCGCACCTGGGAATTACAAAACTGAAAGGGAAAGTGCAGTGAGAATGCTCTGTGCTCCCATTGGAAAAGAGCTTGAAGGGAAACGTTTTTTTCCTCACTGGAATTACAGCGTTGCAGTTTCAAATGTGGCAGGGAAACACTGTTGTTCCGTATCTCCTCTTCTTGACACAATCCATTTCTCGTCACAGAAATAGGCAGGCCCCAGATCCAAGGCAGCCTGTGTCAAAGCGGTGCTTAAACTCCAGCAAGCGTTTATAGTGTCATAGGCCACTAGGCTGTGCACTAGATTCTAAAATATAGGCGAAGGACTGCCCGTCACCTCTGAGACCTGTAAGCCACGTTCACTTGAGGAGAACAATATGCCAAAAGAAGGGCAAAGGAGGCCTTCTTTCTTTAAGCCACTAGAACGTGTAAATATGAACAACAGATGTATCTCCCTTCTACCGCACCTGGGAATTACAAAAGTGAAAGGGAAAGTGCAGGGAGAATGCTCTGTGCTCCCATTGGAAAAGAGCTTGAAGGGAAACGTTTTTTTCCTCACAGGAATTACAGCGTTGCAGTTTCAAATGTAGCAGGGAAACACTGTTGTTCCGTATCTCCTCTTCTTGACACAATCCATTTTTGGTCACAGAAATAGGCAGGCCCCAGATCCAAGGCAGCCTGTGTCAAAGCGGTGCTTAAATTCCAGCAAGCGTTAATGATGTCATAGGCCACTAGGCTGTGCACTAGATTCTAAGATGTAGGCAAAGGACTGCCCGTCTCTTCTGGGACCTGTAAGCCACGTTCAGTTGAGGAGAACTATATACCAAAAGAAGGGCAATGGAGAATTTCTTTTCTTAAGCCACTAGAAGCTGTAAATGTGAACAGCAGATGTATCTCTCTTCTACCGCACCTGGAAAGTACAAAACACAGAACGAAGGCGCAGTGGGAATGCTCTGTGGTCCTTGTGGAGAATAGGGCTTGAAAACTGACCTGAAATCGTTCAGCGTTTTCGGAAGCCACTACAAGGTGTCAATGTGAACAACCGAAGTATCTACCTTCTACAGCACCGGGAAGCCCCATAGACCGAAGGAAGGCAAAGGGAGAGTGCTTTGTGGTCCCTTTCGAAAACGGGGTTTGAAAGGATTCACTAAGGATTGTTAGTCAATAGATAAACCACATGGGACGACTAGCATCGAGCTCAAGCTCTCTGTTTCTCGTCACACAGATAGGCAGTCCGCAGGTCCAAGGCAGCGTGTGTCAAAGCGGTGCTTTAAATGCAGGAAGCTTTTGCGGTGTCTTAGGCCATGTGCCTCGGCACTAGGATGCAACGTGTAAACGACGGACTGCCTGACACTACTCGGACCTGTAAGCCACTTTCAGTTGAGGACAACTATATGCCACAAGAAGGGCAATGGAGGCCTTCTTTCCTTAAGCCACTAGAACGTGTAAATGTGAACAGCAAAAGTATCTCCCTTCTACCGCACCTGGGAAGTACAAAACTCAAAAGGAAAGTGCAGGGAGAATGCTCTGTGTTCCCTTTGGAAAAGAGAGCTTGAAGGGAAACTATTTCCTCACTGGGATTTAGAGCATTGCAGGCTCAACTGTGGAAGGGAAACACTGTTGTTCCATATCTTCTCTTCTTAACACAATCCATTTCTCGTCACAGAAATGGCAGGCCCCAGATCCAAGGCAGCCTGGGTCAAAGCGGTGCTTAAACTCCAGCAAGCGTTTATAGTGTCATAGGCCACTAGGCTGTGCACTAGATTCTAAGATATAGGCGAAGGACTGCCCGTCACCTCTGAGACCTATAAGCCACGTTCAGTTGAGGAGAACAATATGCCAAAAGAAGGGCAAAGGAGGCCTTCTTTCTTTAAGCCACTAGAACGTGTAAATATGAACAACAGATGTATCTCCCTTCTACCGCACCTGGGAATTACAAAACTGAAAGGGAAAGTGCAGGGAGAATGCTCTGTGCTCCCATTGGAAAAGAGCTTGAAGGGAAACGTTTTTTTCCTCACTGGAATTACAGCGTTGCAGTTTCAAATGTAGCAGGGAAACACTGTTGTTCCGTATCTCCTCTTCTTGACACAATCCATTTCTCGTCACAGAAATAGTCAGGCCCCAGATCCAAGGCAGCCTGGGTCAAAGCGGTGCTTAAACTCCAGCAAGCGTTAATGATGTCATAGGCCACTAGGCTGTGCACTAGATTCTACGATGTAGGCAAAGGACTGCCCGTCTCTTCTGGGACCTGTAAGCCACGTTCAGTTGAGGAGAACTATATACCAAAAGAAGGGCAATGGAGAATTTCTTTTCTTAAGCCACTAGAAGCTGTAATGTGAACAGCAGATGTATCTCTCTTCTACCGCACCTGGAGAGTACAAAACACAGAACGAAGGCGCAGTGGGAATGCTCTATGGTCCTTGTGGAGAATAGGGCTTGAAAACTGACCTGAAATCGTTCAGCGTTTTCGGAAGCCACTACAAGGTGTCAATGTGAACAACCGAAGTATCTACCTTCTACAGCACCGGGAAGCCCCATAGACCGAAGGAAGGCAAAGGGAGAGTGCTTTGTGGTCCCTTTCGAAAACGGGGTTTGAAAGGATTCACTAAGGATTGTTAGTCAATAGATAAACCACATGGGACGACTAGCATCGAGCTCAAGCTCTCTGTTTCTCGTCACACAGATAGGCAGTCCGCAGGTCCAAGGCAGCGTGTGTCAAAGCGGTGCTTTAAATGCAGGAAGCTTTTGCGGTGTCTTAGGCCATGTGCCTCGGCACTAGGATGCAACGTGTAAACGACGGACTGCCTGACACTACTCGGACCTGTAAGCCACTTTCACTTGAGGACAACTATATGCCACAAGAAGGGCAATGGAGGCCTTCTTTCCTTAAGCCACTAGAACGTGTAAATGTGAACAGCAAAAGTATCTCCCTTCTACCGCACCTGGGAAGTACAAAACTCAAAAGGAAAGTGCAGGGAGAATGCTCTGTGTTCCCTTTGGAAAAGAGAGCTTGAAGGGAAACTATTTCCTCACTGGGATTTAGAGCATTGCAGGCTCAACTGTGGAAGGGAAACACTGTTGTTCCATATCTTCTCTTCTTAACACAATCCATTTCTCGTCACAGAAATAGGCAGGCCCCAGATCCAAGGCAGCCTGGGTCAAAGCGGTGCTTAAACTCCAGCAAGCGTTTATAGTGTCATAGGCCACTAGGCTGTGCACTAGATTCTAAGATATAGGCGAAGGACTGCCCATCACCTCTGAGACCTGTAAGCCACGTTCACTTGAAGAGAACAATATGCCAAATAAGGGCAAAGGAGGCCTTCTTTCTTTAAGCCACTAGAACGTGTAAATATGAACAACAGATGTATCTCCCTTCTACCGCACCTGGGAATTACAAAAGTGAAAGGGAAAGTGCAGGGAGAATGCTCTGTGCTCCCATTGGAAAAGAGCTTGAAGGGAAACGTTTTTTTCCTCACAGGAATTACAGCGTTGCAGTTTCAAATGTAGCAGGGAAACACTGTTGTTCCGTATCTCCTCTTCTTGACACAATCCATTTTTGGTCACAGAAATAGGCAGGCCCCAGATCCAAGGCAGCCTGGGTCAAAGCGGTGCTTAAATTCCAGCAAGCGTTAATGATGTCATAGGCCACTAGGCTGTGCACTAGATTCTAAGATGTAGGCAAAGGACTGCCCGTCTCTTCTGGGACCTGTAAGCCACGTTCAGTTGAGGAGAACTATATACCAAAAGAAGGGCAATGGAGAATTTCTTTTCTTAAGCCACTAGAAGCTGTAAATGTGAACAGCAGATGTATCTCTCTTCTACCGCACCTGGAAAGTACAAAACACAGAACGAAGGCGCAGTGGGAATGCTCTGTGGTCCTTGTGGAGAATAGGGCTTGAAAACTGACCTGAAATCGTTCAGCGTTTTCGGAAGCCACTACAAGGTGTCAATGTGAACAACCGAGGTATCTACCTTCTACAGCACCGGGAAGCCCCATAGAGCGCAGGAAGGCAAAGGGAGAGTGCTTTGTGGTCCCTTTCGAAAACGGGGTTTGAAAGGATTCACTAAGGATTGTTAGTCAATAGATAAACCACATGGGACGACTAGCATCGAGCTCAAGCTCTCTGTTTCTCGTCACACAGATAGGCAGTCCGCAGGTCCAAGGCAGCGTGTGTCAAAGCGGTGCTTTAAATGCAGGAAGCTGTTGCGGTGTCTTAGGCCATGTGCCTCGGCACTAGGATGCAACGTGTAAACGACGGACTGCCTGACACTACTCGGACCTGTAAGCCACTTTCACTTGAGGACAACTATATGCCACAAGAAGGGCAATGGAGGCCTTCTTTCCTTAAGCCACTAGAACGTGTAAATGTGAACAGCAAAAGTATCTCCCTTCTAGCGCACCTGGGAAGTACAAAACTCAAAAGGAAAGTGCAGGGAGAATGCTCTGTGTTCCCTTTG
Organism: Mesoplodon bidens; assembly: GCF_964165515.1. Classification (NCBI taxonomy): domain Eukaryota; kingdom Metazoa; phylum Chordata; class Mammalia; order Artiodactyla; family Ziphiidae; genus Mesoplodon; species Mesoplodon bidens. Next base: position 58,275,336 of record NC_138172.1, on the reverse strand, counting down.
GAAAAGAGAGCTTGAAGGGAAACTATTTCCTCACTGGGATTTAGAGCATTGCAGGCTCAACTGTGGAAGGGAAACACTGTTGTTCCATATCTTCTCTTCTTAACACAATCCATTTCTCGTCACAGAAATAGGCAGGCCCCAGATCCAAGGCAGCCTGGGTCAAAGCGGTGCTTAAACTCCAGCAAGCGTTTATGATGTCATAGGCCACTAGGCTGTGCACTAGATTCTAAGATGAGGGCGACGGAGTGCCCGACACTTTTGGGACTTGTAAGCCACCTTCAGTTGAGGAGAACAATATGCCAAATAAGGGCAAAGGAGGCCTTCTTTCTTTAAGCCACTAGAACGTGTAAATATGAACAACAGATGTATCTCCCTTCTACCGCACCTGGGAATTACAAAACTGAAAGGGAAAGTGCAGGGAGAATGCTCTGTGCTCCCATTGGAAAAGAGCTTGAAGGGAAACGTTTTTTTCCTCACTGGAATTACAGCGTTGCAGTTTCAAATGTGGCAGGGAAACACTGTTGTTCCGTATCTTCTCTTCTTAACACAATCCATTTCTCGTCACAGAAATAGGCAGGCCCCAGATCCAAGGCAGCCTGGGTCAAAGCGGTGCTTAAACTCCAGCAAGCGTTTATGATGTCATAGGCCACTAGGCTGTGCACTAGATTCTAAGATATAGGCGAAGGACTGCCCGTCACCTCTGAGACCTGTAAGCCACGTTCAGTTGAGGAGAACAATATGCCAAAAGAAGGGCAAAGGAGGCCTTCTTTCTTTAAGCCACTAGAACGTGTAAATATGAACAACACATGTATCTCCCTTCTACCGCACCTGGGAATTACAAAACTGAAAGGGAAAGTGCAGTGAGAATGCTCTGTGCTCCCATTGGAAAAGAGCTTGAAGGGAAACGTTTTTTTCCTCACTGGAATTACAGCGTTGCAGTTTCAAATGTGGCAGGGAAACACTGTTGTTCCGTATCTCCTCTTCTTGACACAATCCATTTCTCGTCACAGAAATAGGCAGGCCCCAGATCCAAGGCAGCCTGTGTCAAAGCGGTGCTTAAACTCCAGCAAGCGTTTATAGTGTCATAGGCCACTAGGCTGTGCACTAGATTCTAAAATATAGGCGAAGGACTGCCCGTCACCTCTGAGACCTGTAAGCCACGTTCACTTGAGGAGAACAATATGCCAAAAGAAGGGCAAAGGAGGCCTTCTTTCTTTAAGCCACTAGAACGTGTAAATATGAACAACAGATGTATCTCCCTTCTACCGCACCTGGGAATTACAAAAGTGAAAGGGAAAGTGCAGGGAGAATGCTCTGTGCTCCATTGGAAAAGAGCTTGAAGGGAAACGTTTTTTTCCTCACAGGAATTACAGCGTTGCAGTTTCAAATGTAGCAGGGAAACACTGTTGTTCCGTATCTCCTCTTCTTGACACAATCCATTTTTGGTCACAGAAATAGGCAGGCCCCAGATCCAAGGCAGCCTGTGTCAAAGCGGTGCTTAAATTCCAGCAAGCGTTAATGATGTCATAGGCCACTAGGCTGTGCACTAGATTCTAAGATGTAGGCAAAGGACTGCCCGTCTCTTCTGGGACCTGTAAGCCACGTTCAGTTGAGGAGAACTATATACCAAAAGAAGGGCAATGGAGAATTTCTTTTCTTAAGCCACTAGAAGCTGTAAATGTGAACAGCAGATGTATCTCTCTTCTACCGCACCTGGAAAGTACAAAACACAGAACGAAGGCGCAGTGGGAATGCTCTGTGGTCCTTGTGGAGAATAGGGCTTGAAAACTGACCTGAAATCGTTCAGCGTTTTCGGAAGCCACTACAAGGTGTCAATGTGAACAACCGAAGTATCTACCTTCTACAGCACCGGGAAGCCCCATAGACCGAAGGAAGGCAAAGGGAGAGTGCTTTGTGGTCCCTTTCGAAAACGGGGTTTGAAAGGATTCACTAAGGATTGTTAGTCAATAGATAAACCACATGGGACGACTAGCATCGAGCTCAAGCTCTCTGTTTCTCGTCACACAGATAGGCAGTCCGCAGGTCCAAGGCAGCGTGTGTCAAAGCGGTGCTTTAAATGCAGGAAGCTTTTGCGGTGTCTTAGGCCATGTGCCTCGGCACTAGGATGCAACGTGTAAACGACGGACTGCCTGACACTACTCGGACCTGTAAGCCACTTTCAGTTGAGGACAACTATATGCCACAAGAAGGGCAATGGAGGCCTTCTTTCCTTAAGCCACTAGAACGTGTAAATGTGAACAGCAAAAGTATCTCCCTTCTACCGCACCTGGGAAGTACAAAACTCAAAAGGAAAGTGCAGGGAGAATGCTCTGTGTTCCCTTTGGAAAAGAGAGCTTGAAGGGAAACTATTTCCTCACTGGGATTTAGAGCATTGCAGGCTCAACTGTGGAAGGGAAACACTGTTGTTCCATATCTTCTCTTCTTAACACAATCCATTTCTCGTCACAGAAATGGCAGGCCCCAGATCCAAGGCAGCCTGGGTCAAAGCGGTGCTTAAACTCCAGCAAGCGTTTATAGTGTCATAGGCCACTAGGCTGTGCACTAGATTCTAAGATATAGGCGAAGGACTGCCCGTCACCTCTGAGACCTATAAGCCACGTTCAGTTGAGGAGAACAATATGCCAAAAGAAGGGCAAAGGAGGCCTTCTTTCTTTAAGCCACTAGAACGTGTAAATATGAACAACAGATGTATCTCCCTTCTACCGCACCTGGGAATTACAAAACTGAAAGGGAAAGTGCAGGGAGAATGCTCTGTGCTCCCATTGGAAAAGAGCTTGAAGGGAAACGTTTTTTTCCTCACTGGAATTACAGCGTTGCAGTTTCAAATGTAGCAGGGAAACACTGTTGTTCCGTATCTCCTCTTCTTGACACAATCCATTTCTCGTCACAGAAATAGTCAGGCCCCAGATCCAAGGCAGCCTGGGTCAAAGCGGTGCTTAAACTCCAGCAAGCGTTAATGATGTCATAGGCCACTAGGCTGTGCACTAGATTCTACGATGTAGGCAAAGGACTGCCCGTCTCTTCTGGGACCTGTAAGCCACGTTCAGTTGAGGAGAACTATATACCAAAAGAAGGGCAATGGAGAATTTCTTTTCTTAAGCCACTAGAAGCTGTAATGTGAACAGCAGATGTATCTCTCTTCTACCGCACCTGGAGAGTACAAAACACAGAACGAAGGCGCAGTGGGAATGCTCTATGGTCCTTGTGGAGAATAGGGCTTGAAAACTGACCTGAAATCGTTCAGCGTTTTCGGAAGCCACTACAAGGTGTCAATGTGAACAACCGAAGTATCTACCTTCTACAGCACCGGGAAGCCCCATAGACCGAAGGAAGGCAAAGGGAGAGTGCTTTGTGGTCCCTTTCGAAAACGGGGTTTGAAAGGATTCACTAAGGATTGTTAGTCAATAGATAAACCACATGGGACGACTAGCATCGAGCTCAAGCTCTCTGTTTCTCGTCACACAGATAGGCAGTCCGCAGGTCCAAGGCAGCGTGTGTCAAAGCGGTGCTTTAAATGCAGGAAGCTTTTGCGGTGTCTTAGGCCATGTGCCTCGGCACTAGGATGCAACGTGTAAACGACGGACTGCCTGACACTACTCGGACCTGTAAGCCACTTTCACTTGAGGACAACTATATGCCACAAGAAGGGCAATGGAGGCCTTCTTTCCTTAAGCCACTAGAACGTGTAAATGTGAACAGCAAAAGTATCTCCCTTCTACCGCACCTGGGAAGTACAAAACTCAAAAGGAAAGTGCAGGGAGAATGCTCTGTGTTCCCTTTGGAAAAGAGAGCTTGAAGGGAAACTATTTCCTCACTGGGATTTAGAGCATTGCAGGCTCAACTGTGGAAGGGAAACACTGTTGTTCCATATCTTCTCTTCTTAACACAATCCATTTCTCGTCACAGAAATAGGCAGGCCCCAGATCCAAGGCAGCCTGGGTCAAAGCGGTGCTTAAACTCCAGCAAGCGTTTATAGTGTCATAGGCCACTAGGCTGTGCACTAGATTCTAAGATATAGGCGAAGGACTGCCCATCACCTCTGAGACCTGTAAGCCACGTTCACTTGAAGAGAACAATATGCCAAATAAGGGCAAAGGAGGCCTTCTTTCTTTAAGCCACTAGAACGTGTAAATATGAACAACAGATGTATCTCCCTTCTACCGCACCTGGGAATTACAAAAGTGAAAGGGAAAGTGCAGGGAGAATGCTCTGTGCTCCCATTGGAAAAGAGCTTGAAGGGAAACGTTTTTTTCCTCACAGGAATTACAGCGTTGCAGTTTCAAATGTAGCAGGGAAACACTGTTGTTCCGTATCTCCTCTTCTTGACACAATCCATTTTTGGTCACAGAAATAGGCAGGCCCCAGATCCAAGGCAGCCTGGGTCAAAGCGGTGCTTAAATTCCAGCAAGCGTTAATGATGTCATAGGCCACTAGGCTGTGCACTAGATTCTAAGATGTAGGCAAAGGACTGCCCGTCTCTTCTGGGACCTGTAAGCCACGTTCAGTTGAGGAGAACTATATACCAAAAGAAGGGCAATGGAGAATTTCTTTTCTTAAGCCACTAGAAGCTGTAAATGTGAACAGCAGATGTATCTCTCTTCTACCGCACCTGGAAAGTACAAAACACAGAACGAAGGCGCAGTGGGAATGCTCTGTGGTCCTTGTGGAGAATAGGGCTTGAAAACTGACCTGAAATCGTTCAGCGTTTTCGGAAGCCACTACAAGGTGTCAATGTGAACAACCGAGGTATCTACCTTCTACAGCACCGGGAAGCCCCATAGAGCGCAGGAAGGCAAAGGGAGAGTGCTTTGTGGTCCCTTTCGAAAACGGGGTTTGAAAGGATTCACTAAGGATTGTTAGTCAATAGATAAACCACATGGGACGACTAGCATCGAGCTCAAGCTCTCTGTTTCTCGTCACACAGATAGGCAGTCCGCAGGTCCAAGGCAGCGTGTGTCAAAGCGGTGCTTTAAATGCAGGAAGCTGTTGCGGTGTCTTAGGCCATGTGCCTCGGCACTAGGATGCAACGTGTAAACGACGGACTGCCTGACACTACTCGGACCTGTAAGCCACTTTCACTTGAGGACAACTATATGCCACAAGAAGGGCAATGGAGGCCTTCTTTCCTTAAGCCACTAGAACGTGTAAATGTGAACAGCAAAACTATCTCCCTTCAACCGCACCTGGGAAGTACAAAACTCAAAAGGAAAGTGCAGGGAGAATGCTCTGTGTTCCCTTTGGAAAAGAGAGCTTGAAGGGAAACTATTTCCTCACTGGGATTTAGAGCATTGCAGGCTCAACTGTGGAAGGGAAACACTGTTGTTCCATATCTTCTCTTCTTAACACAATCCATTTCTCGTCACAGAAATAGGCAGGCCCCAGATCCAAGGCAGCCTGTGTCAAAGCGGTGCTTAAACTCCAGCAAGCGTTTATAGTGTCATAGGCCACTAGGCTGTGCACTAGATTCTAAGATATAGGCGAAGGACTGCCCGTCACCTCTGAGACCTATAAGCCACGTTCAGTTGAGGAGAACAATATGCCAAAAGAAGGGCAAAGGAGGCCTTCTTTCTTTAAGCCACTAGAACGTGTAAATATGAACAACAGATGTATCTCCCTTCTACCGCACCTGGGAATTACAAAACTGAAAGGGAAAGTGCAGGGAGAATGCTCTGTGCTCCCATTGGAAAAGAGCTTGAAGGGAAACGTTTTTTTCCTCACTGGAATTACAGCGTTGCAGTTTCAAATGTGGCAGGGAAACACTGTTGTTCCGTATCTTCTCTTCTTAACACAATCCATTTCTCATCACAGAAATAGGCAGGCCCCAGATCCAAGGCAGCCTGGGTCAAAGCGGTGCTTAAACTCCAGCAAGCGTTAATGATGTCATAGGCCACTAGGCTGTGCACTAGATTCTAAGATGAGGGCGACGGAGTGCCCGACACTTCTGGGACTTGTAAGCCACCTTCAGTTGAGGAGAACTATATGCCAAAAGAAGGGCAATTGAGACCTTCTTTTCTTAAGCCACTAGAAGCTGTAAATGTGAACAGCAGTTGTATCCCTTCTACCGCACCTGGAAAGTACAAAACACAGAACGAAGGCGCAGTGGGAATGCTCTGTGGTCCTTGTGGAGAATAGGGCTTGAAAACTGACCTGAAATCGTTCAGCGTTTTCGGAAGCCACTACAAGGTGTCAATGTGAACAACCGAAGTATCTACCTTCTACAGCACCGGGAAGCCCCATAGACCGCAGGAAGGCAAAGGGAGAGTGCTTTGTGGTCCCTTTCGAAAACGGGGTTTGAAAGGATTCACTAAGGATTATTAGTCAATAGATAAACCACATGGGACGACTAGCATCGAGCTCAAGCTCTCTGTTTCTCGTCACACAGATAGGCAGTCCGCAGGTCCAAGGCAGCGTGTGTCAAAGCGGTGCTTTAAATGCAGGAAGCTTTTGCGGTGTCTTAGGCCATGTGCCTCGGCACTAGGATGCAACGTGTAAACGACGGACTGCCTGACGCTAGTCGGACCTGTAAGCCACTTTCACTTGAGGACAACCATATGCCACAAGAAGGGCAATGGAGGCCTTCTTTCCTTAAGCCACTAGAACGTGTAAATGTGAACAGCAAAAGTATCTCCCTTCTACCGCACCTGGGAAGTACAAAACTCAAAAGGAAAGTGCAGGGAGAATGCTCTGTGTTCCCTTTGGAAAAGAGAGCTTGAAGGGAAACTATTTCCTCACTGGGATTTAGAGCATTGCAGGCTCAACTGTGGAAGGGAAACACTGTTGTTCCATATCTTCTCTTCTTAACACAATCCATTTCTCGTCACAGAAATAGGCAGGCCCCAGATCCAAGGCAGCCTGTGTCAAGGCGGTGCTTAAACTCCAGCAAGCGTTTATAGTGTCATAGGCCACTAGGCTGTGCACTAGATTCTAAGATATAGGCGAAGGACTGCCCGTCACCTCTGAGACCTGTAAGCCACGTTCACTTGAGGAGAACAATATGCCAAAAGAAGGGCAAAGGAGGCCTTCTTTCTTTAAGCCACTAGAACGTGTAAATATGAACAACAGATGTATCTCCCTTCTACCGCACCTGGGAATTACAAAACTGAAAGGGAAAGTGCAGGGAGAATGCTCTGTGCTCCCATTGGAAAAGAGCTTGAAGGGAAACGTTTTTTTCCTCACTGGAATTACAGCGTTGCAGTTTCAAATGTGGCAGGGAAACACTGTTGTTCCGTATCTTCTCTTCTTAACACAATCCATTTCTCATCACAGAAATAGGCAGGCCCCAGATCCAAGGCAGCCTGGGTCAAAGCGGTGCTTAAACTCCAGCAAGCGTTAATGATGTCATAGGCCACTAGGCTGTGCACTAGATTCTAAGATGAGGGCGACGGAGTGCCCGACACTTCTGGGACTTGTAAGCCACCTTCAGTTGAGGAGAACTATATGCCAAAAGAAGGGCAATTGAGACCTTCTTTTCTTAAGCCACTAGAAGCTGTAAATGTGAACAGCAGTTGTATCCCTTCTACCGCACCTGGAAAGTACAAAACACAGAACGAAGGCGCAGTGGGAATGTTCTGTGGTCCTTGTGGAGAATAGGGCTTGAAAACTGACCTGAAATCGTTCAGCGTTTTCGGAAGCCACTACAAGGCGTCAATGTGAACAACCGAGGTATCTACCTTCTACAGCACCGGGAAGCCCCATAGACCGCAGGAAGGCAAAGGGAGAGTGCTTTGTGGTCCCTTTCGAAAACGGGGTTTGAAAGGATTCACTAAGGATTGTTAGTGAATAGATAAACCACATGGGACGACTAGCATCGAGCTCAATCTCTCTGTTTCTCGTCACACAGATAGGCAGTCCGCAGATCCAAGGCAGCGTGTGTCAAAGCGGTGCTTTAAATGCAGGAAGCTTTTGCGGTGTCTTAGGCCATGTGCCTCGGCACTAGGATGCAACGTGTAAACGACGGACTGCCTGACACTACTCGGACCTGTAAGCCACTTTCACTTGAGGACAACTATATGCCACAAGAAGGGCAATGGAGGCCTGCTTTCTTAAGCCACTAGAACGTGTAAATGTGAACAGCAAAAGTATCTCCCTTCTACCGCACCTGGGAAGTACAAAACTCAAAAGGAAAGTGCAGGGAGAATGCTCTGTGTTCCCTTTGGAAAAGAGAGCTTGAAGGGAAACTATTTCCTCACTGGGATTTAGAGCATTGCAGGCTCAACTGTGGAAGGGAAACACTGTTGTTCCATATCTTCTCTTCTTAACACAATCCATTTCTCGTCACAGAAATAGGCAGGCCCCAGATCCAAGGCAGCCTGGGTCAAAGCGGTGATTAAACTCCAGCAAGCGTTTATAGTGTCATAGGCCACTATGCTGTGCACAAGATTCTAAGATATAGGCGAAGGACTGCCCGTCAGCTCTGAGACCTGTAAGCCACGTTCAGTTGAGGAGAACAATATGCCAAAAGAAGGGCAAAGGAGGCCTTCTTTCTTTAAGCCACTAGAACGTGTAAATATGAACAACAGATGTATCTCCCTTCTACCGCACCTGGGAATTACAAAACTGAAAGGGAAAGTGCAGGGAGAATGCTCTGTGCTCCCATTGGAAAAGAGCTTGAAGGGAAACGTTTTTTTCCACACTGGAATTACAGCGTTGCAGTTTCAAATGTGGCAGGGAAACACTGTTGTTCCGTATCTCCTCTTCTTGACACAATCCATTTCTCGTCACAGAAATAGGCAGGCCCCAGATCCAAGGCAGCCTGGGTCAAAGCGGTGCTTAAACTCCAGCAAGCGTTTATGATGTCATAGGCCACTAGGCTGTGCACTAGATTCTAAGATGTAGGCAAAGGACTGCCCGTCTCTTCTGGGACCTGTAAGCCACGTTCAGTTGAGGAGAACTATATGCCAAAAGAAGGGCAATGGAGAATTTCTTTTCTTAAGCCACTAGAAGCTGTAAATGTGAACAGCAGATGTATCTCTCTTCTACCGCACCTGGAAAGTACAAAACACAGAACGAAGGCGCAGTGGGAATGCTCTGTGGTCCTTGTGGAGAATAGGGCTTGAAAACTGACCTGAAATCGTTCAGCGTTTTCGGAAGCCACTACAAGGTGTCAATGTGAACAAACGAAGTATCTACCTTCTACAGCACCGGGAAGCCCCATAGACCGCAGGAAGGCAAAGGGAGAGTGCTTTGTGGTCCCTTTCGAAAACGGGGTTTGAAAGGATTCACTAAGGATTGTTAGTCAATAGATAAACCACATGGGACGACTAGCATCGAGCTCAAGCTCTCTGTTTCTCGTCACACAGATAGGCAGTCCGCAGGTCCAAGGCAGCGTGTGTCAAAGCGGTGCTTTAAATGCAGGAAGCTTTTGCAGTGTCTTAGGCCATGTGCCTCGGCACTAGGATGCAACGTGTAAACGACGGACTGCCTGACACTACTCGGACCTGTAAGCCACTTTCACTTGAGGACAACTATATGCCACAAGAAGGGCAATGGAGGCCTGCTTTCTTAAGCCACTAGAACGTGTAAATGTGAACAGCAAAAGTATCTCCCTTCTACCGCACCTGGGAAGTACAAAACTCAAAAGGAAAGTGCAGGGAGAATGCTCTGTGTTCCCTTTGGAAAAGAGAGCTTGAAGGGAAACTATTTCCTCACTGGGATTTAGAGCATTGCAGGCTCAACTGTGGAAGGGAAACACTGTTGTTCCATATCTTCTCTTCTTAACACAATCCATTTCTCGTCACAGAAATAGGCAGGCCCCAGATCCAAGGCAGCCTGTGTCAAAGCGGTGCTTAAACTCCAGCAAGCGTTTATAGTGTCATAGGCCACTATGCTGTGCACAAGATTCTAAGATATAGGCGAAGGACTGCCCGTCACCTCTGAGACCTGTAAGCCACGTTCAGTTGAGGAGAACAATATGCCAAAAGAAGGGCAAAGGAGGCCTTCTTTCTTTAAGCCACTAGAACGTGTAAATATGAACAACAGATGTATCTCCCTTCTACCGCACCTGGGAATTACAAAACTGAAAGGGAAAGTGCAGGGAGAATGCTCTGTGCTCCCATTGGAAAAGAGCTTGAAGGGAAACGTTTTTTTCCACACTGGAATTACAGCGTTGCAGTTTCAAATGTGGCAGGGAAACACTGTTGTTCCGTATCTCCTCTTCTTGACACAATCCATTTCTCGTCACAGAAATAGGCAGGCCCCAGATCCAAGGCAGCCTGGGTCAAAGCGGTGCTTAAACTCCAGCAAGCGTTTATGATGTCATAGGCCACTAGGCTGTGCACTAGATTCTAAGATGTAGGCAAAGGACTGCCCGTCTCTTCTGGGACCTGTAAGCCACGTTCAGTTGAGGAGAACTATATGCCAAAAGAAGGGCAATGGAGAATTTCTTTTCTTAAGCCACTAGAAGCTGTAAATGTGAACAGCAGATGTATCTCTCTTCTACCGCACCTGGAAAGTACAAAACACAGAACGAAGGCGCAGTGGGAATGCTCTGTGGTCCTTGTGGAGAATAGGGCTTGAAAACTGACCTGAAATCGTTCAGCGTTTTCGGAAGCCACTACAAGGTGTCAATGTGAACAAACGAAGTATCTACCTTCTACAGCACCGGGAAGCCCCATAGACCGCAGGAAGGCAAAGGGAGAGTGCTTTGTGGTCCCTTTCGAAAACGGGGTTTGAAAGGATTCACTAAGGATTGTTAGTCAATAGATAAACCACATGGGACGACTAGCATCGAGCTCAAGCTCTCTGTTTCTCGTCACACAGATAGGCAGTCCGCAGGTCCAAGGCAGCGTGTGTCAAAGCGGTGCTTTAAATGCAGGAAGCTTTTGCAGTGTCTTAGGCCATGTGCCTCGGCACTAGGATGCAACGTGTAAACGACGGACTGCCTGACACTACTCGGACCTGTAAGCCACTTTCACTTGAGGACAACTATATGCCACAAGAAGGGCAATGGAGGCCTTCTTTCCTTAAGCCACTAGAACGTGTAAATGTGAACAGCAAAAGTATCTCCCTTCTACCGCACCTGGGAAGTACAAAACTCAAAAGGAAAGTGCAGGGAGAATGCTCTGTGTTCCCTTTGGAAAAGAGAGCTTGAAGGGAAACTATTTCCTCACTGGGATTTAGAGCATTGCAGGCTCAACTGTGGAAGGGAAACACTGTTGTTCCATATCTTCTCTTCTTAACGCAATCCATTTCTCGTCACAGAAATAGGCAGGCCCCAGATCCAAGGCAGCCTGTGTCAAAGCGGTGCTTAAACTCTAGCAAGCGTTTATAGTGTCATAGGCCACTAGGCTGTGCACTAGATTCTAAGATATAGGCGAAGGACTGCCCGTCACCTCTGAGACCTGTAAGCCACGTTCACTTGAGGAGAACAATATGCCAAAAGAAGGGCAAAGGAGGCCTTCTTTCTTTAAGCCACTAGAACGTGTAAATATGAACAACAGATGTATCTCCCTTCTACCGCACCTGGGAATTACAAAAGTGAAAGGGAAAGTGCAAGGAGAATGCTCTGTGCTCCCATTGGAAAAGAGCTTGAAGGGAAACGTTTTTTTCCTCACAGGAATTACAGCGTTGCAGTTTCAAATGTAGCAGGGAAACACTGTTGTTCCGTATCTCCTCTTCTTGACACAATCCATTTTTGGTCACAGAAATAGGCAGGCCCCAGATCCAAGGCAGCCTGTGTCAAAGCGGTGCTTAAACTCTAGCAAGCGTTTATAGTGTCATAGGCCACTAGGCTGTGCACTAGATTCTAAGATATAGGCGAAGGACTGCCCGTCACCTCTGAGACCTGTAAGCCACGTTCACTTGAGGAGAACAATATGCCAAAAGAAGGGCAAAGGAGGCCTTCTTTCTTTAAGCCACTAGAACGTGTAAATATGAACAACAGATGTATCTCCCTTCTACCGCACCTGGGAATTACAAAAGTGAAAGGGAAAGTGCAAGGAGAATGCTCTGTGCTCCCATTGGAAAAGAGCTTGAAGGGAAACGTTTTTTTCCTCACAGGAATTACAGCGTTGCAGTTTCAAATGTAGCAGGGAAACACTGTTGTTCCGTATCTCCTCTTCTTGACACAATCCATTTTTGGTCACAGAAATAGGCAGGCCCCAGATCCAAGGCAGCCTGGGTCAAAGCGGTGCTTAAATTCCAGCAAGCGTTAATGATGTCATAGGCCACTAGGCTGTGCACTAGATTCTAAGATGTAGGCAAAGGACTGCCCGTCTCTTCTGGGACCTGTAAGCCACGTTCAGTTGAGGAGAACTATATACCAAAAGAAGGGCAATGGAGAATTTCTTTTCTTAAGCCACTAGAAGCTGTAAATGTGAACAGCAGATGTATCTCTCTTCTACCGCACCTGGAAAGTACAAAACACAGAACGAAGGCGCAGTGGGAATGCTCTGTGGTCCTTGTGGAGAATAGGGCTTGAAAACTGACCTGAAATCGTTCAGCGTTTTCGGAAGCCACTACAAGGTGTCAATGTGAACAACCGAAGTATCTACCTTCTACAGCACCGGGAAGCCCCATAGACCGCAGGAAGGCAAAGGGAGAGTGCTTTGTGGTCCCTTTCGAAAACGGGGTTTGAAAGGATTCACTAAGGATTATTAGTCAATAGATAAACCACATGGGACGACTAGCATCGAGCTCAAGCTCTCTGTTTCTCGTCACACAGATAGGCAGTCCGCAGGTCCAAGGCAGCGTGTGTCAAAGCGGTGCTTTAAATGCAGGAAGCTTTTGCGGTGTCTTAGGCCATGTGCCTCGGCACTAGGATGCAACGTGTAAACGACGGACTGCCTGACACTACTCGGACCTGTAAGCCACTTTCACTTGAGGACAACTATATGCCACAAGAAGGGCAATGGAGGCCTTCTTTCCTTAAGCCACTAGAACGTGTAAATGTGAACAGCAAAAGTATCTCCCTTCTACCGCACCTGGGAAGTACAAAACTCAAAAGGAAAGTGCAGGGAGAATGCTCTGTGTTCCCTTTGGAAAAGAGAGCTTGAAGGGAAACTATTTCCTCACTGGGATTTAGAGCATTGCAGGCTCAACTGTGGAAGGGAAACACTGTTGTTCCATATCTTCTCTTCTTAACACAATCCATTTCTCGTCACAGAAATAGGCAGGCCACAGATCCAAGGCAGCCTGGGTCAAAGCGGTGCTTAAACTCCAGCAAGTGTTTATGATGTCATAGGCCACTAGGCTGTGCACTAGATTCTAAGATGAGGGCGACGGAATGCCCGACACTTTTGGGACTTGTAAGCCACCTTCAGTTGAGGAGAACAATATGCCAAATAAGGGCAAAGGAGGCCTTCTTTCTTTAAGCCACTAGAACGTGTAAATATGAACAACAGATGTATCTCCCTTCTACCGCACCTGGGAATAACAAAACTGAAAGGGAAAGTGCAGGGAGAATGCTCTGTGCTCCCATTGGAAAAGAGCTTGAAGGGAAACGTTTTTTTCCTCACTGGAATTACAGCGTTGCAGTTTCAAATGTGGCAGGGAAACACTGTTGTTCCGTATCTTCTCTTCTTAACACAATCCATTTCTCGTCACAGAAATCGGCAGGCCCCAGATCCAAGGCAGCCTGGGTCAAAGCGGTGCTTAAACTCCAGCAAGCGTTAATGATGTCATAGGCCACTAGGCTGTGCACTAGATTCTAAGATGAGGGCGACGGAGTGCCCGACACTTCTGGGACTTGTAAGCCACCTTCAGTTGAGGAGAACTATATGCCAAAAGAAGGGCAATTGAGACCTTCTTTTCTTAAGCCACTAGAAGCTGTAAATGTGAACAGCAGTTGTATCCCTTCTACCGCACCTGGAAAGTACAAAACACAGAACGAAGGCGCAGTGGGAATGTTCTGTGGTCCTTGTGGAGAATAGGGCTTGAAAACTGACCTGAAATCGTTCAGCGTTTTCGGAAGCCACTACAAGGCGTCAATGTGAACAACCGAGGTATCTACCTTCTACAGCTCCGGGAAGCCCCATAGACCGCAGGAAGGCAAAGGGAGAGTGCTTTGTGGTCCCTTTCGAAAACGGGGTTTGAAAGGATTCACTAAGGATTGTTAGTGAATAGATAAACCACATGGGACGACTAGCATCGAGCTCAATCTCTCTGTTTCTCGTCACACAGATAGGCAGTCCGCAGATCCAAGGCAGCGTGTGTCAAAGCGGTGCTTTAAATGCAGGAAGCTTTTGCGGTGTCTTAGGCCATGTGCCTCGGCACTAGGATGCAACGTGTAAACGACGGACTGCCTGACACTACTCGGACCTGTAAGCCACTTTCACTTGAGGACAACTATATGCCACAAGAAGGGCAATGGAGGCCTGCTTTCTTAAGCCACTAGAACGTGTAAATGTGAACAGCAAAAGTATCTCCCTTCTACCGCACCTGGGAAGTACAAAACTCAAAAGGAAAGTGCAGGGAGAATGCTCTGTGTTCCCTTTGGAAAAGAGAGCTTGAAGGGAAACTATTTCCTCACTGGGATTTAGAGCATTGCAGGCTCAACTGTGGAAGGGAAACACTGTTGTTCCATATCTTCTCTTCTTAACACAATCCATTTCTCGTCACAGAAATAGGCAGGCCCCAGATCCAAGGCAGCCTGGGTCAAAGCGGTGCTTAAACTCCAGCAAGCGTTTATAGTGTCATAGGCCACTATGCTGTGCACAAGATTCTAAGATATAGGCGAAGGACTGCCCGTCACCTCTGAGACCTGTAAGCCACGTTCAGTTGAGGAGAACAATATGCCAAAAGAAGGGCAAAGGAGGCCTTCTTTCTTTAAGCCACTAGAACGTGTAAATATGAACAACAGATGTATCTCCCTTCTACCGCACCTGGGAATTACAAAACTGAAAGGGAAAGTGCAGGGAGAATGCTCTGTGCTCCCATTGGAAAAGAGCTTGAAGGGAAACGTTTTTTTCCACACTGGAATTACAGCGTTGCAGTTTCAAATGTGGCAGGGAAACACTGTTGTTCCGTATCTCCTCTTCTTGACACAATCCATTTCTCGTCACAGAAATAGGCAGGCCCCAGATCCAAGGCAGCCTGGGTCAAAGCGGTGCTTAAACTCCAGCAAGCGTTTATGATGTCATAGGCCACTAGGCTGTGCACTAGATTCTAAGATGTAGGCAAAGGACTGCCCGTCTCTTCTGGGACCTGTAAGCCACGTTCAGTTGAGGAGAACTATATGCCAAAAGAAGGGCAATGGAGAATTTCTTTTCTTAAGCCACTAGAAGCTGTAAATGTGAACAGCAGATGTATCTCTCTTCTACCGCACCTGGAAAGTACAAAACACAGAACGAAGGCGCAGTGGGAATGCTCTGTGGTCCTTGTGGAGAATAGGGCTTGAAAACTGACCTGAAATCGTTCAGCGTTTTCGGAAGCCACTACAAGGTGTCAATGTGAACAACCGAAGTATCTACCTTCTACAGCACCGGGAAGCCCCATAGACCGCAGGAAGGCAAAGGGAGAGTGCTTTGTGGTCCCTTTCGAAAACGGGGTTTGAAAGGATTCACTAAGGATTGTTAGTGAATAGATAAACCACATGGGACGACTAGCATCGAGCTCAAGCTCTCTGTTTCTCGTCACACAGATAGGCAGTCCGCAGGTCCAAGGCAGCGTGTGTCAAAGCGGTGCTTTAAATGCAGGAAGCTTTTGCAGTGTCTTAGGCCATGTGCCTCGGCACTAGGATGCAACGTGTAAACGACGGACTGCCTGACACTACTCGGACCTGTAAGCCACTTTCACTTGAGGACAACTATATGCCACAAGAAGGGCAATGGAGGCCTTCTTTCCTTAAGCCACTAGAACGTGTAAATGTGAACAGCAAAAGTATCTCCCTTCTACCGCACCTGGGAAGTACAAAACTCAAAAGGAAACAGGGAGAATGCTCTGTGTTCCCTTTGGAAAAGAGAGCTTGAAGGGAAACTATTTCCTCACTGGGATTTAGAGCATTGCAGGCTCAACTGTGGAAGGGAAACACTGTTGTTCCATATCTTCTCTTCTTAACGCAATCCATTTCTCGTCACAGAAATAGGCAGGCCCCAGATCCAAGGCAGCCTGTGTCAAAGCGGTGCTTAAACTCTAGCAAGCGTTTATAGTGTCATAGGCCACTAGGCTGTGCACTAGATTCTAAGATATAGGCGAAGGACTGCCCGTCACCTCTGAGACCTGTAAGCCACGTTCACTTGAGGAGAACAATATGCCAAAAGAAGGGCAAAGGAGGCCTTCTTTCTTTAAGCCACTAGAACGTGTAAATATGAACAACAGATGTATCTCCCTTCTACCGCACCTGGGAATTACAAAAGTGAAAGGGAAAGTGCAAGGAGAATGCTCTGTGCTCCCATTGGAAAAGAGCTTGAAGGGAAACGTTTTTTTCCTCACAGGAATTACAGCGTTGCAGTTTCAAATGTAGCAGGGAAACACTGTTGTTCCGTATCTCCTCTTCTTGACACAATCCATTTTTGGTCACAGAAATAGGCAGGCCCCAGATCCAAGGCAGCCTGGGTCAAAGCGGTGCTTAAATTCCAGCAAGCGTTAATGATGTCATAGGCCACTAGGCTGTGCACTAGATTCTAAGATGTAGGCAAAGGACTGCCCGTCTCTTCTGGGACCTGTAAGCCACGTTCAGTTGAGGAGAACTATATACCAAAAGAAGGGCAATGGAGAATTTCTTTTCTTAAGCCACTAGAAGCTGTAAATGTGAACAGCAGATGTATCTCTCTTCTACCGCACCTGGAAAGTACAAAACACAGAACGAAGGCGCAGTGGGAATGCTCTGTGGTCCTTGTGGAGAATAGGGCTTGAAAACTGACCTGAAATCGTTCAGCGTTTTCGGAAGCCACTACAAGGTGTCAATGTGAACAACCGAAGTATCTACCTTCTACAGCACCGGGAAGCCCCATAGACCGAAGGAAGGCAAAGGGAGAGTGCTTTGTGGTCCCTTTCGAAAACGGGGTTTGAAAGGATTCACTAAGGATTGTTAGTCAATAGATAAACCACATGGGACGACTAGCATCGAGCTCAAGCTCTCTGTTTCTCGTCACACAGATAGGCAGTCCGCAGGTCCAAGGCAGCGTGTGTCAAAGCGGTGCTTTAAATGCAGGAAGCTTTTGCGGTGTCTTAGGCCATGTGCCTCGGCACTAGGATGCAACGTGTAAACGACGGACTGCCTGACACTACTCGGACCTGTAAGCCACTTTCACTTGAGGACAACTATATGCCACAAGAAGGGCAATGGAGGCCTTCTTTCCTTAAGCCACTAGAACGTGTAAATGTGAACAGCAAAAGTATCTCCCTTCTACCGCACCTGGGAAGTACAAAACTCAAAAGGAAAGTGCAGGGAGAATGCTCTGTGTTCCCTTTGGAAAAGAGAGCTTGAAGGGAAACTATTTCCTCACTGGGATTTAGAGCATTGCAGGCTCAACTGTGGAAGGGAAACACTGTTGTTCCATATCTTCTCTTCTTAACACAATCCATTTCTCGTTACAGAAATAGGCAGGCCCCAGATCCAAGGCAGCCTGTGTCAAGGCGGTGCTTAAACTCCAGCAAGCGTTTATAGTGTCATAGGCCACTTTCTAAGATATAGGCGAAGGACTGCCCGTCACCTCTGAGACCTATAAGCCACGATCAGTTGAGGAGAACAACATGCCAAAAGAAGGGCAAAGGAGGCCTTCTTTCTTTAAGCCACTAGAACGTGTAAATATGAACAACAGATGTATCTCCCTTCTACCGCACCTGGGAATTACAAAACTGAAAGGGAAAGTGCAGGGAGAATGCTCTGTGCTCCCATTGGAAAAGAGCTTGAAGGGAAACGTTTTTTTCCTCACTGGAATTACAGCGTTGCAGTTTCAAATGTGGCAGGGAAACACTGTTGTTCCGTATCTCCTCTTCTTAACACAATCCATTTCTCATCACAGAAATAGGCAGGCCCCAGATCCAAGGCAGCCTGGGTCAAAGCGGTGCTTAAACTCCAGCAAGCGTTAATGATGTCATAGGCCACTAGGCTGTGCACTAGATTCTAAGATGAGGGCGACGGTGTGCCCGTCTCTTCTGCGACTTGTAAGCCACCTTCAGTTGAGGAGAACTATATGCCAAAAGAAGGGCAATTGAGACCTTCTTTTCTTAAGCCACTAGAAGCTGTAAATGTGAACAGCAGTTGTATCCCTTCTACCGCACCTGGAAAGTACAAAACACAGAACGAAGGCGCAGTGGGAATGCTCTGTGGTCCTTGTGGAGAATAGGGCTTGAAAACTGACCTGAAATCGTTCAGCGTTTTCGGAAGCCACTACAAGGTGTCAATGTGAACAACCGAAGTATCTACCTTCTACAGCACCGGGAAGCCCCATAGAGCGCAGGAAGGCAAAGGGAGAGTGCTTTGTGGTCCCTTTCGAAAACGGGGTTTGAAAGGATTCACTAAGGATTATTAGTCAATAGATAAACCACATGGGACGACTAGCATCGAGCTCAAGCTCTCTGTTTCTCGTCACACAGATAGGCAGTCCGCAGGTCCAAGGCAGCGTGTGTCAAAGCGGTGCTTTAAATGCAGGAAGCTTTTGCGGTGTCTTAGGCCATGTGCCTCGGCACTAGGATGCAACGTGTAAACGACGGACTGCCTAACGCTAGTCGGACCTGTAAGCCACTTTCACTTGAGGACATCTATATGCCACAAGAAGGGCAATGGAGGCCTTCTTTCCTTAAGCCACTAGAACGTGTAAATGTGAACAGCAAAAGTATCTCCCTTCTACCGCACCTGGGAAGTACAAAACTCAAAAGGAAAGTGCAGGGAGAATGCTCTGTGTTCCCTTTGGAAAAGAGAGCTTGAAGGGAAACTATTTCCTCACTGGGATTTAGAGCATTGCAGGCTCAACTGTGGAAGGGAAACACTGTTGTTCCATATCTTCTCTTCTTAACACAATCCATTTCTCGTCACAGAAATAGGCAGGCCCCAGATCCAAGGCAGCCTGTGTCAAAGCGGTGCTTAAACTCCAGCAAGCGTTTATAGTGTCATAGGCCACTAGGCTGTGCACTAGATTCTAAGATATAGGCGAAGGACTGCCCGTCACCTCTGAGACCTATAAGCCACGTTCAGTTGAGGAGAACAATATGCCAAAAGAAGGGCAAAGGAGGCCTTCTTTCTTTAAGCCACTAGAACGTGTAAATATGAACAACAGATGTATCTCCCTTCTACCGCACCTGGGAATTACAAAACTGAAAGGGAAAGTGCAGGGAGAATGCTCTGTGCTCCCATTGGAAAAGAGCTTGAAGGGAAACGTTTTTTTCCTCACTGGAATTACAGCGTTGCAGTTTCAAATGTGGCAGGGAAACACTGTTGTTCCGTATCTTCTCTTCTTAACACAATCCATTTCTCATCACAGAAATAGGCAGGCCCCAGATCCAAGGCAGCCTGGGTCAAAGCGGTGCTTAAACTCCAGCAAGCGTTAATGATGTCATAGGCCACTAGGCTGTGCACTAGATTCTAAGATGAGGGCGACGGAGTGCCCGACACTTCTGGGACTTGTAAGCCACCTTCAGTTGAGGAGAACTATATGCCAAAAGAAGGGCAATTGAGACCTTCTTTTCTTAAGCCACTAGAAGCTGTAAATGTGAACAGCAGTTGTATCCCTTCTACCGCACCTGGAAAGTACAAAACACAGAACGAAGGCGCAGTGGGAATGCTCTGTGGTCCTTGTGGAGAATAGGGCTTGAAAACTGACCTGAAATCGTTCAGCGTTTTCGGAAGCCACTACAAGGTGTCAATGTGAACAACCGAAGTATCTACCTTCTACAGCACCGGGAAGCCCCATAGACCGCAGGAAGGCAAAGGGAGAGTGCTTTGTGGTCCCTTCCGAAAACGGGGTTTGAAAGGATTCACTAAGGATTATTAGTCAATAGATAAACCACATGGGACGACTAGCATCGAGCTCAAGCTCTCTGTTTCTCGTCACACAGATAGGCAGTCCGCAGGTCCAAGGCAGCGTGTGTCAAAGCGGTGCTTTAAATGCAGGAAGCTTTTGCGGTGTCTTAGGCCATGTGCCTCGGCACTAGGATGCAACGTGTAAACGACGGACTGCCTGACGCTAGTCGGACCTGTAAGCCACTTTCAGTTGAGGACAACCATATGCCACAAGAAGGGCAATGGAGGCCTTCTTTCCTTAAGCCACTAGAACGTGTAAATGTGAACAGCAAAAGTATCTCCCTTCTACCGCACCTGGGAAGTACAAAACTCAAAAGGAAAGTGCAGGGAGAATGCTCTGTGTTCCCTTTGGAAAAGAGAGCTTGAAGGGAAACTATTTCCTCACTGGGATTTAGAGCATTGCAGGCTCAACTGTGGAAGGGAAACACTGTTGTTCCATATCTTCTCTTCTTAACACAATCCATTTCTCGTCACAGAAATAGGCAGGCCACAGATCCAAGGCAGCCTGGGTCAAAGCGGTGCTTAAACTCCAGCAAGTGTTTATGATGTCATAGGCCACTAGGCTGTGCACTAGATTCTAAGATGAGGGCGACGGAATGCCCGACACTTTTGGGACTTGTAAGCCACCTTCAGTTGAGGAGAACAATATGCCAAATAAGGGCAAAGGAGGCCTTCTTTCTTTAAGCCACTAGAACGTGTAAATATGAACAACAGATGTATCTCCCTTCTACCGCACCTGGGAATAACAAAACTGAAAGGGAAAGTGCAGGGAGAATGCTCTGTGCTCCCATTGGAAAAGAGCTTGAAGGGAAACGTTTTTTTCCTCACTGGAATTACAGCGTTGCAGTTTCAAATGTGGCAGGGAAACACTGTTGTTCCGTATCTTCTCTTCTTAACACAATCCATTTCTCGTCACAGAAATCGGCAGGCCCCAGATCCAAGGCAGCCTGGGTCAAAGCGGTGCTTAAACTCCAGCAAGCGTTAATGATGTCATAGGCCACTAGGCTGTGCACTAGATTCTAAGATGAGGGCGACGGAGTGCCCGACACTTCTGGGACTTGTAAGCCACCTTCAGTTGAGGAGAACTATATGCCAAAAGAAGGGCAATTGAGACCTTCTTTTCTTAAGCCACTAGAAGCTGTAAATGTGAACAGCAGTTGTATCCCTTCTACCGCACCTGGAAAGTACAAAACACAGAACGAAGGCGCAGTGGGAATGTTCTGTGGTCCTTGTGGAGAATAGGGCTTGAAAACTGACCTGAAATCGTTCAGCGTTTTCGGAAGCCACTACAAGGCGTCAATGTGAACAACCGAGGTATCTACCTTCTACAGCTCCGGGAAGCCCCATAGACCGCAGGAAGGCAAAGGGAGAGTGCTTTGTGGTCCCTTTCGAAAACGGGGTTTGAAAGGATTCACTAAGGATTGTTAGTGAATAGATAAACCACATGGGACGACTAGCATCGAGCTCAATCTCTCTGTTTCTCGTCACACAGATAGGCAGTCCGCAGATCCAAGGCAGCGTGTGTCAAAGCGGTGCTTTAAATGCAGGAAGCTTTTGCGGTGTCTTAGGCCATGTGCCTCGGCACTAGGATGCAACGTGTAAACGACGGACTGCCTGACACTACTCGGACCTGTAAGCCACTTTCACTTGAGGACAACTATATGCCACAAGAAGGGCAATGGAGGCCTGCTTTCTTAAGCCACTAGAACGTGTAAATGTGAACAGCAAAAGTATCTCCCTTCTACCGCACCTGGGAAGTACAAAACTCAAAAGGAAAGTGCAGGGAGAATGCTCTGTGTTCCCTTTGGAAAAGAGAGCTTGAAGGGAAACTATTTCCTCACTGGGATTTAGAGCATTGCAGGCTCAACTGTGGAAGGGAAACACTGTTGTTCCATATCTTCTCTTCTTAACACAATCCATTTCTCGTCACAGAAATAGGCAGGCCCCAGATCCAAGGCAGCCTGGGTCAAAGCGGTGCTTAAACTCCAGCAAGCGTTTATAGTGTCATAGGCCACTATGCTGTGCACAAGATTCTAAGATATAGGCGAAGGACTGCCCGTCACCTCTGAGACCTGTAAGCCACGTTCAGTTGAGGAGAACAATATGCCAAAAGAAGGGCAAAGGAGGCCTTCTTTCTTTAAGCCACTAGAACGTGTAAATATGAACAACAGATGTATCTCCCTTCTACCGCACCTGGGAATTACAAAACTGAAAGGGAAAGTGCAGGGAGAATGCTCTGTGCTCCCATTGGAAAAGAGCTTGAAGGGAAACGTTTTTTTCCACACTGGAATTACAGCGTTGCAGTTTCAAATGTGGCAGGGAAACACTGTTGTTCCGTATCTCCTCTTCTTGACACAATCCATTTCTCGTCACAGAAATAGGCAGGCCCCAGATCCAAGGCAGCCTGGGTCAAAGCGGTGCTTAAACTCCAGCAAGCGTTTATGATGTCATAGGCCACTAGGCTGTGCACTAGATTCTAAGATGTAGGCAAAGGACTGCCCGTCTCTTCTGGGACCTGTAAGCCACGTTCAGTTGAGGAGAACTATATGCCAAAAGAAGGGCAATGGAGAATTTCTTTTCTTAAGCCACTAGAAGCTGTAAATGTGAACAGCAGATGTATCTCTCTTCTACCGCACCTGGAAAGTACAAAACACAGAACGAAGGCGCAGTGGGAATGCTCTGTGGTCCTTGTGGAGAATAGGGCTTGAAAACTGACCTGAAATCGTTCAGCGTTTTCGGAAGCCACTACAAGGTGTCAATGTGAACAACCGAAGTATCTACCTTCTACAGCACCGGGAAGCCCCATAGACCGCAGGAAGGCAAAGGGAGAGTGCTTTGTGGTCCCTTTCGAAAACGGGGTTTGAAAGGATTCACTAAGGATTGTTAGTGAATAGATAAACCACATGGGACGACTAGCATCGAGCTCAAGCTCTCTGTTTCTCGTCACACAGATAGGCAGTCCGCAGGTCCAAGGCAGCGTGTGTCAAAGCGGTGCTTTAAATGCAGGAAGCTTTTGCAGTGTCTTAGGCCATGTGCCTCGGCACTAGGATGCAACGTGTAAACGACGGACTGCCTGACACTACTCGGACCTGTAAGCCACTTTCACTTGAGGACAACTATATGCCACAAGAAGGGCAATGGAGGCCTTCTTTCCTTAAGCCACTAGAACGTGTAAATGTGAACAGCAAAAGTATCTCCCTTCTACCGCACCTGGGAAGTACAAAACTCAAAAGGAAACAGGGAGAATGCTCTGTGTTCCCTTTGGAAAAGAGAGCTTGAAGGGAAACTATTTCCTCACTGGGATTTAGAGCATTGCAGGCTCAACTGTGGAAGGGAAACACTGTTGTTCCATATCTTCTCTTCTTAACGCAATCCATTTCTCGTCACAGAAATAGGCAGGCCCCAGATCCAAGGCAGCCTGTGTCAAAGCGGTGCTTAAACTCTAGCAAGCGTTTATAGTGTCATAGGCCACTAGGCTGTGCACTAGATTCTAAGATATAGGCGAAGGACTGCCCGTCACCTCTGAGACCTGTAAGCCACGTTCACTTGAGGAGAACAATATGCCAAAAGAAGGGCAAAGGAGGCCTTCTTTCTTTAAGCCACTAGAACGTGTAAATATGAACAACAGATGTATCTCCCTTCTACCGCACCTGGGAATTACAAAAGTGAAAGGGAAAGTGCAAGGAGAATGCTCTGTGCTCCCATTGGAAAAGAGCTTGAAGGGAAACGTTTTTTTCCTCACAGGAATTACAGCGTTGCAGTTTCAAATGTAGCAGGGAAACACTGTTGTTCCGTATCTCCTCTTCTTGACACAATCCATTTTTGGTCACAGAAATAGGCAGGCCCCAGATCCAAGGCAGCCTGGGTCAAAGCGGTGCTTAAATTCCAGCAAGCGTTAATGATGTCATAGGCCACTAGGCTGTGCACTAGATTCTAAGATGTAGGCAAAGGACTGCCCGTCTCTTCTGGGACCTGTAAGCCACGTTCAGTTGAGGAGAACTATATACCAAAAGAAGGGCAATGGAGAATTTCTTTTCTTAAGCCACTAGAAGCTGTAAATGTGAACAGCAGATGTATCTCTCTTCTACCGCACCTGGAAAGTACAAAACACAGAACGAAGGCGCAGTGGGAATGCTCTGTGGTCCTTGTGGAGAATAGGGCTTGAAAACTGACCTGAAATCGTTCAGCGTTTTCGGAAGCCACTACAAGGTGTCAATGTGAACAACCGAAGTATCTACCTTCTACAGCACCGGGAAGCCCCATAGACCGAAGGAAGGCAAAGGGAGAGTGCTTTGTGGTCCCTTTCGAAAACGGGGTTTGAAAGGATTCACTAAGGATTGTTAGTCAATAGATAAACCACATGGGACGACTAGCATCGAGCTCAAGCTCTCTGTTTCTCGTCACACAGATAGGCAGTCCGCAGGTCCAAGGCAGCGTGTGTCAAAGCGGTGCTTTAAATGCAGGAAGCTTTTGCGGTGTCTTAGGCCATGTGCCTCGGCACTAGGATGCAACGTGTAAACGACGGACTGCCTGACACTACTCGGACCTGTAAGCCACTTTCACTTGAGGACAACTATATGCCACAAGAAGGGCAATGGAGGCCTTCTTTCCTTAAGCCACTAGAACGTGTAAATGTGAACAGCAAAAGTATCTCCCTTCTACCGCACCTGGGAAGTACAAAACTCAAAAGGAAAGTGCAGGGAGAATGCTCTGTGTTCCCTTTGGAAAAGAGAGCTTGAAGGGAAACTATTTCCTCACTGGGATTTAGAGCATTGCAGGCTCAACTGTGGAAGGGAAACACTGTTGTTCCATATCTTCTCTTCTTAACACAATCCATTTCTCGTTACAGAAATAGGCAGGCCCCAGATCCAAGGCAGCCTGTGTCAAGGCGGTGCTTAAACTCCAGCAAGCGTTTATAGTGTCATAGGCCACTTTCTAAGATATAGGCGAAGGACTGCCCGTCACCTCTGAGACCTATAAGCCACGATCAGTTGAGGAGAACAACATGCCAAAAGAAGGGCAAAGGAGGCCTTCTTTCTTTAAGCCACTAGAACGTGTAAATATGAACAACAGATGTATCTCCCTTCTACCGCACCTGGGAATTACAAAACTGAAAGGGAAAGTGCAGGGAGAATGCTCTGTGCTCCCATTGGAAAAGAGCTTGAAGGGAAACGTTTTTTTCCTCACTGGAATTACAGCGTTGCAGTTTCAAATGTGGCAGGGAAACACTGTTGTTCCGTATCTCCTCTTCTTAACACAATCCATTTCTCATCACAGAAATAGGCAGGCCCCAGATCCAAGGCAGCCTGGGTCAAAGCGGTGCTTAAACTCCAGCAAGCGTTAATGATGTCATAGGCCACTAGGCTGTGCACTAGATTCTAAGATGAGGGCGACGGTGTGCCCGTCTCTTCTGGGACTTGTAAGCCACCTTCAGTTGAGGAGAACTATATGCCAAAAGAAGGGCAATTGAGACCTTCTTTTCTTAAGCCACTAGAAGCTGTAAATGTGAACAGCAGTTGTATCCCTTCTACCGCACCTGGAAAGTACAAAACACAGAACGAAGGCGCAGTGGGAATGCTCTGTGGTCCTTGTGGAGAATAGGGCTTGAAAACTGACCTGAAATCGTTCAGCGTTTTCGGAAGCCACTACAAGGTGTCAATGTGAACAACCGAAGTATCTACCTTCTACAGCACCGGGAAGCCCCATAGAGCGCAGGAAGGCAAAGGGAGAGTGCTTTGTGGTCCCTTTCGAAAACGGGGTTTGAAAGGATTCACTAAGGATTATTAGTCAATAGATAAACCACATGGGACGACTAGCATCGAGCTCAAGCTCTCTGTTTCTCGTCACACAGATAGGCAGTCCGCAGGTCCAAGGCAGCGTGTGTCAAAGCGGTGCTTTAAATGCAGGAAGCTTTTGCGGTGTCTTAGGCCATGTGCCTCGGCACTAGGATGCAACGTGTAAACGACGGACTGCCTAACGCTAGTCGGACCTGTAAGCCACTTTCACTTGAGGACATCTATATGCCACAAGAAGGGCAATGGAGGCCTTCTTTCCTTAAGCCACTAGAACGTGTAAATGTGAACAGCAAAAGTATCTCCCTTCTACCGCACCTGGGAAGTACAAAACTCAAAAGGAAAGTGCAGGGAGAATGCTCTGTGTTCCCTTTGGAAAAGAGAGCTTGAAGGGAAACTATTTCCTCACTGGGATTTAGAGCATTGCAGGCTCAACTGTGGAAGGGAAACACTGTTGTTCCATATCTTCTCTTCTTAACACAATCCATTTCTCGTCACAGAAATAGGCAGGCCCCAGATCCAAGGCAGCCTGTGTCAAAGCGGTGCTTAAACTCCAGCAAGCGTTTATAGTGTCATAGGCCACTAGGCTGTGCACTAGATTCTAAGATATAGGCGAAGGACTGCCCGTCACCTCTGAGACCTATAAGCCACGTTCAGTTGAGGAGAACAATATGCCAAAAGAAGGGCAAAGGAGGCCTTCTTTCTTTAAGCCACTAGAACGTGTAAATATGAACAACAGATGTATCTCCCTTCTACCGCACCTGGGAATTACAAAACTGAAAGGGAAAGTGCAGGGAGAATGCTCTGTGCTCCCATTGGAAAAGAGCTTGAAGGGAAACGTTTTTTTCCTCACTGGAATTACAGCGTTGCAGTTTCAAATGTGGCAGGGAAACACTGTTGTTCCGTATCTTCTCTTCTTAACACAATCCATTTCTCATCACAGAAATAGGCAGGCCCCAGATCCAAGGCAGCCTGGGTCAAAGCGGTGCTTAAACTCCAGCAAGCGTTAATGATGTCATAGGCCACTAGGCTGTGCACTAGATTCTAAGATGAGGGCGACGGAGTGCCCGACACTTCTGGGACTTGTAAGCCACCTTCAGTTGAGGAGAACTATATGCCAAAAGAAGGGCAATTGAGACCTTCTTTTCTTAAGCCACTAGAAGCTGTAAATGTGAACAGCAGTTGTATCCCTTCTACCGCACCTGGAAAGTACAAAACACAGAACGAAGGCGCAGTGGGAATGCTCTGTGGTCCTTGTGGAGAATAGGGCTTGAAAACTGACCTGAAATCGTTCAGCGTTTTCGGAAGCCACTACAAGGTGTCAATGTGAACAACCGAAGTATCTACCTTCTACAGCACCGGGAAGCCCCATAGACCGCAGGAAGGCAAAGGGAGAGTGCTTTGTGGTCCCTTCCGAAAACGGGGTTTGAAAGGATTCACTAAGGATTATTAGTCAATAGATAAACCACATGGGACGACTAGCATCGAGCTCAAGCTCTCTGTTTCTCGTCACACAGATAGGCAGTCCGCAGGTCCAAGGCAGCGTGTGTCAAAGCGGTGCTTTAAATGCAGGAAGCTTTTGCGGTGTCTTAGGCCATGTGCCTCGGCACTAGGATGCAACGTGTAAACGACGGACTGCCTGACGCTAGTCGGACCTGTAAGCCACTTTCAGTTGAGGACAACCATATGCCACAAGAAGGGCAATGGAGGCCTTCTTTCCTTAAGCCACTAGAACGTGTAAATGTGAACAGCAAAAGTATCTCCCTTCTACCGCACCTGGGAAGTACAAAACTCAAAAGGAAAGTGCAGGGAGAATGCTCTGTGTTCCCTTTGGAAAAGAGAGCTTGAAGGGAAACTATTTCCTCACTGGGATTTAGAGCATTGCAGGCTCAACTGTGGAAGGGAAACACTGTTGTTCCATATCTTCTCTTCTTAACACAATCCATTTCTCGTCACAGAAATAGGCAGGCCCCAGATCCAAGGCAGCCTGGGTCAAGGCGGTGCTTAAACTCCAGCAAGCGTTTATAGTGTCATAGGCCACTAGGCTGTGCACTAGATTCTAAGATATAGGCGAAGGACTGCCCGTCACCTCTGAGACCTGTAAGCCACGTTCACTTGAGGAGAACAATATGCCAAAAGAAGGGCAAAGGAGGCCTTCTTTCTTTAAGCCACTAGAACGTGTAAATATGAACAACAGATGTATCTCCCTTCTACCGCACCTGGGAATTACAAAACTGAAAGGGAAAGTGCAGGGAGAATGCTCTGTGCTCCCATTGGAAAAGAGCTTGAAGGGAAACGTTTTTTTCCTCACTGGAATTACAGCGTTGCAGTTTCAAATGTGGCAGGGAAACACTGTTGTTCCGTATCTTCTCTTCTTAACACAATCCATTTCTCATCACAGAAATAGGCAGGCCCCAGATCCAAGGCAGCCTGGGTCAAAGCGGTGCTTAAACTCCAGCAAGCGTTAATGATGTCATAGGCCACTAGGCTGTGCACTAGATTCTAAGATGAGGGCGACGGAGTGCCCGACACTTCTGGGACTTGTAAGCCACCTTCAGTTGAGGAGAACTATATGCCAAAAGAAGGGCAATTGAGACCTTCTTTTCTTAAGCCACTAGAAGCTGTAAATGTGAACAGCAGTTGTATCCCTTCTACCGCACCTGGAAAGTACAAAACACAGAACGAAGGCGCAGTGGGAATGTTCTGTGGTCCTTGTGGAGAATAGGGCTTGAAAACTGACCTGAAATCGTTCAGCGTTTTCGGAAGCCACTACAAGGCGTCAATGTGAACAACCGAGGTATCTACCTTCTACAGCACCGGGAAGCCCCATAGACCGCAGGAAGGCAAAGGGAGAGTGCTTTGTGGTCCCTTTCGAAAACGGGGTTTGAAAGGATTCACTAAGGATTGTTAGTGAATAGATAAACCACATGGGACGACTAGCATCGAGCTCAATCTCTCTGTTTCTCGTCACACAGATAGGCAGTCCGCAGATCCAAGGCAGCGTGTGTCAAAGCGGTGCTTTAAATGCAGGAAGCTTTTGCGGTGTCTTAGGCCATGTGCCTCGGCACTAGGATGCAACGTGTAAACGACGGACTGCCTGACACTACTCGGACCTGTAAGCCACTTTCACTTGAGGACAACTATATGCCACAAGAAGGGCAATGGAGGCCTGCTTTCTTAAGCCACTAGAACGTGTAAATGTGAACAGCAAAAGTATCTCCCTTCTACCGCACCTGGGAAGTACAAAACTCAAAAGGAAAGTGCAGGGAGAATGCTCTGTGTTCCCTTTGGAAAAGAGAGCTTGAAGGGAAACTATTTCCTCACTGGGATTTAGAGCATTGCAGGCTCAACTGTGGAAGGGAAACACTGTTGTTCCATATCTTCTCTTCTTAACACAATCCATTTCTCGTCACAGAAATAGGCAGGCCCCAGATCCAAGGCAGCCTGGGTCAAAGCGGTGCTTAAACTCCAGCAAGCGTTTATAGTGTCATAGGCCACTATGCTGTGCACAAGATTCTAAGATATAGGCGAAGGACTGCCCGTCACCTCTGAGACCTGTAAGCCACGTTCAGTTGAGGAGAACAATATGCCAAAAGAAGGGCAAAGGAGGCCTTCTTTCTTTAAGCCACTAGAACGTGTAAATATGAACAACAGATGTATCTCCCTTCTACCGCACCTGGGAATTACAAAACTGAAAGGGAAAGTGCAGGGAGAATGCTCTGTGCTCCCATTGGAAAAGAGCTTGAAGGGAAACGTTTTTTTCCACACTGGAATTACAGCGTTGCAGTTTCAAATGTGGCAGGGAAACACTGTTGTTCCGTATCTCCTCTTCTTGACACAATCCATTTCTCGTCACAGAAATAGGCAGGCCCCAGATCCAAGGCAGCCTGGGTCAAAGCGGTGCTTAAACTCCAGCAAGCGTTTATGATGTCATAGGCCACTAGGCTGTGCACTAGATTCTAAGATGTAGGCAAAGGACTGCCCGTCTCTTCTGGGACCTGTAAGCCACGTTCAGTTGAGGAGAACTATATGCCAAAAGAAGGGCAATGGAGAATTTCTTTTCTTAAGCCACTAGAAGCTGTAAATGTGAACAGCAGATGTATCTCTCTTCTACCGCACCTGGAAAGTACAAAACACAGAACGAAGGCGCAGTGGGAATGCTCTGTGGTCCTTGTGGAGAATAGGGCTTGAAAACTGACCTGAAATCGTTCAGCGTTTTCGGAAGCCACTACAAGGTGTCAATGTGAACAAACGAAGTATCTACCTTCTACAGCACCGGGAAGCCCCATAGACCGCAGGAAGGCAAAGGGAGAGTGCTTTGTGGTCCCTTTCGAAAACGGGGTTTGAAAGGATTCACTAAGGATTGTTAGTCAATAGATAAACCACATGGGACGACTAGCATCGAGCTCAAGCTCTCTGTTTCTCGTCACACAGATAGGCAGTCCGCAGGTCCAAGGCAGCGTGTGTCAAAGCGGTGCTTTAAATGCAGGAAGCTTTTGCAGTGTCTTAGGCCATGTGCCTCGGCACTAGGATGCAACGTGTAAACGACGGACTGCCTGACACTACTCGGACCTGTAAGCCACTTTCACTTGAGGACAACTATATGCCACAAGAAGGGCAATGGAGGCCTTCTTTCCTTAAGCCACTAGAACGTGTAAATGTGAACAGCAAAAGTATCTCCCTTCTACCGCACCTGGGAAGTACAAAACTCAAAAGGAAAGTGCAGGGAGAATGCTCTGTGTTCCCTTTGGAAAAGAGAGCTTGAAGGGAAACTATTTCCTCACTGGGATTTAGAGCATTGCAGGCTCAACTGTGGAAGGGAAACACTGTTGTTCCATATCTTCTCTTCTTAACGCAATCCATTTCTCGTCACAGAAATAGGCAGGCCCCAGATCCAAGGCAGCCTGTGTCAAAGCGGTGCTTAAACTCTAGCAAGCGTTTATAGTGTCATAGGCCACTAGGCTGTGCACTAGATTCTAAGATATAGGCGAAGGACTGCCCGTCACCTCTGAGACCTGTAAGCCACGTTCACTTGAGGAGAACAATATGCCAAAAGAAGGGCAAAGGAGGCCTTCTTTCTTTAAGCCACTAGAACGTGTAAATATGAACAACAGATGTATCTCCCTTCTACCGCACCTGGGAATTACAAAAGTGAAAGGGAAAGTGCAAGGAGAATGCTCTGTGCTCCCATTGGAAAAGAGCTTGAAGGGAAACGTTTTTTTCCTCACAGGAATTACAGCGTTGCAGTTTCAAATGTAGCAGGGAAACACTGTTGTTCCGTATCTCCTCTTCTTGACACAATCCATTTTTGGTAACAGAAATAGGCAGGCCCCAGATCCAAGGCAGCCTGTGTCAAAGCGGTGCTTAAACTCTAGCAAGCGTTTATAGTGTCATAGGCCACTAGGCTGTGCACTAGATTCTAAGATATAGGCGAAGGACTGCCCGTCACCTCTGAGACCTGTAAGCCACGTTCACTTGAGGAGAACAATATGCCAAAAGAAGGGCAAAGGAGGCCTTCTTTCTTTAAGCCACTAGAACGTGTAAATATGAACAACAGATGTATCTCCCTTCTACCGCACCTGGGAATTACAAAAGTGAAAGGGAAAGTGCAAGGAGAATGCTCTGTGCTCCCATTGGAAAAGAGCTTGAAGGGAAACGTTTTTTTCCTCACAGGAATTACAGCGTTGCAGTTTCAAATGTAGCAGGGAAACACTGTTGTTCCGTATCTCCTCTTCTTGACACAATCCATTTTTGGTCACAGAAATAGGCAGGCCCCAGATCCAAGGCAGCCTGGGTCAAAGCGGTGCTTAAATTCCAGCAAGCGTTAATGATGTCATAGGCCACTAGGCTGTGCACTAGATTCTAAGATGTAGGCAAAGGACTGCCCGTCTCTTCTGGGACCTGTAAGCCACGTTCAGTTGAGGAGAACTATATACCAAAAGAAGGGCAATGGAGAATTTCTTTTCTTAAGCCACTAGAAGCTGTAAATGTGAACAGCAGATGTATCTCTCTTCTACCGCACCTGGAAAGTACAAAACACAGAACGAAGGCGCAGTGGGAATGCTCTGTGGTCCTTGTGGAGAATAGGGCTTGAAAACTGACCTGAAATCGTTCAGCGTTTTCGGAAGCCACTACAAGGTGTCAATGTGAACAACCGAAGTATCTACCTTCTACAGCACCGAGAAGCCCCATAGACCGAAGGAAGGCAAAGGGAGAGTGCTTTGTGGTCCCTTTCGAAAACGGGGTTTGAAAGGATTCACTAAGGATTGTTAGTCAATAGATAAACCACATGGGACGACTAGCATCGAGCTCAAGCTCTCTGTTTCTCGTCACACAGATAGGCAGTCCGCAGGTCCAAGGCAGCGTGTGTCAAAGCGGTGCTTTAAATGCAGGAAGCTTTTGCGGTGTCTTAGGCCATGTGCCTCGGCACTAGGATGCAACGTGTAAACGACGGACTGCCTGACACTACTCGGACCTGTAAGCCACTTTCACTTGAGGACAACTATATGCCACAAGAAGGGCAATGGAGGCCTTCTTTCCTTAAGCCACTAGAACGTGTAAATGTGAACAGCAAAAGTATCTCCCTTCTACCGCACCTGGGAAGTACAAAACTCAAAAGGAAAGTGCAGGGAGAATGCTCTGTGTTCCCTTTGGAAAAGAGAGCTTGAAGGGAAACTATTTCCTCACTGGGATTTAGAGCATTGCAGGCTCAACTGTGGAAGGGAAACACTGTTGTTCCATATCTTCTCTTCTTAACACAATCCATTTCTCGTTACAGAAATAGGCAGGCCCCAGATCCAAGGCAGCCTGGGTCAAGGCGGTGCTTAAACTCCAGCAAGCGTTTATAGTGTCATAGGCCACTAGGCTGTGCACTAGATTCTAAGATATAGGCGAAGGACTGCCCGTCACCTCTGAGACCTATAAGCCACGTTCAGTTGAGGAGAACAACATGCCAAAAGAAGGGCAAAGGAGGCCTTCTTTCTTTAAGCCACTAGAACGTGTAAATATGAACAACAGATGTATCTCCCTTCTACCGCACCTGGGAATTACAAAACTGAAAGGGAAAGTGCAGGGAGAATGCTCTGTGCTCCCATTGGAAAAGAGCTTGAAGGGAAACGTTTTTTTCCTCACTGGAATTACAGCGTTGCAGTTTCAAATGTGGCAGGGAAACACTGTTGTTCCGTATCTTCTCTTCTTAACACAATCCATTTTTGGTCACAGAAATAGGCAGGCCCCAGATCCAAGGCAGCCTGGGTCAAAGCGGTGCTTAAATTCCAGCAAGCGTTAATGATGTCATAGGCCACTAGGCTGTGCACTAGATTCTAAGATGTAGGCAAAGGACTGCCCGTCTCTTCTGGGACCTGTAAGCCACGTTCAGTTGAGGAGAACTATATACCAAAAGAAGGGCAATGGAGAATTTCTTTTCTTAAGCCACTAGAAGCTGTAAATGTGAACAGCAGATGTATCTCTCTTCTACCGCACCTGGAAAGTACAAAACACAGAACGAAGGCGCAGTGGGAATGCTCTGTGGTCCTTGTGGAGAATAGGGCTTGAAAACTGACCTGAAATCGTTCAGCGTTTTCGGAAGCCACTACAAGGTGTCAATGTGAACAACCGAGGTATCTACCTTCTACAGCACCGGGAAGCCCCATAGAGCGCAGGAAGGCAAAGGGAGAGTGCTTTGTGGTCCCTTTCGAAAACGGGGTTTGAAAGGATTCACTAAGGATTGTTAGTCAATAGATAAACCACATGGGACGACTAGCATCGAGCTCAAGCTCTCTGTTTCTCGTCACACAGATAGGCAGTCCGCAGGTCCAAGGCAGCGTGTGTCAAAGCGGTGCTTTAAATGCAGGAAGCTGTTGCGGTGTCTTAGGCCATGTGCCTCGGCACTAGGATGCAACGTGTAAACGACGGACTGCCTGACACTACTCGGACCTGTAAGCCACTTTCACTTGAGGACAACTATATGCCACAAGAAGGGCAATGGAGGCCTTCTTTCCTTAAGCCACTAGAACGTGTAAATGTGAACAGCAAAACTATCTCCCTTCAACCGCACCTGGGAAGTACAAAACTCAAAAGGAAAGTGCAGGGAGAATGCTCTGTGTTCCCTTTGGAAAAGAGAGCTTGAAGGGAAACTATTTCCTCACTGGGATTTAGAGCATTGCAGGCTCAACTGTGGAAGGGAAACACTGTTGTTCCATATCTTCTCTTCTTAACACAATCCATTTCTCGTCACAGAAATAGGCAGGCCCCAGATCCAAGGCAGCCTGTGTCAAAGCGGTGCTTAAACTCCAGCAAGCGTTTATAGTGTCATAGGCCACTAGGCTGTGCACTAGATTCTAAGATATAGGCGAAGGACTGCCCGTCACCTCTGAGACCTATAAGCCACGTTCAGTTGAGGAGAACAATATGCCAAAAGAAGGGCAAAGGAGGCCTTCTTTCTTTAAGCCACTAGAACGTGTAAATATGAACAACAGATGTATCTCCCTTCTACCGCACCTGGGAATTACAAAACTGAAAGGGAAAGTGCAGGGAGAATGCTCTGTGCTCCCATTGGAAAAGAGCTTGAAGGGAAACGTTTTTTTCCTCACTGGAATTACAGCGTTGCAGTTTCAAATGTGGCAGGGAAACACTGTTGTTCCGTATCTTCTCTTCTTAACACAATCCATTTCTCATCACAGAAATAGGCAGGCCCCAGATCCAAGGCAGCCTGGGTCAAAGCGGTGCTTAAACTCCAGCAAGCGTTAATGATGTCATAGGCCACTAGGCTGTGCACTAGATTCTAAGATGAGGGCGACGGAGTGCCCGACACTTCTGGGACTTGTAAGCCACCTTCAGTTGAGGAGAACTATATGCCAAAAGAAGGGCAATTGAGACCTTCTTTTCTTAAGCCACTAGAAGCTGTAAATGTGAACAGCAGTTGTATCCCTTCTACCGCACCTGGAAAGTACAAAACACAGAACGAAGGCGCAGTGGGAATGCTCTGTGGTCCTTGTGGAGAATAGGGCTTGAAAACTGACCTGAAATCGTTCAGCGTTTTCGGAAGCCACTACAAGGTGTCAATGTGAACAACCGAAGTATCTACCTTCTACAGCACCGGGAAGCCCCATAGACCGCAGGAAGGCAAAGGGAGAGTGCTTTGTGGTCCCTTTCGAAAACGGGGTTTGAAAGGATTCACTAAGGATTATTAGTCAATAGATAAACCACATGGGACGACTAGCATCGAGCTCAAGCTCTCTGTTTCTCGTCACACAGATAGGCAGTCCGCAGGTCCAAGGCAGCGTGTGTCAAAGCGGTGCTTTAAATGCAGGAAGCTTTTGCGGTGTCTTAGGCCATGTGCCTCGGCACTAGGATGCAACGTGTAAACGACGGACTGCCTGACGCTAGTCGGACCTGTAAGCCACTTTCACTTGAGGACAACCATATGCCACAAGAAGGGCAATGGAGGCCTTCTTTCCTTAAGCCACTAGAACGTGTAAATGTGAACAGCAAAAGTATCTCCCTTCTACCGCACCTGGGAAGTACAAAACTCAAAAGGAAAGTGCAGGGAGAATGCTCTGTGTTCCCTTTGGAAAAGAGAGCTTGAAGGGAAACTATTTCCTCACTGGGATTTAGAGCATTGCAGGCTCAACTGTGGAAGGGAAACACTGTTGTTCCATATCTTCTCTTCTTAACACAATCCATTTCTCGTCACAGAAATAGGCAGGCCCCAGATCCAAGGCAGCCTGTGTCAAGGCGGTGCTTAAACTCCAGCAAGCGTTTATAGTGTCATAGGCCACTAGGCTGTGCACTAGATTCTAAGATATAGGCGAAGGACTGCCCGTCACCTCTGAGACCTGTAAGCCACGTTCACTTGAGGAGAACAATATGCCAAAAGAAGGGCAAAGGAGGCCTTCTTTCTTTAAGCCACTAGAACGTGTAAATATGAACAACAGATGTATCTCCCTTCTACCGCACCTGGGAATTACAAAACTGAAAGGGAAAGTGCAGGGAGAATGCTCTGTGCTCCCATTGGAAAAGAGCTTGAAGGGAAACGTTTTTTTCCTCACTGGAATTACAGCGTTGCAGTTTCAAATGTGGCAGGGAAACACTGTTGTTCCGTATCTTCTCTTCTTAACACAATCCATTTCTCATCACAGAAATAGGCAGGCCCCAGATCCAAGGCAGCCTGGGTCAAAGCGGTGCTTAAACTCCAGCAAGCGTTAATGATGTCATAGGCCACTAGGCTGTGCACTAGATTCTAAGATGAGGGCGACGGAGTGCCCGACACTTCTGGGACTTGTAAGCCACCTTCAGTTGAGGAGAACTATATGCCAAAAGAAGGGCAATTGAGACCTTCTTTTCTTAAGCCACTAGAAGCTGTAAATGTGAACAGCAGTTGTATCCCTTCTACCGCACCTGGAAAGTACAAAACACAGAACGAAGGCGCAGTGGGAATGTTCTGTGGTCCTTGTGGAGAATAGGGCTTGAAAACTGACCTGAAATCGTTCAGCGTTTTCGGAAGCCACTACAAGGCGTCAATGTGAACAACCGAGGTATCTACCTTCTACAGCACCGGGAAGCCCCATAGACCGCAGGAAGGCAAAGGGAGAGTGCTTTGTGGTCCCTTTCGAAAACGGGGTTTGAAAGGATTCACTAAGGATTGTTAGTGAATAGATAAACCACATGGGACGACTAGCATCGAGCTCAATCTCTCTGTTTCTCGTCACACAGATAGGCAGTCCGCAGATCCAAGGCAGCGTGTGTCAAAGCGGTGCTTTAAATGCAGGAAGCTTTTGCGGTGTCTTAGGCCATGTGCCTCGGCACTAGGATGCAACGTGTAAACGACGGACTGCCTGACACTACTCGGACCTGTAAGCCACTTTCACTTGAGGACAACTATATGCCACAAGAAGGGCAATGGAGGCCTGCTTTCTTAAGCCACTAGAACGTGTAAATGTGAACAGCAAAAGTATCTCCCTTCTACCGCACCTGGGAAGTACAAAACTCAAAAGGAAAGTGCAGGGAGAATGCTCTGTGTTCCCTTTGGAAAAGAGAGCTTGAAGGGAAACTATTTCCTCACTGGGATTTAGAGCATTGCAGGCTCAACTGTGGAAGGGAAACACTGTTGTTCCATATCTTCTCTTCTTAACACAATCCATTTCTCGTCACAGAAATAGGCAGGCCCCAGATCCAAGGCAGCCTGGGTCAAAGCGGTGATTAAACTCCAGCAAGCGTTTATAGTGTCATAGGCCACTATGCTGTGCACAAGATTCTAAGATATAGGCGAAGGACTGCCCGTCAGCTCTGAGACCTGTAAGCCACGTTCAGTTGAGGAGAACAATATGCCAAAAGAAGGGCAAAGGAGGCCTTCTTTCTTTAAGCCACTAGAACGTGTAAATATGAACAACAGATGTATCTCCCTTCTACCGCACCTGGGAATTACAAAACTGAAAGGGAAAGTGCAGGGAGAATGCTCTGTGCTCCCATTGGAAAAGAGCTTGAAGGGAAACGTTTTTTTCCACACTGGAATTACAGCGTTGCAGTTTCAAATGTGGCAGGGAAACACTGTTGTTCCGTATCTCCTCTTCTTGACACAATCCATTTCTCGTCACAGAAATAGGCAGGCCCCAGATCCAAGGCAGCCTGGGTCAAAGCGGTGCTTAAACTCCAGCAAGCGTTTATGATGTCATAGGCCACTAGGCTGTGCACTAGATTCTAAGATGTAGGCAAAGGACTGCCCGTCTCTTCTGGGACCTGTAAGCCACGTTCAGTTGAGGAGAACTATATGCCAAAAGAAGGGCAATGGAGAATTTCTTTTCTTAAGCCACTAGAAGCTGTAAATGTGAACAGCAGATGTATCTCTCTTCTACCGCACCTGGAAAGTACAAAACACAGAACGAAGGCGCAGTGGGAATGCTCTGTGGTCCTTGTGGAGAATAGGGCTTGAAAACTGACCTGAAATCGTTCAGCGTTTTCGGAAGCCACTACAAGGTGTCAATGTGAACAAACGAAGTATCTACCTTCTACAGCACCGGGAAGCCCCATAGACCGCAGGAAGGCAAAGGGAGAGTGCTTTGTGGTCCCTTTCGAAAACGGGGTTTGAAAGGATTCACTAAGGATTGTTAGTCAATAGATAAACCACATGGGACGACTAGCATCGAGCTCAAGCTCTCTGTTTCTCGTCACACAGATAGGCAGTCCGCAGGTCCAAGGCAGCGTGTGTCAAAGCGGTGCTTTAAATGCAGGAAGCTTTTGCAGTGTCTTAGGCCATGTGCCTCGGCACTAGGATGCAACGTGTAAACGACGGACTGCCTGACACTACTCGGACCTGTAAGCCACTTTCACTTGAGGACAACTATATGCCACAAGAAGGGCAATGGAGGCCTGCTTTCTTAAGCCACTAGAACGTGTAAATGTGAACAGCAAAAGTATCTCCCTTCTACCGCACCTGGGAAGTACAAAACTCAAAAGGAAAGTGCAGGGAGAATGCTCTGTGTTCCCTTTGGAAAAGAGAGCTTGAAGGGAAACTATTTCCTCACTGGGATTTAGAGCATTGCAGGCTCAACTGTGGAAGGGAAACACTGTTGTTCCATATCTTCTCTTCTTAACACAATCCATTTCTCGTCACAGAAATAGGCAGGCCCCAGATCCAAGGCAGCCTGGGTCAAAGCGGTGCTTAAACTCCAGCAAGCGTTTATAGTGTCATAGGCCACTATGCTGTGCACAAGATTCTAAGATATAGGCGAAGGACTGCCCGTCACCTCTGAGACCTGTAAGCCACGTTCAGTTGAGGAGAACAATATGCCAAAAGAAGGGCAAAGGAGGCCTTCTTTCTTTAAGCCACTAGAACGTGTAAATATGAACAACAGATGTATCTCCCTTCTACCGCACCTGGGAATTACAAAACTGAAAGGGAAAGTGCAGGGAGAATGCTCTGTGCTCCCATTGGAAAAGAGCTTGAAGGGAAACGTTTTTTTCCACACTGGAATTACAGCGTTGCAGTTTCAAATGTGGCAGGGAAACACTGTTGTTCCGTATCTCCTCTTCTTGACACAATCCATTTCTCGTCACAGAAATAGGCAGGCCCCAGATCCAAGGCAGCCTGGGTCAAAGCGGTGCTTAAACTCCAGCAAGCGTTTATGATGTCATAGGCCACTAGGCTGTGCACTAGATTCTAAGATGTAGGCAAAGGACTGCCCGTCTCTTCTGGGACCTGTAAGCCACGTTCAGTTGAGGAGAACTATATGCCAAAAGAAGGGCAATGGAGAATTTCTTTTCTTAAGCCACTAGAAGCTGTAAATGTGAACAGCAGATGTATCTCTCTTCTACCGCACCTGGAAAGTACAAAACACAGAACGAAGGCGCAGTGGGAATGCTCTGTGGTCCTTGTGGAGAATAGGGCTTGAAAACTGACCTGAAATCGTTCAGCGTTTTCGGAAGCCACTACAAGGTGTCAATGTGAACAACCGAAGTATCTACCTTCTACAGCACCGGGAAGCCCCATAGACCGCAGGAAGGCAAAGGGAGAGTGCTTTGTGGTCCCTTTCGAAAACGGGGTTTGAAAGGATTCACTAAGGATTGTTAGTGAATAGATAAACCACATGGGACGACTAGCATCGAGCTCAAGCTCTCTGTTTCTCGTCACACAGATAGGCAGTCCGCAGGTCCAAGGCAGCGTGTGTCAAAGCGGTGCTTTAAATGCAGGAAGCTTTTGCAGTGTCTTAGGCCATGTGCCTCGGCACTAGGATGCAACGTGTAAACGACGGACTGCCTGACACTACTCGGACCTGTAAGCCACTTTCACTTGAGGACAACTATATGCCACAAGAAGGGCAATGGAGGCCTTCTTTCCTTAAGCCACTAGAACGTGTAAATGTGAACAGCAAAAGTATCTCCCTTCTACCGCACCTGGGAAGTACAAAACTCAAAAGGAAAGTGCAGGGAGAATGCTCTGTGTTCCCTTTGGAAAAGAGAGCTTGAAGGGAAACTATTTCCTCACTGGGATTTAGAGCATTGCAGGCTCAACTGTGGAAGGGAAACACTGTTGTTCCATATCTTCTCTTCTTAACGCAATCCATTTCTCGTCACAGAAATAGGCAGGCCCCAGATCCAAGGCAGCCTGTGTCAAAGCGGTGCTTAAACTCTAGCAAGCGTTTATAGTGTCATAGGCCACTAGGCTGTGCACTAGATTCTAAGATATAGGCGAAGGACTGCCCGTCACCTCTGAGACCTGTAAGCCACGTTCACTTGAGGAGAACAATATGCCAAAAGAAGGGCAAAGGAGGCCTTCTTTCTTTAAGCCACTAGAACGTGTAAATATGAACAACAGATGTATCTCCCTTCTACCGCACCTGGGAATTACAAAAGTGAAAGGGAAAGTGCAAGGAGAATGCTCTGTGCTCCCATTGGAAAAGAGCTTGAAGGGAAACGTTTTTTTCCTCACAGGAATTACAGCGTTGCAGTTTCAAATGTAGCAGGGAAACACTGTTGTTCCGTATCTCCTCTTCTTGACACAATCCATTTTTGGTCACAGAAATAGGCAGGCCCCAGATCCAAGGCAGCCTGTGTCAAAGCGGTGCTTAAACTCTAGCAAGCGTTTATAGTGTCATAGGCCACTAGGCTGTGCACTAGATTCTAAGATATAGGCGAAGGACTGCCCGTCACCTCTGAGACCTGTAAGCCACGTTCACTTGAGGAGAACAATATGCCAAAAGAAGGGCAAAGGAGGCCTTCTTTCTTTAAGCCACTAGAACGTGTAAATATGAACAACAGATGTATCTCCCTTCTACCGCACCTGGGAATTACAAAAGTGAAAGGGAAAGTGCAAGGAGAATGCTCTGTGCTCCCATTGGAAAAGAGCTTGAAGGGAAACGTTTTTTTCCTCACAGGAATTACAGCGTTGCAGTTTCAAATGTAGCAGGGAAACACTGTTGTTCCGTATCTCCTCTTCTTGACACAATCCATTTTTGGTCACAGAAATAGGCAGGCCCCAGATCCAAGGCAGCCTGGGTCAAAGCGGTGCTTAAATTCCAGCAAGCGTTAATGATGTCATAGGCCACTAGGCTGTGCACTAGATTCTAAGATGTAGGCAAAGGACTGCCCGTCTCTTCTGGGACCTGTAAGCCACGTTCAGTTGAGGAGAACTATATACCAAAAGAAGGGCAATGGAGAATTTCTTTTCTTAAGCCACTAGAAGCTGTAAATGTGAACAGCAGATGTATCTCTCTTCTACCGCACCTGGAAAGTACAAAACACAGAACGAAGGCGCAGTGGGAATGCTCTGTGGTCCTTGTGGAGAATAGGGCTTGAAAACTGACCTGAAATCGTTCAGCGTTTTCGGAAGCCACTACAAGGTGTCAATGTGAACAACCGAAGTATCTACCTTCTACAGCACCGGGAAGCCCCATAGACCGCAGGAAGGCAAAGGGAGAGTGCTTTGTGGTCCCTTTCGAAAACGGGGTTTGAAAGGATTCACTAAGGATTGTTAGTCAATAGATAAACCACATGGGACGACTAGCATCGAGCTCAAGCTCTCTGTTTCTCGTCACACAGATAGGCAGTCCGCAGGTCCAAGGCAGCGTGTGTCAAAGCGGTGCTTTAAATGCAGGAAGCTTTTGCGGTGTCTTAGGCCATGTGCCTCGGCACTAGGATGCAACGTGTAAACGACGGACTGCCTGACACTACTCGGACCTGTAAGCCACTTTCACTTGAGGACAACTATATGCCACAAGAAGGGCAATGGAGGCCTTCTTTCCTTAAGCCACTAGAACGTGTAAATGTGAACAGCAAAAGTATCTCCCTTCTACCGCACCTGGGAAGTACAAAACTCAAAAGGAAAGTGCAGGGAGAATGCTCTGTGTTCCCTTTGGAAAAGAGAGCTTGAAGGGAAACTATTTCCTCACTGGGATTTAGAGCATTGCAGGCTCAACTGTGGAAGGGAAACACTGTTGTTCCATATCTTCTCTTCTTAACACAATCCATTTCTCGTCACAGAAATAGGCAGGCCACAGATCCAAGGCAGCCTGGGTCAAAGCGGTGCTTAAACTCCAGCAAGTGTTTATGATGTCATAGGCCACTAGGCTGTGCACTAGATTCTAAGATGAGGGCGACGGAATGCCCGACACTTTTGGGACTTGTAAGCCACCTTCAGTTGAGGAGAACAATATGCCAAATAAGGGCAAAGGAGGCCTTCTTTCTTTAAGCCACTAGAACGTGTAAATATGAACAACAGATGTATCTCCCTTCTACCGCACCTGGGAATAACAAAACTGAAAGGGAAAGTGCAGGGAGAATGCTCTGTGCTCCCATTGGAAAAGAGCTTGAAGGGAAACGTTTTTTTCCTCACTGGAATTACAGCGTTGCAGTTTCAAATGTGGCAGGGAAACACTGTTGTTCCGTATCTTCTCTTCTTAACACAATCCATTTCTCGTCACAGAAATCGGCAGGCCCCAGATCCAAGGCAGCCTGGGTCAAAGCGGTGCTTAAACTCCAGCAAGCGTTAATGATGTCATAGGCCACTAGGCTGTGCACTAGATTCTAAGATGAGGGCGACGGAGTGCCCGACACTTCTGGGACTTGTAAGCCACCTTCAGTTGAGGAGAACTATATGCCAAAAGAAGGGCAATTGAGACCTTCTTTTCTTAAGCCACTAGAAGCTGTAAATGTGAACAGCAGTTGTATCCCTTCTACCGCACCTGGAAAGTACAAAACACAGAACGAAGGCGCAGTGGGAATGTTCTGTGGTCCTTGTGGAGAATAGGGCTTGAAAACTGACCTGAAATCGTTCAGCGTTTTCGGAAGCCACTACAAGGCGTCAATGTGAACAACCGAGGTATCTACCTTCTACAGCTCCGGGAAGCCCCATAGACCGCAGGAAGGCAAAGGGAGAGTGCTTTGTGGTCCCTTTCGAAAACGGGGTTTGAAAGGATTCACTAAGGATTGTTAGTGAATAGATAAACCACATGGGACGACTAGCATCGAGCTCAATCTCTCTGTTTCTCGTCACACAGATAGGCAGTCCGCAGATCCAAGGCAGCGTGTGTCAAAGCGGTGCTTTAAATGCAGGAAGCTTTTGCGGTGTCTTAGGCCATGTGCCTCGGCACTAGGATGCAACGTGTAAACGACGGACTGCCTGACACTACTCGGACCTGTAAGCCACTTTCACTTGAGGACAACTATATGCCACAAGAAGGGCAATGGAGGCCTGCTTTCTTAAGCCACTAGAACGTGTAAATGTGAACAGCAAAAGTATCTCCCTTCTACCGCACCTGGGAAGTACAAAACTCAAAAGGAAAGTGCAGGGAGAATGC
This sequence comes from Mesoplodon bidens, assembly GCF_964165515.1. Taxonomy (NCBI): domain Eukaryota; kingdom Metazoa; phylum Chordata; class Mammalia; order Artiodactyla; family Ziphiidae; genus Mesoplodon; species Mesoplodon bidens. Next base: position 58,232,332 of record NC_138172.1, on the reverse strand, counting down.
TCTGTGTTCCCTTTGGAAAAGAGAGCTTGAAGGGAAACTATTTCCTCACTGGGATTTAGAGCATTGCAGGCTCAACTGTGGAAGGGAAACACTGTTGTTCCATATCTTCTCTTCTTAACACAATCCATTTCTCGTCACAGAAATAGGCAGGCCCCAGATCCAAGGCAGCCTGGGTCAAAGCGGTGCTTAAACTCCAGCAAGCGTTTATAGTGTCATAGGCCACTATGCTGTGCACAAGATTCTAAGATATAGGCGAAGGACTGCCCGTCACCTCTGAGACCTGTAAGCCACGTTCAGTTGAGGAGAACAATATGCCAAAAGAAGGGCAAAGGAGGCCTTCTTTCTTTAAGCCACTAGAACGTGTAAATATGAACAACAGATGTATCTCCCTTCTACCGCACCTGGGAATTACAAAACTGAAAGGGAAAGTGCAGGGAGAATGCTCTGTGCTCCCATTGGAAAAGAGCTTGAAGGGAAACGTTTTTTTCCACACTGGAATTACAGCGTTGCAGTTTCAAATGTGGCAGGGAAACACTGTTGTTCCGTATCTCCTCTTCTTGACACAATCCATTTCTCGTCACAGAAATAGGCAGGCCCCAGATCCAAGGCAGCCTGGGTCAAAGCGGTGCTTAAACTCCAGCAAGCGTTTATGATGTCATAGGCCACTAGGCTGTGCACTAGATTCTAAGATGTAGGCAAAGGACTGCCCGTCTCTTCTGGGACCTGTAAGCCACGTTCAGTTGAGGAGAACTATATGCCAAAAGAAGGGCAATGGAGAATTTCTTTTCTTAAGCCACTAGAAGCTGTAAATGTGAACAGCAGATGTATCTCTCTTCTACCGCACCTGGAAAGTACAAAACACAGAACGAAGGCGCAGTGGGAATGCTCTGTGGTCCTTGTGGAGAATAGGGCTTGAAAACTGACCTGAAATCGTTCAGCGTTTTCGGAAGCCACTACAAGGTGTCAATGTGAACAACCGAAGTATCTACCTTCTACAGCACCGGGAAGCCCCATAGACCGCAGGAAGGCAAAGGGAGAGTGCTTTGTGGTCCCTTTCGAAAACGGGGTTTGAAAGGATTCACTAAGGATTGTTAGTGAATAGATAAACCACATGGGACGACTAGCATCGAGCTCAAGCTCTCTGTTTCTCGTCACACAGATAGGCAGTCCGCAGGTCCAAGGCAGCGTGTGTCAAAGCGGTGCTTTAAATGCAGGAAGCTTTTGCAGTGTCTTAGGCCATGTGCCTCGGCACTAGGATGCAACGTGTAAACGACGGACTGCCTGACACTACTCGGACCTGTAAGCCACTTTCACTTGAGGACAACTATATGCCACAAGAAGGGCAATGGAGGCCTTCTTTCCTTAAGCCACTAGAACGTGTAAATGTGAACAGCAAAAGTATCTCCCTTCTACCGCACCTGGGAAGTACAAAACTCAAAAGGAAACAGGGAGAATGCTCTGTGTTCCCTTTGGAAAAGAGAGCTTGAAGGGAAACTATTTCCTCACTGGGATTTAGAGCATTGCAGGCTCAACTGTGGAAGGGAAACACTGTTGTTCCATATCTTCTCTTCTTAACGCAATCCATTTCTCGTCACAGAAATAGGCAGGCCCCAGATCCAAGGCAGCCTGTGTCAAAGCGGTGCTTAAACTCTAGCAAGCGTTTATAGTGTCATAGGCCACTAGGCTGTGCACTAGATTCTAAGATATAGGCGAAGGACTGCCCGTCACCTCTGAGACCTGTAAGCCACGTTCACTTGAGGAGAACAATATGCCAAAAGAAGGGCAAAGGAGGCCTTCTTTCTTTAAGCCACTAGAACGTGTAAATATGAACAACAGATGTATCTCCCTTCTACCGCACCTGGGAATTACAAAAGTGAAAGGGAAAGTGCAAGGAGAATGCTCTGTGCTCCCATTGGAAAAGAGCTTGAAGGGAAACGTTTTTTTCCTCACAGGAATTACAGCGTTGCAGTTTCAAATGTAGCAGGGAAACACTGTTGTTCCGTATCTCCTCTTCTTGACACAATCCATTTTTGGTCACAGAAATAGGCAGGCCCCAGATCCAAGGCAGCCTGGGTCAAAGCGGTGCTTAAATTCCAGCAAGCGTTAATGATGTCATAGGCCACTAGGCTGTGCACTAGATTCTAAGATGTAGGCAAAGGACTGCCCGTCTCTTCTGGGACCTGTAAGCCACGTTCAGTTGAGGAGAACTATATACCAAAAGAAGGGCAATGGAGAATTTCTTTTCTTAAGCCACTAGAAGCTGTAAATGTGAACAGCAGATGTATCTCTCTTCTACCGCACCTGGAAAGTACAAAACACAGAACGAAGGCGCAGTGGGAATGCTCTGTGGTCCTTGTGGAGAATAGGGCTTGAAAACTGACCTGAAATCGTTCAGCGTTTTCGGAAGCCACTACAAGGTGTCAATGTGAACAACCGAAGTATCTACCTTCTACAGCACCGGGAAGCCCCATAGACCGAAGGAAGGCAAAGGGAGAGTGCTTTGTGGTCCCTTTCGAAAACGGGGTTTGAAAGGATTCACTAAGGATTGTTAGTCAATAGATAAACCACATGGGACGACTAGCATCGAGCTCAAGCTCTCTGTTTCTCGTCACACAGATAGGCAGTCCGCAGGTCCAAGGCAGCGTGTGTCAAAGCGGTGCTTTAAATGCAGGAAGCTTTTGCGGTGTCTTAGGCCATGTGCCTCGGCACTAGGATGCAACGTGTAAACGACGGACTGCCTGACACTACTCGGACCTGTAAGCCACTTTCACTTGAGGACAACTATATGCCACAAGAAGGGCAATGGAGGCCTTCTTTCCTTAAGCCACTAGAACGTGTAAATGTGAACAGCAAAAGTATCTCCCTTCTACCGCACCTGGGAAGTACAAAACTCAAAAGGAAAGTGCAGGGAGAATGCTCTGTGTTCCCTTTGGAAAAGAGAGCTTGAAGGGAAACTATTTCCTCACTGGGATTTAGAGCATTGCAGGCTCAACTGTGGAAGGGAAACACTGTTGTTCCATATCTTCTCTTCTTAACACAATCCATTTCTCGTTACAGAAATAGGCAGGCCCCAGATCCAAGGCAGCCTGTGTCAAGGCGGTGCTTAAACTCCAGCAAGCGTTTATAGTGTCATAGGCCACTTTCTAAGATATAGGCGAAGGACTGCCCGTCACCTCTGAGACCTATAAGCCACGATCAGTTGAGGAGAACAACATGCCAAAAGAAGGGCAAAGGAGGCCTTCTTTCTTTAAGCCACTAGAACGTGTAAATATGAACAACAGATGTATCTCCCTTCTACCGCACCTGGGAATTACAAAACTGAAAGGGAAAGTGCAGGGAGAATGCTCTGTGCTCCCATTGGAAAAGAGCTTGAAGGGAAACGTTTTTTTCCTCACTGGAATTACAGCGTTGCAGTTTCAAATGTGGCAGGGAAACACTGTTGTTCCGTATCTCCTCTTCTTAACACAATCCATTTCTCATCACAGAAATAGGCAGGCCCCAGATCCAAGGCAGCCTGGGTCAAAGCGGTGCTTAAACTCCAGCAAGCGTTAATGATGTCATAGGCCACTAGGCTGTGCACTAGATTCTAAGATGAGGGCGACGGTGTGCCCGTCTCTTCTGGGACTTGTAAGCCACCTTCAGTTGAGGAGAACTATATGCCAAAAGAAGGGCAATTGAGACCTTCTTTTCTTAAGCCACTAGAAGCTGTAAATGTGAACAGCAGTTGTATCCCTTCTACCGCACCTGGAAAGTACAAAACACAGAACGAAGGCGCAGTGGGAATGCTCTGTGGTCCTTGTGGAGAATAGGGCTTGAAAACTGACCTGAAATCGTTCAGCGTTTTCGGAAGCCACTACAAGGTGTCAATGTGAACAACCGAAGTATCTACCTTCTACAGCACCGGGAAGCCCCATAGAGCGCAGGAAGGCAAAGGGAGAGTGCTTTGTGGTCCCTTTCGAAAACGGGGTTTGAAAGGATTCACTAAGGATTATTAGTCAATAGATAAACCACATGGGACGACTAGCATCGAGCTCAAGCTCTCTGTTTCTCGTCACACAGATAGGCAGTCCGCAGGTCCAAGGCAGCGTGTGTCAAAGCGGTGCTTTAAATGCAGGAAGCTTTTGCGGTGTCTTAGGCCATGTGCCTCGGCACTAGGATGCAACGTGTAAACGACGGACTGCCTAACGCTAGTCGGACCTGTAAGCCACTTTCACTTGAGGACATCTATATGCCACAAGAAGGGCAATGGAGGCCTTCTTTCCTTAAGCCACTAGAACGTGTAAATGTGAACAGCAAAAGTATCTCCCTTCTACCGCACCTGGGAAGTACAAAACTCAAAAGGAAAGTGCAGGGAGAATGCTCTGTGTTCCCTTTGGAAAAGAGAGCTTGAAGGGAAACTATTTCCTCACTGGGATTTAGAGCATTGCAGGCTCAACTGTGGAAGGGAAACACTGTTGTTCCATATCTTCTCTTCTTAACACAATCCATTTCTCGTCACAGAAATAGGCAGGCCCCAGATCCAAGGCAGCCTGTGTCAAAGCGGTGCTTAAACTCCAGCAAGCGTTTATAGTGTCATAGGCCACTAGGCTGTGCACTAGATTCTAAGATATAGGCGAAGGACTGCCCGTCACCTCTGAGACCTATAAGCCACGTTCAGTTGAGGAGAACAATATGCCAAAAGAAGGGCAAAGGAGGCCTTCTTTCTTTAAGCCACTAGAACGTGTAAATATGAACAACAGATGTATCTCCCTTCTACCGCACCTGGGAATTACAAAACTGAAAGGGAAAGTGCAGGGAGAATGCTCTGTGCTCCCATTGGAAAAGAGCTTGAAGGGAAACGTTTTTTTCCTCACTGGAATTACAGCGTTGCAGTTTCAAATGTGGCAGGGAAACACTGTTGTTCCGTATCTTCTCTTCTTAACACAATCCATTTCTCATCACAGAAATAGGCAGGCCCCAGATCCAAGGCAGCCTGGGTCAAAGCGGTGCTTAAACTCCAGCAAGCGTTAATGATGTCATAGGCCACTAGGCTGTGCACTAGATTCTAAGATGAGGGCGACGGAGTGCCCGACACTTCTGGGACTTGTAAGCCACCTTCAGTTGAGGAGAACTATATGCCAAAAGAAGGGCAATTGAGACCTTCTTTTCTTAAGCCACTAGAAGCTGTAAATGTGAACAGCAGTTGTATCCCTTCTACCGCACCTGGAAAGTACAAAACACAGAACGAAGGCGCAGTGGGAATGCTCTGTGGTCCTTGTGGAGAATAGGGCTTGAAAACTGACCTGAAATCGTTCAGCGTTTTCGGAAGCCACTACAAGGTGTCAATGTGAACAACCGAAGTATCTACCTTCTACAGCACCGGGAAGCCCCATAGACCGCAGGAAGGCAAAGGGAGAGTGCTTTGTGGTCCCTTCCGAAAACGGGGTTTGAAAGGATTCACTAAGGATTATTAGTCAATAGATAAACCACATGGGACGACTAGCATCGAGCTCAAGCTCTCTGTTTCTCGTCACACAGATAGGCAGTCCGCAGGTCCAAGGCAGCGTGTGTCAAAGCGGTGCTTTAAATGCAGGAAGCTTTTGCGGTGTCTTAGGCCATGTGCCTCGGCACTAGGATGCAACGTGTAAACGACGGACTGCCTGACGCTAGTCGGACCTGTAAGCCACTTTCAGTTGAGGACAACCATATGCCACAAGAAGGGCAATGGAGGCCTTCTTTCCTTAAGCCACTAGAACGTGTAAATGTGAACAGCAAAAGTATCTCCCTTCTACCGCACCTGGGAAGTACAAAACTCAAAAGGAAAGTGCAGGGAGAATGCTCTGTGTTCCCTTTGGAAAAGAGAGCTTGAAGGGAAACTATTTCCTCACTGGGATTTAGAGCATTGCAGGCTCAACTGTGGAAGGGAAACACTGTTGTTCCATATCTTCTCTTCTTAACACAATCCATTTCTCGTCACAGAAATAGGCAGGCCACAGATCCAAGGCAGCCTGGGTCAAAGCGGTGCTTAAACTCCAGCAAGTGTTTATGATGTCATAGGCCACTAGGCTGTGCACTAGATTCTAAGATGAGGGCGACGGAATGCCCGACACTTTTGGGACTTGTAAGCCACCTTCAGTTGAGGAGAACAATATGCCAAATAAGGGCAAAGGAGGCCTTCTTTCTTTAAGCCACTAGAACGTGTAAATATGAACAACAGATGTATCTCCCTTCTACCGCACCTGGGAATAACAAAACTGAAAGGGAAAGTGCAGGGAGAATGCTCTGTGCTCCCATTGGAAAAGAGCTTGAAGGGAAACGTTTTTTTCCTCACTGGAATTACAGCGTTGCAGTTTCAAATGTGGCAGGGAAACACTGTTGTTCCGTATCTTCTCTTCTTAACACAATCCATTTCTCGTCACAGAAATCGGCAGGCCCCAGATCCAAGGCAGCCTGGGTCAAAGCGGTGCTTAAACTCCAGCAAGCGTTAATGATGTCATAGGCCACTAGGCTGTGCACTAGATTCTAAGATGAGGGCGACGGAGTGCCCGACACTTCTGGGACTTGTAAGCCACCTTCAGTTGAGGAGAACTATATGCCAAAAGAAGGGCAATTGAGACCTTCTTTTCTTAAGCCACTAGAAGCTGTAAATGTGAACAGCAGTTGTATCCCTTCTACCGCACCTGGAAAGTACAAAACACAGAACGAAGGCGCAGTGGGAATGTTCTGTGGTCCTTGTGGAGAATAGGGCTTGAAAACTGACCTGAAATCGTTCAGCGTTTTCGGAAGCCACTACAAGGCGTCAATGTGAACAACCGAGGTATCTACCTTCTACAGCTCCGGGAAGCCCCATAGACCGCAGGAAGGCAAAGGGAGAGTGCTTTGTGGTCCCTTTCGAAAACGGGGTTTGAAAGGATTCACTAAGGATTGTTAGTGAATAGATAAACCACATGGGACGACTAGCATCGAGCTCAATCTCTCTGTTTCTCGTCACACAGATAGGCAGTCCGCAGATCCAAGGCAGCGTGTGTCAAAGCGGTGCTTTAAATGCAGGAAGCTTTTGCGGTGTCTTAGGCCATGTGCCTCGGCACTAGGATGCAACGTGTAAACGACGGACTGCCTGACACTACTCGGACCTGTAAGCCACTTTCACTTGAGGACAACTATATGCCACAAGAAGGGCAATGGAGGCCTGCTTTCTTAAGCCACTAGAACGTGTAAATGTGAACAGCAAAAGTATCTCCCTTCTACCGCACCTGGGAAGTACAAAACTCAAAAGGAAAGTGCAGGGAGAATGCTCTGTGTTCCCTTTGGAAAAGAGAGCTTGAAGGGAAACTATTTCCTCACTGGGATTTAGAGCATTGCAGGCTCAACTGTGGAAGGGAAACACTGTTGTTCCATATCTTCTCTTCTTAACACAATCCATTTCTCGTCACAGAAATAGGCAGGCCCCAGATCCAAGGCAGCCTGGGTCAAAGCGGTGCTTAAACTCCAGCAAGCGTTTATAGTGTCATAGGCCACTATGCTGTGCACAAGATTCTAAGATATAGGCGAAGGACTGCCCGTCACCTCTGAGACCTGTAAGCCACGTTCAGTTGAGGAGAACAATATGCCAAAAGAAGGGCAAAGGAGGCCTTCTTTCTTTAAGCCACTAGAACGTGTAAATATGAACAACAGATGTATCTCCCTTCTACCGCACCTGGGAATTACAAAACTGAAAGGGAAAGTGCAGGGAGAATGCTCTGTGCTCCCATTGGAAAAGAGCTTGAAGGGAAACGTTTTTTTCCACACTGGAATTACAGCGTTGCAGTTTCAAATGTGGCAGGGAAACACTGTTGTTCCGTATCTCCTCTTCTTGACACAATCCATTTCTCGTCACAGAAATAGGCAGGCCCCAGATCCAAGGCAGCCTGGGTCAAAGCGGTGCTTAAACTCCAGCAAGCGTTTATGATGTCATAGGCCACTAGGCTGTGCACTAGATTCTAAGATGTAGGCAAAGGACTGCCCGTCTCTTCTGGGACCTGTAAGCCACGTTCAGTTGAGGAGAACTATATGCCAAAAGAAGGGCAATGGAGAATTTCTTTTCTTAAGCCACTAGAAGCTGTAAATGTGAACAGCAGATGTATCTCTCTTCTACCGCACCTGGAAAGTACAAAACACAGAACGAAGGCGCAGTGGGAATGCTCTGTGGTCCTTGTGGAGAATAGGGCTTGAAAACTGACCTGAAATCGTTCAGCGTTTTCGGAAGCCACTACAAGGTGTCAATGTGAACAACCGAAGTATCTACCTTCTACAGCACCGGGAAGCCCCATAGACCGCAGGAAGGCAAAGGGAGAGTGCTTTGTGGTCCCTTTCGAAAACGGGGTTTGAAAGGATTCACTAAGGATTGTTAGTGAATAGATAAACCACATGGGACGACTAGCATCGAGCTCAAGCTCTCTGTTTCTCGTCACACAGATAGGCAGTCCGCAGGTCCAAGGCAGCGTGTGTCAAAGCGGTGCTTTAAATGCAGGAAGCTTTTGCAGTGTCTTAGGCCATGTGCCTCGGCACTAGGATGCAACGTGTAAACGACGGACTGCCTGACACTACTCGGACCTGTAAGCCACTTTCACTTGAGGACAACTATATGCCACAAGAAGGGCAATGGAGGCCTTCTTTCCTTAAGCCACTAGAACGTGTAAATGTGAACAGCAAAAGTATCTCCCTTCTACCGCACCTGGGAAGTACAAAACTCAAAAGGAAACAGGGAGAATGCTCTGTGTTCCCTTTGGAAAAGAGAGCTTGAAGGGAAACTATTTCCTCACTGGGATTTAGAGCATTGCAGGCTCAACTGTGGAAGGGAAACACTGTTGTTCCATATCTTCTCTTCTTAACGCAATCCATTTCTCGTCACAGAAATAGGCAGGCCCCAGATCCAAGGCAGCCTGTGTCAAAGCGGTGCTTAAACTCTAGCAAGCGTTTATAGTGTCATAGGCCACTAGGCTGTGCACTAGATTCTAAGATATAGGCGAAGGACTGCCCGTCACCTCTGAGACCTGTAAGCCACGTTCACTTGAGGAGAACAATATGCCAAAAGAAGGGCAAAGGAGGCCTTCTTTCTTTAAGCCACTAGAACGTGTAAATATGAACAACAGATGTATCTCCCTTCTACCGCACCTGGGAATTACAAAAGTGAAAGGGAAAGTGCAAGGAGAATGCTCTGTGCTCCCATTGGAAAAGAGCTTGAAGGGAAACGTTTTTTTCCTCACAGGAATTACAGCGTTGCAGTTTCAAATGTAGCAGGGAAACACTGTTGTTCCGTATCTCCTCTTCTTGACACAATCCATTTTTGGTCACAGAAATAGGCAGGCCCCAGATCCAAGGCAGCCTGGGTCAAAGCGGTGCTTAAATTCCAGCAAGCGTTAATGATGTCATAGGCCACTAGGCTGTGCACTAGATTCTAAGATGTAGGCAAAGGACTGCCCGTCTCTTCTGGGACCTGTAAGCCACGTTCAGTTGAGGAGAACTATATACCAAAAGAAGGGCAATGGAGAATTTCTTTTCTTAAGCCACTAGAAGCTGTAAATGTGAACAGCAGATGTATCTCTCTTCTACCGCACCTGGAAAGTACAAAACACAGAACGAAGGCGCAGTGGGAATGCTCTGTGGTCCTTGTGGAGAATAGGGCTTGAAAACTGACCTGAAATCGTTCAGCGTTTTCGGAAGCCACTACAAGGTGTCAATGTGAACAACCGAAGTATCTACCTTCTACAGCACCGGGAAGCCCCATAGACCGAAGGAAGGCAAAGGGAGAGTGCTTTGTGGTCCCTTTCGAAAACGGGGTTTGAAAGGATTCACTAAGGATTGTTAGTCAATAGATAAACCACATGGGACGACTAGCATCGAGCTCAAGCTCTCTGTTTCTCGTCACACAGATAGGCAGTCCGCAGGTCCAAGGCAGCGTGTGTCAAAGCGGTGCTTTAAATGCAGGAAGCTTTTGCGGTGTCTTAGGCCATGTGCCTCGGCACTAGGATGCAACGTGTAAACGACGGACTGCCTGACACTACTCGGACCTGTAAGCCACTTTCACTTGAGGACAACTATATGCCACAAGAAGGGCAATGGAGGCCTTCTTTCCTTAAGCCACTAGAACGTGTAAATGTGAACAGCAAAAGTATCTCCCTTCTACCGCACCTGGGAAGTACAAAACTCAAAAGGAAAGTGCAGGGAGAATGCTCTGTGTTCCCTTTGGAAAAGAGAGCTTGAAGGGAAACTATTTCCTCACTGGGATTTAGAGCATTGCAGGCTCAACTGTGGAAGGGAAACACTGTTGTTCCATATCTTCTCTTCTTAACACAATCCATTTCTCGTTACAGAAATAGGCAGGCCCCAGATCCAAGGCAGCCTGTGTCAAGGCGGTGCTTAAACTCCAGCAAGCGTTTATAGTGTCATAGGCCACTTTCTAAGATATAGGCGAAGGACTGCCCGTCACCTCTGAGACCTATAAGCCACGATCAGTTGAGGAGAACAACATGCCAAAAGAAGGGCAAAGGAGGCCTTCTTTCTTTAAGCCACTAGAACGTGTAAATATGAACAACAGATGTATCTCCCTTCTACCGCACCTGGGAATTACAAAACTGAAAGGGAAAGTGCAGGGAGAATGCTCTGTGCTCCCATTGGAAAAGAGCTTGAAGGGAAACGTTTTTTTCCTCACTGGAATTACAGCGTTGCAGTTTCAAATGTGGCAGGGAAACACTGTTGTTCCGTATCTCCTCTTCTTAACACAATCCATTTCTCATCACAGAAATAGGCAGGCCCCAGATCCAAGGCAGCCTGGGTCAAAGCGGTGCTTAAACTCCAGCAAGCGTTAATGATGTCATAGGCCACTAGGCTGTGCACTAGATTCTAAGATGAGGGCGACGGTGTGCCCGTCTCTTCTGGGACTTGTAAGCCACCTTCAGTTGAGGAGAACTATATGCCAAAAGAAGGGCAATTGAGACCTTCTTTTCTTAAGCCACTAGAAGCTGTAAATGTGAACAGCAGTTGTATCCCTTCTACCGCACCTGGAAAGTACAAAACACAGAACGAAGGCGCAGTGGGAATGCTCTGTGGTCCTTGTGGAGAATAGGGCTTGAAAACTGACCTGAAATCGTTCAGCGTTTTCGGAAGCCACTACAAGGTGTCAATGTGAACAACCGAAGTATCTACCTTCTACAGCACCGGGAAGCCCCATAGAGCGCAGGAAGGCAAAGGGAGAGTGCTTTGTGGTCCCTTTCGAAAACGGGGTTTGAAAGGATTCACTAAGGATTATTAGTCAATAGATAAACCACATGGGACGACTAGCATCGAGCTCAAGCTCTCTGTTTCTCGTCACACAGATAGGCAGTCCGCAGGTCCAAGGCAGCGTGTGTCAAAGCGGTGCTTTAAATGCAGGAAGCTTTTGCGGTGTCTTAGGCCATGTGCCTCGGCACTAGGATGCAACGTGTAAACGACGGACTGCCTAACGCTAGTCGGACCTGTAAGCCACTTTCACTTGAGGACATCTATATGCCACAAGAAGGGCAATGGAGGCCTTCTTTCCTTAAGCCACTAGAACGTGTAAATGTGAACAGCAAAAGTATCTCCCTTCTACCGCACCTGGGAAGTACAAAACTCAAAAGGAAAGTGCAGGGAGAATGCTCTGTGTTCCCTTTGGAAAAGAGAGCTTGAAGGGAAACTATTTCCTCACTGGGATTTAGAGCATTGCAGGCTCAACTGTGGAAGGGAAACACTGTTGTTCCATATCTTCTCTTCTTAACACAATCCATTTCTCGTCACAGAAATAGGCAGGCCCCAGATCCAAGGCAGCCTGTGTCAAAGCGGTGCTTAAACTCCAGCAAGCGTTTATAGTGTCATAGGCCACTAGGCTGTGCACTAGATTCTAAGATATAGGCGAAGGACTGCCCGTCACCTCTGAGACCTATAAGCCACGTTCAGTTGAGGAGAACAATATGCCAAAAGAAGGGCAAAGGAGGCCTTCTTTCTTTAAGCCACTAGAACGTGTAAATATGAACAACAGATGTATCTCCCTTCTACCGCACCTGGGAATTACAAAACTGAAAGGGAAAGTGCAGGGAGAATGCTCTGTGCTCCCATTGGAAAAGAGCTTGAAGGGAAACGTTTTTTTCCTCACTGGAATTACAGCGTTGCAGTTTCAAATGTGGCAGGGAAACACTGTTGTTCCGTATCTTCTCTTCTTAACACAATCCATTTCTCATCACAGAAATAGGCAGGCCCCAGATCCAAGGCTGCCTGGGTCAAAGCGGTGCTTAAACTCCAGCAAGCGTTAATGATGTCATAGGCCACTAGGCTGTGCACTAGATTCTAAGATGAGGGCGACGGAGTGCCCGACACTTCTGGGACTTGTAAGCCACCTTCAGTTGAGGAGAACTATATGCCAAAAGAAGGGCAATTGAGACCTTCTTTTCTTAAGCCACTAGAAGCTGTAAATGTGAACAGCAGTTGTATCCCTTCTACCGCACCTGGAAAGTACAAAACACAGAACGAAGGCGCAGTGGGAATGCTCTGTGGTCCTTGTGGAGAATAGGGCTTGAAAACTGACCTGAAATCGTTCAGCGTTTTCGGAAGCCACTACAAGGTGTCAATGTGAACAACCGAAGTATCTACCTTCTACAGCACCGGGAAGCCCCATAGACCGCAGGAAGGCAAAGGGAGAGTGCTTTGTGGTCCCTTCCGAAAACGGGGTTTGAAAGGATTCACTAAGGATTATTAGTCAATAGATAAACCACATGGGACGACTAGCATCGAGCTCAAGCTCTCTGTTTCTCGTCACACAGATAGGCAGTCCGCAGGTCCAAGGCAGCGTGTGTCAAAGCGGTGCTTTAAATGCAGGAAGCTTTTGCGGTGTCTTAGGCCATGTGCCTCGGCACTAGGATGCAACGTGTAAACGACGGACTGCCTGACGCTAGTCGGACCTGTAAGCCACTTTCAGTTGAGGACAACCATATGCCACAAGAAGGGCAATGGAGGCCTTCTTTCCTTAAGCCACTAGAACGTGTAAATGTGAACAGCAAAAGTATCTCCCTTCTACCGCACCTGGGAAGTACAAAACTCAAAAGGAAAGTGCAGGGAGAATGCTCTGTGTTCCCTTTGGAAAAGAGAGCTTGAAGGGAAACTATTTCCTCACTGGGATTTAGAGCATTGCAGGCTCAACTGTGGAAGGGAAACACTGTTGTTCCATATCTTCTCTTCTTAACACAATCCATTTCTCGTCACAGAAATAGGCAGGCCCCAGATCCAAGGCAGCCTGGGTCAAGGCGGTGCTTAAACTCCAGCAAGCGTTTATAGTGTCATAGGCCACTAGGCTGTGCACTAGATTCTAAGATATAGGCGAAGGACTGCCCGTCACCTCTGAGACCTGTAAGCCACGTTCACTTGAGGAGAACAATATGCCAAAAGAAGGGCAAAGGAGGCCTTCTTTCTTTAAGCCACTAGAACGTGTAAATATGAACAACAGATGTATCTCCCTTCTACCGCACCTGGGAATTACAAAACTGAAAGGGAAAGTGCAGGGAGAATGCTCTGTGCTCCCATTGGAAAAGAGCTTGAAGGGAAACGTTTTTTTCCTCACTGGAATTACAGCGTTGCAGTTTCAAATGTGGCAGGGAAACACTGTTGTTCCGTATCTTCTCTTCTTAACACAATCCATTTCTCATCACAGAAATAGGCAGGCCCCAGATCCAAGGCAGCCTGGGTCAAAGCGGTGCTTAAACTCCAGCAAGCGTTAATGATGTCATAGGCCACTAGGCTGTGCACTAGATTCTAAGATGAGGGCGACGGAGTGCCCGACACTTCTGGGACTTGTAAGCCACCTTCAGTTGAGGAGAACTATATGCCAAAAGAAGGGCAATTGAGACCTTCTTTTCTTAAGCCACTAGAAGCTGTAAATGTGAACAGCAGTTGTATCCCTTCTACCGCACCTGGAAAGTACAAAACACAGAACGAAGGCGCAGTGGGAATGTTCTGTGGTCCTTGTGGAGAATAGGGCTTGAAAACTGACCTGAAATCGTTCAGCGTTTTCGGAAGCCACTACAAGGCGTCAATGTGAACAACCGAGGTATCTACCTTCTACAGCACCGGGAAGCCCCATAGACCGCAGGAAGGCAAAGGGAGAGTGCTTTGTGGTCCCTTTCGAAAACGGGGTTTGAAAGGATTCACTAAGGATTGTTAGTGAATAGATAAACCACATGGGACGACTAGCATCGAGCTCAATCTCTCTGTTTCTCGTCACACAGATAGGCAGTCCGCAGATCCAAGGCAGCGTGTGTCAAAGCGGTGCTTTAAATGCAGGAAGCTTTTGCGGTGTCTTAGGCCATGTGCCTCGGCACTAGGATGCAACGTGTAAACGACGGACTGCCTGACACTACTCGGACCTGTAAGCCACTTTCACTTGAGGACAACTATATGCCACAAGAAGGGCAATGGAGGCCTGCTTTCTTAAGCCACTAGAACGTGTAAATGTGAACAGCAAAAGTATCTCCCTTCTACCGCACCTGGGAAGTACAAAACTCAAAAGGAAAGTGCAGGGAGAATGCTCTGTGTTCCCTTTGGAAAAGAGAGCTTGAAGGGAAACTATTTCCTCACTGGGATTTAGAGCATTGCAGGCTCAACTGTGGAAGGGAAACACTGTTGTTCCATATCTTCTCTTCTTAACACAATCCATTTCTCGTCACAGAAATAGGCAGGCCCCAGATCCAAGGCAGCCTGGGTCAAAGCGGTGCTTAAACTCCAGCAAGCGTTTATAGTGTCATAGGCCACTATGCTGTGCACAAGATTCTAAGATATAGGCGAAGGACTGCCCGTCACCTCTGAGACCTGTAAGCCACGTTCAGTTGAGGAGAACAATATGCCAAAAGAAGGGCAAAGGAGGCCTTCTTTCTTTAAGCCACTAGAACGTGTAAATATGAACAACAGATGTATCTCCCTTCTACCGCACCTGGGAATTACAAAACTGAAAGGGAAAGTGCAGGGAGAATGCTCTGTGCTCCCATTGGAAAAGAGCTTGAAGGGAAACGTTTTTTTCCACACTGGAATTACAGCGTTGCAGTTTCAAATGTGGCAGGGAAACACTGTTGTTCCGTATCTCCTCTTCTTGACACAATCCATTTCTCGTCACAGAAATAGGCAGGCCCCAGATCCAAGGCAGCCTGGGTCAAAGCGGTGCTTAAACTCCAGCAAGCGTTTATGATGTCATAGGCCACTAGGCTGTGCACTAGATTCTAAGATGTAGGCAAAGGACTGCCCGTCTCTTCTGGGACCTGTAAGCCACGTTCAGTTGAGGAGAACTATATGCCAAAAGAAGGGCAATGGAGAATTTCTTTTCTTAAGCCACTAGAAGCTGTAAATGTGAACAGCAGATGTATCTCTCTTCTACCGCACCTGGAAAGTACAAAACACAGAACGAAGGCGCAGTGGGAATGCTCTGTGGTCCTTGTGGAGAATAGGGCTTGAAAACTGACCTGAAATCGTTCAGCGTTTTCGGAAGCCACTACAAGGTGTCAATGTGAACAAACGAAGTATCTACCTTCTACAGCACCGGGAAGCCCCATAGACCGCAGGAAGGCAAAGGGAGAGTGCTTTGTGGTCCCTTTCGAAAACGGGGTTTGAAAGGATTCACTAAGGATTGTTAGTCAATAGATAAACCACATGGGACGACTAGCATCGAGCTCAAGCTCTCTGTTTCTCGTCACACAGATAGGCAGTCCGCAGGTCCAAGGCAGCGTGTGTCAAAGCGGTGCTTTAAATGCAGGAAGCTTTTGCAGTGTCTTAGGCCATGTGCCTCGGCACTAGGATGCAACGTGTAAACGACGGACTGCCTGACACTACTCGGACCTGTAAGCCACTTTCACTTGAGGACAACTATATGCCACAAGAAGGGCAATGGAGGCCTTCTTTCCTTAAGCCACTAGAACGTGTAAATGTGAACAGCAAAAGTATCTCCCTTCTACCGCACCTGGGAAGTACAAAACTCAAAAGGAAAGTGCAGGGAGAATGCTCTGTGTTCCCTTTGGAAAAGAGAGCTTGAAGGGAAACTATTTCCTCACTGGGATTTAGAGCATTGCAGGCTCAACTGTGGAAGGGAAACACTGTTGTTCCATATCTTCTCTTCTTAACGCAATCCATTTCTCGTCACAGAAATAGGCAGGCCCCAGATCCAAGGCAGCCTGTGTCAAAGCGGTGCTTAAACTCTAGCAAGCGTTTATAGTGTCATAGGCCACTAGGCTGTGCACTAGATTCTAAGATATAGGCGAAGGACTGCCCGTCACCTCTGAGACCTGTAAGCCACGTTCACTTGAGGAGAACAATATGCCAAAAGAAGGGCAAAGGAGGCCTTCTTTCTTTAAGCCACTAGAACGTGTAAATATGAACAACAGATGTATCTCCCTTCTACCGCACCTGGGAATTACAAAAGTGAAAGGGAAAGTGCAAGGAGAATGCTCTGTGCTCCCATTGGAAAAGAGCTTGAAGGGAAACGTTTTTTTCCTCACAGGAATTACAGCGTTGCAGTTTCAAATGTAGCAGGGAAACACTGTTGTTCCGTATCTCCTCTTCTTGACACAATCCATTTTTGGTAACAGAAATAGGCAGGCCCCAGATCCAAGGCAGCCTGTGTCAAAGCGGTGCTTAAACTCTAGCAAGCGTTTATAGTGTCATAGGCCACTAGGCTGTGCACTAGATTCTAAGATATAGGCGAAGGACTGCCCGTCACCTCTGAGACCTGTAAGCCACGTTCACTTGAGGAGAACAATATGCCAAAAGAAGGGCAAAGGAGGCCTTCTTTCTTTAAGCCACTAGAACGTGTAAATATGAACAACAGATGTATCTCCCTTCTACCGCACCTGGGAATTACAAAAGTGAAAGGGAAAGTGCAAGGAGAATGCTCTGTGCTCCCATTGGAAAAGAGCTTGAAGGGAAACGTTTTTTTCCTCACAGGAATTACAGCGTTGCAGTTTCAAATGTAGCAGGGAAACACTGTTGTTCCGTATCTCCTCTTCTTGACACAATCCATTTTTGGTCACAGAAATAGGCAGGCCCCAGATCCAAGGCAGCCTGGGTCAAAGCGGTGCTTAAATTCCAGCAAGCGTTAATGATGTCATAGGCCACTAGGCTGTGCACTAGATTCTAAGATGTAGGCAAAGGACTGCCCGTCTCTTCTGGGACCTGTAAGCCACGTTCAGTTGAGGAGAACTATATACCAAAAGAAGGGCAATGGAGAATTTCTTTTCTTAAGCCACTAGAAGCTGTAAATGTGAACAGCAGATGTATCTCTCTTCTACCGCACCTGGAAAGTACAAAACACAGAACGAAGGCGCAGTGGGAATGCTCTGTGGTCCTTGTGGAGAATAGGGCTTGAAAACTGACCTGAAATCGTTCAGCGTTTTCGGAAGCCACTACAAGGTGTCAATGTGAACAACCGAAGTATCTACCTTCTACAGCACCGGGAAGCCCCATAGACCGAAGGAAGGCAAAGGGAGAGTGCTTTGTGGTCCCTTTCGAAAACGGGGTTTGAAAGGATTCACTAAGGATTGTTAGTGAATAGATAAACCACATGGGACGACTAGCATCGAGCTCAAGCTCTCTGTTTCTCGTCACACAGATAGGCAGTCCGCAGGTCCAAGGCAGCGTGTGTCAAAGCGGTGCTTTAAATGCAGGAAGCTTTTGCGGTGTCTTAGGCCATGTGCCTCGGCACTAGGATGCAACGTGTAAACGACGGACTGCCTGACACTACTCGGACCTGTAAGCCACTTTCACTTGAGGACAACTATATGCCACAAGAAGGGCAATGGAGGCCTTCTTTCCTTAAGCCACTAGAACGTGTAAATGTGAACAGCAAAAGTATCTCCCTTCTACCGCACCTGGGAAGTACAAAACTCAAAAGGAAAGTGCAGGGAGAATGCTCTGTGTTCCCTTTGGAAAAGAGAGCTTGAAGGGAAACTATTTCCTCACTGGGATTTAGAGCATTGCAGGCTCAACTGTGGAAGGGAAACACTGTTGTTCCATATCTTCTCTTCTTAACACAATCCATTTCTCGTTACAGAAATAGGCAGGCCCCAGATCCAAGGCAGCCTGGGTCAAGGCGGTGCTTAAACTCCAGCAAGCGTTTATAGGGTCATAGGCCACTAGGCTGTGCACTAGATTCTAAGATATAGGCGAAGGACTGCCCGTCACCTCTGAGACCTATAAGCCACGTTCACTTGAGGAGAACAACATGCCAAAAGAAGGGCAAAGGAGGCCTTCTTTCTTTAAGCCACTAGAACGTGTAAATATGAACAACAGATGTATCTCCCTTCTACCGCACCTGGGAATTACAAAACTGAAAGGGAAAGTGCAGGGAGAATGCTCTGTGCTCCCATTGGAAAAGAGCTTGAAGGGAAACGTTTTTTTCCTCACTGGAATTACAGCGTTGCAGTTTCAAATGTGGCAGGGAAACACTGTTGTTCCGTATCTTCTCTTCTTAACACAATCCATTTCTCATCACAGAAATAGGCAGGCCCCAGATCCAAGGCAGCCTGGGTCAAAGCGGTGCTTAAACTCCAGCAAGCGTTAATGATGTCATAGGCCACTAGGCTGTGCACTAGATTCTAAGATGAGGGCGACGGTGTGCCCGACACTTCTGGGACTTGTAAGCCACCTTCAGTTGAGGAGAACTATATGCCAAAAGAAGGGCAATTGAGACCTTCTTTTCTTAAGCCACTAGAAGCTGTAAATGTGAACAGCAGTTGTATCCCTTCTACCGCACCTGGAAAGTACAAAACACAGAACGAAGGCGCAGTGGGAATGCTCTGTGGTCCTTGTGGAGAATAGGGCTTGAAAACTGACCTGAAATCGTTCAGCGTTTTCGGAAGCCACTACAAGGTGTCAATGTGAACAACCGAAGTATCTACCTTCTACAGCACCGAGAAGCCCCATAGACCGAAGGAAGGCAAAGGGAGAGTGCTTTGTGGTCCCTTTCGAAAACGGGGTTTGAAAGGATTCACTAAGGATTGTTAGTCAATAGATAAACCACATGGGACGACTAGCATCGAGCTCAAGCTCTCTGTTTCTCGTCACACAGATAGGCAGTCCGCAGGTCCAAGGCAGCGTGTGTCAAAGCGGTGCTTTAAATGCAGGAAGCTTTTGCGGTGTCTTAGGCCATGTGCCTCGGCACTAGGATGCAACGTGTAAACGACGGACTGCCTGACACTACTCGGACCTGTAAGCCACTTTCACTTGAGGACAACTATATGCCACAAGAAGGGCAATGGAGGCCTTCTTTCCTTAAGCCACTAGAACGTGTAAATGTGAACAGCAAAAGTATCTCCCTTCTACCGCACCTGGGAAGTACAAAACTCAAAAGGAAAGTGCAGGGAGAATGCTCTGTGTTCCCTTTGGAAAAGAGAGCTTGAAGGGAAACTATTTCCTCACTGGGATTTAGAGCATTGCAGGCTCAACTGTGGAAGGGAAACACTGTTGTTCCATATCTTCTCTTCTTAACACAATCCATTTCTCGTTACAGAAATAGGCAGGCCCCAGATCCAAGGCAGCCTGGGTCAAGGCGGTGCTTAAACTCCAGCAAGCGTTTATAGTGTCATAGGCCACTAGGCTGTGCACTAGATTCTAAGATATAGGCGAAGGACTGCCCGTCACCTCTGAGACCTATAAGCCACGTTCAGTTGAGGAGAACAACATGCCAAAAGAAGGGCAAAGGAGGCCTTCTTTCTTTAAGCCACTAGAACGTGTAAATATGAACAACAGATGTATCTCCCTTCTACCGCACCTGGGAATTACAAAACTGAAAGGGAAAGTGCAGGGAGAATGCTCTGTGCTCCCATTGGAAAAGAGCTTGAAGGGAAACGTTTTTTTCCTCACTGGAATTACAGCGTTGCAGTTTCAAATGTGGCAGGGAAACACTGTTGTTCCGTATCTTCTCTTCTTAACACAATCCATTTCTCATCACAGAAATAGGCAGGCCCCAGATCCAAGGCAGCCTGGGTCAAAGCGGTGCTTAAACTCCAGCAAGCGTTAATGATGTCATAGGCCACTAGGCTGTGCACTAGATTCTAAGATGAGGGCGACGGTGTGCCCGACACTTCTGGGACTTGTAAGCCACCTTCAGTTGAGGAGAACTATATGCAAAAAGAAGGGCAATTGAGACCTTCTTTTCTTAAGCCACTAGAAGCTGTAAATGTGAACAGCAGTTGTATCCCTTCTACCGCACCTGGAAAGTACAAAACACAGAACGAAGGCGCAGTGGGAATGCTCTGTGGTCCTTGTGGAGATTAGGGCTTGAAAACTGACCTGAAATCGTTCAGCGTTTTCGGAAGCCACTACAAGGTGTCAATGTGAACAACCGAAGTATCTACCTTCTACAGCACCGGGAAGCCCCATAGACCGCAGGAAGGCAAAGGGAGAGTGCTTTGTGGTCCCTTTCGAAAACGGGGTTTGAAAGGATTCACTAAGGATTATTAGTCAATAGATAAACCACATGGGACGACTAGCATCGAGCTCAAGCTCTCTGTTTCTCGTCACACAGATAGGCAGTCCGCAGGTCCAAGGCAGCGTGTGTCAAAGCGGTGCTTTAAATGCAGGAAACTTTTGCGGTGTCTTAGGCCATGTGCCTCGGCACTAGGATGCAACGTGTAAACGACGGACTGCCTGACGCTAGTCGGACCTGTAAGCCACTTTCACTTGAGGACAACTATATGCCACAAGAAGGGCAATGGAGGCCTTCTTTCCTTAAGCCACTAGAACGTGTAAATGTGAACAGCAAAAGTATCTCCCTTCTACCGCACCTGGGAAGTACAAAACTCAAAAGGAAAGTGCAGGGAGAATGCTCTGTGTTCCCTTTGGAAAAGAGAGCTTGAAGAGAAACTATGTCCTCACTGGGATTTAGAGCATTGCAGGCTCAACTGTGGAAGGGAAACACTGTTGTTCCATATCTTCTCTTCTTAACACAATCCATTTCTCGTCACAGAAATAGGCAGGCCCCAGATCCAAGGCAGCCTGTGTCAAAGCGGTGCTTAAACTCCAGCAAGCGTTTATAGTGTCATAGGCCACTAGGCTGTGCACTAGATTCTAAGATATAGGCGAAGGACTGCCCGTCACCTCTGAGACCTGTAAGCCACGTTCACTTGAGGAGAACAATATGCCAAAAGAAGGGCAAAGGAGGCCTTCTTTCTTTAAGCCACTAGAACGTGTAAATATGAACAACAGATGTATCTCCCTTCTACCGCACCTGGGAATTACAAAAGTGAAAGGGAAAGTGCAGGGAGAATGCTCTGTGCTCCCATTGGAAAAGAGCTTGAAGGGAAACGTTTTTTTCCTCACAGGAATTACAGCGTTGCAGTTTCAAATGTAGCAGGGAAACACTGTTGTTCCGTATCTCCTCTTCTTGACACAATCCATTTTTGGTCACAGAAATAGGCAGGCCCCAGATCCAAGGCAGCCTGGGTCAAAGCGGTGCTTAAATTCCAGCAAGCGTTAATGATGTCATAGGCCACTAGGCTGTGCACTAGATTCTAAGATGTAGGCAAAGGACTGCCCGTCTCTTCTGGGACCTGTAAGCCACGTTCAGTTGAGGAGAACTATATACCAAAAGAAGGGCAATGGAGAATTTCTTTTCTTAAGCCACTAGAAGCTGTAAATGTGAACAGCAGATGTATCTCTCTTCTACCGCACCTGGAAAGTACAAAACACAGAACGAAGGCGCAGTGGGAATGCTCTGTGGTCCTTGTGGAGAATAGGGCTTGAAAACTGACCTGAAATCGTTCAGCGTTTTCGGAAGCCACTACAAGGTGTCAATGTGAACAACCGAAGTATCTACCTTCTACAGCACCGGGAAGCCCCATAGACCGCAGGAAGGCAAAGGGAGAGTGCTTTGTGGTCCCTTTCGAAAACGGGGTTTGAAAGGATTCACTAAGGATTGTTAGTCAATAGATAAACCACATGGGACGACTAGCATCGAGCTCAAGCTCTCTGTTTCTCGTCACACAGATAGGCAGTCCGCAGGTCCAAGGCAGCGTGTGTCAAAGCGGTGCTTTAAATGCAGGAAGCTTTTGCGGTGTCTTAGGCCATGTGCCTCGGCACTAGGATGCAACGTGTAAACGACGGACTGCCTGACACTACTCGGACCTGTAAGCCACTTTCAGTTGAGGACAACTATATGCCACAAGAAGGGCAATGGAGGCCTTCTTTCCTTAAGCCACTAGAACCTGTAAATGTGAACAGCAAAAGTATCTCCCTTCTACCGCACCTGGGAAGTACAAAACTCAAAAGGAAAGTGCAGGGAGAATGCTCTGTGTTCCCTTTGGAAAAGAGAGCTTGAAGGGAAACTATTTCCTCACTGGGATTTAGAGCATTGCAGGCTCAACTGTGGAAGGGAAACACTGTTGTTCCATATCTTCTCTTCTTAACACAATCCATTTCTCGTCACAGAAATAGGCAGGCCCCAGATCCAAGGCAGCCTGGGTCAAAGCGGTGCTTAAACTCCAGCAAGTGTTTATGATGTCATAGGCCACTAGGCTGTGCACTAGATTCTAAGATGAGGGCGACGGAGTGCCCGACACTTTTGGGACTTGTAAGCCACCTTCAGTTGAGGAGAACAATATGCCAAATAAGGGCAAAGGAGGCCTTCTTTCTTTAAGCCACTAGAACGTGTAAATATGAACAACAGATGTATCTCCCTTCTACCGCACCTGGGAATTACAAAACTGAAAGGGAAAGTGCAGGGAGAATGCTCTGTGCTCCCATTGGAAAAGAGCTTGAAGGGAAACGTTTTTTTCCTCACTGGAATTACAGCGTTGCAGTTTCAAATGTGGCAGGGAAACACTGTTGTTCCGTATCTCCTCTTCTTGACACAATCCATTTCTCGTCACAGAAATAGGCAGGCCCCAGATCCAAGGCAGCCTGGGTCAAAGCGGTGCTTAAACTCCAGCAAGCGTTAATGATGTCATAGGCCACTAGGCTGTGCACTAGATTCTAAGATGAGGGCGACGGAGTGCCCGACACTTCTGGGACCTGTAAGCCACGTTCACTTGAGGAGAACTATATGCCAAAAGAAGGGCAATTGAGACCTTCTTTTCTTAAGCCACTAGAAGCTGTAAATGTGAACAGCAGTTGTATCCCTTCTACCGCACCTGGAAAGTACAAAACACAGAACGAAGGCGCAGTGGGAATGTTCTGTGGTCCTTGTGGAGAATAGGGCTTGAAAACTGACCTGAAATCGTTCAGCGTTTTCGGAAGCCACTACAAGGTGTCAATGTGAACAACCGAGGTATCTACCTTCTACAGCACCGGGAAGCCCCATAGACCGCAGGAAGGCAAAGGGAGAGTGCTTTGTGGTCCCTTTCGAAAACGGGGTTTGAAAGGATTCACTAAGGATTGTTAGTGAATAGATAAACCACATGGGACGACTAGCATCGAGCTCAATCTCTCTGTTTCTCGTCACACAGATAGGCAGTCCGCAGATCCAAGGCAGCGTGTGTCAAAGCGGTGCTTTAAATGCAGGAAGCTTTTGCGGTGTCTTAGGCCATGTGCCTCGGCACTAGGATGCAACGTGTAAACGACGGACTGCCTGACACTACTCGGACCTGTAAGCCACTTTCACTTGAGGACAACTATATGCCACAAGAAGGGCAATGGAGGCCTGCTTTCTTAAGCCACTAGAACGTGTAAATGTGAACAGCAAAAGTATCTCCCTTCTACCGCACCTGGGAAGTACAAAACTCAAAAGGAAAGTGCAGGGAGAATGCTCTGTGTTCCCTTTGGAAAAGAGAGCTTGAAGGGAAACTATTTCCTCACTGGGATTTAGAGCATTGCAGGCTCAACTGTGGAAGGGAAACACTGTTGTTCCATATCTTCTCTTCTTAACACAATCCATTTCTCGTCACAGAAATAGGCAGGCCCCAGATCCAAGGCAGCCTGTGTCAAAGCGGTGCTTAAACTCCAGCAAGCGTTTATAGTGTCATAGGCCACTATGCTGTGCACAAGATTCTAAGATATAGGCGAAGGACTGCCCGTCACCTCTGAGACCTGTAAGCCACGTTCAGTTGAGGAGAACAATATGCCAAAAGAAGGGCAAAGGAGGCCTTCTTTCTTTAAGCCACTAGAACGTGTAAATATGAACAACAGATGTATCTCCCTTCTACCGCACCTGGGAATTACAAAACTGAAAGGGAAAGTGCAGGGAGAATGCTCTGTGCTCCCATTGGAAAAGAGCTTGAAGGGAAACGTTTTTTTCCACACTGGAATTACAGCGTTGCAGTTTCAAATGTGGCAGGGAAACACTGTTGTTCCGTATCTCCTCTTCTTGACACAATCCATTTCTCGTCACAGAAATAGGCAGGCCCCAGATCCAAGGCAGCCTGGGTCAAAGCGGTGCCTAAACTCCAGCAAGCGTTTATGATGTCATAGGCCACTAGGCTGTGCACTAGATTCTAAGATGTAGGCAAAGGACTGCCCGTCTCTTCTGGGACCTGTAAGCCACGTTCAGTTGAGGAGAACTATATGCCAAAAGAAGGGCAATGGAGAATTTCTTTTCTTAAGCCACTAGAAGCTGTAAATGTGAACAGCAGATGTATCTCTCTTCTACCGCACCTGGAAAGTACAAAACACAGAACGAAGGCGCAGTGGGAATGCTCTGTGGTCCTTGTGGAGAATAGGGCTTGAAAACTGACCTGAAATCGTTCAGCGTTTTCGGAAGCCACTACAAGGTGTCAATGTGAACAAACGAAGTATCTACCTTCTACAGCACCGGGAAGCCCCATAGACCGCAGGAAGGCAAAGGGAGAGTGCTTTGTGGTCCCTTTCGAAAACGGGGTTTGAAAGGATTCTCTAAGGATTGTTAGTCAATAGATAAACCACATGGGACGACTAGCATCGAGCTCAAGCTCTCTGTTTCTCGTCACACAGATAGGCAGTCCGCAGGTCCAAGGCAGCGTGTGTCAAAGCGGTGCTTTAAATGCAGGAAGCTTTTGCAGTGTCTTAGGCCATGTGCCTCGGCACTAGGATGCAACGTGTAAACGACGGACTGCCTGACACTACTCGGACCTGTAAGCCACTTTCACTTGAGGACAACTATATGCCACAAGAAGGGCAATGGAGGCCTTCTTTCCTTAAGCCACTAGAACGTGTAAATGTGAACAGCAAAAGTATCTCCCTTCTACCGCACCTGGGAAGTACAAAACTCAAAAGGAAAGTGCAGGGAGAATGCTCTGTGTTCCCTTTGGAAAAGAGAGCTTGAAGGGATACTATTTCCTCACTGGGATTTAGAGCATTGCAGGCTCAACTGTGGAAGGGAAACACTGTTGTTCCATATCTTCTCTTCTTAACGCAATCCATTTCTCGTCACAGAAATAGGCAGGCCCCAGATCCAAGGCAGCCTGTGTCAAAGCGGTGCTTAAACTCTAGCAAGCGTTTATAGTGTCATAGGCCACTAGGCTGTGCACTAGATTCTAAGATATAGGCGAAGGACTGCCCGTCACCTCTGAGACCTGTAAGCCACGTTCACTTGAGGAGAACAATATGCCAAAAGAAGGGCAAAGGAGGCCTTCTTTCTTTAAGCCACTAGAACGTGTAAATATGAACAACAGATGTATCTCCCTTCTACCGCACCTGGGAATTACAAAAGTGAAAGGGAAAGTGCAAGGAGAATGCTCTGTGCTCCCATTGGAAAAGAGCTTGAAGGGAAACGTTTTTTTCCTCATAGGAATTACAGCGTTGCAGTTTCAAATGTAGCAGGGAAACACTGTTGTTCCGTATCTCCTCTTCTTGACACAATCCATTTTTGGTCACAGAAATAGGCAGGCCCCAGATCCAAGGCAGCCTGTGTCAAAGCGGTGCTTAAACTCTAGCAAGCGTTTATAGTGTCATAGGCCACTAGGCTGTGCACTAGATTCTAAGATATAGGCGAAGGACTGCCCGTCACCTCTGAGACCTGTAAGCCACGTTCACTTGAGGAGAACAATATGCCAAAAGAAGGGCAAAGGAGGCCTTCTTTCTTTAAGCCACTAGAACGTGTAAATATGAACAACAGATGTATCTCCCTTCTACCGCACCTGGGAATTACAAAAGTGAAAGGGAAAGTGCAAGGAGAATGCTCTGTGCTCCCATTGGAAAAGAGCTTGAAGGGAAACGTTTTTTTCCTCACAGGAATTACAGCGTTGCAGTTTCAAATGTAGCAGGGAAACACTGTTGTTCCGTATCTCCTCTTCTTGACACAATCCATTTTTGGTCACAGAAATAGGCAGGCCCCAGATCCAAGGCAGCCTGTGTCAAAGCGGTGCTTAAATTCCAGCAAGCGTTAATGATGTCATAGGCCACTAGGCTGTGCACTAGATTCTAAGATGTAGGCAAAGGACTGCCCGTCTCTTCTGGGACCTGTAAGCCACGTTCAGTTGAGGAGAACTATATACCAAAAGAAGGGCAATGGAGAATTTCTTTTCTTAAGCCACTAGAAGCTGTAAATGTGAACAGCAGATGTATCTCTCTTCTACCGCACCTGGAAAGTACAAAACACAGAACGAAGGCGCAGTGGGAATGCTCTGTGGTCCTTGTGGAGAATAGGGCTTGAAAACTGACCTGAAATCGTTCAGCGTTTTCGGAAGCCACTACAAGGTGTCAATGTGAACAACCGAAGTATCTACCTTCTACAGCACCGGGAAGCCCCATAGACCGAAGGAAGGCAAAGGGAGAGTGCTTTGTGGTCCCTTTCGAAAACGGGGTTTGAAAGGATTCACTAAGGATTGTTAGTCAATAGATAAACCACATGGGACGACTAGCATCGAGCTCAAGCTCTCTGTTTCTCGTCACACAGATAGGCAGTCCGCAGGTCCAAGGCAGCGTGTGTCAAAGCGGTGCTTTAAATGCAGGAAGCTTTTGCGGTGTCTTAGGCCATGTGCCTCGGCACTAGGATGCAACGTGTAAACGACGGACTATCTGACACTACTCGGACCTGTAAGCCACTTTCACTTGAGGACAACTATATGCCACAAGAAGGGCAATGGAGGCCTTCTTTCCTTAAGCCACTAGAACGTGTAAATGTGAACAGCAAAAGTATCTCCCTTCTACCGCACCTGGGAAGTACAAAACTCAAAAGGAAAGTGCAGGGAGAATGCTCTGTGTTCCCTTTGGAAAAGAGAGCTTGAAGGGAAACTATTTCCTCACTGGGATTTAGAGCATTGCAGGCTCAACTGTGGAAGGGAAACACTGTTGTTCCATATCTTCTCTTCTTAACACAATCCATTTCTCGTTACAGAAATAGGCAGGCCCCAGATCCAAGGCAGCCTGGGTCAAGGCGGTGCTTAAACTCCAGCAAGCGTTTATAGTGTCATAGGCCACTAGGCTGTGCACTAGATTCTAAGATATAGGCGAAGGACTGCCCGTCACCTCTGAGACCTATAAGCCACGTTCAGTTGAGGAGAACAACATGCCAAAAGAAGGGCAAAGGAGGCCTTCTTTCTTTAAGCCACTAGAACGTGTAAATATGAACAACAGATGTATCTCCCTTCTACCGCACCTGGGAATTACAAAACTGAAAGGGAAAGTGCAGGGAGAATGCTCTGTGCTCCCATTGGAAAAGAGCTTGAAGGGAAACGTTTTTTTCCTCACTGGAATTACAGCGTTGCAGTTTCAAATGTGGCAGGGAAACACTGTTGTTCCGTATCTTCTCTTCTTAACACAATCCATTTCTCATCACAGAAATAGGCAGGCCCCAGATCCAAGGCAGCCTGGGTCAAAGCGGTGCTTAAACTCCAGCAAGCGTTAATGATGTCATAGGCCACTAGGCTGTGCACTAGATTCTAAGATGAGGGCGACGGTGTGCCCGACACTTCTGGGACTTGTAAGCCACCTTCAGTTGAGGAGAACTATATGCCAAAAGAAGGGCAATTGAGACCTTCTTTTCTTAAGCCACTAGAAGCTGTAAATGTGAACAGCAGTTGTATCCCTTCTACCGCACCTGGAAAGTACAAAACACAGAACGAAGGCGCAGTGGGAATGCTCTGTGGTCCTTGTGGAGATTAGGGCTTGAAAACTGACCTGAAATCGTTCAGCGTTTTCGGAAGCCACTACAAGGTGTCAATGTGAACAACCGAAGTATCTACCTTCTACAGCACCGGGAAGACCCATAGACCGCAGGAAGGCAAAGGGAGAGTGCTTTGTGGTCCCTTTCGAAAACGGGGTTTGAAAGGATTCACTAAGGATTATTAGTCAATAGATAAACCACATGGGACGACTAGCATCGAGCTCAAGCTCTCTGTTTCTCGTCACACAGATAGGCAGTCCGCAGGTCCAAGGCAGCGTGTGTCAAAGCGGTGCTTTAAATGCAGGAAGCTTTTGCGGTGTCTTAGGCCATGTGCCTCGGCACTAGGATGCAACGTGTAAACGACGGACTGCCTGACGCTAGTCGGACCTGTAAGCCACTTTCACTTGAGGACAACTATATGCCACAAGAAGGGCAATGGAGGCCTTCTTTCCTTAAGCCACTAGAACGTGTAAATGTGAACAGCAAAAGTATCTCCCTTCTACCGCACCTGGGAAGTACAAAACTCAAAAGGAAAGTGCAGGGAGAATGCTCTGTGTTCCCTTTGGAAAAGAGAGCTTGAAGGGAAACTATGTCCTCACTAGGATTTAGAGCATTGCAGGCTCAACTGCGGAAGGGAAACACTGTTGTTCCATATCTTCTCTTCTTAACACAATCCATTTCTCGTTACAGAAATAGGCAGGCCCCAGATCCAAGGCAGCCTGGGTCAAGGCGGTGCTTAAACTCCAGCAAGCGTTTATAGTGTCATAGGCCACTAGGCTGTGCACTAGATTCTAAGATATAGGCGAAGGACTGCCCGTCACCTCTGAGACCTATAAGCCACGTTCAGTTGAGGAGAACAACATGCCAAAAGAAGGGCAAAGGAGGCCTTCTTTCTTTAAGCCACTAGAACGTGTAAATATGAACAACAGATGTATCTCCCTTCTACCGCACCTGGGAATTACAAAACTGAAAGGGAAAGTGCAGGGAGAATGCTCTGTGCTCCCATTGGAAAAGAGCTTGAAGGGAAACGTTTTTTTCCTCACTGGAATTACAGCGTTGCAGTTTCAAATGTGGCAGGGAAACACTGTTGTTCCGTATCTTCTCTTCTTAACACAATCCATTTCTCATCACAGAAATAGGCAGGCCCCAGATCCAAGGCAGCCTGGGTCAAAGCGGTGCTTAAACTCCAGCAAGCGTTAATGATGTCATAGGCCACTAGGCTGTGCACTAGATTCTAAGATGAGGGCGACGGTGTGCCCGACACTTCTGGGACTTGTAAGCCACCTTCAGTTGAGGAGAACTATATGCCAAAAGAAGGGCAATTGAGACCTTCTTTACTTAAGCCACTAGAAGCTGTAAATGTGAACAGCAGTTGTATCCCTTCTACCGCACCTGGAAAGTACAAAACACAGAACGAAGGCGCAGTGGGAATGCTCTGTGGTCCTTGTGGAGATTAGGGCTTGAAAACTGACCTGAAATCGTTCAGCGTTTTCGGAAGCCACTACAAGGTGTCAATGTGAACAACCGAAGTATCTACCTTCTACAGCACCGGGAAGCCCCATAGACCGCAGGAAGGCAAAGGGAGAGTGCTTTGTGGTCCCTTTCGAAAACGGGGTTTGAAAGGATTCACTAAGGATTATTAGTCAATAGATAAACCACATGGGACGACTAGCATCGAGCTCAAGCTCTCTGTTTCTCGTCACACAGATAGGCAGTCCGCAGGTCCAAGGCAGCGTGTGTCAAAGCGGTGCTTTAAATGCAGGAAGCTTTTGCGGTGTCTTAGGCCATGTGCCTCGGCACTAGGATGCAACGTGTAAACGACGGACTGCCTGACGCTAGTCGGACCTGTAAGCCACTTTCACTTGAGGACAACTATATGCCACAAGAAGGGCAATGGAGGCCTTCTTTCCTTAAGCCACTAGAACGTGTAAATGTGAACAGCAAAAGTATCTCCCTTCTACCGCACCTGGGAAGTACAAAACTCAAAAGGAAAGTGCAGGGAGAATGCTCTGTGTTCCCTTTGGAAAAGAGAGCTTGAAGGGAAACTATGTCCTCACTGGGATTTAGAGCATTGCAGGCTCAACTGTGGAAGGGAAACACTGTTGTTCCATATCTTCTCTTCTTAACACAATCCATTTCTCGTCACAGAAATAGGCAGGCCCCAGATCCAAGGCAGCCTGTGTCAAAGCGGTGCTTAAACTCCAGCAAGCGTTTATAGTGTCATAGGCCACTAGGCTGTGCACTAGATTCTAAGATATAGGCGAAGGACTGCCCGTCACCTCTGAGACCTGTAAGCCACGTTCACTTGAGGAGAACAATATGCCAAAAGAAGGGCAAAGGAGGCCTTCTTTCTTTAAGCCACTAGAACGTGTAAATATGAACAACAGATGTATCTCCCTTCTACCGCACCTGGGAATTACAAAACTGAAAGGGAAAGTGCAGGGAGAATGCTCTGTGCTCCCATTGGAAAAGAGCTTGAAGGGAAACGTTTTTTTCCTCACAGGAATTACAGCGTTGCAGTTTCAAATGTAGCAGGGAAACACTGTTGTTCCGTATCTCCTCTTCTTGACACAATCCATTTTTGGTCACAGAAATAGGCAGGCCCCAGATCCAAGGCAGCCTGGGTCAAAGCGGTGCTTAAATTCCAGCAAGCGTTAATGATGTCATAGGCCACTAGGCTGTGCACTAGATTCTAAGATGTAGGCAAAGGACTGCCCGTCTCTTCTGGGACCTGTAAGCCACGTTCAGTTGAGGAGAACTATATACCAAAAGAAGGGCAATGGAGAATTTCTTTTCTTAAGCCACTAGAAGCTGTAAATGTGAACAGCAGATGTATCTCTCTTCTACCGCACCTGGAAAGTACAAAACACAGAACGAAGGCGCAGTGGGAATGCTCTGTGGTCCTTGTGGAGAATAGGGCTTGAAAACTGACCTGAAATCGTTCAGCGTTTTCGGAAGCCACTACAAGGTGTCAATGTGAACAACCGAAGTATCTACCTTCTACAGCACCGGGAAGCCCCATAGACCGAAGGAAGGCAAAGGGAGAGTGCTTTGTGGTCCCTTTCGAAAACGGGGTTTGAAAGGATTCACTAAGGATTGTTAGTCAATAGATAAACCACATGGGACGACT
The DNA here is from genome assembly GCF_964165515.1 of Mesoplodon bidens. Lineage (NCBI taxonomy): Eukaryota > Metazoa > Chordata > Mammalia > Artiodactyla > Ziphiidae > Mesoplodon > Mesoplodon bidens. Next base: position 58,201,187 of record NC_138172.1, on the reverse strand, counting down.
AGCATCGAGCTCAAGCTCTCTGTTTCTCGTCACACAGATAGGCAGTCCGCAGGTCCAAGGCAGCGTGTGTCAAAGCGGTGCTTTAAATGCAGGAAGCTTTTGCGGTGTCTTAGGCCATGTGCCTCGGCACTAGGATGCAACGTGTAAACGACGGACTGCCTGACACTACTCGGACCTGTAAGCCACTTTCAGTTGAGGACAACTATATGCCACAAGAAGGGCAATGGAGGCCTTCTTTCCTTAAGCCACTAGAACCTGTAAATGTGAACAGCAAAAGTATCTCCCTTCTACCGCACCTGGGAAGTACAAAACTCAAAAGGAAAGTGCAGGGAGAATGCTCTGTGTTCCCTTTGGAAAAGAGAGCTTGAAGGGAAACTATTTCCTCACTGGGATTTAGAGCATTGCAGGCTCAACTGTGGAAGGGAAACACTGTTGTTCCATATCTTCTCTTCTTAACACAATCCATTTCTCGTTACAGAAATAGGCAGGCCCCAGATCCAAGGCAGCCTGGGTCAAAGCGGTGCTTAAACTCCAGCAAGTGTTTATGATGTCATAGGCCACTAGGCTGTGCACTAGATTCTAAGATGAGGGCGACGGAGTGCCCGACACTTTTGGGACTTGTAAGCCACCTTCAGTTGAGGAGAACAATATGCCAAATAAGGGCAAAGGAGGCCTTCTTTCTTTAAGCCACTAGAACGTGTAAATATGAACAACAGATGTATCTCCCTTCTACCGCACCTGGGAATTACAAAACTGAAAGGGAAAGTGCAGGGAGAATGCTCTGTGCTCCCATTGGAAAAGAGCTTGAAGGGAAACGTTTTTTTCCTCACTGGAATTACAGCGTTGCAGTTTCAAATGTGGCAGGGAAACACTGTTGTTCCGTATCTTCTCTTCTTAACACAATCCATTTCTCGTCACAGAAATAGGCAGGCCCCAGATCCAAGGCAGCCTGGGTCAAAGCGGTGCTTAAACTCCAGCAAGCGTTAATGATGTCATAGGCCACTAGGCTGTGCACTAGATTCTAAGATGAGGGCGACGGAGTGCCCGACACTTCTGGGACTTGTAAGCCACCTTCAGTTGAGGAGAACTATATGCCAAAAGAAGGGCAATTGAGACCTTCTTTTCTTAAGCCACTAGAAGCTGTAAATGTGAACAGCAGTTGTATCCCTTCTACCGCACCTGGAAAGTACAAAACACAGAACGGAGGCGCAGTGGGAATGTTCTGTGGTCCTTGTGGAGAATAGGGCTTGAAAACTGACCTGAAATCGTTCAGCGTTTTCGGAAGCCACTACAAGGCGTCAATGTGAACAACCGAGGTATCTACCTTCTACAGCACCGGGAAGCCCCATAGACCGCAGGAAGGCAAAGGGAGAGTGCTTTGTGGTCCCTTTCGAAAACGGGGTTTGAAAGGATTCACTAAGGATTGTTAGTGAATAGATAAACCACATGGGACGACTAGCATCGAGCTCAATCTCTCTGTTTCTCGTCACACAGATAGGCAGTCCGCAGATCCAAGGCAGCGTGTGTCAAAGCGGTGCTTTAAATGCAGGAAGCTTTTGCGGTGTCTTAGGCCATGTGCCTCGGCACTAGGATGCAACGTGTAAACGACGGACTGCCTGACACTACTCGGACCTGTAAGCCACTTTCACTTGAGGACAACTATATGCCACAAGAAGGGCAATGGAGGCCTGCTTTCTTAAGCCACTAGAACGTGTAAATGTGAACAGCAAAAGTATCTCCCTTCTACCGCACCTGGGAAGTACAAAACTCAAAAGGAAAGTGCAGGGAGAATGCTCTGTGTTCCCTTTGGAAAAGAGAGCTTGAAGGGAAACTATTTCCTCACTGGGATTTAGAGCATTGCAGGCTCAACTGTGGAAGGGAAACACTGTTGTTCCATATCTTCTCTTCTTAACACAATCCATTTCTCGTCACAGAAATAGGCAGGCCCCAGATCCAAGGCAGCCTGGGTCAAAGCGGTGCTTAAACTCCAGCAAGCGTTTATAGTGTCATAGGCCACTATGCTGTGCACAAGATTCTAAGATATAGGCGAAGGACTGCCCGTCACCTCTGAGACCTGTAAGCCACGTTCAGTTGAGGAGAACAATATGCCAAAAGAAGGGCAAAGGAGGCCTTCTTTCTTTAAGCCACTAGAACGTGTAAATATGAACAACAGATGTATCTCCCTTCTACCGCACCTGGGAATTACAAAACTGAAAGGGAAAGTGCAGGGAGAATGCTCTGTGCTCCCATTGGAAAAGAGCTTGAAGGGAAACGTTTTTTTCCACACTGGAATTACAGCGTTGCAGTTTCAAATGTGGCAGGGAAACACTGTTGTTCCGTATCTCCTCTTCTTGACACAATCCATTTCTCGTCACAGAAATAGGCAGGCCCCAGATCCAAGGCAGCCTGGGTCAAAGCGGTGCTTAAATTCCAGCAAGCGTTAATGATGTCATAGGCCACTAGGCTGTGCACTAGATTCTAAGATGTAGGCAAAGGACTGCCCGTCTCTTCTGGGACCTGTAAGCCACGTTCAGTTGAGGAGAACTATATACCAAAAGAAGGGCAATGGAGAATTTCTTTTCTTAAGCCACTAGAAGCTGTAAATGTGAACAGCAGATGTATCTCTCTTCTACCGCACCTGGAAAGTACAAAACACAGAACGAAGGCGCAGTGGGAATGCTCTGTGGTCCTTGTGGAGAATAGGGCTTGAAAACTGACCTGAAATCGTTCAGCGTTTTCGGAAGCCACTACAAGGTGTCAATGTGAACAACCGAAGTATCTACCTTCTACAGCACCGGGAAGCCCCATAGACCGCAGGAAGGCAAAGGGAGAGTGCTTTGTGGTCCCTTTCGAAAACGGGGTTTGAAAGGATTCACTAAGGATTGTTAGTCAATAGATAAACCACATGGGACGACTAGCATCGAGCTCAAGCTCTCTGTTTCTCGTCACACAGATAGGCAGTCCGCAGGTCCAAGGCAGCGTGTGTCAAAGCGGTGCTTTAAATGCAGGAAGCTTTTGCGGTGTCTTAGGCCATGTGCCTCGGCACTAGGATGCAACGTGTAAACGACGGACTGCCTGACACTACTCGGACCTGTAAGCCACTTTCACTTGAGGACAACTATATGCCACAAGAAGGGCAATGGAGGCCTTCTTTCCTTAAGCCACTAGAACGTGTAAATGTGAACAGCAAAAGTATCTCCCTTCTACCGCACCTGGGAAGTACAAAACTCAAAAGGAAAGTGCAGGGAGAATGCTCTGTGTTCCCTTTGGAAAAGAGAGCTTGAAGGGAAACTATTTCCTCACTGGGATTTAGAGCATTGCAGGCTCAACTGTGGAAGGGAAACACTGTTGTTCCATATCTTCTCTTCTTAACACAATCCATTTCTCGTTACAGAAATAGGCAGGCCCCAGATCCAAGGCAGCCTGTGTCAAGGCGGTGCTTAAACTCCAGCAAGCGTTTATAGTGTCATAGGCCACTAGGCTGTGCACTAGATTCTAAGATATAGGCGAAGGACTGCCCGTCACCTCTGAGACCTATAAGCCACGTTCAGTTGAGGAGAACAACATGCCAAAAGAAGGGCAAAGGAGGCCTTCTTTCTTTAAGCCACTAGAACGTGTAAATATGAACAACAGATGTATCTCCCTTCTACCGCACCTGGGAATTACAAAACTGAAAGGGAAAGTGCAGGGAGAATGCTCTGTGCTCCCATTGGAAAAGAGCTTGAAGGGAAACGTTTTTTTCCTCACTGGAATTACAGCGTTGCAGTTTCAAATGTGGCAGGGAAACACTGTTGTTCCGTATCTTCTCTTCTTAACACAATCCATTTCTCATCACAGAAATAGGCAGGCCCCAGATCCAAGGCAGCCTGGGTCAAAGCGGTGCTTAAACTCCAGCAAGCGTTAATGATGTCATAGGCCACTAGGCTGTGCACTAGATTCTAAGATGAGGGCGACGGTGTGCCCGACACTTCTGGGACTTGTAAGCCACCTTCAGTTGAGGAGAACTATATGCCAAAAGAAGGGCAATTGAGACCTTCTTTTCTTAAGCCACTAGAAGCTGTAAATGTGAACAGCAGTTGTATCCCTTCTACCGCACCTGGAAAGTACAAAACACAGAACGAAGGCGCAGTGGGAATGCTCTGTGGTCCTTGTGGAGAATAGGGCTTGAAAACTGACCTGAAAGCGTTCAGCGTTTTCGGAAGCCACTACAAGGTGTCAATGTGAACAACCGAAGTATCTACCTTCTACAGCACCGGGAAGCCCCATAGAGCGCAGGAAGGCAAAGGGAGAGTGCTTTGTGGTCCCTTTCGAAAACGGGGTTTGAAAGGATTCACTAAGGATTATTAGTCAATAGATAAACCACATGGGACGACTAGCATCGAGCTCAAGCTCTCTGTTTCTCGTCACACAGATAGGCAGTCCGCAGGTCCAAGGCAGCATGTGTCAAAGCGGTGCTTTAAATGCAGGAAGCTTTTGCGGTGTCTTAGGCCATGTGCCTCGGCACTAGGATGCAACGTGTAAACGACGGACTGCCTGACGCTAGTCGGACCTGTAAGCCACTTTCACTTGAGGACAACTATATGCCACAAGAAGGGCAATGGAGGCCTTCTTTCCTTAAGCCACTAGAACGTGTAAATGTGAACAGCAAAAGTATCTCCCTTCTACCGCACCTGGGAAGTACAAAACTCAAAAGGAAAGTGCAGGGAGAATGCTCTGTGTTCCCTTTGGAAAAGAGAGCTTGAAGGGAAACTATTTCCTCACTGGGATTTAGAGCATTGCAGGCTCAACTGTGGAAGGGAAACACTGTTGTTCCATATCTTCTCTTCTTAACACAATCCATTTCTCGTCACAGAAATAGGCAGGCCCCAGATCCAAGGCAGCCTGGGTCAAAGCGGTGCTTAAACTCCAGCAAGCGTTTATAGTGTCATAGGCCACTAGGCTGTGCACTAGATTCTAAGATATAGGCGAAGGACTGCCCGTCACCTCTGAGACCTGTAAGCCACGTTCACTTGAGGAGAACAATATGCCAAAAGAAGGGCAAAGGAGGCCTTCTTTCTTTAAGCCACTAGAACGTGTAAATATGAACAACAGATGTATCTCCCTTCTACCGCACCTGGGAATTACAAAAGTGAAAGGGAAAGTGCAGGGAGAATGCTCTGTGCTCCCATTGGAAAAGAGCTTGAAGGGAAACGTTTTTTTCCTTACAGGAATTACAGCGTTGCAGTTTCAAATGTAGCAGGGAAACACTGTTGTTCCGTATCTCCTCTTCTTGACACAATCCATTTTTGGTCACAGAAATAGGCAGGCCCCAGATCCAAGGCAGCCTGGGTCAAAGCGGTGCTTAAATTCCAGCAAGCGTTAATGATGTCATAGGCCACTAGGCTGTGCACTAGATTCTAAGATGTAGGCAAAGGACTGCCCGTCTCTTCTGGGACCTGTAAGCCACGTTCAGTTGAGGAGAACTATATACCAAAAGAAGGGCAATGGAGAATTTCTTTTCTTAAGCCACTAGAAGCTGTAAATGTGAACAGCAGATGTATCTCTCTTCTACCGCACCTGGAAAGTACAAAACACAGAACGAAGGCGCAGTGGGAATGCTCTGTGGTCCTTGTGGAGAATAGGGCTTGAAAACTGACCTGAAATCGTTCAGCGTTTTCGGAAGCCACTACAAGGTGTCAATGTGAACAACCGAAGTATCTACCTTCTACAGCACCGGGAAGCCCCATAGACCGCAGGAAGGCAAAGGGAGAGTGCTTTGTGGTCCCTTTCGAAAACGGGGTTTGAAAGGATTCACTAAGGATTGTTAGTCAATAGATAAACCACATGGGACGACTAGCATCGAGCTCAAGCTCTCTGTTTCTCGTCACACAGATAGGCAGTCCGCAGGTCCAAGGCAGCGTGTGTCAAAGCGGTGCTTTAAATGCAGGAAGCTTTTGCGGTGTCTTAGGCCATGTGCCTCGGCACTAGGATGCAACGTGTAAACGACGGACTGCCTGACACTACTCGGACCTGTAAGCCACTTTCACTTGAGGACAACTATATGCCACAAGAAGGGCAATGGAGGCCTTCTTTCCTTAAGCCACTAGAACGTGTAAATGTGAACAGCAAAAGTATCTCCCTTCTACCGCACCTGGGAAGTACAAAACTCAAAAGGAAAGTGCAGGGAGAATGCTCTGTGTTCCCTTTGGAAAAGAGAGCTTGAAGGGAAACTATTTCCTCACTGGGATTTAGAGCATTGCAGGCTCAACTGTGGAAGGGAAACACTGTTGTTCCATATCTTCTCTTCTTAACACAATCCATTTCTCGTTACAGAAATAGGCAGGCCCCAGATCCAAGGCAGCCTGTGTCAAGGCGGTGCTTAAACTCCAGCAAGCGTTTATAGTGTCATAGGCCACTAGGCTGTGCACTAGATTCTAAGATATAGGCGAAGGACTGCCCGTCACCTCTGAGACCTATAAGCCACGTTCAGTTGAGGAGAACAACATGCCAAAAGAAGGGCAAAGGAGGCCTTCTTTCTTTAAGCCACTAGAACGTGTAAATATGAACAACAGATGTATCTCCCTTCTACCGCACCTGGGAATTACAAAACTGAAAGGGAAAGTGCAGGGAGAATGCTCTGTGCTCCCATTGGAAAAGAGCTTGAAGGGAAACGTTTTTTTCCTCACTGGAATTACAGCGTTGCAGTTTCAAATGTGGCAGGGAAACACTGTTGTTCCGTATCTTCTCTTCTTAACACAATCCATTTCTCATCACAGAAATAGGCAGGCCCCAGATCCAAGGCAGCCTGGGTCAAAGCGGTGCTTAAACTCCAGCAAGCGTTAATGATGTCATAGGCCACTAGGCTGTGCACTAGATTCTAAGATGAGGGCGACGGTGTGCCCGACACTTCTGGGACTTGTAAGCCACCTTCAGTTGAGGAGAACTATATGCCAAAAGAAGGGCAATTGAGACCTTCTTTTCTTAAGCCACTAGAAGCTGTAATTGTGAACAGCAGTTGTATCCCTTCTACCGCACCTGGAAAGTACAAAACACAGAACGAAGGCGCAGTGGGAATGCTCTGTGGTCCTTGTGGATAATAGGGCTTGAAAACTGACCTGAAATCGTTCAGCGTTTTCGGAAGCCACTACAAGGTGTCAATGTGAACAACCGAAGTATCTACCTTCTACAGCACCGGGAAGCCCCATAGAGCGCAGGAAGGCAAAGGGAGAGTGCTTTGTGGTCCCTTTCGAAAACGGGGTTTGAAAGGATTCACTAAGGATTATTAGTCAATAGATAAACCACATGGGACGACTAGCATCGAGCTCAAGCTCTCTGTTTCTCGTCACACAGATAGGCAGTCCGCAGGTCCAAGGCAGCATGTGTCAAAGCGGTGCTTTAAATGCAGGAAGCTTTTGCGGTGTCTTAGGCCATGTGCCTCGGCACTAGGATGCAACGTGTAAACGACGGACTGCCTGACGCTAGTCGGACCTGTAAGCCACTTTCACTTGAGGACAACTATATGCCACAAGAAGGGCAATGGAGGCCTTCTTTCCTTAAGCCACTAGAACGTGTAAATGTGAACAGCAAAAGTATCTCCCTTCTACCGCACCTGGGAAGTACAAAACTCAAAAGGAAAGTGCAGGGAGAATGCTCTGTGTTCCCTTTGGAAAAGAGAGCTTGAAGGGAAACTATTTCCTCACTGGGATTTAGAGCATTGCAGGCTCAACTGTGGAAGGGAAACACTGTTGTTCCATATCTTCTCTTCTTAACACAATCCATTTCTCGTCACAGAAATAGGCAGGCCCCAGATCCAAGGCAGCCTGTGTCAAAGCGGTGCTTAAACTCCAGCAAGCGTTTATAGTGTCATAGGCCACTAGGCTGTGCACTAGATTCTAAGATATAGGCGAAGGACTGCCCGTCACCTCTGAGACCTATAAGCCACGTTCAGTTGAGGAGAACAACATGCCAAAAGAAGGGCAAAGGAGGCCTTCTTTCTTTAAGCCACTAGAACGTGTAAATATGAACAACAGATGTATCTCCCTTCTACCGCACCTGGGAATTACAAAACTGAAAGGGAAAGTGCAGGGAGAATGCTCTGTGCTCCCATTGGAAAAGAGCTTGAAGGGAAACGTTTTTTTCCTCACTGGAATTACAGCGTTGCAGTTTCAAATGTGGCAGGGAAACACTGTTGTTCCGTATCTTCTCTTCTTAACACAATCCATTTCTCATCACAGAAATAGGCAGGCCCCAGATCCAAGGCAGCCTGGGTCAAAGCGGTGCTTAAACTCCAGCAAGCGTTAATGATGTCATAGGCCACTAGGCTGTGCACTAGATTCTAAGATGAGGGCGACGGTGTGCCCGACACTTCTGGGACTTGTAAGCCACCTTCAGTTGAGGAGAACTATATGCCAAAAGAAGGGCAATTGAGACCTTCTTTTCTTAAGCCACTAGAAGCTGTAATTGTGAACAGCAGTTGTATCCCTTCTACCGCACCTGGAAAGTACAAAACACAGAACGAAGGCGCAGTGGGAATGCTCTGTGGTCCTTGTGGATAATAGGGCTTGAAAACTGACCTGAAATCGTTCAGCGTTTTCGGAAGCCACTACAAGGTGTCAATGTGAACAACCGAAGTATCTACCTTCTACAGCACCGGGAAGCCCCATAGAGCGCAGGAAGGCAAAGGGAGAGTGCTTTGTGGTCCCTTTCGAAAACGGGGTTTGAAAGGATTCACTAAGGATTATTAGTCAATAGATAAACCACATGGGACGACTAGCATCGAGCTCAAGCTCTCTGTTTCTCGTCACACAGATAGGCAGTCCGCAGGTCCAAGGCAGCATGTGTCAAAGCGGTGCTTTAAATGCAGGAAGCTTTTGCGGTGTCTTAGGCCATGTGCCTCGGCACTAGGATGCAACGTGTAAACGACGGACTGCCTGACGCTAGTCGGACCTGTAAGCCACTTTCACTTGAGGACAACTATATGCCACAAGAAGGGCAATGGAGGCCTTCTTTCCTTAAGCCACTAGAACGTGTAAATGTGAACAGCAAAAGTATCTCCCTTCTACCGCACCTGGGAAGTACAAAACTCAAAAGGAAAGTGCAGGGAGAATGCTCTGTGTTCCCTTTGGAAAAGAGAGCTTGAAGGGAAACTATTTCCTCACTGGGATTTAGAGCATTGCAGGCTCAACTGTGGAAGGGAAACACTGTTGTTCCATATCTTCTCTTCTTAACACAATCCATTTCTCGTCACAGAAATAGGCAGGCCCCAGATCCAAGGCAGCCTGTGTCAAAGCGGTGCTTAAACTCCAGCAAGCGTTTATAGTGTCATAGGCCACTAGGCTGTGCACTAGATTCTAAGATATAGGCGAAGGACTGCCCGTCACCTCTGAGACCTGTAAGCCACGTTCACTTGAGGAGAACAATATGCCAAAAGAAGGGCAAAGGAGGCCTTCTTTCTTTAAGCCACTAGAACGTGTAAATATGAACAACAGATGTATCTCCCTTCTACCGCACCTGGGAATTACAAAAGTGAAAGGGAAAGTGCAGGGAGAATGCTCTGTGCTCCCATTGGAAAAGAGCTTGAAGGGAAACGTTTTTTTCCTTACAGGAATTACAGCGTTGCAGTTTCAAATGTAGCAGGGAAACACTGTTGTTCCGTATCTCCTCTTCTTGACACAATCCATTTTTGGTCACAGAAATAGGCAGGCCCCAGATCCAAGGCAGCCTGGGTCAAAGCGGTGCTTAAATTCCAGCAAGCGTTAATGATGTCATAGGCCACTAGGCTGTGCACTAGATTCTAAGATGTAGGCAAAGGACTGCCCGTCTCTTCTGGGACCTGTAAGCCACGTTCAGTTGAGGAGAACTATATACCAAAAGAAGGGCAATGGAGAATTTCTTTTCTTAAGCCACTAGAAGCTGTAAATGTGAACAGCAGATGTATCTCTCTTCTACCGCACCTGGAAAGTACAAAACACAGAACGAAGGCGCAGTGGGAATGCTCTGTGGTCCTTGTGGAGAATAGGGCTTGAAAACTGACCTGAAATCGTTCAGCGTTTTCGGAAGCCACTACAAGGTGTCAATGTGAACAACCGAAGTATCTACCTTCTACAGCACCGGGAAGCCCCATAGACCGAAGGAAGGCAAAGGGAGAGTGCTTTGTGGTCCCTTTCGAAAACGGGGTTTGAAAGGATTCACTAAGGATTGTTAGTCAATAGATAAACCACATGGGACGACTAGCATCGAGCTCAAGCTCTCTGTTTCTCGTCACACAGATAGGCAGTCCGCAGGTCCAAGGCAGCGTGTGTCAAAGCGGTGCTTTAAATGCAGGAAGCTTTTGCGGTGTCTTAGGCCATGTGCCTCGGCACTAGGATGCAACGTGTAAACGACGGACTGCCTGACACTACTCGGACCTGTAAGCCACTTTCACTTGAGGACAACTATATGCCACAAGAAGGGCAATGGAGGCCTTCTTTCCTTAAGCCACTAGAACGTGTAAATGTGAACAGCAAAAGTATCTCCCTTCTACCGCACCTGGGAAGTACAAAACTCAAAAGGAAAGTGCAGGGAGAATGCTCTGTGTTCCCTTTGGAAAAGAGAGCTTGAAGGGAAACTATTTCCTCACTGGGATTTAGAGCATTGCAGGCTCAACTGTGGAAGGGAAACACTGTTGTTCCATATCTTCTCTTCTTAACACAATCCATTTCTCGTTACAGAAATAGGCAGGCCCCAGATCCAAGGCAGCCTGTGTCAAGGCGGTGCTTAAACTCCAGCAAGCGTTTATAGTGTCATAGGCCACTAGGCTGTGCACTAGATTCTAAGATATAGGCGAAGGACTGCCCGTCACCTCTGAGACCTATAAGCCACGTTCAGTTGAGGAGAACAACATGCCAAAAGAAGGGCAAAGGAGGCCTTCTTTCTTTAAGCCACTAGAACGTGTAAATATGAACAACAGATGTATCTCCCTTCTACCGCACCTGGGAATTACAAAACTGAAAGGGAAAGTGCAGGGAGAATGCTCTGTGCTCCCATTGGAAAAGAGCTTGAAGGGAAACGTTTTTTTCCTCACTGGAATTACAGCGTTGCAGTTTCAAATGTGGCAGGGAAACACTGTTGTTCCGTATCTTCTCTTCTTAACACAATCCATTTCTCATCACAGAAATAGGCAGGCCCCAGATCCAAGGCAGCCTGGGTCAAAGCGGTGCTTAAACTCCAGCAAGCGTTAATGATGTCATAGGCCACTAGGCTGTGCACTAGATTCTAAGATGAGGGCGACGGTGTGCCCGACACTTCTGGGACTTGTAAGCCACCTTCAGTTGAGGAGAACTATATGCCAAAAGAAGGGCAATTGAGACCTTCTTTTCTTAAGCCACTAGAAGCTGTAAATGTGAACAGCAGTTGTATCCCTTCTACCGCACCTGGAAAGTACAAAACACAGAACGAAGGCGCAGTGGGAATGCTCTGTGGTCCTTGTGGAGATTAGGGCTTGAAAACTGACCTGAAATCGTTCAGCGTTTTCGGAAGCCACTACAAGGTGTCAATGTGAACAACCGAAGTATCTACCTTCTACAGCACCGGGAAGCCCCATAGACCGCAGGAAGGCAAAGGGAGAGTGCTTTGTGGTCCCTTTCGAAAACGGGGTTTGAAAGGATTCACTAAGGATTATTAGTCAATAGATAAACCACATGGGACGACTAGCATCGAGCTCAAGCTCTCTGTTTCTCGTCACACAGATAGGCAGTCCGCAGGTCCAAGGCAGCGTGTGTCAAAGCGGTGCTTTAAATGCAGGAAGCTTTTGCGGTGTCTTAGGCCATGTGCCTCGGCACTAGGATGCAACGTGTAAACGACGGACTGCCTGACGCTAGTCGGACCTGTAAGCCACTTTCACTTGAGGACAACTATATGCCACAAGAAGGGCAATGGAGGCCTTCTTTCCTTAAGCCACTAGAACGTGTAAATGTGAACAGCAAAAGTATCTCCCTTCTACCGCACCTGGGAAGTACAAAACTCAAAAGGAAAGTGCAGGGAGAATGCTCTGTGTTCCCTTTGGAAAAGAGAGCTTGAAGGGAAACTATGTCCTCACTGGGATTTAGAGCATTGCAGGCTCAACTGTGGAAGGGAAACACTGTTGTTCCATATCTTCTCTTCTTAACACAATCCATTTCTCGTCACAGAAATAGGCAGGCCCCAGATCCAAGGCAGCCTGTGTCAAAGCGGTGCTTAAACTCCAGCAAGCGTTTATAGTGTCATAGGCCACTAGGCTGTGCACTAGATTCTAAGATATAGGCGAAGGACTGCCCGTCACCTCTGAGACCTGTAAGCCACGTTCACTTGAGGAGAACAATATGCCAAAAGAAGGGCAAAGGAGGCCTTCTTTCTTTAAGCCACTAGAACGTGTAAATATGAACAACAGATGTATCTCCCTTCTACCGCACCTGGGAATTACAAAAGTGAAAGGGAAAGTGCAGGGAGAATGCTCTGTGCTCCCATTGGAAAAGAGCTTGAAGGGAAACGTTTTTTTCCTCACTGGAATTACAGCGTTGCAGTTTCAAATGTAGCAGGGAAACACTGTTGTTCCGTATCTCCTCTTCTTGACACAATCCATTTTTGGTCACAGAAATAGGCAGGCCCCAGATCCAAGGCAGCCTGGGTCAAAGCGGTGCTTAAATTCCAGCAAGCGTTAATGATGTCATAGGCCACTAGGCTGTGCACTAGATTCTAAGATGTAGGCAAAGGACTGCCCGTCTCTTCTGGGACCTGTAAGCCACGTTCAGTTGAGGAGAACTATATACCAAAAGAAGGGCAATGGGGAATTTCTTTTCTTAAGCCACTAGAAGCTGTAAATGTGAACAGCAGATGTATCTCTCTTCTACCGCACCTGGAAAGTACAAAACACAGAACGAAGGCGCAGTGGGAATACTCTGTGGTCCTTGTGGAGAATAGGGCTTGAAAACTGACCTGAAATCGTTCAGCGTTTTCGGAAGCCACTACAAGGTGTCAATGTGAACAACCGAAGTATCTACCTTCTACAGCACCGGGAAGCCCCATAGACCGAAGGAAGGCAAAGGGAGAGTGCTTTGTGGTCCCTTTCGAAAACGGGGTTTGAAAGGATTCACTAAGGATTGTTAGTCAATAGATAAACCACATGGGACGACTAGCATCGAGCTCAAGCTCTCTGTTTCTCGTCACACAGATAGGCAGTCCGCAGGTCAAAGGCAGCGTGTGTCAAAGCGGTGCTTTAAATGCAGGAAGCTTTTGCGGTGTCTTAGGCCATGTGCCTCGGCACTAGGATGCAACGTGTAAACGACGGACTGCCTGACACTACTCGGACCTGTAAGCCACTTTCAGTTGAGGACAACTATATGCCACAAGAAGGGCAATGGAGGCCTTCTTTCCTTAAGCCACTAGAACCTGTAAATGTGAACAGCAAAAGTATCTCCCTTCTACCGCACCTGGGAAGTACAAAACTCAAAAGGAAAGTGCAGGGAGAATGCTCTGTGTTCCCTTTGGAAAAGAGAGCTTGAAGGGAAACTATTTCCTCACTGGGATTTAGAGCATTGCAGGCTCAACTGTGGAAGGGAAACACTGTTGTTCCATATCTTCTCTTCTTAACACAATCCATTTCTCGTCACAGAAATAGGCAGGCCCCAGATCCAAGGCAGCCTGGGTCAAAGCGGTGCTTAAACTCCAGCAAGTGTTTATGATGTCATAGGCCACTAGGCTGTGCACTAGATTCTAAGATGAGGGCGACGGAGTGCCCGACACTTTTGGGACTTGTAAGCCACCTTCAGTTGAGGAGAACAATATGCCAAATAAGGGCAAAGGAGGCCTTCTTTCTTTAAGCCACTAGAACGTGTAAATATGAACAACAGATGTATCTCCCTTCTACCGCACCTGGGAATTACAAAACTGAAAGGGAAAGTGCAGGGAGAATGCTCTGTGCTCCCATTGGAAAAGAGCTTGAAGGGAAACGTTTTTTTCCTCACTGGAATTACAGCGTTGCAGTTTCAAATGTGGCAGGGAAACACTGTTGTTCCGTATCTTCTCTTCTTAACACAATCCATTTCTCGTCACAGAAATAGGCAGGCCCCAGATCCAAGGCAGCCTGGGTCAAAGCGGTGCTTAAACTCCAGCAAGCGTTAATGATGTCATAGGCCACTAGGCTGTGCACTAGATTCTAAGATGAGGGCGACGGAGTGCCCCACACTTCTGGGACTTGTAAGCCACCTTCAGTTGAGGAGAACTATATGCCAAAAGAAGGGCAATTGAGACCTTCTTTTCTTAAGCCACTAGAAGATGTAAATGTGAACAGCAGTTGTATCCCTTCTACCGCACCTGGAAAGTACAAAACACAGAACGAAGGCGCAGTGGGAATGTTCTGTGGTCCTTGTGGAGAATAGGGCTTGAAAACTGACCTGAAATCGTTCAGCGTTTTCGGAAGCCACTACAAGGCGTCAATGTGAACAACCGAGGTATCTACCTTCTACAGCACCGGGAAGCCCCATAGACCGCAGGAAGGCAAAGGGAGAGTGCTTTGTGGTCCCTTTCGAAAACGGGGTTTGAAAGGATTCACTAAGGATTGTTAGTGAATAGATAAACCACATGGGACGACTAGCATCGAGCTCAATCTCTCTGTTTCTCGTCACACAGATAGGCAGTCCGCAGGTCAAAGGCAGCGTGTGTCAAAGCGGTGCTTTAAATGCAGGAAGCTTTTGCGGTGTCTTAGGCCATGTGCCTCGGCACTAGGATGCAACGTGTAAACGACGGACTGCCTGACACTACTCGGACCTGTAAGCCACTTTCAGTTGAGGACAACTATATGCCACAAGAAGGGCAATGGAGGCCTTCTTTCCTTAAGCCACTAGAACCTGTAAATGTGAACAGCAAAAGTATCTCCCTTCTACCGCACCTGGGAAGTACAAAACTCAAAAGGAAAGTGCAGGGAGAATGCTCTGTGTTCCCTTTGGAAAAGAGAGCTTGAAGGGAAACTATTTCCTCACTGGGATTTAGAGCATTGCAGGCTCAACTGTGGAAGGGAAACACTGTTGTTCCATATCTTCTCTTCTTAACACAATCCATTTCTCGTCACAGAAATAGGCAGGCCCCAGATCCAAGGCAGCCTGGGTCAAAGCGGTGCTTAAACTCCAGCAAGTGTTTATGATGTCATAGGCCACTAGGCTGTGCACTAGATTCTAAGATGAGGGCGACGGAGTGCCCGACACTTTTGGGACTTGTAAGCCACCTTCAGTTGAGGAGAACAATATGCCAAATAAGGGCAAAGGAGGCCTTCTTTCTTTAAGCCACTAGAACGTGTAAATATGAACAACAGATGTATCTCCCTTCTACCGCACCTGGGAATTACAAAACTGAAAGGGAAAGTGCAGGGAGAATGCTCTGTGCTCCCATTGGAAAAGAGCTTGAAGGGAAACGTTTTTTTCCTCACTGGAATTACAGCGTTGCAGTTTCAAATGTGGCAGGGAAACACTGTTGTTCCGTATCTTCTCTTCTTAACACAATCCATTTCTCGTCACAGAAATAGGCAGGCCCCAGATCCAAGGCAGCCTGGGTCAAAGCGGTGCTTAAACTCCAGCAAGCGTTAATGATGTCATAGGCCACTAGGCTGTGCACTAGATTCTAAGATGAGGGCGACGGAGTGCCCCACACTTCTGGGACTTGTAAGCCACCTTCAGTTGAGGAGAACTATATGCCAAAAGAAGGGCAATTGAGACCTTCTTTTCTTAAGCCACTAGAAGATGTAAATGTGAACAGCAGTTGTATCCCTTCTACCGCACCTGGAAAGTACAAAACACAGAACGAAGGCGCAGTGGGAATGTTCTGTGGTCCTTGTGGAGAATAGGGCTTGAAAACTGACCTGAAATCGTTCAGCGTTTTCGGAAGCCACTACAAGGCGTCAATGTGAACAACCGAGGTATCTACCTTCTACAGCACCGGGAAGCCCCATAGACCGCAGGAAGGCAAAGGGAGAGTGCTTTGTGGTCCCTTTCGAAAACGGGGTTTGAAAGGATTCACTAAGGATTGTTAGTGAATAGATAAACCACATGGGAAGACTAGCATCGAGCTCAATCTCTCTGTTTCTCGTCACACAGATAGGCAGTCCGCAGATCCAAGGCAGCGTGTGTCAAAGCGGTGCTTTAAATGCAGGAAGCTTTTGCGGTGTCTTAGGCCATGTGCCTCGGCACTAGGATGCAACGTGTAAACGACGGACTGCCTGACACTACTCGGACCTGTAAGCCACTTTCACTTGAGGACAACTATATGCCACAAGAAGGGCAATGGAGGCCTGCTTTCTTAAGCCACTAGAACGTGTAAATGTGAACAGCAAAAGTATCTCCCTTCTACCGCACCTGGGAAGTACAAAACTCAAAAGGAAAGTGCAGGGAGAATGCTCTGTGTTCCCTTTGGAAAAGAGAGCTTGAAGGGAAACTATTTCCTCACTGGGATTTAGAGCATTGCAGGCTCAACTGTGGAAGGGAAACACTGTTGTTCCATATCTTCTCTTCTTAACACAATCCATTTCTCGTCACAGAAATAGGCAGGCCCCAGATCCAAGGCAGCCTGGGTCAAAGCGGTGCTTAAACTCCAGCAAGCGTTTATAGTGTCATAGGCCACTATGCTGTGCACAAGATTCTAAGATATAGGCGAAGGACTGCCCGTCACCTCTGAGACCTGTAAGCCACGTTCAGTTGAGGAGAACAATATGCCAAAAGAAGGGCAAAGGAGGCCTTCTTTCTTTAAGCCACTAGAACGTGTAAATATGAACAACAGATGTATCTCCCTTCTACCGCACCTGGGAATTACAAAACTGAAAGGGAAAGTGCAGGGAGAATGCTCTGTGCTCCCATTGGAAAAGAGCTTGAAGGGAAACGTTTTTTTCCACACTGGAATTACAGCGTTGCAGTTTCAAATGTGGCAGGGAAACACTGTTGTTCCGTATCTCCTCTTCTTGACACAATCCATTTCTCGTCACAGAAATAGGCAGGCCCCAGATCCAAGGCAGCCTGGGTCAAAGCGGTGCTTAAATTCCAGCAAGCGTTAATGATGTCATAGGCCACTAGGCTGTGCACTAGATTCTAAGATGTAGGCAAAGGACTGCCCGTCTCTTCTGGGACCTGTAAGCCACGTTCAGTTGAGGAGAACTATATACCAAAAGAAGGGCAATGGAGAATTTCTTTTCTTAAGCCACTAGAAGCTGTAAATGTGAACAGCAGATGTATCTCTCTTCTACCGCACCTGGAAAGTACAAAACACAGAACGAAGGCGCAGTGGGAATGCTCTGTGGTCCTTGTGGAGAATAGGGCTTGAAAACTGACCTGAAATCGTTCAGCGTTTTCGGAAGCCACTACAAGGTGTCAATGTGAACAACCGAAGTATCTACCTTCTACAGCACCGGGAAGCCCCATAGACCGCAGGAAGGCAAAGGGAGAGTGCTTTGTGGTCCCTTTCGAAAACGGGGTTTGAAAGGATTCACTAAGGATTGTTAGTCAATAGATAAACCACATGGGACGACTAGCATCGAGCTCAAGCTCTCTGTTTCTCGTCACACAGATAGGCAGTCCGCAGGTCCAAGGCAGCGTGTGTCAAAGCGGTGCTTTAAATGCAGGAAGCTTTTGCGGTGTCTTAGGCCATGTGCCTCGGCACTAGGATGCAACGTGTAAACGACGGACTGCCTGACACTACTCGGACCTGTAAGCCACTTTCACTTGAGGACAACTATATGCCACAAGAAGGGCAATGGAGGCCTTCTTTCCTTAAGCCACTAGAACGTGTAAATGTGAACAGCAAAAGTATCTCCCTTCTACCGCACCTGGGAAGTACAAAACTCAAAAGGAAAGTGCAGGGAGAATGCTCTGTGTTCCCTTTGGAAAAGAGAGCTTGAAGGGAAACTATTTCCTCACTGGGATTTAGAGCATTGCAGGCTCAACTGTGGAAGGGAAACACTGTTGTTCCATATCTTCTCTTCTTAACACAATCCATTTCTCGTTACAGAAATAGGCAGGCCCCAGATCCAAGGCAGCCTGTGTCAAGGCGGTGCTTAAACTCCAGCAAGCGTTTATAGTGTCATAGGCCACTAGGCTGTGCACTAGATTCTAAGATATAGGCGAAGGACTGCCCGTCACCTCTGAGACCTATAAGCCACGTTCAGTTGAGGAGAACAACATGCCAAAAGAAGGGCAAAGGAGGCCTTCTTTCTTTAAGCCACTAGAACGTGTAAATATGAACAACAGATGTATCTCCCTTCTACCGCACCTGGGAATTACAAAACTGAAAGGGAAAGTGCAGGGAGAATGCTCTGTGCTCCCATTGGAAAAGAGCTTGAAGGGAAACGTTTTTTTCCTCACTGGAATTACAGCGTTGCAGTTTCAAATGTGGCAGGGAAACACTGTTGTTCCGTATCTTCTCTTCTTAACACAATCCATTTCTCATCACAGAAATAGGCAGGCCCCAGATCCAAGGCAGCCTGGGTCAAAGCGGTGCTTAAACTCCAGCAAGCGTTAATGATGTCATAGGCCACTAGGCTGTGCACTAGATTCTAAGATGAGGGCGACGGTGTGCCCGACACTTCTGGGACTTGTAAGCCACCTTCAGTTGAGGAGAACTATATGCCAAAAGAAGGGCAATTGAGACCTTCTTTTCTTAAGCCACTAGAAGCTGTAAATGTGAACAGCAGTTGTATCCCTTCTACCGCACCTGGAAAGTACAAAACACAGAACGAAGGCGCAGTGGGAATGCTCTGTGGTCCTTGTGGAGAATAGGGCTTGAAAACTGACCTGAAATCGTTCAGCGTTTTCGGAAGCCACTACAAGGTGTCAATGTGAACAACCGAAGTATCTACCTTCTACAGCACCGGGAAGCCCCATAGAGCGCAGGAAGGCAAAGGGAGAGTGCTTTGTGGTCCCTTTCGAAAACGGGGTTTGAAAGGATTCACTAAGGATTATTAGTCAATAGATAAACCACATGGGACGACTAGCATCGAGCTCAAGCTCTCTGTTTCTCGTCACACAGATAGGCAGTCCGCAGGTCCAAGGCAGCATGTGTCAAAGCGGTGCTTTAAATGCAGGAAGCTTTTGCGGTGTCTTAGGCCATGTGCCTCGGCACTAGGATGCAACGTGTAAACGACGGACTGCCTGACGCTAGTCGGACCTGTAAGCCACTTTCACTTGAGGACAACTATATGCCACAAGAAGGGCAATGGAGGCCTTCTTTCCTTAAGCCACTAGAACCTGTAAATGTGAACAGCAAAAGTATCTCCCTTCTACCGCACCTGGGAAGTACAAAACTCAAAAGGAAAGTGCAGGGAGAATGCTCTGTGTTCCCTTTGGAAAAGAGAGCTTGAAGGGAAACTATGTCCTCACTGGGATTTAGAGCATTGCAGGCTCAACTGTGGAAGGGAAACACTGTTGTTCCATATCTTCTCTTCTTAACACAATCCATTTCTCGTCACAGAAATAGGCAGGCCCCAGATCCAAGGCAGCCTGTGTCAAAGCGGTGCTTAAACTCCAGCAAGCGTTTATAGTGTCATAGGCCACTAGGCTGTGCACTAGATTCTAAGATATAGGCGAAGGACTGCCCGTCACCTCTGAGACCTGTAAGCCACGTTCACTTGAGGAGAACAATATGCCAAAAGAAGGGCAAAGGAGGCCTTCTTTCTTTAAGCCACTAGAACGTGTAAATATGAACAACAGATGTATCTCCCTTCTACCGCACCTGGGAATTACAAAAGTGAAAGGGAAAGTGCAGGGAGAATGCTCTGTGCTCCCATTGGAAAAGAGCTTGAAGGGAAACGTTTTTTTCCTTACAGGAATTACAGCGTTGCAGTTTCAAATGTGGCAGGGAAACACTGTTGTTCCGTATCTCCTCTTCTTGACACAATCCATTTTTGGTCACAGAAATAGGCAGGCCCCAGATCCAAGGCAGCCTGGGTCAAAGCGGTGCTTAAATTCCAGCAAGCGTTAATGATGTCATAGGCCACTAGGCTGTGCACTAGATTCTAAGATGTAGGCAAAGGACTGCCCGTCTCTTCTGGGACCTGTAAGCCACGTTCAGTTGAGGAGAACTATATACCAAAAGAAGGGCAATGGAGAATTTCTTTTCTTAAGCCACTAGAAGCTGTAAATGTGAACAGCAGATGTATCTCTCTTCTACCGCACCTGGAAAGTACAAAACACAGAACGAAGGCGCAGTGGGAATGCTCTGTGGTCCTTGTGGAGAATAGGGCTTGAAAACTGACCTGAAATCGTTCAGCGTTTTCGGAAGCCACTACAAGGTGTCAATGTGAACAACCGAAGTATCTACCTTCTACAGCACCGGGAAGCCCCATAGACCGAAGGAAGGCAAAGGGAGAGTGCTTTGTGGTCCCTTTCGAAAACGGGGTTTGAAAGGATTCACTAAGGATTGTTAGTCAATAGATAAACCACATGGGACGACTAGCATCGAGCTCAAGCTCTCTGTTTCTCGTCACACAGATAGGCAGTCCGCAGGTCCAAGGCAGCGTGTGTCAAAGCGGTGCTTTAAATGCAGGAAGCTTTTGCGGTGTCTTAGGCCATGTGCCTCGGCACTAGGATGCAACGTGTAAACGACGGACTGCCTGACACTACTCGGACCTGTAAGCCACTTTCACTTGAGGACAACTATATGCCACAAGAAGGGCAATGGAGGCCTTCTTTCCTTAAGCCACTAGAACGTGTAAATGTGAACAGCAAAAGTATCTCCCTTCTACCGCACCTGGGAAGTACAAAACTCAAAAGGAAAGTGCAGGGAGAATGCTCTGTGTTCCCTTTGGAAAAGAGAGCTTGAAGGGAAACTATTTCCTCACTGGGATTTAGAGCATTGCAGGCTCAACTGTGGAAGGGAAACACTGTTGTTCCATATCTTCTCTTCTTAACACAATCCATTTCTCGTTACAGAAATAGGCAGGCCCCAGATCCAAGGCAGCCTGTGTCAAGGCGGTGCTTAAACTCCAGCAAGCGTTTATAGTGTCATAGGCCACTTTCTAAGATATAGGCGAAGGACTGCCCGTCACCTCTGAGACCTATAAGCCACGATCAGTTGAGGAGAACAACATGCCAAAAGAAGGGCAAAGGAGGCCTTCTTTCTTTAAGCCACTAGAACGTGTAAATATGAACAACAGATGTATCTCCCTTCTACCGCACCTGGGAATTACAAAACTGAAAGGGAAAGTGCAGGGAGAATGCTCTGTGCTCCCATTGGAAAAGAGCTTGAAGGGAAACGTTTTTTTCCTCACTGGAATTACAGCGTTGCAGTTTCAAATGTGGCAGGGAAACACTGTTGTTCCGTATCTTCTCTTCTTAACACAATCCATTTCTCATCACAGAAATAGGCAGGCCCCAGATCCAAGGCAGCCTGGGTCAAAGCGGTGCTTAAACTCCAGCAAGCGTTAATGATGTCATAGGCCACTAGGCTGTGCACTAGATTCTAAGATGAGGGCGACGGTGTGCCCGACACTTCTGGGACTTGTAAGCCACCTTCAGTTGAGGAGAACTATATGCCAAAAGAAGGGCAATTGAGACCTTCTTTTCTTAAGCCACTAGAAGCTGTAAATGTGAACAGCAGTTGTATCCCTTCTACCGCACCTGGAAAGTACAAAACACAGAACGAAGGCGCAGTGGGAATGCTCTGTGGTCCTTGTGGAGAATAGGGCTTGAAAACTGACCTGAAATCGTTCAGCGTTTTCGGAAGCCACTACAAGGTGTCAATGTGAACAACCGAAGTATCTACCTTCTACAGCACCGGGAAGCCCCATAGAGCGCAGGAAGGCAAAGGGAGAGTGCTTTGTGGTCCCTTTCGAAAACGGGGTTTGAAAGGATTCACTAAGGATTATTAGTCAATAGATAAACCACATGGGACGACTAGCATCGAGCTCAAGCTCTCTGTTTCTCGTCACACAGATAGGCAGTCCGCAGGTCCAAGGCAGCGTGTGTCAAAGCGGTGCTTTAAATGCAGGAAGCTTTTGCGGTGTCTTAGGCCATGTGCCTCGGCACTAGGATGCAACGTGTAAACGACGGACTGCCTGACGCTAGTCGGACCTGTAAGCCACTTTCACTTGAGGACAACCATATGCCACAAGAAGGGCAATGGAGGCCTTCTTTCCTTAAGCCACTAGAACGTGTAAATGTGAACAGCAAAAGTATCTCCCTTCTACCGCACCTGGGAAGTACAAAACTCAAAAGGAAAGTGCAGGGAGAATGCTCTGTGTTCCCTTTGGAAAAGAGAGCTTGAAGGGAAACTATTTCCTCACTGGGATTTAGAGCATTGCAGGCTCAACTGTGGAAGGGAAACACTGTTGTTCCATATCTTCTCTTCTTAACACAATCCATTTCTCGTCACAGAAATAGGCAGGCCCCAGATCCAAGGCAGCCTGTGTCAAAGCGGTGCTTAAACTCCAGCAAGCGTTTATAGTGTCATAGGCCACTAGGCTGTGCACTAGATTCTAAGATATAGGCGAAGGACTGCCCGTCACCTCTGAGACCTGTAAGCCACGTTCACTTGAGGAGAACAATATGCCAAAAGAAGGGCAAAGGAGGCCTTCTTTCTTTAAGCCACTAGAACGTGTAAATATGAACAACAGATGTATCTCCCTTCTACCGCACCTGGGAATTACAAAACTGAAAGGGAAAGTGCAGGGAGAATGCTCTGTGCTCCCATTGGAAAAGAGCTTGAAGGGAAACGTTTTTTTCCTCACTGGAATTACAGCGTTGCAGTTTCAAATGTGGCAGGGAAACACTGTTGTTCCGTATCTTCTCTTCTTAACACAATCCATTTCTCATCACAGAAATAGGCAGGCCCCAGATCCAAGGCAGCCTGGGTCAAAGCGGTGCTTAAACTCCAGCAAGCGTTAATGATGTCATAGGCCACTAGGCTGTGCACTAGATTCTAAGATGAGGGCGACGGAGTGCCCGACACTTCTGGGACTTGTAAGCCACCTTCAGTTGAGGAGAACTATATGCCAAAAGAAGGGCAATTGAGACCTTCTTTTCTTAAGCCACTAGAAGCTGTAAATGTGAACAGCAGTTGTATCCCTTCTACCGCACCTGGAAAGTACAAAACACAGAACGAAGGCGCAGTGGGAATGCTCTGTGGTCCTTGTGGAGAATAGGGCTTGAAAACTGACCTGAAATCGTTCAGCGTTTTCGGAAGCCACTACAAGGTGTCAATGTGAACAACCGAAGTATCTACCTTCTACAGCACCGGGAAGCCCCATAGACCGCAGGAAGGCAAAGGGAGAGTGCTTTGTGGTCCCTTTCGAAAACGGGGTTTGAAAGGATTCACTAAGGATTATTAGTCAATAGATAAACCACATGGGACGACTAGCATCGAGCTCAAGCTCTCTGTTTCTCGTCACACAGATAGGCAGTCCGCAGGTCCAAGGCAGCGTGTGTCAAAGCGGTGCTTTAAATGCAGGAAGCTTTTGCGGTGTCTTAGGCCATGTGCCTCGGCACTAGGATGCAACGTGTAAACGACGGACTGCCTGACGCTAGTCGGACCTGTAAGCCACTTTCACTTGAGGACAACTATATGCCACAAGAAGGGCAATGGAGGCCTTCTTTCCTTAAGCCACTAGAACGTGTAAATGTGAACAGCAAAAGTATCTCCCTTCTACCGCACCTGGGAAGTACAAAACTCAAAAGGAAAGTGCAGGGAGAATGCTCTGTGTTCCCTTTGGAAAAGAGAGCTTGAAGGGAAACTATTTCCTCACTGGGATTTAGAGCATTGCAGGCTCAACTGTGGAAAGGAAACACTGTTGTTCCATATCTTCTCTTCTTAACACAATCCATTTCTCGTCACAGAAATAGGCAGGCCCCAGATCCAAGGCAGCCTGTGTCAAGGCGGTGCTTAAACTCCAGCAAGCGTTTATAGTGTCATAGGCCACTAGGCTGTGCACTAGATTCTAAGATATAGGCGAAGGACTGCCCGTCACCTCTGAGACCTGTAAGCCACGTTCACTTGAGGAGAACAATATGCCAAAAGAAGGGCAAAGGAGGCCTTCTTTCTTTAAGCCACTAGAACGTGTAAATATGAACAACAGATGTATCTCCCTTCTACCGCACCTGGGAATTACAAAAGTGAAAGGGAAAGTGCAGGGAGAATGCTCTGTGCTCCCATTGGAAAAGAGCTTGAAGGGAAACGTTTTTTTCCTCACAGGAATTACAGCGTTGCAGTTTCAAATGTAGCAGGGAAACACTGTTGTTCCGTATCTCCTCTTCTTGACACAATCCATTTTTGGTCACAGAAATAGGCAGGCCCCAGATCCAAGGCAGCCTGGGTCAAAGCGGTGCTTAAATTCCAGCAAGCGTTAATGATGTCATAGGCCACTAGGCTGTGCACTAGATTCTAAGATGTAGGCAAAGGACTGCCCGTCTCTTCTGGGACTTGTAAGCCACGTTCAGTTGAGGAGAACTATATACCAAAAGAAGGGCAATGGAGAATTTCTTTTCTTAAGCCACTAGAAGCTGTAAATGTGAACAGCAGATGTATCTCTCTTCTACCGCACCTGGAAAGTACAAAACACAGAAAGAAGGCGCAGTGGGAATGCTCTGTGGTCCTTGTGGAGAATAGGGCTTGAAAACTGACCTGAAATCGTTCAGCGTTTTCGGAAGCCACTACAAGGTGTCAATGTGAACAACCGAAGTATCTACCTTCTACAGCACGGGGAAGCCCCATAGACCGCAGGATGGCAAAGGGAGAGTGCTTTGTGGTCCCTTTCGAAAACGGGGTTTGAAAGGATTCACTAAGGATTGTTAGTGAATAGATAAACCACATGGGACGACTAGCATCGAGCTCAAGCTCTCTGTTTCTCGTCACACAGATAGGCAGTCCGCAGGTCCAAGGCAGCGTGTGTCAAAGCGGTGCTTTAAATGCAGGAAGCTTTTGCGGTGTCTTAGGCCATGTGCCTCGGCACTAGGATGCAACGTGTAAACGACGGACTGCCTGACACTACTCGGACCTGTAAGCCACTTTCAGTTGAGGACAACTATATGCCACAAGAAGGGCAATGGAGGCCTTCTTTCCTTAAGCCACTAGAACCTGTAAATGTGAACAGCAAAAGTATCTCCCTTCTACCGCACCTGGGAAGTACAAAACTCAAAAGGAAAGTGCAGGGAGAATGCTCTGTGTTCCCTTTGGAAAAGAGAGCTTGAAGGGAAACTATTTCCTCACTGGGATTTAGAGCATTGCAGGCTCAACTGTGGAAGGGAAACACTGTTGTTCCATATCTTCTCTTCTTAACACAATCCATTTCTCGTTACAGAAATAGGCAGGCCCCAGATCCAAGGCAGCCTGTGTCAAGGCGGTGCTTAAACTCCAGCAAGCGTTTATAGTGTCATAGGCCACTAGGCTGTGCACTAGATTCTAAGATATAGGCGAAGGACTGCCCGTCACCTCTGAGACCTATAAGCCACGTTCAGTTGAGGAGAACAATATGCCAAAAGAAGGGCAAAGGAGGCCTTCTTTCTTTAAGCCACTAGAACGTGTAAATATGAACAACAGATGTATCTCCCTTCTACCGCACCTGGGAATTACAAAACTGAAAGGGAAAGTGCAGGGAGAATGCTCTGTGCTCCCATTGGAAAAGAGCTTGAAGGGAAACGTTTTTTTCCTCACTGGAATTACAGCGTTGCAGTTTCAAATGTGGCAGGGAAACACTGTTGTTCCGTATCTTCTCTTCTTAACACAATCCATTTCTCATCACAGAAATAGGCAGGCCCCAGATCCAAGGCAGCCTGGGTCAAAGCGGTGCTTAAACTCCAGCAAGCGTTAATGATGTCATAGGCCACTAGGCTGTGCACTAGATTCTAAGATGAGGGCGACGGTGTGCCCGACACTTCTGGGACTTGTAAGCCACCTTCAGTTGAGGAGAACTATATGCCAAAAGAAGGGCAATTGACACCTTCTTTTCTTAAGCCACTAGAAGCTGTAAATGTGAACAGCAGTTGTATCCCTTCTACCGCACATGGAAAGTACAAAACACAGAACGAAGGCGCAGTGGGAATGCTCTGTGGTCCTTGTGGAGAATAGGGCTTGAAAACTGACCTGAAATCGTTCAGCGTTTTCGGAAGCCACTACAAGGTGTCAATGTGAACAACCGAAGTATCTACCTTCTACAGCACCGGGAAGCCCCATAGAGCGCAGGAAGGCAAAAGGAGAGTGCTTTGTGGTCCCTTTCGAAAACGGGGTTTGAAAGGATTCACTAAGGATTATTAGTCAATAGATAAACCACATGGGACGACTAGCATCGAGCTCAAGCTCTCTGTTTCTCGTCACACAGATAGGCAGTCCGCAGGTCCAAGGCAGCGTGTGTCAAAGCGGTGCTTTAAATGCAGGAAGCTTTTGCGGTGTCTTAGGCCATGTGCCTCGGCACTAGGATGCAACGTGTAAACGACGGACTGCCTGACGCTAGTCGGACCTGTAAGCCACTTTCACTTGAGGACAACTATATGCCCCAAGAAGGGCAATGGAGGCCTTCTTTCCTTAAGCCACTAGAACGTGTAAATGTGAACAGCAAAAGTATCTCCCTTCTACCGCACCTGGGAAGTACAAAACTCAAAAGGAAAGTGCAGGGAGAATGCTCTGTGTTCCCTTTGGAAAAGAGAGCTTGAAGGGAAACTATTTCCTCACTGGGATTTAGAGCATTGCAGGCTCAACTGTGGAAGGGAAACACTGTTGTTCCATATCTTCTCTTCTTAACACAATCCATTTCTCGTCACAGAAATAGGCAGGCCCCAGATCCAAGGCAGCCTGTGTCAAAGCGGTGCTTAAACTCCAGCAAGCGTTTATAGTGTCATAGGCCACTAGGCTGTGCAATAGATTCTAAGATATAGGCGAAGGACTGCCCGTCACCTCTGAGACCTGTAAGCCACGTTCACTTGAGGAGAACAATATGCCAAAAGAAGGGCAAAGGAGGCCTTCTTTCTTTAAGCCACTAGAACGTGTAAATATGAACAACAGATGTATCTCCCTTCTACCGCACCTGGGAATTACAAAAGTGAAAGGGAAAGTGCAGGGAGAATGCTCTGTGCTCCCATTGGAAAAGAGCTTGAAGGGAAACGTTTTTTTCCTCACAGGAATTACAGCGTTGCAGTTTCAAATGTAGCAGGGAAACACTGTTGTTCCGTATCTCCTCTTCTTGACACAATCCATTTTTGGTCACAGAAATAGGCAGGCCCCAGATCCAAGGCAGCCTGGGTCAAAGCGGTGCTTAAATTCCAGCAAGCGTTAATGATGTCATAGGCCACTAGGCTGTGCACTAGATTCTAAGATGTAGGCAAAGGACTGCCCGTCTCTTCTGGGACCTGTAAGCCACGTTCAGTTGAGGAGAACTATATACCAAAAGAAGGGCAATGGAGAATTTCTTTTCTTAAGCCACTAGAAGCTGTAAATGTGAACAGCAGATGTATCTCTCTTCTACCGCACCTGGAAAGTACAAAACACAGAACGAAGGCGCAGTGGGAATGCTCTGTGGTCCTTGTGGAGAATAGGGCTTGAAAACTGACCTGAAATCGTTCAGCGTTTTCGGAAGCCACTACAAGGTGTCAATATGAACAACCGAAGTATCTACCTTCTACAGCACCGGGAAGCCCCATAGACCGAAGGAAGGCAAAGGGAGAGTGCTTT
The DNA here is from genome assembly GCF_964165515.1 of Mesoplodon bidens. Classification (NCBI taxonomy): domain Eukaryota; kingdom Metazoa; phylum Chordata; class Mammalia; order Artiodactyla; family Ziphiidae; genus Mesoplodon; species Mesoplodon bidens. The sequence continues at coordinate 58,173,566 of NC_138172.1, read as the reverse complement.
GTGGTCCCTTTCGAAAACGGGGTTTGAAAGGATTCACTAAGGATTGTTAGTCAATAGATAAACCACATGGGACGACTAGCATCGAGCTCAAGCTCTCTGTTTCTCGTCACACAGATAGGCAGTCCGCAGGTCCAAGGCAGCGTGTGTCAAAGCGGTGCTTTAAATGCAGGAAGCTTTTGCGGTGTCTTAGGCCATGTGCCTCGGCACTAGGATGCAACGTGTAAACGACGGACTGCCTGACACTACTCGGACCTGTAAGCCACTTTCACTTGAGGACAACTATATGCCACAAGAAGGGCAATGGAGGCCTTCTTTCCTTAAGCCACTAGAACGTGTAAATGTGAACAGCCAAAGTATCTCCCTTCTACCGCACCTGGGAAGTACAAAACTCAAAAGGAAAGTGCAGGGAGAATGCTCTGTGTTCCCTTTGGAAAAGAGAGCTTGAAGGGAAACTATTTCCTCACTGGGATTTAGAGCATTGCAGGCTCAACTGTGGAAGGGAAACACTGTTGTTCCATATCTTCTCTTCTTAACACAATCCATTTCTCGTCACAGAAATAGGCAGGCCCCAGATCCAAGGCAGCCTGGGTCAAAGCGGTGCTTAAACTCCAGCAAGCGTTTATGATGTCATAGGCCACTAGGCTGTGCACTAGATTCTAAGATGAGGGCGACGGAGTGCCCGACACTTTTGGGACTTGTAAGCCACCTTCAGTTGAGGAGAACAATATGCCAAAAGAAGGGCAAAGGAGGCCTTCTTTCTTTAAGCCACTAGAACGTGTAAATATGAACAACAGATGTATCTCCCTTCTACCGCACCTGGGAATTACAAAACTGAAAGGGAAAGTGCAGGGAGAATGCTCTGTGCTCCCATTGGAAAAGAGCTTGAAGGGAAACGTTTTTTTCCTCACTGGAATTACAGCGTTGCAGTTTCAAATGTGGCAGGGAAACACTGTTGTTCCGTATCTTCTCTTCTTAACACAATCCATTTCTCGTCACAGAAATAGGCAGGCCCCAGATCCAAGGCAGCCTGGGTCAAAGCGGTGCTTAAACTCCAGCAAGCGATTATGATGTCATAGGCCACTAGGCTGTGCACTAGATTCTAAGATGAGGGCGACGGAGTGCCCGACACTTCTGGGACTTGTAAGCCACCTTCAGTTGAGGAGAACTATATGCCAAAAGAAGGGCAATTGAGACCTTCTTTTCATAAGCCACTAGAAGCTGTAAATGTGAACAGCAGTTGTATCCCTTCTACCGCACCTGGAAAGTACAAAACACAGAACGAAGGCGCAGTGGGAATGCTCTGTGGTCCTTGTGGAGAATAGGGCTTGAAAACTGACCTGAAATCGTTCAGCGTTTTCGGAAGCCACTACAAGGTGTCAATGTGAACAACCGAGGTATCTACCTTCTACAGCACCGGGAAGCCCCATAGACCGCAGGAAGGCAAAGGGAGAGTGCTTTGTGGTCCCTTTCGAAAACGGGGTTTGAAAGGATTCACTAAGGATTGTTAGTGAATAGATAAACCACATGGGACGACTAGCATCGAGCTCAAGCTCTCTGTTTCTCGTCACACAGATAGGCAGTCCGCAGGTCCAAGGCAGCGTGTGTCAAAGCGGTGCTTTAAATGCAGGAAGCTTTTGCGGTGTCTTAGGCCATGTGCCTCTGCACTAGGATGCAACGTGTAAACGACGGACTGCCTGACACTACTCGGACCTGTAAGCCACTTTCAGTTGAGGACAACTATATGCCACAAGAAGGGCAATGGAGGCCTTCTTTCCTTAAGCCACTAGAACGTGTAAATGTGAACAGCAAAAGTATCTCCCTTCTACCGCACCTGGGAAGTACAAAACTCAAAAGGAAAGTGCAGGGAGAATGCTCTGTGTTCCCTTTGGAAAAGAGAGCTTGAAGGGAAACTATTTCCTCACTGGGATTTAGAGCATTGCAGGCTCAACTGTGGAAGGGAAACACTGTTGTTCCATATCTTCTCTTCTTAACACAATCCATTTCTCGTCACAGAAATAGGCAGGCCCCAGATCCAAGGCAGCCTGGGTCAAAGCGGTGCTTATACTCCAGCAAAAGTTTATGATGTCATAGGCCACTAGGCTGTGCACTAGATTCTAAGATGAGGGCGACGGAGTGCCCGACACTTTAGGGACTTGTAAGCCACCTTCAGTTGAGGAGAACAATATGCCAAATAAGGGCAAAGGAGGCCTTCTTTCTTTAAGCCACTAGAACGTGTAAATATGAACAACAGATGTATCTCCCTTCTACCGCACCTGGGAATTACAAAACTGAAAGGGAAAGTGCAGGGAGAATGCTCTGTGCTCCCATTGGAAAAGAGCTTGAAGGGAAACGTTTTTTTCCACACTGGAATTACAGCGTTGCAGTTTCAAATGTGGCAGGGAAACACTGTTGTTCCGTATCTCCTCTTCTTGACACAATCCATTTCTCGTCACAGAAATAGGCAGGCCCCAGATCCAAGGCAGCCTGGGTCAAAGCGGTGCTTAAATTCCAGCAAGCGTTAATGATGTCATAGGCCACTAGGCTGTGCACTAGATTCTAAGATGTAGGCAAAGGACTGCCCGTCTCTTCTGGGACCTGTAAGCCACGTTCAGTTGAGGAGAACTATATACCAAAAGAAGGGCAATGGAGAATTTCTTTTCTTAAGCCACTAGAAGCTGTAAATGTGAACAGCAGATGTATCTCTCTTCTACCGCACCTGGAAAGTACAAAACACAGAACGAAGGCGCAGTGGGAATGCTCTGTGGTCCTTGTGGAGAATAGGGCTTGAAAACTGACCTGAAATCGTTCAGCGTTTTCGGAAGCCACTACAAGGTGTCAATGTGAACAACCGAAGTATCTACCTTCTACAGCACCGGGAAGCCCCATAGACCGCAGGAAGGCAAAGGGAGAGTGCTTTGTGGTCCCTTTCGAAAACGGGGTTTGAAAGGATTCACTAAGGATTGTTAGTCAATAGATAAACCACATGGGACGACTAGCATCGAGCTCAAGCTCTCTGTTTCTCGTCACACAGATAGGCAGTCCGCAGGTCCAAGGCAGCGTGTGTCAAAGCGGTGCTTTAAATGCAGGAAGCTTTTGCGGTGTCTTAGGCCATGTGCCTCGGCACTAGGATGCAACGTGTAAACGACGGACTGCCTGACACTACTCGGACCTGTAAGCCACTTTCAGTTGAGGACAACTATATGCCACAAGAAGGGCAATGGAGGCCTTCTTTCCTTAAGCCACTAGAACGTGTAAATGTGAACAGCAAAAGTATCTCCCTTCTACCGCACCTGGGAAGTACAAAACTCAAAAGGAAAGTGCAGGGAGAATGCTCTGTGTTCCCTTTGGAAAAGAGAGCTTGAAGGGAAACTATTTCCTCACTGGGATTTAGAGCATTGCAGGCTCAACTGTGGAAGGGAAACACTGTTGTTCCATATCTTCTCTTCTTAACACAATCCATTTCTCGTCACAGAAATAGGCAGGCCCCAGATCCAAGGCAGCCTGGGTCAAAGCGGTGCTTAAACTCCAGCAAGTGTTTATGATGTCATAGGCCACTAGGCTGTGCACTAGATTCTAAGATGAGGGCGACGGAGTGCCCGACACTTTTGGGACTTGTAAGCCACCTTCAGTTGAGGAGAACAATATGCCAAATAAGGGCAAAGGAGGCCTTCTTTCTTTAAGCCACTAGAACGTGTAAATATGAACAACAGATGTATCTCCCTTCTACCGCACCTGGGAATTACAAAACTGAAAGGGAAAGTGCAGGGAGAATGCTCTGTGCTCCCATTGGAAAAGAGCTTGAAGGGAAACGTTTTTTTCCTCACTGGAATTACAGCGTTGCAGTTTCAAATGTGGCAGGGAAACACTGTTGTTCCGTATCTTCTCTTCTTAACACAATCCATTTCTCGTCACAGAAATAGGCAGGCCCCAGATCCAAGGCAGCCTGGGTCAAAGCGGTGCTTAAACTCCAGCAAGCGTTAATGATGTCATAGGCCACTAGGCTGTGCACTAGATTCTAAGATGAGGGCGACGGAGTGCCCGACACTTCTGGGACTTGTAAGCCACCTTCAGTTGAGGAGAACTATATGCCAAAAGAAGGGCAATTGAGACCTTCTTTTCTTAAGCCACTAGAAGCTGTAAATGTGAACAGCAGTTGTATCCCTTCTACCGCACCTGGAAAGTACAAAACACAGAACGAAGGCGCAGTGGGAATGCTCTGTGGTCCTTGTGGAGATTAGGGCTTGAAAACTGACCTGAAATCGTTCAGCGTTTTCGGAAGCCACTACAAGGTGTCAATGTGAACAACCGAAGTATCTACCTTCTACAGCACCGGGAAGCCCCATAGACCGCAGGAAGGCAAAGGGAGAGTGCTTTGTGGTCCCTTTCGAAAACGGGGTTTGAAAGGATTCACTAAGGATTATTAGTCAATAGATAAACCACATGGGACGACTAGCATCGAGCTCAAGCTCTCTGTTTCTCGTCACACAGATAGGCAGTCCGCAGGTCCAAGGCAGCGTGTGTCAAAGCGGTGCTTTAAATGCAGGAAGCTTTTGCGGTGTCTTAGGCCATGTGCCTCGGCACTAGGATGCAACGTGTAAACGACGGACTGCCTGACGCTAGTCGGACCTGTAAGCCACTTTCACTTGAGGACAACTATATGCCACAAGAAGGGCAATGGAGGCCTTCTTTCCTTAAGCCACTAGAACGTGTAAATGTGAACAGCAAAAGTATCTCCCTTCTACCGCACCTGGGAAGTACAAAACTCAAAAGGAAAGTGCAGGGAGAATGCTCTGTGTTCCCTTTGGAAAAGAGAGCTTGAAGGGAAACTATGTCCTCACTGGGATTTAGAGCATTGCAGGCTCAACTGTGGAAGGGAAACACTGTTGTTCCATATCTTCTCTTCTTAACACAATCCATTTCTCGTCACAGAAATAGGCAGGCCCCAGATCCAAGGCAGCCTGTGTCAAAGCGGTGCTTAAACTCCAGCAAGCGTTTATAGTGTCATAGGCCACTAGGCTGTGCACTAGATTCTAAGATATAGGCGAAGGACTGCCCGTCACCTCTGAGACCTGTAAGCCACGTTCACTTGAGGAGAACAATATGCCAAAAGAAGGGCAAAGGAGGCCTTCTTTCTTTAAGCCACTAGAACGTGTAAATATGAACAACAGATGTATCTCCCTTCTACCGCACCTGGGAATTACAAAAGTGAAAGGGAAAGTGCAGGGAGAATGCTCTGTGCTCCCATTGGAAAAGAGCTTGAAGGGAAACGTTTTTTTCCTCACAGGAATTACAGCGTTGCTGTTTCAAATGTAGCAGGGAAACACTGTTGTTCCGTATCTCCTCTTCTTGACACAATCCATTTTTGGTCACAGAAATAGGCAGGCCCCAGATCCAAGGCAGCCTGGGTCAAAGCGGTGCTTAAATTCCAGCAAGCGTTAATGATGTCATAGGCCACTAGGCTGTGCACTAGATTCTAAGATGTAGGCAAAGGACTGCCCGTCTCTTCTGGGACCTGTAAGCCACGTTCAGTTGAGGAGAACTATATACCAAAAGAAGGGCAATGGAGAATTTCTTTTCTTAAGCCACTAGAAGCTGTAAATGTGAACAGCAGATGTATCTCTCTTCTACCGCACCTGGAAAGTACAAAACACAGAACGAAGGCGCAGTGGGAATGCTCTGTGGTCCTTGTGGAGAATAGGGCTTGAAAACTGACCTGAAATCGTTCAGCGTTTTCGGAAGCCACTACAAGGTGTCAATGTGAACAACCGAAGTATCTACCTTCTACAGCACCGGGAAGCCCCATAGACCGCAGGAAGGCAAAGGGAGAGTGCTTTGTGGTCCCTTTCGAAAACGGGGTTTGAAAGGATTCACTAAGGATTGTTAGTCAATAGATAAACCACATGGGACGACTAGCATCGAGCTCAAGCTCTCTGTTTCTCGTCACACAGATAGGCAGTCCGCAGGTCCAAGGCAGCGTGTGTCAAAGCGGTGCTTTAAATGCAGGAAGCTTTTGCGGTGTCTTAGGCCATGTGCCTCGGCACTAGGATGCAACGTGTAAACGACGGACTGCCTGACACTACTCGGACCTGTAAGCCACTTTCACTTGAGGACAACTATATGCCACAAGAAGGGCAATGGAGGCCTTCTTTCCTTAAGCCACTAGAACGTGTAAATGTGAACAGCAAAAGTATCTCCCTTCTACCGCACCTGGGAAGTACAAAACTCAAAAGGAAAGTGCAGGGAGAATGCTCTGTGTTCCCTTTGGAAAAGAGAGCTTGAAGGGAAACTATTTCCTCACTGGGATTTAGAGCATTGCAGGCTCAACTGTGGAAGGGAAACACTGTTGTTCCATATCTTCTCTTCTTAACACAATCCATTTCTCGTCACAGAAATAGGCAGGCCCCAGATCCAAGGCAGCCTGGGTCAAAGCGGTGCTTAAACTCCAGCAAGTGTTTATGATGTCATAGGCCACTAGGCTGTGCACTAGATTCTAAGATGAGGGCGACGGAGTGCCCGACACTTTTGGGACTTGTAAGCCACCTTCAGTTGAGGAGAACAATATGCCAAATAAGGGCAAAGGAGGCCTTCTTTCTTTAAGCCACTAGAACGTGTAAATATGAACAACAGATGTATCTCCCTTCTACCGCACCTGGGAATTACAAAACTGAAAGGGAAAGTGCAGGGAGAATGCTCTGTGCTCCCATTGGAAAAGAGCTTGAAGGGAAACGTTTTTTTCCTCACTGGAATTACAGCGTTGCAGTTTCAAATGTGGCAGGGAAACACTGTTGTTCCGTATCTTCTCTTCTTAACACAATCCATTTCTCGTCACAGAAATAGGCAGGCCCCAGATCCAAGGCAGCCTGGGTCAAAGCGGTGCTTAAACTCCAGCAAGCGTTAATGATGTCATAGGCCACTAGGCTGTGCACTAGATTCTAAGATGAGGGCGACGGAGTGCCCGACACTTCTGGGACTTGTAAGCCACCTTCAGTTGAGGAGAACTATATGCCAAAAGAAGGGCAATTGAGACCTTCTTTTCTTAAGCCACTAGAAGCTGTAAATGTGAACAGCAGTTGTATCCCTTCTACCGCACCTGGAAAGTACAAAACACAGAACGAAGGCGCAGTGGGAATGTTCTGTGGTCCTTGTGGAGAATAGGGCTTGAAAACTGACCTGAAATCGTTCAGCCTTTTCGGAAGCCACTACAAGGCGTCAATGTGAACAACCGAGGTATCTACCTTCTACAGCTCCGGGAAGCCCCATAGACCGCAGGAAGGCAAAGGGAGAGTGCTTTGTGGTCCCTTTCGAAAACGGGGTTTGAAAGGATTCACTAAGGATTGTTAGTGAATAGATAAACCACATGGGACGACTAGCATCGAGCTCAATCTCTCTGTTTCTCGTCACACAGATAGGCAGTCCGCAGATCCAAGGCAGCGTGTGTCAAAGCGGTGCTTTAAATGCAGGAAGCTTTTGCGGTGTCTTAGGCCATGTGCCTCGGCACTAGGATGCAACGTGTAAACGACGGACTGCCTGACACTACTCGGACCTGTAAGCCACTTTCACTTGAGGACAACTATATGCCACAAGAAGGGCAATGGAGGCCTGCTTTCTTAAGCCACTAGAACGTGTAAATGTGAACAGCAAAAGTATCTCCCTTCTACCGCACCTGGGAAGTACAAAACTCAAAAGGAAAGTGCAGGGAGAATGCTCTGTGTTCCCTTTGGAAAAGAGAGCTTGAAGGGAAACTATTTCCTCACTGGGATTTAGAGCATTGCAGGCTCAACTGTGGAAGGGAAACACTGTTGTTCCATATCTTCTCTTCTTAACACAATCCATTTCTCGTCACAGAAATAGGCAGGCCCCAGATCCAAGGCAGCCTGGGTCAAAGCGGTGCTTAAACTCCAGCAAGCGTTTATAGTGTCATAGGCCACTATGCTGTGCACAAGATTCTAAGATATAGGCGAAGGACTGCCCGTCACCTCTGAGACCTGTAAGCCACGTTCAGTTGAGGAGAACAATATGCCAAAAGAAGGGCAAAGGAGGCCTTCTTTCTTTAAGCCACTAGAACGTGTAAATATGAACAACAGATGTATCTCCCTTCTACCGCACCTGGGAATTACAAAACTGAAAGGGAAAGTGCAGGGAGAATGCTCTGTGCTCCCATTGGAAAAGAGCTTGAAGGGAAACGTTTTTTTCCACACTGGAATTACAGCGTTGCAGTTTCAAATGTGGCAGGGAAACACTGTTGTTCCGTATCTCCTCTTCTTGACACAATCCATTTCTCGTCACAGAAATAGGCAGGCCCCAGATCCAAGGCAGCCTGGGTCAAAGCGGTGCTTAAATTCCAGCAAGCGTTAATGATGTCATAGGCCACTAGGCTGTGCACTAGATTCTAAGATGTAGGCAAAGGACTGCCCGTCTCTTCTGGGACCTGTAAGCCACGTTCAGTTGAGGAGAACTATATACCAAAAGAAGGGCAATGGAGAATTTCTTTTCTTAAGCCACTAGAAGCTGTAAATGTGAACAGCAGATGTATCTCTCTTCTACCGCACCTGGAAAGTACAAAACACAGAACGAAGGCGCAGTGGGAATGCTCTGTGGTCCTTGTGGAGAATAGGGCTTGAAAACTGACCTGAAATCGTTCAGCGTTTTCGGAAGCCACTACAAGGTGTCAATGTGAACAACCGAAGTATCTACCTTCTACAGCACCGGGAAGCCCCATAGACCGAAGGAAGGCAAAGGGAGAGTGCTTTGTGGTCCCTTTCGAAAACGGGGTTTGAAAGGATTCACTAAGGATTGTTAGTCAATAGATAAACCACATGGGACGACTAGCATCGAGCTCAAGCTCTCTGTTTCTCGTCACACAGATAGGCAGTCCGCAGGTCCAAGGCAGCGTGTGTCAAAGCGGTGCTTTAAATGCAGGAAGCTTTTGCGGTGTCTTAGGCCATGTGCCTCGGCACTAGGATGCAACGTGTAAACGACGGACTGCCTGACACTACTCGGACCTGTAAGCCACTTTCACTTGAGGACAACTATATGCCACAAGAAGGGCAATGGAGGCCTTCTTTCCTTAAGCCACTAGAACGTGTAAATGTGAACAGCAAAAGTATCTCCCTTCTACCGCACCTGGGAAGTACAAAACTCAAAAGGAAAGTGCAGGGAGAATGCTCTGTGTTCCCTTTGGAAAAGAGAGCTTGAAGGGAAACTATTTCCTCACTGGGATTTAGAGCATTGCAGGCTCAACTGTGGAAGGGAAACACTGTTGTTCCATATCTTCTCTTCTTAACACAATCCATTTCTCGTTACAGAAATAGGCAGGCCCCAGATCCAAGGCAGCCTGGGTCAAGGCGGTGCTTAAACTCCAGCAAGCGTTTATAGTGTCATAGGCCACTAGGCTGTGCACTAGATTCTAAGATATAGGCGAAGGACTGCCCGTCACCTCTGAGACCTATAAGCCACGTTCAGTTGAGGAGAACAACATGCCAAAAGAAGGGCAAAGGAGGCCTTCTTTCTTTAAGCCACTAGAACGTGTAAATATGAACAACAGATGTATCTCCCTTCTACCGCACCTGGGAATTACAAAACTGAAAGGGAAAGTGCAGGGAGAATGCTCTGTGCTCCCATTGGAAAAGAGCTTGAAGGGAAACGTTTTTTTCCTCACTGGAATTACAGCGTTGCAGTTTCAAATGTGGCAGGGAAACACTGTTGTTCCGTATCTTCTCTTCTTAACACAATCCATTTCTCATCACAGAAATAGGCAGGCCCCAGATCCAAGGCAGCCTGGGTCAAAGCGGTGCTTAAACTCCAGCAAGCGTTAATGATGTCATAGGCCACTAGGCTGTGCACTAGATTCTAAGATGAGGGCGACGGTGTGCCCGACACTTCTGGGACTTGTAAGCCACCTTCAGTTGAGGAGAACTATATGCCAAAAGAAGGGCAATTGAGACCTTCTTTTCTTAAGCCACTAGAAGCTGTAAATGTGAACAGCAGTTGTATCCCTTCTACCGCACCTGGAAAGTACAAAACACAGAACGAAGGCGCAGTGGGAATGCTCTGTGGTCCTTGTGGAGATTAGGGCTTGAAAACTGACCTGAAATCGTTCAGCGTTTTCGGAAGCCACTACAAGGTGTCAATGTGAACAACCGAAGTATCTACCTTCTACAGCACCGGGAAGCCCCATAGACCGCAGGAAGGCAAAGGGAGAGTGCTTTGTGGTCCCTTTCGAAAACGGGGTTTGAAAGGATTCACTAAGGATTATTAGTCAATAGATAAACCACATGGGACGACTAGCATCGAGCTCAAGCTCTCTGTTTCTCGTCACACAGATAGGCAGTCCGCAGGTCCAAGGCAGCGTGTGTCAAAGCGGTGCTTTAAATGCAGGAAGCTTTTGCGGTGTCTTAGGCCATGTGCCTCGGCACTAGGATGCAACGTGTAAACGACGGACTGCCTGACGCTAGTCGGACCTGTAAGCCACTTTCACTTGAGGACAACTATATGCCCCAAGAAGGGCAATGGAGGCCTTCTTTCCTTAAGCCACTAGAACGTGTAAATGTGAACAGCAAAAGTATCTCCCTTCTACCGCACCTGGGAAGTACAAAACTCAAAAGGAAAGTGCAGGGAGAATGCTCTGTGTTCCCTTTGGAAAAGAGAGCTTGAAGGGAAACTATGTCCTCACTGGGATTTAGAGCATTGCAGGCTCAACTGTGGAAGGGAAACACTGTTGTTCCATATCTTCTCTTCTTAACACAATCCATTTCTCGTCACAGAAATAGGCAGGCCCCAGATCCAAGGCAGCCTGTGTCAAAGCGGTGCTTAAACTCCAGCAAGCGTTTATAGTGTCATAGGCCACTAGGCTGTGCACTAGATTCTAAGATATAGGCGAAGGACTGCCCGTCACCTCTGAGACCTGTAAGCCACGTTCACTTGAGGAGAACAATATGCCAAAAGAAGGGCAAAGGAGGCCTTCTTTCTTTAAGCCACTAGAACGTGTAAATATGAACAACAGATGTATCTCCCTTCTACCGCACCTGGGAATTACAAAAGTGAAAGGGAAAGTGCAGGGAGAATGCTCTGTGCTCCCATTGGAAAAGAGCTTGAAGGGAAACGTTTTTTTCCTCACAGGAATTACAGCGTTGCTGTTTCAAATGTAGCAGGGAAACACTGTTGTTCCGTATCTCCTCTTCTTGACACAATCCATTTTTGGTCACAGAAATAGGCAGGCCCCAGATCCAAGGCAGCCTGGGTCAAAGCGGTGCTTAAATTCCAGCAAGCGTTAATGATGTCATAGGCCACTAGGCTGTGCACTAGATTCTAAGATGTAGGCAAAGGACTGCCCGTCTCTTCTGGGACCTGTAAGCCACGTTCAGTTGAGGAGAACTATATACCAAAAGAAGGGCAATGGAGAATTTCTTTTCTTAAGCCACTAGAAGCTGTAAATGTGAACAGCAGATGTATCTCTCTTCTACCGCACCTGGAAAGTACAAAACACAGAACGAAGGCGCAGTGGGAATGCTCTGTGGTCCTTGTGGAGAATAGGGCTTGAAAACTGACCTGAAATCGTTCAGCGTTTTCGGAAGCCACTACAAGGTGTCAATGTGAACAACCGAAGTATCTACCTTCTACAGCACCGGGAAGCCCCATAGACCGCAGGAAGGCAAAGGGAGAGTGCTTTGTGGTCCCTTTCGAAAACGGGGTTTGAAAGGATTCACTAAGGATTGTTAGTCAATAGATAAACCACATGGGACGACTAGCATCGAGCTCAAGCTCTCTGTTTCTCGTCACACAGATAGGCAGTCCGCAGGTCCAAGGCAGCGTGTGTCAAAGCGGTGCTTTAAATGCAGGAAGCTTTTGCGGTGTCTTAGGCCATGTGCCTCGGCACTAGGATGCAACGTGTAAACGACGGACTGCCTGACACTACTCGGACCTGTAAGCCACTTTCACTTGAGGACAACTATATGCCACAAGAAGGGCAATGGAGGCCTTCTTTCCTTAAGCCACTAGAACGTGTAAATGTGAACAGCAAAAGTATCTCCCTTCTACCGCACCTGGGAAGTACAAAACTCAAAAGGAAAGTGCAGGGAGAATGCTCTGTGTTCCCTTTGGAAAAGAGAGCTTGAAGGGAAACTATTTCCTCACTGGGATTTAGAGCATTGCAGGCTCAACTGTGGAAGGGAAACACTGTTGTTCCATATCTTCTCTTCTTAACACAATCCATTTCTCGTCACAGAAATAGGCAGGCCCCAGATCCAAGGCAGCCTGGGTCAAAGCGGTGCTTAAACTCCAGCAAGTGTTTATGATGTCATAGGCCACTAGGCTGTGCACTAGATTCTAAGATGAGGGCGACGGAGTGCCCGACACTTTTGGGACTTGTAAGCCACCTTCAGTTGAGGAGAACAATATGCCAAATAAGGGCAAAGGAGGCCTTCTTTCTTTAAGCCACTAGAACGTGTAAATATGAACAACAGATGTATCTCCCTTCTACCGCACCTGGGAATTACAAAACTGAAAGGGAAAGTGCAGGGAGAATGCTCTGTGCTCCCATTGGAAAAGAGCTTGAAGGGAAACGTTTTTTTCCTCACTGGAATTACAGCGTTGCAGTTTCAAATGTGGCAGGGAAACACTGTTGTTCCGTATCTTCTCTTCTTAACACAATCCATTTCTCGTCACAGAAATAGGCAGGCCCCAGATCCAAGGCAGCCTGGGTCAAAGCGGTGCTTAAACTCCAGCAAGCGTTAATGATGTCATAGGCCACTAGGCTGTGCACTAGATTCTAAGATGAGGGCGACGGAGTGCCCGACACTTCTGGGACTTGTAAGCCACCTTCAGTTGAGGAGAACTATATGCCAAAAGAAGGGCAATTGAGACCTTCTTTTCTTAAGCCACTAGAAGCTGTAAATGTGAACAGCAGTTGTATCCCTTCTACCGCACCTGGAAAGTACAAAACACAGAACGAAGGCGCAGTGGGAATGCTCTGTGGTCCTTGTGGAGATTAGGGCTTGAAAACTGACCTGAAATCGTTCAGCGTTTTCGGAAGCCACTACAAGGTGTCAATGTGAACAACCGAAGTATCTACCTTCTACAGCACCGGGAAGCCCCATAGACCGCAGGAAGGCAAAGGGAGAGTGCTTTGTGGTCCCTTTCGAAAACGGGGTTTGAAAGGATTCACTAAGGATTATTAGTCAATAGATAAACCACATGGGACGACTAGCATCGAGCTCAAGCTCTCTGTTTCTCGTCACACAGATAGGCAGTCCGCAGGTCCAAGGCAGCGTGTGTCAAAGCGGTGCTTTAAATGCAGGAAGCTTTTGCGGTGTCTTAGGCCATGTGCCTCGGCACTAGGATGCAACGTGTAAACGACGGACTGCCTGACGCTAGTCGGACCTGTAAGCCACTTTCACTTGAGGACAACTATATGCCCCAAGAAGGGCAATGGAGGCCTTCTTTCCTTAAGCCACTAGAACGTGTAAATGTGAACAGCAAAAGTATCTCCCTTCTACCGCACCTGGGAAGTACAAAACTCAAAAGGAAAGTGCAGGGAGAATGCTCTGTGTTCCCTTTGGAAAAGAGAGCTTGAAGGGAAACTATGTCCTCACTGGGATTTAGAGCATTGCAGGCTCAACTGTGGAAGGGAAACACTGTTGTTCCATATCTTCTCTTCTTAACACAATCCATTTCTCGTCACAGAAATAGGCAGGCCCCAGATCCAAGGCAGCCTGTGTCAAAGCGGTGCTTAAACTCCAGCAAGCGTTTATAGTGTCATAGGCCACTAGGCTGTGCACTAGATTCTAAGATATAGGCGAAGGACTGCCCGTCACCTCTGAGACCTGTAAGCCACGTTCACTTGAGGAGAACAATATGCCAAAAGAAGGGCAAAGGAGGCCTTCTTTCTTTAAGCCACTAGAACGTGTAAATATGAACAACAGATGTATCTCCCTTCTACCGCACCTGGGAATTACAAAAGTGAAAGGGAAAGTGCAGGGAGAATGCTCTGTGCTCCCATTGGAAAAGAGCTTGAAGGGAAACGTTTTTTTCCTCACAGGAATTACAGCGTTGCTGTTTCAAATGTAGCAGGGAAACACTGTTGTTCCGTATCTCCTCTTCTTGACACAATCCATTTTTGGTCACAGAAATAGGCAGGCCCCAGATCCAAGGCAGCCTGGGTCAAAGCGGTGCTTAAATTCCAGCAAGCGTTAATGATGTCATAGGCCACTAGGCTGTGCACTAGATTCTAAGATGTAGGCAAAGGACTGCCCGTCTCTTCTGGGACCTGTAAGCCACGTTCAGTTGAGGAGAACTATATACCAAAAGAAGGGCAATGGAGAATTTCTTTTCTTAAGCCACTAGAAGCTGTAAATGTGAACAGCAGATGTATCTCTCTTCTACCGCACCTGGAAAGTACAAAACACAGAACGAAGGCGCAGTGGGAATGCTCTGTGGTCCTTGTGGAGAATAGGGCTTGAAAACTGACCTGAAATCGTTCAGCGTTTTCGGAAGCCACTACAAGGTGTCAATGTGAACAACCGAAGTATCTACCTTCTACAGCACCGGGAAGCCCCATAGACCGCAGGAAGGCAAAGGGAGAGTGCTTTGTGGTCCCTTTCGAAAACGGGGTTTGAAAGGATTCACTAAGGATTGTTAGTCAATAGATAAACCACATGGGACGACTAGCATCGAGCTCAAGCTCTCTGTTTCTCGTCACACAGATAGGCAGTCCGCAGGTCCAAGGCAGCGTGTGTCAAAGCGGTGCTTTAAATGCAGGAAGCTTTTGCGGTGTCTTAGGCCATGTGCCTCGGCACTAGGATGCAACGTGTAAACGACGGACTGCCTGACACTACTCGGACCTGTAAGCCACTTTCACTTGAGGACAACTATATGCCACAAGAAGGGCAATGGAGGCCTTCTTTCCTTAAGCCACTAGAACGTGTAAATGTGAACAGCAAAAGTATCTCCCTTCTACCGCACCTGGGAAGTACAAAACTCAAAAGGAAAGTGCAGGGAGAATGCTCTGTGTTCCCTTTGGAAAAGAGAGCTTGAAGGGAAACTATTTCCTCACTGGGATTTAGAGCATTGCAGGCTCAACTGTGGAAGGGAAACACTGTTGTTCCATATCTTCTCTTCTTAACACAATCCATTTCTCGTCACAGAAATAGGCAGGCCCCAGATCCAAGGCAGCCTGGGTCAAAGCGGTGCTTAAACTCCAGCAAGTGTTTATGATGTCATAGGCCACTAGGCTGTGCACTAGATTCTAAGATGAGGGCGACGGAGTGCCCGACACTTTTGGGACTTGTAAGCCACCTTCAGTTGAGGAGAACAATATGCCAAATAAGGGCAAAGGAGGCCTTCTTTCTTTAAGCCACTAGAACGTGTAAATATGAACAACAGATGTATCTCCCTTCTACCGCACCTGGGAATTACAAAACTGAAAGGGAAAGTGCAGGGAGAATGCTCTGTGCTCCCATTGGAAAAGAGCTTGAAGGGAAACGTTTTTTTCCTCACTGGAATTACAGCGTTGCAGTTTCAAATGTGGCAGGGAAACACTGTTGTTCCGTATCTTCTCTTCTTAACACAATCCATTTCTCGTCACAGAAATAGGCAGGCCCCAGATCCAAGGCAGCCTGGGTCAAAGCGGTGCTTAAACTCCAGCAAGCGTTAATGATGTCATAGGCCACTAGGCTGTGCACTAGATTCTAAGATGAGGGCGACGGAGTGCCCGACACTTCTGGGACTTGTAAGCCACCTTCAGTTGAGGAGAACTATATGCCAAAAGAAGGGCAATTGAGACCTTCTTTTCTTAAGCCACTAGAAGCTGTAAATGTGAACAGCAGTTGTATCCCTTCTACCGCACCTGGAAAGTACAAAACACAGAACGAAGGCGCAGTGGGAATGTTCTGTGGTCCTTGTGGAGAATAGGGCTTGAAAACTGACCTGAAATCGTTCAGCGTTTTCGGAAGCCACTACAAGGCGTCAATGTGAACAACCGAGGTATCTACCTTCTACAGCTCCGGGAAGCCCCATAGACCGCAGGAAGGCAAAGGGAGAGTGCTTTGTGGTCCCTTTCGAAAACGGGGTTTGAAAGGATTCACTAAGGATTGTTAGTGAATAGATAAACCACATGGGACGACTAGCATCGAGCTCAATCTCTCTGTTTCTCGTCACACAGATAGGCAGTCCGCAGATCCAAGGCAGCGTGTGTCAAAGCGGTGCTTTAAATGCAGGAAGCTTTTGCGGTGTCTTAGGCCATGTGCCTCGGCACTAGGATGCAACGTGTAAACGACGGACTGCCTGACACTACTCGGACCTGTAAGCCACTTTCACTTGAGGACAACTATATGCCACAAGAAGGGCAATGGAGGCCTGCTTTCTTAAGCCACTAGAACGTGTAAATGTGAACAGCAAAAGTATCTCCCTTCTACCGCACCTGGGAAGTACAAAACTCAAAAGGAAAGTGCAGGGAGAATGCTCTGTGTTCCCTTTGGAAAAGAGAGCTTGAAGGGAAACTATTTCCTCACTGGGATTTAGAGCATTGCAGGCTCAACTGTGGAAGGGAAACACTGTTGTTCCATATCTTCTCTTCTTAACACAATCCATTTCTCGTCACAGAAATAGGCAGGCCCCAGATCCAAGGCAGCCTGGGTCAAAGCGGTGCTTAAACTCCAGCAAGCGTTTATAGTGTCATAGGCCACTATGCTGTGCACAAGATTCTAAGATATAGGCGAAGGACTGCCCGTCACCTCTGAGACCTGTAAGCCACGTTCAGTTGAGGAGAACAATATGCCAAAAGAAGGGCAAAGGAGGCCTTCTTTCTTTAAGCCACTAGAACGTGTAAATATGAACAACAGATGTATCTCCCTTCTACCGCACCTGGGAATTACAAAACTGAAAGGGAAAGTGCAGGGAGAATGCTCTGTGCTCCCATTGGAAAAGAGCTTGAAGGGAAACGTTTTTTTCCACACTGGAATTACAGCGTTGAAGTTTCAAATGTGGCAGGGAAACACTGTTGTTCCGTATCTCCTCTTCTTGACACAATCCATTTCTCGTCACAGAAATAGGCAGGCCCCAGATCCAAGGCAGCCTGGGTCAAAGCGGTGCTTAAATTCCAGCAAGCGTTAATGATGTCATAGGCCACTAGGCTGTGCACTAGATTCTAAGATGTAGGCAAAGGACTGCCCGTCTCTTCTGGGACCTGTAAGCCACGTTCAGTTGAGGAGAACTATATACCAAAAGAAGGGCAATGGAGAATTTCTTTTCTTAAGCCACTAGAAGCTGTAAATGTGAACAGCAGATGTATCTCTCTTCTACCGCACCTGGAAAGTACAAAACACAGAACGAAGGCGCAGTGGGAATGCTCTGTGGTCCTTGTGGAGAATAGGGCTTGAAAACTGACCTGAAATCGTTCAGCGTTTTCGGAAGCCACTACAAGGTGTCAATGTGAACAACCGAAGTATCTACCTTCTACAGCACCGGGAAGCCCCATAGACCGAAGGAAGGCAAAGGGAGAGTGCTTTGTGGTCCCTTTCGAAAACGGGGTTTGAAAGGATTCACTAAGGATTGTTAGTCAATAGATAAACCACATGGGACGACTAGCATCGAGCTCAAGCTCTCTGTTTCTCGTCACACAGATAGGCAGTCCGCAGGTCCAAGGCAGCGTGTGTCAAAGCGGTGCTTTAAATGCAGGAAGCTTTTGCGGTGTCTTAGGCCATGTGCCTCGGCACTAGGATGCAACGTGTAAACGACGGACTGCCTGACACTACTCGGACCTGTAAGCCACTTTCAGTTGAGGACAACTATATGCCACAAGAAGGGCAATGGAGGCCTTCTTTCCTTAAGCCACTAGAACGTGTAAATGTGAACAGCAAAAGTATCTCCCTTCTACCGCACCTGGGAAGTACAAAACTCAAAAGGAAAGTGCAGGGAGAATGCTCTGTGTTCCCTTTGGAAAAGAGAGCTTGAAGGGAAACTATTTCCTCACTGGGATTTAGAGCATTGCAGGCTCAACTGTGGAAGGGAAACACTGTTGTTCCATATCTTCTCTTCTTAACACAATCCATTTCTCGTTACAGAAATAGGCAGGCCCCAGATCCAAGGCAGCCTGGGTCAAGGCGGTGCTTAAACTCCAGCAAGCGTTTATAGTGTCATAGGCCACTAGGCTGTGCACTAGATTCTAAGATATAGGCGAAGGACTGCCCGTCACCTCTGAGACCTATAAGCCACGTTCAGTTGAGGAGAACAATATGCCAAAAGAAGGGCAAAGGAGGCCTTCTTTCTTTAAGCCACTAGAACGTGTAAATATGAACAACAGATGTATCTCCCTTCTACCGCACCTGGGAATTACAAAACTGAAAGGGAAAGTGCAGGGAGAATGCTCTGTGCTCCCATTGGAAAAGAGCTTGAAGGGAAACGTTTTTTTCCTCACTGGAATTACAGCGTTGCAGTTTCAAATGTGGCAGGGAAACACTGTTGTTCCGTATCTTCTCTTCTTAACACAATCCATTTCTCATCACAGAAATAGGCAGGCCCCAGATCCAAGGCAGCCTGGGTCAAAGCGGTGCTTAAACTCCAGCAAGCGTTAATGATGTCATAGGCCACTAGGCTGTGCACTAGATTCTAAGATGAGGGCGACGGAGTGCCCGACACTTCTGGGACTTGTAAGCCACCTTCAGTTGAGGAGAACTATATGCCAAAAGAAGGGCAATTGACACCTTCTTTTCTTAAGCCACTAGAAGCTGTAAATGTGAACAGCAGTTGTATCCCTTCTACCGCACCTGGAAAGTACAAAACACAGAACGAAGGCGCAGTGGGAATGCTCTGTGGTCCTTGTGGAGAATAGGGCTTGAAAACTGACCTGAAATCGTTCAGCGTTTTCGGAAGCCACTACAAGGTGTTAATGTGAACAACCGAAGTATCTACCTTCTACAGCACCGGGAAGCCCCATAGACCGCAGGAAGGCAAAGGGAGAGTGCTTTGTGGTCCCTTTCGAAAACGGGGTTTGAAAGGATTCACTAAGGATTATTAGTCAATAGATAAACCACATGGGACGACAAGCATCGAGCTCAAGCTCTCTGTTTCTCGTCACACAGATAGGCAGTCCGCAGGTCCAAGGCAGCGTGTGTCAAAGCGGTGCTTTAAATGCAGGAAGCTTTTGCGGTGTCTTAGGCCATGTGCCTCGGCACTAGGATGCAACGTGTAAACGACGGACTGCCTGACGCTAGTCGGACCTGTAAGCCACTTTCACTTGAGGACAACCATATGCCACAAGAAGGGCAATGGAGGCCTTCTTTCCTTAAGCCACTAGAACGTGTAAATGTGAACAGCAAAAGTATCTCCCTTCTACCGCACCTGGGAAGTACAAAACTCAAAAGGAAAGTGCAGGGAGAATGCTCTGTGTTCCCTTTGGAAAAGAGAGCTTGAAGGGAAACTATTTCCTCACTGGGATTTAGAGCATTGCAGGCTCAACTGTGGAAGGGAAACACTGTTGTTCCATATCTTCTCTTCTTAAGACAATCCATTTCTCGTCACAGAAATAGGCAGGCCCCAGATCCAAGGCAGCCTGTGTCAAGGCGGTGCTTAAACTCCAGCAAGCGTTTATAGTGTCATAGGCCACTAGGCTGTGCACTAGATTCTAAGATATAGGCGAAGGACTGCCCGTCACCTCTGAGACCTGTAAGCCACGTTCACTTGAGGAGAACAATATGCCAAAAGAAGGGCAAAGGAGGCCTTCTTTCTTTAAGCCACTAGAACGTGTAAATATGAACAACAGATGTATCTCCCTTCTACCGCACCTGGGAATTACAAAACTGAAAGGGAAAGTGCAGGGAGAATGCTCTGTGCTCCCATTGGAAAAGAGCTTGAAGGGAAACGTTTTTTTCCTCACTGGAATTACAGCGTTGCAGTTTCAAATGTGGCAGGGAAACACTGTTGTTCCGTATCTTCTCTTCTTAACACAATCCATTTCTCATCACAGAAATAGGCAGGCCCCAGATCCAAGGCAGCCTGGGTCAAAGCGGTGCTTAAACTCCAGCAAGCGTTAATGATGTCATAGGCCACTAGGCTGTGCACTAGATTCTAAGATGAGGGCGACGGAGTGCCCGACACTTCTGGGACTTGTAAGCCACCTTCAGTTGAGGAGAACTATATGCCAAAAGAAGGGCAATTGAGACCTTCTTTTCTTAAGCCACTAGAAGCTGTAAATGTGAACAGCAGTTGTATCCCTTCTACCGCACCTGGAAAGTACAAAACACAGAACGAAGGCGCAGTGGGAATGCTCTGTGGTCCTTGTGGAGAATAGGGCTTGAAAACTGACCTGAAATCGTTCAGCGTTTTCGGAAGCCACTACAAGGTGTCAATGTGAACAACCGAAGTATCTACCTTCTACAGCACCGGGAAGCCCCATAGACCGCAGGAAGGCAAAGGGAGAGTGCTTTGTGGTCCCTTTCGAAAACGGGGTTTGAAAGGATTCACTAAGGATTATTAGTCAATAGATAAACCACATGGGACGACTAGCATCGAGCTCAAGCTCTCTGTTTCTCGTCACACAGATAGGCAGTCCGCAGGTCCAAGGCAGCGTGTGTCAAAGCGGTGCTTTAAATGCAGGAAGCTTTTGCGGTGTCTTAGGCCATGTGCCTCGGCACTAGGATGCAACGTGTAAACGACGGACTGCCTGACGCTAGTCGGACCTGTAAGCCACTTTCACTTGAGGACAACTATATGCCACAAGAAGGGCAATGGAGGCCTTCTTTCCTTAAGCCACTAGAACGTGTAAATGTGAACAGCAAAAGTATCTCCCTTCTACCGCACCTGGGAAGTACAAAACTCAAAAGGAAAGTGCAGGGAGAATGCTCTGTGTTCCCTTTGGAAAAGAGAGCTTGAAGGGAAACTATTTCCTCACTGGGATTTAGAGCATTGCAGGCTCAACTGTGGAAAGGAAACACTGTTGTTCCATATCTTCTCTTCTTAACACAATCCATTTCTCGTCACAGAAATAGGCAGGCCCCAGATCCAAGGCAGCCTGTGTCAAGGCGGTGCTTAAACTCCAGCAAGCGTTTATAGTGTCATAGGCCACTAGGCTGTGCACTAGATTCTAAGATATAGGCGAAGGACTGCCCGTCACCTCTGAGACCTGTAAGCCACGTTCACTTGAGGAGAACAATATGCCAAAAGAAGGGCAAAGGAGGCCTTCTTTCTTTAAGCCACTAGAACGTGTAAATATGAACAACAGATGTATCTCCCTTCTACCGCACCTGGGAATTACAAAAGTGAAAGGGAAAGTGCAGGGAGAATGCTCTGTGCTCCCATTGGAAAAGAGCTTGAAGGGAAACGTTTTTTTCCTCACAGGAATTACAGCGTTGCAGTTTCAAATGTAGCAGGGAAACACTGTTGTTCCGTATCTCCTCTTCTTGACACAATCCATTTTTGGTCACAGAAATAGGCAGGCCCCAGATCCAAGGCAGCCTGGGTCAAAGCGGTGCTTAAATTCCAGCAAGCGTTAATGATGTCATAGGCCACTAGGCTGTGCACTAGATTCTAAGATGTAGGCAAAGGACTGCCCGTCTCTTCTGGGACTTGTAAGCCACGTTCAGTTGAGGAGAACTATATACCAAAGAAGGGCAATGGAGAATTTCTTTTCTTAAGCCACTAGAAGCTGTAAATGTGAACAGCAGATGTATCTCTCTTCTACCGCACCTGGAAAGTACAAAACACAGAAAGAAGGCGCAGTGGGAATGCTCTGTGGTCCTTGTGGAGAATAGGGCTTGAAAACTGACCTGAAATCGTTCAGCGTTTTCGGAAGCCACTACAAGGTGTCAATGTGAACAACCGAAGTATCTACCTTCTACAGCACCGGGAAGCCCCATAGACCGCAGGAAGGCAAAGGGAGAGTGCTTTGTGGTCCCTTTCGAAAACGGGGTTTGAAAGGATTCACTAAGGATTGTTAGTCAATAGATAAACCACATGGGACGACTAGCATCGAGCTCAAGCTCTCTGTTTCTCGTCACACAGATAGGCAGTCCGCAGGTCAAAGGCAGCGTGTGTCAAAGCGGTGCTTTAAATGCAGGAAGCTTTTGCGGTGTCTTAGGCCATGTGCCTCGGCACTAGGATGCAACGTGTAAACGACGGACTGCCTGACACTACTCGGACCTGTAAGCCACTTTCAGTTGAGGACAACTATATGCCACAAGAAGGGCAATGGAGGCCTTCTTTCCTTAAGCCACTAGAACGTGTAAATGTGAACAGTAAAAGTATCTCCCTTCTACCGCACCTGGGAAGTACAAAACTCAAAAGGAAAGTGCAGGGAGAATGCTCTGTGTTCCCTTTGGAAAAGAGAGCTTGAAGGGAAACTATTTCCTCACTGGGATTTAGAGCATTGCAGGCTCAACTGTGGAAGGGAAACACTGTTGTTCCATATCTTCTCTTCTTAACACAATCCATTTCTCGTTACAGAAATAGGCAGGCCCCAGATCCAAGGCAGCCTGTGTCAAGGCGGTGCTTAAACTCCAGCAAGCGTTTATAGTGTCATAGGCCACTAGGCTGTGCACTAGATTCTAAGATATAGGCGAAGGACTGCCCGTCACCTCTGAGACCTATAAGCCACGTTCAGTTGAGGAGAACAATATGCCAAAAGAAGGGCAAAGGAGGCCTTCTTTCTTTAAGCCACTAGAACGTGTAAATATGAACAACAGATGTATCTCCCTTCTACCGCACCTGGGAATTACAAAACTGAAAGGGAAAGTGCAGGGAGAATGCTCTGTGCTCCCATTGGAAAAGAGCTTGAAGGGAAACGTTTTTTTCCTCACAGGAATTACAGCGTTGCAGTTTCAAAGGTAGCAGGGAAACACTGTTGTTCCGTATCTCCTCTTCTTGACACAATCCATTTTTGGTCACAGAAATAGGCAGGCCCCAGATCCAAGGCAGCCTGGGTCAAAGCGGTGCTTAAATTCCAGCAAGCGTTAATGATGTCATAGGCCACTAGGCTGTGCACTAGATTCTAAGATGTAGGCAAAGGACTGCCCGTCTCTTCTGGGACCTGTAAGCCACGTTCAGTTGAGGAGAACTATATACCAAAAGAAGGGCAATGGAGAATTTCTTTTCTTAAGCCACTAGAAGCTGTAAATGTGAACAGCAGATGTATCTCTCTTCTACCGCACCTGGAAAGTACAAAACACAGAACGAAGGCGCAGTGGGAATGCTCTGTGGTCCTTGTGGAGAATAGGGCTTGAAAACTGACCTGAAATCGTTCAGCGTTTTCGGAAGCCACTACAAGGTGTCAATGTGAACAACCGAAGTATCTACCTTCTACAGCACCGGGAAGCCCCATAGACCGAAGGAAGGCAAAGGGAGAGTGCTTTGTGGTCCCTTTCGAAAACGGGGTTTGAAAGGATTCACTAAGGATTGTTAGTCAATAGATAAACCACATGGGACGACTAGCATCGAGCTCAAGCTCTCTGTTTCTCGTCACACAGATAGGCAGTCCGCAGGTCCAAGGCAGCGTGTGTCAAAGCGGTGCTTTAAATGCAGGAAGCTTTTGCGGTGTCTTAGGCCATGTGCCTCGGCACTAGGATGCAACGTGTAAACGACGGACTGCCTGACACTACTCGGACCTGTAAGCCACTTTCAGTTGAGGACAACTATATGCCACAAGAAGGGCAATGGAGGCCTTCTTTCCTTAAGCCACTAGAACGTGTAAATGTGAACAGCAAAAGTATCTCCCTTCTACCGCACCTGGGAAGTACAAAACTCAAAAGGAAAGTGCAGGGAGAATGCTCTGTGTTCCCTTTGGAAAAGAGAGCTTGAAGGGAAACTATTTCCTCACTGGGATTTAGAGCATTGCAGGCTCAACTGTGGAAGGGAAACACTGTTGTTCCATATCTTCTCTTCTTAACACAATCCATTTCTCGTCACAGAAATAGGCAGGCCCCAGATCCAAGGCAGCCTGGGTCAAAGCGGTGCTTAAACTCCAGCAAGTGTTTATGATGTCATAGGCCACTAGGCTGTGCACTAGATTCTAAGATGAGGGCGACGGAGTGCCCGACACTTTTGGGACTTGTAAGCCACCTTCACTTGAGGAGAACAATATGCCAAATAAGGGCAAAGGAGGCCTTCTTTCTTTAAGCCACTAGAACGTGTAAATATGAACAACAGATGTATCTCCCTTCTACCGCACCTGGGAATTACAAAACTGAAAGGGAAAGTGCAGGGAGAATGCTCTGTGCTCCCATTGGAAAAGAGCTTGAAGGGAAACGTTTTTTTCCTCACTGGAATTACAGCGTTGCAGTTTCAAATGTGGCAGGGAAACACTGTTGTTCCGTATCTTCTCTTCTTAACACAATCCATTTCTCGTCACAGAAATAGGCAGGCCCCAGATCCAAGGCAGCCTGGGTCAAAGCGGTGCTTAAACTCCAGCAAGCGTTAATGATGTCATAGGCCACTAGGCTGTGCACTAGATTCTAAGATGAGGGCGACGGAGTGCCCGACACTTCTGGGACTTGTAAGCCACCTTCAGTTGAGGAGAACTATATGCCAAAAGAAGGGCAATTGAGACCTTCTTTTCTTAAGCCACTAGAAGCTGTAAATGTGAACAGCAGTTGTATCCCTTCTACCGCACCTGGAAAGTACAAAACACAGAACGAAGGCGCAGTGGGAATGTTCTGTGGTCCTTGTGGAGAATAGGGCTTGAAAACTGACCTGAAATCGTTCAGCCTTTTCGGAAGCCACTACAAGGCGTCAATGTGAACAACCGAGGTATCTACCTTCTACAGCTCCGGGAAGCCCCATAGACCGCAGGAAGGCAAAGGGAGAGTGCTTTGTGGTCCCTTTCGAAAACGGGGTTTGAAAGGATTCACTAAGGATTGTTAGTGAATAGATAAACCACATGGGACGACTAGCATCGAGCTCAATCTCTCTGTTTCTCGTCACACAGATAGGCAGTCCGCAGATCCAAGGCAGCGTGTGTCAAAGCGGTGCTTTAAATGCAGGAAGCTTTTGCGGTGTCTTAGGCCATGTGCCTCGGCACTAGGATGCAACGTGTAAACGACGGACTGCCTGACACTACTCGGACCTGTAAGCCACTTTCACTTGAGGACAACTATATGCCACAAGAAGGGCAATGGAGGCCTGCTTTCTTAAGCCACTAGAACGTGTAAATGTGAACAGCAAAAGTATCTCCCTTCTACCGCACCTGGGAAGTACAAAACTCAAAAGGAAAGTGCAGGGAGAATGCTCTGTGTTCCCTTTGGAAAAGAGAGCTTGAAGGGAAACTATTTCCTCACTGGGATTTAGAGCATTGCAGGCTCAACTGTGGAAGGGAAACACTGTTGTTCCATATCTTCTCTTCTTAACACAATCCATTTCTCGTCACAGAAATAGGCAGGCCCCAGATCCAAGGCAGCCTGGGTCAAAGCGGTGCTTAAATTCCAGCAAGCGTTAATGATGTCATAGGCCACTAGGCTGTGCACTAGATTCTAAGATGTAGGCAAAGGACTGCCCGTCTCTTCTGGGACCTGTAAGCCACGTTCAGTTGAGGAGAACTATATACCAAAAGAAGGGCAATGGAGAATTTCTTTTCTTAAGCCACTAGAAGCTGTAAATGTGAACAGCAGATGTATCTCTCTTCTACCGCACCTGGAAAGTACAAAACACAGAACGAAGGCGCAGTGGGAATGCTCTGTGGTCCTTGTGGAGAATAGGGCTTGAAAACTGACCTGAAATCGTTCAGCGTTTTCGGAAGCCACTACAAGGTGTCAATGTGAACAACCGAAGTATCTACCTTCTACAGCACCGGGAAGCCCCATAGACCGAAGGAAGGCAAAGGGAGAGTGCTTTGTGGTCCCTTTCGAAAACGGGGTTTGAAAGGATTCACTAAGGATTGTTAGTCAATAGATAAACCACATGGGACGACTAGCATCGAGCTCAAGCTCTCTGTTTCTCGTCACACAGATAGGCAGTCCGCAGGTCCAAGGCAGCGTGTGTCAAAGCGGTGCTTTAAATGCAGGAAGCTTTTGCGGTGTCTTAGGCCATGTGCCTCGGCACTAGGATGCAACGTGTAAACGACGGACTGCCTGACACTACTCGGACCTGTAAGCCACTTTCACTTGAGGACAACTATATGCCACAAGAAGGGCAATGGAGGCCTTCTTTCCTTAAGCCACTAGAACGTGTAAATGTGAACAGCAAAAGTATCTCCCTTCTACCGCACCTGGGAAGTACAAAACTCAAAAGGAAAGTGCAGGGAGAATGCTCTGTGTTCCCTTTGGAAAAGAGAGCTTGAAGGGAAACTATTTCCTCACTGGGATTTAGAGCATTGCAGGCTCAACTGTGGAAGGGAAACACTGTTGTTCCATATCTTCTCTTCTTAACACAATCCATTTCTCGTTACAGAAATAGGCAGGCCCCAGATCCAAGGCAGCCTGGGTCAAGGCGGTGCTTAAACTCCAGCAAGCGTTTATAGTGTCATAGGCCACTAGGCTGTGCACTAGATTCTAAGATATAGGCGAAGGACTGCCCGTCACCTCTGAGACCTATAAGCCACGTTCAGTTGAGGAGAACAATATGCCAAAAGAAGGGCAAAGGAGGCCTTCTTTCTTTAAGCCACTAGAACGTGTAAATATGAACAACAGATGTATCTCCCTTCTACCGCACCTGGGAATTACAAAACTGAAAGGGAAAGTGCAGGGAGAATGCTCTGTGCTCCCATTGGAAAAGAGCTTGAAGGGAAACGTTTTTTTCCTCACTGGAATTACAGCGTTGCAGTTTCAAATGTGGCAGGGAAACACTGTTGTTCCGTATCTTCTCTTCTTAACACAATCCATTTCTCATCACAGAAATAGGCAGGCCCCAGATCCAAGGCAGCCTGGGTCAAAGCGGTGCTTAAACTCCAGCAAGCGTTAATGATGTCATAGGCCACTAGGCTGTGCACTAGATTCTAAGATGAGGGCGACGGAGTGCCCGACACTTCTGGGACTTGTAAGCCACCTTCAGTTGAGGAGAACTATATGCCAAAAGAAGGGCAATTGACACCTTCTTTTCTTAAGCCACTAGAAGCTGTAAATGTGAACAGCAGTTGTATCCCTTCTACCGCACCTGGAAAGTACAAAACACAGAACGAAGGCGCAGTGGGAATGCTCTGTGGTCCTTGTGGAGAATAGGGCTTGAAAACTGACCTGAAATCGTTCAGCGTTTTCGGAAGCCACTACAAGGTGTCAATGTGAACAACCGAAGTATCTACCTTCTACAGCACCGGGAAGCCCCATAGACCGCAGGAAGGCAAAGGGAGAGTGCTTTGTGGTCCCTTTCGAAAACGGGGTTTGAAAGGATTCACTAAGGTTTATTAGTCAATAGATAAACCACATGGGACGACTAGCATCGAGCTCAAGCTCTCTGTTTCTCGTCACACAGATAGGCAGTCCGCAGGTCCAAGGCAGCGTGTGTCAAAGCGGTGCTTTAAATGCAGGAAGCTTTTGCGGTGTCTTAGGCCATGTGCCTCGGCACTAGGATGCAACGTGTAAACGACGGACTGCCTGACACTACTCGGACCTGTAAGCCACTTTCAGTTGAGGACAACTATATGCCACAAGAAGGGCAATGGAGGCCTTCTTTCCTTAAGCCACTAGAACGTGTAAATGTGAACAGCAAAAGTATCTCCCTTCTACCGCACCTGGGAAGTACAAAACTCAAAAGGAAAGTGCAGGGAGAATGCTCTGTGTTCCCTTTGGAAAAGAGAGCTTGAAGGGAAACTATTTCCTCACTGGGATTTAGAGCATTGCAGGCTCAACTGTGGAAGGGAAACACTGTTGTTCCATATCTTCTCTTCTTAACACAATCCATTTCTCGTTACAGAAATAGGCAGGCCCCAGATCCAAGGCAGCCTGTGTCAAGGCGGTGCTTAAACTCCAGCAAGCGTTTATAGTGTCATAGGCCACTAGGCTGTGCACTAGATTCTAAGATATAGGCGAAGGACTGCCCGTCACCTCTGAGACCTATAAGCCACGTTCAGTTGAGGAGAACAATATGCCAAAAGAAGGGCAAAGGAGGCCTTCTTTCTTTAAGCCACTAGAACGTGTAAATATGAACAACAGATGTATCTCCCTTCTACCGCACCTGGGAATTACAAAACTGAAAGGGAAAGTGCAGGGAGAATGCTCTGTGCTCCCATTGGAAAAGAGCTTGAAGGGAAACGTTTTTTTCCTCACTGGAATTACAGCGTTGCAGTTTCAAATGTGGCAGGGAAACACTGTTGTTCCGTATCTTCTCTTCTTAACACAATCCATTTCTCATCACAGAAATAGGCAGGCCCCAGATCCAAGGCAGCCTGGGTCAAAGCGGTGCTTAAACTCCAGCAAGCGTTAATGATGTCATAGGCCACTAGGCTGTGCACTAGATTCTAAGATGAGGGCGACGGAGTGCCCGACACTTCTGGGACTTGTAAGCCACCTTCAGTTGAGGAGAACTATATGCCAAAAGAAGGGCAATTGACACCTTCTTTTCTTAAGCCACTAGAAGCTGTAAATGTGAACAGCAGTTGTATCCCTTCTACCGCACATGGAAAGTACAAAACACAGAACGAAGGCGCAGTGGGAATGCTCTGTGGTCCTTGTGGAGAATAGGGCTTGAAAACTGACCTGAAATCGTTCAGCGTTTTCGGAAGCCACTACAAGGTGTCAATGTGAACAACCGAAGTATTTACCTTCTACAGCACCGGGAAGCCCCATAGACCGCAGGAAGGCAAAGGGAGAGTGCTTTGTGGTCCCTTTCGAAAACGGGGTTTGAAAGGATTCACTAAGGATTATTAGTCAATAGATAAACCACATGGGACGACTAGCATCGAGCTCAAGCTCTCTGTTTCTCGTCACACAGATAGGCAGTCCGCAGGTCCAAGGCAGCGTGTGTCAAAGCGGTGCTTTAAATGCAGGAAGCTTTTGCGGTGTCTTAGGCCATGTGCCTCGGCACTAGGATGCAACGTGTAAACGACGGACTGCCTGACGCTAGTCGGACCTGTAAGCCACTTTCACTTGAGGACAACTATATGCCCCAAGAAGGGCAATGGAGGCCTTCTTTCCTTAAGCCACTAGAACGTGTAAATGTGAACAGCAAAAGTATCTCCCTTCTACCGCACCTGGGAAGTACAAAACTCAAAAGGAAAGTGCAGGGAGAATGCTCTGTGTTCCCTTTGGAAAAGAGAGCTTGAAGGGAAACTATTTCCTCACTGGGATTTAGAGCATTGCAGGCTCAACTGTGGAAGGGAAACACTGTTGTTCCATATCTTCTCTTCTTAACACAATCCATTTCTCGTCACAGAAATAGGCAGGCCCCAGATCCAAGGCAGCCTGTGTCAAAGCGGTGCTTAAACTCCAGCAAGCGTTTATAGTGTCATAGGCCACTAGGCTGTGCACTAGATTCTAAGATATAGGCGAAGGACTGCCCGTCACCTCTGAGACCTGTAAGCCACGTTCACTTGAGGAGAACAATATGCCAAAAGAAGGGCAAAGGAGGCCTTCTTTCTTTAAGCCACTAGAACGTGTAAATATGAACAACAGATGTATCTCCCTTCTACCGCACCTGGGAATTACAAAACTGAAAGGGAAAGTGCAGGGAGAATGCTCTGTGCTCCCATTGGAAAAGAGCTTGAAGGGAAACGTTTTTTTCCTCACAGGAATTACAGCGTTGCAGTTTCAAATGTAGCAGGGAAACACTGTTGTTCCGTATCTCCTCTTCTTGACACAATCCATTTTTGGTCACAGAAATAGGCAGGCCCCAGATCCAAGGCAGCCTGGGTCAAAGCGGTGCTTAAATTCCAGCAAGCGTTAATGATGTCATAGGCCACTAGGCTGTGCACTAGATTCTAAGATGTAGGCAAAGGACTGCCCGTCTCTTCTGGGACTTGTAAGCCACGTTCAGTTGAGGAGAACTATATACCAAAAGAAGGGCAATGGAGAATTTCTTTTCTTAAGCCACTAGAAGCTGTAAATGTGAACAGCAGATGTATCTCTCTTCTACCGCACCTGGAAAGTACAAAACACAGAAAGAAGGCGCAGTGGGAATGCTCTGTGGTCCTTGTGGAGAATAGGGCTTGAAAACTGACCTGAAATCGTTCAGCGTTTTCGGAAGCCACTACAAGGTGTCAATGTGAACAACCGAAGTATCTACCTTCTACAGCACCGGGAAGCCCCATAGACCGCAGGAAGGCAAAGGGAGAGTGCTTTGTGGTCCCTTTCGAAAACGGGGTTTGAAAGGATTCACTAAGGATTGTTAGTCAATAGATAAACCACATGGGACGACTAGCATCGAGCTCAAGCTCTCTGTTTCTCGTCACACAGATAGGCAGTCCGCAGGTCAAAGGCAGCGTGTGTCAAAGCGGTGCTTTAAATGCAGGAAGCTTTTGCGGTGTCTTAGGCCATGTGCCTCGGCACTAGGATGCAACGTGTAAACGACGGACTGCCTGACACTACTCGGACCTGTAAGCCACTTTCAGTTGAGGACAACTATATGCCACAAGAAGGGCAATGGAGGCCTTCTTTCCTTAAGCCACTAGAACGTGTAAATGTGAACAGCAAAAGTATCTCCCTTCTACCGCACCTGGGAAGTACAAAACTCAAAAGGAAAGTGCAGGGAGAATGCTCTGTGTTCCCTTTGGAAAAGAGAGCTTGAAGGGAAACTATTTCCTCACTGGGATTTAGAGCATTGCAGGCTCAACTGTGGAAGGGAAACACTGTTGTTCCATATCTTCTCTTCTTAACACAATCCATTTCTCGTTACAGAAATAGGCAGGCCCCAGATCCAAGGCAGCCTGTGTCAAGGCGGTGCTTAAACTCCGGCAAGCGTTTATAGTGTCATAGGCCACTAGGCTGTGCACTAGATTCTAAGATATAGGCGAAGGACTGCCCGTCACCTCTGAGACCTATAAGCCACGTTCAGTTGAGGAGAACAATATGCCAAAAGAAGGGCAAAGGAGGCCTTCTTTCTTTAAGCCACTAGAACGTGTAAATATGAACAACAGATGTATCTCCCTTCTACCGCACCTGGGAATTACAAAACTGAAAGGGAAAGTGCAGGGAGAATGCTCTGTGCTCCCATTGGAAAAGAGCTTGAAGGGAAACGTTTTTTTCCTCACAGGAATTACAGCGTTGCAGTTTCAAATGTAGCAGGGAAACACTGTTGTTCCGTATCTCCTCTTCTTGACACAATCCATTTTTGGTCACAGAAATAGGCAGGCCCCAGATCCAAGGCAGCCTGGGTCAAAGCGGTGCTTAAATTCCAGCAAGCGTTAATGATGTCATAGGCCACTAGGCTGTGCACTAGATTCTAAGATGTAGGCAAAGGACTGCCCGTCTCTTCTGGGACCTGTAAGCCACGTTCAGTTGAGGAGAACTATATACCAAAAGAAGGGCAATGGAGAATTTCTTTTCTTAAGCCACTAGAAGCTGTAAATGTGAACAGCAGATGTATCTCTCTTCTACCGCACCTGGAAAGTACAAAACACAGAACGAAGGCGCAGTGGGAATGCTCTGTGGTCCTTGTGGAGAATAGGGCTTGAAAACTGACCTGAAATCGTTCAGCGTTTTCGGAAGCCACTACAAGGTGTCAATGTGAACAACCGAAGTATCTACCTTCTACAGCACCGGGAAGCCCCATAGACCGCAGGAAGGCAAAGGGAGAGTGCTTTGTGGTCCCTTTCGAAAACGGGGTTTGAAAGGATTCACTAAGGATTGTTAGTCAATAGATAAACCACATGGGACGACTAGCATCGAGCTCAAGCTCTCTGTTTCTCGTCACACAGATAGGCAGTCCGCAGGTCCAAGGCAGCGTGTGTCAAAGCGGTGCTTTAAATGCAGGAAGCTTTTGCGGTGTCTTAGGCCATGTGCCTCGGCACTAGGATGCAACGTGTAAACGACGGACTGCCTGACACTACTCGGACCTGTAAGCCACTTTCACTTGAGGACAACTATATGCCACAAGAAGGGCAATGGAGGCCTTCTTTCCTTAAGCCACTAGAACGTGTAAATGTGAACAGCAAAAGTATCTCCCTTCTACCGCACCTGGGAAGTACAAAACTCAAAAGGAAAGTGCAGGGAGAATGCTCTGTGTTCCCTTTGGAAAAGAGAGCTTGAAGGGAAACTATTTCCTCACTGGGATTTAGAGCATTGCAGGCTCAACTGTGGAAGGGAAACACTGTTGTTCCATATCTTCTCTTCTTAACACAATCCATTTCTCGTCACAGAAATAGGCAGGCCCCAGATCCAAGGCAGCCTGGGTCAAAGCGGTGCTTAAACTCCAGCAAGTGTTTATGATGTCATAGGCCACTAGGCTGTGCACTAGATTCTAAGATGAGGGCGACGGAGTGCCCGACACTTTTGGGACTTGTAAGCCACCTTCACTTGAGGAGAACAATATGCCAAATAAGGGCAAAGGAGGCCTTCTTTCTTTAAGCCACTAGAACGTGTAAATATGAACAACAGATGTATCTCCCTTCTACCGCACCTGGGAATTACAAAACTGAAAGGGAAAGTGCAGGGAGAATGCTCTGTGCTCCCATTGGAAAAGAGCTTGAAGGGAAACGTTTTTTTCCTCACTGGAATTACAGCGTTGCAGTTTCAAATGTGGCAGGGAAACACTGTTGTTCCGTATCTTCTCTTCTTAACACAATCCATTTCTCGTCACAGAAATAGGCAGGCCCCAGATCCAAGGCAGCCTGGGTCAAAGCGGTGCTTAAACTCCAGCAAGCGTTAATGATGTCATAGGCCACTAGGCTGTGCACTAGATTCTAAGATGAGGGCGACGGAGTGCCCGACACTTCTGGGACTTGTAAGCCACCTTCAGTTGAGGAGAACTATATGCCAAAAGAAGGGCAATTGAGACCTTCTTTTCTTAAGCCACTAGAAGCTGTAAATGTGAACAGCAGTTGTATCCCTTCTACCGCACCTGGAAAGTACAAAACACAGAACGAAGGCGCAGTGGGAATGTTCTGTGGTCCTTGTGGAGAATAGGGCTTGAAAACTGACCTGAAATCGTTCAGCCTTTTCGGAAGCCACTACAAGGCGTCAATGTGAACAACCGAGGTATCTACCTTCTACAGCTCCGGGAAGCCCCATAGACCGCAGGAAGGCAAAGGGAGAGTGCTTTGTGGTCCCTTTCGAAAACGGGGTTTGAAAGGATTCACTAAGGATTGTTAGTGAATAGATAAACCACATGGGACGACTAGCATCGAGCTCAATCTCTCTGTTTCTCGTCACACAGATAGGCAGTCCGCAGATCCAAGGCAGCGTGTGTCAAAGCGGTGCTTTAAATGCAGGAAGCTTTTGCGGTGTCTTAGGCCATGTGCCTCGGCACTAGGATGCAACGTGTAAACGACGGACTGCCTGACACTACTCGGACCTGTAAGCCACTTTCACTTGAGGACAACTATATGCCACAAGAAGGGCAATGGAGGCCTGCTTTCTTAAGCCACTAGAACGTGTAAATGTGAACAGCAAAAGTATCTCCCTTCTACCGCACCTGGGAAGTACAAAACTCAAAAGGAAAGTGCAGGGAGAATGCTCTGT
Source organism: Mesoplodon bidens (assembly GCF_964165515.1). Taxonomy (NCBI): domain Eukaryota; kingdom Metazoa; phylum Chordata; class Mammalia; order Artiodactyla; family Ziphiidae; genus Mesoplodon; species Mesoplodon bidens. The sequence goes on along the minus strand of NC_138172.1, from coordinate 58,140,045 downwards.
GTTCCCTTTGGAAAAGAGAGCTTGAAGGGAAACTATTTCCTCACTGGGATTTAGAGCATTGCAGGCTCAACTGTGGAAGGGAAACACTGTTGTTCCATATCTTCTCTTCTTAACACAATCCATTTCTCGTCACAGAAATAGGCAGGCCCCAGATCCAAGGCAGCCTGGGTCAAAGCGGTGCTTAAATTCCAGCAAGCGTTAATGATGTCATAGGCCACTAGGCTGTGCACTAGATTCTAAGATGTAGGCAAAGGACTGCCCGTCTCTTCTGGGACCTGTAAGCCACGTTCAGTTGAGGAGAACTATATACCAAAAGAAGGGCAATGGAGAATTTCTTTTCTTAAGCCACTAGAAGCTGTAAATGTGAACAGCAGATGTATCTCTCTTCTACCGCACCTGGAAAGTACAAAACACAGAACGAAGGCGCAGTGGGAATGCTCTGTGGTCCTTGTGGAGAATAGGGCTTGAAAACTGACCTGAAATCGTTCAGCGTTTTCGGAAGCCACTACAAGGTGTCAATGTGAACAACCGAAGTATCTACCTTCTACAGCACCGGGAAGCCCCATAGACCGAAGGAAGGCAAAGGGAGAGTGCTTTGTGGTCCCTTTCGAAAACGGGGTTTGAAAGGATTCACTAAGGATTGTTAGTCAATAGATAAACCACATGGGACGACTAGCATCGAGCTCAAGCTCTCTGTTTCTCGTCACACAGATAGGCAGTCCGCAGGTCCAAGGCAGCGTGTGTCAAAGCGGTGCTTTAAATGCAGGAAGCTTTTGCGGTGTCTTAGGCCATGTGCCTCGGCACTAGGATGCAACGTGTAAACGACGGACTGCCTGACACTACTCGGACCTGTAAGCCACTTTCACTTGAGGACAACTATATGCCACAAGAAGGGCAATGGAGGCCTTCTTTCCTTAAGCCACTAGAACGTGTAAATGTGAACAGCAAAAGTATCTCCCTTCTACCGCACCTGGGAAGTACAAAACTCAAAAGGAAAGTGCAGGGAGAATGCTCTGTGTTCCCTTTGGAAAAGAGAGCTTGAAGGGAAACTATTTCCTCACTGGGATTTAGAGCATTGCAGGCTCAACTGTGGAAGGGAAACACTGTTGTTCCATATCTTCTCTTCTTAACACAATCCATTTCTCGTTACAGAAATAGGCAGGCCCCAGATCCAAGGCAGCCTGGGTCAAGGCGGTGCTTAAACTCCAGCAAGCGTTTATAGTGTCATAGGCCACTAGGCTGTGCACTAGATTCTAAGATATAGGCGAAGGACTGCCCGTCACCTCTGAGACCTATAAGCCACGTTCAGTTGAGGAGAACAATATGCCAAAAGAAGGGCAAAGGAGGCCTTCTTTCTTTAAGCCACTAGAACGTGTAAATATGAACAACAGATGTATCTCCCTTCTACCGCACCTGGGAATTACAAAACTGAAAGGGAAAGTGCAGGGAGAATGCTCTGTGCTCCCATTGGAAAAGAGCTTGAAGGGAAACGTTTTTTTCCTCACTGGAATTACAGCGTTGCAGTTTCAAATGTGGCAGGGAAACACTGTTGTTCCGTATCTTCTCTTCTTAACACAATCCATTTCTCATCACAGAAATAGGCAGGCCCCAGATCCAAGGCAGCCTGGGTCAAAGCGGTGCTTAAACTCCAGCAAGCGTTAATGATGTCATAGGCCACTAGGCTGTGCACTAGATTCTAAGATGAGGGCGACGGAGTGCCCGACACTTCTGGGACTTGTAAGCCACCTTCAGTTGAGGAGAACTATATGCCAAAAGAAGGGCAATTGACACCTTCTTTTCTTAAGCCACTAGAAGCTGTAAATGTGAACAGCAGTTGTATCCCTTCTACCGCACCTGGAAAGTACAAAACACAGAACGAAGGCGCAGTGGGAATGCTCTGTGGTCCTTGTGGAGAATAGGGCTTGAAAACTGACCTGAAATCGTTCAGCGTTTTCGGAAGCCACTACAAGGTGTCAATGTGAACAACCGAAGTATCTACCTTCTACAGCACCGGGAAGCCCCATAGACCGCAGGAAGGCAAAGGGAGAGTGCTTTGTGGTCCCTTTCGAAAACGGGGTTTGAAAGGATTCACTAAGGTTTATTAGTCAATAGATAAACCACATGGGACGACTAGCATCGAGCTCAAGCTCTCTGTTTCTCGTCACACAGATAGGCAGTCCGCAGGTCCAAGGCAGCGTGTGTCAAAGCGGTGCTTTAAATGCAGGAAGCTTTTGCGGTGTCTTAGGCCATGTGCCTCGGCACTAGGATGCAACGTGTAAACGACGGACTGCCTGACACTACTCGGACCTGTAAGCCACTTTCAGTTGAGGACAACTATATGCCACAAGAAGGGCAATGGAGGCCTTCTTTCCTTAAGCCACTAGAACGTGTAAATGTGAACAGCAAAAGTATCTCCCTTCTACCGCACCTGGGAAGTACAAAACTCAAAAGGAAAGTGCAGGGAGAATGCTCTGTGTTCCCTTTGGAAAAGAGAGCTTGAAGGGAAACTATTTCCTCACTGGGATTTAGAGCATTGCAGGCTCAACTGTGGAAGGGAAACACTGTTGTTCCATATCTTCTCTTCTTAACACAATCCATTTCTCGTTACAGAAATAGGCAGGCCCCAGATCCAAGGCAGCCTGTGTCAAGGCGGTGCTTAAACTCCAGCAAGCGTTTATAGTGTCATAGGCCACTAGGCTGTGCACTAGATTCTAAGATATAGGCGAAGGACTGCCCGTCACCTCTGAGACCTATAAGCCACGTTCAGTTGAGGAGAACAATATGCCAAAAGAAGGGCAAAGGAGGCCTTCTTTCTTTAAGCCACTAGAACGTGTAAATATGAACAACAGATGTATCTCCCTTCTACCGCACCTGGGAATTACAAAACTGAAAGGGAAAGTGCAGGGAGAATGCTCTGTGCTCCCATTGGAAAAGAGCTTGAAGGGAAACGTTTTTTTCCTCACTGGAATTACAGCGTTGCAGTTTCAAATGTGGCAGGGAAACACTGTTGTTCCGTATCTTCTCTTCTTAACACAATCCATTTCTCATCACAGAAATAGGCAGGCCCCAGATCCAAGGCAGCCTGGGTCAAAGCGGTGCTTAAACTCCAGCAAGCGTTAATGATGTCATAGGCCACTAGGCTGTGCACTAGATTCTAAGATGAGGGCGACGGAGTGCCCGACACTTCTGGGACTTGTAAGCCACCTTCAGTTGAGGAGAACTATATGCCAAAAGAAGGGCAATTGACACCTTCTTTTCTTAAGCCACTAGAAGCTGTAAATGTGAACAGCAGTTGTATCCCTTCTACCGCACATGGAAAGTACAAAACACAGAACGAAGGCGCAGTGGGAATGCTCTGTGGTCCTTGTGGAGAATAGGGCTTGAAAACTGACCTGAAATCGTTCAGCGTTTTCGGAAGCCACTACAAGGTGTCAATGTGAACAACCGAAGTATTTACCTTCTACAGCACCGGGAAGCCCCATAGACCGCAGGAAGGCAAAGGGAGAGTGCTTTGTGGTCCCTTTCGAAAACGGGGTTTGAAAGGATTCACTAAGGATTATTAGTCAATAGATAAACCACATGGGACGACTAGCATCGAGCTCAAGCTCTCTGTTTCTCGTCACACAGATAGGCAGTCCGCAGGTCCAAGGCAGCGTGTGTCAAAGCGGTGCTTTAAATGCAGGAAGCTTTTGCGGTGTCTTAGGCCATGTGCCTCGGCACTAGGATGCAACGTGTAAACGACGGACTGCCTGACGCTAGTCGGACCTGTAAGCCACTTTCACTTGAGGACAACTATATGCCCCAAGAAGGGCAATGGAGGCCTTCTTTCCTTAAGCCACTAGAACGTGTAAATGTGAACAGCAAAAGTATCTCCCTTCTACCGCACCTGGGAAGTACAAAACTCAAAAGGAAAGTGCAGGGAGAATGCTCTGTGTTCCCTTTGGAAAAGAGAGCTTGAAGGGAAACTATTTCCTCACTGGGATTTAGAGCATTGCAGGCTCAACTGTGGAAGGGAAACACTGTTGTTCCATATCTTCTCTTCTTAACACAATCCATTTCTCGTCACAGAAATAGGCAGGCCCCAGATCCAAGGCAGCCTGTGTCAAAGCGGTGCTTAAACTCCAGCAAGCGTTTATAGTGTCATAGGCCACTAGGCTGTGCACTAGATTCTAAGATATAGGCGAAGGACTGCCCGTCACCTCTGAGACCTGTAAGCCACGTTCACTTGAGGAGAACAATATGCCAAAAGAAGGGCAAAGGAGGCCTTCTTTCTTTAAGCCACTAGAACGTGTAAATATGAACAACAGATGTATCTCCCTTCTACCGCACCTGGGAATTACAAAACTGAAAGGGAAAGTGCAGGGAGAATGCTCTGTGCTCCCATTGGAAAAGAGCTTGAAGGGAAACGTTTTTTTCCTCACAGGAATTACAGCGTTGCAGTTTCAAATGTAGCAGGGAAACACTGTTGTTCCGTATCTCCTCTTCTTGACACAATCCATTTTTGGTCACAGAAATAGGCAGGCCCCAGATCCAAGGCAGCCTGGGTCAAAGCGGTGCTTAAATTCCAGCAAGCGTTAATGATGTCATAGGCCACTAGGCTGTGCACTAGATTCTAAGATGTAGGCAAAGGACTGCCCGTCTCTTCTGGGACTTGTAAGCCACGTTCAGTTGAGGAGAACTATATACCAAAAGAAGGGCAATGGAGAATTTCTTTTCTTAAGCCACTAGAAGCTGTAAATGTGAACAGCAGATGTATCTCTCTTCTACCGCACCTGGAAAGTACAAAACACAGAAAGAAGGCGCAGTGGGAATGCTCTGTGGTCCTTGTGGAGAATAGGGCTTGAAAACTGACCTGAAATCGTTCAGCGTTTTCGGAAGCCACTACAAGGTGTCAATGTGAACAACCGAAGTATCTACCTTCTACAGCACCGGGAAGCCCCATAGACCGCAGGAAGGCAAAGGGAGAGTGCTTTGTGGTCCCTTTCGAAAACGGGGTTTGAAAGGATTCACTAAGGATTGTTAGTCAATAGATAAACCACATGGGACGACTAGCATCGAGCTCAAGCTCTCTGTTTCTCGTCACACAGATAGGCAGTCCGCAGGTCAAAGGCAGCGTGTGTCAAAGCGGTGCTTTAAATGCAGGAAGCTTTTGCGGTGTCTTAGGCCATGTGCCTCGGCACTAGGATGCAACGTGTAAACGACGGACTGCCTGACACTACTCGGACCTGTAAGCCACTTTCAGTTGAGGACAACTATATGCCACAAGAAGGGCAATGGAGGCCTTCTTTCCTTAAGCCACTAGAACGTGTAAATGTGAACAGCAAAAGTATCTCCCTTCTACCGCACCTGGGAAGTACAAAACTCAAAAGGAAAGTGCAGGGAGAATGCTCTGTGTTCCCTTTGGAAAAGAGAGCTTGAAGGGAAACTATTTCCTCACTGGGATTTAGAGCATTGCAGGCTCAACTGTGGAAGGGAAACACTGTTGTTCCATATCTTCTCTTCTTAACACAATCCATTTCTCGTTACAGAAATAGGCAGGCCCCAGATCCAAGGCAGCCTGTGTCAAGGCGGTGCTTAAACTCCGGCAAGCGTTTATAGTGTCATAGGCCACTAGGCTGTGCACTAGATTCTAAGATATAGGCGAAGGACTGCCCGTCACCTCTGAGACCTATAAGCCACGTTCAGTTGAGGAGAACAATATGCCAAAAGAAGGGCAAAGGAGGCCTTCTTTCTTTAAGCCACTAGAACGTGTAAATATGAACAACAGATGTATCTCCCTTCTACCGCACCTGGGAATTACAAAACTGAAAGGGAAAGTGCAGGGAGAATGCTCTGTGCTCCCATTGGAAAAGAGCTTGAAGGGAAACGTTTTTTTCCTCACAGGAATTACAGCGTTGCAGTTTCAAATGTAGCAGGGAAACACTGTTGTTCCGTATCTCCTCTTCTTGACACAATCCATTTTTGGTCACAGAAATAGGCAGGCCCCAGATCCAAGGCAGCCTGGGTCAAAGCGGTGCTTAAATTCCAGCAAGCGTTAATGATGTCATAGGCCACTAGGCTGTGCACTAGATTCTAAGATGTAGGCAAAGGACTGCCCGTCTCTTCTGGGACCTGTAAGCCACGTTCAGTTGAGGAGAACTATATACCAAAAGAAGGGCAATGGAGAATTTCTTTTCTTAAGCCACTAGAAGCTGTAAATGTGAACAGCAGATGTATCTCTCTTCTACCGCACCTGGAAAGTACAAAACACAGAACGAAGGCGCAGTGGGAATGCTCTGTGGTCCTTGTGGAGAATAGGGCTTGAAAACTGACCTGAAATCGTTCAGCGTTTTCGGAAGCCACTACAAGGTGTCAATGTGAACAACCGAAGTATCTACCTTCTACAGCACCGGGAAGCCCCATAGACCGCAGGAAGGCAAAGGGAGAGTGCTTTGTGGTCCCTTTCGAAAACGGGGTTTGAAAGGATTCACTAAGGATTGTTAGTCAATAGATAAACCACATGGGACGACTAGCATCGAGCTCAAGCTCTCTGTTTCTCGTCACACAGATAGGCAGTCCGCAGGTCCAAGGCAGCGTGTGTCAAAGCGGTGCTTTAAATGCAGGAAGCTTTTGCGGTGTCTTAGGCCATGTGCCTCGGCACTAGGATGCAACGTGTAAACGACGGACTGCCTGACACTACTCGGACCTGTAAGCCACTTTCAGTTGAGGACAACTATATGCCCCAAGAAGGGCAATGGAGGCCTTCTTTCCTTAAGCCACTAGAACGTGTAAATGTGAACAGCAAAAGTATCTCCCTTCTACCGCACCTGGGAAGTACAAAACTCAAAAGGAAAGTGCAGGGAGAATGCTCTGTGTTCCCTTTGGAAAAGAGAGCTTGAAGGGAAACTATTTCCTCACTGGGATTTAGAGCATTGCAGGCTCAACTGTGGAAGGGAAACACTGTTGTTCCATATCTTCTCTTCTTAACACAATCCATTTCTCGTCACAGAAATAGGCAGGCCCCAGATCCAAGGCAGCCTGTGTCAAAGCGGTGCTTAAACTCCAGCAAGCGTTTATAGTGTCATAGGCCACTAGGCTGTGCACTAGATTCTAAGATATAGGCGAAGGACTGCCCGTCACCTCTGAGACCTGTAAGCCACGTTCACTTGAGGAGAACAATATGCCAAAAGAAGGGCAAAGGAGGCCTTCTTTCTTTAAGCCACTAGAACGTGTAAATATGAACAACAGATGTATCTCCCTTCTACCGCACCTGGGAATTACAAAACTGAAAGGGAAAGTGCAGGGAGAATGCTCTGTGCTCCCATTGGAAAAGAGCTTGAAGGGAAACGTTTTTTTCCTCACAGGAATTACAGCGTTGCAGTTTCAAATGTAGCAGGGAAACACTGTTGTTCCGTATCTCCTCTTCTTGACACAATCCATTTTTGGTCACAGAAATAGGCAGGCCCCAGATCCAAGGCAGCCTGGGTCAAAGCGGTGCTTAAATTCCAGCAAGCGTTAATGATGTCATAGGCCACTAGGCTGTGCACTAGATTCTAAGATGTAGGCAAAGGACTGCCCGTCTCTTCTGGGACTTGTAAGCCACGTTCAGTTGAGGAGAACTATATACCAAAAGAAGGGCAATGGAGAATTTCTTTTCTTAAGCCACTAGAAGCTGTAAATGTGAACAGCAGATGTATCTCTCTTCTACCGCACCTGGAAAGTACAAAACACAGAAAGAAGGCGCAGTGGGAATGCTCTGTGGTCCTTGTGGAGAATAGGGCTTGAAAACTGACCTGAAATCGTTCAGCGTTTTCGGAAGCCACTACAAGGTGTCAATGTGAACAACCGAAGTATCTACCTTCTACAGCACCGGGAAGCCCCATAGACCGCAGGAAGGCAAAGGGAGAGTGCTTTGTGGTCCCTTTCGAAAACGGGGTTTGAAAGGATTCACTAAGGATTGTTAGTCAATAGATAAACCACATGGGACGACTAGCATCGAGCTCAAGCTCTCTGTTTCTCGTCACACAGATAGGCAGTCCGCAGGTCAAAGGCAGCGTGTGTCAAAGCGGTGCTTTAAATGCAGGAAGCTTTTGCGGTGTCTTAGGCCATGTGCCTCGGCACTAGGATGCAACGTGTAAACGACGGACTGCCTGACACTACTCGGACCTGTAAGCCACTTTCAGTTGAGGACAACTATATGCCACAAGAAGGGCAATGGAGGCCTTCTTTCCTTAAGCCACTAGAACGTGTAAATGTGAACAGCAAAAGTATCTCCCTTCTACCGCACCTGGGAAGTACAAAACTCAAAAGGAAAGTGCAGGGAGAATGCTCTGTGTTCCCTTTGGAAAAGAGAGCTTGAAGGGAAACTATTTCCTCACTGGGATTTAGAGCATTGCAGGCTCAACTGTGGAAGGGAAACACTGTTGTTCCATATCTTCTCTTCTTAACACAATCCATTTCTCGTTACAGAAATAGGCAGGCCCCAGATCCAAGGCAGCCTGTGTCAAGGCGGTGCTTAAACTCCAGCAAGCGTTTATAGTGTCATAGGCCACTAGGCTGTGCACTAGATTCTAAGATATAGGCGAAGGACTGCCCGTCACCTCTGAGACCTATAAGCCACGTTCAGTTGAGGAGAACAATATGCCAAAAGAAGGGCAAAGGAGGCCTTCTTTCTTTAAGCCACTAGAACGTGTAAATATGAACAACAGATGTATCTCCCTTCTACCGCACCTGGGAATTACAAAACTGAAAGGGAAAGTGCAGGGAGAATGCTCTGTGCTCCCATTGGAAAAGAGCTTGAAGGGAAACGTTTTTTTCCTCACAGGAATTACAGCGTTGCAGTTTCAAATGTAGCAGGGAAACACTGTTGTTCCGTATCTCCTCTTCTTGACACAATCCATTTTTGGTCACAGAAATAGGCAGGCCCCAGATCCAAGGCAGCCTGGGTCAAAGCGGTGCTTAAATTCCAGCAAGCGTTAATGATGTCATAGGCCACTAGGCTGTGCACTAGATTCTAAGATGTAGGCAAAGGACTGCCCGTCTCTTCTGGGACCTGTAAGCCACGTTCAGTTGAGGAGAACTATATACCAAAAGAAGGGCAATGGAGAATTTCTTTTCTTAAGCCACTAGAAGCTGTAAATGTGAACAGCAGATGTATCTCTCTTCTACCGCACCTGGAGAGTACAAAACACAGAACGAAGGCGCAGTGGGAATGCTCTGTGGTCCTTGTGGAGAATAGGGCTTGAAAACTGACCTGAAATCGTTCAGCGTTTTCGGAAGCCACTACAAGGTGTCAATGTGAACAACCGAAGTATCTACCTTCTACAGCACCGGGAAGCCCCATAGACCGCAGGAAGGCAAAGGGAGAGTGCTTTGTGGTCCCTTTCGAAAACGGGGTTTGAAAGGATTCACTAAGGATTGTTAGTCAATAGATAAACCACATGGGACGACTAGCATCGAGCTCAAGCTCTCTGTTTCTCGTCACACAGATAGGCAGTCCGCAGGTCCAAGGCAGCGTGTGTCAAAGCGGTGCTTTAAATGCAGGAAGCTTTTGCGGTGTCTTAGGCCATGTGCCTCGGCACTAGGATGCAACGTGTAAACGACGGACTGCCTGACACTACTCGGACCTGTAAGCCACTTTCAGTTGAGGACAACTATATGCCACAAGAAGGGCAATGGAGGCCTTCTTTCCTTAAGCCACTAGAACGTGTAAATGTGAACAGCAAAAGTATCTCCCTTCTACCGCACCTGGGAAGTACAAAACTCAAAAGGAAAGTGCAGGGAGAATGCTCTGTGTTCCCTTTGGAAAAGAGAGCTTGAAGGGAAACTATTTCCTCACTGGGATTTAGAGCATTGCAGGCTCAACTGTGGAAGGGAAACACTGTTGTTCCATATCTTCTCTTCTTAACACAATCCATTTCTCGTCACAGAAATAGGCAGGCCCCAGATCCAAGGCAGCCTGGGTCAAAGCGGTGCTTAAACTCCAGCAAGTGTTTATGATGTCATAGGCCACTAGGCTGTGCACTAGATTCTAAGATGAGGGCGACGGAGTGCCCGACACTTTTGGGACTTGTAAGCCACCTTCAGTTGAGGAGAACAATATGCCAAATAAGGGCAAAGGAGGCCTTCTTTCTTTAAGCCACTAGAACGTGTAAATATGAACAACAGATGTATCTCCCTTCTACCGCACCTGGGAATTACAAAACTGAAAGGGAAAGTGCAGGGAGAATGCTCTGTGCTCCCATTGGAAAAGAGCTTGAAGGGAAACGTTTTTTTCCTCACTGGAATTACAGCGTTGCAGTTTCAAATGTGGCAGGGAAACACTGTTGTTCCGTATCTTCTCTTCTTAACACAATCCATTTCTCGTCACAGAAATAGGCAGGCCCCAGATCCAAGGCAGCCTGGGTCAAAGCGGTGCTTAAACTCCAGCAAGCGTTAATGATGTCATAGGCCACTAGGCTGTGCACTAGATTCTAAGATGAGGGCGACGGAGTGCCCGACACTTCTGGGACTTGTAAGCCACCTTCAGTTGAGGAGAACTATATGCCAAAAGAAGGGCAATTGAGACCTTCTTTTCTTAAGCCACTAGAAGCTGTAAATGTGAACAGCAGTTGTATCCCTTCTACCGCACCTGGAAAGTACAAAACACAGAACGAAGGCGCAGTGGGAATGCTCTGTGGTCCTTGTGGAGAATAGGGCTTGAAAACTGACCTGAAATCGTTCAGCGTTTTCGGAAGCCACTACAAGGCGTCAATGTGAACAACCGAGGTATCTACCTTCTACAGCTCCGGGAAGCCCCATAGACCGCAGGAAGGCAAAGGGAGAGTGCTTTGTGGTCCCTTTCGAAAACGGGGTTTGAAAGGATTCACTAAGGATTGTTAGTGAATAGATAAACCACATGGGACGACTAGCATCGAGCTCAATCTCTCTGTTTCTCGTCACACAGATAGGCAGTCCGCAGATCCAAGGCAACGTGTGTCAAAGCGGTGCTTTAAATGCAGGAAGCTTTTGCGGTGTCTTAGGCCATGTGCCTCGGCACTAGGATGCAACGTGTAAACGACGGACTGCCTGACACTACTCGGACCTGTAAGCCACTTTCACTTGAGGACAACTATATGCCACAAGAAGGGCAATGGAGGCCTGCTTTCTTAAGCCACTAGAACGTGTAAATGTGAACAGCAAAAGTATCTCCCTTCTACCGCACCTGGGAAGTACAAAACTCAAAAGGAAAGTGCAGGGAGAATGCTCTGTGTTCCCTTTGGAAAAGAGAGCTTGAAGGGAAACTATTTCCTCACTGGGATTTAGAGCATTGCAGGCTCAACTGTGGAAGGGAAACACTGTTGTTCCATATCTTCTCTTCTTAACACAATCCATTTCTCGTCACAGAAATAGGCAGGCCCCAGATCCAAGGCAGCCTGGGTCAAAGCGGTGCTTAAACTCCAGCAAGCGTTTATAGTGTCATAGGCCACTATGCTGTGCACAAGATTCTAAGATATAGGCGAAGGACTGCCCGTCACCTCTGAGACCTGTAAGCCACGTTCAGTTGAGGAGAACAATATGCCAAAAGAAGGGCAAAGGAGGCCTTCTTTCTTTAAGCCACTAGAACGTGTAAATATGAACAACAGATGTATCTCCCTTCTACCGCACCTGGGAATTACAAAACTGAAAGGGAAAGTGCAGGGAGAATGCTCTGTGCTCCCATTGGAAAAGAGCTTGAAGGGAAACGTTTTTTTCCACACTGGAATTACAGCGTTGCAGTTTCAAATGTGGCAGGGAAACACTGTTGTTCCGTATCTCCTCTTCTTGACACAATCCATTTCTCGTCACAGAAATAGGCAGGCCCCAGATCCAAGGCAGCCTGGGTCAAAGCGGTGCTTAAATTCCAGCAAGCGTTAATGATGTCATAGGCCACTAGGCTGTGCACTAGATTCTAAGATGTAGGCAAAGGACTGCCCGTCTCTTCTGGGACCTGTAAGCCACGTTCAGTTGAGGAGAACTATATACCAAAAGAAGGGCAATGGAGAATTTCTTTTCTTAAGCCACTAGAAGCTGTAAATGTGAACAGCAGATGTATCTCTCTTCTACCGCACCTGGAAAGTACAAAACACAGAACGAAGGCGCAGTGGGAATGCTCTGTGGTCCTTGTGGAGAATAGGGCTTGAAAACTGACCTGAAATCGTTCAGCGTTTTCGGAAGCCACTACAAGGTGTCAATGTGAACAACCGAAGTATCTACCTTCTACAGCACCGGGAAGCCCCATAGACCGAAGGAAGGCAAAGGGAGAGTGCTTTGTGGTCCCTTTCGAAAACGGGGTTTGAAAGGATTCACTAAGGATTGTTAGTCAATAGATAAACCACATGGGACGACTAGCATCGAGCTCAAGCTCTCTGTTTCTCGTCACACAGATAGGCAGTCCGCAGGTCCAAGGCAGCGTGTGTCAAAGCGGTGCTTTAAATGCAGGAAGCTTTTGCGGTGTCTTAGGCCATGTGCCTCGGCACTAGGATGCAACGTGTAAACGACGGACTGCCTGACACTACTCGGACCTGTAAGCCACTTTCACTTGAGGACAACTATATGCCACAAGAAGGGCAATGGAGGCCTTCTTTCCTTAAGCCACTAGAACGTGTAAATGTGAACAGCAAAAGTATCTCCCTTCTACCGCACCTGGGAAGTACAAAACTCAAAAGGAAAGTGCAGGGAGAATGCTCTGTGTTCCCTTTGGAAAAGAGAGCTTGAAGGGAAACTATTTCCTCACTGGGATTTAGAGCATTGCAGGCTCAACTGTGGAAGGGAAACACTGTTGTTCCATATCTTCTCTTCTTAACACAATCCATTTCTCGTTACAGAAATAGGCAGGCCCCAGATCCAAGGCAGCCTGTGTCAAGGCGGTGCTTAAACTCCAGCAAGCGTTTATAGTGTCATAGGCCACTAGGCTGTGCACTAGATTCTAAGATATAGGCGAAGGACTGCCCGTCACCTCTGAGACCTATAAGCCACGTTCAGTTGAGGAGAACAACATGCCAAAAGAAGGGCAAAGGAGGCCTTCTTTCTTTAAGCCACTAGAACGTGTAAATATGAACAACAGATGTATCTCCCTTCTACCGCACCTGGGAATTACAAAACTGAAAGGGAAAGTGCAGGGAGAATGCTCTGTGCTCCCATTGGAAAAGAGCTTGAAGGGAAACGTTTTTTTCCTCACTGGAATTACAGCGTTGCAGTTTCAAATGTGGCAGGGAAACACTGTTGTTCCGTATCTTCTCTTCTTAACACAATCCATTTCTCATCACAGAAATAGGCAGGCCCCAGATCCAAGGCAGCCTGGGTCAAAGCGGTGCTTAAACTCCAGCAAGCGTTAATGATGTCATAGGCCACTAGGCTGTGCACTAGATTCTAAGATGAGGGCGACGGTGTGCCCGACACTTCTGGGACTTGTAAGCCACCTTCAGTTGAGGAGAACTATATGCCAAAAGAAGGGCAATTGAGACCTTCTTTTCTTAAGCCACTAGAAGCTGTAAATGTGAACAGCAGTTGTATCCCGTCTACCGCACCTGGAAAGTACAAAACACAGAACGAAGGCGCAGTGGGAATGCTCTGTGGTCCTTGTGGAGAATAGGGCTTGAAAACTGACCTGAAATCGTTCAGCGTTTTCGGAAGCCACTACAAGGTGTCAATGTGAACAACCGAAGTATCTACCTTCTACAGCACCGGGAAGCCCCATAGAGCGCAGGAAGGCAAAGGGAGAGTGCTTTGTGGTCCCTTTCGAAAACGGGGTTTGAAAGGATTCACTAAGGATTATTAGTCAATAGATAAACCACATGGGACGACTAGCATCGAGCTCAAGATCTCTGTTTCTCGTCACACAGATAGGCAGTCCGCAGGTCCAAGGCAGCATGTGTCAAAGCGGTGCTTTAAATGCAGGAAGCTTTTGCGGTGTCTTAGGCCATGTGCCTCGGCACTAGGATGCAACGTGTAAACGACGGACTGCCTGACGCTAGTCGGACCTGTAAGCCACTTTCACTTGAGGACAACTATATGCCACAAGAAGGGCAATGGAGGCCTTCTTTCCTTAAGCCACTAGAACGTGTAAATGTGAACAGCAAAAGTATCTCCCTTCTACCGCACCTGGGAAGTACAAAACTCAAAAGGAAAGTGCAGGGAGAATGCTCTGTGTTCCCTTTGGAAAAGAGAGCTTGAAGGGAAACTATTTCCTCACTGGGATTTAGAGCATTGCAGGCTCAACTGTGGAAGGGAAACACTGTTGTTCCATATCTTCTCTTCTTAACACAATCCATTTCTCGTCACAGAAATAGGCAGGCCCCAGATCCAAGGCAGCCTGTGTCAAAGCGGTGCTTAAATTCCAGCAAGCGTTTATAGTGTCATAGGCCACTAGGCTGTGCACTAGATTCTAAGATATAGGCGAAGGACTGCCCGTCACCTCTGAGACCTGTAAGCCACGTTCACTTGAGGAGAACAATATGCCAAAAGAAGGGCAAAGGAGGCCTTCTTTCTTTAAGCCACTAGAACGTGTAAATATGAACAACAGATGTATCTCCCTTCTACCGCACCTGGGAATTACAAAACTGAAAGGGAAAGTGCAGGGAGAATGCTCTGTGCTCCCATTGGAAAAGAGCTTGAAGGGAAACGTTTTTTTCCTCACAGGAATTACAGCGTTGCAGTTTCAAATGTAGCAGGGAAACACTGTTGTTCCGTATCTCCTCTTCTTGACACAATCCATTTTTGGTCACAGAAATAGGCAGGCCCCAGATCCAAGGCAGCCTGGGTCAAAGCGGTGCTTAAATTCCAGCAAGCGTTAATGATGTCATAGGCCACTAGGCTGTGCACTAGATTCTAAGATGTAGGCAAAGGACTGCCCGTCTCTTCTGGGACTTGTAAGCCACGTTCAGTTGAGGAGAACTATATACCAAAAGAAGGGCAATGGAGAATTTCTTTTCTTAAGCCACTAGAAGCTGTAAATGTGAACAGCAGATGTATCTCTCTTCTACCGCACCTGGAAAGTACAAAACACAGAAAGAAGGCGCAGTGGGAATGCTCTGTGGTCCTTGTGGAGAATAGGGCTTGAAAACTGACCTGAAATCGTTCAGCGTTTTCGGAAGCCACTACAAGGTGTCAATGTGAACAACCGAAGTATCTACCTTCTACAGCACCGGGAAGCCCCATAGACCGCAGGAAGGCAAAGGGAGAGTGCTTTGTGGTCCCTTTCGAAAACGGGGTTTGAAAGGATTCACTAAGGATTGTTAGTCAATAGATAAACCACATGGGACGACTAGCATCGAGCTCAAGCTCTCTGTTTCTCGTCACACAGATAGGCAGTCCGCAGGTCAAAGGCAGCGTGTGTCAAAGCGGTGCTTTAAATGCAGGAAGCTTTTGCGGTGTCTTAGGCCATGTGCCTCGGCACTAGGATGCAACGTGTAAACGACGGACTGCCTGACACTACTCGGACCTGTAAGCCACTTTCAGTTGAGGACAACTATATGCCACAAGAAGGGCAATGGAGGCCTTCTTTCCTTAAGCCACTAGAACGTGTAAATGTGAACAGCAAAAGTATCTCCCTTCTACCGCACCTGGGAAGTACAAAACTCAAAAGGAAAGTGCAGGGAGAATGCTCTGTGTTCCCTTTGGAAAAGAGAGCTTGAAGGGAAACTATTTCCTCACTGGGATTTAGAGCATTGCAGGCTCAACTGTGGAAGGGAAACACTGTTGTTCCATATCTTCTCTTCTTAACACAATCCATTTCTCGTTACAGAAATAGGCAGGCCCCAGATCCAAGGCAGCCTGTGTCAAGGCGGTGCTTAAACTCCAGCAAGCGTTTATAGTGTCATAGGCCACTAGGCTGTGCACTAGATTCTAAGATATAGGCGAAGGACTGCCCGTCACCTCTGAGACCTATAAGCCACGTTCAGTTGAGGAGAACAATATGCCAAAAGAAGGGCAAAGGAGGCCTTCTTTCTTTAAGCCACTAGAACGTGTAAATATGAACAACAGATGTATCTCCCTTCTACCGCACCTGGGAATTACAAAACTGAAAGGGAAAGTGCAGGGAGAATGCTCTGTGCTCCCATTGGAAAAGAGCTTGAAGGGAAACGTTTTTTTCCTCACAGGAATTACAGCGTTGCAGTTTCAAATGTAGCAGGGAAACACTGTTGTTCCGTATCTCCTCTTCTTGACACAATCCATTTTTGGTCACAGAAATAGGCAGGCCCCAGATCCAAGGCAGCCTGGGTCAAAGCGGTGCTTAAATTCCAGCAAGCGTTAATGATGTCATAGGCCACTAGGCTGTGCACTAGATTCTAAGATGTAGGCAAAGGACTGCCCGTCTCTTCTGGGACCTGTAAGCCACGTTCAGTTGAGGAGAACTATATACCAAAAGAAGGGCAATGGAGAATTTCTTTTCTTAAGCCACTAGAAGCTGTAAATGTGAACAGCAGATGTATCTCTCTTCTACCGCACCTGGAGAGTACAAAACACAGAACGAAGGCGCAGTGGGAATGCTCTGTGGTCCTTGTGGAGAATAGGGCTTGAAAACTGACCTGAAATCGTTCAGCGTTTTCGGAAGCCACTACAAGGTGTCAATGTGAACAACCGAAGTATCTACCTTCTACAGCACCGGGAAGCCCCATAGACCGCAGGAAGGCAAAGGGAGAGTGCTTTGTGGTCCCTTTCGAAAACGGGGTTTGAAAGGATTCACTAAGGATTGTTAGTCAATAGATAAACCACATGGGACGACTAGCATCGAGCTCAAGCTCTCTGTTTCTCGTCACACAGATAGGCAGTCCGCAGGTCCAAGGCAGCGTGTGTCAAAGCGGTGCTTTAAATGCAGGAAGCTTTTGCGGTGTCTTAGGCCATGTGCCTCGGCACTAGGATGCAACGTGTAAACGACGGACTGCCTGACACTACTCGGACCTGTAAGCCACTTTCAGTTGAGGACAACTATATGCCACAAGAAGGGCAATGGAGGCCTTCTTTCCTTAAGCCACTAGAACCTGTAAATGTGAACAGCAAAAGTATCTCCCTTCTACCGCACCTGGGAAGTACAAAACTCAAAAGGAAAGTGCAGGGAGAATGCTCTGTGTTCCCTTTGGAAAAGAGAGCTTGAAGGGAAACTATTTCCTCACTGGGATTTAGAGCATTGCAGGCTCAACTGTGGAAGGGAAACACTGTTGTTCCATATCTTCTCTTCTTAACACAATCCATTTCTCGTCACAGAAATAGGCAGGCCCCAGATCCAAGGCAGCCTGGGTCAAAGCGGTGCTTAAACTCCAGCAAGTGTTTATGATGTCATAGGCCACTAGGCTGTGCACTAGATTCTAAGATGAGGGCGACGGAGTGCCCGACACTTTTGGGACTTGTAAGCCACCTTCAGTTGAGGAGAACAATATGCCAAATAAGGGCAAAGGAGGCCTTCTTTCTTTAAGCCACTAGAACGTGTAAATATGAACAACAGATGTATCTCCCTTCTACCGCACCTGGGAATTACAAAACTGAAAGGGAAAGTGCAGGGAGAATGCTCTGTGCTCCCATTGGAAAAGAGCTTGAAGGGAAACGTTTTTTTCCTCACTGGAATTACAGCGTTGCAGTTTCAAATGTGGCAGGGAAACACTGTTGTTCCGTATCTTCTCTTCTTAACACAATCCATTTCTCGTCACAGAAATAGGCAGGCCCCAGATCCAAGGCAGCCTGGGTCAAAGCGGTGCTTAAACTCCAGCAAGCGTTAATGATGTCATAGGCCACTAGGCTGTGCACTAGATTCTAAGATGAGGGCGACGGAGTGCCCGACACTTCTGGGACTTGTAAGCCACCTTCAGTTGAGGAGAACTATATGCCAAAAGAAGGGCAATTGAGACCTTCTTTTCTTAAGCCACTAGAAGCTGTAAATGTGAACAGCAGTTGTATCCCTTCTACCGCACCTGGAAAGTACAAAACACAGAACGAAGGCGCAGTGGGAATGCTCTGTGGTCCTTGTGGAGAATAGGGCTTGAAAACTGACCTGAAATCGTTCAGCGTTTTCGGAAGCCACTACAAGGCGTCAATGTGAACAACCGAGGTATCTACCTTCTACAGCTCCGGGAAGCCCCATAGACCGCAGGAAGGCAAAGGGAGAGTGCTTTGTGGTCCCTTTCGAAAACGGGGTTTGAAAGGATTCACTAAGGATTGTTAGTGAATAGATAAACCACATGGGACGACTAGCATCGAGCTCAATCTCTCTGTTTCTCGTCACACAGATAGGCAGTCCGCAGATCCAAGGCAACGTGTGTCAAAGCGGTGCTTTAAATGCAGGAAGCTTTTGCGGTGTCTTAGGCCATGTGCCTCGGCACTAGGATGCAACGTGTAAACGACGGACTGCCTGACACTACTCGGACCTGTAAGCCACTTTCACTTGAGGACAACTATATGCCACAAGAAGGGCAATGGAGGCCTGCTTTCTTAAGCCACTAGAACGTGTAAATGTGAACAGCAAAAGTATCTCCCTTCTACCGCACCTGGGAAGTACAAAACTCAAAAGGAAAGTGCAGGGAGAATGCTCTGTGTTCCCTTTGGAAAAGAGAGCTTGAAGGGAAACTATTTCCTCACTGGGATTTAGAGCATTGCAGGCTCAACTGTGGAAGGGAAACACTGTTGTTCCATATCTTCTCTTCTTAACACAATCCATTTCTCGTCACAGAAATAGGCAGGCCCCAGATCCAAGGCAGCCTGGGTCAAAGCGGTGCTTAAACTCCAGCAAGCGTTTATAGTGTCATAGGCCACTATGCTGTGCACAAGATTCTAAGATATAGGCGAAGGACTGCCCGTCACCTCTGAGACCTGTAAGCCACGTTCAGTTGAGGAGAACAATATGCCAAAAGAAGGGCAAAGGAGGCCTTCTTTCTTTAAGCCACTAGAACGTGTAAATATGAACAACAGATGTATCTCCCTTCTACCGCACCTGGGAATTACAAAACTGAAAGGGAAAGTGCAGGGAGAATGCTCTGTGCTCCCATTGGAAAAGAGCTTGAAGGGAAACGTTTTTTTCCACACTGGAATTACAGCGTTGCAGTTTCAAATGTGGCAGGGAAACACTGTTGTTCCGTATCTCCTCTTCTTGACACAATCCATTTCTCGTCACAGAAATAGGCAGGCCCCAGATCCAAGGCAGCCTGGGTCAAAGCGGTGCTTAAATTCCAGCAAGCGTTAATGATGTCATAGGCCACTAGGCTGTGCACTAGATTCTAAGATGTAGGCAAAGGACTGCCCGTCTCTTCTGGGACCTGTAAGCCACGTTCAGTTGAGGAGAACTATATACCAAAAGAAGGGCAATGGAGAATTTCTTTTCTTAAGCCACTAGAAGCTGTAAATGTGAACAGCAGATGTATCTCTCTTCTACCGCACCTGGAAAGTACAAAACACAGAACGAAGGCGCAGTGGGAATGCTCTGTGGTCCTTGTGGAGAATAGGGCTTGAAAACTGACCTGAAATCGTTCAGCGTTTTCGGAAGCCACTACAAGGTGTCAATGTGAACAACCGAAGTATCTACCTTCTACAGCACCGGGAAGCCCCATAGACCGAAGGAAGGCAAAGGGAGAGTGCTTTGTGGTCCCTTTCGAAAACGGGGTTTGAAAGGATTCACTAAGGATTGTTAGTCAATAGATAAACCACATGGGACGACTAGCATCGAGCTCAAGCTCTCTGTTTCTCGTCACACAGATAGGCAGTCCGCAGGTCCAAGGCAGCGTGTGTCAAAGCGGTGCTTTAAATGCAGGAAGCTTTTGCGGTGTCTTAGGCCATGTGCCTCGGCACTAGGATGCAACGTGTAAACGACGGACTGCCTGACACTACTCGGACCTGTAAGCCACTTTCACTTGAGGACAACTATATGCCACAAGAAGGGCAATGGAGGCCTTCTTTCCTTAAGCCACTAGAACGTGTAAATGTGAACAGCAAAAGTATCTCCCTTCTACCGCACCTGGGAAGTACAAAACTCAAAAGGAAAGTGCAGGGAGAATGCTCTGTGTTCCCTTTGGAAAAGAGAGCTTGAAGGGAAACTATTTCCTCACTGGGATTTAGAGCATTGCAGGCTCAACTGTGGAAGGGAAACACTGTTGTTCCATATCTTCTCTTCTTAACACAATCCATTTCTCGTTACAGAAATAGGCAGGCCCCAGATCCAAGGCAGCCTGTGTCAAGGCGGTGCTTAAACTCCAGCAAGCGTTTATAGTGTCATAGGCCACTAGGCTGTGCACTAGATTCTAAGATATAGGCGAAGGACTGCCCGTCACCTCTGAGACCTATAAGCCACGTTCAGTTGAGGAGAACAACATGCCAAAAGAAGGGCAAAGGAGGCCTTCTTTCTTTAAGCCACTAGAACGTGTAAATATGAACAACAGATGTATCTCCCTTCTACCGCACCTGGGAATTACAAAACTGAAAGGGAAAGTGCAGGGAGAATGCTCTGTGCTCCCATTGGAAAAGAGCTTGAAGGGAAACGTTTTTTTCCTCACTGGAATTACAGCGTTGCAGTTTCAAATGTGGCAGGGAAACACTGTTGTTCCGTATCTTCTCTTCTTAACACAATCCATTTCTCATCACAGAAATAGGCAGGCCCCAGATCCAAGGCAGCCTGGGTCAAAGCGGTGCTTAAACTCCAGCAAGCGTTAATGATGTCATAGGCCACTAGGCTGTGCACTAGATTCTAAGATGAGGGCGACGGTGTGCCCGACACTTCTGGGACTTGTAAGCCACCTTCAGTTGAGGAGAACTATATGCCAAAAGAAGGGCAATTGAGACCTTCTTTTCTTAAGCCACTAGAAGCTGTAAATGTGAACAGCAGTTGTATCCCGTCTACCGCACCTGGAAAGTACAAAACACAGAACGAAGGCGCAGTGGGAATGCTCTGTGGTCCTTGTGGAGAATAGGGCTTGAAAACTGACCTGAAATCGTTCAGCGTTTTCGGAAGCCACTACAAGGTGTCAATGTGAACAACCGAAGTATCTACCTTCTACAGCACCGGGAAGCCCCATAGAGCGCAGGAAGGCAAAGGGAGAGTGCTTTGTGGTCCCTTTCGAAAACGGGGTTTGAAAGGATTCACTAAGGATTATTAGTCAATAGATAAACCACATGGGACGACTAGCATCGAGCTCAAGATCTCTGTTTCTCGTCACACAGATAGGCAGTCCGCAGGTCCAAGGCAGCATGTGTCAAAGCGGTGCTTTAAATGCAGGAAGCTTTTGCGGTGTCTTAGGCCATGTGCCTCGGCACTAGGATGCAACGTGTAAACGACGGACTGCCTGACGCTAGTCGGACCTGTAAGCCACTTTCACTTGAGGACAACTATATGCCACAAGAAGGGCAATGGAGGCCTTCTTTCCTTAAGCCACTAGAACGTGTAAATGTGAACAGCAAAAGTATCTCCCTTCTACCGCACCTGGGAAGTACAAAACTCAAAAGGAAAGTGCAGGGAGAATGCTCTGTGTTCCCTTTGGAAAAGAGAGCTTGAAGGGAAACTATTTCCTCACTGGGATTTAGAGCATTGCAGGCTCAACTGTGGAAGGGAAACACTGTTGTTCCATATCTTCTCTTCTTAACACAATCCATTTCTCGTCACAGAAATAGGCAGGCCCCAGATCCAAGGCAGCCTGTGTCAAAGCGGTGCTTAAATTCCAGCAAGCGTTTATAGTGTCATAGGCCACTAGGCTGTGCACTAGATTCTAAGATATAGGCGAAGGACTGCCCGTCACCTCTGAGACCTGTAAGCCACGTTCACTTGAGGAGAACAATATGCCAAAAGAAGGGCAAAGGAGGCCTTCTTTCTTTAAGCCACTAGAACGTGTAAATATGAACAACAGATGTATCTCCCTTCTACCGCACCTGGGAATTACAAAACTGAAAGGGAAAGTGCAGGGAGAATGCTCTGTGCTCCCATTGGAAAAGAGCTTGAAGGGAAACGTTTTTTTCCTTACAGGAATTACAGCGTTGCAGTTTCAAATGTAGCAGGGAAACACTGTTGTTCCGTATCTCCTCTTCTTGACACAATCCATTTTTGGTCACAGAAATAGGCAGGCCCCAGATCCAAGGCAGCCTGGGTCAAAGCGGTGCTTAAATTCCAGCAAGCGTTAATGATGTCATAGGCCACTAGGCTGTGCACTAGATTCTAAGATGTAGGCAAAGGACTGCCCGTCTCTTCTGGGACCTGTAAGCCACGTTCAGTTGAGGAGAACTATATACCAAAAGAAGGGCAATGGAGAATTTCTTTTCTTAAGCCACTAGAAGCTGTAAATGTGAACAGCAGATGTATCTCTCTTCTACCGCACCTGGAAAGTACAAAACACAGAACGAAGGCGCAGTGGGAATGCTCTGTGGTCCTTGTGGAGAATAGGGCTTGAAAACTGACCTGAAATCGTTCAGCGTTTTCGGAAGCCACTACAAGGTGTCAATGTGAACAACCGAAGTATCTACCTTCTACAGCACCGGGAAGCCCCATAGACCGAAGGAAGGCAAAGGGAGAGTGCTTTGTGGTCCCTTTCGAAAACGGGGTTTGAAAGGATTCACTAAGGATTGTTAGTCAATAGATAAACCACATGGGACGACTAGCATCGAGCTCAAGCTCTCTGTTTCTCGTCACACAGATAGGCAGTCCGCAGGTCCAAGGCAGCGTGTGTCAAAGCGGTGCTTTAAATGCAGGAAGCTTTTGCGGTGTCTTAGGCCATGTGCCTCGGCACTAGGATGCAACGTGTAAACGACGGACTGCCTGACACTACTCGGACCTGTAAGCCACTTTCACTTGAGGACAACTATATGCCACAAGAAGGGCAATGGAGGCCTTCTTTCCTTAAGCCACTAGAACGTGTAAATGTGAACAGCAAAAGTATCTCCCTTCTACCGCACCTGGGAAGTACAAAACTCAAAAGGAAAGTGCAGGGAGAATGCTCTGTGTTCCCTTTGGAAAAGAGAGCTTGAAGGGAAACTATTTCCTCACTGGGATTTAGAGCATTGCAGGCTCAACTGTGGAAGGGAAACACTGTTGTTCCATATCTTCTCTTCTTAACACAATCCATTTCTCGTTACAGAAATAGGCAGGCCCCAGATCCAAGGCAGCCTGGGTCAAGGCGGTGCTTAAACTCCAGCAAGCGTTTATAGTGTCATAGGCCACTAGGCTGTGCACTAGATTCTAAGATATAGGCGAAGGACTGCCCGTCACCTCTGAGACCTATAAGCCACGTTCAGTTGAGGAGAACAATATGCCAAAAGAAGGGCAAAGGAGGCCTTCTTTCTTTAAGCCACTAGAACGTGTAAATATGAACAACAGATGTATCTCCCTTCTACCGCACCTGGGAATTACAAAACTGAAAGGGAAAGTGCAGGGAGAATGCTCTGTGCTCCCATTGGAAAAGAGCTTGAAGGGAAACGTTTTTTTCCTCACTGGAATTACAGCGTTGCAGTTTCAAATGTGGCAGGGAAACACTGTTGTTCCGTATCTTCTCTTCTTAACACAATCCATTTCTCATCACAGAAATAGGCAGGCCCCAGATCCAAGGCAGCCTGGGTCAAAGCGGTGCTTAAACTCCAGCAAGCGTTAATGATGTCATAGGCCACTAGGCTGTGCACTAGATTCTAAGATGAGGGCGACGGAGTGCCCGACACTTCTGGGACTTGTAAGCCACCTTCAGTTGAGGAGAACTATATGCCAAAAGAAGGGCAATTGACACCTTCTTTTCTTAAGCCACTAGAAGCTGTAAATGTGAACAGCAGTTGTATCCCTTCTACCGCACCTGGAAAGTACAAAACACAGAACGAAGGCGCAGTGGGAATGCTCTGTGGTCCTTGTGGAGAATAGGGCTTGAAAACTGACCTGAAATCGTTCAGCGTTTTCGGAAGCCACTACAAGGTGTCAATGTGAACAACCGAAGTATCTACCTTCTACAGCACCGGGAAGCCCCATAGACCGCAGGAAGGCAAAGGGAGAGTGCTTTGTGGTCCCTTTCGAAAACGGGGTTTGAAAGGATTCACTAAGGATTATTAGTCAATAGATAAACCACATGGGACGACTAGCATCGAGCTCAAGCTCTCTGTTTCTCGTCACACAGATAGGCAGTCCGCAGGTCCAAGGCAGCGTGTGTCAAAGCGGTGCTTTAAATGCAGGAAGCTTTTGCGGTGTCTTAGGCCATGTGCCTCGGCACTAGGATGCAACGTGTAAACGACGGACTGCCTGACGCTAGTCGGACCTGTAAGCCACTTTCACTTGAGGACAACCATATGCCACAAGAAGGGCAATGGAGGCCTTCTTTCCTTAAGCCACTAGAACGTGTAAATGTGAACAGCAAAAGTATCTCCCTTCTACCGCACCTGGGAAGTACAAAACTCAAAAGGAAAGTGCAGGGAGAATGCTCTGTGTTCCCTTTGGAAAAGAGAGCTTGAAGGGAAACTATTTCCTCACTGGGATTTAGAGCATTGCAGGCTCAACTGTGGAAGGGAAACACTGTTGTTCCATATCTTCTCTTCTTAACACAATCCATTTCTCGTCACAGAAATAGGCAGGCCCCAGATCCAAGGCAGCCTGTGTCAAGGCGGTGCTTAAACTCCAGCAAGCGTTTATAGTGTCATAGGCCACTAGGCTGTGCACTAGATTCTAAGATATAGGCGAAGGACTGCCCGTCACCTCTGAGACCTGTAAGCCACGTTCACTTGAGGAGAACAATATGCCAAAAGAAGGGCAAAGGAGGCCTTCTTTCTTTAAGCCACTAGAACGTGTAAATATGAACAACAGATGTATCTCCCTTCTACCGCACCTGGGAATTACAAAAGTGAAAGGGAAAGTGCAGGGAGAATGCTCTGTGCTCCCATTGGAAAAGAGCTTGAAGGGAAACGTTTTTTTCCTCACTGGAATTACAGCGTTGCAGTTTCAAATGTGGCAGGGAAACACTGTTGTTCCGTATCTTCTCTTCTTAACACAATCCATTTCTCATCACAGAAATAGGCAGGCCCCAGATCCAAGGAAGCCTGGGTCAAAGCGGTGCTTAAACTCCAGCAAGCGTTAATGATGTCCTAGGCCACTAGGCTGTGCACTAGATTCTAAGATGAGGGCGACGGAGTGCCCGACACTTCTGGGACTTGTAAGCCACCTTCAGTTGAGGAGAACTATATGCCAAAAGAAGGGCAATTGAGACCTTCTTTTCTTAAGCCACTAGAAGCTGTAAATGTGAACAGCAGTTGTATCCCTTCTACCGCACCTGGAAAGTACAAAACACAGAACGAAGGCGCAGTGGGAATGCTCTGTGGTCCTTGTGGAGAATAGGGCTTGAAAACTGACCTGAAATCGTTCAGCGTTTTCGGAAGCCACTACAAGGTGTCAATGTGAACAACCGAAGTATCTACCTTCTACAGCACCGGGAAGCCCCATAGACCGCAGGAAGGCAAAGGGAGAGTGCTTTGTGGTCCCTTTCGAAAACGGGGTTTGAAAGGATTCACTAAGGATTATTAGTCAATAGATAAACCACATGGGACGACTAGCATCGAGCTCAAGCTCTCTGTTTCTCGTCACACAGATAGGCAGTCCGCAGGTCCAAGGCAGCGTGTGTCAAAGCGGTGCTTTAAATGCAGGAAGCTTTTGCGGTGTCTTAGGCCATGTGCCTCGGCACTAGGATGCAACGTGTAAACGACGGACTGCCTGACGCTAGTCGGACCTGTAAGCCACTTTAACTTGAGGACAACTATATGCCACAAGAAGGGCAATGGAGGCCTTCTTTCCTTAAGCCACTAGAACGTGTAAATGTGAACAGCAAAAGTATCTCCCTTCTACCGCACCTGGGAAGTACAAAACTCAAAAGGAAAGTGCAGGGAGAATGCTCTGTGTTCCCTTTGGAAAAGAGAGCTTGAAGGGAAACTATTTCCTCACTGGGATTTAGAGCATTGCAGGCTCAACTGTGGAAAGGAAACACTGTTGTTCCATATCTTCTCTTCTTAACACAATCCATTTCTCGTCACAGAAATAGGCAGGCCCCAGATCCAAGGCAGCCTGTGTCAAGGCGGTGCTTAAACTCCAGCAAGCGTTTATAGTGTCATAGGCCACTAGGCTGTGCACTAGATTCTAAGATATAGGCGAAGGACTGCCCGTCACCTCTGAGACCTGTAAGCCACGTTCACTTGAGGAGAACAATATGCCAAAAGAAGGGCAAAGGAGGCCTTCTTTCTTTAAGCCACTAGAACGTGTAAATATGAACAACAGATGTATCTCCCTTCTACCGCACCTGGGAATTACAAAAGTGAAAGGGAAAGTGCAGGGAGAATGCTCTGTGCTCCCATTGGAAAAGAGCTTGAAGGGAAACGTTTTTTCCTCACAGGAATTACAGCGTTGCAGTTTCAAATGTAGCAGGGAAACACTGTTGTTCCGTATCTCCTCTTCTTGACACAATCCATTTTTGGTCACAGAAATAGGCAGGCCCCAGATCCAAGGCAGCCTGGGTCAAAGCGGTGCTTAAATTCCAGCAAGCGTTAATGATGTCATAGGCCACTAGGCTGTGCACTAGATTCTAAGATGTAGGCAAAGGACTGCCCGTCTCTTCTGGGACTTGTAAGCCACGTTCAGTTGAGGAGAACTATATACCAAAAGAAGGGCAATGGAGAATTTCTTTTCTTAAGCCACTAGAAGCTGTAAATGTGAACAGCAGATGTATCTCTCTTCTACCGCACCTGGAAAGTACAAAACACAGAAAGAAGGCGCAGTGGGAATGCTCTGTGGTCCTTGTGGAGAATAGGGCTTGAAAACTGACCTGAAATCGTTCAGCGTTTTCGGAAGCCACTACAAGGTGTCAATGTGAACAACCGAAGTATCTACCTTCTACAGCACCGGGAAGCCCCATAGACCGCAGGAAGGCAAAGGGAGAGTGCTTTGTGGTCCCTTTCGAAAACGGGGTTTGAAAGGATTCACTAAGGATTGTTAGTGAATAGATAAACCACATGGGACGACTAGCATCGAGCTCAAGCTCTCTGTTTCTCGTCACACAGATAGGCAGTCCGCAGGTCAAAGGCAGCGTGTGTCAAAGCGGTGCTTTAAATGCAGGAAGCTTTTGCGGTGTCTTAGGCCATGTGCCTCGGCACTAGGATGCAACGTGTAAACGACGGACTGCCTGACACTACTCGGACCTGTAAGCCACTTTCAGTTGAGGACAACTATATGCCACAAGAAGGGCAATGGAGGCCTTCTTTCCTTAAGCCACTAGAACGTGTAAATGTGAACAGCAAAAGTATCTCCCTTCTACCGCACCTGGGAAGTACAAAACTCAAAAGGAAAGTGCAGGGAGAATGCTCTGTGTTCCCTTTGGAAAAGAGAGCTTGAAGGGAAACTATTTCCTCACTGGGATTTAGAGCATTGCAGGCTCAACTGTGGAAGGGAAACACTGTTGTTCCATATCTTCTCTTCTTAACACAATCCATTTCTCGTTACAGAAATAGGCAGGCCCCAGATCCAAGGCAGCCTGTGTCAAGGCGGTGCTTAAACTCCAGCAAGCGTTTATAGTGTCATAGGCCACTAGGCTGTGCACTAGATTCTAAGATATAGGCGAAGGACTGCCCGTCACCTCTGAGACCTATAAGCCACGTTCAGTTGAGGAGAACAATATGCCAAAAGAAGGGCAAAGGAGGCCTTCTTTCTTTAAGCCACTAGAACGTGTAAATATGAACAACAGATGTATCTCCCTTCTACCGCACCTGGGAATTACAAAACTGAAAGGGAAAGTGCAGGGAGAATGCTCTGTGCTCCCATTGGAAAAGAGCTTGAAGGGAAACGTTTTTTTCCTCACTGGAATTACAGCGTTGCAGTTTCAAATGTGGCAGGGAAACACTGTTGTTCCGTATCTTCTCTTCTTAACACAATCCATTTCTCATCACAGAAATAGGCAGGCCCCAGATCCAAGGCAGCCTGGGTCAAAGCGGTGCTTAAACTCCAGCAAGCGTTAATGATGTCATAGGCCACTAGGCTGTGCACTAGATTCTAAGATGAGGGCGACGGAGTGCCCGACACTTCTGGGACTTGTAAGCCACCTTCAGTTGAGGAGAACTATATGCCAAAAGAAGGGCAATTGACACCTTCTTTTCTTAAGCCACTAGAAGCTGTAAATGTGAACAGCAGTTGTATCCCTTCTACCGCACATGGAAAGTACAAAACACAGAACGAAGGCGCAGTGGGAATGCTCTGTGGTCCTTGTGGAGAATAGGGCTTGAAAACTGACCTGAAATCGTTCAGCGTTTTCGGAAGCCACTACAAGGTGTCAATGTGAACAACCGAAGTATCTACCTTCTACAGCACCGGGAAGCCCCATAGACCGCAGGAAGGCAAAGGGAGAGTGCTTTGTGGTCCCTTTCGAAAACGGGGTTTGAAAGGATTCACTAAGGATTATTAGTCAATAGATAAACCACATGGGACGACTAGCATCGAGCTCAAGCTCTCTGTTTCTCGTCACACAGATAGGCAGTCCGCAGGTCCAAGGCAGCGTGTGTCAAAGCGGTGCTTTAAATGCAGGAAGCTTTTGCGGTGTCTTAGGCCATGTGCCTCGGCACTAGGATGCAACGTGTAAACGACGGACTGCCTGACGCTAGTCGGACCTGTAAGCCACTTTCACTTGAGGACAACTATATGCCCCAAGAAGGGCAATGGAGGCCTTCTTTCCTTAAGCCACTAGAACGTGTAAATGTGAACAGCAAAAGTATCTCCCTTCTACCGCACCTGGGAAGTACAAAACTCAAAAGGAAAGTGCAGGGAGAATGCTCTGTGTTCCCTTTGGAAAAGAGAGCTTGAAGGGAAACTATTTCCTCACTGGGATTTAGAGCATTGCAGGCTCAACTGTGGAAGGGAAACACTGTTGTTCCATATCTTCTCTTCTTAACACAATCCATTTCTCGTCACAGAAATAGGCAGGCCCCAGATCCAAGGCAGCCTGTGTCAAAGCGGTGCTTAAACTCCAGCAAGCGTTTATAGTGTCCTAGGCCACTAGGCTGTGCACTAGATTCTAAGATATAGGCGAAGGACTGCCCGTCACCTCTGAGACCTGTAAGCCACGTTCACTTGAGGAGAACAATATGCCAAAAGAAGGGCAAAGGAGGCCTTCTTTCTTTAAGCCACTAGAACGTGTAAATATGAACAACAGATGTATCTCCCTTCTACCGCACCTGGGAATTACAAAAGTGAAAGGGAAAGTGCAGGGAGAATGCTCTGTGCTCCCATTGGAAAAGAGCTTGAAGGGAAACGTTTTTTTCCTCACAGGAATTACAGCGTTGCAGTTTCAAATGTAGCAGGGAAACACTGTTGTTCCGTATCTCCTCTTCTTGACACAATCCATTTTTGGTCACAGAAATAGGCAGGCCCCAGATCCAAGGCAGCCTGGGTCAAAGCGGTGCATAAACTCCAGCAAGCGTTAATGATGTCATAGGCCACTAGGCTGTGCACTAGATTCTAAGATGTAGGCAAAGGACTGCCCGTCTCTTCTGGGACCTGTAAGCCACGTTCAGTTGAGGAGAACTATATACCAAAAGAAGGGCAATGGAGAATTTCTTTTCTTAAGCCACTAGAAGCTGTAAATGTGAACAGCAGATGTATCTCTCTTCTACCGCACCTGGAAAGTACAAAACACAGAACGAAGGCGCAGTGGGAATGCTCTGTGGTCCTTGTGGAGAATAGGGCTTGAAAACTGACCTGAAATCGTTCAGCGTTTTCGGAAGCCACTACAAGGTGTCAATGTGAACAACCGAAGTATCTACCTTCTACAGCACCGGGAAGCCCCATAGACCGCAGGAAGGCAAAGGGAGAGTGCTTTGTGGTCCCTTTCGAAAACGGGGTTTGAAAGGATTCACTAAGGATTGTTAGTGAATAGATAAACCACATGGGACGACTAGCATCGAGCTCAAGCTCTCTGTTTCTCGTCACACAGATAGGCAGTCCGCAGGTCCAAGGCAGCGTGTGTCAAAGCGGTGCTTTAAATGCAGGAAGCTTTTGCGGTGTCTTAAGCCATGTGCCTCGGCACTAGGATGCAACGTGTAAACGACGGACTGCCTGACACTACTCGGACCTGTAAGCCACTTTCACTTGAGGACAACTATATGCCACAAGAAGGGCAATGGAGGCCTTCTTTCATTAAGCCACTAGAACGTGTAAATGTGAACAGCAAAAGTATCTCCCTTCTACCGCACCTGGGAAGTACAAAACTCAAAAGGAAAGTGCAGGGAGAATGCTCTGTGTTCCCTTTGGAAAAGAGAGCTTGAAGGGAAACTATTTCCTCACTGGGATTTAGAGCATTGCAGGCTCAACTGTGGAAGGGAAACACTGTTGTTCCATATCTTCTCTTCTTAACACAATCCATTTCTCGTCACAGAAATAGGCAGGCCCCAGATCCAAGGCAGCCTGTGTCAAAGCGGTGCTTAAACTCCAGCAAGCGTTTATAGTGTCATAGGCCACTAGGCTGTGCACTAGATTCTAAGATATAGGCGAAGGACTGCCCGTCACCTCTGAGACCTGTAAGCCACGTTCACTTGAGGAGAACAATATGCCAAAGGAAGGGCAAAGGAGGCCTTCTTTCTTTAAGCCACTAGAACGTGTAAATATGAACAACAGATGTATCTCCCTTCTACCGCACCTGGGAATTACAAAACTGAAAGGGAAAGTGCAGGGAGAATGCTCTGTGCTCCCATTGGAAAAGAGCTTGAAGGGAAACGTTTTTTTCCTCACAGGAATTACAGCGTTGCAGTTTCAAATGTAGCAGGGAAACACTGTTGTTCCGTATCTCCTCTTCTTGACACAATCCATTTTTGGTCACAGAAATAGGCAGGCCCCAGACCCAAGGCAGCCTGGGTCAAAGCGGTGCTTAAATTCCAGCAAGCGTTAATGATGTCATAGGCCACTAGGCTGTGCACTAGATTCTAAGATGTAGGCAAAGGACTGCCCGTCTCTTCTGGGACCTGTAAGCCACGTTCAGTTGAGGAGAACTATATACCAAAAGAAGGGCAATGGAGAATTTCTTTTCTTAAGCCACTAGAAGCTGTAAATGTGAACAGCAGATGTATCTCTCTTCTACCGCACCTGGAAAGTACAAAACACAGAACGAAGGCGCAGTGGGAATGCTCTGTGGTCCTTGTGGAGAATAGGGCTTGAAAACTGACCTGAAATCGTTCAGCGTTTTCGGAAGCCACTACAAGGTGTCAATGTGAACAACCGAAGTATCTACCTTCTACAGCACCGGGAAGCCCCATAGACCGAAGGAAGGCAAAGGGAGAGTGCTTTGTGGTCCCTTTCGAAAACGGTGTTTGAAAGGATTCACTAAGGATTGTTAGTGAATAGATAAACCACATGGGACGACTAGCATCGAGCTCAAGCTCTCTGTTTCTCGTCACACAGATAGGCAGTCCGCAGGTCCAAGGCAGCGTGTGTCAAAGCGGTGCTTTAAATGCAGGAAGCTTTTGCGGTGTCTTAGGCCATGTGCCTCGGCACTAGGATGCAACGTGTAAACGACGGACTGCCTGACACTACTCGGACCTGTAAGCCACTTTCACTTGAGGACAACTATATGCCACAAGAAGGGCAATGGAGGCCTTCTTTCCTTAAGCCACTAGAACGTGTAAATGTGAACAGCCAAAGTATCTCCCTTCTACCGCACCTGGGAAGTACAAAACTCAAAAGGAAAGTGCAGGGAGAATGCTCTGTGTTCCCTTTGGAAAAGAGAGCTTGAAGGGAAACTATTTCCTCACTGGGATTTAGAGCATTGCAGGCTCAACTGTGGAAGGGAAACACTGTTGTTCCATATCTTCTCTTCTTAACACAATCCATTTCTCGTCACAGAAATAGGCAGGCCCCAGATCCAAGGCAGCCTGGGTCAAGGCGGTGCTTAAACTCCAGCAAGCGTTTATGATGTCATAGGCCACTAGGCTGTGCACTAGATTCTAAGATGAGGGCGACGGAGTGCCCGACACTTTTGGGACTTGTAAGCCACCTTCAGTTGAGGAGAACAATATGCCAAATAAGGGCAAAGGAGGCCTTCTTTCTTTAAGCCACTAGAAAGTGTAAATATGAACAACAGATATATCTCCCTTCTACCGCACCTGGGAATTACAAAACTGAAAGGGAAAGTGCAGGGAGAATGCTCTGTGCTCCCATTGGAAAAGAGCTTGAAGGGAAACGTTTTTTTCCTCACTGGAATTACAGCGTTGCAGTTTCAAATGTGGCAGGGAAACACTGTTGTTCCGTATATCCTCTTCTTAACACAATCCAATTCTCGTCACAGAAATAGGCAGGCCCCAGATCCAAGGCAGCCTGGGTCAAAGCGGTGCTTAAACTCCAGCAAGCGTTTATGATGTCATAGGCCACTAGGCTGTGCACTAGATTCTAAGATGAGGGCGACGGAGTGCCCGACACTTCTGGGACTTGTAAGCCACCTTCAGTTGAGGAGAACTATATGCCAAAAGAAGGGCAATTGAGACCTTCTTTTCTTAAGCCACTAGAAGCTGTAAATGTGAACAGCAGTTGTATCCCTTCTACCGCACCTGGAAAGTACAAAACACAGAACGAAGGCGCAGTGGGAATGCTCTGTGGTCCTTGTGGAGAATAGGGCTTGAAAACTGACCTGAAATCGTTCAGCGTTTTCGGAAGCCACTACAAGGTGTCAATGTGAACAACCGAGGTATCTACCTTCTACAGCACCGGGAAGCCCCATAGACCGCAGGAAGGCAAAGGGAGAGTGCTTTGTGGTCCCTTTCGAAAACGGGGTTTGAAAGGATTCACTAAGGATTGTTAGTGAATAGATAAACCACATGGGACGACTAGCATCGAGCTCAAGCTCTCTGTTTCTCGTCACACAGATAGGCAGTCCGCAGGTCCAAGGCAGCGTGTGTCAAAGCGGTGCTTTAAATGCAGGAAGCTTTTGCGGTGTCTTAGGCCATGTGCCTCTGCACTAGGATGCAACGTGTAAACGACGGACTGCCTGACACTACTCGGACCTGTAAGCCACTTTCAGTTGAGGACAACTATATGCCACAAGAAGGGCAATGGAGGCCTTCTTTCCTTAAGCCACTAGAACGTGTAAATGTGAACAGCAAAAGTATCTCCCTTCTACCGCACCTGGGAAGTACAAAACTCAAAAGGAAAGTGCAGGGAGAATGCTCTGTGTTCCCTTTGGAAAAGAGAGCTTGAAGGGAAACTATTTCCTCACTGGGATTTAGAGCATTGCAGGCTCAACTGTGGAAGGGAAACACTGTTGTTCCATATCTTCTCTTCTTAACACAATCCATTTCTCGTCACAGAAATAGGCAGGCCCCAGATCCAAGGCAGCCTGGGTCAAAGCGGTGCTTAAACTCCAACAAAAGTTTATGATGTCATAGGCCACTAGGCTGTGCACTAGATTCTAAGATGAGGGCGACGGAGTGCCCGACACTTTAGGGACTTGTAAGCCACCTTCAGTTGAGGAGAACAATATGCCAACTAAGGGCAAAGGAGGCCTTCTTTCTTTAAGCCACTAGAACGTGTAAATATGAACAACAGATGTATCTCCCTTCTACCGCACCTGGGAATTACAAAACTGAAAGGGAAAGTGCAGGGAGAATGCTCTGTGCTCCCATTGGAAAAGAGCTTGAAGGGAAACGTTTTTTTCCTAACTGGAATTACAGCGTTGCAGTTTCAAATGTGGCAGGGAAACACTGTTGTTCCGTATCTCCTCTTCTTGACACAATCCATTTCTCGTCACAGAAATAGGCAGGCCCCAGATCCAAGGCAGCCTGGGTCAAAGCGGTGCTTAAACTCCAGCAAGCGTTAATGATGTCATAGGCCACTAGGCTGTGCACTAGATTCTAAGATGAGGGCGACGGAGTGCCCGACACTTCTGGGACTTGTAAGCCACCTTCAGTTGAGGAGAACTATATGCCAAAAGAAGGGCAATTGAGACCTTCTTTTCTTAAGCCACTAGAAGCTGTAAATGTGAACAGCAGTTGTATCCCTTCTACCGCACCTGGAAAGTACAAAACACAGAACGAAGGCGCAGTGGGAATGCTCTGTGGTCCTTGTGGAGAATAGGGCTTGAAAACTGACCTGAAATCGTTCAGCGTTTTCGGAAGCCACTACAAGGTGTCAATGTGAACAACCGAAGTATCTACCTTCTACAGCACCGGGAAGCCCCATAGACCGCAGGAAGGCAAAGGGAGAGTGCTTTGTGGTCCCTTTCGAAAACAGGGTTTGAAAGGATTCACTAAGGATTGCTAGTGAATAGATAAACCACATGGGACGACTAGCATCGAGCTCAAGCTCTCTGTTTCTCGTCACACAGATACGCAGTCCGCAGGTCCAAGGCAGCGTGTGTCAAAGCGGTGCTTTAAATGCAGGAAGCTTTTGCGGTGTCTTAGGCCATGTGCCTCTGCACTAGGATGCAACGTGTAAACGACGGACTGCCTGACACTACTCGGACCTGTAAGCCACTTTCAGTTGAGGACAACTATATGCCACAAGAAGGGCAATGGAGGCCTTCTTTCCTTAAGCCACTAGAACGAGTAAATGTGAACCGCAAAAGTATCTCCCTTCTACCGCACCTGGGAAGTACAAAACTCAAAAGGAAAGTGCAGGGAGAATGCTCTGTGTTCCCTTTGGAAAAGAGAGCTTGAAGGGAAACTATTTCCTCACTGGGATTTAGAGCATTGCAGGCTCAACTGTGGAAGGGAAACACTGTTGTTCCATATCTTGTCTTCTTAACACAATCCATTTCTCGTCACAGAAATAGGCAGGCCCCAGATCCAAGGCAGCCTGTGTCAAAGCGGTGCTTAAACTCCAGCAAGCGTTTATAGTGTCATAGGCCACTAGGCTGTGCACAAGATTCTAAGATATAGGCGAAGGACTGCCCTTCACCTCTGAGACCTGTAAGCCACGTTCACTTGAGGAGAACAATATGCCAAAAGAAGGGCAAAGGAGGCCTTCTTTCTTTAAGCCACTAGAACGTGTAAATATGAACAACAGTTGTATCTCCCTTCTACCGCACCTGGGAATTACAAAACTGAAAGGGAAAGTGCAGGGAGAATGCTCTGTGCTCCCATTGGAAAAGAGCTTGAAGGGAAACGTTTTTTTCCTCAGTGGCATTACAGCGTTGCAGTTTCAAAAGTGGCAGGGAAACACTGTTGTTCCGTATCTCCTCTTCTTGACACAATCCATTTCTCGTCACAGAAATAGGCAGGCCCCAGATCCAAGGCAGCCTGGGTCAAAGCGGTGCTTAAACTCCAGCAAGCGTTTATGATGTCATAGGCCACTAGGCTGTGCACTAGAATCTAAGATACAGGCAAAGGACTGCCCGTCTCTTCTGGGACCTGTAAGCCACGTTCAGTTGAGGAGAACTATATACCAAAAGAAGGGCAATGGAGAATTTCTTTTCTTAAGCCACTAGAAGCTGTAAATGTGAACAGCAGATGTATCTCTCTTCTACCGCACCTGGAAAGTACAAAACACAGAACGAAGGCGCAGTGGGAATGCTCTGTGGTCCTTGTGGAGAATAGGGCTTGAAAACTGACCTGAAATCGTTCAGCGTTTTCGGAAGCCACTACAAGGTGTCAATGTGAACAACCGAAGTATCTACCTTCTACAGCACCGGGAAGCCCCATAGACCGCAGGAAGGCAAAGGGAGAGTGCTTTGTGGTCCCTTTCGACAACAGGGTTTGAAAGGATTCACTAAGGATTGCTAGTGAATAGATAAACCACATGGGACGAGTAGCATCGAGCTCAAGCTCTCTGTTTCTCGTCACACAGATAGGCAGTCCGCAGGTCCAAGGCAGCGTGGGTCAAAACGGTGCTTTAAATGCAGGAAGCTTTTGCGGTGTCTTAGGCCGTGTGCCTCTGCACTAGGATGCAACGTGTAAACGACGGACTGCCTGACACTACTCGGACCTGTAAGCCACTTTCACTTGAGGACAACTATATGCCAAAAGAAGGGCAATGGAGGCCTTCTTTCCTTAAGCCACTAGAACGTGTAAATGTGAACAGCAAAAGTATCTCCTTTCTACCGCACCTGGGAAGTACAAAACTCAAAAGGAAAGTGCAGGGAGAATGCTCTGTGTTCCCTTTGGAAAAGAGAGCTTGAAGGGAAACTTTATTTCCTCACTGGGATTTAGAGCATTGCAGGCTCAACTGTGGAAGGGAAACACTGTTGTTCCATATCTTCTCTTTTAACACAATCCATTTCTCGTCACAGAAATAGGCAGGCCCCAGATCCAAGGCAGCCTGTGTCAAAGCGGTGCTTAAACTCCAGCAAGCGTTTATAGTGTCATAGGCCACTAGGCTGTGCACTAGATTCTAAGGGGTAGGCGAAGGACTGCCTGTCACTTCTGAGACGTGTAAGCCACGTTCACTTGAGGAGAACTATATGCCACAAGAAGGGCAATGGAGGCCTTCTTTCCTTAAGCTACTAGAACGTGTAAATATGCACAACAGATGTATCTCCCTTCTACCGCACCTGGGAATTACAAAACTGAAAGGGAAAGTGCAGGGAGAATGCTCTGTGCTCCCATTGGAAAAGAGCTTGAAGGGAAACGTTTTTTTCCTCACTGGAATTACAGCGTTGCCGTTTCTAATGCGGCAGGGAATCACTGTTTTGCCGTATTTTTTCTTCTGAACACAATCCATTTCTCGTCACAGAAATAGGCAGGCCCCAGATCCAAGACAGCCTGGGTCAAAGCGGTGCTTAAACTCCAGCAAGTGTTTATAGTGTCATAGTCCACTAGACTGTGCACTAGATTCTATGATGTAGGCAAAGGACCGCCCGTCACTTCTGGGACCTGTAAGCCACGTTCAGTTGAGGAGAACTATATGCCAAAAGAAGGGCAATGGAGAATTTCTTTTCTTAAGCCACCAGAAGCTGTAAATGGGAACAGCAGTTGTATCTCCCTTCTACGGCACCTGGAAAGTACAAAACACAGAACAAAGAAGCAGTGAGAATGCTCTGTGGTCCTTGTGGAAAACAGGGCTTGAAAACTGACCGGAAATCGTTCAGCGTTTTCGCAAGCCACTACAAGGTGTCAATGTGAACATCCGAAGTATCTACCTTCTACAGCACCGGGAAGACCCATAGACCGCAGGAAGGCAAAGGGAGAGTGCTTTGTGGTCCCTTTCGAAAACAGGGTTTGACAGGATTCACTAAGGATTGTTAGTGAATAGATAAACCACATGGGACGACTAGCATCGAGCTCAAGCTCTCTGTTTCTCGTCACACAGATAGGCAGGCCGCAGGTCCAAGGCACCGAGTGTCAAAGCGGTGCTTTAAATGCAGGAAGCTTTTGCGGTGTCTTAGGCCTTGTGCCTCTGCACTAGAATGCAACGTGTAAAGAACGGACTGCCTGACACTACTCGGACCTGTAAGCCACTTTCAGTTGAGGACAACTGTATGCCAAAAGAAGGGCAAAGGAGGCCTTCTTTCCTTAAGCCTCTAGAACGTGTAAATGTGAACAGCAAAAGTATCTCCCTTCTACCGCACCTCGGAAGTACAAAACTCAAAAGGAAAGTGCAGGGAGAAAGCTCTGTGTTCCTTTGGAAAAGAGAGCTTGAAGGGAAATTATTTCCTCACTGGGATTTAGAGCATTGCAGGCTCAGTTGTTGAAGGGAAACACTGTTGTTCCATATCTTCTCCATGCCACTATTGAACCTGAATCGTTATAATAACCAGTGAGGAAAAAAACGTTTCCCTTCACGCTCTTTTGCAAAGGAAACACAGAGCGTTCACCCTGCACTTTCCCTTTGAGTTTTAAAATTCCCAGGTGCGGTGAAGGGAGATATATCTGCTTTTCACATTTAAACGTTCTAGTGGCTTAAGGAAAGAAGTCCTCCATTGTCCTTCTTCTGGCATATAGTTCTCTGCAACTGAACGTGGCTTACAGGTTTCTAAAGTTGCGGGCAGTCCTTCACCTATATCATAGAATCTAGTGCACAGCGTAGTGTCCTATGACACCATAAACGCTACCTGGAGTGTAAACACCGGTTTGACTCAAGCTGCCTTGGATAAGGGACCTGCCTATTTCTCTGACGAGAAATGGTTTGTCTTAATAAGAGTAGATATGCAACAACAGTGTTTCCCTGCCACAGTTGAGCCTGCAACGATCTAAATCCCAGTGAGGAAATAAAGTTTCCCTTCAAGCTCTCTTTCCCAAAGGGAACACAGAGCATTCTCCCTGCACTTTCCTTTTGAGTTTTGTACTTCCCAGGTGCGGTAGAAGGGAGATACTTTGGCTGTTTACATTTACACGTTCTAGTGGCTTAAGGAAAGAAGGCCTCCATTGCCCTTCTTTTGGCATATAGTTGTACAACTGAAAGTGGCTTACAGGTCCGAGTGGTGTCAGGCAGTCTGTCGTTTAACGTTGCATCCTAGAGCAGAGGCACATGGCGTACGACACCGCAAAAGTTTCCTGCATTTAAAGCACCGCTTTGACCGATGCTGCCTTGGACATGCGGCCTGCCTATCTGTGTGACGAGAAACAGAGAGCTTGAGCTCGATGCTAGTCGTCCCATATGTTTTACCTATTCACTACTAATCCTTACTAAATCCCTTCAAACCCTGTTTTCTAAAGGGAACACAAAGCACTCTCCCTTTGCCTTCCTTTGGTCTTTGGGGCTTCCCGGTGCTGTAGAATGTAGGTACTTCTGTTGTTCACATTGACACATTCTAGTGGCTTCCGAAAACGCTGAACGTTTTCAGGTCAGTTTTCAAGCCCTATTCCCCACAAGGACCACAGAGCATTCCCGCTGCGTCTTCGTTCTGTGTTTTGACTTCCCAGGTGCGGTAGAAGGGAGATACATCTGCTGTTCACATTTACAGCTTCTAGTGGCTTAAGAAAAGAAATTCTCCATTGCCCTTCTTTTGGCATATAGTTCTCCTCAACTGAAGGTGGCTTACAAGTCCCAGAAGTGTCGGGCACTCCGTCCCCTTCATCTTAGGATCTAGTGCACAGCCTAGTGGCCTATGACATCATAAACGCTTGCTGGAGTTTAAGCACCGCTTTGACCCAGGCTGCCTTGGATCTGGGGCCTGCCTATTTCTGTGACGAGAAATGGATTGTGTTAAGAAGAGGAGATACGGAACAGCAGTGTTTCCCTGCCACAATTGAGCCTGCAACGCTCTAAATCCCAGTGAGGAAATAAAGTTTCCCTTCAAGCTCCCTTTTCCAAAGGGAACACAGAGCGTTCTCCCTGCACTTTCCTTTTGAGTTCGGTACTTCCCTGGTGCGGTAGAAGGGAGATACTTTTGCTGTTCACGTTTACACGTTCTAGTGGCTTAAGGAAAGAAGGCCGCCATTGCCCTTCTTCTGGCATATAGTTGCCCTCAACTGAAAGTGGCTTACAGGTCCGAGTAGTGTCAGGCAGTCTGTCGTTTACATGTTGCATCCTAGTGCAGAGGCACATGGCCTAAGACACCGAAAAGCTTCCTGCATTTAAAGCACCGCTTTGAACCACGCTGCCTTGGACCTGCGGCCTTTCTATCTGTGTGACGAGAAACAGAGAGCTTGAGCTCGATGCTGGTCGTCCCATATGTTTTACCTATTCACTAATAATCCTTAGGGAATCTCTTCAAACCCTGTTTTCCAAAGGGACCACAAAGCACTCTCCATTTGCCTTCCTTCGGTCTTTGGGGCTTCCCGGTGCTGTAAATGTAGGTACTTCTGTTGTTCACATTGACTCCTTCTAGTGGCTTCCGAAAACGCTGAACGTTTTCAGGTCAGTTTTCAAGCCCTATTCTCCACAAGGACCACACAGCTTTCCCCCTGCGCGTCCGAACTGTGTTTTGTACTTCCCAGGTGCGGTAGAAGGGAGATACATCTGCTGTTCACATTTACAGCTTCTAGTGGCGTAAAAAAAGAAGGTCTCCTTTGCCATTGTTTTGGCATATAGTTCTCCTCAACTGAACGTGGCTTACAGTTCCCAGAAGTGATGGGCAGTCCTTCGCCTACATCTTAGAATCTAGTGCACAGCCTAGTGGCCTATGACACTATAAACGCTTGCTGGAGTTTAAGCACCGCTTTGACACAGGCTGCCTTTGATCTGGGGCCTGCCCATTTCTTTGACGAGAAATGGATTGGGTTAAGAAGAGGAGATACGGAACAGCAGTGTTTCCCTGCCACAATTGAGCCTGCAACGCTCTAAATCCCAGTGAGGAAATAAAGTTTCCCTTCAAGCTCCCTTTTCCAAAGGGAACACAGAGCGTTCTCCCTGCACTTTCCTTTTGAGTGCTGTACTTCCCAGGTGCGGTAGAAGGGAGATACTTTTTCTGTTCACGTTTACACGTTCTAGTGGCTTAAGGAAAGAAGGCCGCCATTGCCCTTCTTCTGGCATATAGTTGCCCTCAACTGAAAGTGGCTTACAGGTCCGAGTAGTGTCAGGCAGTCTGTCGTTTACATGTTGCATCCTAGTGCAGAGGCACATGGCCTAAGACACCGAAAAGCTTCCTGCATTTAAAGCACCGCTTTGACCCACGCTGCCTTGGACCTGCGGCCTTTCGATCTGTGTGACGAGAAACAGAGAGCTTGAGCTCGATCCTTGTCGTCCCATATGTTTTACCTATTCACTATTAATCCTTAGTGAATCTCTTCAAACCCTGTTTTCCAAAGGGACCACAAAGCACTCTCCATTTGCCTTCCTTCGGTCTTTGGGGCTTCCCGGTGCTGTAGAATGTAGGTACTTCTGTTGTTCACATTGATACCTTCTAGTGGCTTCCGAAAACGCTGAACGTTTTCAGGTCAGTTTTCAAGCCCTATTCTCCACAAGGACCACACAGCTTTCCCCCTGCGCGTCCGAACTGAGTTTTGTACTTCCCAGATGCGGTAGAAGGGAGATACATCTGCTGTTCACATTTACAGCCTCTAGTGCCTTAAGAAAAGAAGGTCTCCATTGCCCTTCTTTTGGCATATAGTTCTCAACTGAACATGGCTTACAGGTCCCAGAAGTGTCGGGCACTCCGTCGCCCTCATCTTAGAATCTAGTGCACAGCCTAGTGGTCTAAGACACTGTTAACGCTTGCTGGAGATTAAGCACCGCTTTGACCCAGGCTGCCTTGGACCTGGGGCCTGCCT
This sequence comes from Mesoplodon bidens, assembly GCF_964165515.1. Classification (NCBI taxonomy): domain Eukaryota; kingdom Metazoa; phylum Chordata; class Mammalia; order Artiodactyla; family Ziphiidae; genus Mesoplodon; species Mesoplodon bidens. The sequence goes on along the minus strand of NC_138172.1, from coordinate 58,099,020 downwards.
ATTTCTGTGACGAGAAATGGATTGGGTTAAGAAGAGGAGATACGGAACAACAGTGTTTCCCTGCTACATTTGAAACTGCAACGCTGTAATTCCAGTGAGGAAAAAAACGTTTTCCTTCAAGCTCTTTTCCAATGGGAGCACAGAGCATTCTCCCTGCACTTTCCCTTTCACTTTTGTAATTCCCAGGTGCGGTAGAAGGGAGATACATCTGTTGTTCATATTTACACGTTCTACTGGCTTAAGGAAAGAAGGTCTCCGTTGCCCTTCTTGTGGCATATAGTTCTCCTGAGCTGAACGTGGCTTACAGGTCCCAGAAGTGATGGGCAGTCCTTCGCTTACATCTTAGAATCTAGTGCACAGCCTAGTGGCCTATGACGCTATAAACGCTTGCTGGAGTTTAAGCACCGCTTTGACACAGGCTGCCTTGGATCTGGGGCCTGCCTATTTCTGTGACGAGAAATGGATTGTGTTAAGAAGAGAAGATATGGAACAACAGTGTTTCCCTGCCACAATTGAGCCTGCAACGCTCTAAATCCCAGTGAGGAAATAAAGTTTCCCTTCAAGCTCTCTTTTCCAAAGGGAACACAGAGCATTCTCCCTGCACTTTCCTTTTGAGTGCTGTACTTCCCAGGTGCAGTAGAAGGGAGATACTTTGGCTGTTCACATTTACACGTTCTAGTGGCTTAAGGAAAGAAGGCCTCCATTGCCCTTCTTTCGGCATATAGTTGTCCTCAACTGAAAGTGGCTTACAGGTCCGAGTAGTGTCAGGCAGTCTGTCGTTTACATGTTGCATCCTAGTGCAGAGGCACATGGCCTAAGACACCGAAAAGCTTCCTGCATTTAAAGCACCGCTTTGAACCACGCTGCCTTGGACCTGCGGCCTTTCTATCTGTGTGACGAGAAACAGAGAGCTTGAGCTCGATGCTGGTCGTCCCATATGTTTTACCTATTCACTAATAATCCTTAGGGAATCTCTTCAAACCCTGTTTTCCAAAGGGACCACAAAGCACTCTCCATTTGCCTTCCTTCGGTCTTTGGGGCTTCCCGGTGCTGTAAATGTAGGTACTTCTGTTGTTCACATTGACACCTTCTAGTGGCTTCCGAAAACGCTGAACGTTTTCAGGTCAGTTTTCAAGCCCTATTCTCCACAAGGACCACACAGCTTTCCCCCTGCGCGTCCGAACTGTGTTTTGTACTTCCCAGGTGCGGTAGAAGGGAGATACATCTGCTGTTCACATTTACAGCTTCTAGTGGCGTAAAAAAAGAAGGTCTCCTTTGCCCTTGTTTTGGCATATAGTTCTCCTCAACTGAACGTGGCTTACAGTTCCCAGAAGTGAAGGGCTGTCCTTCGCTTACATCTTAGAATCTAGTGCACAGCCTAGTGGCCTATGACATCATAAACGCTTGCTGGACTTTAAGCACCGCTTTGACCCAGGCTGCCTTGGACCTGGGGCCTGCCTATTTCTGTGACGAGAAATGGATTGTGTTAAGAAGAGGAGATACGGAACAACAGTGTTTCCCTGCTACATTTGAAACTGCAACGCTGTAATTCCAGTGAGGAAAAAAACATGTCCCTTCAAGCTCTTTTCCAATGGGAGCACAGAGCATTCTCCCTGCACTTTCCCTTACACTTTTGTAATTCCCAGGTGCGGTAGAAGGGAGATACATCTGTTGTTCATATTTACACGTTCTACTGGCTAAAGGAAAGAAGGTCTCCGTTGCCCTTCTTGTGGCATATAGTTCTCCTGAGCTGAACGTGGCTTACAGGTCCCAGAAGTGATGGGCAGTCCTTCGCCTACATCTTAGAATCTAGTGCACAGCCTAGTGGCCTATGACGCTATAAACGCTTGCTGGAGTTTAAGCACCGCTTTGACACAGGCTGCCTTGGATCTGGGGCCTGCCCATTTCTTTGACGAGAAATGGATTGGGTTAAGAAGAGGAGATACGGAACAGCAGTGTTTCCCTGCCACAATTGAGCCTGCAACGCTCTAAATCCCAGTGAGGAAATAAAGTTTCCCTTCAAGCTCCCTTTTCCAAAGGGAACACAGAGCGTTCTCCCTGCACTTTCCTTTTGAGTGCTGTACTTCCCAGGTGCGGTAGAAGGGAGATACTTTTGCTGTTCACGTTTACACGTTCTAGTGGCTTAAGGAAAGAATGCCGCCATAGCCCTTCTTCTGGCATATAGTTGCCCTCAACTGAAAGTGGCTTACAGGTCCGAGTAGTGTCAGGCAGTCTGTCGTTTACATGTTGCATCCTAGTGCAGAGGCACATGGCCTAAGACACCGAAAAGCTTCCTGCATTTAAAGCACCGCTTTGACCCACGCTGCCTTGGACCTGCGGCCTTTCGATATGTGTGACGAGAAACAGAGAGCTTGAGCTCGATCCTAGTCGTCCCATATGTTTTACCTATTCACTATTAATCCTTAGTGAATCTCTTCAAACCCTGTTTTCCAAAGGGACCACAAAGCACTCTCCCTTTGCCTTCCTTCGGTCTTTGGGGCTTCCCGGTGCTGTAGAATGTAGGTACTTCTGTTGTTCACATTGATACCTTCTAGTGGCTTCCGAAAACGCTGAACGTTTTCAGGTCAGTTTTCAAGCCCTATTCTTCACAAGGACCACACAGCTTTCCCCCTGCGCGTCCGGACTGAGTTTTGTACTTCCCAGATGCGGTAGAAGGGAGATACATCTGCTGTTCACATTTACAGCCTCTAGTGCCTTAAGAAAATAAGGTCTCCATTGCCCTTCTTTTGGCATATAGTTCTCAACTGAACATGGCTTACAGGTCCCAGAAGTGTCGGGCACTCCGTCGCCCTCATCTTAGAATCTAGTGCACAGCCTAGTGGTCTAAGACACTGTTAACGCTTGCTGGAGATTAAGCACCGCTTTGACCCAGGCTGCCTTGGACCTGGGGCCTGCCTATTTCTGTGACGAGAAATGGATTGGGTTAAGAAGAGGAGATACGGAACAACAGTGTTTCCCTGCTACATTTGAAACTGCAACGCTGTAATTCCAGTGAGGAAAAAAACGTTTTCCTTCAAGCTCTTTTCCAATGGGAGCACAGAGCATTCTCCCTGCACTTTCCCTTTCACTTTTGTAATTCCCAGGTGCGGTAGAAGGGAGATACATCTGTTGTTCATATTTACACGTTCTACTGGCTTAAGGAAAGAAGGTCTCCGTTGCCCTTCTTGTGGCATATAGTTCTCCTGAGCTGAACGTGGCTTACAGGTCCCAGAAGTGATGGGCAGTCCTTCGCTTACATCTTAGAATCTAGTGCACAGCCTAGTGGCCTATGACGCTATAAACGCTTGCTGGAGTTTAAGCACCGCTTTGACACAGGCTGCCTTGGATCTGGGGCCTGCCTATTTCTGTGACGAGAAATGGATTGTGTTAAGAAGAGAAGATATGGAACAACAGTGTTTCCCTGCCACAATTGAGCCTGCAACGCTCTAAATCCCAGTGAGGAAATAAAGTTTCCCTTCAAGCTCTCTTTTCCAAAGGGAACACAGAGCATTCTCCCTGCACTTTCCTTTTGAGTGCTGTACTTCCCAGGTGCAGTAGAAGGGAGATACTTTGGCTGTTCACATTTACACGTTCTAGTGGCTTAAGGAAAGAAGGCCTCCATTGCCCTTCTTTCGGCATATAGTTGTCCTCAACTGAAAGTGGCTTACAGGTCCGAGTAGTGTCAGGCAGTCTGTCGTTTACATGTTGCATCCTAGTGCAGAGGCACATGGCCTAAGACACCGAAAAGCTTCCTGCATTTAAAGCACCGCTTTGAACCACGCTGCCTTGGACCTGCGGCCTTTCTATCTGTGTGACGAGAAACAGAGAGCTTGAGCTCGATGCTGGTCGTCCCATATGTTTTACCTATTCACTAATAATCCTTAGGGAATCTCTTCAAACCCTGTTTTCCAAAGGGACCACAAAGCACTCTCCATTTGCCTTCCTTCGGTCTTTGGGGCTTCCCGGTGCTGTAAATGTAGGTACTTCTGTTGTTCACATTGACACCTTCTAGTGGCTTCCGAAAACGCTGAACGTTTTCAGGTCAGTTTTCAAGCCCTATTCTCCACAAGGACCACACAGCTTTCCCCCTGCGCGTCCGAACTGTGTTTTGTACTTCCCAGGTGCGGTAGAAGGGAGATACATCTGCTGTTCACATTTACAGCTTCTAGTGGCGTAAAAAAAGAAGGTCTCCTTTGCCCTTGTTTTGGCATATA